>NC_134543.1:14650000-15867500 GCF_050624435.1 Tenrec ecaudatus
TTTTCTCCATTCAAGATGGCAAGCAGAGCAGAACTGGGAGGGTTGGGCTGCAGTTTCTGGTGAAGCCTGGTTTCCAAACTCATGGTTCCACCTGGACTGTAAAGAAAACCCAAAACCCCGGATCTCTATAGGCTTCCCTAATTGGAACCCTTGATTTATGATACTCTCTATATATGTACTATACTCCCCGCCATCAAGTCGATAGCAGCTCAGAGGCACTACAGGACAGGGTAAAACTGCCCCTTGAGTTCCCAAAACAATAACTGTTTATAGGAGTAAGACGCCTTGCCTGGTTCCTTTGGAGCAGCTGGTGGTTTCGAACTGCTGACCTTTTGGATCACAGCCCAACATGTAGCCACTCTGCAACCAGCGCTCTTTATGGGAGTAGAAAGCCTCATCTATGGGAGTAGAAAGCCTCATCTTTCTCCTATGGAGCAGTTGGTGATTTTGAACAGCTAACTTCGCAGTGAGCAGCCTAGCGTAACACACTAGACCACCGGGGTTCTCCGGACTTTGAAGAGGTGCTGGTCTATGGGCTACAGCTGTGAAAGGCAAATGAAGAAGGTGCTCAGGAGATGGTCGAACACAGCAGCTCATAGGAATCTTACCCTGGAATACCAGAACAACCGAGGGAACTTGAGAGGTGAAATTCCCTGAGGAGCCAACTGGAAAGTTCTCCTGTCAATAGGATTTGAACTGGTTCATTCAGATCTGAACCCCGGCTGGGAATTTGCCTCTCTATCCCCAGAACCAACTTGTTAACCAGACTCAAAAGGTGCTCCTTCTAGAGCCCCAGGCAACTCATGTGTAAGTGTGTGCATAAACACAAGGAGCCCCGGTGGTGGAGCGGTTATGCATTGGACTGCGATCTATAGGGTCAGCAGTTTGAAACCACCAGCAGCTCCTCTGGAGAAAAACTGGCCTTTCTACTTCCGTAAACAGCGACTATCTCAGAAATGCACAGGGGGGTCGCTATGAGTCAGCATTGACTTGATGGCAGTGAGCTTGGTTTTGGGTTGGTGCGTAAACAGCGTTCTACTCTACCCCACATGGGGTTTCCATGAATTATGACTGGGCGTCTTGTTCACATGTAGATCCTGTTTCCATCTGCCTGTGAGAATCATGCACAATCTCCACATGGGGTTAAACCCGAATGAACCGGTTCAACCCCCTGCTTATATAGCCTAAGGATTCTGTGTTGAAAATGCCCTTGGGAAAGAAGTGTTTAACCACCCCCATGTTCAAGCACCCCCATTACAGACACTACCTGGATTAAGCCTAGAAAGGCAATGGGAACCTTCCAAAGAGTGTGTATCACGTATGTCTTTCTCGGGGAAGGGGGAGAGGTCTTAAGTGCTGAATACGATTTGGCTTGTCATCCTCTGCTCTTGTTAGGGGCAATTGTAAGTCACCGAGACCCAACAGGTGCAGAAGGGAACTGCTGGGTGGGTGTTCAAGTTTACGACCTTTTGGAAGCAGATCAATAGGCCTGGTTCCCGAAGTACCTTGGGGTGGGGGGGTTCGAACCACCGATCTTTCAGATAAAACAGGAGTGCTTCAGCCGCTTGTACCACCTGAGCCCCCTGAGAAGCTGCACTCCTGCCACCCTCTGAAGCTATAGCGGGAGCAGTCAGGGCCACCCCTTTCACTCGAGAACCAGGGCAGAAGAGGGGCCAGAAAGAGACAGCAAAAATCCTGGGGTCGGGCAGCTCTAGGTTCAAATCCTGACCCTACCACTTTTAGCTGAACCACCTTTGGAGAGTTATGCAAACTCTTTAAACGCATTTCTTTTTCTGGAAAATGGGGATCAAATATTTCTCTTTCAGGGTTGTAATGAATATTATTTTTAAAAGTGCCCAGACACATGGGCATAGAATGCCCGTGGCGATCAAATCATTTTCCAGTCATGATGGCCCCGGTGCTTCAAAATAGGACTTCTGCATGGGGTTTGGTGGATGAATCTTTACAGAAGCAGATCTCCAGTCCTTTCCTCCGCGGCACCCGGGTGGGGCTTGGGGTGGCCTTGAAACCACCAGCCTTTGGGTTTGCAGCGGAGCCCAAACCACTCGTGTCACATGGGCTGCTCAGTAAGTGAAGGGTGTTTGAGTGTCACACACAATGCTTTCATGTGTGTGTGTGTGTGTGTGTGTGTGTATCAGGGTATCCCCCAAACCCAAACTCAATGCCATTGAGTCAAGTCCGACCCACAGCGACCCTGTAGGACAGAGTAGACCTGACCTGTGGGTTTCTAAGACTGTAACTCTTCTTGGAAGTCATTGTCGTTGTTGTTAGGTGCCATGGAGTCAGTGCCGACCCACAGCAGCCCTGTGCGCAACAGATCAAAGCACCGCCCAGTCCTGCGCCCCCCTCACCATTGTTCCTGTGCTGGAACCCCTTGTTGCAGCCACGGGGCCAGTCTATCTTGTTGAGGGCCTTCCTCTTTCTTTTTTTTAAATCATTTTGTTGAGAGCTCATATAGCTCTTATCATAATGCATCCATGCATCCGTTGTGTGAAGCACATTTGTACATTTGTTGTCATAATCATTCGCAAAATGGTTTCTTTCTACTTGAGCCCTTGGTATCAGCTCCTCAATTTTCCCCACCGTCCCTCCCTCACAAACCCTTGATAATTTATAAATTATTATTTTTCATGTCTTACGCTGATTAATGTCTTCCTTCACCCACTTTTCTGTTGTCCATTCCCCAGGGAGGGGGTTATATGTGGATCGTTGTGATTGGTTCCCCTTTTCTTCTCCCACCTTCCCCTGACCCTCCTGGTATCGCCACTCTCAATATTGGCCCTGAGGGGTTTAGCTGTCCTGGATTCCCTGTGGTTCCAGCTCTTATCTGTATGCATGTACATGCTCAGGTCTAGCCAGATTTGTAAGGTAGAATTGGGATCATTATAGGGGTGGGGGGGCAGGAAGTATTAAAGAACTAGAGGAAAGCTGTATGTTTCATCGATGCTGTACTGCACCCTGACTGGCTCGTCTCTTCCTTGTGACCCTTCTGTCAGGGGATGTCCAATTGGCTACAGATGGACTTTGGGTCTCCATTCTGTACTCCCCCTCATTCACATTGGTAAGATTTTTTCCTCTGAGTCTTTGATGCCTGATACCTGATCCCATCAACATCTCACAATCACACAGGTTGGTGTGCTTCTTCCATGTGGATTTTGATGCTTCTCAGCTAGATAGCCACTTGTTTGTCTTAAAGCCATTAAGACCCCATATGCTATATCTTTTGATAGCAGGGCACCATCAGCTTTCTTCACCACATTTGCTTATGCACCTGCTTTGTCTTCAGCAATCAAGTCTGGAAGGTGAGCAGCACGGAATGCCAGATTATTAGAACAAAGGGGTCTGGCATTGAGGGAAGACTTGAGTAGAGGACCTTCCTCTTTTTGCTGTCCCTCTACTTTATCAAGCATGATGTCCTCCTCCAGAGACTGGTCTCTCCTGACCACATGTCTAAAGTACATAAGGTGAAATCGTTCCCTCCTTGCTTCTAAGGAGCACTCAGGCCGTACTTCTTCCAAGAGAGATTTGTTTGTCCTTTCAGCAGTCCATGGTACTTTCAATATTTTTTTTCAGCTCAGTTCATATGCACCTATTCTTCTTCACTCTTCCTTAGTCAATGTCCAACTTTCACATGTACATAAGGCAGTTGAAACTAGCATGGCTTGGGTCAGACACAACACACTCTAAAGACATCTTGTGCAGCATGTTTACCAAATACAACATGTCTTTTGATCTCTTGACTGTTGATCCCCTGAGCATTGATTGTGGATCCACGCAGGACAAAATCCTTGAAAACTTAACCATTTTGTCATTTCTCCTGAGGTGACTTATTGGTTCAGTTGTGTGGATGT
Organism: Tenrec ecaudatus; assembly: GCF_050624435.1. Classification (NCBI taxonomy): domain Eukaryota; kingdom Metazoa; phylum Chordata; class Mammalia; order Afrosoricida; family Tenrecidae; genus Tenrec; species Tenrec ecaudatus. Next base: position 14,653,873 of record NC_134543.1, read on the forward strand.
CGGTCTTCTTGACATGGCGTAGCCTCATCTTCCTCCCTGGGAGTGGCTGGTGGTTTCTACCTGCTGTTTTTTCCATTAGCAGCCCTAATAAGTAACCTAGGAAGTCACCATGGTTCCTGTAACAGTGTCTACTCAATAATAACAAAGGCATTTATAAGCAAAAAATGAAATGGCCCTTCTATTTTTTTTTAAATCGCTTTATTAGGGGCTCATACAACTCTTATCACAAACCATACATACACCAATTGTGTAACGCACATCTGTATATTCATTGCCCTCATCATTCTCAAAACATTTGCTCTCCACCTAAGCCCCTGGCATCAGCTCCTCATTTTCCCCTCCCTCCCCACTCACCCCTCCCTCATGAACTCTTGATAATTTATAAATTATTATTTTGTCATATCTTGCCCTGTCCGATATCTCCCTTCACCCACTTTTCTGTTGTCCGTCCCCCAGGGAGGAGGTCACATGTAGATCCTTGAAATCAGTTCCCTCTTTCCAACCCACTCACCCTCCACCCTCCCAGTATTGCCACTCACACCACTGGTCCTGAAGGGATCATCCATCCTGGATTCCCCGTGTTTCCAGTTCCCATCTGTACCAGTGTACATCCTCTGGTCTAGCCGGACTTGTAAGGTAGAATTAGGATCATGATAGTGGCGGGGGAGGAAGAATTTAAGAAGTAGAGCAAAGTATTTTTCATCGTTGCTACATTGTACCCTGTTTGGCTCGTCTCCTCCCCAAGACCCTTCTGTAAGGGGATGTCCAGTGGCCTACAAATGGGCTTTGGGTCTCCACTCCGCACTCTCCCCCTCACTCACTCTGATAAGATTCTTTGTTCTGATGATGCCTGATTGATACCTGATCCCTTCGGCATCTTGTGATCACACAGGCTGATGTATTCTTCCATGTGGGCTTGGATGCTTCTGAGCTAGATGGCCGCTTGTTTACCTTCAAGCCTTTAAGACCCCAGACACTATATCTTTTGATAGCCGGGCACCATCAGCTTTCTTTGCCACATTTGCTTATGCACCCATTTGTATTCAGCAATTGCATCAGGGAGGTGAGCACACAATATGATCTTTTGTTCTTTGATGCCTGATAACTGATCCCTTCGGCATCCCGAGATCACACAGGCTGGTGTGTTTCTTCCATGTGGGCTTTGTTGCTTCTGAGCTAGATGGCCGCTTGTTTACCTTCAAGCCGGCCCTTCTATTTTTTAACCCTGACCTCCAACAGGGTCTTCCATGTGCCTATAGTCCTAACCTCAGTCCTCGAGGCGTTGCGTTTATCATCCCAGTTCTGGGTGCCATTTACTCTTGAACCGAGGTGCCCCAGCAGTCTCAACCACCCCCCAAAGTCTTCAAAGGAAATCATAAGAGTTCCAAGAATTATTGCCTGCCTTTTAAGAAAAGACCCACAAAGAGAGCCCCCTCGGAGAGCACACCCACACAGACTCTCTGAAATGTCAAATGCTGTTACTTTTGTCTGGAATTAAATCAGCCCAGGGTGTTATCTTACACTGAGCAGACACTGATCGGACACAGCGTCTTTGAAGATTAGAATTGGGCAAAAGGACTCCTACGTTTTCTCTCAGATGAAATCTTCCTGATGGACCCTAGCATCAGCCGGGCCGCCCAGCTCCTCTGAGATCTGAGACTGCAGGTCTCAGAACGCTCCATTCTATGGACTAAGAGTGTCCAACTCCTTCCCCAAAGCCCCTGAAACTCCGTGAGGTCGCAACAAAGACCCTTCCCTGCCTTCCCTCACCCCAAGTCCCAACAACCTTTGTCTCAAAGGCAGGATGTTTCTTCCCCCTAAAACATGATCTTCTGCCAAGACCTTCTGATGGATTCAAACAAAATCCCCCCGGTTTGTTACCCTTGGTATGAATTTCTCTGAAGGAAATGGGAGCCGTTAGTCTGGAGTAGTCCATTTCAAGTGTGGTCCTAAGGCCAGGAGCACAGGGTGGGCATCAGCTGGAAACTGGTTAAAAATCCAAAAGCTCAAGCCCACCCCCAACCCATGGAAAAAGTACATGGGAGCAGGGGCGGGGAGTCAGCCCCTAACAAATCATCAGAGGCCCGGCAGGCGCAATTGCCCAGCAATAATGTGTAAAGATGATAGCATGCTCCCCTTAGCCCTGCGTGGTGGTCCACGTGAGGATGTGGAAGGTGGGAATAGCAGAAGCGAGAGAGATTTATTACTAATCAAGGTTTATATATCTTTTGGGAGTGTGCAAGCCCCCTCATTACAGGTAAAGACATGTCACGGGAAGGGGTTGCACTACAGGTAATGCAGTAATAAGAGGGGGAGATCCAAGGGTATACACGAAATAGGAAGAGGAGGGATTGGGGGTACACATGTGACAAGATGGGCGGATCCTAGATTCAGGAAGGCCACCGAACTTTGGATGTCACTGAGCCGGTTTGACCACTTCTCTGGCTCTTCATGGAATCAATTACTCTCCTTATCAGTAGGGTGTGAGCCCCACCTACAGTGGACCAGACTGATGCCTGAATGCCTTCGGGGCGAACATCTCTAAGCATCTGACCTCCCACCATGTGCTGGCAAACAGCCTCTAACGTTTGGCATGTCTTTGGGGGAGACAAAGCTAGAAGAAAGTCTTTTTATATCCCGAAGGACACCAAGCAATCTGTGTTGTAGCAAGTGCTCTGGATAAGGAGGATGAAGTTTGAGATGCCCTGATCTACCAGGGGAGTCCTTGGGTGGTACAAACCATTTAAGGCTGTCCCCGCTAAACCGAAGGTTCGAGGCCATCCAGAGGTGCCTCAGAAGAAAGGCCTGGTGATCTACTTTCCCAAACGCAGCCATTGGGGCCCCACGAAGTCACACTGCTCAATTGAGAGGTGGAGAGGTTTATAGCCCGGGTCTGGTGGGAGGGACTAGCTGGGGAGTTTTCCACTGCCACTGTGTGTCTGCAGGTCCGGAGCTGAGCAACAGCGTTCAACATTATCTGTAACGGTTCGTCTTCTGCACCTGGGCCCGAAGGCCTGAAGCTCCCGAAGGGGAGGAGGGGGAGGGGGCCGGGGGTCCAGCCTCTCGTAGTGTCCTTGGAGTGTTTCACCAGCTCTGTCTCCTTGCACAACTGCCCTGCTCACTCCCGCTTCTGCCTGGCAGGAAGGGAGTGAGATGGGATGGGAAGGAGCTGGGGCTGGGTTTTGCCACATGATGAGAAAGATCCAGAATGGTTCCCATCTACATTTTCATGAGAAGACAAGAATTTATTGTGTGTGTGTTTTCTTCTTTTTTTAAAAAAAAAATCATTCTTTTGTGTGTTGGGGGGTGTGTGCCTTACAAATCTTTTGACAATCCATCATTCACTTGTGTTAAGCACACTCGTACAGATGTTGCCATCAACATTTGTGGGTGCGTGTTCTATGTGCAACCTCCGGATGTCACAGGGTTGGCAGCCAATTCACTGTGCCCATCCTGTGTGGCCCTCCACAATCGTCTGCCCTTTAAATTCAGAGTCCCGGCCTTCCGACCTGTGTGCTCCTGGGTTGACAGCTCTGTTCCATGTTTGCAGCACTGTTCGGAATGGGGAAGCCAGAGGAAATGCACACCCGCATTTACTATGGATTTGGGGGCCAAACATCTTAAGACGGGGGTTTCAAGTTAATCCAGGGCATCTGTAGAATGGCAGAGAAGTGGGGCTTGGAAGGACGTGAGGAATGGTTTCCAGGCAGTCTTTCCGTCTCCCTCTGTCTTCTGAGAAGTCATCAGAATCGCCTCATTCCCCGCACCCCGTTTCAAGCAGGGGACCTATAGAATATGGGCAGCATCCTCCCGTTGCCCCGGCAACCAGTATCTCCTCCTAACTCCTTTTCTTTTCTAAAAATAAAGTGCCCTTTTCTCCAAGTATCTGTTTCCACTCTTTACTTAAATCTCACTCTGCAGAAGCTGCGGCTCCCTTTGACCTGAGAGGTACCTTTTGTTTTTGCTTGAGAAGCGTTGGTGGAACCGCACACACACGTCTTCCAGACGCCACCGGCAGCCTTCTCAGAGCGCCAGCTGGGAAGACTGATGCGAGTGACGGCAGGTCATGAAATGACCCCAGTGCTTTCACAGAAGGAGGTCACGGTCTCTCAGATGCCACAGATACCACCGGGAGCAATATGTCTCCAACCCGTTATTCCAGCTCCCTCTCCATAAAAAGAATAACCAGAGAGACAGGAGCTGGTCGAGGCTGCAAAGCCCACTGCTCTGATGAGAGAGGAGAAGCCTTGGACCCCCGCTCCTTCGATTCTTCGTGGGACAAGGTCAGGTTCCTTTGCTGGCAGCAAGCTCTGTAGACCGGGCATTTCTGGAAGCATTGGACAGGTGGGGGACACGCCCTGGCCTGCTTCCCCAGCCTCTGTTCACCAAACACCAGGACTTGATGGCGTGAGACTTTGGAAACAAAGGGACATGCTCTCTGGATCCTGCCCTTCCTTCCTGAGGCCATCTGGTCATGAGACAAGATGCAAAGTGCCAGTCTGCTCAGGGGGAAAGAGGCAAAGATAGGTGACCCATGAGTCTACCCCAGGCTGGTTCTTACTCTCGTGTCCAAGCAGGTGAGCAGAGGACCGTCACAGACACTCTTCCATTCCTGACTCGCAGCAGACGCGCATTTGGAGATTTCTCCAGGGTGGGCCCAGTCGTCCATGCTTCTCCCTCTCTGTCCCTATGATGTCTGGTCCATTCTGGGCGGCCCAAGCTGATTATTTAAACACACATACCCCACACACTTCTCCCTGCCAAGGTAAATGGGCAAAGCAAGAAGAGGAAGTGTGACCTTGGTACCTTTCCCCTCAAACACCTGGTGTTGCAGTCAAGCAAAGGCTATCTAATGTGAGCCTTAAAGTTGGCCCATTGTAGATAGGTTGAAGTTGGGGGACATTGTGCTTTTTCATTCTCCTCCTGTTGCAATTTCAAGGGCTGGTTTTGCCCAACAATCTTTCCAAACGCTGTTCACCTGGACCGTGGCCCCCTGACACAGCGGATCTGGAGCCTGAGTTCTGTCTTTCTCCAGGGAACGACGCTTTCAATGACCCTGCCTGGGCACTGCGGCTAGAGGCAAGGCTATGCTTGATGGACTGACCACTCTGGACTGAAATCAGATGATTTAGAATTGGCGCTCAGCCTTTGGCAGTGACCAAGAAGCCCAGGCCAGCATCTGCGGTCCTCGACCATCTCTGCAGATGGACAGGCTGCTCAAAGAGCACTTAATGGTGTATCAGAGGCAATGCCTGGTTCTATAGGAGGCAGGGGGCACCATCCAGGGAGGAGCCTGAGGGGGAGCCAGCACTGGTGTATAGACACAGGCAGGCACAATGCTCAGACCACTTCTCCCTAGGTTTCATGTCCCTCTCCCTAAAGACTTGACCTCTAACGGACTAATCAGACTGAGCCTGGCTCTCACCGTGCTTTCTCTAAGGTCTTTTCATTGTGGGCTTAGCTGTCTGATCATGTTAAAATATAGTCATGGAAATTATTCATTAGATGAGTCCCTTTCTATTCCGCCAGTCCTTCGCCAATTATTTTACTGACATGAACAGTAGGCCTGGGTTCTAATCCCAGAGCCACCGCTCATCAGCCCAGGGACCCCTGGCGACTCACAAAAGCTTTCTGAACCCAACTCTCTACATGGCTCTTTGGAATTCAGAACAGTGAACCCGGAGCTTCTGATGGGAAAGGGCTTGTGAATGAGAAGACGCAATACATCGGGGTAAGAACGGCTGGACAATGCTCAGACCCCGCCTGATCCCTAGGATGAAGCCTGGCTTTCAGCAAGGACTCAGTCATATGGAATGAATAGGATTCAGAGGCATGCCCCCCAGGAGGTCAGTGGCCCATTCTGTGAAGACACAAGAGTGGAGTCAGCAAAACGTGCCTTCAGACCCACCGTCTTGTTTGGGATCTTCTTTTCCCTCCCAGGACTTTGTTCCTCCCTTCCCAAGGGACGTTTCACACTTGGCTTTCAGACGTCCTACACGCTGATGAGGAGCACTGGGACAAGCACACTGCTGAACCCAAGAGAATCAACATCAGTGATGTACGCTCAGACACTGGCAGTAGTGCAGGATGAGAGGTGAGCTGGGGAGGGGTCACAAAGAGGAGAAGGGTCTTGGAAGCAGCCTCTCAACCCATAGCCATTGATTGAGGACTTGGCGGTGCCTGGCAAAGAGAAAGTGCTATCTAAGTATTAGGAGCCCTGGTGGTGTCATGGTTACGACTTGGGCTGTGATCTGAAAGGGCAGGTCGGCAGTTTAAAACCACTAACTGCTCCTTGGGATAAAAATGGGGCTTTCTACTCCCTTAAAGAGTTATAGTCTCAGAAACCTATAGGTCACTATGAATCCGAATCGACTAAGTAGCAGTGAGTTTTTGGAGTTCTATAAGTATTTGTTCAATAAAATCAGAAAGATCGTTTAGCTCTCAGACCAGGTCCCTGGTTTCCCCCTTTGGCCTTCTCTCCCTTCCCTGCATGGAAAACGCCCACTCATGCCCTGGTCACAAACAGATTAAGTCTCTTAGGCAGAACTCCTGGCTGCTAATTAGTCTGGCTTGCAAACCTCATTTTCTAGTTAGTTGCCTAATGTAGAGGCCCTGTCAATTTGCATTATGTAGAAATAATGCAGCAAGATTTCAAAGATGCTTAGACTCCTGCAGCCCTTCCTATGTGGATTGGAGCAATAGACTGCTCAGCGCACAGCTTCTCTCTTGCAAGAAGCGTCTCCTATGAAACCAGAGTTGAGGCACCATAGAAACCAAAAGACCCCTCTCCATGCACAATGCCTGCTCCCTCGTGAACAAACACCCACGTAGTGTATTGCTATGTTCTCATTATATATGTATCCATGGGAAATTAGCAGTTTGGTTCAGCATTATGGTAGTTGCATGATTTCATGTCAACTTGATAAATAGGTTATAGGAGTGGAGTCTAGCCTGTCAACCAGGTCACAGCTTGACCGGTGCCTCCTTGTGGGTGTGGCTTTCTCATGAGGATTCTGGGAGCTCCTGTCTTCCTCCCTGGAGGTGGGACTCACTCTCTGGTACACCTTCCTGTTGACAAGCCAAGTGGAGCCATGCTGATGGCAGCCAGAGCCATGGAGATGCTTCCACTGCCACTGGATCCACAGGACTTTCCACCCACTGGGCTGTGATCTTCCTGCATTCAGCATCGTGGCATGTGTTGCATGAGTCTGAAGAGGAATTCATAGACTGGTATCGGACATACATGACTTTTGGACTTGATCTGGACTGGGCTGAGATGCCTTATTGATGCATAATTACTTCTTGATAGAAAATTCTCTCTTACACATATATGAGTGTCCATGAATTTGTTTCTCTAGTCTACCTGGACTAACACAAGTGTGCACGAGTATTATTTATATAAAGATACAGTATTAGACTGTGGATCTCCTGCCATCCTTCTCATTTATTTACTCCTGCCTATATTTTGTGGAACCATGGGTTACGCTTTAGGTCCATGGTTCCCACTCGCCAGCCACTCCATGGGAGAAAGATGAGGCACCTTGCTTCCATAAAGAGATGGACAGCCTTGGAAACTCCTTGGGCAGCTCTCCCCTGCCCCATAGGATCACTGGGTCAGAAGCAGCAGGGGGTTAGGTGGCGTTCACGTTATCTGTGTTCCTGTACATGTACCTTGGCCATTCCATTGCTTTGCAGTATAGTGTTTACAGCAGAGTACTGTCTCTTAATGGGCGCAGCACGCTTCCGCTGCACAACTCTGCTGTAAAATTTCTTAATAAGGCTCTTCTACCCAAGCTTCCCTAGCTCCCATCAAAGGATTGGGTGGGGCTGTGCACCAGGGTGTTTGTAACTCTTACAGAGGGGATTGGCCAGGGTTTGTTAGCACCCACTGGCTATAAGGATAAGCCATCTCTGAAGCAGCAGCAGAGAAAAAACCCCATGGCCCTCGGAAGATCACAGTCGAGTTCCCTGCCTAACGTGGCAGAGACAGGTGCCTCAGACACAGTTGCATGGAGACCCAGAGGAGCAGTGCTGAGACTGTGGGAGACCTTCTCAGCATCTGGCCCAAGACTGTGGAGCTGGAGGACAGTGATCAGAGGACTGGATTCCTGGCTCATGGAGAAAAGGACCGAGATGTGCGGTTGAGAGACTGGAGGAAGACTTGGTTACCACATGACTGAGGGCTGAGAACCAGCAATGGACCAAGAACTGTATCCTTACTGTTAGCTGATCCTGCCTGTGGTGACCTACAAACTTCCCTAGAAAGCTCCCTTACGTGTGAGTGTTGTCTGTGAGTTCTGTGTGGCCGCTGCTATGGGGATCAAACCCAGCATGGAAGCAGGATTGCATGGGAGGAACGACGGGTGTCCGAACAGGTAACGAAGGATGAGGTGTGACTCTTGCCTCAGAGCAACAGGGAAGCCAGTGAAGGCCAGAGATGTCCATCTCCATGCCGTTTAGCTCACTCTTCCAGAATGTTCACCTACCACGTTGTCCTTACCCACTCTCTTAGTGAGGGGCATGTAGCTGCCAACAGCAAGCAACACTACCCTGAATAACTGCTGACACACCTCCCCTGGGGGTCTGGGGTGAGACCACCATGCTGGAAGATGTGTACATTCTTTTAAAAAATGTGGCCTTCTTACCACTCTTACAACAATCCACACATCAACTGTATCAAGCACATTTGTACATATCATATATACTAGAGGATAAGCCAACCCGAACATCAGCCGAGGCAGCTAATTTTACCACAAAAACTGCATTAAAAATGTGCTGAAAAACTCGGCTTATACATGAGTATATATAGTATTTGCCCTCATTTCAAAACATTTTCTTTCTACTTGGGTTCGTGGTATCGTGACCCCTTGATAAATTATAAATTATTATTATTTTCCTATCTCATACTGTCCACTGTCTCCTTTCACTCATGTTTTGTTCATCCCCCTCGGTGTATGTGTGTGTGTGTGTGGGGGGGGGAAATTATACAATACTCATTGCAAATGGCTCCCCCTTCCTCCCCCTTCGCCCCCTGCTTTTCCGCTATCCACATGGTATCACTGCTCCCATTAATGTTCCTGAGGGGTTTATCTCTCCTGAATTCCATGTGCTGAGAGCTCTTATCTCTACCAGCATACATGGTCTGGTACAGCTGGATTGGTAAGGTAGAACTGTTGTCATGATAGTGGGGGGAGAAAGAGGGGAAGCATTAAAGAACTAGAGGAATGTTGCATGTTTCCTCGGTGCTATACTGCACCCTGGCTGGCTCGCCCCTTCCTTGTGACCCTTCTGTGAGGGGATGTCCAATTATCTACAGATGGACTTTGGGTATCCACTCTGACCCCCTTGTTCACATCAATGTGATTGTTTGTTTGGGGGGTCTTCTGATATCTGATCCCGTCAACACCTCGTGATTATACAGGTTGGTGTGCTTCTTCCATGTGAGCTTTGTTGCTTCTTCCCTGCTAAGTGCCCTTTGTTTAACTTCAAGCCTTTAAGACCCCAGACGCTATATCTTCTAATAGCCAGGCACCATCAGCTTTCTTCACCACATTTGCTTATGCACACATTTTGACTTCAGCGATTATGTCAGGAAGGTGAGCATCACAGAATGCCCGGTTATTAGAAAGTAGAGGCCCAATGTCCGTTTGCTACCTTGATACTTAACATATAAATATATGTACATAGACCTATATCTCTATTGTTATATATTAATATATTTACACATATACATGTCTATCTTTATACCTCTATAATTGTCTTTTGCCTCCTAGTTCTTTCTTCTATATCCTTTTACTTGCCTCCTGTCCTCTCTGTCATGTATGACCTTCATTCGGCTCTCAGAAATTCCTCTCGGCTACACTGCACTTGATCAAACCCCACGAGGTACGGCACACCCTCCTCGCCATCGATTGTAGATCTCTTGTACCCTTGCCTCTGGGTTTGTTGGTTCCCCCACCACTCCCTCTCCCCTGTTTCCCTAGAACCGTCGATCCCATTGTTTTCTGCTTGGGGTTGTTTATCTTGCCTATCTTATATAGATAGACATGAAAATTTTAAAAGAAGGAAAAAGGGGGTGGGCTATAAATAGTTCCAACTATGTCTGTTGACCCTTATGTATGTTTTCCAATAGAGCTTGATGAGGTGCCAAGCCCGGCCCTCTGAGTCTGAAGTCTATTTTCTGGATTCCCCTTGCTGCTCTGTTGTGTTCTCTTCATGTTTCGCCCCAGGTTGTGTGTGTGTGTGTGTGTGTGTGTGTTGGGAGGGGTGGGGGGTTGTTAGACTGCCCACAATTACTGCACTATCTCAAGTGCTGTCCCCTGCAGCACTGTGGTCAGTGAGGGGACAGCGTGTCTCATGGTGGGGCTCACCCTAAGGACCTCTCTGTGCTTTGGCTGTTCTGCATATGAGTGTCATCCTCAGGACTTGATGAGTCAGAGTGTGGTTCTCTCTCTCTGTCTCTCTCTCTCTCTGCTCCCATGTGCTCTGGGCAGACCCGCCACTCTCCCCAGGCTGTATCTTCAGTGCTGTGCTCTGTAGCGCAATCTTCCGGAGTGGGGAGTTGGCAGAGCTGGGATAGGGGCTCGCCCTCAGACCTCTCCGTTAGTTCACTGCTTCATGTTGGCATGTTGTTGCCCTCAAGGTTGTTGCGCACCAGGTTCAGTTCTGGTCCCCCTCTCCCTTTCCTGTGGAGACATAAACAATACCCTCACCATGGGGGCATTAGTGCCCTGTTCCCCCACTTTCCATGTCCTCTCTATTTCTCTTTCTTTTCTTCTCCCCTCCTTTTCAGTTGGCTGCCACATGCATCCCTGGGTTGGGTCTGAGCCCTGCCACAGTGCCTGGTCCTTGCCCCAGGAATGTATGCATTTAGTGGCTTTTTCCCTATGCCCCTTGGCTATACATGTTCTGAATTATATTAATTATTGCCCGATTGCTTTCCAGAAGGGCTGTACCCATGTAGAGCCCAACCAGCAGTACAAGAAGGTTCTCAAGGGGCAAGCTCTACCATTAGAGCTAAGTGTCTTCTGAGTGATCAAGAGAGGGTCTCACTTTCAAGCACAGAGCGGGAGTCATAATAAATCCCACCAGTCCAGAGCCTTCTCTGGGCCCACCGCATGGCCTCATTTATTCCACAAAGTAAATGTTATCGCCACCATTTGGCAATGAGAAAATGGACGCTCAACACGAAAACGAATGTACCTGAACTCAAAGCCAGGAGTGAACCCCCACTCCACCTTCGGGCAGTACCCAAAGGCATGCTCCCTGCCACTGCGAGCAACGTTCCTCCGAGCGCCTTGCAGCGGGGGTTCAAGTACACAGTGAGCACCAACAAAAGCCATCCTGGGAGTGTGTGACCAGTGGGGCTAAGCCTCCAGGTGCTCTGCACTGTGGGCCATATGGGGTGTTCAGCAAAGCTTCCAAGTTGAAAGTGCTCCCCCACTTACCCACCCCGAAAGCTCTGGGATTCATCATTGTTATCACAGCCCCTGTCAACCTTTCCCCTGACCGGAATCACTCCGTGGGCCCGGTGCCCCAACCCTTTGCTGGAGGCTTCCCCCCGACCTTGGAACCCTTAGGTGGTGCACATCGTGACTGGGCTCGATGGCCAACCAGCAGGTTGGAGGTGGTGGGGGGAGGGGTCCACCCCCAGGTACTTTGGCAGAAAGACCTGACAATCCGCTTTGATGCTGAAAGGCTGGCCATGGACAATCCCACGGAGCTCGGTTCTGGAACGCACACGAGGCAACTGTGAGTGGGAGCCCAGACAGCGACTGATCAGCTTCCATTTGTCAGCTGTTCATTCTCCTCTTTTCCGTTTCTTCTGAAGGCTGACCTTGACGTTCAGTGCAGTCGCTTTTGGTATGGATCAAGGTCATGGCTGCAGAGAGGGAGAGAGAACAGGAGAGTCTCCCACTGTGAGACCAGGCTCACCCCACTCACACGGTCACTGCATGATGTCAACTTCATCTCCACCGCCACTGTACCCCAAGGAAAGAGGTAAAGAGATGGAAGCAGCTCCTGGGGAGCAGGAGCTCCCAACGGCTGAGATGGTGGGGAAGAAAGAGAAGCAGTAACTCCAAGAGGGAGAGTGTCTATGGGGACACGTCCCTGTCACTGCGGTCCTCCCCTGCCCCTCCCTCACCTGCTCCTTTCTTCCACTTGGAGCCATGGTGGGCACCTTCTCTCCTAATTACAGTCTACCAGGGCCAATTTTTCGATGAGTTGGCATCTAAAATGAGCCTGAGTCTTTTTCACCCTGCAGTTTGAAGTTTAATCGCTTAAGTAAGACGGTGCTAGGTGACTCACCTTGCACATAGGAGGTATTTAGGGATACAGGGCGGGGGTTGCGGGGAGTAGAAGAGAATCTTTGCAAGGTGTCCTGCGTCAGGGAGAACCCAGACGTAGCATGTCCGTTAGAAAACCGAACCTACAGGGTGCAGGGATCTCAGCCCCCACCCGCCTTGGCCTGTGGGGAGGGAGGACCAGAGTCTCTTAAAACACAACTCAATCTGTGGGAAAACACACACACAAACAACAACGTAAGTTTGGTCCAATAGCATGGCCCCATTGATGTGTCTGGTACACGACTTCGATGACAAAGACACCTCCAACGCACTGATCTTACGTCTCTGTCCCAGCCTTCCTTTCACCTCTTACAAGCTGAGACTCGGCAGCCCATCATCGACATTACTCCCTCACACACACCTTCACCCTCCTCACCTCTGATGTTCTCTCTTTGTCACTCACCCTCCTTGCAGACCCCCAATCTTCCACTAGTTCTGCTGCTGCACCCGCATGGTGGAATGTGGCCAGAGAAGAACCGTAGCCAAGTTGACTAGTCTCATCATCCATTTCCCACCAATGCCCAAGATAGCTTGCTGAGCTGGTTGCCAGGCCTCTCTCTCGCTCGTCTGAGTAATTACTTCACTCTGCCGTCCTTTCCCGCGTTTCCTCCTTGAAACGACAGGCACAATTAGAAGATACTTCCGCAGAACAAACGATTGGACTGTGGCATGGGGTGCAATGGGTCTTCAGTGGCATCCGCAGAGTGTGGGACCCAACGGTGATGGCAATGCCACATTGGGGACGGGGCCTTATGGCAGCACACCAACATAGTACTTGGTGGTGGTGGTGGTGTCTTTACTGCGGGGACAGCAGTGTCAGTGGCCGATGCTGCCATCTTGAGATGACACGCCCCTCCTAGTGGAAATGGCAGCTCCTGTGGATGAGAGCGGCAGCATCCTGGATGGCAGGCGCAACCCCGTGATGGCAGCATCTGTAGCTTGGTGTTGGTACTAGGCTGTCTGGCAGCAGGGCTGGCAGGAACGTCGTGGAATTGGCTCTGGGCACTCCTCTGAAGATACACACCAGCCTTAAAGCTTTGCAGGCAACGGAAGCGACCGGAGAAGAGTAGATGTGGCATGTACCCAAGCAGAGAGTAGTCACCGCCACTCGAGGGCTCTCCAGAGGCCCCCTAGGAATAGCAGGATGGTATCTTAGAGGAAAACATTGTGCTATAGCAGAATTCAGAGATCCCTTCAAGAGGGCAAATATTGAGTAGAGTCAAAACTAATAATTCTTAAAGTAGGGCTTATGATTAACTGCAAGCTGAAAATCAATTCATCTATATGAAGTTTACATGTATCTTTGGTTTAGCAGTATCTAATTCTTAAGAACTAATACAGATAACCGCAGAGTGCCCTTGGCCTGGTCCCCAAACTCAGCCAAAGAAAGCCCTCCGGATCACAGGGATCAATTCACCATTGCACACAGAGATGGCGTAGCACCAGGTGGCACTTTGTTCTGTGGTGCCTGGGTGCTGGTCCACTCGACAACAGCAAATAACACCCTTAGAGAGAACTGAAGACCCCCATACCTGTGGAGGGGCAAGGGTCAGAGAAATAGCATTCGGTTTTATGAATAGGACCTCAATATATACTGCGCCCTGGTGGCACAGTGGTTAAGTGCTCACCTGCCAACCCAAAGGTCAGCCTACCCCCACCCACTGCTCCGTGGGAGAAAGATGTGAAGTACAGAGCTGATGATGGGGCGGTTCTACTCTGTCCTAGAGGGTCATGATGAGTCAGAACTGTTTTCTCAGTAGGGGGCTGGAGAGAGGTCTTGGTTCAATGCATGAATTCTCACCTTGAGGGCAGAAGACTCGGATTCAATGCCCAGCCAATGCAGCCCATGCCCAGGAGCCACCCACCTGTCAGTAGAGGCTGGCGGGCAGCTAGATAAAGCTGTGCGAGATTTGGAGGAGCTTGTATATTGGAAAGGCGTGAGGAGCTATTCCCCCAAATCAGCCAGTGGAAACCCTATGGTTTTAACCAAGGCTCTGTCCATAACCAAACCAGAGACTAGCACAGGGCCAGGCAGCACCGGGGCCTCTTGCACATGGGTTGCCATGAATCAGGGCCAAAAGGAGAGCAGCGAATAACAAGATGAGAGGAGAAAACTTGGCTTGAACATGGTGCTGGGCCATGTCTGTGGTTCTCAACCCCATTTCCCTCCTTGTATGCTTTCCCCAGCAAGGCCCGCGAGGAAGCCTGGAAGCCATCAGTTCTGCTGACAAGAAGCACTCACCACGGTTAGAAGGTGGAGAGAAACCAAAGGCATTCTTCCGCCACCACCGCCCCTCCTGCCCCCACCCCAGCAGCAGTGAAACGGCAACGAACCACGCAGCAGTAGTCATGGTCTGCGTTTGCTGGACTCTGAGTAGTATGATCACGCCCTGGATTTTGCTCATCGGACCTTCCAGTAATTGTGTGCCTTAATCCCTAAAACCAATCTCTTTCTGCTTGAATGCCTAGAGCGGTGGGTCTTCTTTTGTTTAAACTGTTTTATTGGCATATTCTTTAGGTCCAATACAATTCAACGGTGGAAAGAGATTTAAGAGTTGTGCACTCGTCATCCCAATCAATTAAAAAATCATTTTATTGGGGCTCTTATAGCTCTTATCACAATCTATCCATCCATCCATTGTGTCAAGCACATTTGTACCTATGTTGCCATCATCCTTCTCAAAACATTTTCTTTGGACTTGAGCTCTGGGTATCAGCTCATTCCCCACCACCACCCCCTTCCCTCTCCCTCCTTCCTTATGAACCCTTGATCATTTATAAATTATTATTTTTTTCATGTCTTACACTGACAGCTGTCTCCCTTCAACCACTTTTCTGTTATTCGTTCCCCTGAGAGGGGGTTATATGTCGATCATTGTGATCAGTTCCCTCTTTCTCCCCCTTCCTTCCCTTTACCCTCCTGGTATTGCTACTCTCATTATTGATCCTTCGGGGTTTATGTGTCCTGAATTGCCTGCATCACAATCCATTTCTGGCCACTTCCTTTCTTGTATCCATTGTTATTTGCTCCCATTGCTCCTCAGCCTCATCTCCCTGCCATAACACTAAGGATCTATTGATGCAGTTACTGTCTCTAAGGTTGAGTTATCCTGTATTTCATACAGACCCACCCCCACTCCAAAAAAAAACAACAACCCATCAGCAACCACAAAATAAAACCCAAACATCTTCAAGCCAAAAGAAAACAGAAATGAATAAACACTAGGACAAGTTAAAAGTGGATCAAGAGGGAAAACAGATGGTAAGACATTAAATTTTTTTTTCTTCTTTTACATTTTATTAGGGACTCCAACAACTCTTACCACAATCCATACATATACATACATCAATTGTACAAAGCACACCCATACACTCCCTGTCCCAATCACTCTCAAGGCATTTGCTCTTCACCTAAGCCCCTTGCATCAGGTCCTCCTTTTTTTTCCCCCCCTCCCTCCCTTTTCCCCCCTCCCTCATATGCCCTTGGTAATTTATACCTCGTTATTTTGTCATATCTTGCCCTATTCGGGGTCTCCCTTCCCCCCTTCTCTGCTGTCCCTCTCCCAGGGAAGAGGTCACATGTGGCTCCTTGTAATCAGTTTCCCCTTTCCAACCCACTCACCCTCCACTCTCCCAGCATCGTCCCTCACTCCCTTGGTCCTGGAGGTATCATCCACCCTGGATTCCCTGTATCTCCAACCCTCCTATGTACCAGTATACAGCCTCTGTCCTATCCAGCCCTGCAAGGTAGAATTCGGATCATGGTAGTTGGGGGGAGGAAGCATCCGGGATCTGGGGGAAAGCTGTGTTCTTCATCGATACTACCTCACACCCTAATTAACCCATCTCCTCTCCTAAGCCCCTCTATGAGGGGATCTCCATTGGCTGACACTTGGGCCTTGGGTCTCCACTCTGCACTTCCCCCTTCATTTAATATAATATATATATACACATACATATATACATATACACATAAATACACATACATACACACACTTATATCTTTTTTTTTTTTTTGCATGATGCCTTATATCTGGTCCCTTGGGCACCTCGTGATCGCACTGGCCGGTGTGCTTCTTCCATGTGGGCTTATTTGTTTCTGAGCGAGATGGCCGCTTGTTCACCTTCAAGCCTTTAAGACCCCAGACACTATCTCTTTTGATAGCCGGGCACCATCAGCTTTCTTCACCACATTTGCTTATGCACCCATTTGTCTTCAGCGATCCTATCATGGAGGTGTGCAGTCAATGATATGATTTTTTGTTCTTTGATGCCTGGTAACTGATCCCTTTGGGACCACTCGATCACACAGGCTGGTGTGTTCTTCCATGTGGACTTTGTTGCTTCTGAGCTAGATGGCCGCTTGTTTATCTTCAAGCCTTTAAGACCCCAGTCACTATCTCTTTTGATAGCCGGGCACCATCAGCTTTCTTCACCACATTTACTTGTTCACCCATGTTGGCTCCAGCTGTTGTGTCGGGAGAGTGAGCATCATAGAGTTCCAATTTAATAAAAGAAGGTATTCATGCATAGAGGGAGTGTTTGAGTAGAGGCCCAAGGTCCTTCCGCCACCTTAATACTTGACCTATAAATATAGACACAAAGATCTATTTCCCCAACCTCCTATATATATTTGCATGTACATGTCTTTGTCTAGACCTCCATGAATGCCCTTTGACTCCTAGCTCTTTCCTCCATCTCCCTTGACCTTCCTCCTGCCCTACTACCATGCTTCATTGCCACCTGGGCTAGAGTATACCTCTTCTCTAAGCAACCTTACCCTTGATCATTTCCCACCAGGCCTGCCACTCCCCCTTCTCTACCCTTTGGGGTCCCATGTTTTTCCCTTGTCCCTGGGTTTGTTAACACCACTTCCTTACCCCCCCTACCCCCCACCCCAAGTCCCCCCGGAACTGTCGGTCCCGTTGTTTTTCCTCCAGATAGTTCATCCAGCCTGTCCTATTCAGACAGACCTGTGGAAGGACATTAAATTTTAAGGGAATGATATCTTCGATCATCTATTTCCCAATGCATTCTGACGACAAATCTGTTCTCATCTCCAGTCTGTGGTCCGAGGAGTTCAGTGGAGACTTTGTCCACATCGCGACTTTGCAAATGGACTTGGGCCTTCTCTGTCATTCACAGCCTTCCTTCCGCAGACCAGTGTTAAGAATTTAAGCTCTGATATAATTCCCTTCCTGGGTCTTGGATTTTATTATTTATAATCCTTGTATTACACAGGCTGGTGTGCACATTCCATGTGGATTTAGCTGACACCTCACTTCGATGTCTGCTTGTTTTAAGACAAGGCTTTAAGACCACAGGTGGTTGTTATTTTTCCTGATAGCCAGGCACCATCTGCTTTCTTCACCCTATTTTGCTATAGCGGAATTCAGTGATCCCCTCAAGAGGGCAAATATTGAGTAGAGTCAAAACTAATTGTTCTTAAAATAGGGCTTATGATTAAGTGAAGGCTGAAAATCAATTCATCTAGCTAAGGTTTACATATACTCTTGGTAATGCATTATCTACTTCTTGAGAAATAATATAGGTAACCTGCAGAGAGCACTTGATATTTCTAATAATAGTATCATTAATTTAACCAATGGCATAGGATTTAACATAGTCATGAGAGAAGGAAACTATATATCTAAAAGCAAGCTTATTAGATTACAATACACGGGGCATTCACTTGTTGTTGTTGTCAGATGCCATCCAATCTGTTCCAACTCATAGAGGCCCCATGGACACTGCCCAATCCAGTGCCACCTTGTTTCTTAGGCTTACATCCATCGTTGTAGCCACCGTGTCAATCTTTCTGTCAAGGGTCTTCCTCTTTTTCGCTGCCCCTCTACTTTACCAAGCAAGACATCCTCCTCCCAACACTGATCTCTCCAGACAACATGTCTGAAGAACTTGAGACCAAGGCTCATCATCCTTGCCTCTAAGGAACATTCTGGCTGTGCTTCTTGCCAGACGGATTTGTTTACTCTTTTGCAATCCATGTTACTTTCAATATTCTTCACCAGCACCATACTTAAAAGACATCTATTCATCTTCAGCCTTGCCTATTCGGTATCGAACTCTCACCTGCATACGAGGCAGTTTAAAACACCATGGCTCGGGTCAGGTGTGCCAGAGGCCTCAAGTAACATCCTTGCTTTTAAACACATTAAAGAGGTCTTGTGGAGCAGATTTATCCCAGGCAGCATGGCTTTTGATCACTTGCTGCTTCCCCGAGCATGGGCTGTGGATCCAAGGAAGGTGGAATTCTGGGCAACTTGAGTCTTTCCTCTACTTATAATGTTGCCTCTGGGTCCAGTTGGGAGGGCTTTGTCTTTCTTTATATTGAGTTGTTTGTCATCCACACGGAAGGCTGAGGTCCTTGATCTTCATCAGCAAGTGCTTCAAGTCCTCCTCAAGTCAGCAAGCAAGGCTGTGTCCTCTGAACATCGAATTTAGCACATTAGCGAGAAAAGGAAAATGTATTGATGGAGGAAAGCTTATTCAACTACAATTCATGGACCCTCCACTTATACGGATTATAGAGTCAAGTGACTGACCACTGCTTATGAAAACAAAAACGGTCTAGACAGAAGGCAAAATTTTAGACCTGGAGTGGCTTGCCCTCGGAGACTGATAATCCTGAGAGATGCAAATCTGTGTCTTCCATGTGTGTGGTGGTCTACGGTTTTGAAAAAGCTTTTGATTTATCTTATTTAAATTCCATCACTTTCCCGAGACTCGGGTTCCTCAGATCTGAAAGATGGGAACGATAATACGAGAGCTTCACAGTGGAATTCCAAGATCATGCAATTCCCCAGTGGACTTCCTGAAGACCCCTTTGGCATCACTTATTGGGTTGTTGATAGAATTAAGTAGGAGTTCACTCTTCCTCAGGGCCCCGCCTAGATCGAGGTGATGTTGACTTTTATCCCTGGAATCCAAGGGCGGCCCTCGACCTAGTCCTGGGACTGCACTAGGAGGAACAACAGCAGGAGAGAACTGTTTACAGGGAGCTCAAAACCTCTGCTCCAGGGACACAAATTCCCTGTGGCCACACTCGCGTGGCATTGCGCCTGCTTGGGAGGCTTCCAGTGAAGGGCAACAGCTGAGACTGGAAGAGGTGCCATACTATTCAGTATTCCATGTCGGTGTTGGTGAAAGAGAGTGGCCTTATTTTAAATGCCTAGAAACCACCCCCAGCCCCGTAATTTATCATCCAAGTGTTTGCCCTTTACCAGTTAAGAGCCACTAAATACCCGCCTTGCTCTTGAAAGCAGTGTTATTTCAATAGTTGGTTCCCCAAGGGGCTGTGGAGCCAGCAGATTGTGGTAAATCAACTCTCGGACACCCACTGGCACAAATTACACCTTGGCAGAGGTTTTATGTTTTACTCCCTGATTCGTTTTCCACCTGAAACACTGAACTGCTTCCTTTACCCTGAATGTACCAGTCGGGGGTTCGTGGTTGAGAAAAATAGAAGGCGTCCCAGCATTTGACACCACTTGCTTAGGATAGCAGGTTCTTACAGAAATGCCTGGAGGACCGGCGTCAGGCCGTGAGAGCATGGACCTGCAAACCCCACTGTAGGATGAGTCTAATGAACAGAACACTGCCATACCGAGGGACAGTCTCTGCAGCTGCTGCTGCTGACCCAGACTCTTAATGCCAGGCCTTCCCCTCCTCTGCTCCAGAGAACTGGGTGCCTTGCTGGTCCCACCATTTCAAATTGAATTCTGGGATCCAACTGTTTCCTTAGTGTGATGGTGGTTGTCATGAGGTGTTGTCATGTTGATTCGGACCCATAGCGCCCTGACATACAACACAATGAAGCACTGCCGGGTCCTGCGCCCTCCTCCTCACACTCGTGATGTTTGAGCCATCGTTCCAGCTAGTGAGTCAATCCGTCTCATTGAGGATCTTCCTCTTTTCGCTGCCTCTCACTTTGCCGAGCGTGCCACCCTTTACCAGGTCCAAAGTGTGTGAGAGGCAGGCTCACCATCCTTCCCTCTAAGGAGCACTCTTGCATGTCTTCCAAGACAGATTTATTTATTTTTGTGGCAGTCCGTGGCACTTCCCACGTTCTCTGCTGATACCATGATTCAAATGCACTGATTCTTCTTTGGTCTTCTGATAGGCGCAATGATGCCCAATCCAAACAAAACCACAAAAGAGTTGTCGTTGGGTCAATTCTGACCCTTCAGTGATTCTCTAGGATAGAGTACAATGGACTTCCGCATGGAATAAGGAAGATAAAATAAATGCATTCGAGTATGGTGGCGGTGGTGAAGAACAAGGAAAGGACCGTGGACTAGCAGACAAACAAATAAACCCGTCTTAGAAGAAGTGCAACAAGAATGGTGCTTAGCACCAGCCTGTGTGATCACGAGGTGCCGAAGGGATCTGTTATCAGGCATCAAAGAACAAAAAATCATATCATTGTCTGCTCGCCTCCATGATACGATCGCTGAAGACAAATGGGTGCATAAGCAAATGTGGCAAAGAAAGCTGATGGTGCCTGGCTATCAAAAGATATAGCATCTGGGGTCTTAAAGGCTTGAAGATAAACAAGTGGCCATCTGGCTTAGAAGCAACAAAGCCCACATGGAAGAAGCACACCAGCCTGTGCGATTACAAGGTGTCAAAGGGATCGGGTATCAGGCATCATCAGAACAAAAAATCTTATCATAGTGAGTGAGGGGGGGAGTGTGAAGTGGAGACCCAAAGCCCATTTGTAGGCCACTGGACATCCCCTTACATAAGGGTCTCAGGGAGGAGACAAGCCAGTCAGAGTGCGATGTAGCAATAATGAAAAATACAACTTTCCTCTAGTTCCTAAATGCTTCACCCACCACCACCACCACTATCCTGATCCCAATTCTACCTTACAAATCTGTCTAGATCAGAGCGTGTACACTGGTGCAGATAGGAACTGGAAACACAGAGAACCCAGGGCGGATGATCCCTTCAGGATCAGTGGTATGAATGGTGATACTGGGAGAATATAGGGTGGATGGGTTGGAAAGGGGGAACCAATTACATGGATCTACATGTGACCTCCTCCCTGGGGGAGGGACAAAAGAAAAGTGGGTGAAGGGAGACATCAGACAGTGCAAGATATGACAAAATAATAATTTATAAATTATCAAGGGTTCACGAGGGAGCGGGGAGCAGGGAGGGAGGGGAAAAATGAGGAGCTGGTGCCGGGGCTTAAGTGGAGAGCAAATATTATGAGAATGATGAGGGTAATGAATGTACAAATGTGCTTTACACAATTGATGTATTATGGATTGTGGTAAAAGTTGTATGAACTCCTAATAAAACAATTAATAAATAAATAGAATGGTGCTTAGAATCAAGAAGGTGAGACTTCTCTCCCATCTTGGACTTGTCATCAGGACGGCATGGTCACTGCGGGAAAGACACCAGGCTTGAGGAGAGGAAGGTGCTTGATGCGCTGGCAGCAATGGGCGGTGCAGCAATGGGCTCAGACTACAGAACAGGTATGAGGGCAATGATGAGGCTGCCACAGGACAGGGCTCTGCGTCCTTCGTTGTCGCTATGCATTGGAACCAACTTGATGGCACCTGATGACAACGATATGCCCATGTCCTAATTCCTGGCACTTAAGACTATCTCCTGCTGCAAGGAACAGGAAGATTGAGACAGAAGAGGAATTCAGACTGCTCATCAGATGGCCGCAAATGTGAGGAAAATATCCTGGTTGAGCTGACTGGGCCCGATGAAGCCACACACCTAAAACCAAGCCCACCACCATCGAGTCGAGTTTGACTCTATAGGACAGAGCAGAACTGCTCCCAGAATCCCTGAGACTGTAACTCTTGATGGGAGCAGCCAACCGCCTCTTCCTCCCATTTATCCTCTTTCTCCCATTGCTGACCTTGCACTTGGCGGCCCAACACATCACCCGCTATACCAGCAGGGTCCACACAAGGTCCTTCAAACAGGATATGGAAGAAGGGGACAGGGAGGTGAGTGTCAAAGTGACGCAACCGATAAAAAGACTCAGCTGGCTAGTCCTGGTTTTGAAAATGCAACAAGTTCAGGAACCAAGGCCTGTGGAAGCCTCTACAAGCTGGAGAAGGCAAAGCAAAGGAGTTCCCCCTTTGGCCTCCAGAAAAAAACAGCACTGCTGACACCTTGATGACAGCCCAGGGACCCCCGTTGCAGACTTCTGACCCCAGAGCTGTCAGAGAATAAATGCGTGTTGCTTTAAGCCACCAAGTATAGAGCAACGTGCTACTGCAATGGGAAGAAGACAGCACATCCAAATTAAAGTGCCACATGGATTACTGAGAGATGTACAGTGGGGAAACATGATAGTGGGGCTGGAGGAAAGGAAAGAAAAATATATAGGTACACACACATATATGTAAATAGGCACATATTTAATTATTTCAATATAGGTGCGTTTGCTTATATATGTATATAAATGCAAATGCAACAAGGGAGCAGATGGACTTTGGGCCTCTACCTAAATCTTACCTCAGTTCAAGAACACTTTGTTCTAATAATGCGACATTGTCTGATACTCACCTTCCTGACATGATCATTGAAGACAAAATGGGTACATAAGCAAATGTGGTGAAGAAAGCTGATGGTGCCCAGCTATTAAAAGATACCGTGTCTTGGGTCTTAAAGGTTTGTAATTAAACAAGCGGCCATCTAGCTGAGAAGTAACAAAGCCCATGTGGAAGAAGCACATCAGCCTGTGTGAACATGAGGTGTCAATGGAAAGAGGTATCCTAAGTTCAAAAACCAGCAATCAAATTCATGTGAAGGGTGTGGATGTAAGATCATTGGACAATCCCACTGAGAAGGGCCACGTGGAAGGAATGATAATTCAGGGTGCAGGATAGCACTGATGAAGCACATAGCTATCCTCTAGTTCTTTAATATTTCCTCCCCCTTCCTATTACGGTTTTTATTTGTTTTATCTCATTGATCATTTTAGATTTTCAAATGTTCATTTGCACAATCAAGTTCATTCAATCCATGAAATCTATGAGATAATCCGTCAGAAACAGCAACAGGAGTAATGGTTCCTATGGGAATGGGAAGTGAGGGAGGGAAGAGGGGGAAGGGGGAGCACCTGATAGCACCGGTGACTGTATCACCCACCTGAGGGGAGTGAACAACAGAATTACATGTCAAGGGATACAGTGGATATATTGAATGGCAATATATATATTGGAAATATGCGTTCCTGGAGGGGAGGGAGGTGATGAGGGGGAGCTGATATCAAGGAGTTGTAGAAGAGAGAGAATGTTTTGAAAATGACTGTGGCACCAATTGTATGATACTGTTGGATGTGATGGAATTATGTAATGTTATGATGTCCGTAAGAGCTCCCAATAAAAGTCAGCTCAGGATGACAACTGTTTTGGGGACTGGGGGATCCCAGTGGGATAATCTTGACAGATGTCCTCACAGGATCAGGACAATCACGAGGACTTCTTAGAAAGGCTTTTTAAGGAAATTGAAAATAGCATTATTGAGAAAAAGACAAGGAATTGCGCCTGGGATTTTGGCCCCCATTACGTCAATATCCCTGCGCATTCTGTGAAGGTGGCGAGGCTTGCCCTATGAGAATTTACTGGAAAATCTTTCCCCATCCACGCGACAGCCCGGATGGGCCCCATTCAGCGTTCTCTTGGTTGCCCAGACTCAAAGAACATTTCAAAGGACCATGATTTGAACCCCTCAAGGTTGCCCCAACAACTGCCATGTAGATGTGGTGTAAAAAGAGAGAGCAGATTCTTTGGGGGGCGGGGAGGTTGGGGAGCAGGAAATACTGCCCTCCGAAGTGTTTGAAGCCAAGAGCGGGGCAAAAAGTTAGCATGTTTGATGCTAACCACACTCTTGGCCAATTAGGCACACTCAGAGGCCTCCTGGCAGAAAGGTCCAGCGGGCTGCATCTCCCCCAAATCAGCCATTGAAGGTGATGTGGAGTGCCGTTTCACTCTGACACCCACCCCTGGGGCGGCCACAAGCAGGAATCGATGAGAGCACATTGACCCCTGCTCTGTGCCAGGTGCTGCGGTAGGTCCTGTCGAGAAGGAGAAAGCGGGACTGTGACCCTGTACCTGCTTATGCAGTGCTGAGACTCGGTTGGGAAGATATAGGCTATGTGTCTACAGGTCATGAGGAGACTCAAAGAGCAGACTTGAACCTTACGACAGGTTGGTTCAACGCAGGTTTGGATGAGAACACAATATTGAAGCAGACAAATGAAGTGGGAGTAGGGATTGGTGGAACAGAGAAGGAGAAAGATTCCTATCAGTGGCACCACCACATGCTAAACCCAAGTCCTGGATCTCTGGCCTTTTCCAATGCTGGTGGGCAAGGTAGATGGAGCCCTGGTGGCGTAGTGGTTGAGCTGGGCTGCTAACTGCAAGGTCAAGAGGGTCCAAACCACTGGTCGCTCCTTGGGAGAAAGATGAGGCTTTCTACTCCCATAAAGAGATACATTCTCAGAAACCGAAAGGAAGTTCTACTCTGTCCTATAGGGTTGCTATGAGTTGGCATCGACTCCATGGGTTTCTCAGGGAGGGTTTGAAGATAAATACACTATGCATCTGAAATGAATATTGCTTACTGTTGGTGGGGGTCCATTGTCCAAACATCCATTCTTAAAGGGGTTGGGGGCGGGGGTAGGGTAGCATATCCTAAGTCAAATGGAAGGCAGCATCTCACTTTCCAAAAAGAAACCAAAGGAAGAGAGGAGTGTCCAACCCCCCGCCCTATGGCAGGCACAGCCTGGGTGTGGGGTCCCATCAGATGCTCCTGCCCAAGACCTGGACTATAGAGATAAAATAGCCCACCCAAAGGGAGAGAAGAGGGTCCCTGTGGCGACCGGAGAGACAAGGAGGTCAGCTCCACGGTGAAGAAAACCAGAGAGGTAACGAGCCAAGAGCAGCAGGAAGTCATGCAAGGATGCCGACAGATGACTCCTGTGCTGTGCCCACAGCACACCCATCCTTCCACTGCTCCTGCCTGACCTTGGGTCTGGCTCTCAGTGGTCATGTCATGTCATGTCATGGTCTAGCTCACATGCTTCCCATAGTATTATTCTGGTTATTATTATTATCCTTTCAGTACTAGCGAACCTGACTGGCTCAGCCCTTAATAAATGAAAAGCCGGCTAACCCTGAGTGGACCCCACATGTGTCACAGTAGAGAGTTCTCAGAGTGTTCGTTTGTTTGTTTGTTTGCTTCGCAGTTTTATTGGCATACCATTCCCACGCCATACAACTCAGTGGCTCAATCATATTAAAAAAGAGTTGTACAAACATCGCTACAGTCCATTTTAGAGCATTGTCTTCTTTCTTGTACTCATTATTATTAGCTCCCCGTTGACCCCCAATTGCCCATGCCATACCCCCCAAGAAACCATTAACCAGTTACTCTCTATAGATTTACCTACCCTGGAGCTCATATGCAGAAAAACAAACCCCTTTTACCGCAAAAAGGAAAATAACCCAACAACCACAACAGAGTCAAACAGAGAAGGCCCCAATCAAAAAGAAAAGGGAAAGCATTAAAAACTACAGCACATTTAGAATGGGTCCGAAGGGAGATCAAATGATGATGTGTTGCTTTTACCTAGAATGTATTGCATTTAACCTACCTACATCTGCCACAATCAACTCTACAGTGCTCTCCGTCTCCGTCTGCTAACCAGGCTCTTCACGTCCCCCAACTATGGCCAGCACAACTATGGCCAGCAGGGATGCACCAAAGGCTTACCCTTGTGTGGCCCCTGCAAATGCGTTTTGGGCTTCCTCTGTCATGCAAACCGGGAGCTCAGATTTTAAGCTCTGGTTCCACTCCCTTTCGTATTTACAATCCTTGGATCACACAGGCTGATGTGCTTCTTCTGTGTGGACTCAGTTGAATGCTCACCTATATGGCTGTTTTCCCTAAAACAAGTCTTTAAAGCTCCAGATGCTATTCTTCCTGGGAGCCAGGAACCATCTAGTTTCTTCGCCACACTTTGCTAGAGCACCCATGTTGTCAGTGCTGTCTTAATGAGGGTGAGCATCAAGCAGGGCCCTGTCATAAGAACTAGTTGTTCTTAGACTAGGGCTACAATAAAGTGTGAAACCAAAATCCAATCATTTATCATGGATTATATATGCCTCTAGTTCACTTTAGAGCAGCGGTTCTCAACCTGTGGGTCATGACCCCTTTGGGGGTTATGATAGGTAGGTTTATTGTGCCAACCTGGTCAATGAATGCATGTGGGATTGATTGAAGGGCAGAGATATAAATGGCTCAATGAGCCTCGCCTTTCTTGTCTCTTGCTCTTTGATGATCAAACCAGTGTGTGGCTGCCTTAGCTTGTTCTCTGCCGTAATTTGAAAGTTACACTACCTGTGGGACATCTAACCTGTGGATGTGTCGCTGCAGTTTGAGATTCCTTCCAGACCTGCTTTGCCATACTACTGGAGTATACATCTCTTGAGCTGGGGACTGTCGGGCACTGTCATCTGGCTGACTGTTGGTGTCTTGCCTTGCTGTTTGCTGCCTGTGGCCAGATAGCCTGAATTGCTCTACAGAAGACTCAGCTGTCTGCTGCTTTGACTTGCACCCGACGGCCCTTGAGACTTGAAGGACTGTCAGTGTATTAGCTGTCTCATGGAAGTGAGTTGCACTGAGCCAGTTGTACTGCGCTACAGATAATTAACTGCTTATTTTTTATGATATATATGATATATATAGCTATATTAGTATATATAAACTCATAAGTGTCCTGGTTTTGTTTCTCTAGAGAACCCTGTCTAACATAGGGTCCAACGACTCTTTCCCAGGGGTCACCTGATTCATAACAGTAGCAAAATTACAGTTATGAAGTAGCAACGAAAATCATTTTATGGTTGGGGGCCACCACAACATGAGGTACTGTATTAAAGAGTCACGGCATGAGGAAGGTTGAGAACCAATGCTTTAGAGACATGAGTATCATTTCATGTTAGAGAACATTATACATAATCCCCATGGTGCATAAGATAATTATATTGATAGTGTCACTAATATAGCCAGTGGTATAGAATTTAAAACACTGCTGGTAAAAGGAAATTATACAAGTATAAGCCGGCTACACACCATATTGCATGGACTGTGACTGGTAAACTCTTAAGTGGCTGGCCACCATTGACACAAACATTGAGGATTTGTGATAGGACATTGCTTTCAATCACATGCATTGACACAAGCAGAACCCTGCCTACCTGAGTGGTACATGTCATAGTAAAGCAAGGAGGACATTAACTTAGTAGATATATAGTAGTCCTGGGCCAGCATTCATTGGACAGCTTCAAGGTAAGGGAGCTATAGGGTCTGTTAGTGGCTAGTTTTTCATAAGTTGATCACCAAACCTTTCTGTTGAGCTGCCTCAGAGTAGACTTGAACCTGCAACCTTTCAGTTAGCAGCAAGTGAATTGACCAGTTGTATCACCCAAAACCCAAACCCATGGTCCTCAATTCATATGGACCCAACCTAGAATTTCCAGGACTGTAAATCTTTACAGGGCAGACAGTTTCACCCTCCCGTGGAGCAGCTGGTGCCTTTAAGCTGCTGACCTCGCACTTGGTAGTCCAACTCCTCTATCACAGCACCCCTCGTTCCTTGTTTGTACCACCCAGGGATTTCAGCTAGTCTGCTATCAAGTCAATGCTGACTCATAGCGACCCTCTAGCACAGAGTAGAACTGCCCCATCGACTTTCCAGGGCTCGGTCTTTATGGGAGTAGCCAGCTCTTCTGTCTCATGTGGTTTTAAACTGTTGACCTTGCAGTTAGCAACCGAATGAGTAACCCAAGACACCACCAGGGCTGCTGAAAACTAAAGATACACCGAAAAACCAACCAACAAACAAAAGAACCACAAACAAACCTCAAGAACAGTAGCTCTAAGATGTTGGGCTGTTACTGGAAGAATCTGCAGCAGCAGAAAGAAAGAGAAGAACATTCTTCCAAGCATATGATAGTTGCAGCTGCACTTTAAATAGAAATCTCTGTATTCAGAACGAGCATTAATGAAAAGTAGCTGGAATACTAATAAGATGCCAGCCCATCTCCTCCCCGCCCCTCCTCGATGCTCCCAACAGCCCTGCAACTGAGACCAAAGCGACAATGGCCGAGTCCCTGTGTAGAATGCATGCTGATGTGTGCCCCGGAAATGGCAGCGATTTCATTCAGAAGTTGTAGAGAAATCTGCAGAGATCAAAGCTGGGGGCGATAAAAAGCAATGATAAGGGTGAGGAGCGTGTCGGCCTGGGCAGTGTTCGGTTCTGCTGGGCCTAAGGTCCCTGTGAGCCAGAATCGGCTCAATGATGCCGAAGCACCCCAGCAGAACTGGGATCTGCTCAAAACCCCAGACTCCTCCCATTGATTCTGTGCCTGATCAAAATCTGCCAGCGGTTTCCCCATCTCATTCAAAAAAAAAAAACATGCTTAAAGGTCCACCACAACCCATCAGTACTTCGCCACACACCTGCAAGCCAGAAACACCTCACCTACACATCTCCAATTGCACCCGTGTTACTCTCCTCCTCCTCCACTCGCGCCAGGCTGGCCTGCTTGCTGCTCCTTAGACATCACCAGTCACGCTCCCCCCCTGGGGCCTTGACTTGAGTTATTCCCTCTGCCCGGGGCACTATCCCCCCAATCCCCACTGGGCTTCCTCATGCGTCTTCTTCAAGTCTTCACTCAACTCTTGCCCCTTGGTGGCTCCCACCCCACCCACCCGATTTCAAATCACCGCTCCCTCCTCCTCCTTCATATCCCAGACTCCCTCTTCTGGTGTTCAATTTGTCTGTAGTACACCCCCCACCACTCTATCTCACCTGTGTATGACCATGTTCATTGTCTGTCTCCCCCCACACACACCAGAACATAAGCCCCACGAGGACAAGGATTGTTATATATTTTATTCACTGCTCTCTCCCCATTCGTACACCACCACCTAGCATGTAGTAGATTCTCAACATTTGTTGAATGGATGACTAAGCAAATGGATGAACAGCTCAGGAGAGAAAGATGGCAAGGCAGGGAGCAAACAAAACCTGAAGCAGTCATCCCAGGTTTCTGAACATGTAACATCTGGGAAACAGGATGAGACTTCTCTCTGACAGACTCATCATGACCCTGTAAAACAGAGAACTCCCAAGACTAAATCTTTATGAGAGTAGACAACCTCATCTTTCTCCCAAGGAGAAGCTGGTGGGTTTGAACCATTGACCTGGCTTACCTACATAGTAAAGACCCAAGGGGACTAAAAGAAACCGAGAAAGCAGAGGTGTGAGTTCAGCAGAGGAAATGCCCTGCCTCGCTTCATGGTCAAAGCGGCAGTAGAGTCCCAAGCCCACAGTGGGGGTATGGAACGACACCTCTGCAGTGAAGACCCCAACATCTCAGAGGGGTGCGCAGGCCCAAAGAAACAGAAGCAGCATGAGGGGCAGCCCAAAGGTGGCCATGTAGGCAGAAAGAGGGATGTCTGAGTAGCCTGTGTACCCCAGGTGTCCCCTCCTGACACCTGGGTACCAAGTAGCACTTCCCAGTCTTCAAATCACTCTGAGAAAGTACTGCCATCCCTAATGTGTGAGGTTAAACTGCCTTGCTGTCCCACCAAGACAAAGGTAATGTCCACAATTAAGTTGAGCTATGGGGAAAACCAAGCTATCTATCTTGCATGCCAGAGTTCAAATCTTCCTCATTTAAGTTTTTTACCCCCAACAGTTTTATTAGCATATAACTCACTTATTCAATTAAATTTGATATTAAAACTATCATTAATGTCTTAATGCCTGGAGCGAATTCTAAAGACATTTAGGTCGTTTGGTGGAGTCCAACTTTGCCCCCCAGAACGTGGGGGGGGGGGGGAGCATTTTGAGTCCCTGCCTGAACTTGACTGTGCTTTGTAGGACAATTAGAGACGCTGGTGGCTGCACACAACTGCGCTATCACCATGGCAACCAAAGGGCCATCACCTGGGCTTTCTTTCAAACTGATTTATCAAGAATGAATTGAGGGCAATCTGAAACAATAGAAGATGGAAAATGTAGCCTCTCCCTGAGGCTTCTCTTTTTTTCTCTTCCTTCTTCTCCTCCTGTTCCTCCTCCTCGTCCTCCTCCCTGTGCTTTTTATTAGAGCTCTAAAGAGGACGCATCCCTTCTCTTCCTAAAATTATTCTCCACGACTTTGTTTTTCTTCCTTACATTTGCTGTCGGGCTCATGCAACTGTCTGCTTGGAGAGGGGATGGAGAAGAATTGGCATCCGGCAGTGGCTGCAGGGCTCGGCCTTCATGAGGGGTGGCGGTCCAGAGCAAGCACATCTCCCGTCTGTTGAAGGGAACTCAAGACCCCATCACTCTATTGTCTGAGGACACATAACCCAGATGGAGAAGCTGTCATGTCAGGTTGTTTCTGGGCTTGGGGCTGCGTTGATGAATAAACGATGACTTGCCAGAGCTTCCCATTTTTGCCCCCTCTCCAACCTCTCCTTTAAGGTAAGGGACCACAAGCATAAACTCACTTGGAATGCTGCTCAAAAGATGGGTTGTCATGGTGATGACTGGGCTAGAACCGAAACTATCATAAGCACAGTTCTAAAACCTTAACCCACCTAAGACTTAACTGTTAGACTTAACTGTCTAAAATGATTATTTCTGAGACTCTTCTCTCACATCTAATACAGTAGGGCTGAGCTTGGGACTCATAAATGTACATTTTTTGTCTTTTTAAATATAATTTTCATAAATGTGCATTTTTAACAAGCCCCTCTCCCCCCAAGAAGAGTTTCATCTGCATGGTCTTCACTCCAGACTAGGAGAAACACAGCATCCCTAAGTGAGTAGGGTGTAGCTCTCTTGTTGTGGATGTCAACCAAGCAGTTGGCCCTCCAATGCATGGCAATGCCATGCACAACAGACTAACATGCCACTCACTCCTGTGCCAGTCCCATGATTGGTTGCAGTTGTCGATACATAGATTTTAAGTGTGTGTGTGTGTGTGTGTGTGTGTGTGTTGGTTGATTTTCAAAAATAGACTTTTCTTCCTAGTCTGTATTAGTCTGGAAGCTCTGCTGGAACCTGTTCAACATCCTAGCAACCCACGGCCTCCCCTGCCAGATGTGTGGTGGCTGTACTCCAGATGCATTGACCAGGAATTGGATCCAGGTCTCCCGAAAGGGGGCCAAGAACTCTACCCACTTAGGTTCCATTACCCCAGGAAAGAACAGCTGCTGTACAGTTGTTCTAACTCATGGCGACTCCATGTGTCTGATAGAAAAACTGTACTCCGCAGGCTCTTCGATGGCTGCTTTGTTCAGAAATAGATACCCAGGTCTTTCTTCTAAGGTAACTGGATAGGTTGAATCTCCTACTTGTTGGTGAGCAGCCAATCACATTAACTTCTTGCACTACCTAGGAACTCCTGTTTTACATATATCATTTTGCATACTTAATTTTATTTAATACTCAAATTTAAAAAAAACAAACCCATGGGTTCATGTATCCATTAGACGTTTTCAGAAGCTAACAAATTTAATAGGACAAGAAGACATCAAGTACAATTGATGTATAGAACATCATAAGAGCTGTAAGAACCCCCAATAAAATTATTTTATTTTTTAAAAAGGCATTATGGACATAGATGAACTGAGTAATAAAAATTTTTAATTAAAAAATTTTTTTAATCGGTAAGATTCTCTACCATAAAATAACAAAGATGTCTACAAGGTGAACCAGAGATGGTTAGAAAACATGGATTTACGAATGAATTTGGGACTCAAACTTAATCCTAGTTCCTCTGATCTAAGAACAACTAGTGCTTACGACATGGCCCTTCCCTCATGAAGGAAACACAGAAGATCTGGGTGCTACAGAAAAGTGCAGTGAAGAAACTTGAGGGTGGCTGGCTATCAGAAAGAATAATATCTGGGGCTTTAAAGTCTTGTTTTCAAACAAGCAGCCACCTAAGTGAGTCATCAACTAAACCCACACGGAAGAAGCACACCACATCCATGATGCAAGGATTGTAAAGGATAGAATCCAAATCCAAAGGAGGGAATAGTATCTGAGCTTAGATTGTGGGATTCTGGTTTGCAGAAGGCTATGGATGACGGGGAAGCCCAAAATACATTCGCAGGATCTACACAGGGAATAAGCCTCTAGTGATTTCCCTCTAACCAAATCTGAGGGATGGGAATCACCTGGTCACCAGAGAGCACATTATAGAGATGCCG
Source organism: Tenrec ecaudatus (assembly GCF_050624435.1). Taxonomy (NCBI): domain Eukaryota; kingdom Metazoa; phylum Chordata; class Mammalia; order Afrosoricida; family Tenrecidae; genus Tenrec; species Tenrec ecaudatus. The sequence goes on from NC_134543.1 coordinate 14,686,491, forward strand.
ATAGTAGATCAAGATGATAAATCTGAGTTGAATGGTTAAAACCTTGTCATCCGACCTCCCTTTTGATGCACTTTGTGCTTGATGTGGTTTTTAATATGTGCTGGGTTTTTTCATAGAGGGGTTGATTTCTGATGTACTTAGTCATGGCTGGTAGCCTTCTTGGCTCTGTTATTATTTTTCTGACTGTCAGCTATATGAAACATAGGGTCAATGAATCTATAGAGCCAATAACTCAAACAAGGATGCCTGGGGGTTATGGCGGGAAAGGTGTGGGGCAGATTAATTAGGAGCTGATATCAAGAAGTACAAGAAGGAAGAAAATGTTTGGAATTGATTATGGTTGTAATTATACAAGACTGCTTGATATGATTGAATGATGGAATGGTATGATGTCTGAATTAGGTCCTAATAAAAGAAAAAAATTTTAACAGATAAAATAATGCTGTATATACTACAGAGAGGGGAAAGTATGACACCTGTCATGTAAACAACATACATGTTTACAATTTCACAGAAGACATTAACATTAATCATGAATTTGACCCCAAAGAAAAGCTTAGCAATCTCACTCAGTAGAGATTATACAGGTAACATGCTTTAATGCTGATCTAGTAAGATTCTAAATAAATAGTTGAGTTATTTGGAAAAAGCTTGGGATTAGGGAACAAAGAATGATTCCCTTCAGCAAACATACACCCACCCCCACACACCCCCACCCCCCACCCCCACATACAGCCCCAAAGGTGTGATCTGTGTGACACTACGTGGGCAGAAAATGATGTGTGAGCAAAACCAGCAGAGAACATGTCTCCAAACACTTACTCATCCTCCCACCACCTTCCAAAACATTGTGTTGCATTTACAGCTTTGAAAATGTAATTAACACCTTTACTCGTGGGAGAGGAGGTCCTGAGAATTTTCTCGGGACGTGTACCAACAGTCAGGTCTCAATGAGCAGCCAGAAGGGTAAGCCAATAGCCACCGTGTTCTGGCGCCCTGGGAACCTGAAGATCAGCATGGTCTTAGGCAACTTTTCTTTCAACCCTGTTAGCTTCATCGTCATCTCTCCCCATCAGATTTGAAAACTCAGATCCACAGAGTACAGCTCTAAGGCAAAGACTCAAAAAAGACCCTTCAATAAACAGAATCTCAGACTTCTGCTGCTCTGATAACGTCCCCAGTCGCCCTCTCAAATGACCGCTTAGATAATGCAAGCAAAGGCTCTCTTGCCTTGCCAACGGAGAATGCTCACAGGCTAATCTTGTCCTCAAACATCTCGCAAATAAGTCCACCAAACGGAAACCAAGCCCACTATTGTCAAGTCATAGGACCCCACAGGACAGGGCAGAACTGCCCTCAAAATGTTTCCAAGGTTGTCAATCGTTACTAAAGAGGGCTGCCTCACCTTCCCTCCGTAGAGCAGCTGGTGCGTTTGAACCATCTACCTTTCCGTTAACAGCCCAGCGTTTAATCTACTGTGCTATTGGAGTTCCTTTTATGAGTAGTCCACCATGCCTGAAAGCCCTGTGAACATCACCCAGCAATTTGAAAGACATACATCAAAACATATCACACACTGAGTGATGAGGCATCTTCTGAAAGGAAAATGACCCCCAAGAGTTGGCATCAAATCAATTTCCACTCATGGCACCCCCTACCCATTACAAAGTCCAACCATGGGATAGCGCCTCAGTGAGGGTACCTTGAGAACCTGAAATGTTTAATAGACTAAAAAGGAAGTCAAGATACAGGGTTTTCTTGCCCATAATCTTTATAGAGGCAGATCTCCAAGTTTTCTTCAATAGCACTGCTGGGTGGATTCAATTCACTAACTTTCAGGTTAGCAGCAGCGTGCTAACCTGGAACGTTTGCAACACCCCAAGGCCTTAAGGGAAGGAGACAGAGCAGGAGACCAGGATCCAGGAAGAAGTGCAGATCCCAGGCAAGTGGACCGTGAGCCTTTTGGAAGAGGTGAGAAATCCAAAAGGAGTGTCCTGCACCTAACTCTTCTACCCAGGGTGGAGGAGACAAGGGGATGACCACAGACGGAAATACATCCCTCCAGTCTAGAACGCTCTATTGAAAGAGGTGGGAAATATGGTATTTTTTATTAAGGCAAATATATGTTTGTTTTAGGGTTGACTGTCAGCAGACCCCCCTAGAATGCTTGCTGGACCTGATCTGGTTTCCAAAATTTTCTGTATGGTTGGTTTCTATTGTTTTGCATAGTGTTTGTTTGTTCATATGATGGTGTATCTCAGAGGGGCTATGTCATTGGGCATCACCCTCTTAAAGTTGTGTTAATGTGTTTTTCTGTTTTTCGGTAAATTAAACCCAGGACCGATGAGCCTATAGAAACAGCAATTAGAATAAGGGTTTTGGGGGGGGGGGGAATACAGTAGGGGTGAGGTGGTAAAGGGGCGATGATGTCAAGGAGTCCTTATAGAAAAAGAATATTTGGAAACTGATTGTGGTAGTAATTGTACAATTATGCTGGATGTGATTGAACATGGAATGATATCACATATGTATTATACCTCAATTAGTTAAAAAAAGATTTGTAAAACTACTTTAAAGAGAAAACTAAAGTGAAACACAAAACCAGGAGTTTCTAACTTCTTACTTCGTGTCAACCCATGGTACAGTGAACTTCCTGGGCTTGGATCTGGGCTCCTGAAGGCTGAGTGGTCACCCTATAAATCGTGTTCTTGTACCTGAACATCACTGGCCATCTGGAAGACATAGTCATTATTCAACTTCAGGGATATAGAGCCGAGAAAGCTTGTTCTGGGAAATCAGTCTCAAGGACAGAGTATGTTGCTGCATGGTGCCTCTAAGTCAGCTCTGTCTAATGGTGACCCTGTGGACAAGAGAAGGAAGCTCTGCCTGGTCCTGCCCCATCTTCACAGTTGTAATACTTGAAACCATTGTGGCATCCACTGTTGTGATAGGTAGGTTTATTGTACGAACCTGGCCAATAGGAACATGTGGGATTAAAAAGGTCACAGTTAGATTGGAGAGCAAAGAGACAAATGGCTCGGCAAGGCCCACCCCTCTCTCTTGTTCTCTGCTGATTGGACCAGTGTGCTGCTGCTTTAGCTGGTTCTCTGGCAACACTTGTGAGCTACACTACATGTGGGACAGTCAACCCATGGATGGTGCCGCTAGAGCTTGAGGTTCCTTCATGACCTGCTTCCCCATGTTGCCGGTGTGTACAGCGTGCATATCACTTGAGCTTGAGGCTGGTGGATCCTGTTTTCTTGCATTGCCTGAGTTCAATATCCCATTTAGGCCTGTTTCACTAATCTCCTGAGCTGCTGACTGTTGGTGACCTGCCCTGCTCTTTGCTGCCTGTGGGCAGACTCTGCCTGCATTGCCTGAGGCAAGACTCAGCTGTCTGCTTCCTTGACCTTGGACCAGAAGTCATCGTGAGTTGAAGGACTTCCAGTATATTAACCATTGTGTGGAAGTGAGTTGAACTGAGCCGTTCACTCTGTTCTGTGCTGCTGTGTGGACTAATTAGCTGTTATCTTCCTTCTGGTGTGTTAATCATCTATCATCTATCTATGTATAATCATAAATGTCCCGGTTTTGTTTCTCTAGAGAACCCTGCCTAACATAACTGTCTTAATTCATCTTGTTGGGGGCCTTCCTTTGTTCACTGACATTCTACTCTACCAGGCACAATGTCCTTTCCCAAGATCTGGTCTCTCCTGAAAACATGTCCAAAGTACACAAGACAAAGTCTCACTAGCCTTCCTTCTTTTTCTTTTTAATTTTTTTCATCCTTCCTTCCAAGGAGCACACTGTATTTCCTCCAGGACAGGTTTGTTTGTTTCCTATCAGTCCATGGTACTTTCAATGTTCTTTGTAAACACAATTCAAATGCATGAATTCTTCTCCAATCTGTATTCAATGTCAGGCTTTCACAAGCATATGAGGCCATTGAAAATGCCATGGGCCCTAGCCTCCAAGTGGCACCTCTAATTTTCAACACTATGAATAGGTCTTGTGCAGCAGATTATTCATTGTGATCAATGTTTGATTTCTTAACTGTGCTTCCGTGAACATTGGTTGGGGCTCAGAGCAAAATGAAATACCGACAACTTCCATTTTCCCCCTCCATCATGATACTGTCTCTTGGTCCAATGAGAACACGAGTTTTGTTTACATGGAGTTGTAATCCATATGAAGGATATAGTCTTTTATTTTCATCAGTAAGCGCTTCAGATGCTTTTTTCTTTGGGCAAGTCAGGTGTATCATATGCAAATATCACAAGTTGTTTCCCAGTCTTCCTTCCATTTTGATGCCACGTACTTCTTCATATCGTTCAGTTTCTCAAATTATTTGCTTAGCATAAAGACAGAACAAGTACAGTGAAAGGACAGGACACCAAGGCACACCTTTCCTGATTTCAAACCATTCCCTTGTTCTGTTCAAACGGCCCATAAGAACATTTTGTGGATCCAAGCAAGACAAAATTCTTGTTAACTCCAAATGTAACAAATATTAAGAATTAAATGTTCTGTAATGCTTTTTTTGCAAAGTTATTCACTGTTTGTTAGGATCTATACAGTCCATTTTTTTCTAGCATAGTCAATAAGACCTAAGTAAATATCTTTCTAGAGCTCTCTCCTTTCAGTCAAGATCAATCTGGTGTCAGTTAGGATACCACTTTTCCCACTTCCTTTTATGAATCCAGCATGCATTTCTGGCCATTCCCTGTCAATGTACTCCTGAAACTGTTGTTGAATAGTCCTCAGCAAATCTTTACTTGCATGTGATAGTCTTTCCACTACCTCAGTGTATTGCCATATATTTACATGTTAAGTATTAAAGTAGCAGACAGACATTGGGCCTACATTGGACCTCTACTCGAGTACTCCCTCAATGCAAGAACACTTTGTTGTAACAAATTGGCATTCTGTGATGCTCACCCTCCCAGCACATTCATTTGAAGACAAAGTGGGTGCATAAGCAAATGTGGTGAAGAAAGCTGATGGTACCTGGCTACCAAAAGATATAGTGTCTAGGGTCTTAAAGGTTTGAGGTTAAACAAGCACCCATCTAGCAGAGAAGCTACAAGCCCACATGGAAGAAGCACAACAGCCTGTGAGAGCATGAGGTGTTGGTGGGACCAGGTAACGGGCATCAGAAGACTTATAACAAACAAACAAAAACAACCATATTGTTGAGAATGAGACGGGGTTGGAGCAGAGACCCAAAGCCCATATGGGTCATCCCCTCAAAAAGGGGTCACAGGGAAGGTATAAGTTGACCAGGGCACAATAAAGCACCAATGAAACACACACTATTCCTCTGGTTCTTTGAGGCTTCCTCACCCACTCACCCCCACTATCATGACCCCAGTCCTGCCTTTCACTGCTGGCTAGACCAGAACATGTGCACAGGTACAGATAAGAGGTAAGAGCTCATGACACAATACACAGGATCCAGGAACAGGAATGGAAGTAGCTATACCAGGAGGGTAGGAGGAACGTAGGGAGAGGAGGGGAGAAAGGGGGAACTGATCACAATGATCAACACATAACCACACACACTCCAACCAGGAGAACAAACGGCAGAAACCGTGGAGAAAGGGAGATATTGGTCGGTGTAAGATATGAAAATAATAATGATTTATAACTTACCAAAGGGTCACGAGGGGCGGGGGGCAGGGAGGGGAAAAAAGAGGAGTGGATACCAAGGGCTCAATAGAAAGTAAATGTCTAGAAAAGAATGATGGCAACATATGCGCAAATATTCTTGATGCAACTGATACATGGATTGTTACGAGTTGCAAGAGGCCCCAATAAAACAATCTTTTAATTAAAAAAACAAAACCCTCACATTGGAAAAATACAAACAAAAACTGCTTTCCCTCAAAAAAAAAATTTTTTTTAGTCTCAGAAACTCTATATAGGGTTGCTTTGAGCTGGCATTGACTTGATGGCAGTTAATTCTGTTAGTGGGTGCTAGTGATGGTCGGCTGCTAGCCAAGAGTCAATGGTTCAACTCACCAGTCCCTTTGTGGGAGAAAGATGTGGCAGTCTGCTTCCATAAAGATGGACACCGTGGTGCACTGAGACTACTCATTAGGTTTTCTATGAGCAGTTTGCCATCGAGAGGGCTCCAGCCCAAAGTGGCCGTATGCACACACAATGAACCAGTGCTCGGTCCTGCGCCAACCTCACAGGGGCTCCTGTGCCCGAACCCATTGATGCAGCCACTGTGTCAATCCATCTCTTTGATGGCCTTCCGCTTGTTCACAATGAACTCGACAGCATGTTTGGATGTTGTGTTTTTGTTTTCAGTTCCTATCTTTAGTTTGCTTTTAATGGAATGTTATTATTGAGTGTTAAGGGTGTGTGTGTTTGGGATACAAATCCTTTATCAATATGTGTTTTGCAAATATCTTCTCCCAGTCTGTCTTATCAGCGTCTTACACAGAGCAACACATTTTTTATTTTCATGAAGTCCCAACTCATCCATTTTTTCTTTCATGGACGGTGCTTGTGGTGTTCTGTCTAAAATGTTATTGCCAAGCCTGATGCCATCTAGATTGTCTCCTATGCTTTTAGAACTGTTATGATCTTGTGTTTGTTAATATGGACATCTAATTGCTCTGGCATTGCATTCCCAATAACAAAAAAAACAAAAACACAAGAACCACAAAACCATCAGATAGATTTGGAGTCAGCCAACTTTGCAATCGCCATCCAATGCTGACCTGCAGCTCCACCTTCATCGTGACTCTCACTCCCTGCCATCGAGTCGATTCCAACTCACGGTGGCCCTGTAGGGCAGAAGAGAACTTCCCTTGGGGGTTCCTGAAACGTTACATCTTGACCAGACGACTTTCTCTTTCTCCTGATGAACAACTGGCGGGATTGAACTGCCGACCTTGTGGTCAGTGGCTCACCCACCGTGTTATCCAGGCTCCTCTGTACCCACGCAAGACAAAGACAGTCAATGCCATTGAGCTGATTCCAACTGCGAGGGACTCTACAGGACAGGGTAGCCCTGACCCTGTAGGTTTCCAAGACCGGAATTCATGACAGAGTAGAAAACCGTGTCATTCTCCCAGAGTGGACGGCGGTTTCATTCGGCCATGGCGAACAGCCCAGCACCTGACCGCTACACCATCAGGGCTCCTTCCTACATACACACCAGGGTAGCTGTCATCAAAAAGGCGATGCAATGGGCTTGAGCTCTTGACGGCTGCTTCCCCGAGCATTGCCTCTAGATCCAAGCAAGATGAAATCCTTGACAATCTTTCCTTTAGCGTGTCCTAAATTATAGCTCCATGAAGTTTTTTATATGGGAAAAAAGGTTACTTCTGGATTTGCTATATAATAACCAGTACCATATTTTCAACGGCCTCGTATGCTTGTGAAAGGCGGACATTGAATAAAGACCAGAGGAGAACTGGTGCATCACAACTGTGGTGCTGGCGAAGGATCCCGAAAGTGCCACGGACGGCCAAAAGAACACCTGTCATGCAAGAAGTATGGCCAGAGACTGTGTCCTAACAAACTGTGGACATGTTGTCAGGAGAAGCAGACCCTGGAGAAGGACATCACACTTGGTAGAGTGGAGGGGCAGGGGAGGTGAGAAAGGTCCTCCTGAGACGGGTTGACACAGTGGCTGCAACAATGGGCTCAGGCATGGAAATGACAGTGAGGGTGGCGCAGTGCTGTATCCTGTCACGTACAGGTCTGCGAGGGGTCGGACCCAGCTTGACAGCCCCCAACATCAGTCAATGTCAACCTCGGGGACAGAAGCTACACGACAGAAGTGCTGGGAGTAGGCTCCTGATTGGAGAGGGTCGAGAGATGCACAGGAGGTGAGGAAGTAGGCCGAATGTCACCTGTCCTTGCTGGGGAAGAGGCAGGTTTAAGGAGGAGATGTTTGAAAAAGCAGATTGACAATCCAGTCAAGAGGAAGAACTCAAAGCTGTTGGATCAGAGAAGGAATTGGGGTGGGGGGGCAGTGAGGACAAGGTACTGAGGCCACTTTAGTTTCAAATGCTAAAACGGGGTCTATGTTTTTGTTCTGATTTTAAAAAGCAACAAAACCAAACCTTTCTTCCGAGAGTCTAAGTCTGGCCTTTCCTCTCCAGGAACATACAGCTGCTTTCTCCAAGAGCTCCGTTCATTTTCGCGTTCCCAACTACGTCATCAGTGAGAATTAGATTCTGCAAAGAGTCCTATCGCAAGAAGATGACTGTCCCCAAAGGTGACAATCATATACCTAAGCTGTCATCCCAGGGAAGTGACTTCAACATCAGAGACGTGAAATGATCGTCTCTCTCAAAAAACATGTTCTTCTTCAACCAAAACAGCGCCAACACCATGTGTACAGGAGGATATGAAAAGCAGTTTATATCCAAATTGTTAGACTGTGTCCTAAAATCGGAGCAGAGACCACCACTGTGCAGTTCTGAAACATGCCCCCGGGGTAGTCCAGTTTACCTAGTCCTTACAATGAAGAGCTACCCAGTATTGGCCTTTTGCCTAAACCCAATTTCTGGGTTCCTTATTGTCCTGAGACTTGCCCCTGTGTTTTGATGAACCTCTGCTGTCTTCTGAACAGTTGATTTCACATCCCAGCTCAAAACCCTTATATTAACAGCAACAGCAACAAAATGCCTGCAATTAGGGGAGCAGCAAAGCCCACATGGAAGCACACCAGCCTGTGTGATCAGGAGGGGGCGACAGGATCAGGTATCAGAAGATCCAAAACAATCCTACGGATGTGAACAAGGGGCATCAGCGTGGAGACCCAGCCAAAGCCCATCTGTAGACAATTGGACATCCCTCACAGAAGGGCCACAAGAAGGGCCGAGTCAGCCAGGGTGCAGTGTAGCACCAATGAAGCACTCATTCCTCTAGTTCTTTAAGGCATCCTCTCCCCTCCCCCACACCCACCCACTATCATGACCCCAGGTCTACCTTACAAATCCGGCTAGACCGGAGCATGTACATTGGTACAGGTAAGAGCTCTCGGCTCATGGAATCCAGAACAGGTAAGCCCCTTCCGGTACAGTAATGGAAGTAGTGATACCATGAGGGTAGGGGGAAGGTGAGGGGCAAAGGGGGAGAAAGAGGAAACTGATTTCAATGATTGACATATAATAGGGAAAACAGCAGAAATGTGGGGGAAGGGAGACAGTGGTTGGTATATGAAAATAATAACAATGTATGACTGATTAAGGGTTCAGGAGGAGAGAAGGGTGGGGGAGGGAGAGGGGGTAAAGCTGATACCAAGGGCGTAAGCAGGAAGAAATGTTTTGAAAATGATGGCAACAAGCAGATGGACATTGGGCCTCCTCATGCATAATCCCCCAATACAATAGCACCTCGCCCTGCTAAGCAGCCATTGCAGGATACCCATCTTCCCGACATGATCACTGAAGACAGCCGTGTGTGTAAGCAAATGTGGTGAAGAAAGCTGATGGTGCCCGGCTATCAAAAAAAGATATAGCGTCTGGGGTCTTAAAGGCTTGAAGGCAAATAAGCGGCCATCTAGCTCAGAAGCAACAAAGCCCACAGAGAAGAAGCACACGGCCTAAGTGAACACAAGGTGTTGAATGGACCATGTAGCAGATACAAAGGAACAAAAACAATCATTGTGTGATCACCTTCCTCACATAATGGCTGAAGACGAAAGTGTGCATAAGCAAGTGTGGTGAAGAAGGCGGATGGTGCCCGGCTACTGAGAGATATAGCGTCTGGGGACTTAAAGGCTTGAAAGCAAACAAGCGGCCATCTAGCCCAGAAGCAACCGAGCCCACACGGAAGCAGCACACCAACATAGGTGACCATGAAGGACAGAGACCAGGTCTCCAACATCAAAGGTGGGGTGGTGGTGAGAATCACATCACCGTGAAGGAGGGGGAGTGCATGATGGGGACCCAATGCCCACCTGTAGAGAGCTGAACACCCCTTCCAGAGGGGTAGTGAGGAGGAGATGGGCCACACAGGGTTCAGTGTAACAACAATGAAACTCAAAACCTTCCTCTAGTTCCTGAACGCTTCCTCCCCTCCCAATAATCATGACCCCAACCCTACCTTGCGGACCTGGTTGTACCAGAGGATGTACAGCGGTGCAGTGGGGATCTGGAGGCACAGGGAATCTAGGACAGACGAACCCTTCAACACCAGCGGTGGGAGAGGCGACACCAGGAGGGAAGGGCATGTAGAAAGGGAGAACCAATCTCGGAGAACTATGTGTAACCTCCTCTCTGGGAGATTGTCAAGGGGGAGGCGGGTGAGGGGAGACGCCGGGGAGTGTAAGATAAGATATAATAATTATTTATAAACTATCAAGGGACCAGGGGTGGGATCGGGGAGGGAGGGGGATGGGGAAAAAAAAAAAGGGAAACCGAGCTGATTCCAGGAACCCAAGTGGAAGGTGAATTATGAGAGTGACGAGTGCAACGAATGTATAAGGGTGCTTTGCTCATTTGATGTATGCACAGATTGTGATAAGAGCCTTATGAGCCCCAATAAAAAGATTTTTTAAAAAAAGAAAGAAAATGATTAGGGCAAAGAATGTACGGATGTGCTTTATACAATTGATGTATGTATATGTATATGTATGGATTGTGATAAGAGTTGTATGAGCCCCTAATAAAATGTAAATTTAAAAAAACAAATAAAAAAGTTTTCATGAAAATAAAATGATGGCAACATATGTACAAATGTGCGTGATACAATTAATGTATGGACTCTTATGAGAGCTGTAAGAACCCCCATTAAAATGATTTTTTTTAAAGCCTGTAATTAACCAAGAGTTCATGGTGACAACTGGTTAAGTGTAACATTGGTGGGTGTTTACACACATGGGTTTCTTCCAAAGGTTTAAAGATGTGTGTGCAATCCGTGATGGCTGCACACGTTCTCTCACATTCACGCTTGTCTCAGACGCGTGAGGGTGCAATGGGGGCAGGGCACAGACACCAAAAACCAGAGGCCATAGCTAATATATCCCATTTTTAACAACACTCAGGTGGATTTCCGCCCCAAACAATGAAAGCTTGCAGTCAGTTCACTGTCCCATGTAAAACAGCAGTTTTCAGATGGATCATGTGTTTTAAGGGCGACATCAAAGATGAGCTAAAGAGAGCCCTGATCATGTTCCTACAGACTTTTAAAAAATATTATTTAATTGACTTTAATCAGGCATTGAGAGGGCAAATTTTCAGAGCCCAAGTGTTCTGGATTGAATTGAACCCCCCAAAATACATGGGCGTAACTTCTTAACATTTATTTGTTCCTGTTTTATTGGTTCATAAATACAATTGTTCATTCATTCAGTCATATCAAGGGCATTGTAGTCACCACCACCTTGACCTTAGAGCACCCCAGACTTTTCTGTTCCCCAAACTCAACATTTCAGGAGAACATGATTTGAGTCCTTCCGGGACGCCAACACGGCCATTTTGAGCAGGCAGAAGCCTATGCAGACGGATTAAAAGTGGAAACTCCACCTTCGCAAGTAGATAGACCTACATGTTTACGAATGTACCGATGACTACGCTCTCACTTCGATCCTGGCGGGTGGGCTGGTCCCCGGAGGTGGCATTCCGAAATGTAACAGAACAGCTGCTGCCGGAGGGGACTGGTTCAGAAGACATGTCTTTGGAAGGGATGAATTTCCAGCTTCAGCAATTATTCAGTGCGGGCGGCCCTCTTGCCAGATGTTATTGCCATCAAGTAGAGGAAGGCAGTGCTGGTGAAGATTTGGAGCAATCTGTTCTCTGTGGCACGGACACCTCTCTTCAGCCGTGGCAGGAGACCATGATGGATGCGCCCTCTATAGAAGGCTGTCACAGAAGCCGGGGGCTGTGTCGTCCAGAGATAACACTGTTACCAACAGGTCCTTGCTTTCTGAGGCACAAGGCTGTCCCCGTGCCGTTGCCCTTGGCCATCCAGACTCATCTTTGCACTGCTGCTCACACTGAGCTGAAACACATGCAAGACGAGGTCTCTTCCTATCACCTCAGAAATGACTCGCTCATTTTCTCCCGGTGTTTATAACCACTGCCATCCATCCGATTCTGGCTTACAGCAACCCAGTAGAGCAGTGGTTCTCCACCTTCCTCATGTCGTGACCCTTCAATACAGCTCGTGTTGTGGTGATCCCCCACCCCCCACCATAAAATGTTGTTGCTACTTCATTGCTGTGATTTTGCTGTTATGAATCGGTGACCCCTGGAAAAGGGTTGTTCGACCCCAAAGGGCTCATGACCCACAGCTTGAGAACCGCTGCAGTAGAGGGTTTCGGAGGATTTAAATCTTGACTGGATCAGACAGCCTCATCTTTCGCCTTCAGAGTGACTGGTGGGTTCTGGGCTGCCGAGTGACAGTCCAATGCTTACCCTATAGCACCGCTGAGGGGCACTTCTTCAAAATTACAGATGCATGTCATGCTCATTCCTAAGTTCTGACAGTAAATCTACAGAAGAAACACTGAGGGGTCCAGCAGAATGGTTAGTGTACATGCTTCGGAGGCCATGGGTTTGAATCCCAGCTCTGGCATTTCCCAGTTGGAAAGTCTTGGATCAGTTAGTTGGTTTCTCTGTGCCTCGGTTTTGTCATCAGTTAGCTGGGACTAGCAGCCCATTGGACTGCCGTAGGACATAAATGTAAGAATTCAGAGTGCTTACAACAGGGCCAGGGCACATGGGCCAGTCTCAGTAAATGTTGGTCATTATTATCAGCTGACTTTAAATTCACTAAGCACTCACATTATAAACCTTGCATCTACTGAACAGAGTATAAGGAACTACGAAAGTGCATCATCTTACGAGCTAAAGGAACACTAATACCTCAAGGAGAACCAGGAAAGGTTCAAGAGTAAACTGGAGGAACAAGAGCCTGAGTTGTAGTCGTGATGGTACTGCCAATGCTAGGGACTCCCTGCCTCCCATGCTTCCCTCGTGCCAGGAAGGACGTCATCTGCACAGTCGCTCAATCACCTCCAGTGCCTGTTGTCGCTGTGTGCCAGTGAGTTCATTCCCACACATGGTGACCCTCACTCTCTCACGGCCACGGAGCTGGGGCCCTGTAGGACAGGGAGGGCTGCCCCCGTGGGTTTCCATAACGAGATTGTAAAGGGTTTCTTTCCATTCATTCCATCATGCATTTATTTACTTTTAGCAGTTTTACTGGCACTTCACCCATGTCATACAATAATTCAATCCTATCGAGAAGAGGTGTGTAACACCACAGCAAGCAATTCTAAAACATTTTCTCCTTCCATGACGCCTTTAAGTTTTAAGGGAGTAGAAGCCGTGTCCTTCTCCCATGGTGACCCTAGAAGACGCACCGGAGCTGCCTCATCGGGTTACCTGGGCTAGTATCCTGACGGAATTAGGTCACCAGGTCTTTTCTCCCATGGAGCTTCTAGTGGGTTTGAACTGCCAACCTTCTGGTTTGCAAGCCTGTGCTTCACAACTACGCTAGCAGGGCTCCTTCCCTTCCAGCCTTAGATTGTTAGGAGCCATGCAGTCCATTCCGCCTCGTAGCGACCCTCTCGTCGAGAAGGAAACGCTGCCAGTCCTCAGCCATCACCGCTGTGGCTGTCTGAGCCCAGTGCCGCAGCCACTGCTGTCTGTCCACGTCCTCGAGGGGCTTCATGTCTGCTGCCCCTCTACCACACGGCAACCTATCGTTCCTTGAGTTCAACTCGTTCCGTCTGAATGTCACAGCAGCTGAGCAAAGTCTCAATAAAGGTCGCACAATCTGGATGGAGTGAAGAAACGGAGCGGTAACGTGGGCTAATTCTAAAGGTCAAAACAGTGAGCTGACCCCCTGAACATAGTTCCTGTGTAAACATTACAATGATCCCAGTAAGCAAGTCAGAGTCAAACTCAAGCCTGTCCCAAGTGTCCAAGGCTGCCGACGTAACTGATAAAGCCAGCCTCCCAGGGATGACCACAGCAAAGCTCCTGGCCCGCGACTTCCTGCCCGACACCGACTTTCTCCTGTGACCAAAGTGACAGCTCAGAAGCACCTCTTGGGGAAGACTGGCAGCGCAGCACTGCAAATACAGTGAAAATAATGACTTGATTTCCACGACTTGGGTTTCTTGTTTGGACCATGATGCATGAAATAAAAACGCAAGAGAAATGCAGAACGATGGTGTAGACACACTGATTTATTGTAAAGTTCACAATAAACCTGGGGAAATATAAGGTGCCTCAAAAATATTTCATAAAAATAGTTTGAAGTACAATTAAGCTCTAAATAAAGGTTCTCCCTAAGATAGGCCCAGACAGCTAATGCCACGCACGTGTTGTGCAGGCGGATTCCGATCCTCTAGTTTACATGATGGCTGGTGGCCAGCCTAAGAACACTAAGAGTGCACAATAAAATGGTTCTCACACATTACACACAGGCAGTGACCATCAGCAGGAGGAATGGTTTCCTGGTCTAATTACAAATGCTTAGGGCCCCGAGTCTGTAATCTTCCTATACGTTATTATTAAAATTTTTCACTTCATATTCTGATTTAAACTCTTTTATGCTCCACTTCCACTCGTAGCCAGCAGATGTCCGTCTGTGAGTCGCGCACACACACAGCTCCCCGCCCGCGGGATGCCCCTTTGTGGAGCACAGCGCTCAGGAGCACTCAGAGCGCCGCAAAGTGCTGCTTCAGCTGTTTCATTAAGTGCTGCGTGTCCACGTGCTCTGGGAACGCTGCCTTGGACTTCTCAGCAGCAATGTAGCTTCTCTGCAGATCTCCGAGCTGGAAGAAACACCCGCAGCAGATCAGGGGTGGCGGGTCGGGATGGGGGAATGGGTAGACAAGTTAAAAACATAAGACATGTATCTGCACAATGCAAAAATTCAAAGCGTTCTTCAGCCTCAACTTGCTTATTATTGCTCTGATTTTACAACCCTCTCACCCAGATTATAATTCAATCGTGGGGAAAGAAAGCATGGGAAGGACAAAATAAGCAACTGCTCCAGGCCCATCAGCGCGGTCTAGTTACGCCGTCTGTTCCCATCGCTGACAGGATTCTAACCATAAAATGACATCGGCTTGCCTGAGCAGCCATCCCTTCCGCTGCTCAGGAAACGTGACTCAGATGGGGGAGCCATCTGTTGGCCATGCGTGACATGCAAACAAAAAAATACAACAAAACCCATTTCATTTCTATTACAGCCACGTGACCAGGGCGTTTTCGTCGACACCGGCACAATCATGTTAGAAAAAATAACCGTGGGAACTGTGCAAAGGGGAGGCTCTGATTTCCTGTGAACTTCGTGTCAGAGACGGATCCCCAAAGAAAGACACCCGCCATCTGAATCTCCGAGGCACCTGGATTCCTGTACGCACTCATAAAGCAGGGGAGATTTTTAGTGTGCGAAAGGACCAATCCTTTCTGAGTAACATGTCTGTGGATTGGAAACTCAATTTAAGTTGCGTTTTAAAGATCGGCGCGTCTGTTTTTAAGCTACTTTTCTGTCTCGCTTGGGTGCTACCCTGGTGTGATGCGGACGTGATCGAGTCCCTCGGGTGGAACTCTGAGGAGCAGCGTGGTGCGGAGCAAAAAGCATGAGCACGTGCCCAGTGGGAAGCTCTCCGGCCTCTCTGCACCTCAGACTGCAGGGGAAGGGAAGCTGCGTGAGGGCCGAGGTGATGGACGAGTTAGCTACTGCGGCGGCCCTGCTGCCAGGGGCGGTGCTGGGACACAGACGCTCCAGGAGCAAAACATCAGCTCAAAGGACATTTTAAAACGTGAGCAGGGACAGGCAAGGGGTGCCAGGGTTGCTGCAAGAACTAGAAAAGGAGAGCACCGCACCTAGTTAGCATTTCCCAGGGGCTCGGGAGGGCTCAATAATGATGACGGGTTTTATTTCCAAAATAGAAATGGGGGAGGAGGATTGTTTCATACTCATGCTATCAAAACGAACATTTTAACCAGGTTTTTCGGACTGTGAAGGTTCTTCCTGCCAGCCACCAAGCAGCTGTGATAGTTACATAATCTGTTGTCAATTTGAGAGGATTAAGAGTGAAGGGGTGGGGTTTAGCCTGTCAATCAGGTGGCAGCTTGATGACCTCATTTGGAGGCACGAAGGAGACAGAGGCGGGCACAGGCTCACTCCCTGGGAGACACTGCAGCTGACAACGCATGGAACTACGCTAGCTAGGGCCCTGAGCTGGAGAAGCCATGTAGAGGCCCCCGCCAGCACTGAGATGCTTACAACGCCACTGGATCCACAAGACTTTTCACCCACTGGCCTGTGCTCTTCCTGCCTTCGGCGTCACTTCGTGTGTTTCGTGAGTCTGAAGAGGGCTTTATAGAGCGGTGTCGGACATATGGGCTAACATTGGACTTGTGGACTCGCTCTGGCCTGGGCTGGGTGTCTTCTCAGTGTTCAGTTGCTCTGTGTCTGGAAGCTCCTTCTTGTACACATACGAGTGTCTTTGAGTTTTGTTTGTCTAGTCCACCTGGATTAGCACAACAGCCAGCGCTGTTAGCCCTCTCCTTTGCCTCCCAAAGTCTCTCCCCTGCTCCTGCGACGGGAATGTTTCCCAGGAAAAGTGTCAGGACGAACGGTGAGTACGTGACTCAAGTCTTCACCGTGGTATCTTCAGGGACTAGCTTCCTCTTGAGAAGGGAAAATTAAAACAAGATATATTCAGGCAAGAGGGCCCGGGAATCCAGGAAGGCTCGCACGTGAACAAGGACAATGATTCCTTATCAAGTATTCTGAAAAGCCAAGAGAACAAAGAGGTGGAGGTTCTTCAGTGCTTCTGCTGGTTTTCTTTCTGTTAAATTAGGCACATGGCTCCTTTAGCCTTGGGTCACAGCTGAATTGCACCGGTTGAGTGACGTTCCCTAGCTAAAATGTTGCCACTGTCGCCAGGGTGTGACTCACAGGGGCCCCCTTGGACAACGGAGGGAAACAACGCGTGGTCCTGCTCCATCCTCACAATCAGCCAAGTTGAAGCCCATCGTTGCAGCCAGCGTGTCGCTCCATCTTGTTGAAAGACTTCCTTTGAAACAGCATCCCTAGGATGCTTCATTGCACAAAGGGGCTGGAACGTTGGGCGTGATGTGGTCTGTCATCTGCATCCTGGGCAGGGGCCCCTGGCTATCAGCAATTACAAAGCCCCTCCAACACCAGGTGACTGACTGAGCGCCCCTTTGATGGTGACATGACGTAGTTTGAAGTACACAGAATAAGTCCCTCAATAATGCTATTATGTTTAGTCAGTATTCAAATCATACACTTCTTTAAAAATCCCCTATCTTTTAACTCCATCTCTCTGCAAGCTACAAATCCCCATTGCAAAAGTGTATAGAAAACCCAAATCCTTTCTTCCAGGACGTGAAGGTTGGAGTGTCCTTATTCACTGCATTTGGCTTTACAGCAGATGAGAAGGAGAAACGATGAGAGGCTAACTCAGTAAAGAAAGGAGGTACCTTGTCAGAGATGGTTGCAAAATTAAAATGCGGCTCGTACATATGGGGGGCTAGAGATGACGCCGTTTGCAAGAGAGCCCTGGCCTGTCAAAAGAAAAAAAGAAAAGTCAAAGATGGAAGAGCATTTTCCAGAATCGCAACTGTGACATTTTTTGGGAGGGGGGGAGGAGGGAGGGAAGAGGCCAAATGAATCATTTTCTGGGTTATCAACCCAATCTTGTGCTACCTGCAGGTAACATTCTTCATGAAATACAATGATTTCCTGATATGCAAAATACTACAGATATTTTTCCCAAATCATGTCAATAATAAAATGCTTCAAGGTAAGATTAAGAGTGGACAAGTGTGTGTAGTTCTGTACCTGTGTACCAGGGGTGCCATAAAAACAAACAAACAACAGATAAAAGCTCCGCTGAACATCAAGCAACTCGCTCTGAGTCAGTGCACCCAGTGGCATCGTCTGGGAAGGTGCTCTCTGGTCACAGTGAACGTTTTCATAAAAGCAGTTTCGCTTGAACCTGTTTTTTATGATGGTCGATTTAACCTCCCTGGCGGTGATCCCGAGTGTGGCTCAGGGTAAATGTTACCTGCGCATTAGAGTTCATCATACCTGGAAAGTCTACTAGAGAGATTAAAATGAGTACTTTCTTAAGAATTACAGGCCATGCAGAGTGGAGACCCAAGGCCCAAGTGTCGGCCAACGGAGATCCCCTCATAATGGGGTTTAGGAGAGGAGATGGGTCATTCAGGGTGCGATGTAGTACCGATGAAGAACACAGCTTTCCCCCAGATCCTGGGTGCTTCCTACCGCCAACTACCATGATCCGAATTCTACCATGCAGTACTGGATAGGGCAGAGGTTGTACACTGGTGCATATGGGGGCTGGAGGCACAGGGAATCCAAGGTGGATGATACCTTCAGGACCAGGGGTGTGAGGGGCGATGCCGGGAGAGTGGAGGGTGAGTGGGTTGGAAAGGGGTAACTGATTACAAGGATCCACATGTGACCTCCTCCCTGGGAGATGGACGGCAGAGAAGGGGGGGAAGGGAGACTCCGGACAGGGCAAGATATGACAAAATAACAATCTATAAATTATCAAGGGCACATGAGGGAGGGGGAAGGGGAGAGCGGGGAGGGAGGGGAAAAAAAGAGGACCTGATGCAAAGGGCTTAAGTGGAGAGCAAATGCTTTGAGAATGATTGGGGCAGGGAATGTGCAGATGTGCTTTATACAATTGATGTATGTATATGTATGGATTGTGGTAAGAGTTGTATGAGTCCCTAATGTTTAAAAACAAACAAACAAATAAATTTAAAAAAACAACAAAAAAAGAATTACAGGCCTACAATATAAAACAACAAATTTTATGCAAAACAATGTACCGCTTTGGGTACAAAATTACTGACATAATAAGACTGCCAGGGAGGTGCATCTGTGAAATTTGGTTTCCTGTTTGAGGAAAATGCCGCAGAAATTGTTGTGATGCGCTAAGGAGAAAACTCAAGTGTATGAGTGGTTTTCTCCTTTCATAAGAAGTGAGATGTTGATTGATGACAAACCTTGTTCTGGACATCGAGGTTCTTAAAAGATGGCATAACAGTGTGCGACAAAAAAGGCCTGATTTGTGGCAGATGGGAGACCGGTTTTGCCACCACGACAATGCACCTGCTCAGGCAGCCATCTCAGGGTGGCAGTTTTTGGCAAAAAACAGCATGCCTCTCTTGCCCCACGCACCTGACTCACCTGACCTTGCTCTGTGCAACTGTTTGTTTCCGCGCACGAAGAAGGACATGAAAGGACAGTGATTTGAAGATGGAGAAGAGGTGAAGACAAAAAATGAGGGAGGTGCTGTCAGACGTCCAAACAGAGGAGCATGAAAATGTTTCCAAGAATGGAATTGCAGACTTGACAAATGTGCTAAGAGTAATGGAGAGCACTTTGAAGCTGATAGGATTGTTTTGTAAAAATAATTTAAATACATACATAGCTTTAGGGGGGGAGGGATTCTGGGTTTTTTTGTGGGTACCCCCCGCATATAGTTGTGTATAGCTGTGTGTAGTTGTGTATGTCTATAGCTGTGTATGTCTATAGTTCTGTGTACATGTGTATAGTGGTATAGAGTTGTGTATGTCTATAGTTCTGTACATGTGTATAGTTGTATATGTCTATAGTTCTGTGCATGTGTATGCTTATGTTTACAGTTCTGTTCAGTGTAAAGTTGTGGACAGCTATGTATATGGCTGTGTAGGCCTACAGCTCTGTGTCTGTGTATAGTTGTGTAGGTTTTGAGTTAGAGAACCATCAGCCTTAACGCTTTGATTTCCATTTATGTGAGTTTTCACATAAGCTCACAATCACCGCTGTGTAAACAGGGAAAACCTGGAGAAGCCCTAGCTTCCTGTAAGGATGCAGTCATGGACCGCATAAGGAACAAGTTATTATTTTAGAATCATCAACCTCTGTTTATAAAATGCAAACCCGTCCTCGACTTAGTCGGGGACATCCATGGAGGACAGGACATTTCTGTCTCATTCTGGGGAGCATGTATCGTTCTGCCTGTCAGGGCACTGGGCTGGAGGCTCGACTGGCTTGCTGCGGACCCTGCCTGTGATCCTGGGTAGAGCTACCTCCCTCCACCCACGCTGTTTCGCCATCCCTAAGATGTTAATGCTTCAGAAGCAAGGCTGTGTATGAATTGTGATCTCCCTCTTTCAACTTTCTCCCAAGCCACAGTAAAGACAAATGTTAAACAATAAAATATGAGCACAATTAAAATAATAAAATGACCTACAGGAAACCAAAAGTGCCCTGGCGGTGTAGTGGATTCGCATTGGGCTGCTAACCTCAAGGTCTGCAGTTCAAAACCAGCAGCCACTCATGGGGCTTTCTACTCGTCTCGGAAACCCACAGGGGCAGTTCTATCCTGTCCTGTAGGGTCATTATGAGTCAGAATCAACTTGATGACAGAGAGAGGTGACCAGATGGTCAACAATCACTGCACCATAGAAGGCTGAAATGGAGGCAAACAGACAGCTAGGAGGCTCTTGTCTGGACGGGAGATGATGGAGACGGTGCTGGGAGGGGAGAGAGCAGTCACACCAGGCCTGAAGGGGGGGCAGGACTGGCAGGGTTTGTGGATGATGACAGGAACGCAGATGGAGCAACGGTAAAAGAGCTCGCCTCCTAGCTGAAAGGTCGGAAGTCCAAATCCACCAGCTGTTCCATGGAAGAAAAATGAAGCTGTCTACGCTCATAAACATTACTCTGAGGACTAAGGTGTGTCTGACCCAAGCCATGGCATCTTCAATTGCCTCCTATGCCTGTCTGAGTATAAGGAAGACCGAAGAAGATTGACAGTGCCACGGGCTGCCAAAAGGACAAACCGATCTGTCTTGGAAGAAGTACGGCTGAGTCCTCCTTAGAGGCAAGGAGGATGAGTGTCCGACTTACATACTCTGGATCAGTCCCCAGAGAAGGGCAGCAGACTCAGTAGAGGGGCGGCGAGACAGGAAGGCTGTCAACGAGACGGACTGACGCCGTGGCTGCAACACCATGGCTGTGAGGATGGTGCAGGGCCGGGAAGGCGGAGTTTCGTTCCGTGGTGCACAGGGTCGCTATGGGTTGGAACTCTCAGTGGCACCAAACAACAAGAACGACTTGTTAAGATGACAGCCTGGGAAGCTCCATGGGGCCGGTCTACTCTGTCCTCCCAGGTCACTGTGAATCAGAGCTGACTCGACAGGAACGAGCTTCACAGGGTGATGAGGTTGGAGGACATGCAGGAGGGGAGGGGAGGGGAGGCTTCAAGGGGGGCACCAAGGGTCCTAGCCAACTCGAGTGTGGATGGGAGACAGTGAATGGAGGGAAGACGGGATGAGTTGGTTTGTCGTAACAGTCACATGTCCTCTGGTGGGCGCAGAAAAGTTAACGAGCGTGCCCAAGGTCACACGGCCAAGAAGTTACAGGGCTGGGATCCAAACACAGGCCTGATACAAATTATCGTGGAGAACGACAGCAAACACACAGGACGACTCTTCGAAGAAGCAGACGGGCACCCAGCCTCCGGCAGTTCACTCACCTGCTCCACGTGGCCCTTGCGCATCTCCAGCACGGCCAGGTTGTTGTAGGCCTCGGCGTGGTGGTTGTTATTGACCAGAGCCAGTCGGAAGCACTGATGGGCCAAGTTCATGTCTCCTAGGCCCTACAAAACAAGGGCACCTGTTCACCACGTGAAGCGTCCTCCCGCTCCTGCCACCCCTCCCTGCGTTCCTCCTGCTGCCAGGCCCCAGTTCTGCTAGGAGGCTTCAACTTGGTTGGGGGCCTGAGGTGTGTTGTGACGGCTGCAGGTGCCTGTAACTCCAAACCAAACTCACCGCCACTGAGTCGGAATCTGCTCACACAACCCTGGAGGGCAGAGTAGAACCGCCTCTGTAGGTTCCCGAGTATGTACATCTTTCCGGGAGTGAGAGCCTTGTCTTTCCCCCTCAGAGCATGCTGATGGCCACACACTGCTGCCCTTGTGGCTAGCAGCCCCGCAGGAAACCCCATGTGCCACCTGAATTGACAACACCTGGGGGGGAGGGGGGGCAATGACAGTCTTCGAGCGACCTCCTGGCCACCTCTCCTGTCAGAGAAGTCAGACGTGAGAAACAACACACCACCGCGACGTGTCCCACGTTGTACCAGACGTCGGCTGTCTCCTCTTCGTTCTCGGCCAGAGAAAGGGCGCGTTCGAATGAGGTCAGAGTCATATCGTACTGCTGGGCATAGAAGCAGCAGAGGCCCAGGTTGTTCAGGAGCTGGCAGCTATAAACACCCATCTGCAGGAGTCGCCTTTGAGGGAAAACAGACCCAGAGTTTTGGTGTCGGGCCAAATTTGAATCTGAAGACGTAGACATGCATATGTATTTTTTTTACAAAAATAGAAATAAATTTATTTTTGTGATTTTTTTAACACTTCTGAAAATATACATGAGAAGTGCTATAACAAATATATATATTTAAGGACACACAAAAGCACGTCTTTTGTCATCGTTCCAGTCACAGGCAAATGTGTCCAGAGGCAAGGTCAGACACAACTTAGGCAAGCTTTCGTTCTCCAAAAGCTCTGGGAGGGAATCGCGAGAACAGATGCCCGTGTGGCAATTAGACTCGTGTCAAGTTGCCGTGTGAAAAGTGTCGGGGTGGAGTCCAACCCATCAATCAGAAGCTGCCCCCTCGTGTGTGCTGGGGGTGGGGTGGCCTTTTCTTCAAGGGAGACGGTGAGAACATCTCTTTTACTCCTTTGTCTCCTTGCCTGCTAGGACTGTGTCTGTCTGCAGGGGCGGCCCCCGCTGGGCCACTGACCCTGGGAGCCAACCTCTGAGTTGACGGCACCCTGCCATGTCCCCGCTGCCCTTGTATCCCAGGGACTGTGCACCACCGGCCTGTGCTCCGCCTGCCTCGCTGGCCTGCAGCTACGGGAGTCTGAAGAGGGCTGCTCCGGCCAGCGTCAGGCCTGGGCTGGGACGCGTCTGGATGTAAAGCTCCTTCTTATTCACAGAAGAGGGTCACTGGTTTTGTTTCCCTAGGCAACCGGCCAAACACACACCGAGTCACGCCCACGTCAGCTTTAGAGCCTCTCTGAGAAGTGCATTTCAAATAAATGAGTAGAAAGAAGTGCATTTCCTGTTTACTTTCACGCTTTCCTAT
The DNA here is from genome assembly GCF_050624435.1 of Tenrec ecaudatus. Lineage (NCBI taxonomy): Eukaryota > Metazoa > Chordata > Mammalia > Afrosoricida > Tenrecidae > Tenrec > Tenrec ecaudatus. The sequence goes on from NC_134543.1 coordinate 14,709,630, forward strand.
GAGTTGGGTCATGGCTTTACTTTTCACAGTGTTATAATTTAGCTGACTCTATTGACCTCCAGGGAACGTTCATGAAGGAAGAAAAGACCACAGGCTGGTTCCTTACGTTATCCACTGAGTTTTCCTACTGCTTTTCCATAACCCCATTCTGCATCTATGCACCATTAACCCCGAAAGACAGAGCACACGGGAGTTCAAATATGCCAATGAAAATGTGCCCAGCATGGCCCAGCGTGCATGTGTGTGCGTGGGGGGGGGGGGAGAGTCAGCTACATGTATGCGGGAGAGCATTCATCTTCTCTTGCATGCTTCTAGCACAGACTATCGCTCGTCTGTCGGTGGTAGCTGGGGTGTGACAGCCATCGGCAGTGTCTAAACTAAGGCAGACTAGGAAGAAGGAATCTGGTGGTCCGTTTCTGGGGGAAACAAATGGCAACAGGGGAGGCCAGTGAAAAAGAAGAAGAGCGCCCGTGAGACGGGTGCTGCAGTGGCAGGCTGACGGGGGACGGGGCAGGCCTGGACACTGCCTCCTTCGGGGTACACACTGAGTCACAACCGGCCCAGGGGCACCTCCCAGACGCAACAGGTGTGTGGAACGAGCTCCGGCAGCTTCTGGTTATCTTCCTGTGTGGGCCTGGTGGGGAGGGCTTCAAAAAGTTCATGGAACCGAAATGAAATGATAAGTCAACGTGGTTGAAACCCCTCATACATTACCCAAGGGCTGGAGAGAGAATTACAATGTAACAATTAATGCTGTGCTCAAGGGGGAACCAATGCCATAATTGACTAGATTTCGAGAAAGCCTTGGCATAAGGACCTGTTTCAGGCCCTCAAGGCTCCGGCAGGGTGACCTTAGGCCGGTCCCTTCACTCCTTCAGCTCGGTATCTCTGAACGGCGCCCAGTGGCCACTGAGTGGGTCCGTGATGAGGAGAAGCGTCTCGAGTAGCTATTAAGTTGTTCCTGGTTGATGGCGAAATGGGAAATCCACACACCATGCTATTAAAATGTCAGCTGATGAGCCAGGTGTGTTTCTGCAAGACGACAAACATGTCTTTCCACATGACTGGATGTCACCTTAATGCTCACGGAACACCTGGGCATTTGAAGTTTGGGTTTCATACGGGCATGCCTACACGTCGATTCCCCACTGCTACATTTCACCTCACTGTCCCACAGAAAAGGAGTTCCACAAACTGAAGGTCAAGCACACCTGTAAAAACGGAGAGCGATTTCGGGTTGATCAGAATAGAAGTGGTTGCTTCCAATACAGGCGATGGCCTCCACGTGAGTGTTGTCTTGTTTCAAGACGTCTTTGTAGTATTCTGCTGCTGATGAGATATTGTTCATTTCCTGTGGGCCACCGAGACAGAAGGAGATGTCACTACTTACAGTGGCCAGGAAAGGCTTTTCTGCTTCACTCACCAACCTACGTGTTGAGAGCCTACCACATGTCAGAGCCTGCGCTAGACCTGGGGGCAGCAGAGGAGCAAGGGGATGACGGGCAGGAGAGAGCACGAGGCAGAGCAGGGCGCAGGGACGGGAGGAGAGGGTGTGCTGCTCCCGATGGGTCCTCAGGGGACCCATTCGGAGGCAGCTGCTTGTCCAGAGGCCTGAGTGAGGAAGCTGTGGGGAAGGGCACTCGTCTCTGTCATGCACCGTGAGGGGCGGAGGACACACGCCCGGCCCTGACAAGAGCCGCACAGGTGAGGGAGGGAGGCTGGGACAACGAGGAGCGTGGCACAGAGGAGACCAGAGAGGGCCAGGGGCTCTGTTGGCCATAGTGAGGAACTCGGACTTTTCTCGCTTTCTTGTTATTGACTGCAGGACAGTCAATGTGCGGTTAAGAGCAGAGGATCAGCATGGTCACACTACATTTTACAGTGTTATTTGCGGAGAGGCAGTCCAAGAGGGTGGTGTGGTCAGTGGCCCGGCCTGCCTTACGCAGGATGTTCCCGAGTGGGGAGGGAAGGACGGACGGCAGCAAGGAGACTCGGAGTCCAGGAGAGAGACCAGCAACCCAGACTGAGTTCAGAAATACAGATAAAACCCAACACTAGGGATATCGTCCAGAGCTACTAAACACGCATTCTGAAATACTGACAGCCATAAATGTGTATCACTATTAACGAATATGGTCTCACACCCACCCGCAGGGCCCAGTTCAACTCCAATCCTTCTAGAAGTTTCCCCAAGCGCCCTCACTATATATACATACAGCTCTCTCAGCCTCTCAACTGCCATATGTATGCCACGAAAGCCTCCCTTGTTTCCAGCATGAGGCCTTTTTTTTTCAGATCTTAATCATAAAATATTTGGTAAGGTGTTGAATGCAAAAATGATGATCTCAGGGGTACGCACCACATGTACACTCACAACAAAACGTTTTAAAAGATTTTAAAATCACACCTAAGAGATGCTGCCGATGATCAAAATCGCCACCCCAAGCTTTGTTATCACGTAGAATGCTCAGCAGACACTCACGGGCACATTTATCCAGGCTTCCTCTTGCACACTTTTTTATAGAATATGAAAAGATAAATTGGATATAACCCCCCAAAAAACACCAAACTCATTTCCAGTCCCTGAGAAGGGCACCGTGCGTGGCCGGTGAGAAAGAGGAAGTGACCCCGGGGGTCAGACGAAACACTGGTGACCTTGGGGGCGCAGGGCCGGGCAGTGCTTCCTTTAGCTGTGCGCAGGGTTGCTTCCAGTTGGAGCCGACTTGCCAGCACCTCACACCATCGCCACTGAGGGTCGCTGAGGCTGTACCTCTCGACAGGGGCAGGACGCGTGTCCTCCTTCTCCTGAGCAGCCACTGGCAGAGTCTAACTGCTGACCTGGCGGCTCTCAGCCCGCTGTACCACCGCAGCTCCTGAGCAAGAATGTAAGACCTCTCTTGTCACGTTAGGGGACTTACGTCAGCACAGTGGCTCGCGAAATTTGGGTCAAGACCCCTGAAACTCTTAAACACCCCTGAGGACCCCACAGAAGGTTTGTCTTTGTAGGATCCATCTATTGGTATTTACCATCATTGAAAAGGAAACGTGTTCATTTTTGTGTCTCGTTTTAAAACATTTATTCGTTCTAAAACTGGGATGACCTTGGAAACATTATGGCACGTGAAGTCAGTCAAGCACCAAGAGCAAGTGTCACATGATTTGGTTTCTCTGTTACATGCAACCCAAGCCAAAAACAAACCCACTGCCAGTGAGCTGATCCTATAACAACCCGATAAGACAGAGTCCCACTGCCCACACAAGGTTTCCAGCGGTAAATCTTTAGGAAACAAACTGCCTCGTTTTTCTTCCATGGAGCAGCTGGTGGGTTCAAACTGCTGACCTTTCAGTTAGCAGCTGAGTACTAATCATTAGGCCACCAAGATCCTTAAAAAAAAAAGGAAAGAAAGAAACCCAGTGTCCTGGGTCCCAAGACATAGCCACCCTAGAGGACAAAGTAGAGCTTCCCCAGAGGGCTTCCAACACCACAGATTTTTCTGGAAACGTGTGTGTGAGGCAGTGTGTAGGAAAGGCAAGATCACAGAAAGAGGGGAAAAGTGGGTGTGAGGCAAAACAGCACTGAGAGGCAGGAGGAAAGGGGGGTCATTGCAGTTTGGGGTGAAGAAAAGGTTTTGGAAATACATGCGATAGTTGTACACCTTGTGAATGTAATTAATACCACTGATTTGCAGTCTTAAGAACTAAAACGGGAGTGTATTTATTTATAGGATGCTGCTGTTGGCACGGTGGTTACGCAGGGGGTTTGCTATCTGCAAGGTCAGCAGTTTGGAACCAGTAGGCGCTCTGCGGGAGAAAGACGAAGCTTCGCAGACAGTCTTAGAAACCCACAGGGGCAGCTCTACCTTGTGCTACAGGGTTGCTGTAAGCTGGCATCGACTCAGAGGCAGTAGCTCTGGATCCTGCTGTTGTGAGCCAACCTTGTGGGCTGACTCCTATCGACCCTATCTATCTACGCAAGAGGGAACAGTGCTGGTCAGGCTGCACCATCTCTCTTCTGGCCTGTTGTTGCAGTCACTGGGTCAGCCCCTCCCACCGAGGGTCTTCTCACTGTCTTCTGACCCTCTGCTCTACCCAGCAGGACGTTCTTCTCCAGGGACTGGTCTTCTTGAGGACATGCAAAGCAGTGAGACCAAAGTCTCCCCATCCTCTGTTCTAAGAGGCCTCAGGCTGGGCCTCTCCCAAGGCACGTTGGTCCACTCGCCTGGCAGGCGGCACCGCAGTCCAGCTGCACCGACTCCTCCGTGGTCTTCCTTCCCCACGGTCCAGTCTGACAAGCTCGCGGCTTGGTCCGCTGCATCACAGGCCTTCCAGTGACCTTTGCTTTTGGAGATTTCAAAGAGGTCTTTTGCAGCGATATTTTTTAAATCCAATTGGTTTAAAAGGCAACCTTTATCACACGCTAAATGTTTGTGTGCATGAACGCATGTGGATTCTATTTCGGTCCTGTAATGGACTCAGTCAGCATGAGAACTGCTTACAACAAGAGCAGCTCTAACGTAAGTTTCACTCTTATAGATTTAAAGTAACATTTCCAAGTGCACATCAATATCCCGCCAAGTGCAATATCCGCCAAGTGCACAAACAACTTTGGTACCATGCTAGTTACTACTACAGTGGTTATTGCTTAATTCAGTCCCAAACTACTCATTAGAATTAGATTTTACTTATTTACAAGTAACTCATAAAGTAAGGAAGTGAGGTTTCAGGACTCACAGTCACTGAGGAAGAATGTGAAAGGAGACTGGCACCAGAGGGCACGTGGACAAACTCTCACTGCTGACACGTTACAGGGTCTGGGAGGCCGTGGCTCACGTTCTAAAGGGGAGTTGTGTTCCAGCCAACATTTGCCTAAGTTATTCCCCACAATGTCCCCGCATATAATGCCAATTTTGAAGTGCTGTTTGCAAGCACATGGTGGCTTACTATACTCTTGAAAGTCAACTTCTTGAAGGTCATTTGCCTAGAGGGTGTCTGCCATCAAAAGCAGTCAGACCCTAACCCTAAGTAAGGCCCACTCCCCTCTGATAAGGATCACAGAGCAGAGAACATTCCCCTGGAGAAGAGCTCAGACACCTAAGGTCAGGCCAGCACGGAAAGAACCAAGATTAAGCCGCCATCTTGACTCTAGACACCACCCATCCTGTTACGTACACACCTTTGCGTCACATGCATGCCTCAAGTACTACCCCTTCCTGTTACATATGTGCCTACTGTGGCTTGCGTGCCGAGATGATATAGGCTGTTTGTTAGAGAACACATCACTCCCTCGCTCTGGTTCCGGTTGACACGGAAGAGGTGAGCCCTTGTATGCTTTGCCTTGTTTCTTGCCTCTTTCATGAACCCCTCATTTACACAACCATCCCCTGGGACCCATTCAGCTGTGGAGGCTGGTCCCCACAGGAAGTTTGTTCAAATGGTGAGGGTCCCTCTTCCAGGAGGAGGTGCTGTATTTCTAACCAACTCCCAAGGCACTTTTCAGACGCTACAAAGTTCAAGAGGCTGTGGGTAGGTGTTGGGCCACTTCCTGCAATGCTGTCGGTTCAAACTCACCTCAGTGTCAGTCTCAGACACCCTACAGCAGGTCCCCAGGAGTCAGAATGGACCGGATGGTCATGGGGAAGCTCAGGAACTACTAGAATAATCTCGCCCAGGTAAGATGTCTCATTGCAAACCTCCTGTAACAAACCTAAGCAAGCTCACTGCTGTCCAGTGGGTGCTGACTCACAGTGACCCTATGGGACAGAGTGGGGCTGCTCCTGTGAGTTTCAGAGACTGTCCCATCTCTCTCGCACGGACTGGCTGGTGGTTTTGAACTGCTGATCTTGAGGTAATCCCATGGGTAACCACTTCGCCACCAGGGTTCCTCTTTGTAACAAAGGGAACACACAAGACATGGGTGCTTTAGCAAAATGTGGCAACAAGTTACGTAGTGCGCAGCTGTCAGATAAAATAGCACCTGGGGCCTTAACAGCTTCTCTCCAAATTAGTAGCCATCTAAAAAGATGCCAGCTAAGCCCACAAGGAAGAAGCACCTCTTCATCAGTTACCAGAGGGCTGTGAGTTATGTAATCCGGAATCGAAGGAGGGATGGGTGCCAGAGCCTGAACAGTGAGAATCCGGTTTGCAGACGGCTGTGGATGCCAGTGGGAGCCCAAGGCACACCGATGGGACTGCCCGGGACACAAGCCTGCAGGGAATGCCCTCTACCCACGATTGCGGGTGGAAGAAAGAGGTTACTACACAGAGGGTGAGATAAATAGACACGGTCAAGGACACTATCTGACGTGAACAGCTAAGACCTTGTCAGCTGACCCCCTCTGAGGCACGCTGGACCTGATCCGGTCGCAACGTTTTCCGTATTTTTGTTTCTGTTTATTTATGTTAGGGTTCATCTAAGGGGTGTTATGTTATTGGAGGTCACCCTTGTGAAGCTGTGTTATAAGTGTTTCAGTCTATGAAACCCAGGATTGACGAACCTATAGGGACAGCAAGTAGAATAAGGCTTTCCAGGTACGGGGGTACAGTGGTGGTGATAGTGAGGGGGTAAAAGGGAGACGATGTCAGAGTCCAGGGAGAAAAAGGAATGTTTGGAAACTTATTGCAGTAGCAATTGCACAATTCTGCTTGATGTGATTGAAGGATGGAATATTACATATGTATTAACTCACGATTAATATAACAAAAATATCCACGTGACATCATCCAGATATAGCAACCAGTAATACTTTTCATTCTTTAACAAAATAATTTCTAAAAATTATATCAAGCATTTATAAGGAATTTAAAATACAATAGGAGGTGCTTCTGTTGAATATTGTGCTGGAGGTCCTAAATAATAAAACTTTTTTTAAAAAACAGGATAAAATAATCAAAGGGAAGAGAATGTTTCACTAGCAGAATTCATTTACTTGGAAACACCTGGAGAATCTCTGGATAAAGCATCAGAATTGAAAAGGACTATGTATCCAGGTGGCACAGGGGTTATGTGTTGTGCTGCTAACTGCAGGATCAGCAGTTTGAAGCCACCAGGTGCTCCTCAGGAGAAAGACAGGGCTTGACACTCCTGTAAACAGTTCACAGTCTTGGAAATCAGAGGCAGTTCTACCCTGTCCCCGAGGGTCACTATTAGTTGGCATGGACTTGATGGCAGTGGGGTGGGTGGGGGTTAGTATTTATCCAGGTGGATGGATTCAAGTCAAATTTTAAAATGTAGTGCGAAGCAATCAATTAGAAAATACAACAGGACAAATGAAAAGATTCCATTTACAATTCTAGGTAGGAACACGTCTGTACAGGAGATTAACATAGCGGGCTTGCGGCTGCTGCTCGTACAACGGTCTGCTTGCAAGGCCAGTCCTTGGCTAGCGGTAAGAATTTGGCTGGTCCTCCTACATTGATAGAAGAGTCAGTCACTACACCCAGCCCGCTTACACCAACAAGGTGGGTTAGGCTCAATACTTACTTTTCTCCTGGAGTCTGGAATTTGGTGACATGTTCAACATGCTTATGTGAACAGCCCCCTCAATACCCTTGGGCTTCATGTCTCAAAGGAGTTTCCTCGGTAGACATTTCACACACATTGCTACAATTCATTCCTGGTGGGATGAAGTGTGCTGTGTGACTCGATTCGATAGCAGTGAGTTTGGTTTGGATTTGGAGTGACCGCACAGGAAGAGAACTCTTGGAAGTGTGAGTCTGGTTTCCTCAGGACTTTGTCCTATGAGCCTGTCCCCTCTCCCAGGAGTAAATCTTAGCTGTAGGTGCACCCATATACTGAGCCCTGTGTGTTCCTCTAGCCAGTCATCAAACCTGACGGCTGGGTTGGGAACCACCAGTAGCACTTTTTTAACAGAACTGCAAAATATCTACTACACAACCACAACTAAAAAGAATAATTAAGAGAAGGAAGGAAGCATTGTTTATGTGTTTGACGAAATTTCAATCAACATGTCTCCAATAATTTCTCTGGATCGTGATAGTTCAGGCCAAACATCAATATGGGAGATCAAAGGGCCAAGATCAGCCAACTTTGGAAAGAACATGATGGCAGGATGTGCCCAGCCTGACACCAGTGGTTATTTTAAGGTCATACTAATTGGGCAGCAGAGAGGATAACTCAATCGGTTTTGCATGAAATTTGACAATATGGCTCCAAAGCTTATATGATCAAGCAAAACACTCAAGTTAAATATATCTGGATTCTTCTAAGGACTATGGACAAGGTAACCAACCAGATTGTAACTCTTATACAGCTATACATAGTAATTAAGATGGCACATTGGTAAGAGGACAGACAAATAAACCAATAGAGAGCCCCAAACAGAACCACCCTCGGGAAAGTTGATGTTTGACATGAGAGACCAGGAAAAAGGATCAATAGGGCGGATCGACTGGAGAAGAAGGATGCTGTTGAAATCTCTATCTCAAACCATTCGCTACACTCTTTTGTATGTTTGAGACAGTTCATCATAAAAGCTGTTTGTTGAGACGCACACACTAAAACTTCTAACTCAGAAAGTAGAGTCCACAGGCCACCAATCACAGTGGTAACAATCATTCTCCTCCACGCTAGGTCCATCCGCACATAGCTCGATTTTTATCAACGTTTTGAGTAACAGGCACATTACCTCATAGATCCTGGCAATTCCACAAAGTAGGGTCACTTCTCCTGGAAACTTATCTAGACCTTGTTTGAAAAGATTCAAAGCAGTCACAGGCTGATCCAGCGAGATGTAGACCTACAGCCAAGATATAAGCAACCAAAAGTATCAGGTCGTAACATAACAGCACATATTATAACAAGTCCCTAATTACAGCTGCTAATCACCAACTGTCTCCTACGTAACGGTGGTTGAAAAGGAATTTTCAGGAATGTGCTAGGGCAATTTCCAAGAGTGAAGTCAGTTTCAATTCCACCTCTTGAGTGGAAAGCATCACGCATTCATTACAGCCACAGACCCTGGCTGTGGGAAACATGTGTATCCTGAGGCTCTGAAGACACAGAGGTGACTAAGACAAGATGTCTTCCCTTTCAGCTGACCCGGCAGAGGAGGGAGTGGTTCCAACCAGAGTTAAGAACAGCCTACAAATGGTGAGAGAAACTGTGGTAGAGTTACATAATCTGGTAACTGAGAGTATTTAGAGTAAAGGGGTGGAGTTTACCCTGTCAATCAGGTCGCAGCTTGATGACCTCATTTGGAGGTGCAATGGAGATAAATAGCTCACTGGAGGCCAGATACACTCACTCGCTGTGAGACATTCCTGTTGACAAGCCACATGGAGCTATGCTGATAGAGCCAGAGTCCTGGAGCTGGAGGAACCACGTGGAGACCCACACCAGTGCTGAGATGCTTCTACCACCACTGGATCCACAAGACTTCCCACCCACTGGCCCGTGATCTTCCTGCACTCAGCTTCACTGCACGGCTGCATGACTCTAAAGAGCAATGTACAGACTGGCATCAGCGTATGGGGTAATAGCGGAGTTACGGACTTGATCTGTTCCGGGCTGGGGTGTTTTCTTAATGTACAGTTGCTCTCTGATATAAAGCTTTCTTAGACACATGTGAGTGTCTATGAGTTTGAGTCTCTGGTCAACCCGGACTAACACAGAAGCCTCAGCTCTACCGCTTGGGCCAGAGAACAGTCTGAGAGGAGCGTTTTCAAGGTGAGAAAAAGCGCCAACAGGCTGCCTGCACAGGCATCGGCTCCACCACGGACCAGCCCACGGGGCTGAGTAATGACTTCTCTTGTCTGAGCCTTTTTCCTCTCCTCCAGGAAATGCCAGAGAATACACACAGCCCCCAGTGGAGGGTGAGATAGCACACGTCAGCCACTGCTGTCGCCTTTCGGGCCAGGAGAGGAGGGCAGAAAGATGGGCGTGGGCTGCTGTCAGCGAGTGTTCAGACTACACTACAGGTGATGGGACGTCGGTGACAGCTCTGGGTGGGTGGAAACCTTGCACAATTCTGTGAATCTTAAGAACAATACTGAAGGGTACACTTCACGAGGATGAAGTTGAAGGTGAGCTGTGTGTCGAGAGAGCTGCTATTCAGGCAGCTGATCCACGGAGGTGCCTCTTCACGTGCTGAAAAGAAAAATTCTGCGTGCTGGCGCGCTCAGGGAAGGCGAGCAATAAGGAGAAATCAGTGGGAGGCTGCGGGACTGCCAACGGGTGTATGGCTCCACACCAGGCCACCGCGGGGCCACGAGGTGTCAGAGGAAAGATCAGTACGACTGGAGGTCTGAGTTGATGGGACCGAGAACTCTGCGACAGGTGGGGAGATGTGGGGGGATGGGGTTCTCTGAGGTAAGAAAACCTGGCAAGAAAAATGGGAGAAACATCTGTTGAGATAAGCTGGAAAGTCAAGGGAGATGGAAAGATCTGGGTCCAGGAAAAGGACCTGGGAACCAGAAATCCCCTGGGTTGGCCGTGGGAAGGCAGTCAAAAGGTGAGCAAGGAAAAACAAGACAAGTTTATCAGGGAATAACTGTGTGACACAGCAATTCCACTCCTGGGTTTGTACCCCAAAGCACAAATGCCAATAGGTGCATGTACCCCCGTGCTCACTGCAGCCTGAGTCGTAAAAGGTGCAAACATCCCAGGGTCCACCCAGAGGCAAATCATCAGGACACACACTTATTTTGCCTACCACCCCCTGTACAGAATAAAAACTCACTCAGCAATGCCCTAGCCGTGAAAAACGTTTGTAGTGTGACCCGTAGTCGAGGCTAAAGTGTACGCGTCTGCTTTTGCAGACCCCCTGGATCCTTCCAGCACCTCCACCAGCAGTATCACGACTTTGGAAACACTGAGATGAAATGTGGTGCAAACATACAATGAGATCTTACTCAGCCTTACAGAGAAAGGAAGTTCTGACACATGCTACAACATGGGTTTGGAACCACACGCACATACTCTGAACTTACTAACTTCCTAAACAGTCCTGGAGAAAGCAGCACCTCTCCCCTGGCACTTACTCTGAGAAGACATATGTCATTTAGATGGACAATACGTACTTACTTTTGCCAAATAGAGAAACGTGTCTACCATTTCCTGCTGCTTCAAGGCTGACTTGAACTGCTTTTCTGCTTCACGATGCATGCCTAACCTGAGAACAGTCATTAAAAAAAAAAGAGCATTCAACTTCAAAAGAAACATGACAGTATTTATTCCTAGCCTGAATACATTCATATCCCCAAGGCTATGTATCCAGACAAGCTGCATCTATAAGAGCAAACATGTATCAAAGAAGATCGTGTCATATATATAAGTGTGTATATATATGTGTGTGTGTATATGCGTATGTGTACATATGTGCGTACGTTTATCTAGTTTAGGAAGAAGCTGCTTATTGCCCATTTTCACTGTCCACCTAACCTCCACCCAGCATGTAAGTAGTCTGTCTGAAGCCTGGTCACAACAAAGCTACTAAGTGCCAGTCAGCCAGTTCATACCAGTTCACCACCAAGAGAGGTAATGACCAACTGGACACAGGCACACAGCCTACATAAATGCTTTAAATAAGTGCTCGCCATTTTACAGGGAGAACTGAAGGGCATTTCCTTGAAGCTATTCTCTACTCTGCGGCAAAGCCCACTTTTAAAGCTAACTAACGCTACTCTGCAGCAAACCCCACTTTTAAAGCTAGCCCCAACTCTACTCTAGCAAACCCCACTTTCAAAGCTAACACTAACGCTACTCTGCAGCAAACCCCACTTTAAAGCTAGCCCCAACTCTACTCTGCAGCAAACCCCACTTTCAAAGCCAACCCTAACTCTACTCTGCAGCAAATCCCACTTTTAAAGCTAACTCTCCTGATGTAAGCTATACCTGGCCCTGATTTGAGTAACACAGCTGACATTTTATTATTCTAGACATCTTTTTTCCTCTGTTCCTCTTTTCCCCCCTGACACAGCTCGTGTCCTAACAACCTACGAATGTGAGATTGGCTCCTTTTCTAAGTAAGATGGCCCTGATGTCAGTATCCACCCGCTTCTGCTCAGGCAACATCCAGTTGCTGATGTGCACACGGCTTTCGGTTCGCCTGTCCTTAGCAGGCCTGCTGGGCTTCCTCGTCGAGCCTCATCTACGAGCGACTTCAGCCCTTTGTGGTCAGGCTTTTATTGGTTTGGTAAAATAGAATCAGAACAAGACAAATCTCTTCCATTGTGCTACTTTCATGTAAAGTCTCGAATGAAGAGTTTTGATCTTTTTTCATAAGCTGAGCCTCCAGCATCAGTGTGGCTGATACACAAAGGGTTGTGGAAAGCATGGGATGAACGGTGACCCCTCAGGTGAGGACATGCCTGATGTGGCCGAAGTCCCCACGTCTTCAAAGATCCCAAAGAACAAGAGAATACGCACCAGAATGTCAGGGAAGAACTCCACAATTCTGGGAAACACCACTCATTATATCCATAACTTCACCAGAACATGCGCGTCATGGACACATGGCCAGAGTTTGATCATAGACTTCCACAAAGGGGAATTACATATGAGAATCTGTATATTTTTATCTAATCATGTACCTCTTTTCAAAAGGGATTAAAGTTTAAAGTTGCATATAAACAAGAATATGAAAACAGAAATCGTTTGTTTTTTTTTAACAATGGAGGGAGAAAGATAAAAATTTAAAACCAAACGAATTTCCACCGGCAGCTTTTGCAATAGCTAGAAGAGAGTCAAGGGGACAGGTAGAGGGGCCATGTTGTCTTCCTGCGGCCTCACCACAGGAGGACTCCGGCAGGACTATCCCACGAGACCCCTGCTGGCATGGGGGTTGCATGTTGGGTTCAGACCACAAGGTCAGCAATTCGAAACCACCAGCTTCTCTGTGGGAGGAAGTTGCGGCTTTCTACAACTGTAACGAGTTATAGTCTCAAGAACCCACAGGTGCAGTTCTACCCTGCATTACAGGGTCGCCATGAGTCAGAATGGACTCGATAGTAGTGAGTGTTTGTTTCAGCACTCTCAAAAAAGTTATTTCCTCACCAGCAGTAAAGTCAAAAGCACGGATGTAAAACAAAGCATCTTCTCAAATCACAAAGAGGTGAAATTGGAAATCATTAACAGGAGAACAAGCGTTCAAGACCCGAGGCAAGGACACAGTAGAATACCCTGCTGAGAGCCCACTGGTTGGTAGGAGGGAAGTTCCTAGAGTCAAATACAACAGGCCCAAGCTCTTGGCACACAGCAAAAGCAGCGGTCAACTTATCAAGCCCGGGGGCAGAGGTCAAGTCGGGCTGTAGCCCTGACCTCTCCAGCTAGGGGTCCTTTCCCCAGTCTCCCACTGCACCCTGCAAAGCAAGGACCAAGCTTGCGGTTGCTCACTGCTCTCTCGTGTTTGCTTGTAAACCACCTAAAGGAAGTGACTACCTGGTATCTGAAGCCCAGGACTGGCAGAGAAGCTGCTCATTAAACATGTCTCTAAGCAAATGCAAGCGGGATAAATAAAGAACAGGAGAGAGTCCGTGGCACGGCATACTCATTCAAAGACCATCCCAGGTGCCAGAGTGGTGCTTGCCTTCGATTTTAAAAGATTTCTAACATTTTGCATGGAAACTCATGATTTCAAGCTGGTCGCCAGGAATTGAATTCAAAGGGCTTAATCATACCCATTTATCACGGCCATCGAATCAATTCCCACTCACAGACACCTTCTCGGACAGCAGCACTGTTCCCTGGGGTGCCAAAGCTGTAACTCTTTGCAAGGGCAGGTAGCTTCATCTTGCTCCTTGGAGGGGCGCGTGACCTGGCAGTTGGCAGCCCGACACAGAGCCCTCGTGTCAGCAGGGCGCTACAGTTTCATCTGACAATACTCAGACGGGTCTTTCTCTTCTTTAAGCAGACGACCATTCCTTCAGTCTAGCAGTCAGAGAAAAAGACTTTGGAGTTCAATATGAACACAGCTAAAGAGGAAGGGCTCCTCATTTCAGCTGAAGAAAGAGCATCCTTCTGATTCCACTTGCAGCATTCCTTTTCCTCAGTGCTGACAACCAACGTTTATAAACCTTGAAAGGTATTCATGGTGACCTTGTGACTGAGTCGTACAGACAGACTGGCTCTTAGAAAACAGGATTTGCTGTTGTCGCTAATTATTTTCCCAGATGTATTTCAATATTTGGCAACTTGTTTCAGATTGTATTTGTTAGCAGCTAGATAAATATTCATAAAATTAATGACAACTTTTCTGATCTCCCAGTTAATTTACTGGAAAAGATGCTTGCATATTAAGTAAATATTAAATTCCACTATTCAAGTCCTAGAGAAACAGCAGCAAACAGAGGAGAAAATGAGAGAACTGGAGTCACAATATTGAACTCAGATCTCAGCTGCTCAGGAGTGTTATCAGTTTGGAGAGTGAGGCATTTTATTGCGCCAAACTGGCCGATAAATACATGTGGAGTTAATTGAAGAACGGAGGGATAAATGGCTCAGTGAGCCTCGCCTTTCAAGTTCTCGGGTCTCTTGCTTTCTGATGGTCAGACCAGGGTACAGCTGCCTTAGCCAGTTCCCTACTTTAGCTGGCAAGGCTCACTTCCTGCAAGACATCCCTGAGGAGAAGCCACATGGACTTATCCCGATGCAGCCCTGGATGCTGGAGCACCGGCGTGGAGACCCCTGCCAGCGCTGAGATGCTTACACATTCACTGACTCAGCTTTCCTCCTGCAGGCGACATCACTGCATCTGTTTTGTGAGATGGAGGAGGACTTGGTGTCGGACATAGGGGTTAATGTTGGACTTGTGGGCTTGAGCAGCACTGGGTTGGGGTGTTTTCTTGATGTGCACTCACCCTTCATATAAAACTCTCTTATACATGAGTGTCTGTGGGTTTACTTTTCTAAAGCACCCGGACTGACAGAGGGTGACACTCTCTCCCTGAGGTTTCATGTTTCTCATCCTTTAGAAAGGGCTGACGATAGGCACTATCTCAGAGGAGCTGTGAGCTTCCAGTGATGGTGCAATGTAGCAAGAAGCCATCTCTCACCTGAGGCACTTTATAGACATGAGGTGTCAGCGCACATACAAGTTCTGAGAATTGAGAGGGTTGGACTTAGCATCAGCAGATTTGGTTCTTGTCCCCAGGTCAGTTATGGACACTTAAGCACTTCCTTGCCTCCATGACCCCAATTGTCCCTTGACAGGTGGTCTCAAAGTTTCCTGCCCCAAGCCCTAAAAACTTGTCTAAAAGGTGTATGTTTGTTTCGTTTTGAACTTCTCACTGTGAACTAGGTGAAGACTTACCAACCAAGACATAGTTTTAGATGCAGCAATTCGTACACATTCTGATTCAGCTCTCACGAGCCATCACTTAGACCACGTCCTCTCTGGGCTTCCTGTTCCTCTTCTCTCCTAACTCACTGAGCCTTGTCCTTGGGTGCATGCTGTCCTTCTGATCTTCAATGGTGGAGGATTCCAACATGGCGGCAAGTTCCGTTCCAGACATGAAGGATAAGGGTCATAGTCTTGGGGGTCCCACCAGTTTCTATCTGACCAGTGAGTCTGGTCTCGTTTAGGATTCTGAGTTCTGCTCTATGCTTTTCCCCCAGTCTAACCACTCTAATAAGGTGATCCTTCTCAGAGCAGTTGCTAGTAATAGCGAGGCACCATCTCGTCCTTGAATTGTGGTGCTGAGAAGATTACTGAGAGTACAGTGACCGTTACAGTTACAAACCAAACGGTGGGAAGAAGTAAGGTCAGCGTGTTCCTTATTGGCAAGAATGGCAGGACTTCATCTTACATCCTTTAGACACGTTGTCAGGAGAGAACAATCCCTGGAGAAGGACATCATGTTTGATAAAGTGGAGGGGTGGGGAAAAAAGAAAACCGTCGACCAACGAGATGGACTGATTCATACAGCGACTGCATCCAAGCGCTCAGGTGTAGGAACAATTGTGCGGATGCTGCTGGACCCTGCAGTGTTTTGTTCTGTTGTGCAAAGGGGCATATGGGTTGGAGCTGCCTCGAAGGCACCTAACAACAACATCTACTTCTTCTGGTCTCAGGGTTGTGGGGATTGAAGTTCCATTGATCCACTAGACTAATCATCTCCATGTGTCTTCCAAATATCCCCATGGACAGGGAAAGATGGTTGCAGCCTGGATGGATACTTAGGAGCTTGGAAGACCCCAGATGCTACTCACCAAATTTGGTTGTACAACACTGTCTTTGTGAGATACGTCTTATGCAACGTGACCTTGGGGGTCCATTGAGACTGTGGTGCTGATCCGCCAAGGTCAGTGACTCAGTCCATCAGGAAGTTTGGTCTACAGAAGTCTTCATAACTTGCTGCTGCCTGCTGAACCACCTCCATGGATGTACTCGCAGCAAAATTTAACGTGTAAGCACAAATATGCTGTCAAACCGCTACAGATTCATGGGTAGATTCCCCTCTCCCTCTCCCGCCTCTCAGCCTGGATGTCTACCAAGCATCTACTTGTGGATCCCCCCACCCCTGTCACCAGATTGTGTATTGAACAGCATTTGCCTCTGTTACCTTTAACTCTTGAAGGTATTAGTTCTTAACACTATCATGTAATGGTCGAGGAAATCCTTTATCAAGTCAGCCCCAAAGAGGTTTCTCTCTGAGGAACTGTGTTCAGCCAGGAAGCAGGGCGACTCTAAATTAGGTTGCTGCTTTACTTGCTTTTACCTGTAGTAACATTTTCCGATCTGCACCTTCCACCACCAGTCCTTGTACTGAGAATGCTCTGTGGACAGGGCCGCCAAATCCAAAGCCTTGGGAAGGAAGACATTTTTGGTTAGAGTCCTCTTTTCTAGTGACAAACTGGACATAACTAGATAAACAGTGTCGTCAACATGCATGCAAATCAAACCCAAAGTCAAGTTGCTCTTATCTCCAGATGGCCCTGCCCCCCATACACATGGACTTCCCCCATGGGCTCCAGGCCGGAGGGCTGACAGCAGAGGGAGCAGCTACGGTGATCAAAGAGAAGCAAATGTGGGGAAAATACTAATAATTAATAAAAATGTAATAGAGGAGGTATAAGATTGAGATCAGGAAAATTGACAATTTTCCAACTTCTGCTATTATTTATTTACTGTTTAATAATTCAAAATTCCTCCAAACACAGAGGAAATCAAGTCTCTGGTGTGTTGGGCGGGCTGGCGGCAGGCCCCACTTTACAGACGGATGCTGGGACGGAGGAAGAGCCAGAGAGCAGCCACAATTTCCCAGGCAGAGGTTAGAGGAGGAGCGAGAGCAGTCGGGTTATGGCGATGCCGCTCTACCACTCCCTTTCTTGTCCTGGCTTCATATCTGCATCTGTTTCTCTCATGTCTCTCGTGGCCGCTGGCTTATCCCCTACGTTTATTCAAGGACTCCCAAGGTGGTGCCAGTGGCCAAGTGCTGGACTACCAGCCGACAGGGTGGCAGTTTGAGCCCACCCAGAGGCAGAGGCGGGTGATCGGTTTCCCAAACGTCACAGCCTGGTTGAACTAGAAGAACGTAATCAATGTCATATGAAAAAGTTGTTTAATTGGTGCTTGGTTTTGCTGTGTGTACTTTCAACAAAAATGGAAGAAACGAGGGAGGGAGAAAGGGAAGGAGGGAGGAAGGATGGCTCGATCCACACCATGGAATAGGTCTCCTCTGCACACGTGGGGTCAACATGAGTTGGAATCCACAGGAAGACAAGTAACAACAACAGTCCTTGTTCAAGATCAGCTAAGAGATGACTCAATAGGGATTCAAATTTCATACAGAAACAGAAGATCATTTCACAAAGAGGAAAGCAAGTCAAAGTTTACACAATTTGAAACTCATAAAAATTAGAAGCGTATCTAAAGAGCTGATGAATAAATGCCTGGGTTCTTGTTTAAAAGAGGATTCTGGATTTTTGTAGTGCATTTGGAAAATGCCTTTGTTTAGTCACCGTCCATATAAGCATGATATCCAAGAACCCATTTAAAGTATCTTAGCTTCCCTGTTCTATTATCTCAAAATATATGCCTACTGCTGTCTGCTCCTTCGTAGCAAGTCTTTTCTGAAGGGAATGGCAGCAGAGCCCATCGGGTCTCCTTCTGCAAGATCGATTACTTTCCCTGGGGCCCCGTGTCCCTCTGTCCCAGGAGGGACTCGCGTAGAAGAGCTCTTTATCAAGGATGACGGCGCTGTGCTGACGTTTGGGTGGACGTGAAAAACCAACGCTGTACAGCAAGCGACCGAAATTCAAAACAAGAATCACGCTACGTGCGGATGCTCACTTCCCCTTATAGCCAGAAGAAAAAAGGAAGTAAAAAGTATGACTTCAATTAGGATGACTGTTGGAAAATGTGAGGGGAAAATATTTCCCATCAAATCAGTTCAGGAGTACATTGAATCTTAATCTTTACAAAGCCCTTTCTAACAAATATATGAAACGACACAGCCATGCTTAACGTAAACAGACCTTTCACTTTTCACCAAGAGGTGTTAACTGTACACTTTGTTACAGTCTCAGTTCCCAAGGTTAGACTGTAATGCTCACTACAAGGATGATGACCAGAGTTGGTCCTGAGAACGTCAGGCCTTTACACTCAACCACGTAAGGAAACGTTTAGGAATCACACTCTAAACCCACCTGCTGTTGAATCAGTGCAGACTCACAGTGACCCGATGGGGCAGGGTAGAACTGCCCCTGTGTTCTGAGACCTTAATTGCTTACAGGAGTAGAAAACCCTGTCTTTCTCCTGTGGAATCACAGATAAGCCATGAAATTTACATCTGAATGATCGTTCTGCAGATGGAAACAGAGGCTCAATGGGACAGAGAAACATCTGTGACAATTTCAAACGGCATCAGAGCCCCCGGGGGCCTCTGCTACATCTCCACTGCGGAGCTCACGCACTGCGGTCAGGAATTATGTATGGATGGAAGTAATTCTATTTTTTGTCTCTGATTTACAAGGAAAATGTTGAGAACTCAAAAAAGAAAACTGTCATAGTAATAAGTTTCATAACTAAAAGCTAGTCACATTCAATTCCAGAGTTGTCATAGAAGCCTTCTCCATTTAAAAAGTGAATTATTATATACAGTATGTATTCGTGTATACAAAAAATGTGCTGAAAAACTGGGGTTCAGCTTATACATGGGCCAGTGGTACCCCAGCGAGGTGTAACAGCTCACTGCCCCTCCTCCCCAGGTAACGGGACGAGCGCCCGTTATCTCTCGGGTGAGTGCCGTTTCTCCACTGTCCATTCAAAGCCCCGCTGACACTGCAGGGCTTTGAATGTTTGTTTACTCACATCTAACCAATCAGAGCCATCCTATGACGTGCATCTTTAAATAAGCCTTTTAAAGACCGTGTACAAAGGATGTGGCATGAATGGATCTCATCTGGTCAAGCCCGACTAACAAAAGGAGGAAATCTCGTGAAGCCTGACATAGAGTTAATAGCAAAGTGGGTTTGAGATGCATGGGAAGACATCCCAGAAGACATGGTATGCTGTACCTTCCAGAAATGTAGTGTTAGTAATGCTACGGATGGCAGTGAAGACTGCGCTTTGTATGAAAATGACAGCAGTGATGGTGATGACAGCGATCTCAGTGAGGACAGCGTCTGTGATGACCTCACACCAGCTGAAGCTCTGCATTGGGATACAGATGATGATGAGGAATCCAGTTTTGAAGGGTTTTAACTTTTTACATTTTAGCTTGGTTGCTGATTGAGCTCAGGGAATCGTACTCTCAAGGTATCATTGTTGATACCTTATTGTTTTTGTTGAACCTATTTTCCACTTATTGTGCTGGTTTACTAATGTCAAATGACTTGTCCTTTTATTTATGTTTTTTATTCAAAATAAATATTTAAATACATTAGCCCACTGATGTCTCAATTTTTAGTAATTTTATTTTCATTTGTTTTGATTATTGAAACTCACCAATAGCTTCTGCATTTTCCACCCTAGGCTTATACTCTAGTTAATCAGTTTTTCTGGTTTCCCAGGTAATAATTAGGTACCTTGGCTTATACTCGGGTCAGCTTATATTCGAGTATATACGGTCCTTACATCTAAAGATCTATGAACAGTTTAATCAAACCCATGTCTCGAGAGAAATAAAGGCCTTGTGGTTGTGAGGTGTGTGGGGTCGACAGTGACTCACAGGGGCCCCAGGTGACAGGGCAGGACTGTCCCACAGGGGACAGCGGAGGCCTTGGCAGGTAGAGACAACAAATCATTGCGAACCATTTTCGGCTGAGTGTCCTAATAAATGTTCTCGGCCACAATGCTCCAATCACTACACTCTGAACCATTCAGGAGGATGAAGTAAAGAGCATAGAGCAGGAGCAGTAGGGGCACAGTGGTTTCAAGTTAGGCTGCTAATCGCAAGGTTAGCAGTTTGAAACCACCAGTTGCTTCGGGAAAGAAAGATGAGGCTTTCTACCCCCGCAAAGAGTTACAGTCTCAGAAACTCACAGGGCAGTTCTGCCTGCTCTACAGGGTTGCCCCGAGTCAGAATAGACTCAATGGCAGTGTGTTTGGTTTTGAGTTCTGGTATAGGATTAGAGATCGCGCAGAATCACCAACCTACACACCACTTTCGTTTTAACCATACTACCAGGAAAGGAGGGAGGCCTGGTGGCCTAGGAGGTAACACATTGGGCTGCTAACTGAAAGGTCATGAGTTCAAAACCGCTCTCCATCAGTTGAGGCCTTCAACTCTCGCAAAGGGTTACAATCTTGGAGACCCACAGGAACAGTCCTACCCTGACCTATGGGGGGAGCCTCAGACAGGAGGAGAGGATAATTCAAGAACTCAAAGGCGGCTTTCTATAAGAGATCAACTTTCCTTTTTATTAATATTCAAATGCCACTTTCAGCATTTAAATACCGTGTAGTATATTCTACATATCTCTACTGATATTGTATTCCCTGCGTTTGTCTCTAGAAAACAGAGAGTCAATAGGCTGTGCGTCACTTTCATTTTATCAGTTCAAGACAGAAAAGAGAAGCATGAACTCAAGTAGAGGAGTTCTGTCTTCCCACGGAAGATCACTTTTACTTTTCTCCGTAGCGGTCTTGGTTTTTGTTTTCATATTCTCTGACTTGTGTCCCATGTTCCCCAGGTGTATCTGAAATACTGAATTTGAAAAGAAATTCAGAGACCGCCTCCTACTTCTAAGCATGCTGGAAATAGAACGTAACTCTTTACTTGGTCCAGCTGACGTTAAAGAAAATATAAAAAGTATTAAAAAGGCATATGCTTTGTGTTCACTTATGGAGATTCTCCTTCCACCCAGGAAAGCGAGTGTCTGGTCAAACCTAACACCGCATCTCCCCGAAACAATCTGCTCTGTGACGGTAGGTGGCAAACCCGTCACAGGGTCAGAAAACAGACACGGGGCCTGGCCTTCCGGTAAGACCCCTCAGCACGCAGCACAGCTCCACCCAACAGGCACTCAACGACACCTCAGGGAGTAAAGCACCTAGGTAAGCCATCGACATATAAACCCGCGAACAAAAAGGACCACAGAGAAGGCAGCAATGCGTTACTTGTCACTGAGTTAAAACAAAGCAAAGAGCTTCATTTCGTGTTCTACAAAAGTTTTGTGCAGGAGTGTGTGCAACATGTGAAAATAAGCAGCAGGCTCTGGTCAGAGCACAGTTCCCAACCACAGGAAAATAAAATGCAAAAAGGGGGGTGATTAAGATTAAAGCTACGTGATGAGTGATATTCGCTCCATCTTTCCACTCTGTCCCACAGAGTCGCTAGGAGTCAGCATCAACGCGACATCAGGGAGTTTGGGGCGTTTTATGTTTGAAAATTTTTCATCATGAATTGTGATGGGTGCGGAGGTGTGACTGAAAAGTCAGAAATACGTATATTTGTGAACCTGTCGTATACTCTACAAACTAAAGGGGGGGGGATTAATAATGCTGATGGTATAAAAACCCAACTTTAGCACAAAGATGGTGCACGGGATTCCCAATTATCTGCATCTTGCCCTTCAACGGAGCTCTTGACGTGCTACAGCCACTGCACGGTTTCTCTCACACCTGAATCTACACACAGTTTCCGAATGACAGTAGCAGTGGAACTGGAAGCATCTTTAATAATGCTTCGGTCTTTAATAATGCCATCTGGTTTATAAGGTGAGAAATACAATTATTTCAGAGTCTAAACATCTCGTCAGAATAAATTACAATAGACAAAAAAAAGAGCATGAATTTCAAAACTTACGGTCTTGACATCATTTTCATGATGAAAGATGTATTCAAACAAAGCCTACAAGAAGAACAAAAAACAAACCCCAAATACATTAGACTTTATTTTCACAAACGCACTCTGTTGCTATATCCAAAGGTAGAGGCTATTTTGAGCTATACTGAAGCAAAATATCAGGCCACTCTAAAGTGCCTGGGATTTAGACGTCAAGGCTGGAGTCATCTTTGTGACAATTATTCAATTAAGACCACAGCTACTTACAGCCCATTCCTGTCTGCACAGAACCCCCCACCCCCACCCCCACTGGCTGGCTCGCATAGCTGCATCCTTCCCACACTGCCCAGGCCACGTCAGTAAAAACCAACACAGGCCGAGCCGGGGTTTCTTTCTTGAAGATCGACTTTAGGATGGTTGGAAATGAAACGGGTTCCGCCAACTTTTTAATGGGCCAGGCGATGGGTTGCTAAGCACAAGGTCAGCATCCGCTGTGTGTGAGAACGATGGGGCTTTCTACTCCTGCACAGACTGAGTCTCAGAAATCCCCAGGGAGCGTTCTATTCTGTCCTAGAGGGTTGCTATGAGTCAGAATTGAATCAATGGCAGTGAATCACATACAGTCTCCCGTGACTCTGATGAGAACAATGACCATTCAGTGTTCGCATAGCACATGGTGCTTCCTTGCTTCATTGTAAGGCTACTTCTCCTTGTGTGGTCTGTCTATTGAGTGTTCTCTTCAGCAGAGTGCTCCTCAGCCCTGGCTGTACCCTGGAATTGCCTGGGATGGGGGTGTGCGTCCCAAACCAAACTGATTAAACCAGCATCTCTGAGAGAGTGAGCTTTTGCCATGTTTTTAAAGCCCCCAGGTGGCTCTAATGCCTAACCAGGTTGAGAGCCATGGCTTCAATACTTTGCCCAACTGGTCCACATTAGCAGCCACTGACTGCGTGAACTCTGGGTGGTACTGGGTCCCCATGGGCATTATTTTACACTTGCCAAAAGACTAGTGTCCCTGGAAGGTGTGGAGACTGCTAACAGAAGCCTGGATGCCCTGGCATTATCTCTACAATAAACTACAAGGCAGCTCAAAATCTAGTTTATCTAAACTTAGTGGGGTGCCCTAGTAGTGCAGTGGGTTACGAGTTTGGCTAACTGCAATGCTGGTGGTTCAAACCCACCCGCCGCTACAAAGGAGAAAGATGAGGCTGTCTATCTCCATAAAACTTACCACCTAGGAGACCCTACGGAGCAGTTCCACTCACGCCTATACTACAGATGCGAGTGTGGAAAAGACCACACGGGGATTGCGATTTCAGTTTCTAAAGCAGGTAATACGGACAAGGTCTGTTCTGGAAGCATCTTAACTGAAATGGCTCCATTGCCCAGCAATCACGGGTTGAGAAACAATAGCACCAACTGGCTAAGCAGTCATCTCAAATGTGGAGGGGTGGCTGGAGGAAGAGTCTATTTCATCACACTTCTTTTAATACTCTAGTGTCATCAGCAAGCAGAGCTCTGGAATGCTGGTCGATGAAACTGGATTGCAGCGTCGGCCAAGCACGTGGAAGGCCTGCACACCGAGTGGCTTTCCTTTCCCTGAGTCAAGCTTCACGGCGTCATGGCTCGTATGTGCAGGAAATAAGAAAAACACCAGTAGAGCTGAGCTCCGGGATGCACTCAGCACTCCAGCAAAGAACCTGGGCTCAGCTCAAACTGGCTCCGAGAAGCTAGTGCCCAAGCGCTCCTGTCTGTTTATCCCACGTTCGTTCGTGTTTCTTTTATATTAGGAAGGTCATATTCATTCCCACTCAGACAAAGGAGCAGTTAGAACCACTGATGCAGCCACGAGTCCTTCTTGAGATGCCTGATGGGTTAACTAGGAGACGTGCACCTTTTAAGAAACATAAGGCTACTTCTGGCCATCCTAAAACTCTAGAAAGAAAGACGAATCTTCTTCTGAGAGTAGTCCAAGTTGGAAAAGAGAAAATCAAAAAGGGACGTAGCCCTGGTGGAATAATGGTTACATGTTGGGCTGCGATCTGCAAGGCCAGCAGTTCGAAAAGCATGCACACGCAGACAGGCATGCACAGAATGCACAGACATGCACACACAGACAGGCATGCACAGAATGCACAGACATGCACACACAGACAGGCATGCACAGAATGCACAGACATGCACACACAGACAGGCATGCGCACAATGCACAGACATGCACATGCAGACATGTGTGCAGACAGGCACACACATGCGTGCACACAGGCACACATGTGTACACACGCACCCACAGACACGGGCACACCCGCGCACTCACACAATCTCCTAAAATGTTCATTCAATTCTACACACCTGATTTCTTTGTTAAAAATGACTGTTCTTTATCGGTGGAAGAAGAATTCCTTATAGTAATGGTCTATATGTTTTATTTCTAGTTAATTTTTTAAAATTTCATTGCAAATGGAAGGAACACTTCCAGGCAAATCCGTTTCCATTGAACGAGTCAGACGTATTTTGTTTCGTGTCACTGACTGCAATGCCCACAATGAAGCTCCACTCAATCCACTACTCCCTGTGTTTCCGTTTCCAGTTCCCATTCCTGCTCCTTTCCGAGCCCTCCTGAACTTGGTCCTCGGGCAAAAGCTGCCCTTCTGACCTTGAAAGGGTACCTCCTTAGCATTACTGTTCCCCTTACCGCCCAGTGGAACTGAGCCATGTCAAGTTCACTTCCAGACTTGACAGGTGACTAAGAGCCACACAGCCTTAGGGTTCCTGATAGTCTCTATCTGACCAGTAAGGCCATCTTCTTCCATGATTTTGACTTTTGTTCCACATTTCCCCCGCCCCCCACTCTATCTAGAACCAGATCAGTTGGCTTTTCCTAACTCAAAACCAACAGAAATTGTGGTATTAGAAATAGTTAACTATTTCGAAGAGTTATTCAAATAGCCTCCTTTGATTATTCAAAGGAGACAGGGGCCTACATTCACAAAATTTCATCCGCTATGTACTTGAGTATAAGCTGACCCGAGTATCAGCCGAGGCACCTAATTTTACCACAAAAACTACATTGAAAATATGCTGAAAATCTCGGCTTGTACTCGAGTGTGTACAGTGCATTTCCTAAACCGCGCCACTATGATCTAAATTCTACAATGACTCCATAACTGAAAGAAAGAAAGAAAAGAAAGTTTAGTACCTACCTTTGCCAATTTAGGTTTCTGGGCATATTTCGTTAAATTCAGTCGAGATAAATTGATGAAGGGCCCATCAGGGTTTGTAAGCATTGAGGCCTAAGGTGGGGGGGGGGGACAGGGGAGTAGATAAAGCGAACATGAAACTCAACACTTCATCTTGAAACATCAATTGAATTTAAGGTGCATAAACATTAGAAAGACCAAAAAAAAGCACCGCCTTCAACTTTCCCACGTCACTCTCCACCCAAAGGACAGTGGGAAATGAGGCCACACTGCGTGACAGAAAGCTGTGTCCATGCTGACAGCACTCACCGTCCCCAGCCGGACAAACCTCCCGGAGGAGCTCGTCACCGGGCGGGCGGTGTAGGCAGTCCGCGGTGTCCTCATGGCCTGCTCCATGGTGCCCGGCCGCCCGCTCTGGGTGCTGGGCCTCAGGAACCCTGTAATGGGCCTGCCGGCTTGCGTGATGGGCCTGGAAAGAGCATCAACTGGTTCAACACTGAGGTCCTGCAGGGAAGGAGGTCCTTGGGCAGCGGGCTCACACGGGGAAGGAGAAGGGCCGTGCATACCTGACAGCTGGACTAGGCGCTCCCGTCTGGTTAGCGCCAGGGAGTTTCAAAGAGGTTCCGGGGCCTACAAGAGGAAATGGCAAACTCGGTGGAGAGACCACTAGGTGGTTGTCAATCCTGAAAGACTGTCATCAAGTGCAAGTATCAGAATGGTGCTGGCTTGGTGGCTGAGACATTATTAGTGAGAAATGCATTTTCAGAAAATGTGTTCCAGACTGATATCTATTGAGTGCCTGTCTTGTTACCTGGAGCCCTGGTGGCGCAGTGGTTACACATCGGGCGGCTAACTGCAAGGTCAGCAGTTCAAATTCACCAGCTGCCCCTTGGGAGCAAGACAAGGCTTTCTACTCGCATAAAGAGGTACAATCTTGGAAACTCACAGGGACAGTTCTATATTGTGACCTATTAGGTCAATACGAGTTGAATCGGTGGTCAGTTGAGTAACTGTTGTTTCTTGGGGCCCATTGGTCAGCAGTTTGAATCCACCAGTAGCTCTGAGGGAGACAAGTGAGACTACTCCCGTACAGATTTAAAGTCTCAGAAACCCAGAGGGGCAATTCTACCCAGTGCTATATGTCTCTAGATTGGAACAGTGGAACGGCAGCGAGTTTGGGTTTTGAGTGAGGATCTTGTTACTAACGTCACCACATTTACTCCACACAAGTCTGTAAAGTAGGTGGTGGGGGCACGTTTTCATGCTCAGAGATTTAAGGAGCCAGCGTAACCCAGTAGTGGAGCTTAGTGGTTACAGGTTGGGAGAAAGATGGGGCTTGCTACTCCCATCAAGAGTTATAGTGTCAGAAACTCAGAAACAGGGCATCCACTCGATGGCAGTGAGTGAGAACTGGGATTCAGCAGCATCCAGATTGGCGTGCTTCAACACTCAGAATGATGTTTCTCCATGGACAATTCATTTTCTTTTTCTCCTCCCAATAAAAGCTCATTTACCCCCAAAACTAATGAGAACATTAGACTTTAGAGATTTTAATTGCAAAAGAGCAAAATGATCAGAAGCCAAGAAAGACATTTCAATATGAGTCATTTACCTATTTCCCCCTCAATTTCCACTTGAACCTTGAAAACCTTCTGAAAGAGGTCAAGGACCAAGAACTTTCACAACTGTTTAGACAAGACCACTATGTGTCATGGGGATTGTCTTATGCCACTCACACAAGCACCCTGGCATCCTGAGGCCTGGGCCCCTGTGCCACGCCGTCACTCAGCATACAGCCAAATCACTCCATCATCAGAGAAGATCAATATGCCACCCAAGTGGGCTTTCCAAATGGCCATTCCTGGAAACTGAAGCTCCCGTGTTTCTAGGGCATCGGCCCTAGAGAAGGCCCAGCTGCAGCACTGGACGAGTGGATGAGATAGAACTGGGTAGTACAGACGGTTAACACGCTCAGCTGCTAACCAAAGGGTTGGAGTTTCAAATCCACCCAGAGGCGCCTCCTCGGAAGAAAGGTCTGGCAATCTACTTCTCAAAGCGTCAGTCACTGAAAATCCTCCGGAGCACAGAGCTACTCTGAGACACAGGGAGTTACCATGAGGTGAAACCGACTCACTAGCAACAGGGAATTTAACAATACTAGAAAACGGCAGTAGACAGAGGGCAAACTTTAAGAGTAAGCTATTCTAAATGAACTGCAGAGGAAAGCCTTTGTGCTATAAGGGAGGATCGAGACCACTTGATGTAACAGCTTGTTTCGTGTACCGTATATACTCGAGTATAAGCTCCCCCCAATATCCTCCGAGGCACCTAATTTTACCACAAAACTGCATTAAAAATGTGCTGGAAAACTCAGCTTATACTTGAGTATATACGGTATGTACCACTGAGGTATTCTCCTAATAGCATCTCATTTTGAAAAAAAACATAAATCAAAACAAAACAAACCTCACTGTTGTCAAATTGATTCTGACTCAGAGCAAGCCTATAGGACACAAGGGAACGGCCCCTCTGGGTTTCTGAGGCTGCGAGTCTTTAAAGGACTAGAAAACCTCATCTTCTCCTGAGGAGCGACTGGAGGGTTTGAACCGCCAAACCCTTGGGTTAGCAGCCCAGTGCATAACGCACTACACCGCCTGAGTGCTGACAAACCAATACGCACGTGGGACTTGAGCAATCGCATTTTCATCCAGAATCATTTCTGCAATTCCTTCCGGATACACGTCAACTTCATCTATGTAGACCATTTCAGTTAGGGCTCGAGCTTTTAAAATCCAGGCAGCCTGAAAACCGGGGATAACAGAAAACACATCTTAAATAGTAACAGCAGAATTACAAAGCTGGTAGAAGCCAGTCAACCTTTGTGATTAGGGTTTGTTTGTTTTTAAGTGTGTGTTTTTCATTAAACATATTGGCCACTTAATGTACTAATTTAAACACTATGTCAAGAAACTAATTTAAGTCAAGATTGCTATCCATGCAGAGACCACCAATCAATCTATCAACTGCCTAATAAACAGAAGTGTGGAAATTATCAGGTAATTATCTAACAGTCCTGTTGACAAGTAAAAGATGGTCATAAACGTTTCACTGGAATAACCGTGTGAAGACAGATTCATAAGCAGCAACCAGAGTTCTTTCTGTCCTCCTCCTTCAGGGCCCTTCCTGACGCTTCAACTGTGAAATGACGTTCCTCGCGTCTTTCTCCCGGGGCCATCTCTGTTTACCGCTACTATGCACTAACTAGAGCTGACAAATACTGCAAATATGTGGATACATGTTAGCTCCTTCTCTTCCCCAGAATGCAGACTCTGTTTACCCTGTGCATTTTGGAATTGAGAACACCACCAGGGTCTTTGCTACAGAAGGGTTTTCAGAAAGCTTGCTTAAATTCAACCTACTGCCACTGAGTGGATTCTGGCGCTCAGCAACTTGATATAGCAGTGATGGGGGATCGATTTTTCTGCCAAGGGCCATAGTGGTCAGACAATTAACTAACTCGCCCCTGATGCGATGCTAGCTGGTATTGATGATTTCCTTGGCCTGATGAGGTCCTCAGGCCAAACATTTCCCACCCCTGAGTGAACAGACAGTTTCCTCTTTCTCCCAAGGAGCAGCTGGTGGGTATGAACAGTGGACTTTGCAGTTAGCAGTCCAATGCTTATCTGACAGCACCACCAAACTGAATTAAGATATGTCTCTCCCAATTCCCAAGGCCTAACCAGCAAGGGGCTGTTGTTACAAGTTGTTGGCTTAGTGGGTTACGTACGCATTGGGCTGCTAACCACAAAGTCAGCAGTTTGAAACCCTGAGCTGCTCCACGGGAGAAAGATGAGGCTTGCCACTCCCATAAAGACCCACAGGCGTAGTTTCTACTCGGCCCGCTGGGGTTGCTCTGAGTAAGCATGGGCTCAGCAGCACTGCGACTGGTTTTTGGTTGTCAATTATGCTATCTTGGGTGACCGGTGATCAAGTCAACAGAGACCGGGTCTTAGGGGGTGGGTGGGCACAGACAATGGAAAAGGTAATTCAGAAATCTGACCTGGAAACTATTTCGTCAACCTTGCTCTACTTGGGGAAAATTAGACATAAAGGTGCGTACAGTTAAAGGTTCTTGGTAACCACAGGAAACCGTGCACACACTTTACCTTTTTGATTCACCAGAGACAAATGAGGGATAGAGCTGATGTCCTGCGGGAGGGGGCACGGGGAGTCAGAGACTGCTGGGGGAGCAGCAAGTGGCACGGAGGACAGGACAGCAGGGGCATCTGGGGAGGGCTGGAATGGGCTGTGCAGTGGACTGGAAGGCCCCTGGGAACAGCAGCAGCACAACGTGACTTCTGATTCCATGCTGGTGGCTTCTGTTGTTAAGGTCTTTATACTTTCCTGGGTGAAGTCTCCTGGATTCTGATCGGATCATTTACAATCAACTCTTTCAGGTATTTTATGGGAACTTAACACAATTGAACGAGCAGATTATCATCAATTCCCAATGGAACTGCGTCCAATCGTGGGGTCACCAGACAATTGGAGGCTGTTAAGGGGCTACATCTGCACAACTATCACAAGGGGCCGGGGACGTTTGTCATCACTGGGTGTGGCTAACAGTTTAAGGCCAAAGCTGGACACAGGCCATCCTGATTTGTTTTAAGTCCCCCGAGGACACCACCCTGCAGGCAAGTGGTGATTCTCTTCTTTTAAAGGACACTCCTTGCTCAGCGCTCCCTGGTGGGCAGGAGGAGGGACTGCAGCCATTCTGAAAAGTTAAGAGGTGGGCCACGTTGGCCAGTTCCCATGGTAAGAGGTCCATCTACTGCGCCAGGTCCTGGGACTGGGAAGGTGGAGCCACAGTTGTAGCCCGAGCTCTGAGGAATCTCAGTGTGCTGCAGTGAGTGAACGGAGCCCCGCCTGGGGTGGAGCGGCTGCACACTGGGCTGTGATCCTCATGGTCGGCTGTTCAAAACCGCCAGCAGCTCCATGGGAGACTGGGCTTTCTGCTCCTGCAGACAGCTACGATCATGGAAACCCACAGGGGTCACTATGAGTCCACACTGACAGGGCACTGAGAGTTGACAGGGTCAGTGTAATCACAGAAATCAGGAGCAATGTGCCATGGAGGATAGGAGAGGAAGGGCATCCTGCTGGTTGGGGGGGGGGGGGGGCAGGTGGAAGAAGCGAAGCAGCTGGCCCCTGCCGGTGACAGGCAGGCTCCTGAGCTTTGGAAACTCCAAGCAGTTGGGCATGGTCGATGGGTCAGGCTGAGCGAAAGGAAAGCAGGAGCAGAAAAGTGGACAAAAGGTGGGGGCCAGGTGGCTGCCCGTATATGCTGGAAGGCGGGAGGGAGCTACATGGATTTTTTAACCTGACAGTGAAGAGCTAGTGAGGCTTGCGAACAATCGTTTTTGGACGCCTATAGGCCCACTATGAGTCAGAATTGACTCCAATCAAGGCCTAGCCTACAGTGCTGCCAGGGCTTGTGGGTCAAGCCGATTCTACTCAAAGCCAAGTTTTCATAAGCACAGCATCATGTATGTAACTGCTGTCGAGCAGATTGCAACGACTGGCGGTCCTGTGGGAGGGGACAAAGTTGCTCCCCAGGGCTTCTGAGGCTGTAACTCTTTAGGGAAGACGACTGCCTCAGCTTTCTCCTGAGGAGCGGCTGGTGGGCTTGAACTACCAACCAGATGGCTACCAGCCCAACGCTTACTCTTAAATGTAAGGCGGTACAAAATGATTACATAAACCTCAACAAAAGATGAGAAATGAACTCTTTCCCCCATACCCACCAAACAAAAAGACTTCAGAAAGGGGTTTCTTGAAGTTTTCCATCCCATAACAGATTTTTATATACTATCTATCTGTATTTAATTCATCTCAAAATCTTATTCTTCAGAAATAGTGATAATGGTTGGAATATTTGGCTTCCTAAAAAGCTGCAATAAAGCCTACTTATGCCATTTTTCAGCATCACGTTTACCAGTGATGGAGAAAGTTGGTTTTCCTGGCTCTTCTTCTAGCTTAGCAACAATAACAACCAGGAGAGAGAGAGAGAGAGAGAGAGAGGGGGGGGGGGGAGAATGACCTTGAAAATCACATGTCACTGCTTGATTACACATCAGCTTTATTCAAAAACCTGCTCCTAGCAATGTGAGCCACTCTTGAGATTTAATGAAAACAGCAGATGGGGCTTTGGCTTTAATATAATACATAATTTTTATTGTGGAAATAAGCCAAACATGTTTTTCAGTCCTAAAATCCTCTGTCTGTTTAAAAAAAAAAAGGTTCAGAACTAATTGGTGATTAAAATAAAATACAGGGCAAGGAAGGCATAAGACCATAGACCCAAACTGCCCTTGAATTTGAATGAAAATACAAATTGGTAGTAACAGACATCTCTAACTTGCTGATAAAGAACTAGAAGTCATGAAGTTTAAAACCTATTACTGATGTAAAGGCATATGAATATCTATGTCTTGGCAGTATTTACAAGGTGAAATTGGCTTTAAAAAATAGATGTTGAAGAATGTTTTTAGGAAAAGACATAGTTGATTATCCATTCCACCAATTATGTCAATCCTCAATCTGTGTCACAATTGCACCCATCCATGGACTGAGCCTGCATGACCTGTTAAGGCAATAAAAACCTGCATCAAGAAAACGCAGACTGACTTTCTGTAAGGTGACACCAATTGCCACGATGACAA
This sequence comes from Tenrec ecaudatus, assembly GCF_050624435.1. Taxonomy (NCBI): domain Eukaryota; kingdom Metazoa; phylum Chordata; class Mammalia; order Afrosoricida; family Tenrecidae; genus Tenrec; species Tenrec ecaudatus. Next base: position 14,741,737 of record NC_134543.1, read on the forward strand.
TGAACACCTGGAAAGGTAGAGGAAAAACAGCTCTACTGAGCACAAAAGGTGTTCAATGCTTCCCAACACAGAATGCAGGGGCAGCAGCTGGCAGCATCCAGGAAACCATTCTGCTACCAGGTTATGGGAAAGATCGTCCATCTGACCTGATTTAAGTGTCAGCAACATCTGACATGATGCCTCTTGCTTTGAAAACTGATATTGGCACAAAAATATTCAAGTGTTAAACGTCCAGTCTTATTTCTTCTGACGGTCTAAATCCATGAAAACAAATAAATAAACACAAAAACCCCCACAGCATAAGCGTGTGCTCCAAAGAATCCGGTTAGGCTTGGTCTCTTTCTTCGTTTAGATTCACTCACTGCCCAACGACCTCAGTAATCTAGACTCACATCATGACGTCTGTCAGCCCAAGCCCTCTGCCACAGAGTCAATTCTATGGAGGGTCTCCAAGAAAGACTTGCAGACCTCTACAGGAGCAGACAGCCTCACCCTTCTCCCGCGGAGCGTCTGAACCGTCATCGATGGGTGGGCCACCGCTTACCCAACTGTATCCCCGGGGCTCCCTACTTGCATCTATAGTGACTGCAAACGAACACTAAATCAGAAAGATGGATTCTTCACAAGCCCCTCTGCTCGGCTTGAACTTTCAAATCATACCCACGTTGCAAACTATTAATATTTTAATTTATGCCAAATTTGATTGTAATCCAAATCTAGTTATTGAAATCGAGTCACATTCCTTACTCTATTTACTAATTAAATCCTTGGATGACACGTATACATATTACACAAACAATAAGAGCACCCATCTCTGTTTCTAAATCCTGACGACGAACTTTCAAAGGTACATCTTAGCCTTTAAAGAAGAGAGGCACGCTGTGTCTTAACCCAGTCAGAGCCTGTTTAGTCGGCAGTTACTTTGAGCCTAACAGGTTCACCTAACAGGCTCGAGGAGCATGCATTGGAGCCCCACATGAAAGTCCCCATCGTTGCTTTATACAGAAAACACTTACACCCCGCCCTGCGAGACAGGACAAACACCTGGCTCTCCGTACTTCAGCTCTGGGAGGGACGGCTTTCCCCAGCCCTTCTCCTTACTCCCGCCCTCGGGGAAACTCTCCTGAGCTAAACACAGCACAGGCCAGTGGCCCCTTAGCCAGACCTCCTCTTCCCAGGGTCCCCTCCCACCTCATCTGCTAACTCATGCAGCTAGAAGCTCTCTCCATAGCGGATGTGGATGTGGCTGGCTGGCAGGCTGCTCCCTCAGGGAGCTGCCAAACCCAACCCGTGCGGACTCACGTCACAGCGACCCCACAGCAGCACCGGGCAGAACTGCCCTTGAGGGTTTCCGAGGCTGGAACCCTTTCCCGGAGTAGAAAGTCCCATCTTTCTCCCAAGAATGCAGATGGTTGAAAATGCTGACTTAGCAGCTGGCAGTCCTGCACCACCAGGGTCCCTTCTCAGCAGGCAGGCTGCTCTGTACTCAGGACATCCTGTCCTGTCCCCGCAGCCTTTGCCTTCCCCCATTCTTCATAGTCCTCATCCTTCTGCTCAATCATGGTCGTTTCCCCATAAGGTCCAAGTCTTAGTCAAGAAGTGCCTTAGTTCGGCAAGGCTACCTTCATACACAAAAGAACTAAGACACACAGTTGCTTCCATACAGCAGAGAATGTGTACAATTAAAAAATGTTGATGTGACAAATGTTTTTTTTATTGCTACTTACCCAGCTACAAGAGAGGGAGAGTGGGAGGTCTGGCCAGTCATATAGGGCCGCAAGCAAGCAGATGGGCAGCACGTTGGCTACTCTACAACAACAGCTGAGCAAAAGCAACCAAAGACCTCTAATCTAACGGTTACAGGGAAGCTAAGCCTTTACCTGAGACCAGGATGACTCAGAAGCTGGTTCCTGGTGAGCATTAAGAAGGGAGGGAGTGAAACAATTTTAAGAACTAGTTCCTGAGAATTAAAAGTGTGAATGGCTAACCAAATATTTGTAGGTAGATTTAAACTGACTCCATAAAACTTTTTTAATGATCTAAATATCATGCTTCCCAGGCCCCCCCACTATCATGATCCCAATTCTACCTTACAAATCTGGCTAGACCAAACCATGTCCACAGGTGCCAATACAAGCTGGAAACAGGGAATCCAGGACAGATAAACCCCACAGGGTTTAGTGATACCAGGAGGGGTAGGGGAAGGTGGGGGGAGAAAGGGGGAACTGATCACAATAACCTACATATAACCCCCTCCCTGGGGGATGGGCAGCAGAGAAGTGGGTGAAGGGAAACATTGGTCAGTGTAAGACATGGAAAAATAATAATTTCCAGTCCACAGAGAGAACAACATGGCTGGCCCCACTATGAGAAATGATGCCCCTCAGTGACTAAGGGCGATACAGGGGACTGCACCTGACCTGATCCCACCACACCGAGGCAAATCACTGGGGGAGTGCAGCGGAACAGCAAGGGAATGGAGTGGCAAGGTCCCCAGGGAATGCTGAAAGTGGACTTTGGAGCCAGGGCGTGGTGCCCCAAAAGACTGGACTGGAAAACGCTCCTAAGGGCCAGCAAACGATCCCTGAACTAACTACAAGCTTTTCTCTTGTGAAATAAATAAATAAATAATGATAATTTATAACTTATCAAGGGTTCGGGAAGGAAGTAAGGTGGGGGAGGAAGGGGAAAAAAATGAGGAGCTGATACCAAGGGCTCAAGTGGAAAGAAAATGTTTTGAAAATGATGACGGCAACATAGATACAAATGTGCTTGACACAGTGGATGCATGTATGTATTATGATAATAGCTGTATGAGCCCCCAATAAAATGATTTTTAATATAAAGTAATCTAAACATCAATTTTACTTTTTATCCTGACATTCTCGAGAGTCTGATAAAACTAGTATAATATACATAGAAGAGTATTACAATTTATACAGTAAAAATGCTAATTAATCTCGTTCAGAGCACAAAAAGAAGCTATGTTAGCTACTTGTGCCATGAAGGCATAAAAGCTCAAAACATAACTATAGCATGGAGCAGGCACCCACTGGGAATAGTCCCGACTCAGGGAAAGAGACTGAAAGAGGGAAAGAGACGGCAGGTGACAGAAGTAATCCCCTGCCCTCTGGTTGCCCTTTTGTACCTGCACGTCCTCACACTTCTTGCTTCTGTTGACTTGGTACGCATGGCCCATTACCTCACCTGAGTTTCATAACTGCCACCTGTGCGAGGCAAGGGCGCCTCTATCCATTTTACACACAGGGAGACAAGCTGTTAGCTGATGTGACAGTCACACAGGCAGGGGGGAGAAGCCAGAAGCTCTTTCTTGCCAGTGCAACTCAGAGAGAAAGAAAGAAATTAAAAAAAAAATTTTCATGGAAAAGAGGAAGGTTGGGGGAGAAAGGGAACCAAATGCAGTGATTGATGTGTAACCACCCCCCAGGGTGAGGACGATGTAAGATATGAAAATAATAATAATTTATAATTTATCAAGGGTTCATGAGGGTGGGAAGGCTGGGGATGGAGGGGGGGGAAGAGGAGCTGATCTCAAGGGCTCAAGTACAAAGATGTTTGAAAAGGATGATGTACCATATGCCCAAATGTGCTTGACACAATGGATGCATGGATGGTTATAAGAGATGTAAGAGCCCCCAAGAGAACGACTTATTAAAATAAAAAATACATACATAATAAATAAAACAAATAAATTAAAAGAGGTAGAAATGCAGAGTAAAGCTTAGGAGAGAGACCAGATAAATTCCATACAGAAAGAGAAGAGTCAGTTTATCAGAGGTGAGGGCAGACAAAGCTAGACAGGAACAAGAAACCAGCTGACGGGACGAAAGCCACTGACAGGCAGTGAAAGGGCGTGCTTGCTCTTCTGCCGGCTGAGAGGCTTCGGGGCCCATGTCCTTGGAGAGTTCGCTGCCCCTAGGGCCCACAGGAGCCTAGGATGGAGGCACCACACCAGTGAGGAACATCTGGGGGGAAAGGCGAGGAAGAGAGAACGTGGAGGTGTGAGGGACAGGTGAAAGGAGAGGAGGAAGAGGAGGCAGAGCTGGGAGTGTGAGGCAGCGGAGCAGAGAAAATCCCACCACAGTCACTGGGCTCGGGCATCCTTGGGGGCCTGTCAGGAGTGAGAACACAAAGGTGCTCCAGGCACTGGGCCTCCTTCTCAGGGGAACTCTGTGTCAGCGCTTCCATTCTGAGCTGTACGTTGGCAGAAGGCTCCGGGTTTACAGGGCAAGCCCAATGTCCATTTCATGTCTCCGTGTGGATTGAAGCTTCTTTGGAATTCTCTCTGACTAACCAGTAGTGTAAACAGCTTTGCTCCCAGGCAGAGCACATTGGAAAGCAGATTACCACCACCTGGTCATGCCTTGGTGGGAGGGCCCTGAACCAATCCTGACAGCTCTGCTCTCTCACATAATGGACACGGTCCCATTCCTGCTTGTCGTCCGACCTGCAACTGGGATGTGCTCATCTGCCCCCAATCTCGCTTTGCTGACAACTTCCCTGTACACCCATGTCCTGCGTAAGGTAAATCCTTGGACACTTCCTGTCGATGGTCTTTCTCAGTTGGATGAATTCTCATGGTCTTGGTTCTGCTTACCACTTAGTAAATGTACACCATACTTGAGCTTTGGGGGTGCCTTTTGTCCTCTGAAACAAGTCCTATATTCTATGGGAGAAGACAGACAAACTGATTGCAACACATCAAATGGTAGACTCAAGTTATACACAACAGATGTAGCACCGAGGTTAAAAGAAAAGCAGAAATTATATGAGAATGGAGATAAGGAATGAGTAAAGAGAAGGGAAAGATATTGTTCTAGGAAGTATCATGTGCCAAGGATTTATGGACTATACTCCACATGATTTCATGCTCATTTCCAATAATCCTTCGAGAAAAAAGGAACTGACAGACTCTCAGGTGCAAACATCAAAATCCAGCAAGATCGGTTTCAGTCATTTCCCGGTATTACCTCTCACAATACCCCTTTGAGGCATTTTACAGATGAAAAAGATCAGCAGTCAAGATATAGAGCCAGACTTGAACATAGACTAGACACTCTAGATCAAGAGTGTACTTGGCTTAGCAATGTAGGGTCACAGGAAGGAAGTGGACAGACCAAAGTCTTCAGCTGCCGAACTGTGAAGGTCAAGAGGCAGGATAGCTCTGTTGGGCGATATGGCAAATCTTTTTTAAAATTAAAATAAAAAGTCACTGACACCCACATCTTTGCCTCTCTAGCAAGGACAGCATTGTGATGCAATTTCTCTCAGTGGGTGTCAGCACAGTTGAGTGGGATGCACCAACCCTGACCTTGGAGTCAAAAAAAAAAATGAACGTGATCACCAGGGAGTCTCTTACATAGCTGCATGACCTTGAACAAGTCAGACATCAATCGTTGTCTAGTCCTACTCCCAAATCAAGTTAATGAGGACTAATAATAAAAACTTTATTTTTAAGATTAGTTAATAATTCCCATACTATGAAATTATTATGCACTTGACAGTGGGTCAAAAACTGTTGCTAACCCTGAGAAGAATGGGATTTCGGGGTACTTAACGATGCTCATGCATAACCTGTACTGAGACCATGAGGCAGTGTTTGGAACAGAACAGGGGCTATTGCGTATTTTAAAATCAGCAAGGTGTGCATGGGGTTAGAGCCTTGCACCACATTCATTCAGTTTGTGTGCTGAGCTAATTATCCAGGAACTGAACTATAAAAAGAATGTGGCATCAGGATTGGAGGAAGGCACATTAACAACCTGTGATATGCAAATGACACAAATCTTGCTTGCTGTTAGCAAAAAGGGCTTAAAGCGCGCTTACTGATGAAGATTACAGAGTACAGCTCTCAGTGAGTATGGATTACGACCCAATGTAAAGAAAACCAAAACCCTCACACCCAGACCAACAGACATCATGATAAATGAAGAAAAGACCAACAGTGTCACGCATGTCATTTCACTTGGGTCCCCAATCAACTATCCTGGACACACAATCAAGAAATCAAACGATAGTGTATTGGGCAAATCTGCTGCAAAAGACCCCTTTCAAGTGTTAAAAAAACAAAAAACAAAGAGTCCTCTCTGAGGTCTAAAGCTGCATCTGACCCAGCCCATGTATGTTCCATTGCCTCCCCTGCCTGTGACACTGGACACTGCATCAGGAGGCCTGCAGAAGAACCGACGCTTAAATTATGGTGGCGGCAAAGACTACTGAATATGGACTACTAGACAATGAACAAATCCTGTCTTGGAGGAAACACAGCCAGAATGGTCCTCAGAAGCAAGAATGGCAAGATTTTCTTTCATGTACTTTGGACATTTTCTCAGGAGGGACCAGATCCCTGAGGAAGGACACCGTGCTTGGTAAAATAGCGGGCTAGCAAAATAGAGGAAGCCTCTCAGGAGATGGGGTGGCACGGTGGCTGCAACAACGGGCTCCACCGACAACGGTGAGGCTGGTGCAGGGCCAGGGGGTGCTGGGCTCTGTGGTACAGAGGGGCTGGGCCAAGGAACGGGCTTAGCCATACCTACCATTCCCAAAGTTCTTTCGAATACTTGGCCACTACCCTCCTTAATCGAGCGTAAGCCATCTTCCCAAACACCAACCATCTATAAAAAAATTTTGGTAATGATAGAAGATCACCAAACTTTATCGCTCCCCCTTTCAGAACTCAGAATTAACTCCCACTCGGGCCAGAGTATCCAACAAGGAAGGCAAGAAAGCACAAGCCAGTCTGTGCTTACCTCAGTTACTGCTCCCCACACCAGTGCGGGAGGGCGCAGGACTGGGAGTATTGCATTATGTTGTACATAGGGCCTATGAGCTGGAAGGGACTCAGTGGCACCTCACAACAGACTGACAAGTAAGCATATACAAACCCGTGCTTATCTTGCTTACCAGGTACTTATCTTGGTCCTGACAGGGAATGTAAATTGAAAAGGAGGCTTTGATTTGGTTCTGCACAAAGGTGCTGGGAGGAGGTGGGTGGGAGAGAGATCAGGCAAACCTAGAAACAGAATCTCTGAAAATGGGGAAAACCTGGGAAACTGTTCATGATGGATATTGTGGTAAGCACAAGTATGCTTACACTTACCTCACTTGAGTAATCAGACACTGTTCCCAGTAAAGGCAACAACAAGCAAACCCACTGTCATCCAGTCGCCGGCTCACAGTGACCCTACCTACAGGGCAGGGTGGAACTGCACTAGTGGGTTTCCCAGACTGCAGATCTTTACAAGAGCAGAAAGCCTCGTCTTTCTCCCAAGGAGCAGCTGGTGGGTTTGAACTTTCGAACTGCTAACCTGTTGGCTATCAGCCCGGGGTGTAACCACTACTGTGCCAGAGCTGCTGTAAGGGCACAAATGAAATCCTCCCTGTGCAGAGCAAAAGAGAAAGCACTACGGAAGTGGACCAACCCTGGCTCAGACCAGCAAATCCTCATTAGCATCACACCAGCTGCTTCCTTTCTTCCTCCCCAGGGTGCTGCTTCCTCTCCCATCCTTGCTGTTACTCCTGGGAATTACACCTCCGCATAGCTCCGAATGTGGCTCCTTAATTGCCACCAGTCCTTAGCTCTGGCTGATGAGTCTCCTCAGCTCAGTTATTAGGAATTTAACAATAAGCCAGGAAGGAAAAACAAAGTGGAAGTGAATCATGAAGTGGATGATCTGGTAGGAAAGGCTCCCATCTGATTCAACAGAAATACAACTTCACAAAATAAACTGCCTACAGTGTACAGCACCAAAGGGTGACGTCCAGCTGAGCCTGTGGCCCCCAAGAGGAAACAGAGAATCAAGCCAACAGGTTTTGGGGGCTTGGATCACCACACCGTTGTCTCAACCAGCTACTAAGTCCTAGCTCAACAGAAAGCCTGGGTTCCTTATCTTCTGTCTCAGCCAGTGTAGCCCCTCCTGTCACCTGTCAGCAGCAGCAGAGGTGGGGGAGGCGGGAGAAAGGAGAAATGGCGGCACTAGGAAACGCTCTTATCCCTATTCTGACATAAAGCTAAGGCGCCCACCCCCAGAATCCCTGGTTTGAGGAGCTGACGAATCTATCATCAGGCATCCATCAACCCCACTGCTGAAGGCAGGTTTTCTTTGAGAAATCCCGGTATCGGAAAGCCACGCTGCTTCATGACAAGGGAGCTGGAGAAGCAGAGCTGGTTTTAGGCCGCGAATCTAACATATGGAAGGCAAAGAGCAGTAATCAGATTAGGCGACTAATCGGGATGATGGGCTGAGCTGTGGGAGCCAGCCTTCCCTCTAGGTCACGCCTCTGCCTGGAAGAGCGGTCCCATTCCCTTTGGTGCCCAGTCAGGACTGAAGCAGGATCTTGGAAGAAAAGACCGTTTTCTTGTAAACATTCCTGCCGTATTTCAGCAAAAAGACACCAGTTCTTCACATTTTATTGTTGGCAGATCAGAACCTCAAGCCTGCCAGGCTCTGAATATTTTGCCGTTGCTGTTGACACCATGTGTTTTCAGCAATGGACGGCCTGCTGACATCACGTGGGGAAATGTCCGTGAGGTCATGCACACTCTGATACAATTATGTGGGGGTGTATATGTCCCACGTAGACTCTGGGGGTAGGATTGGTAAGGTAAGGGCCCTTTCTTCAGACTCCTGCAGTTTTGAGTCTCAGCCTCAAGGGCATCTTGTTCAACAACTGGTTTAGTAGCTTCCCAAGAAATCGGAGAGGCTGTAGAGGCTGGTGGGCAGTATACGTCCCATGGGCTATGAAAAGATTAGTGTCCTTCATGCACAGAGAACCTGCCCCCGTTTGTCCGCATCTTGGGAAAGCAGTTCAAGTGCTTCCCCACTGCACAGCACCACGTGATTCTGCCCCTCCTCCCCTTCGGCCCTTGCCTGTCTAAACAGAAATGCCTTATTCTCTGGAAGCATGCCATTTCTTTTTTTTTTTTTTAATTTCTGGGTTTTTTTAATCATTTTATTGGGGGCTCAGACAGCTCTTATCACAATCCATCCATCCCATTGTATCAAGCACATGTGTATGTTTGTTGCCATCCTCATTCTCAAAACATTTGCTTTCTACTTGAAACCTTGGTATCAGCTTCTCAGTTTTTCCCCTCCCTCCCCGCCCTCTCCTCTCACAGGAACCCTTGATAATCTATAAATTATTATTATTTTGTCATGTCTTACACTGTCCAACATCTCCCTTCACCCAATTTTCCGTTGTCTGTACCTGAGGGAGGGGGTTATATGTAGATCACTGTGATCACTCCACCTTCTCTCCACGCTCCCGGTATCGCCACTCTCACCACGGTCCTGAGGGGTTTATCTGTCCTGCATTCCCCATGTTTTCAGTTCCTTTCTGTACCAGTGTACATGCTCTGGTCTAGCCAGATTGGTAAGGCAGAATTGGGATCATGATAGTGGGAGGGGGCAGGGGGAGCGAGGAAGCGTTTAGGGACTATAGGTAAGTTGTTTCATCAGTGCTATACTGTACTCTGTCTCCTCCCTGCGACCCTTCTGTAAGGGGAAGTCCAGGTGCCGACAGATGGGCTTTGCGTCTCCACTCCGCACGCCCCCTCGTTCACAGGGATAGGAGTTTTTGGGTTCTTTGATTCCTGATACCTGATCCTATCGACACCTCATGATCGCACAGGATGTTGTGCTTCTTCCATACGGGCTTTGTTGTTTCTCAGCTAGAGTGGCCTCTTGTTTATCTTCAAGCCTTTAAGACACCCAGATGCTATCTCTTTTGATAGCCGGCACCATCAGCTTTCTTCACCACATTTGCTTATGCACCCACTTTGTCTACGGAGATCGTGTTAGGAAGGTGAGCATTATGGGCCATTCCATTTTTATGATACATCGGATCACCCTTGCCGCCCTAACTGCCTCCCGCACCTCCAGGTTACAAAACGACTGTTGGCGAGGGTCAAAGATAAATAAATCCCAGATGTCCCAGCAGAGGGCACAGGCATGGATTGAACTGTTTCTGGGCAGCCATCTCTTGATGGGGAACAGAGTGTAGCCAACAGTCATGGGGAGGTGGGTTTCATCTAAGCAGGCTGATGTCCTGACAGGACAGAAAAACCAGCCCCTGAGACCCGCCTTATTACGAGATTGAACAACTTTAAAAAACAAAAGTCACTTTCAAGAGAAAAACATTATTCTACACACAATTCAGAGTATATGTACACATACTTCTTTTAGTATGCTAAGAAGCATTTTATAATGTGGCAACATATGTACAAATATACTTGATACAATCGATGTATGGGTTGTTGTAAGAGCTGTAAGAGCCCGCCATAAAATGATCTTTTAATTAAAAGAAAAAAGAAACATTTTAACCTGCTTGTTCTTCTAGAAGTCCAGGCTTGTCCTCAAGGCCATTCAGTCACAGTCAAATCAGTTGAGAAGTGCAAAATGGTGAAGCCAATCACTGTGCAGGGAAAGGGCTCTATTCTGACATGGATGGCTCAGCGAATCCCCCTCGGAGGAAGGAAGGACTGTGCAGAGATAAGCCAGCTCGCTGTGCCGGGGACCACCTGCTCCTGATCGGGTCACGTTTGTGTCAGCTCTGTGACCTTCCCAGAGGCGACGAGCTACTCCATCCCCGTTTCCCCCCAATGAAACGAGGAGCAGCACCCTAAGAACTAAAGCTGCTGCCCCTGACTGCTACAAGCGCTCGCTTGGAGGAATCTAGCAGCGGTGAATTCATTTTAGAAATACGTCATTTTAGAAGCTGATCCTCAACGCAAGAAAGCAATTAAGAATGCTTGCCGTCCATTAGATTTCTTTGAAAAGGAATCTAGAGGGCTGAGTTTTCCAGAGGAGGCCAGATAAGGGGCAGAGACCATTGGGCGACCGGCAGGGAAGGTGTGCTCACATTCGACAGACACACAGTGAGAGTCCCTATGTACCTTCCAGATGCCAGGGACAACACACCCATCCGCCAGGACAGAAAGGAAGGTGAGTTTTCACATGTTTAACCTCCTGAAGCCACCTGCAGCCCTTCACTGTGTCCAGCAGAACTCTGATGTAAGTACTGGTGCTGCTGTGGCATCCAGTCAACTGCAACTCGGAGCAGCCCCGCAGGACAGAGAACGGCCTCACAGGGGGCCCCAGGCTGTCATCTTCATGTCAGTTCAAACGCACCAGTTGCTCCGCAAGAGCAAGAAGAGGCAGTCTGTCCGCTTTCGTGAACATTCACAGCCTTGCAAACCCTATACGCTGTATAGTACACAGAGTCGCTGTGCGTCCGGATCAACACATGGCAGTGGGTTTGGGGTCGATCTTCCCAGAAGCAGCTTATCACATCTTCCTCCCACATTGCTGCTGATAGACTCAAACTGCTCACCAAATTTTTGGTTAGCACACAGAGCTAACAAATGGAAAGGCCGGCGGGGACTGATTTATTTTGCCTCTTGTTCTGTTCCCTTGAAAGATGAAGGCTTGTTACAAGGTAGATTTGGTGGCTGTGGTAGTTACATAATCTGGTGATAATTTGAGGATTACTAGTGAAAGGGTGGAGTGTAGCCTGTCAGTCACGATATAGCCAATGAGGCTTCTCCTGAGGATTCTGGAACCTCCTGTATTCCTCCTTGGAGGCAGGAGACAGATACTCTGTCTCTGTTCACTCCCTGCAAGACATCCTGTGGGGAAGACACATGGAGAGAGGACATGGAGCCAGACCTCCAGAGCCAGAGAAGCCACATAGAGATCCCTGCCAGCGCTGAGATGCTTACAATGCCACTGGATCTGCAAGACTTCCCACCCACTGGTCTGTGATCTTCCTGCATTGGCCGTCATTGCATGTGTTTCTTGAGTCTGAAGAGGAATATATAAAATTGTATTGGACATATGGGCTAATATTGGACTTAGGGACTTGATCTGGACTGGGCTGGGATGTCTTCTCAATATTCAACTGCTCTTATATATAAACCTCTTTCTCATACACATATAAGTGTGTCTACAAATTTGTTTTAGTCTACCCAGACTAACACAGTGGCCCTACCTGGTAATATGGGAATGGAGCAAGCAGCCAAATAAAAAGTCCCCAAGTTCTTCCCTTGGGGAGATTTTAAAATGAGGTGCTTAGCTTGTCCGGCCTGTTCTTCCCAAGAAAAAGGAAGGAAGTGAAAAAGATCTATCTGTGGTCTCCTAAGTGCCCTCTCTAATCCACCCCTTTCCACCCTCCCTACGTGCTTCCTAAAATGACGCTCTCCCCGGGTGGCAACAAGAGAGATGTTTGTCCTGATGTCTCCTCGAAGAAGGAATCCAAAATCAAATACAATTCAAAACAGCTGACTTAATCAAAATTAGGCAGATTTCTTCCCTCCAACGCTTCTTGGGGGCCTTTCATCTGAGTACTTGGTTACATGTCAAAATTCTTCAGCATTTAGCACAAACCTTTTAAAAGAAACACGAGCTGGGGAAACTTTCTGGGGGGGGGGGGGGAGTTAGAAATACACTGTGATGGAGTCGAATGTCTTAATGTGGCAAAAAAAACAAAAAAAACAACAACTACCAAACTCACTGCCATCAGGTAGATGCTGACTCATAGCGACCCTGACCTTACTGTTTACTGATCCTCGCTGGTAGTAACCTGTCAACTTCCCCAATAAACTCCCAAGAGTGTGCGTTTGGTCTGTGGGTACAATGTGGCCACTGCAGTGAATTACTGAACCCCGCATTGCAATCGAGTGCCGTGGAGGTACGATTGCTGTCAGAGTAGGTAAAGAATGATGGATGGCGGGGGCCAGCTTGACCCCTGCCTCTTGGCAATTGGGAAGCCGGAATAGTTCAGATACGGCCGTTTCCTGCGGCACCATTTGGTGAAAACCGGCTGTGAAAGAGCTATAGAGGCAGCACAGTGCACACAAAGGAAATGGGTTTCTCGGCCATGAACTGGAGCCTAGCGTCCCTCAGTGGGGCTGGGCTCCTGAGAGAGAGGCTGGCCGTCTAGAAGCCTCTCCTTCTGAAAGGTCACAGCCCTGAGAGCCCTGTGGACCGCAGTTCTACTCCAAATCGCATGGGGATCACACCTGGGCCCATGCATTCGAACTGAACTTGGTGGCAACTGGTTTAACTTTGAGTGATTGTTTGCCCGGTACCTCAATGTGCTCAATCTGTGAAATGGGGGAACGGTAGTATCAAGTTCCAAAGACTGCTATGAATTAAATGGCAACATGTAGAACCTTTCAAACCGCCAAGACTGGCACCGAAAAGGTTCAATATTCCTGTTCATTAGTTTTTAACCTCTTTTGAGATTCTAAGCATTAGGAATGCATATCACTTACAGAATATATGTTTTAAATCCAGCAAACACTCATTAAAAGGTCCCTAAATTCAACTCATAGATAGCCAAACCCAGTGGCCTAAAGACACTGCTGTCAAATCAATTCTGACTCACAGGGACTCCGTATCGACAGGGTTTCTGGAGCTGTAACTCTTTACGGGAGCAGACAGCCTCATCTTTCTTCCTCAGAGCAGTGGTGGATCTGAACCACCTACCATGAGGTTAGCAGTCCAATGCTTACCGGCAGCATCACCAGAAGCTCAATTCAAGGGTACAGTACTGAAGGCCACTGTGAAGTACTCAAGGCCCTGTGGTCCTAATTGTTAATGAAAACACTACTGCTTTGCCTAGAAGAGCTCTTTTCCGATGTAACCACTCAGGAAAATGATGAGGAAAAGACTTCTGGAATCAAGAAAGTTTCGGTGGATTGATCAAAATAGGCAAGCTTCTTTCTTCTGGAACTTCTCAGAATCAAAATAGGCAAGCTTCTTTCTTCTGGAACGTCTCAGAATCTTTAGAATGCATCTTGAATCTCTAAGAAGAAAAGATCCATTTCCCAAATGTACTTTATAAAGAAAGTTATTTTCCTGAGTGTCTCTGCGGACTGGCTGGTGTTCTGTAGAAATTACCCTACCTCAGTGGAAAACTGGAAATAGTATGCAAACCACTGAGCCTAGAACAGTGTCGGGCTCTAGAAATGTCAAGGGATCTAACAGTTTCCAACCGTTCTGGATGGTGGAACTTCTTGGTTACTTCATTGACTTATTCAGCAGCATCACCCAGGGCTGCTGACAGAGAACACAATGGGAAAATGTCGTCTACCGGAATACGCTTAGCCCAACTCCTGCGAACAAACGTGGACAGAACCTAGCTTATTAGCACGACCACCGAAACAAGGGAGATGCACCATCCTAATGTTCAACTCTTCACCTGCACAGGTATTCCTCCAGCCATCCGCTGGGCACTGCTGTGGAGCCAGGAAGTCCGCTCCTTCTTGTCTTTGCTTTCCTGACCCTTCCACTTTCTTTTTTTATATATACCTGACAAGGCAACATCATATAGAAAAGATGAGGGAACTTGAACTACCTTAGGTCGGCACTTGGGGTATTTACTAGAAGCTTTGCCAGCTCTCCTGTTGTCAGCACCTGATTGCCTCTTCCAGGGGATGCCTGACCAGCAGGTAGAGGTACACCTCTCACTTCATCACACCAAAAAAACAAACTCACTGCCATCTAGTCGTTGATTCCGACTCTCAGTGACCCTAGAGGGCAGGGTAGAACCGCCCCTATTGAGCTGTGAAACTCTTAACTCTATAGTGGAGTAGAAAGCCTCCTAGTGCTCCCAGGGAGCAGGTGAGGGTTTCAAACAGCTAACTTTGCAGTTAGAAGCCGGAGGCGGAACCACTAAGCCACGATGGCTCAGGCACTACGGGTATGGTCAGTGTCCCTTATTTAAGTTCTCTTTCAATCAACTCCATCATTCTGGCTCCCAGGGGAACTTTGGTTCCCAGGCAATCCCTTAGGAACCAAGGTGATCTCGTCCCCTCCTGGAGTCTCATGCCTCCAATTCCCATGCTGACCTCAAACTGCACTCCTGGCCCCAGAATCACAGGCCGCTTCAGGCTCTGACAACTGTCTTTAGAGCAGGTAGGAGGCTCACACCTTTGAGCCAATAGAACGCAAAGAAACAAACCAAAACCGCGGTCTCTGGGGAGGAGTGGCGTCCCGTGGCTTTCTTTAGCGACAGCACACCGTGGGAGGGCCAGAGCCCATTGGTTGGCACGTGTGACAGCGTCCTCAAAGTTCTTCAACAAAGTAAAACTCCAGACGCTGACCCTTAACGGAAGGGGATGCTGCAGAGGGGATGGGGGGCAGTGGGGGGCGGACACCAGCCGTGGGCCCCGGGTCGCTGAGGCAGGAACACGCCGGCCGCGGTTCCTCCCGTGGGGTCTCGCTGCAGGCGGCTCGGCATGGGCCTTCCTTCCCCGGGCTCCCCACGCGGGCGCCGAGGACCCCCGGGCGCCCCCACGCCGCCTCATCGCCGGGACCCACGGGCCGGGCGCGGTCGGCGGGTACCTGGTCGTAGGGAGACTTCTCCAGCATCTGCGTGCACAGGTCGGCGCAGGGCTGGAACTTCCTGCGCCGGAAATAGCTCCAGGCCAGAAGCAGCGGGTCCATCTCCCCGCCCATGGCGGCGGGCACGGCGGGCGCGGACCCCACGCGGGCCCGGGGGGCGGGGGCGGGGGCGAGGGGAGCGGAGCGGCCGGCGTCCCGCTCTGCCCGGCAACGCGCCGCGGCGGGGGCCTTGCCAGGGCGGCCCCGCTGCCCGCCTGAAGGCCCGACAAAAAAAAGAGAAAGAAAGACCGCTGCGGACGGGACTCGGCGATGGGTCCGCCAGCGTTCGACAGCAAAAAACGTGTGCTTTAAAGGACCCCAGCTGTCATTCATCCCGAGAGACAGCCACCGCCGCAAAGCAAATAGGCAGTGACGTGGACACCTCCAAACAGGGTCCTCAACTCACCCGGAGGAGGCGCGGTTGCCTAGCAGCCAAAAGCGCTGCGGGTCCGACCCCGCGGGGAGCAGTCCCTGCAGCGGAGCTTCCAGCGCAGGCTGCCTTACTCTGCTTGGCCCTTTGCTCCTGCCCCTCCTAGTCTTTGCTACGCAGACCCGCGCTCACACTGCTTCAACACCCCCACCCACCCATCAGGACCCACAGCCCAGGACTCCCCAGTTCTCAGAGGCCTCGCGGAGAGTGCTTGGTTAATCCACTCCACTTGCAGATGAGAAGCTGAGGCCCAGGGAGGGGGGAATCGCCTAGAGTGTTGCGGGTTTCAGGAGCTGGGCCGGTAATCTGGGGGACCACAGGCTGTCTGGGAGTCGAGGTTAGCTCACGGGAGCCTGTAGGACAGGCCATAACTGCGCCCCTGACTTTCCCAGGCTGTCAGTCAATCACCAGGGGAGGAAGCGCCTCCTTTGTCTCCCGCAGAGCGACTGGTGGGTCCCCACTGCCAGCCTCTGCGTTCACAGTGCCCTGGAGGCCTCAAAAAATCCCAGACCTTTTTGGAACACTGTCCTAAGTGCAGATAGGGATTATTTGCCGAATACTCGTTTGTGCAGGGTGATTTCTGACTTGCACGAAGAAATTTACACAGGTTACAAATAATTTTGATAGTTTTTTTGTTGTTGATATTTGCTTAAGGAGTCCTGACATAAATGAGTTACTTGTTGGGCTTCTGTCCAAAAGATCAGCAGTTCGGATCCACCAGCACCTCTACAGGAGAAAGACGAGGCTGTCTGCTCCTAGAAAGATTTATGGCCTTGAAAACCCACGGGGACAGTTCTGTCCTGCCCCACAGGGGAGCTGTGAGTTAGAATTGACTCACTGGGTTTGCGTTTGGGTTGTTTGCTCATGGGAGCTGTCCAGTTGGCTCCACATTATAGCGAGCCTGTGCACAGAAGGAAGGAAGCACTGGCTATGAGCCTCCCCACAGTTGTTTGTTTGAGCCCATCCAGCTCTTTGAAGATCTCCCTCATTTTCACTGAACCCTATACCAGATGGAGTGCGGGGTGGGGGTGGGGGATGGGGGGAGGGGTGGGAGGGGAGGGGGTTACCCGGGACATAGTGGATTAGGGAGGCTTTCTGCTCCCATCAAGGTTTACAACCTCACCAACCCATAGGGGACAGTCTGCTTTGTCCCGCAGGGCTGCTATGAGTCACAATCAAGTCAATTGCAGTGAGTTGATGCTTTACCAACCTTCATGTCCTTTTCCTGAGATTGGTGTCCCCTGAGAACATGTTCCAGGTAAATAAAGTCTCTCCATCCTCACATCTAAGAGGCATTCTGACTTGACTTCTCTGAAGGGAGATTTGTTTTTCCTTCTGGCAGTCCATGGTACTTTTGATCTTCAGTAACACCGTAATTCAAATGCATCAGTTCTTCTCTGGTCTTCTTAGACATTGTCTAGTATCATATGCATAGGAGGCCGTTGAAAATGCCACAGTGCTGGTCAGGTGCACCTTGGTCTGTTCTTTAACATCTTAAAGAGGTCTCGTGCAGCAGATTCGCCCGGTGCAATGCAGTGTTGGGGTTCTTGCCTACTGTCTCCAGAAGCATTAATTGCTCAGCACCCCTACTCCTTCTTTTTCTTGGTGTCTTGGCTTTTAGGTAGGCCTGTTCCTAGGATCATTTGGGGCGCTGATTCAGATAATTGCGTTGCATAGACCTCATCAGCTCTAGTTTCTTAGCTATGGTGTTCCACTTTATTTTCAGCTATTAAATTATGCTAATTAGTTTATCATCTTATTTTTAAGTATGAGAAGAACGCAGACCCACAAATTATAGGATAAGACAGGGCAAAAAACTATAAGA
Source organism: Tenrec ecaudatus (assembly GCF_050624435.1). Lineage (NCBI taxonomy): Eukaryota > Metazoa > Chordata > Mammalia > Afrosoricida > Tenrecidae > Tenrec > Tenrec ecaudatus. The sequence continues at coordinate 14,759,399 of NC_134543.1, forward strand.
AATAGTTGAAAAAGAATTTGTTATTAGGGACTTCCATGTTGTCTAGTTGGTGATGCATTTCACTGCCAATCATAAAGTGAGCGGTTCAAATCCACCAGCCTTTAAAGGGATTTAAAGTTTTGAAACCCAAAGGGGCAGTTTTTCTCTGTCCTGTAGGGTCACTATGAGTTAGACTTGATTAGATGGCGGCAGATTTTTCTTACTGGTAAGAAAGGCTGGGAAAAATGCAGAGACTACAAGTTAGACATCTCGAAGCCAGAACACAGCCTAGGAACAGTGGAACAAGACACTGAAAAGGCACAGTTATGGGAGGTGTGAGGACAATTAGAATGTTGAAAAGACAACTTCAAAGAAATTTTCAGAAATAGGTTGAAGATCTAAATTTTTCTTCTTCAAAATTGTCTTCAAATGCAGTAAACATTTCGGAACACATGTTCATGTATAGAAGTTAATGGATAATTCATGGTAAATGTTTCAGAGGTGAAGCTGATTCCTAGCTTCTGTACAAGGAAAATTTTAGCTTTTTAAAAAAAGTTTCTGTGTGCAGGTGGAGAAGTTGTGCAATCTTGTAATAAACTGGAAAAATTTAATTTTTATAAAGGAGTTTGAACTTTTGACAGACCCATTTTGGATTATACCAAACTCACTACCAGTCAGTCAATTAGGACTCATGGCCACCCTGTGGACAGGGTGGAACTTCTCTTGTGGGTTGTTGAGGCTGTAAATCTTTATGGGAGCGGAAAGTCTCATCTTTCTCTTGCAGAGCAGCCAGTGGGCTTGAATAGCTGACCTTGTGGTTAGCAGTCAAACACATAACCCACTACACCATCAGGGCTTCTTATTGATTGTACAGTAACTCATATTTCAAGCCCCTTTTTAAGATAACAGATTGGAACTGCCTGTCATTTAGTTTCCAATAAAGGTGAGGTGACACTTAGGGAAAATTCCAAGTTCATAGAGTTAGTTGGCACTTTTCAATACATCTTTGGATCAAAGGACATCATGTGAAGCACAACTTGACCTAAATATTTAACACAAGACAAACTACTTTAAATAAAGCCAGTATGCACTTCTTCTACCTCGAGCTAGCTAACACTGCATGAAAATATCTTGATTTTTTTTATAAGTGAGTGAAGAGTGGTAGCTGGTGTATGTTCTGTATCTCAAAAACTAGAGCTGATAGGACACCGCTGGTGTCATTTTGGGAGCCAGCAGGTCAAATTCAGCCAGAAACAAGTCTAGCATTTTAGGCACCAACATGTGTGTTGGCCAACGTTGTGGACCCAACTAACATGAAATCCTTGGCAACTTCAATCTTTTCTCTTACGTATCACGATGTCGTGTACTGGCTGGTCTAGTTGTAAGAATTTCTGTTTTCTTCACAATGAATATTAATCCACACTGAAGGCTTTTAATGGTAGTGTTTATGAAAAGAGGGCCATGACCAGGCTAAACCCACATACAGTTCATTATGGAAGACTAAACTAAACAAACACACAAAAACCATTGCCATTGAGTGAATTCTGAGTCACAGTGACTCTATAGGACAGAGAACTGCTCCTTAGGGTTTCTGAGATTGACAACTTTATAGAAGCCGACAGTCTCAGCTTTCCCCAAGGAGTGACTTGTAGGTTTGAACCAAACCAAGAACCTAGCAGTTGGCAGCCCAGTGCTTAACTCCATGTGCCACCGGGACCCTGGACGATGTTTTTCTCCTTGCTTCTACTCAACTCCATGCGAAAGGGGCAAGAGTGGAGAAGTTTGCCCAATCTTTCAGAAACTTCTCATCAGATCTAAAGCTCCCTATCACTGTAGAAAAGAAATGCACTGACAATAGCTGTCGAATCTATCCCAACTCATAATAACCCTGTAGGACAGGGAAGACCCGCCCTTGAGGGCTTCTCAGACGGGAACTCTATGGAAGGATACAGCCTCATCTTCCTCCCACTGGGTGGCTGGTGGTTTTAAACTGCTGACCAACATGTAACCACTATGCCGCCACTAGGGATAAATTGAGACATATTCTTACGGTATCTAAATCAATCACAATTTTCTCAAGCCTGGGGAAGGAGCCATATGCAGATATTACATTTCATCCAAATATTACTGTGTTCAATGTTAAGTGGCCTTACATATATTCATATCATTTCCAGATTCCTAAAGGGAGGCAAGATTGTGTAAGTGGGAAAATAAGTAAATAAAGATTAAAGGTTGTTTAGGAACTTGGCATTCATCTTAGCTTCTTTCGGGAAGCTGTTGCTTTGCTTTGTTTTAAAGTCAAATAGATGGGGAGTTGTAGAATCTTTAGCAACTACAAGTACTTCATATCCTGAAATGTGGCATGATCTATGCCTTTGTTAAAGAGCATCAACATTTGTTATTTTGTACATATGTTCATGGTTAGTTGTGAATTTATAGATTGATTTTGAGACAATTTTTTCATTTTTTTTTACCATTTCTAACCAACAATGCAGAAAAGGTTGTTTAAAAAATACATAGGAAAGATCTGCTAATGATAGGGAGAGTAGGGTGACTAACAGCTCTTGGTGGGAGGCACAGGACGGACAGCGTTTTGTTCTGCTGTACATGGGGGTCTACATGAGTCCAGCCTCTTGAATGGCAGCTAACAAGAGCAGCGCTTTCCTACTGGCGAAAAGGAAGCATCGACAACGGCAATCCCTTCCTGAAAGGGTCAATTTCACAATCAGAGCCAGATCTCCCCTCCCCGGATCTTTATCTTTTGCTTTCCAGCAACTAGATATCGCAAGATCAAGTCTGTCTAAATTCAAATCGCTGAGATAAGGTAAGCTCAAGTGCCCGGAGGTAAACATTTGTAAGTGTTACAGTGGAGATGGTACTTGGTGTGCCCGCACACAGAAACAAAGATATTGCTGTTGCTAGCTGCCATTGGGTGACACTCCTAGTACAACAAACCAAACACGGCCTGGTCCTGTGTCACCCTCCCCTCATGTCTATTTTTAAAACCACAGTGGTAGTCAGTGTCAATTCATCTCATTTGTGTTTCCCTCTTTTTCACCAACCTTCTACTTTACCAAATATGCTGTCCTTCCCCAGGGACTTAGCTCTCCTGCTAATGGGTTGAAAGGACATTGAAACACAGCCTCGCCATCCTCACGTCTAAGGAACTGTCCTTTTGCCAAAATAGATTTGTTTGTTCTGGCAGACTATGGCATATTTAATATTCTTTGCCAACATAACAATTCAAAGGCATCCGTTCTTCTTTAGGCTTCCTGATTCATCCTCCAGCTTTTACATATATTATGAGGTGATTGAAAATACCATAATTTGGGTCAAGCACGCCTAAGTCCTTAAAGCAGGGGTTCCCAACCTGGGGGTCGAGCGACCCTTTCACAGGGGTCACCCAAGACCATTGACAAACACATATTTCCCATGGTCTTAGGAACTGAGACACCGCTCCTCTATCTGTCTCCAGGTGGGTCTGTCCATATGTAGATATGCCCACCCGGCGTGAAGACTGTTACCCCATCCTACACCATGCTTCAAGAAAAAATTTCATTTATTTGTAATTAGAAATACTAAATATTTCACAATATATAATGACATTGTTTTTGTGATGAATCACTCACTATGCTTTAATTATGTTCAATTTATAACAATGAAAATACATCCTGCCTATCAGCTATTTACATTATGATTCATGACAGTAGAAAATTACAATTATGAAGTAGCAACGAAAATAGTGCTATGGTTGGGGGTCACCACAACATGAGGAACCATACTAAAGGGTCACGGCATTAGGAAGGATGAGGACCACTGCTGAAAAGTAATAGCTTAGCTTTTAAACCCTTTAAAGAGATCTTTTGCAGCAGGCTTGCCCAATGCTGCTTCTGTGGGTGCTGAGTGTGGATCCAATCAGTGAAATCCTTAACAGCTACATCAATGTCTCAATTTATCATGACGTCATGTGTTGGTCCAGATATGAGGATTTTTGTTTTCTTTCAGTTGAGGTGTAATCTATTTTGAAGGCTCTATTCTTTCATCTTCATCGGTTAGTACTTTAAGTCCCCTTAGCTGTCAGTAAGCAAGATTTGTGTCACCTGCAGATGAACACCGCCCATTTTTGATCATATGCTACCTCCCAACATGATTGAACTGGTCCTTTTTGGACAGTGACTCTGTGTCTTGCTTCCTTCTTCTTCTGGTGCTTTCTGTGTGGATTTGACCCACAGAGTCCTGCAATACGGCAAGACAAGACCTAATGTTTTTCCTTCAATTCTGTCAGCTCTAGAAATTCAGAGTGTGTTCTTCCCATTGTGTTTTCTAACTCCAAGGCTCTGCACATGCCACTACACTACTACGCATCTCAAGATGCTGGAAGTAATAGGGATGGAAGGAAAGATCAGAATAGGTTACAGCAGTTGACACATAGGCTCTACACACTTACTGCATGTGATCAGGCTGTTTCACTCCGGAACCATAAGGAGCTAGGAAAAACCCCAGGTTTCTAAGTGGTGAGCATATACGCAGGAGGTCTAGGTGCCACAATCAGCGATGAAAGGGAAGGAATATGTTTAGAAAAAGAGAAATGATATTAAGTTTGGGGCAAAATGCTATTCCGCGTCCTTGGACACAGCCACTATGTTGATAATCGGAAACACTTCTCAGTGGCAATGGAGAAAAGTGAGAAAGACAACATTGCTGATCCTTATTATTATGCACCTGCTCACTGAATGCAGCAGACAGGAGGAAGTCTTCCCATGAAGAGTTTGTCCCCCCAAAAAGGAGAGTACCAAAGGTACGACCCTGCTGATCTCTTCTTACAAAAAGCCAACCATGAAAAGGGGAAACAAAAAACAGACCAAGAAGGGCTGATGGCAGAAGGAAGAGATGAACCAGGTGAGCCTGAGTCACATCGTGAAGCCAAAGTATAGGGAGCATTTCAACAAGAGGAGGTAGTTCAGGCAGGTTAAGTTTGAGATGAGAGGGAAGAAGCTGGTGGCATTGAAGAAATATTTACCTCTATGTCTTGTCTCAGTTCTTTCATATTGTAAACTGAGGATAATCAAAGCACCCAGCCTACGAGATGAATCGAAAGATTTAAAATCATGAGCAGGGCCCTACCCTTCCCATCTGGGAGTGTGTCGAGCGGGGGGGGTGGGGGGGGTAGTGTTGCTGTGATGCCACCATTACTACACATACCGGCAGGTCACCAAGAAAAGCAGGTTTCCGTGGAGCTTCCGGACCAAAACCAGACCAGAAAAAAAGGCATAAGAAGCCCACTTTGAGGGATTAGCCACTGAGAACCATACGAACAACAACTGGATGTTGTCAGTTATAGAGCCAGAAGATGAGCCCCTAACATTGGGAAAAAATCTGACTTGGAGGAAGTATAGCTAGAATGCTTCTTAGAAGAGTGGTAAGATTTGATCTTGAATCCTTAGGACATGTCTTCAGAAGAGATCAGTCCTTGCCAAGGGACATCAGGCTTGGTAAAGTAGGAAGCCAATGCAGCGGAGGCAGCCCTTCCGTGAATACACAATACAGTGGCTGCCGCAATGGGCTCAAACCCATTGCTCAAGCGAGGATGGTGCAGGACTGGGCAGTGTTTCATCCTGATGTCCACAGGGTCACTGTGAGTTGGAGCAGACTTGACAGCGTCTAACAACACAAGGCCCCAGGAGCCCTGGGAGCTCAGGCTGCTAACTCATCAGCCACTCTTCAGGAGAACAATGAAGGAGACAATGCCCATGAACATTTACAGCCTCAGAAGCACTAGGGAGCGTCCAGCGGTTGCATACTTTCATGTCAATTTGAAGAGACACAATAGTGTTGGGGTGGTATTCAGCCCGCCAGTCAGGTCACAGCCTGATGGTGGACCCCTTAGAGTGGCGGTTCTCAACCTGTGGGTCGCGACCCCTTTGGGTTGAAGGGCCCATTCACAGGGGTCACCTAGGACCATCGGAGAGCACATGATGATTTACATTACGATTCATAACAGTAGCAAAATGACAGTGATGAAGTAGCAATGAACTAATGTTATGGTTGGGGAGGTCACCACAACATGAGGAACTGTGTTAAAGGGTCGCGAGCTTAGGAAGGTGGAGAACCACTGCCTCAGAGCATGCACATGAGGATGGTTCTGAGAAGCTCCCCACTCCTCTCTGCCTTCACCTCCCAGCTGGCTGACCCTGATGGAAGCTACAGCCCTGGAGATTTATCCCCTGCCATCGATCCCCAAGACTTTGCATCCACTGGCCTGTGATATTCCTGCGTTCTGCGTCATTGCTTGTGACCATGTGGGTCTGAAGAAAAACTTATGGACTAGTATCGGACTTATGGCCCTGAGTTGGACTGGGCTGGGATGTTTTCTGGAATATAGAGCTTCTTGAGAGAAAGCTCTTTCTCACACATGTATGAGTGTGACTGGATTTGTTTCTCTAGTCACCCCGGCCTCACACGGAGCAGTTCTACTCTGTCCTGTAGGGTGGATGGGAGTCAAAATCTACTCGGCAGCAATGGGTAGGGGTTTTTACATGGGCACGATCTTGTCTTTTAAAGTATTTATTTGGTGTTTTGTAATTTCTCAGATTGGGTCTTCAATCCTTTGACATGTTACCATCATGACACGCTCACTTCTAGTGTAGACGGAGTACAAAAACTCTAGTAAAGTTTCTTGTCCATTCAGTGCCGTTGGTCTCAGAGTGAAAGGTTTTTACAGTTTGGGTTGTGGTAGCTTATTTATGCATCTTCACATTCTTCTCAACGTCAAACACATGCAAGCCTTTCTTCGTGGAGAAAGGATGTTATGCTATAAAAGTTAGGCACAATATAATATTGCAGGCATTTCAAATATATCAACAGTCATTTATCCTAATCTGGTAGAAATACTCTCTTAAAACTATACTGCTGCCACAGACAAACCACCCATCACAAAGTATCAGGAAACTGGTGACTGCAGAGAAAATAAATAAAATGCCTCTTGGTTTCTGTACAAGAGTTGCATTATGTGAGCGTCAAATTACTGACCATCTGCCAAGATTCGGTTTCCTTTTGTGGCATCCCAACAAAGTTATTGCCTGTTACAGTTGGGATGATTCCTGAGAAGGTGAAAATCCAATTAGCAAACATTTCCTTGATTTGAAGCCTTCTCATTTCCATTTGAATCTCACAGGCAATTATGCATTGATTAAGCCAATCCATCTAGGTGTTCTGGGGCATATTTATCAAGCCCCCCACCCCCATCCAGATTCCATATGACAGCCTAAACAGTTTTAAATGAAGCACATAAAGAGAGACTGATTACATCCCATTGCTTTTGCCATCAAGTCTCTGGTACTCTGAAAATCAGATTCTGGAGTCTGAAAATCAATTAACAATGCAAGTAAACTGAGAACTCAATTGGTATAAATCCTATTTATGTGACAGCTTCTGGCTCCATATTGTCCTTATGTGATTGGACATGATATGAAAGAATGTCTAAATCTGCTCAGTCTTGATGGGTTACTGCCAACTCGTTGAAAATTTGAAAGAAAAGAAAAAGAAAAATAGACCTTGATTCAGTTGCTAGAACAATGACATGTTAATCAAACCCAAATCTACAAATCACATCACCAAACCAAAACCAAAGCCCACATATAAAAAGGAATCTGAATGCAAGTATTTAAAATGTGAGATAAAATTATGAATCGGGTATTTGCATTTGGTACTGATAATAAACCTCTTCCCCAAACATAAATCTGCTTTATTCCCGCCTCACCACTTTATAAAGGACCCAAATGATCTGTCACCTCATGAAAGTGGCCTTCCCTGTCATACCACAGTATCCAAAGCATCCCCTAACCCTTCTGAGTTAGTCTGGGTAGACCAGAGAAACAAAATTCAGAGACACTCGTATTTTATAAGAGAGAGTTTTATATAAAGGGTAAGTGTACATTCAGAAAGCATCCCAACCTAGTGCTGTCCAAGCCCATAAGTACGACATTAGCCCATATGTTTGACAACAACCTACAAAGTCCCCTCAATCTCACAAAACACACACAATAATGCCAAATGCAAGAGGAAAGCTGAATCGGTGAACATATAAGAACATCAGCGCTGGCAGGGGTCTCCACACGGCTGCTCCACACCCAGGGCTGCATCCATGTGGCTTCTACTCAGGGATGTCTTGCAGGAAGTGAGCCTTGCCAACTGAAGCAGGGAACTGGCTTACGCAGCCGCACCTTGGTCCAACCATCAGAGAACAAGAGACAAAAAAGGTGATGCTCACCAAGCCATTTCTCTCTCCTCCCTTCAATTAAACTGCCCTTCAAGTAAGCCCACACGTGTTCATTGGCCAGGTTGGCACAATAAACCTTAATTATCACACCTTCCTTGCTACATTTTTAAGAACGTTTTATTGGCACATAATCCACAGATCATAGAAGGCATAAATTCAATCATAGCAAGAAAGGTTGTGCAATCATTGACACAGTTAATGTTAGGACATCTTCACCACAGTTTTAACATTCCATCTAGTGCCCAAACCCATAGACTCTGACTCATAGCAACCCTGTGGGAGAGGGCAGAAATGATTCAGGCTTTTCCCCAGGCTGTAAACCTTCACGGATATTCACGGGTGGGTCAACCTGACTGGGTCATGATTTTCACTGGTTTGGCAGCTACCTAATGATGTAATGGGGCAGTCATTTGGTGCTGCGATAAAGCTCCAGTTGCGGTGTCTGTGAGTTCAGGAAGGTGTCTGGTGGTTCCTGGGTGCAGGTGCACTGTGAGCTGTAGTCAGCAGCAGGTACCCAATGGCAGCTCCTCAGAAGAAAGATGAGACTCTCTAATCCCGCAAAGATTCACTGCCTTGGAAACCCGAGGGGGCAGTTTAGTTTTGTCCCACAGGGTTGCTATGAGTTGGAATCAACGATGATGGGCTTTCCATGCTTACGAGGTAGGATTTGGTGATGCTATTGAGGATTCAAACTCTCAAGAAACAGACTCACTGCCACTCAGTCAATGCCAACGCATGGCAACCCTATAGGGCAGGGTAGAATGGCACGGTTTCCTTCTGTTCTACAGAAAACCAATATTGTGGCTTGGTTTTGCTGTTTTGCGTTTGTGCATGCTATTATCTATGTAGGTCTGTCTAAATAGTTAGGCTGGATGAAAAATCTGGAGGAGAAAACAATGGGGACGACAGTCCCAGGGGGACATGGGATAGAGGGAGGTGGGGCGAAAGGAAGTGGTGTTAACAAGCCCAGGGACAAGGGAACAACAAGTGATCCAAATTGATGGTGAAGTGGGTCTAGGAGGCCTGGTAGGGCATGATCAAGGGTAATGTAACCAAGAGGAATTGCTGAAACCCAGGTGGGGACTGAGCATGATAATGGGACAGGAGGAAAGTCAAGGGAAATGGAGGAAAGAGCTGGGAGGCAAGGGGCATTTATAGAGGTCTATATAAAGACATGTACATATGCAAATATATTTATATATGAGGACAGGGAAATAGAGCTATGTGCCTATATTTATAGGTTTAGTATTAAGGTAGCAGAAGGACACTGGGCCTCCACTTAAGTACTCCCTTAATGCAAGAATACTTTCTTCTATTAAATTGGCATTCTATGATGCTCACCCCCCGACACAACCACTGAAGACAAAGCGGGTGAATGAGCAAATATGGTGAAGAAAGGTGATGGTACCTGGCTATCAAAAGATATAGCATCTGGGGTGTTAAAAGCTTGAGGATAAACAAGCGGCCATTTAGCTCAGAAGCAACAAAGCCCACACAGAAGAACACATCAGCCTCTGTGATCATGAGGTGCCGAAGGGATCAGTTATCAGGCATCAAAGAACAAAAAATCATATCATTGTGTACAGACCTCCATGATTCAATCGCTGAAGACAAATGGGTGCACAAGCAAATGTGGCGAAGAAAGCTGATGGTGCCTGGCTATCAAAAAGTATAACGTCTGGGGTCTTAAAAGCTTGAAGGTAAACAAGCAGACATCTAGCTCAGAAGCAACAAAGCCCACAAGGAAGAAGCACATCAGCCTGTGCGATCACGAGGTGTCGCAAGGGATAAGGTATAAGGCATCATCAGACAAAAAAAAATCTTACCAGAGAGATAAAGGGGGAAATGCAGTGTGGAGACCCAAAGCCCATTTGTCTGCCACTGGAGATCCCCTTGCAGAGGGGTATAGGGGAGGAGACAAGCCAGTCAAGGTTGATGTAGCAATGATGAAAAATACAACTTTCCTCTAGTTCCTAAATGCTTCCTCCCTGCCCCACTATCATGATCCGAATTCTACCTTGAAAATCTGGCTAGACCAGAGGATGTACACTGGTACAGATAGAAACTAGAAACACAGGGAATCCAGGGCAGATAATCCCTTCAGGACCAATGCTGTGAGTGGCAATACTGGGAGGGTAGAGGGAGAGTAGCTTGGAAAGAGAGAACCGATTACAAGGATCTACATGTGACCTCCTCCCTGGGGGACAGACAATAGAAAAGCGGGTAAAGGGAGACGTCGGACAGAGCAAGATATGACAAAATAATAATTTATAAATTATCAAGGGCTCTTGAGGGAGGGAGGAGCAGGGAGGGAGGGGGGAAATGAGGATCCGATGCCAGGTGCTTAAGTGGAGAGCAAATGTTTTGAGAATGAGAAGGGCAATGAACGTACAGATGTGCTTTACACAATTGATGTATGTATGGATTGTGATAAGAGTGTTATGAGCCCCTAATAAAATGACTAAATAAATAAACAGATTAAATTTTAATAAATAAACAGATTAAATTAGAACAAACAAACACAGTCCTAGTTATCTACTGCTGCTCTAACAGAGAAGTCACAAGTGGAGAGCTCCCGCAAACAGGATTTGCAGCTACCTAACAGCAATGAGCAGCACGAACTACAAAACTCCATTAAACAAATAAACAAACAGGCAAGCAACGGAGAACTCAAATGGCCCATGAACATAAGAAGTGATGGTCCACCTTCCCACTAATCAGGAAAATAAAAATAGAAACACCTATAGTTCACTGTTTTGCCCTCAATCAAGTAGGCTAAGTTAGAAAGGTAAAATTCATGTTGGTCAAACATGGGGGCACCAACACTTTCATCCAGGGAAGGACTACTGGAAATTCTGCTAACCTTTTTGGAAAATGATTTGAGTTTAAAGTACAAAGACCCTTTGACTTAATGAGCTTTTGGAAATTGACCCTCTAAGTTAAAAACAGCAACAATACAAACACTCTCAATTGTTATAAATTTTATTAAAAGTGTATGCATTTTCATGTAAAATTTTAATGTATTGTGTTAGGCTGAGTTCTCTAGAGAAGTAAAATTAGGGACTCTCGTATGTGTATATAGATAGAGATTTATAACAAGAAATGGTTCACACAGTTGTAGAAGTGGGCTCAAGTCTGTGAGTCAGATGTAAGCTGAAGTCTTCTCCCGACTCCTGTAGCTGCAGGGTCTGACAAACAAGAAGCAGGAAGACCACAGGCTGGTAGATGGAGACTAGACTGGATCCAAGGTCAACCAAGTGAATCCACAGTCCTGATGGCTCTTGCTATTGGCAGGCCATAGAAGGAAGTTGATGAAGGATCCAGATCCGGCATTAAAAGTGAGCTGTCACACACACTGTCAATCTGTACTGAGAGTAGGCCACACCCCAATGAAGCCTCCCTTAATTGGATCAAGACTGTGACCCCAGATAAACTGCTTGGCTGCTTCACAGAAGATCCCATCATGGAGTAGATCACACTATGTGAGATCACATCATCGGGAGAACCCTGATCCACCCACGTTGATATAAAGCCTATCACATGTATCATTCTTTCAATCTCCATCTCTATCCAGACTCCAGTGTTTAGTAACTTTATACCTATAGGGCTATTCTTCATTGGCTTTTTAAGAATGCTCGACCTACCAATGGTTTAGGGCCCAGATGAAATGACCTCTACTCTCTAAAGTTTACTTATTCCTAAAGGATATAGTTATGATCTTATTTTGAATAGCTTTTTTATATTTTGGAGCTCCAATTCAGCATTGTTTGGCATTCGTATCCTGTCATTTCGCTTTAGGGTAGCATTGCTTGTACCACAACAGTTAGTAAAACATTGCTGCATGAATTTGGCCTGCATTTCATCTGGGTAGCTTTTAAACATGACAGATGTTCCATTTAATTTCAGTCTGTGGAACTTCGGCCCGGGTATGAGTACATCTTGGAAATCAGTGTATTTCTTAAATTCCCTAAGTGACTTCAGAGCACAGTCAGGCTTCAAAAACTCTCACTCTCCTTCACTGCCATCAAGCTGATTCCAACTCTTAATAACCTAGTAGGGACCACCACACTAGAGAGGGAATAAAAAGTATTATTTGCTAGGGTAGCTTTGCCCACCGTAGAAGAGAGGAGGGAGCTGGAAGGGAGGATAAACAGAAATGGAAGCACAGGGGACATGGGAATAAGACTAACATCGAGGGGATTGGATCTCCATTACTGAATGGAAAAGCAGTTGCTCTGTGCATTTTCTGCAATAGAAACTTAAAATTTTTTTAATTTAATTTTATTTTGTTAGTTGACTGAACTCTTCCACACGCGTAATCCAACAACTCAGCCAAATTTGGTCCTGTTTGTGATACGCTCCTCCCGGAAGTCAGTGTCAGAAGATTTCGATGCGAGAGCACTGAATGAACCAGAAGAGGGTGGAGCAATGGGTCTGAGCCCTCGTTGGCTTCTTGGCCTTGTTGGGATTTTGATCTTTAAGGAATGGGAAGACTTGGGAGATTTCCAAGCTGGCATTGGTAGAGAAAAGGGAAGTCCTTCTCATCACAACCGCCCCCACATTTATCTTTAAGGCTCTGGAGAACATCGCACTTATACCACAAAGGGTTCGGGGACAACGGAACGCCCTCCACAAGCAGGATGGACCGCAGCAGTGGACTCCAACATGACAGCAGTTTGTGAGGGTGGCGGAGCAGGGCAGCATCTCATTCTGTCGTCGGTAGGGTCTCTCTGAGCCAGGACTGACTTGGTGGCACCTGACAAGAACAGCATTATTCTTACGATCTCGCAGTGTGTGCAGGTTATCCGTTAAGGCCTTTGAGTGGAGTTCAAGTTCTTGTTTACAAGACTCGTGAGGATCAATCAGGATGCACTAGAAGGGATCGCCACAAAGCGGGTAGATAACCTTCGGATTGCTGGGTGATGTGATGTCTTTTTGGTAATTGTTGATAAAATGAGAATGGGCAAGTAGCCTCTCGACATCGTGCAGCCTATGTTTTGACTTAGAAGAAATGACTTAGTCGCATGCCATACACAGCAGAGTATTGATGAGCGAGTCTAGAGTCAGAGACATTGACCGTGGTGGCATGGTAGACTACCGGTTGACCTGCTGGCTGCCAGGTCAGTGGTTTGAAACTATCCGCTACCCCGTGGGAGAAAGATAGGTAATCTGCTCCGGCAAAGACTGACGGTCTTGGAAACCGAAAAGGGACAGTTCTACCCGGTCCTCGAGACACTCCGAGGAGAAATCGGTGTAGCTGGTTGGAATGTTTCCTTTTAGAGGGTTATCAAATATATCATTTGTGGAATGTGAAAGAATTCCCATGCTGAATGTTCATGGACTGTACAGAATGGTAAAATGTAAAGCTATTCTTTCAGGACGGCGTTTCCTGTGCGGACGCAAAGCATTCTTAGGGCCGTCCGTCTGTGACTTTAAGATAGAGATGACATTTTACTCTTGTCCTCGTGTCCTCCTTCTGGCTTGATCTTCTACTATCTTTACTTATCACCCCCTTTCTCTCCAGAACTAGACTTCCTAAACCTATCCTGTACATCTCCCTCCAGGACGCCTTCTTCTCCATGAAGATCAGCTGCTGACCTACAGTTTGGCCCTTTGAGCTCCCAGTGGACGACCTGGGAAAATCACTCACTCACTCACTCGTCACTGCCACCAAGACTCGTCCAACTCAGAGCAACCCTAAAGGACAGGGTGAAACTGCCCCTGTGGGTTTCCACAGCTATAACTATTTACAGGAGTAGAAAGCCTCATCTTTGTCCCTCGGAGAAAGTGGTGGGTTTGAACTACGGACCTTGTGGTTAACAGCCCATTAAGTCAAACAGTCCTGGCAATCTGCTTCTGTCAAAGCCAATGAAACTCTAGGGACAGTTTCCTCTGTGATATGAGTTCACTAAGAGTTAGAATTGTGTTCGTGGCACATAGTTAAAATGGGCTCGATGGCAGTGTGGGAACAATAAGATTTATTTTATCCATAATCCACACTTCAGGATAAAAATATATCTACTTGTATTTGTTTCCTATGTCCATTTTCCTTATGGTATAGTAGGCTTTAAGGGTCAATAAAACTCAGGAAAATCTCTTTTATTAAGAGTATGTGCGCTCTGTAATCATCTCATAAGTTTTTAGTTGTACTAAAAATGTGCATATGTTTTATATATTTCACTTGTTCATATATTTTTTCTACTTATTTTTAAAAGTACTTATGCCTTTATCTGGTTTTCTTCTTCAGAACATAAATCTTTTAAAGCACAATCTGTGTGTTCATTTCCCTTGGTTACTCCCCCAGAGTTCCAAGCCCAGTGATTCACACGTGGGCGCTCAATTTATGTTTAGGAATGATTATGGTGGTGGTTCTTAACCTTTTTGTTTCTGTGGCATGCCTTAGATTAGTAGAGTTTGGGGGTGATATACTTGAAGGAATTCGAAGCATCAAGCAACTAAGACAAGCCAGAAATAATTACAGAACAGTCGCTACTCCAATAGGTAATAATGTCTTCCAGTATCCAGGCACGCATCCCCAGTTGCCACATCTTTGAATATTATGACAGTGTTTGAGTAGAGCTATTTATAAACCTGAAGGTGTTCTGTTAAGCTTGGTGAGCAAAGATTTCTCATGTTTTCTTTTATTAGGTTGATGTCAAGAGCTCTCTGACTCTGTTGCTGGTAACGGTACAGATGGCACAGCCTTGCTTGCTGAAAGCAGGGAGGACTTGAGGCAATTTCCAGTGAAGAATAGTCTTCAGTGTGGGTTGCAGCTCAGTGTAAAGAAAACCAAAAGCCTCACAACTGGATTGATAGACAACATCATGATCATTGGGGAAAAGACTGAAGTTGTCAATGGTTTCATCTCGCTTGGACTCATAATCAAAGTCCACGGAAGCATCAGTCAAGAAATCAAGCAACCTATGGCATTGGGCAAATCTGCAGCATAAGAGCTCTTTAAAGTGTGAAAGAGCAAAGATGTCACATTGAGGACTAAGCTGAACCTGACCCGATCTGTGGTATTTTCCCTTCTCTGCATGTAAAAGTCTGACACTGCATAAGGAAGACCAGAGAAGAACTGATACATTTGCATAATGGTGTTGATAAAGAATATTGAAAATACCAGAAGGATAAACAAATTTCTCTTGGAGGAAGTACAGCCAGAGTGCTCTTTAGACGGGAAGAGAGTGAGACTTGTGTAATGAGCTGTGGACATGTTATCAGGAGAGACAAGTCCCTGGAAACCAACATCATCCTTGATAGAGGGTCAGCAAAAAAAGAGGAAGACCCTGACTGAGATGGAGTGACACATTACAGCGATTGCGAGGATGGCACGGGACGAGGCAGTGTTTCACTTGGTAGCACAGAGGGTCGCTATGAGTCAGAGCTGACTGGATGGCCCCTAACAGCAATGGCATTTGTACTATCATATTGTGTTGCTTGACCAACTTAACTCAATAGTCCCTATAACTGCAAAAATAAAATTTACCACAACAAACAATACACACACACACAAATGCAACAAGGAAGCAGATGGACTTTGGGCCCCTACTTAAATCTTACCTCAGAACAAGAATGGTTCGTTCCAATAATGTGGCACTGTATGATGCTCACCTTCCTGACATGATCGCTGAAGACAAATAGGTGCATAAGCAAATGTGGTGAGGAAAGCTGATGGTGCTCGGCTATTAAAAGTTATAGCATCTGGGGTCTTGAAGGCTTGTAGTTAAACAAGCAACCATCTAGCAGGGAATCAACCAAGCCCACATGGAAGAAGCACATCAGACTGTGTGATCATGAGGTGTCTACAAAGGTATCAGAAGTTCAAAAACAAGCAATCCAATTGATATGAAGGTGCATGGATGTAGTGGTGACCCAAAACCCACCTGTAATATATTGGACATTCCCTCTCAAAAGGATCACATGGAAGGGATGATAAAGCCAGGGTGCAGTACAGCACTGATAAACCGCATAACTACCCTCTCATTCTTTAATATTTCCTCCACTTACCTTAATGGCTTTTCATTTGTTGTAACTCATTAATCATAATAGATTTGCATATGTTCACTTACATATTTAAGATCGTTTGATACATGAAAGTCAAGACAGATAACCCTTCACAAACAGTAATGAGAGTAATGGCTCCTTTAGGGTACAAGAAGGTGTGGGTGGGAGGATAGGGAGCTGATAATATTGATGACTATATAACCCCACTTGAGGAGATCAAACAACAGAATTGTATGTGAACAGATATATTGGATGTGTAAAATATGGCGCACGCACACATACACACATGCACACACACACACGATGATAGGGTGAGAAAAAGGGTTCCTGGGTAATAGAGTGGGGGAGGGAGGGGATAAAGGGGAGCTGATATCAAGGAGTTCAAGAGGAAAGAAAATGTTACCCCCTCCCAGGGGAATGAACGACAGAAAAGTGAGTAAAGGGTGACAATGGATGATGTAAGATATGAAAATAATGATTTATAATTTATCAAGGGCTCATAAGGGAGGGAGAAGGAAGGAGGGAAAATGGGGAACTTATATCAAGGGCTCAAGTAGAAAGAAAATGCTTTGAAAATGATGATGGCAACATATGTATAAATGTGCTTGACACAATGGATGGATGGATGGATTGTGATAAGAGTTGTATGAGCCCCCAATAAAATGATTTTTTCTTTAAAAGGCACTTATGTGCATTAAAAGACTTCATCAAAAGAGTAAAAAGAGAACCCACAGACTGGGAAATTTTTTGGTAACTGTCTATTGGACACGGGGCTAATCTCTAAAATCTATAGAAAACTACAATACTTCAATAAGAGAAAAATGAATAACACAGTTTAAAAACTAGGTAAAAGACATCAACAGACAGTTCACCTTCAGGCGGTTAACAAACATGAAGAAATGCTTGAGGACACAGCCGTCTAAGAGACGCAAAGCAACACCGCATGAGACACCACCTTACATTGGCAAGTTAGCAAAGTTCAAAAATAATAATAACCAATGCTGGAGAGGGTATGGAGAGATTGGAGCCCTCATACACTGCTCAAACAAACACGCAAACAAAAAAACACACAAATAACCAGACTCTCTGCCATGGAGTCAATTCTGGCTTATAGCAACCCTACGGGGCAGGGTAGAACAGCCCTTACACTTTACAGCAGGAAAAAGCTCCATCTTTTCCCCACAGAGCAGCTGGTGGTTTTGAACTGCTGACCTTGAGGTTAGCAGTCGCATGAGTTAACCACTATGCAACCAGGACTCCTTCATACACTGCTCAAAAACAAACAAGCAAACGAACTCACTGCCATTGAGTTGATGCCAACTCAGAGTGACGCGATGGGGCAGGGTACACGTGCCCCTGTGAGGTTCTGTGACTTTAATTGTCTATAAGAGCAGAAAGCCCCCTCAATCACCTGTCAAGCAGCTGGTGGTTTCACACTGCCTACCTTGGGGATGGCAGCCCACCACATGACCACTATGCCCCCAGGGCGCCCTCATACACTGCCAATGGGACCATAAAACTGTGCAACCACTGTGGAAAGTGATATAGTGCTTCCTCAACAACTGGGAATAGAAATGCCATATTACCTAGCAATCCCTTGAGCTAAATCATGAGCTCATATCTAAGAATTATTAGTTCTGATGACATAGTCCTACTCTATGTCTACATGAAAAAATCATGGAGATATGTATGTTATAGGCAAGTGTGGTGAAGAAATCTGATGGTGCCTGACCATCAGAAAGAACAGGGTCTGGAGTCTTAAAGGCTTGTCTTAAAACAAGTAGCCATGGAAGTGAGGTGACAGCTAAGTCCACAAGCATACAATCCAAGGATTGCAAATAATAAAATCCAAGACAGGAGAAGGGAACGATATCAGAGCTTAATTTCTGAGCACCTGGTTTGCAGAAGGCTGTGGCTGACAGTGAAAGGCCAACTCCATTTGCAGGGTGCCTTCTTGGATTCATCCTCTGCTGAGTCCCCTATGACCTCTGATCTGGGATATAAATAGGCGTGCTATTAGACAAGGTGCACTGGAGAGTGAACTAACAGATGTACTTGGGTTAAATTTTAATACGTTATCATTTGTTCTCCCTGTGACTCATTTAAAATTTGTTCTGGTTTTTATTATTTTCTTTTATCTTTTCAACTGAGGTTTTTCTATGCTTTACTCTGTTATTTTTATTGGGTTGGTGTTGGGTTTTGTTTTCATATGTTATTTTTCCTATGTGAAATCCAGGAGAGGTAAATCTAGAGTTCGTAATTAGATTAACTAGTTTCTTGGGGTTATGACAGTGGAGGTTGGGGGGAAATGAGGAGCTAATAATGAATACAAGAAAGAAGATGTCCTAAAATTGATTGTGGTGATGACTGCACAACTCCAATAGGTTTAAACTATTCAACTGTATTATATGTGAATCATATGTCAATAAAACTTAAAGTTAAATAAAAAATAATGAAAAAACGGTGAAACTTTGTGGCATGGATGGATTGGGAGGACATTATGCTGAGTGAAGTCAGATCACAAAAGGACCAATGTTCTATGAAAGCGTTATTATGAAAGAAAAATCAAGATAAAGGTATTTTCACACCAAAGAAACAGACTTGGATGGTTACCCGGGTGGGAGGGGAAGAGAGGGAACAGGAAACAGTAGGCTGGAGGAAGGACAGAAGTGAGCTAAAGGAAGAGGAAGATAATGTTCAACAAGAGGAAGAAGAGGGGGAAATGGGGGGGGGGGTGTCAGAGGAAGCTATTGGTGGTGTGATAAGTTGTTTAGGTCTTTGAATACACAAATGATGATTTGAAATGTAACCTCCCATCTGGTTCGCAACAAAAGTTTTAGAAAGCAAAAATGAATATATAAAACAGATACATACAAATTTCATGCCTACCGAAATGTGAGGAGCCCTGGGAGCCAAGTGAGCCCTGGTGGTGTCGTGGTTACACATGGGCTGCTCACCTCAAGGTCAGCAGTTTGAAACCACCAGCTGCTCCGCAGGAGGAAGACAAGGCTTTCTACTCCTGAGAAGAGTCCCAGTCTCGGAAACCCACAGGGGCAGCTCTACCCCGCCCTGTCGTTCTACCCTGTCGCTCGGAGTCAGAATTGACTCAGTGGCGGTGGCTCAGGGTCCATGAGCCTGAATCGACTTGACAGCAATAAACAATTGTCCAGTACAACAACAATAAAAAGATGAGTCTCTGGGTAACACAAACGGTTAACTGCTCCCCTGATAACTAAAGGGTGGGCAGTTTGAATCTGCCTAGAGGCACTGTGCTGCTGAAAGGTCGCAGTTTTGAAAATCCGACAGAGCCGCTCTGCTAGAACAATCACCCGGCGGCCACTAACAAGGACAACACAGCCAGGAGGTTTCTCTCCTGGAAAAGGTCAAACAGGCTTCTGTCCGTTCTAAAGTATTTAGGTTTTCGAAGCCTGGTTGGGGGAACTAAGTACTCCGTGGGGACTCAGCCATCAACTACACCGGAGGAGAGAGACATGGAGGTTGACTTCTGTAACAGCGGTTGCCTTGGAAGTCAGGGGGACATTTCTATTCCGTCCGAGCAGAAGGCTGCGGGGGCTGAAGCTACTCAACCGCAATGTGTTTGGTTTGGTTTGGGTTAAGCTTGCTTGGGTTTCTTCTCCTGTAAAGAACCCTTCATGCATGTAGACCTTGTCGGGCCTTCTTTGAATTTCGATGGGGAAATCAGGGCCTGCAGACTCGGTGTAAATGCTGACACCCAGTTATGGTTTCTGCCACGAATAATGAAGTCCTTCGTGTCTGCCTCACAAGACCCATGTCTTCGCCAGTCGCCATGCAGCTGTGGCAGGCTACCTGGTGGACTGCCCTGTGGACTAGAACCCTTACCTTCCACTGTTCAGGACAATCTGGCATCCAGAGAGGCCACCGGAGAACGCAGAGGATCCACTTTGGAAGTGTGTGGACATGGACTACATCTTCCCAGGGGTGCCTCTTCCCCAGTGGGAGAGTCGGGAGAGGAAGGAGCTACAGACTTAAATTCTTTCCTAGGAACTAGTCCAAAGGCGCCCTAATGGTGTAGTTTATTACAGACTGGGCTGGTAACTGCAAGGCCGGCAGTTCAAACCCACCAACTGCTCCGCGGAAGAAAAATGAGCCTTTTGGCTCCTGTAAAGATGTGCAGCCTTCGAAATCACAGGGAGTCAGTCTGCTCTGCCTTATAGGGTGACTATGTGTCAGAGTCCACTTGATGGAAGTGGGTTGGGGAAATGGACTATTCCAAAGGAGCCCTGTAGCATCGCTTGATGCCCATTGGGACGCTAACTGCAGAGTTAGCAGTTCGAATCCATCAGCCGGTCAGTGGGGAAAAAAATGAGGCTGACTGGTCCTATGACGATTTACAGCTCAGAAACCCTGAGGGACAATTTTACTTTGCCTTAGAGGGTGTCTATGAGTCGGAATCAACTCGATGACCGTGGGTTTGAGGGAGAGACTATTCCCAAAGGATCCTGGTTTGTGGGAATCAGCTCGATGCCAGTGGTTTGGGGACAGACCATGCCCACTTGCTACAGCCCCTTGCGGTGCCCTGTGTGTGCAGCGTGCTTGCCTGGTGACTCGCTCTAGACTTTTCACAGCGTCTCATGCAGTGGCAGACAGGCAGGCACATCGCTTCACGCGTGACGCTGCTTCACAGCCTTCCTTGCGTCATGGCCTTATCCTCAACCCCATGCCCTTGGTTTGCCCTTCCCTGTGCGCACACCAGTGCCTCAGTCACTGCCTCTGATGCCCTTTCCTTGAGACTCCAGACCATGCGAGTGGCTGAGTGAAGCAAGAGGAGGATGGCTTGTAAAACAATATCAGGTCAGCAGCTGCTTGGAAGAAACCTCCGCTCGCCAAACGTAAGCACACACTTTCCTAACGTCCAGTATTGCAACTTCCATCATATCTTGGACGAAGTACAGCCAGAGGGCTCCTTAGAGGCCAGGATGGTGAGACTTTGTCTTGCACACTTTGGATGTGTTGTCAGGAGAGCCCTGTCCCTGGAGGAGGGCGTCATGCTTGGTAAAGTAGAGAGGCCGTGGGAAAGAGGAAAGCCCTCAATGAGATGGACTGACACAGTGGCCTCACGCACAGGAACAATTGTGAGGATGCTGTGTGGGGCCAGGCAGTGTCTTGTGTTGTTGTGAATAGGTTTGCTATGGATTGGAACCAACTTGCTGACCCTTAACAACATCAACAGTGTCACTGTCAAGGTGTGTATGCTTTCACACAAGGTACCAGAGATTTATGAACACAAATTAATTGTAGTGGAATCCCTGGGTGGTAGGTACTTTCGAGGCAAAATTTGGAGATTTGAATCCACTTAGAAGAAAGACCCGGCTATCAACTTTCAAACAAACAAAATAACCCCCAAAGCCACTGAAAACCCTAATTGGCATGTTTCTATCTGACACATGGGATTGTCAAGAATCAATGCTGGCCCGATGGCAACTGGCTTTTAATTGAATCTTCAGAGATGTTGGCCCCACGGCAACTGGCTTTTCATGAAACCTGCAGTCTCCATGAGAACAGCACAGCAAACTGCAAAGAAAAGGCAGTCTCCCTGGGCTGGCCCCCAAAGAATCAGTAGGCATTTGTCCCACTGACAGTGGCGAGCTGAGGCCATGGAATAGTATTAGGCCAATGAATGACACAGACGTGTGAGAAGTTCTAATAAAGCTCTGGTTGATTTAAGGAGTAGCCAATCATGTCGTGTGATTGAGCAGCAGGGCCGGTCTGGGGTATGGCGACGACTTGGAATCTCTGGACGTTTGAGAAACATCGATTTTAGTGCTTTTCCCTTATTAGGAAAGTAACATGTGCTGCATGCTTGTGACTGAGACTTACCTGCCCCGCCCCGGTCCCCAACCTCCCTGACATAGATAAGGTTTATTGTGCCAACCTGGCTGATAAACACATGTGGGATTAATTGAAGGGCAGAGGGATAAATGGCATGGTGAGCCTCACCTTTCTAGTTCTCGGGTCTCTTACTTTCTGATGGTCAGACCAGGGTGCAGCTGCCTTAGCCAGTTCCCTGCTTCAGCTGGCAAGGCTCACTTCCTGCAAGACATCCCTGAGGAGAAGCCACATAACATGGGCCTACTCTGATGCAGCCCTGGGTGCTGAAGCAGCCGTGTGGAGACCCCTGCCAGCGCGGAAATGCTTACACCTTCACTGATTCAGCTTTCCTCCTGCAGTCGGTGTCACTGCATGTGTTTTGTGAGATGGAGGAGAGCTTTGTAGATCGGTGTCAGACATAAGGGCTCATGTTGGACTTAGGAGTTTGGACAGCACTGGGTTAGGATGCTTTCTGAATGTACACTTTACCCTATACATAGAATCTCATATGGCTATGAGTGTCTGTGGATTTGTTTCCCTAATTTACCCAGACTAACACCCCACCCTCCCCAACACACACACACACACACACACACACACACACACACACACACACCTGCCTCGTTTAGCATGGCTGGATCCCCACTTTGCCACCTGGTTGAATCTTGGCCATCTCCATCCCCTCCCCCAACAAGTTGAGGCATCCCTTTGAGCTGACTCTTGCTTCTTGCTGCATCCTTTCAGGGAAGGGGATCTTTGGCTCCAGTTTCCATGATAAGCCCCCAGGTAACATTTCCCATGTTTAGAAATGCGTTCTGATTCCCCTGTGGTGGGAAGGCTTGCAGTGTGGAGCTCATTTTTACCAGCCCTCCGAGTTTATTCCTCCCGCATCTTCGGAAGCAGCGATGTCTTCATTTCGCATGCAGAACGCTTCTGCCCACAAGCCAGCTCCTTTGGGATCTCTGTCTGTGCCAACCGCCATGGAGGTCTCCCCTCCCCACCCTCCCCCTTCAAAATGAAATTCCTTTCCCATGAGGAATTCTGACAAATCCAGTTTTCCAATCTCACTACGTGTGTATTTCTAAAGACGTTAGAAATATACCAAGAAAAGTGTAAAAAGACCTATTTCAGAACTTCCCATTTTGAGACCCCACCCCGAGTCTTCAATAACTGGGCTTGTTTTGTCCACAGACAGTTACATTCTATTATGCGACATTTCCTGTGTTGCCCACATTCATTTGAAAACCCAAGTTTCCCATGTTTTCTTGAAATTATCTGTTGTCACACTGCCTGTCTTACTTTATTTAGAGATTTCCCCGTGACTGGGCCTTTTGGTTCTATCTTCTCATTTGTCTACATTATACCCTGGTCAACCTTCTGGTACATGGCTCTTCAACTCTACTTTTTATTATTAAATCATGACTGGTAGCAGATGACACATTAGTGAGTCAGAGGGTAAGTATGTTTCAGAGGGTAAGATATGTAAGAGATGTGTTACAGGCGGTGGTACGAAGACTCAGACAAGGAGGAGTCCCCCGCGCAGAGACTGTGGGCTGCCTTCTCCTCATCTGGCCCAGACTATGGAACTGTGGGACAGAGGGACAGCCGGGCTGGCTTCCTGGCCTGTTGGAGGCAAGGGACCATGTGGCTAAGGGACCATGTGGCTGAACGCTGAGAACCAGAGAGACTTGGCTGCTGGTTGAGGAGTCCCATGACTGTATCCCTACTGTGTGCTTATCCTGACTGGTAACCTAGTAATTTCCCTAATAAGCCCCCTTCACTGTGAGTATTGTCTGTGAGCTGTGTGTGGCCATTGTAGAGTGGCGGGGGAGGAACGTTTGGCATTAGAATAGGTAAAGAAGGACAGACCACAGAGGCTTGTCTGACTCCTGCCTCGTGGCAACAGCGAAGCCAGAGGAGGTCAGATATGGCCCTTCATTTCCATTGATTGTAAAAGTGATATTGCAAAACCAATCCTGAAAGTTTCTGAGCAGGGCATCTCATTATCCTCTCAAACCGATGCTAGTGGGCTTGAACCGCTGACCGTGGGGCTGCTAGCTGTCTTAGAAGAAGTGTAGCCAGAATCCTCCTTAGAAGCCAGAATGGCAGAACTTCATCTTGTCTACGTTGGACATGTTCCCAAGAGAGACCGGCCCTGGAAAAAGGCACCATGCTTGTCAAAGGAGAGGCCAAGGGAAAAGAGGAAGAATCTTGGCATGATGGCATCAGAGCGGTTGGGGGCAGGGCAAGTTGGGGACCAGGTGGTGATTTGTTCTGCTGCACACAGGGTCGCTGTGAGTCGGAACTGACTCGATGGCACCTATCAACAGTGACAGCATGTATAAGTTGGCTAAATTGTATGTGTGAATGTTCGCTCTTAAGGGGTTGGCCTGTTTTTTTTGTACCTTGAATTTCTAAAAGTACCCAGCCTTGTGCAAGCATGCCATTATTAGTTAGCTAAGGATTTATTTACTTGAATTTTAAAAATATTTCAAAACCCTAGGATCTAAAAATCCAGGTTGTAACTAGAGTTGTAAGAACTAGATCACCAAATGGTATGGTAGCTTATGTTTTAAATGCCTTACAAATATCCACTCATTACTGTATGGAATTGTAAAAATCTGTTTCCTCGCTTCCTTAGCTGCATGACTTGGAAGCATGCAGATGGTAGATTCTCATAGAGCAATAAAAGCCTGATTAAGCTTCCGGGTGTGACCTTCATAATAACAATGGATTGTAAAATTGAGGGGGTAAGAACGGATCCAGTTTCTTTTCATCTCCAATACAGTTTGCATTCACCAATGGTTCTTTTGTGCCCTCAGCTGTCTCCTTTGGTCTGGAGTTGCCAGTTGACGATGGCTTAATTAGGAATGTTTTTGCTTCAGACTCCACCCCTGGGTCATTAAAAATTGTAATGGAAAATTCGATGATGGAAAAATAAATTATTGAAATCTGTTGGTAGGCTGAGTACTTAAATATGAGCTTTGGGGTTCATCAGATATTGTGCTGGAAAATTCTGGGACAAAAGAAAAGAAAGCTATTTCGTATTCTCCTGCAACCTACCTTTCATCAGAGTTACACATAACCAGTAACAAGTGTACGACAAATGTAGAACAGTAGTATTTCTAAGCTCCCTGCTTACCTTTAGCTAATCAGCAATGTTTTCTTTTTCACACCAGGGGAGTTCGAGTAGCTCAACGAGTGAATCGGCAAACATATTATTATTGGAAACAACAACAAAGTACACATGACTGAGAGAAAGCATGTGTCGTCTGGGAATCCTACAGAGGGGTTTCTGTTTTGGTTTGGTTTGGTTTTCTTATCCCTTTGTGCTCTAGACCCACACAGGCTTCTCAATGACCCTCGAGTCACAGCTCAGAGCTGATTGCAGTTATGCTCTGCAGCAGGGGCCACAAATCCAACCTGCATTCTCTTCTCTTCCTGCCGGCTGTCGTGTCAGCCTGAGCCAAGGAGGAGCTGCAAAATGGGGCACGTCTCAGCTCCCCACTCTTGTTTGCCCCTCCCTACTAATTTTTTTTTTTTTTGCTGCCCCTGAAAATGAGAACACAGACGGGTTTCATTAAAAGAGTCTTACAGTTAATCACTCTAGGGATAATGAACTTGAGGATGATTGAAATCTTCAGTGATAGGATGAAGTTCGTCTGGCCCATATTTCTCATGTTGTGTCGTTCTTGATTCCCTGGCTAACTGATTATGGTGGATTGGACTTCTACTTTCAACTGTCCTGGAGGAGCTCATCAGCTCTCAACTTCTCTGAAGAGCTTATTTTTCATCCGTGCAACTTCTTTCCTCTGTGAGGATGACTCCCCTCTTCCCTGCAGGGAGCCTAGAAGTTACAGCATCAGCAGCAAAGGGGTCCTTTAGAAGTTATGTTTTACGATTTACTACGCCTATTAAACCCTCCACCAGATGAATTGACATAGAGGCTGCAATGGTTGTGAGGGTGGCGCAGGACTGAGCAGTGTGTTTTACTGTGTTGTGTTGTGTTGGGCTCAGTGAGTTGGAACCAACGCCAGGGCGCCTAACAAGAACACGATATTCGTTAGGAAACCACAACCAAACCGCTGCTGTCAGGTCCACCCCAACTCCTAGGGATGCTGTAGGACAGACGCTTGCCAAGGCTGTAAATCTTTAAGGAAGCAGTCTGCCACTTCTTTCTCCAGAGGACCAGCCTGGTGAATCTGAACTGATAATCTCGCAGTTCATCATTGAGTTCACTTACATTATATGTAATTCACGTATATGCTTTTTACAAAAATGTGCTGGAAATAGTCGCCAGTACCACAAAGTTTCACATTTCATTGGACGGCGTGGATTCCAATGTCGCTGTGGTCCTTTTCTAAACTAGTCCACCACCGGGAACATAAGCTCAGTGTCCCGAAAAGGAGTCAGTTTGTCCAGTTCAGGTCTTGGAGGAAGCAGAGATTGAATGTCTCATCTCTTCTGAGAGACCTGTCCCACCGAGCATTCACCACCTGTGCGTATTTCATTCTGAACTCACTTAATTGACTCTGAGTCCCTTCCTCCTCATGGTGACCCTACAGGACAGTACAACTGTTGCACAGAGTAGGGTTCCTGAGGCTATAATTCTGTATGGAAACAGACTGTCACGTCATTCTCCCGTGGAGCAGCGGGTGGGTTTGAACCCCCCACCTTGGGGTTAGAGCACAACACTTAACCACTATGCCTTCAGCATATTTGGATATTTCATTAAACCAAACCAACCAACCCATTGACATGAGTTCATTTCAACTCACAGTGGCCCTATTTAGGGTTTGCCATGCAATAAATCATTTACAGGAGCAGACAGCCTCATCTTGCTTCCACACAGCCCCTGGTGGATTTGACCCACCCACCTTATGGTGAACAGTCCACTACTTACCTGACAGAGATCACCAGGGCTCCTAAGGAAAAAGAAAATCAAAACTGCAAGGAGGTGTCACCTCTCACCCACTGCAGTGGGTGTCAACAGAAGCAATGGGCTCAAACATATCAAAGGTCACCAAGATGACACGGGGCCTGGCGATGGTTCATTTTGTTACATGAGGGTATGTCAAGAAGCACTGTGGCTAGGAATCTAGCTCGTGTATTGGTGAGAAAAAGCAAGGAAAGTTGCCCTGAGGAATTTTTTTCGCATCATGAAAATGCACCTGCTTGTTTTTCAAAGGTAGTCAGGGCTGTCCCACTAGAATTTTGTTGGGAAACCTTAGCCCATCCATCCTACAACCCTACACTTGTCCCTTCAGACTTTTCATGGCTTTCTAAATCCAAGGACCATTGAAAAGAAACATGATTTATGTCTCTCAAGGCTGTCCAAGCTGCCATCCCGACATGGTGACAACTGAAGGGTTAAAACCCACTGCTATTGAATTGATTCCAACTCATAGCAGGCCTGTAAGAGAGAGAGTGGAACTGCCCCTGTGGGTTCAGGATCAGAAAGCCTCATACCTTCTTTCATGGAGTGGCTGGTGGGTTTGAACTGCTGACCTTGCACTTAGCAGCCCAACCCGTGATCCACGATGCCCCCTGAGCTCCCTCCTCAAGGTGTTAAGAGATGAGGACACACTACCATCCGAAGTGCACAGACTTAGACATATCAAGAAACAATAGCTTCACATTTGGGCATTTTTGTTTAATAAAGGTGTCTGTGATTATGTAGAAATGCTGTTTGTCTCACTCTCATCCATATGGTCCCCAAATTCATAGCCAACTCAGTGGCACCTAATAACATGAAAGCAAAGATGTCCAAAATGGAGGGGAATAGGTGTTATGGATGATGGGGGGAAATTAGAAGCTTCTTGCATTGCCAGTGGGATTGTAAAATGCACAGCTGCTGTGGAAAACAGCCTGAAAATTTCTTGCAAAGTTGAACATTGATGTGGTAGTTACATAATTTCATGCCAACGTGAAGCTATAGAAAAGTGTAGGGGTGGTACCCAGCCTGTCAATCAGGTCACAGCCTGATGGTGCCTCCTTGTGGGCACGGCCTTCTCATAAGGAGGATCCTCCCCCCTCCTTGCCTTCACCTCCCTACTGGCAAGCCACTCTGGGATCTGCCAGAGCCCTGGCAAGCATCCACTGCCATTGGGTCCACACAACTTTGCACCCACTGGCCTGGGATATTCCTGCATTCTGCATCATTGCATGTGGCTGCAGGAGTCTGGAGAAGGACTTGTGGACTATTATTGGACTTTAGAGACTTGAGTTGGACTGGGCTGGCATGTTTTCTTGATATATGATTACTTCTTGATATAAAGTTATTTCTTACACATATATGAGTGTCACTGGATTTGTTTCTCTAGTCACCCTGACCTAACACAATTGAGTTACCATAGGACCTGGCTATTCCATTCCTAGGTGTACGTCCAAAAACGTTGAAAGCAGAGAAGCAAACAGATAAGTGTGCACCAATGTTCACTGCAGCGCTCTTCCTAATAACCACAAAGCAGGAGGAGCTTAAACACCCACCAACGGAAGAATGGATAAATGAAATACGGTCTACACGTAGAATGGAGTGATTCTCAAAGAGGAATGAAATTGTGATACTCGAACATGTAGAGTAAAATAAGAAACAAAAGGACAAATGTTGTATGTCCCCACTTAATATGAAATATGGACGAGAACTGGCAAGTGTAGAGCGCCAAGTCTATTAGTGGTTAGCCTGTAGTGGGAGGATACTTAAGGAACACCGAACCTAAAGGTGATGGAAACTGGTAAGGGTGATGGTTGAACCACACCACATGATAAGCATAATTTATGTCTCATTAACCATATTAAAATGGCAAATGAATTATATATATATATATGTATCACACAAAAAATTCTTAATGAAGGGTGTGCTGTTGGTGTTAGGTGCTATCCAGTTGGTTCCCTATGTAGGACAGAATGAAACAGTGCCCAGTCCTGTGCTCTCCTCCCAGTTGTTAAATTGGCTCTCATTGTTGCAGCCACTGTGTCCGTCCATGTTTTTCAAGGATCTTCCTCTTTTTCACTGCCCTTCTACTTTATCAAACAGATCGGCCCTTATGCGGGTAGGGGTCCCTCCTAAGGACAGGTCCAAAGCACAGGCATGTAAGTATCACTTCTCAGGACTATTCTGACCCAAGACATGTGTTGGTTCTTCTGAAAGTCCTGGTACTGTTCACATGCTTCACCAGCACCGTAACGCAAACGCAGGATTCTTCCTTGGCTTTCCTTATTTGATGTGTAACTTTCACATGCCTAGCAGGCAATGGAAAACACCAGGGCTTCGGTCAAGTGCAGGTTAGTTCTTAAAGTAACATCCTTGCTCTTCAACTCTCTAAAAGGGTCTTGGATATCAGGTTTGCCCAGTGCAATAGGTTGCATGATTTCCTGGCTACTGCTTCCACGAGCATTGATGTGGATCCAAGTAAGATGACAGCCTTAGGAGTGGTCTGTTAGTGACATCCATCATGGGACTTAAAAAAATCAGGTAACATTGGTATTTATTTGGAAATAGGACCAGACATATCATTTTAAGATTGTTTATATAAATTTCAGCGTTGAGGCCACCTATAAGAATAACAGAGCAACAGCGGTGAGGATGGCGCAGGACCGCGCAGGGATTCCTTCGTTCCTGGGCGTGGTTGCTATGGGGGGGATCGGACTTGCTGGCACCTAACAGCTTATTAATAAGCAAATGTAAGCTTAACAAAAAAAATTCCCACTCAGTGTCTGGTCCACGCGAAGTAATGAGGGGAAAAGTGGCGCTCGAATCCTTTAATCCAGCGGCTCTCAACCTCTTCGGGGGTCGAACGACCCTTTCACAGGGATCACTCGATTCATAACAGTTGCAAAATGACAGTGATGAAGTAGCAACCAAAATAACTTTGTGGATGGGGGCGGAGGTGTCACCACCACATGAGGAACTGTATGAAAGGGTGACCGCGTGGGGAAGGTTGGGAACCAGTTTTCATCCATTCTCCCAGGCACAACCCCAGCGCTGGCCCGTGCAGGGGTCTCCAGGGACCCCTAAGAGTCAGAATCCAACTGCATGACTGTGAGTGTGGACCTTGGGGCAGGTGCCCTCTGGGTCAGGAGATGGGGATCGTGGAGGGTCAGCCTCAGTCCTGGGTGGTAATGCGGGGGGACACAGCTCGCCCTGGCCGAGCACAGCGGGGTGAAGCTGGGGACCGACCGTGCAGGTCGCGTCCCCTCCGCTCCCCTGTAGCGTGCCCGCGGGGTCCGGCCGCGCACGCGCCGCGGGGAGGAGCAGGCGGAGGAGGAGCGCGCGGGGCCGGCTGTGGCGCCGGGGGCGCGCGCGGCGCAGGTGTCCGGGGCGGGGCGCGCGGGGGCGCGGGGCCGCGCGGGGAGCGGGCGCGCGCGCGGGAGGCGGGCCCTGGCTCCGCTGCGCTCTCGGCCTGGGCTCTGCGGGCGGAGCGGACGGGCAGAGCCGGGAGGGCGCGTCGCTCGGGGCACCCCGCTAGCCGGCCGGCGGCGCCCGCGGCCCTCGGCATGTTCCGCGCCGCGAGCGGCCTCCTCCCGCCCGTGGGCTGAAGCGGCGGCGGCGCCGGGGTCGCGAGATGCCCCCGCGGGGCGCGGCGTAGAGGACGCGGCGGGCACCGAGCCCCAGCCGGCCGCCAGCGCGGGGGTGGGTGTGGGGGGGCTGTCGTCGCGGCGCCCTGGCCGCTTCCCGCCGTCGCCGCGGGCCTCAGCCGGAGCCGGAGCCGGAGCGGCGCGGGGGGCGCCGGGCCATGGCGGCCCGGAGCGCCCCGAGCTGCCACCTGCGGCTCGAGTGGGTGTACGGCTACCGGGGCCACCAGTGCCGCAACAACCTCTACTACACGGCGGCCAAGGAGATCGTGTACTTCGTGGCTGGCGTCGGCGTGGTGTACAGCCCGCGGGAGCACCGGCAGAAGTTCTACCGGGGCCACAGCGACGACATCATCAGGTACCGGGCGCCCCGGGGCCGCCTGCACCCCGCCGTCCGCCGCCCGCTCCCGGAGTCTGCACCGCGCCCGCAGGGAGCGCCCCCCCCAACTCGCCCCCAGCGCAGCATCCGCAGCTGCCTTGCCCCGGAGTCACCCCGCTTCCCCCCCCCCGCAAACGCCCCCCCAGCGGTGCATTTCCGACCCTTTGGGGGTGGGGTGGGGGGTGCGCTGTGGGTCCGGGTCGCGGATCTGCAGGGTGCCGTTCTCCAGCGGTCAGCAGATGCAAACCTGCGGACAGGTTCTTCGGGTAGCGCCCACTGACGCCGTGGCAGCGAGTTTGGGGTTTATTCCTTTGAATTCCCTGAGGGTTCTGATTAAAAGAATCCTTAAAGCCCCTATCGGGAAATCTTTACCTCAAAGCGCATTGATCAAAGCCCTGGAAGCCGCAGGCAGGACATTCACTCCTGGACCGTCTGTCGGTCAGGTTTGTTGCCCGCGGATGGAAAAGCAAGGCGCTGGCGAGAACGTTTAACGATGTCACGCTCAGCGAGCCGGCCACAGTTCCGCAAAAGCTGCTAAAAAGAATGCCCCTTATTTTCTTGTCCCATCTTCAAATCACCCCAAATAAGCTGACTTCTATATATATTTGTTAAAACTCGCAATATTTGGTGGTAGGGCTCGGGGTGGCGCGGCTGACCCCTTGGGTCCCAGCGCTTGTTTCCGCGTCTTACATTTATTGCATTCCATTTGAGATAGATTGATCAGTGTCTCAGCAGAACTTTAAGAAAAGGCTGATGAAATTAAGAGCGGAAGAAATGATCCTAGGCCACTGCTTAGTTGCTCAAGCACCGTGGTTACCCCCACCTTTCAGGAGGGTATGTTGAAAACATTTCAGAATGTGTTTTGTGTGCAGCTTCTGGGTCTGGAACAGACATTCAGTCACTGGGGACGGTTACTGCGCGTTAGTCTCTTCTAGAAATCAGGCATTTCAAATCCAGTTCTTGGTCTGATGTCTTGTGCGCGAGAGTAGTTAAATCCCAGGAAAGTTCTGGTTGGCATCTCTGTACAAGGGTGACATGTTAAAGAGGGAAGAGGAGGCCTGGGTCAAACCAAAGGTCGTGAGAGATGGCATTGAAGACAAGGAAAGCAAAACCTTGAGACACGGAGCAGGGAATGAGGGGGTGGCTTCTGTTTGCTGGCCTTTGTTCTTGGACCCCAAAGTGCAGCCTTTGCAAATTGCCCTTTGTGCCTTTTATGGGAAAGAAAACTGATAAGTTGTTGTCTATTTTTCTCATGTTAAGATTCATTTTTGTTGGCCGATTGGGG
The DNA here is from genome assembly GCF_050624435.1 of Tenrec ecaudatus. Classification (NCBI taxonomy): domain Eukaryota; kingdom Metazoa; phylum Chordata; class Mammalia; order Afrosoricida; family Tenrecidae; genus Tenrec; species Tenrec ecaudatus. The sequence continues at coordinate 14,791,751 of NC_134543.1, forward strand.
CTGCAGACCCATTTTGTTGGCCGATTGGGGCTGCATTGTTGATTCAATATATCATTACATGATCGAGGTGATTAGATCGCATACTGATACTATTAACTCCCAGAGGAGAGTTTACTCTGATTTCTGTCTCTTTCTCCTGATTCTTTCCAGCATCTCTTCTCTTCCATGTGGTAGGTTTTCTGCAAGTCTCAGAATACAAACTCTGCCTGAGTTTATCAGGGTGAGTGAGAAGCTGGATGAGGTGTGGCAGGAGCTGAGGACTTGTCATAGGGCAGGTCTGTTGTTTTTACTCGTGGGGGACTTATAAGATCTTGATGGTGCTGAAGTCTTCTGGAACCAGGTCCAATTGATTTGATGGGTAAACAATTATGTGTTTATTCCCCAGCCAGTAGTCAGTCACACTGCTCGAATGTTCATGATTCCGTTTCAGCAGATTTTAAAGTAGATGACGCTTTTGCCATCTTTTAATATAGTTGCACAATCCATCTGTGCATCTCAGGATCCTTAAATTCGGCAAATGTACTCGTATTTTACCATAACCAAACACATGCTTATTACTGTGTAAATGATGCCACCTTCAAGAATAATTTGCAATCATAAAAAAATCATTTCTTGAAAGACTGCGATGGGGTAGGAAAATTGGAATCACAGAGCATCTTGAAGTTGTGTGTGCAAGTTTTGTACTGAAAAGATAACTTCAAGACAGTGAAGTGCTCGGGAAATTTTATTTTAGAGACTTATGACAGGTTATTCTTGTCTGTCAAATAAACCCGACAGATATTCAAAACTCTTACCACTTCATAGTGTGATTTCTAAGAGGAGAAACCAGTAATTTTTTCCAAGTTTGCCACAGCAGGAAATGGACCACTTTGTACCTTTAATGCCTGACAGGAAACCAGGTGCAGCCTTAGTAATGTCAATGCTGTTTTCATCCTCTGTTTTGCTTCCATATGTTAACATAAAACATATTGGTCAGATATGGCTTGGTCTGCGGCTTAAGCTATTCCAGAATCAGCAAGTTACTGCGCATGGTCAGTGAAGATGTACGTGCGTGTAACGAGTATGTTGGTTGTAATGACTGAATCACGAGCAACCTGCCCTCAGTTTGCCGGTGCCCCGGTATCTTTCTTATACCATGTAGGATTCCCGGTGGTGGTGACGCGTGGCCAGGCGCATCATTTTCTCTGCATTGTTGGGATTGTTTCACCTCTTTGTGCCGGACATCTCTATGTGCTCCTCCAGTCATTTGCCCGTGTACACATGCATGCACACAGCAGTACCCATCTGTGCCAGCATAACACAGGACCTTGTAACCCAATTCTTTCTTAGTTGCGATTGTTACTGTGCCTCAAGTTATATAGATAAAATTCTCTGACTTTAACTGTTTAATACTAAGGTTTATGCCTAAGATATAAAATACACTAGCCAACATCCTTTTGACCCTGTGAGTGAGGCACTGAGCTTCGAAGGCAAGGCTGAAAGTTCAAACCCACCAGTCCTCCGCAGGAGAAAATAGAAGTTGTTTGCTCCTATAAAGATTTACCGTCTTGGAAATTCTGTATAGGGTCCCTATGTGTCAGAACGGGCTGGATGGTCGTGGGTGGCTATTTTTTTTTTTTTACGGCCTGTGTTAGTGCGTGATGTGCAGGTATCTACACATTCATATCCATCTGTATTTTGACATGTTACCACTTGTGTTCCCAAAGGTGCTATGGAATGGAATATTGTTTTTTTCTAGTAAGTTCCCATCAGCACATTTTTTGACACGTCTATTTTTTTTTCAAGTAGTGGATAGGATGCATGCTTTCAGATCATTTATCTCCAGAGATGCTCATGGAGGAAAGGTGCTTGACTCTGGTTTTCCTAACTGAGTGAGCTCTTCTGCATGGAACTATCAGGGCATAGATTTTCATGTGCTTTAAACACACACACACACACACACACACACACACATCCATGATGAAACTATCTCATGAGATATTATTAGCACCAATGCATCTGAAATACCCTAAAAGGTATACAATACTGTACTATACTATATTATACTGTTGTAAGTTAGAGTAACAATTATTTATTTCTAAAGGTGATTTTTTTCTTTAGACAGAATGGAAGGTGTAGTAGCTCTCTTCTTCCATTGTGGTTGGTGATGCTCTACAAGAATAAAGACTGACCAGTGCTCACCGTGGCCTCGTCAAGGTGGTGGTGGATCGCTCGGCATTTATGGTCAGAACAGGGGTCCTCAAACTTTTAAAACAGGGGCCCAGTTCACTATCCCTCAGACCATTGGAGGGACAGACTATAATTAAAAAAAAAACTATGGACAAACTACTATGCACACTGTACATACCTTATTTTGAAGTAAAAAAACAAACCGGGCAAAAACACCTGGTGGGCCGGATACATGTCCTTGGCGGGCCGCATGTGGCCACCTGGTCTAGAACACACACGTATGTGACTCTTCTGGTACGTACATGGGCCTTTGAAGTAAAATAGGAAAAAATTAAAGAATATTATTCAGGTCATGGTGCTTTCCTTTGTTTATAGAAATATATTTATGGCCGTCAACTGATTTTTAAAGTGTCATGAGGGACAGGATGGGCTCTTCCGTCTCAAAGGCTTGCTGACCCCTGGACTAGAAGCTTCAGTTAAGTGGGTGTTTGACACAGGCCAAACCGAAAGCCAGGAAACCTGTTCCAAATGGGCGCCATTTCCATGGTGGATTGTTCGTCCTTGTGTTTCCATGGCCCAGGCTTCCGATTGTAAAAGATCTGGCGGAAATCAACCCTGTGTACAGCTCACTTGATTTTTTCACACTCATGCCCAGCGTTTCTCAATCCTGAATAAGCATCAGAATCACTTGAGAAGCATTTGTATCAATTTCTGGGTTTATTTTTCTCAGGCGCTGTCAGGCAGAATACTTTGTGGTTGGAATCACAAATCTGATTTTAAAGAGCACCCCCCCGCCCGCCGCCTCCTTGCACGATTCTGCTGGGGAAGCTTGCTACCATGCTGAATCTCCAAACATGATTCCTGATAGGAGCCATTTGAAAGATGGATGTAAACTCTCTCCCCTCCAGCCGACCACCAGACTTCTCCTAAGCGTTGTACCAGATCTAGAAGCAGCCCCTCAGAAAGCGATAGAATACACCGTTTGAAGCAACTGCCCCCGAGTTCAAGTGATTTGAGGGGAACTTGTCTGTCCTAGATTGGGCAGTGGTTCCATTTGGCTTCATTTTCTGTGTCTGCATTTGCAAACCTGGCATGGCTTTCCATTTTGCAAATGCCGCATAGATTAAGGGATATAAAGAGCAGATATTTAAAAAGAAGAGTGATCAAAGGATCATAAATGTACATTGGATTTGTTTTTGCTATGTGGAGAAAAAGCACATTTTTGAAAATTTGCATCTCTATCACAGTTTTTGCTTTTTGCAATGCCCACGACGGAAGCAATGTAGAGAAGTAATGAAAGATGACGTCTGGATGTGAATTAAGGGAAACCATGGAATACTAAAAAAGTCTAAAGAGACTCTTGAGAAGTTGTTACCTCTACGGTTTTTCACCACTCAAGAAATATTTATTGATCATCTATTTTGGGGCAGGCTCTTTGTCTTAAGATGCTTAGCGTCCAGATGTGCAGCCAGGTAAAGAGGCCAGGAGGATATCACGTAGATTAGTGACCTCACTAGGGTATCTGTGTTATGGGATGCGGTCAGGGCCCCAGAAGCTCAAAGGGATGTTTACTCGAGGATTGGGATACGTAAGCTCAATCTTCATGGAAAACAGCAATGAGTTAGCCAAAGGGCCCGGTGAAGGGACAGCTTTCTGGAAAGTGGTAAGAGCCCGTGGAGTCACCTGATGGCACGAGGGAATATTTGGAAGAGTGGGAGACACATTCAGTTCCTTCCCTCCCATCTACTCTTGGCTCCGCTTGGCTTTCCGAAGGCAGTCCTGTCAGGGCCCCCAGTTTCCTCCACATCGCCACGTGAGAGGTCTGTTCTCTGTTGTCGTTGTTGCTGACTCATCACTGTCATCGTTTGACACTGTTGGCTAGCCCACCTTCTTAAGATACTTTTTTTAAGATACAAAACAAAGATATTTTCTTTAGTAGCTTCCAGGACACCTCTAGCTACTTTAAAAAAATTCTTTCAGCAAATATTTATTGAACACCTTTTATTTTTAAGTGACGTTTTCTAAAGGATCCCTGGTAATGCTTGCTGTAGGATAAGCACTAGACTGCTAACTGCAAGATTGGCAGTTCAAACCCACCAGCCACTCTGATGTAGAAAGGTGAGGCTGTCTGGTCCTGTAAATATTTACACTCCTGGACACCCCAGAGAAGGTCATTATGAGTCGGAATTGTCTCAGTGGCAGTGGGTTGGATTAGTTTTATTCTATGCACTAGTGATACAGCAGTGAGCTCAAACAAAATCAAAACAAACAAAAAACGTACTGCCATCGAGTCAATGCCTCCTCATAGCGACTGTATAGGTAGATTGCCCCTTTGAGTTTCCAAGACTCGCTCTTCGAGGAAGTGCAAAGCCTTCACTTTCTCCCATGGAAGCAGCTGGTGGGTTTGAACTGCCGATCTTGCAATTAGCAGCCCCCCATGTCACCGCTAAACCACCCTTCACCTGATAAGTGTAAAGGGGGTTGGAGGAGGTAGGTGAGAAGGGAGGTAACGAATAAAGAGGAGAAGTTTTATCAGAAAAGCGAGCCGCACTCTGTTGGGAAGAGTTGATACAGGTGTGTATAGTGTAGTCAGGAAGGCCTCTTGGAAGGCCACTGGAGAAGTGACCTGTCCGTGGGGTGGCAGGTGAGCGCATGTGCTATTTGGCTGTCTGGGGAAAGGACATTTAGGTAGAGGATCAAGTCCCAAATTCCTGGAATGTGTTTGGGGATCAGGAAGGAAGTTAGTGTGTTTGGAGTCTTGGGAACTTGAGGAAGAGCAGTAAGAAATGAAGTTTGAGGCGGGGGTGGGGTGGGGAGGGGGGGGGCTGGGCAGATTGTGCAGGCCCTTGTAGGCTATTGAAAGGATTGTGATCTCATGGACTGAGATTGGAAGTCATTGGATCAATCTAACAGAACAGTGGCGTAATTGGATTTGTGGTCTCCCAGGCCTTTCTGGCTAGTATGTTGAGAATAAACTCACGGGGAGATGTAGGGTGGTAGCAGGGAGAAGCCTCAAAGAGGCTCAAGTCCAGAGGACACGGTCAAGCTAGCTGTCAGCTTGCACCAGCAGCACATCACAATGAAAGGAGTCAGGGCAGTCCTCAGCACTAGCTACACAGCAGTGTGTTAGGCAGATGAGCTCTCTCCTTGTAGATCATAGATTCTACTGGGGAGAGAAGTGCGAGGGGTCAGATTCCAGAGATGTTTATTGAAGATCAGAGCGTGATTTATTGAGGGGGCAGTTATAAGTTGTGAGAGAAAGGTCACTGAGGATCACAGAATGGAATTTCCCATTAATCAATTGGGAAAGATGCTGTGAGAAGCAGGTGTTCTGTTTGGGGTGATGCGGGAAGCCATGTTCAAAGTGTTCACCTGAGATAAAGAACAGGCAACTAAACCCACTGCCACTGAGTCGATTCCAACTTGTAGGACCTGTGGAGGATTTCTGAGGCTACAGATCTTTGTGGAACAGAATAGCCTCATCGTTCTCCCAAGGAGCTGTGGTTCGAGCTATTGGAGTTGCGTTTAGCAGGTTTGGTGTAACCGCCTGTGCCATCATCTATCTATCCGTCCGTCCGTCCGTCCATCCATCCATCCATCCATCCATCCATCCATCCATCCATCCATCCATCCATCTATTTAGCCATTATATATTTAAAGCCCACCAGCCTGGATGGGATCAACAAGGGACTTAGTATGGCTAAAGGGAGACTCTAAAATCAGGTCCCTGTGGACTCCAACGTCTACAATAGGGGAGATGAAAAATGATGAACACATGACCAGAGAGGCAGGAGAGAACCAAGAGAAGGTGAGGTCCTGGAAGCCCAGGACGGAGAGTATGTCAGGGAGGAGGTTGCGATCAGTTGTATTAAATACAAGGACGGCTTCATCTGAGTGGAGATGTTAGCTGTTTTGCAATCATTACAGTTTAATCACAAGACTCCCCAGGAGGCTGTGCACGCCCAGGTCATCAGGGAGAAAGGGAAGCAGGATGCAGTAAAAATGAGTGAGGTCGTTCTTTGTACACCCAACTGGACTCCTTCAAGATCTGTCCCTAAAGCGTCTCATTTGCTGGACTTTTAAAACTGGCACAGGATGCAGTTTTTGATGCTTGTTCCCCAGGAGTGTAGACTTCAGACCTTCACTTGGGGCTCATCAGATCTCAGACCCTACTTAGATCTTCTGAGATTCTGATTTTTATTTTTTACATTCTCACATACGTTATAAGGATATTAAAGTTTGAGAAGCCTGGTTTCCAAAGGTGTGGTCCTCTAACCAGCAGCCTCAGCATCACCTAGGCACTTGTTGGACATGTAAATGGTCAGCTCACCCCAGGCATACTGACGGAAGCTCTAGGGGTGGGCCCAGTAATTTGTTGTAATAAGCCTCCAGGTGATTTTGATACATCCCAAGTCTGAGAAACACACCTATGGGTTATTGATTCTTTTCTCCGGCAGCCTATTGGAATCACTTGGGGAGTTAAGAACAAAATACCACCACCAATGGTCAAATCTCAGCCCCAGAAATTATGTTCTAGAGTGGGCCCCGGTGTAGTTTCTTTGCTTCTTTTCCTGTGTGAGTTTTCCTGTACATTCTTGTTTCTTTGTTTTTTAAGTTAGTTCAAGGATTATTTGTTGGCCTTTAGGAATGTTTCCAGTCCAGTCTGTTGGGGCACCACTCCCTGGTCCCAAAATCCACTTTCAGCATTCCCTGGGGACCTCGCCGCTCCATTCCCTTGCTGTTCTGTTGCATTCCCTTAGTGTTTTGCCTCGGTGTGGAGGGATCAGATTGGGTGCATTTCCCACACTGTGTCTCCAGTGTCCCCTGTAGAGCTATGGGTCAGTGAGGGACGTCATGTCTCATAGTGGGGCCGGCGATGTGGGCCTCTCTGTGGACTGGTTGCTCTAATTAGGGTCATCGTCCTCAAGGCCTGGTGGGCCAGGCTGTGCTCCACTCTCTCCTCCTCCCCCTTCATCAGCACCGGAGCTGCAGAATCAATGTCGTCCTTTGAAATAACTTCTTCTGGGGGGCATTCTTGTTTCTTTGTATGCCTCATAATTTTTGGTTAAAAAGGGGCCATTTAAAAATAATGTCATGTGACATATCTAGAAAGAAGTCCCCTTTCCCCTAGTTCATTGTTCTGGCGGTTTGTTTAGGGGCTCTTCTTAACTCATGCTGTAATGTCTATATTTTCTGTTATGTGTTGGCATTGAAGGCTTTGCCCTATGAGCTTAGGGGTCACCTAATGATTGGATAGATAGATGCCTTGAAACTAATCAGCCTCCCAAGTTTTGCTGAGCATGGGGGGCACACACCAGCAATGCCCAGGCAAGCAATTTACCCTCTGCTTCATCTTTGACTTTCTGCTTGGATGGAGCTTCAAGGACAGCCAGAGGTGAGCTCTTAGGACTGTCTCGCTTCTTTCCCAGGCATGTGTGGCCTTCTGGGTCTTCAGAAGCCCCAACAGGGCTTTTGAAAATATGTTAAAATCTAATTTCCCTGCTTATTTTCGTAAGTTATATGGCCGCCTTCTTATGTGTCTCAACTGTATCACCAGGTGAGGCAGATGTGGATCGAAACAATTGTTGCTGATTTTGACAAATGGCCATTCACTCTGAACAAACCCTGAGTCAGGTCATGTGAAGACAAATCCTAAGAGTGGGGGTTTTCAGGAAACTGCCAGATAGGTGGTTCTCTGCCAGTGGTGTTTTGGGGAGTTCCAAATCCACTCTGGCCCCCCATTGGCTGCTAGCATACCGATTGTAGGGCTGTTATTTTTTCAAGACAACCTTGGAGATGTGGGGGTGGGCAGATGGGAATCTTACCACTATCGAGTTGATGCTGACTCATTGTGACCTTACAAGACCCTTGTGAGTTTCTGAGACTGTAACTCTTCACGGGAGTAGAAAGCCCCATCTTTTACTCATGGAGCACCTGGTGGCTTCGAACTGCTGGCCTTCCAGTTAGCAGCCCAACACGTAACCAGTATGCCACCAGAGCTCCTGCAGATAGGAATAAAAATGCCCAGCTGGTTAAAATGCCACAATGTTCACTTGTTACCTCTGAAATCCAGACATTTTTTGAGTGCCCATCTTGAATTTTAATAATTGATTTTTAGATGTTGAGACTACACAGCAGAACGTAACACCGAGTCAACAATCTTAGCCTGGACGATTCCGTGGCGCTGATTGATTGCATTCTTTAGTTGTTCCGCCTCTCTCACTCTAAGGCTACTCTGATTGTTGGAACCTGGGGTTAATTTTCAGAGCTCCAGAAAAGTTGATTGCTTCAATTTGGGGCCAGAATTTTGGATCAGATAATATCTATGAGTCTGGGAGCTAGTATTTCTTTACAACTGAAATGTAGGTGACGGGATTTTGTATTGCCTAATTAACAGTGTAATTGGGGATATGAAGGAATATTTAGAGGAGAATCTAATACAATCTATGGAATAGAAACTGAAAGTTTCTCACGGTTCTGTCAGCCAGGATACGCAAAGAGCCTTGAACACCTGTGGATTTAGTAAACCCTGTTGATTTTAATCACATTAACCCATTAGCTCCCGTTAAGTTGCTTTAAGATATTTTGAGGTTATATATATATATTTTACATTTTATTAGGGGCTCATACAACTCTTATCACAATCCATACATATACATACATCAATTGTATAAAGCACATCTGTACAGTCTTTGCCCTAATCATTTTCAAAGCATTTGCTCTCCACTTAAGCCCTTTGCATCAGGTCCTCTTTTTTTCCCCCCTCCCTCCCCACTCCCTCCTCCCTCATGAGCCCTTGATAATTTATAGATTGTTATTTTGTCATATCTTGCCCTATCCGGAGTCTCCCTTCCCCCCCTTCTCTGCCGTCCATCTCCCAGGTAGGAGGTCATATGTGGATCCTTGTAATCAGTTCCCCCTTTCCAACCCACTCACCCTCCACTCTCCCAGCATGCCCCCGACACCCCTGGTCCTGAAGGTATCATTCACCCTGGATTTCCTGTGCCTCCAGCTCCCAGATGCACCAGTGTACAACCTCTGCCCTATCCAGTCCTGCAAGGTAAAATTCAGATCATGGTAGTTGGAGGGAGGAAGCATCCAGGATCTGGGGGGAAAACTGTGTTCTTCATCGGCACTACATCGCATCCTGACTGACCCATCTCCTCTCCTAAACCCCTCTATGAGGGGATCTCCAGTGGCCGACAAATGGGCCTTGGGTCTCCACTCTGCACTTCCCCCTTCATTCACTATGGTATATATATATATATAGTTAAAAAAATTTTTTTTGCATGATGCCTTATACCTGGTCCTTTGGCACCTCGTGATCGCACAGGCTGGTGTGCTTCTTCCATGTGGGCTTTATTGCTTCTGAGCTAGATGGCCACTTGTTCACCTTCAAGCCTTTAAGACCTTTGGGGTTATATTTTAAGTATAATGTAATTTCGGGTTAGACTATAGTATATTTCTTTAATTGGAAGAGGCTGAAACATTCCATACTATTGTTCAAAATTAACTGATGCAATAATATTTGCTGAGAAATTACTCTGAGACTTTATAAACGGTATTAAATGAGATAAGTAAGCTGTTAGCCAATAAGTGTCATCTGCCTTCCCTAATACCTCTCTTCAAGGTAACTGTCCCCCTTCCGCTCCCTTAGTGGACTCTGAATATAACGTAGAATGCCGTCGTGGGCTTACATGTTTATCTTCACCACTCAATGTTCTTAATGAAGGCATGATTCCTGTTTCATGCATATAGTCGCCCTATACTTGACACCACGACACCTAACAGAGCAACAATGTTGTTAGTATTTTAACAACATACTTAGTATTGTAATGGACACAGAGACTGTCCTTCACACATGTTAAGTAGCTAAGTAAATAAAGGCCAAGCAATAGGTAAGTAGTTTTTAATAACCTCAATATGAAAACCTTTATATTATAATATCAGTATTAAACAAACTGAGTTTTAAAATAGCAGTAAACTAAGTATTAAGCCCTTTCTCTGTGTCACTTAGGAAGACTGTTTCTTGGGTCATCTGATGTAATCCTTTCAGGAACACCCCTCCCCCCCCCAGAGAGTAGGTATATTTATCCCCATTTTACAGATGAGGAAATTGAGGCCCAGAAGAGTTAAGTCAATTGTCCTACAGCTTCTAAGTGATACAGCTGGATTTACAAGTCAGGTCTGCATGATTCCATGGTCCATGATGTGAACAAATCACTGATACAGTGACTATGGAGGAAATTTACTTCCCTTCAGACTAAACAGACTAATCCGATTCCTGCTAGGTATGGACACTACATCATAGTGTAAAGGTTTCATCTATAAACGGCCTCATGCCCTGGCTGGTTACACATTCCCTGGTTATTAAAGCCCAGTCTTCCTGGTGGGACTTAGGAAGGACTGGCATTCTGTCTCCACTTTCCTGTGGATTCTCTAGAACTTTCCTCTCCTGGATACTTTCTTGTTTGGGAACCACACGATAATCATGTTGGTCCCCCCCAAATCTGCCATCCTAGTCAATGCCAACTCATAGCAACCCTATAGAAAAGAGTACAACTATCCCTGTGAACTTCTGAGACTTCAATTCTTCGTGGGAGTAGAAAGCCCCAACTTCCTCCCACAGAGCAGCTTGTGGTTTTGAACTGCTGACATTGGAGTTAGCAGCCCAGCTCACAGCCACTACACCACCAAGGCTTTCAACAAACAAAGTAGAAAAGAGCCGCTCCTTTTCCCACTCTTGGGGATATATATATGATACAAGAGGGTCATTTTAGAAAGCAATAGTATATCCTATGGCTAAGTGATGCGTTATTGGGCCAGATCCTATGTTTGTCTCTCCAGATCCACTCTCTCCTCTTCTCTACTCGGCTCTGAGCATCAGGCAGGCCTCCTGTCCTCTGACTTCCAGTTGAATTTGGTCAGTGAGAAGAAGAGTGTCCAGTTTTGGTTCTGGTTATGTTCTGGACATAGGTGTTTCACAGGTCCTGTGAAGTAGCCTCCTTCTCACAAGGAAAGCTCTGATCCAGTTCCCAGGAAGGTCTTCAAACTGACCTTTTAGACCCAGGATGCGTCCCTGTCCTTTCTGCAGTTCACCCATTCTGCCCACACTGGTCAACAGCCTCGTGTGTAAGCTCTCTTCAGCTTGTCCCTCTCCTGCTGGTGCCCCTACCTGACAGTGACCGTCAGCATCGTAAATCAGCCAGATGATGCATTTTTGGCAGCTCAATGGAGATCTTAATAAGCACAGATGATTCTGTAGAAAAACAATTTGTCTTAAAGGTTTCTGTTTGGGAGATAGCTCATTTTAAAGTTTGAGATCTCTTTTGTCCTCTTCGATCTATGAATTGTATAACAATTTTGCCACTAAATGAAAGTCACTAGTAAAAGAACCAGTTTCTTCCCACCCAAGGTAGACTCTGAACCCGTGAGAGGTTAAAACCAAATTAAATCCAAAGCTCATCGTAGTTTTGCTGTGGTGTAAACCTACGTTGGTTCCCCGTTATCCGTAAGGTGAAAGTAAAACTTGGTGTTGGGCACAGAGAAGCTTTTAGGCAGGTAAATCGCAACTTGCTTCAAATCCTCCTCACGTTCAGAGAGCGAGGTTGTGTCATATGCATGTCACAGGTTGTTAATACGCCTTCCTCCACTCCCAATGTCACCTTCTTCTTCATATAATCCGGCTTCTCTGATGGTGTGCTGTGCATACAGCTTGAATAAGTATGGTGAGAGGATATAGTCATCACGATGCACACTTTCCTGATTTTAAACCATGCCACATTCCCATGTTCTGTTTGTGCCACTGCCTCTTGTCCATGTACAAGTTCCGCCTGAGCATGGTGGTACCTTGGAATTCCCATGCTTCTCAAGCAATCCATGGTTTGTTAGGATACCAGGCCGATGCCTTTTTGTAGTCAAGAAAACAGATGAGAACGCTTGAAAGGGTTCTTGGGGGAAAGGTCACTATCTTTCAATTCCATTTTTCTGTGACCTTTTTAAACCCACGAGTATCTTGCGTTAGGACGATAACTTAACCTTCCTTCTGCACCTCCGTTTGGTAACTTCTTCAGGGGAATGATGCCATCCGCCCCATAGACGGGTAGTGAGGGGCTGGGAAACGTGCATAAGGTTCTAGGACAACGTTTGACTCGAAATAGGCACTCGGTGAAATAAAAGCTCCTTGCTTTTACAAGCATTCTGTGCTGGACACTTCTCTTGTGATTTCCTCTCATGCTTATTTAAATCTGTCGCGATCCCGGATCAGAGCTTTCGCTATCAAGCTTTAGCCTTGTATTCCCGTTTTCCCTTGGGCAGTTTAGCTTGACTCAAAGGGACCCACAGCAGCACTCAACTTCCCCCCGCTTCTTTCTCATTCAGCATTCCCTACCTTGATGAAGGCCACCCCGAGCGTGATGCCCAAGCCAGAGATCAACAGTCAGTGTAGATGCCTCTCTTTCCATTGCGACCTGTATCCAACCAGTTCTGTTACATTAGCTTCATGAATTTCCCCTTCCCCTTATTTGGATTAGAACAAATTACGGGTGACACTGCAAAGAATGGGAATTCCGGGACATTTAGTAACCCCAGAGGAAATGGAAATACAACACTAACGCTGGAGAGAGAGCTCTGATCAAGGGTCTCTATAGATCTTGTAAAGGATGTGGAGTGGGCTTTGTGCTTCCTTAGAATGATTTGCTGCTTAAGTGTCAATGCTTTAGGAGAAATGCTACTCGTTGCTATTTTTGGACACTCAGATTTGGTTCAGCTTGATCCCACTTGAAAGTAAAATGGAAAAAGGATTCTAAAACGAAGGAATGAGAATTGAGAAAACAGCATTGTTGCTCTGGGTCAGTCGATTCTTTGTCGGAGTCCTTTAAAAGTTTACACATAAGACATCCTAGCACAGGATTTACGAAGGGTTTGCTTTGCTTATTAGTACAGCAGATGTGCTATTGACATAGTCACTTGTTGCTGGTGTGTGCCACTTAGTGAGGAGCCTCCAGGGTGGAGTGACAGTGCCCCCCCACACACACCCCCCAGAGCTTCCTGGGCTAAAATAGTCACAGTACCCACTCCCAGGTCTTTTCTCCAGTGTTGTGATGTGTTGACTCTGACTCTGTGTAGCAGGACAAAGCATTGCCCAGCCCTGTACCATTTTCACCATCTTTGATATGCTTTGAGCCCATTGTCAAGCCTATCGTGTCTGAAAGTAAACTTATATCAATCCAAGTGATTTAACACGGACCTCACAGCCATCGAATCAGTTCGGGCTTAAAGCGACCCCATAGGACAGAATAGAATTGCCCCCGTGGGTTCCAAGGCTAGAACTCTTAATGGGACTAGGAAGCCTCCTCGTTCTCCCATGGACCATTGAAGTCTGATCTTCATAGTTGACACTGCATGCTATCGAATTCTAGAAAAGCTTCATGTACCATTATGTTAAGACTGATTGTCTGCTTGCTTATTTGCCTACCTTGCAGCCTTGCTTTGCATCCTGAACGAGTGTTGGTGGCAACAGGACAAGTTGGGAAGGAGCCTTACATCTGCGTTTGGGATTCTTACACCGTGCAAACTCTGTCTGTGCTGAAGGACGGCCACACACACGGGATAGCTTGCTTAGCCTTCGACGTAGATGGGCAGGTATGTGGCCATTTCTCTCCCTTTCCTCAATTTTCTTTGAAAAAATGAGTGCTATAGAAAACGATTATAAATCTCTGAGTATTCACTCAGAAAGCAGGTGATGAAAAGTGCTTGCTTGTCCAATGACGGGGATGGATGGGCAGGTTGGTGGCTGATGGATGAGTGGTTAAAATTGAAGAACAATAAGGGATTTGTATTTTATTGTATCAAAAACTTTCTCAATTGAATTCATTACTACCATGAAAATTGACAAAAAAAAATTTAGGTGAGTGGAAAACTTGCTTGTTTCTTAAAAAATACTTTTCCATACCACTCCTTTCCAGGTAGCGAGAATATAGGATCAATGGAAGACATCTTTAGAAAATTCAGTTTTTCTATGTAGAGAGCTGTGTGTATCCAACTGTCAGTTCTTTAAAAGGTTATTTATCAAATGTAACATTTTCTAATAAAAGCTAGGAGCCAGTTTCTGTAGTATGAGCTGTTTTTGCACAAAACTTAAAGAACAAAATGAAAGACATAATCAGCAAGCTACATTTGTGTCCACTCCTACTCAGGTGTTTAAAATGTAGTGGACAAACCAAAAGCCTTTTCTTGGTAGTGTTTTTGTGAAACTCTGCTACCCAAAACATACTTAAAATATGGTCATAGGAAAGTGTATTTTTTACAGGTGGGGTTAGCTGACGGTTACTTTTAATGTCTTACCTTAAAAAGAGTCATTAAAATTGTTTTAACTTTAGGGAAAGGTTTAGTTATCTTTTCGATCCATAAAACTGGTAGCTCTAGATCCCGCAGAACTAGATTGCGGCGTCCTATTCCTTTAAAAAATGGCAGCCGGCAGATGTTCCGTATATACGTCTGAGGACGAGCTTCTTTGAATCTCATTGTCTCATAGGACGGTCTCAGAAGAGAGCCTGTAAGAATTCCATAAAGGCTTCACTTGATACTCCTGGCGGGGGCGGGGGGGGGGGGGGCGTGCACTGCTACATTTGCGATCCCCGTATAAACTGTGATTGGCAATTACAGAAACTTGGTTCGTGTTTCAGGCTTGCTATTATCTTTAGTCCCTTCATTTCCTCATATCCGCACTTCTCTCCTTTTCCTCTCTAAAGGAAAGTGAGTAACTTGATGGGGACGCCTACTGGTTGGCCAACTTCACTGGCGCACAGAAAGAAACTTTAAAGCTTTTGAAAAGTCACTTAGGAAATGAGGTAGTTCGTTTATTGTGCCAACCTGGCCAATAAACACATGTGGGGTTAATTGAAGGGCAGAGGGATAAATGGCTCAGTGAGCCTCGCCTTTCTAGTTCTCGGGTCTCTTGCTTTCTGATGGTCTGACCAGGGTGCAGCTGCCTTAGCCAGTTCCCTGCTTCAGCTGGCAAGGCTCACTTCCTGCAAGACATCCTTGAGGAGAAGCCACATGGACCTACCCCGATGCAGCCCTGGGTGCTGGAGCAGCCGTGTGGAGACCCCTGCCAGCACTGAGATGTTTATACATTCACTGACTCGGCTTTCCTCCTGCAGTCAGTGTCATTGTGTGTGTTTTGTGAGACGGAGGAGGACTTTGTGGATTGGTGGCGGACATAGGGGTTAATGTTGGTCTTGTGGGCTTGGGCAGCACTGGGTTGGGATGTTTCCTTGATGTGCACTTAACCTTTATATAAAACTCTCTCTTATACATGATTTTCTGTGGATTTATTTCTCCAAAGGACCCAGACTGACACAGGAAAGGTGTCAGTTCCACACTGTTTGGCACTCAGTGACTCCATACTCTACATAAATGCTTTCCTCTCAACACCGCTGTTGAGGCATGCCTCCCGGAGTCACAGGGAAACCGTGACCTTAGTTTTTCACTGTTGGAAACCCTAATTTAGCTTAGGCTGAGCCACCCATCAGAAACGTTTGGGGGTACCTATATCTCGCCAAGACAGAGGGCAGGCACTTAAAAGTTTAAGCTCATGAAATCCATCATCATCAAAGATGATCATTATTTGATGTTGTTGTTCGGTGCCATCCAGTTGGTTCCAGCGCACAGAGACCCGATGTACAGCAGCAGGACCCACCATCCTCAAAAGGGTTTCTGTTTTGTGTCCATTGTTGCAGTTACGGTCTCAATCCATCTGGTCTTGAGTCTTCCTCTTTTCTCTGCCCCTCTGCTTTACCAAGAATGCGGCCCTGCTCAGGGGCTGATGGCTCCTGAACACGGGTTCACAGTACACAAGACCAAGTCTCACCACCCATCTTTGCCTCTACGGAGCGTACTTCTTCCAAGATAGATTTGGTGTTTCTTTGCCAGCACCATAAACCAAATGTGATTTTACTAAATCCCAGACGCTGTGGTGAGACAGCATTATCTCATTTAATCCTCCCATTAGCCCTATGAAGTAGACACGGTTATCACCTCTACAGAGAGAGAAACAGGTTAACTCTCTTACCCCAGATTCACAGCTAGTAAATGGACCCAGGGCAGAAAGCAGGCTAAGCTCCAGTTCTTAATACACCTCTCAAATATTATTTATGTTTTAAAAGGAATTCACCCATTTCCAGAACAGTTAATGCTGAAACTACCAAATTGAAGAGATTAGGAAAATTGTTTCTTAAATTATGTTAAAAAACACCCAACAATAAAAAAAAACCACGTCTTACCTTACAAAATACACCTAAGAAAACCCATCTGTCAATATTGTGGCCTGGTGGGCTATGCATCGAGCTGTAAAGCACAAAGTCAGAGCTTCAAACCCACCTGTCAGTCCACAAGCGAACGGTGAAGCTTGCTGCCTGCGCCTGTAGAGATGACAAGCGGGGTCAGGGAACCTTATTTCTGCCATCAATCACTATCTGGATATTGATGACATCGTTCACAAGCCATATTCCTCGAGCGCCTCATTGGCTCACCCTCATGTGACATGCGGAGCCCTGGTGGTGCAGTGTCCATGCCCTGTGCTGCGGTCCACAAGGCCCCCTCCAAAACCACCAGTGGCTCCGAAGTAGAAAAACACACTTTCTGCTGCCTTAAAGAGTTACGGTCTCTGAGACCCACAGGGGCAGTTCTACCTTGTCCGATAGCAGCAGTTCTCAACCTTTGGGGGATCCAACAACCCTTTCACAGGGGTCGCCTAAGACCATTGGAAAACACATATTTCGGATGGGCTTACGAACCGAGACACCGCTCCTCTATCCGTCTCCAGGCGGGTCCGCCCACATGCACATGCCCCACATAGGAGTACCCGCGTGAAGACCGTTACCCATGCTGCACCATGCTTCAAGACAGAACTTCATTTATTTGTCATTAGAAATAAATATCCCACAATATGTCGTTACATATTGTTGTTGTGATGAATCACTATGCTGTAATGATGTCCAATTTGTAACAGTGAAGACACATCCTGCCTATCCGATATTTACATGATGATTGATAACAGTAGCAAAATGACAGT
Organism: Tenrec ecaudatus; assembly: GCF_050624435.1. Classification (NCBI taxonomy): domain Eukaryota; kingdom Metazoa; phylum Chordata; class Mammalia; order Afrosoricida; family Tenrecidae; genus Tenrec; species Tenrec ecaudatus. The sequence continues at coordinate 14,808,996 of NC_134543.1, forward strand.
TATGAAGTAGCAACGAAAATCGCTTTATGGCTGGAGGTCTCCACCGCATGGGAAACTGTGTTAAAGGGTCGCGGCATGAGGAAGGCTGAGGACCACTGTCCTCTAGAGTTGCTGTGAGCCAACATTGACTCGATGGCAGTGAGTTTGGAGTCTGGTTTTAATGTGATGGCTGCCACTGTGGTGTAATGGTATGAATTGGGCTGGTAACCCCAAGGCCTGCAGTTCAAACACATCAGCCGCTCCTCTGGAGAAAAGTGAAGCTTTCTACTCCAGTAAAGAGTTACAGTCTCGTCAATCCATAAGGGCAGTTCTACCCTATAGGATCCCTGTACGTCAGCATCAACTCAAGAACTGAGTTTTTAATCTGATGCGAGTACTGCTTTTCTGTGGTGAGCTGGGTGGTGTTGGTTGGTGTTGATGATTTCATGGGCCTTGTACAGCCTGTGGGCCGGACATTCTCCACCCTGATTTAAAGCCTCGTAGACTAGCAAGGACAGAGCCTTACTCAGTCCTGTAGGGTCGCCCTGAGGCGGGATGGATTGATGGCGATGGCCAGGTATAAATTGTGTATGCCAAGTTGGAAATAGCTGATGACTTTTGCACTTTCGATTAGATTTGGAGCGATAAGTAATCGTTTGAGATGACTTATTCAGCTTGGATGGCTTTCCAGTCGGTGGCCACACTGAATGTTCTTCTCCTCCCCAGAGCTTTCCTGAAGTTGGAGTTGAGTACCCGTGCTTACGCAGGCAGCCCGCCTTCCCGAGGCTAATTAGGGCTGAGTGGCTATTTGTATGAACCTACATGAAACCAGGACAAACATTCCGTAGTCAATGGAAGCTTGGGCTGGGGAGGAGGGGGAGTTGGCTGGTGCTTTATCTTGAAAATGTGACCCTAATTTACAAAAGCTCAGTTCGCATATTTCACAAAGTCCAAGTTGTAATTGCAGTTGCAGGCTAATTTTTGAAGTGAACTAAGAATTTTATTTCTTTTTGTAAAGCACCGTTTTGTTTGTTACGTTGTGATACAGCACAGAATACTTCTGCTCCCCTCTGATTTTTCGCCTCGTGCTTATCAAGAGGGTCAGCTTTGTATAAATACCAGTGGGCTTCCCTGATTGGTTGATTGACATGCCGTACATACTCGTGCATAAGCTGAGTTTTTCAGGACACTTTTAATGCGCTTTTTGTGGTAAAATTAGGCGCCTCGGCTGATATCCAGGTCGGCTTGTACTTGAGTATGTACGGTACTTCTTTTTGGTCAATCCCTTGGTATGTAGACACAGCTGAAGTGGCTATTCTGTTCTCCTTTTTCTGTCAGGTCTTGCTAGGAGCCCTGATGGAGTAGTGGTTAGGCCTGCGACTGCCAACCGCAAGGTCAGCAATCTGAAGCCACCATCCGGTCCTCAGGAGACAAGCTATCGATTCCTGTAGAGTTACTGTCTCAGCCACGTCTGCCCTGTCCTGCAGGGTTCCTGTGGGTCGCCATGGACCCAGTGGCAGGATCTTGGTTTGTTCACCATCCAGTGTGCAAGGAGTCCTGGTGGCCTTGTCTCAGTGACCGTTGGACTACCAAGTGTCAGGTCAGCAGCTTGACTCCATCGGCTGCTGCCCAAGAGAAGGACGAGGCTGCCTGGCCTGTGGAGATTGGCAGTCTCAGGAAATGTACAGGGTGCTATGAGTCGGGACAGACTCCATGGCAGGGTGCGGAGCTCTGTGAGGATCTGATGGGACACGTGGGGCTTTCAGCTTGCGTCTGTGAGGAGCTGAGCCATCAAAGAGACACTGACTATCTCTCTCTTTAAGCTGCTCTACAATTTTAGCATCCACACCCGTGTCTCTCCAAGAGGAACAATCCAAAACGCTGGAAAGCAGATACCTACACTTTATCCTGGACTGTAGGCTGTGGGATGAGGGGTGCCTCCCCACAAAATAAATTCAGATTTTTCCAAAGCTATGGATTTAAATTTTTTAATAAAGCAGGCCTTATCACCTTCAGAGTGCTCTCCATTACACTTAGTACATTTGTCACATCTGCGATTCCATTCTTGAAAACATTTTTCAAACTCATCTGTTTTGATGGCTGAAAGCACCTCCCTTGTTTTTTGGGTTTTTTTTTTTTTGGCTTCACTTCTTCTATATCATCAAATCTCTGTCTTTTCATGTCCCTCTGCATTTGCTGAAACACAAAAGTTGCACGGAGCGAGGTCAGGTGAGAGGTGTGTGGGGCAAGAGAGGCGTGCTGTTTTTTGCCAAAAACTGGCGAACTGAGGTGGCGGCATGAGCAGGTGCATGGCCGCGATGGCAAAACCAGTGCCCGTCTGCCACAACCGGGCCTTTTTCTGTCACACACTGTTGTGCAATCTTTCCAGAACCTCTAAAGACAAAGCTTGATTAACAGTGTGACCTGGTGGAACAAACCCCAAGTGCATTATCCCCCCCTCACATCACTTCTGGGTTTGGGGGGTACCCCCTCGTAGAAATGTTTTTAATTGCCAGAGAGATACTGACTTTTTTTGTTATTTTTTTCTGCAAAGGGGGGAAGTCGGCCAAATCAATTTGGGAACCTGTGATCTGCACAGTGTGCTACAGCAAGAGATAGAGATCTTTGTTCTGCCTAGATACTTAGTGAGAGTCTCTGTGTCCAAATAGAGTCCTTCAGCAGGAACAAGTCTCTCTTTAAGAGGGGGCCCACATTAGGTCTCTCTTTTTGGTGGCGTGATTGGGGCGAGGGGTTGTGAAACCTATCTTATCTTTTCTAGAAATATGTCAACTTAATTACTAGTGCTTTTAATACATCTTCACATCTCATAAGGCTAGCCTTCCCCTGCCCCTTTTCTTTTTCAGATGCCAGTGTAGCAACTCTTCTTCAACTTGGCCTTCCCTTGGCCTCAAGTCCCCTCAATAATTTACTTGTAATGTTCCTCAAGAAGCCATGAAGGAGCGTTACATTTAAGCTAAGGGAGACTTACATCTCTCATTACTGTTTCGGTTCCCCAATAGGATGTGTCTTTTCCACTCCTTGGTGTGGTTAGGAGCCATCCAACGGGTCCTCACCCGTAACAGCGCTGGCATATGCACGACAGAAAGAAGCACTGCAGGGCCCTATGCTGTCCTCACGGCTGTTGCTCTTTTTAGGCCCATTGTTACAGTCGTTGTGTTATAAAGACTCGGAAACCTCCCAGGCTGACACTCCCATCTTCACATTCTAGACCTGTGACTGCCCCCTGCCCCCCCCCCCCATCATCCCACAGGTGGCTTGTCATTGGGAGGTGCCATTGAGTTGGTTCTGACTCAGAGCCGCCCCAGGCACAGCAGAAGGGAACTCTGCCCGGTCCCGGGCCGTCCTCACAGTTGTTCCTGTGTTCGAGCCCATTGCTGCAGCCACGGGGTTAGTCTATCTCGTTGAGGGTCTTCCTGGTCTTTGCTGCCTTCTACTTCGCAGCATGATGTCCTTCTCCAGGGACAGAGTCCAGCACCACACCAGCACACAGTGCAACAGGATAGTACAGTCAATGGAAAGAGAGTGGTGGCCTCAACGTTTGGGAGGGAAGAAATCTAAATGCAGGGCCCCAGCTCTAGAGAAAGCTTCCCTGTGTGTTGGCTCTGGGGGAAGGTCCTTGTCTCTTTCCACTTATGTTTATTGGTTTGTGCAGTGTGGCATCCATCTCCCCCACCTGTGTTGTTTCCTCTGCCCTTATATTGCCCCAAAGAGATTGATTGAAGACACGGCCAGTACTAAAACTTCCCCATCAATACAACAAAGAAAATCCTATTCCCAAATAACCACAGGTATCGTAAGATTGAAGGATTTCAGGGAGCCCAGACGGCATAGTGGTTACACATTGGGTTGTTAGCTGCAAGGTCAGAAGTTCTAAACCACCAGCTGCTCCATGGAAGAAGGACAGGGCTTTCTACTCCCATAAAGCGTCACAGTCTCAGAAACTCACAGGGGCAGGTCTACCCTGTCCCATTGGGTCACCAGGAGTTGGCATTGGCACGATGGCAGTGAGTTTGGAGTGTTGGATGGTGTGGTGGGCTCTGGGTTAGACTGCCAAGCACAAGGCCAGCAATTCAAACCCACTAGCCATTCCCTGGAAGAAAGAGGAAGCTTTCAGCTCTCTAAAGATTAATAACCTTGGAAACTCACCAGGACCATCCTACCTGTCTTGTAGGCTCTCTGCAGGTTGGAGTGAATTCCATCCACGGCAGTGAGTTTATTGGATAGAATTTACAACACATATTTTCCAGGAGTCACAATTCAGTCCCCAAGAGAGGCCTTTTAAAGTCTTCAACTTCCTGTGATGACTGCAGGAAGATGCTACCCAGGAGAGCGCCACGATCGGGCAGGTGGTGTCAGAGGGTCACTGGCTGCTGTCTTGACATGAAACTGTAGGTGGGAGTTGAGCTGAGAAGAAGCCGGGAGACCGCCCCCCCCACCACCACCCGGAGTCAGTGGGGATGAGAGTGCACATATAATGGGGGGCTGGGGTCTAGTTCGTAGAGGTAGAAGTGGTGAGCAGTAGTCAGATGCTGGAAATACTTTGAAGGTAGAGCCGCCCTGATTTGTTGGTGAACTGGAGATAGGAAAGAAGAGTCTCAGGTATATCTTGTAGAATTTCCTTGAGCAAGTTAGTGGTAAATTGCATTACACTTCTTCCATAGTCGTGCGTGTGCGCTCTCTCTCTCTCTCCTCTCTCTCTCCTCTCTCTCTCTCTCTCTCTCTCTCTCTCTCTCTCTCTCTCTCTCTCTCTCTCTCTGTCTTTTCTGGGAAGATTGTTTTGTTGGGTATACAAATCCACATTGTGAGTTACCATAACAACTGGCAGACCCCCCCCCCCCCCACACACACACACTGCTTACTGGGTTTCATTGTTTTGCCACTCTGTTTTCAGAGCTCACTCTCAATTTGACTCACAAAGGATGCACCGCTGAAGTGTGGTTTCTTCCCTTCCCTTCTCAGCGGCCCACCTCTGTCTCCTCCTCTCTTCCACTCCCCCTCCTTCCCGCCCTCCGCGTTCGATGATGTTCTAGAGCCGAGGACTGATTTCTCTGGATCATTCTGGTAAATGTCCAGCCTGCTCTCTTAGAGCATCGTCTCCTCATTCTCTTTGCTATCGGGCTCTCTGGTGGCACTGCTCTGCTCTCTCCATCTGCCGGTGCTTCTTTGTCAGAGTCCATTGGCTTTTAAAATAGCCGAATCGAGGTCGATGCCAAACCAAGCCAGCCCCCTTGCTGGTGAGTCGGTCTGACTCACGGAGACCTTCAGGACAGCGGGGAAGTCTGTACAGGCCAGTCTGTACAGACGCAGGCAGCTCCTCTTTCTCCTTCACAGAAGCTGGCAGTCTTGGATCACCAAATCTTTTAAGTTAATATTGTACTGCATGGCTTGCCTTTTTATGATGAAAGTGGAAGCGTTCTTTGTACCTGCCAAGTGCAAGTTCTTTGCCAGATATTCTCTCCACGTTTGTAGATGGCCTTTTTATTTTCTTAATGGTGTGCTCTGGTGAGCAGAGTCTTTCTGGTTTATTCTGTCTGTGTCTTATATAGGAAATTCTGCCTACGGTTACAAAGGTACTTTTCCTTTGTTTGCTCCTAGCTGCTTTAGAGGGTTACCTTTTGCTTTATTTCTTTATTTTTTTACATTTAAGACAACAATCCATTTGAAGTTAATTTTTGTACATGTTCCAGCGTCATTAAGTTCTCTTACTTACTTGATGGTCAAGGAGGCTCCGGAAGTTCACGGAAATATCCCATCATGTTTTCATTCGATTTTCCACCGACGTGTGGAGGCTGGTCGCTCTCACACTGTTGATAGAAAAGCCTGCCCTTCCCTGTCGAATCCCTTTGGGACTCTTGTCAAGAAATGAATGGGTGTGTGGGTCTGTGTGTGCACACCCTGCTCTATCCCATGCATCTGTTCTGACTCTCACGTCCACACCACACTATTTTTCCATGACTTTAGTTTTAGGTCCATCTTGAAAACGAGCCATGTAAATCCTCAAAGTTTATCCCCCCAAAAAAGTTGTTTTGGCACTTTGGGCTTCTTTTCACACAAATCAGCGTCTGAATTTCTGTCAACACATTCTGTTGGGACTTCGTTGCATTTCATTGACTCTAGGGGAGAAAGGACCTCACGTTATAGTCCCACCAGTAACACAGGAAGGTTCCAGGCAGCGGCTCCGTATTCACACCCCCTGTGTGTGCTCTTCTGTGTCTGAAGGGGGTAGCAGCCATCCTAGGGAATGTGACGTGCATCTCGCCCTGGTTCATACTTCCCTGCTCTCACAGGTACGACTTTCCCTCCAAGCATTGTTCCACGTGCATGTCCCACATTTAGTGTTTTCCTTTCTTTTAATTCAAAGTGTTTTCTCACCTCTGTGATGTATTATCTCACCCCGGAGCTATCTAAAAGTGTCCTGGGCTCTAAAGAGCCCACACGGAGCTTCGCCTGCCATTGCGACTCTGCCCAGTGCCTTCTGTATGCCGACTGCCCTGCCCCGCCTCTGCCTCTCAGGACTGCAGGCCTGGCAAACCACCAAGGTGGCTTCTCCGCTCCTGTGCTGAATCTGAAATCGCCTCCTCGGTGAAAGCAGGGCTCGCCTGGTTTGGCTTCCCTGCTCTCGGCGTTTATCATACCGGCTTTCTGTGACCCACGTCTGGTTGTCTGAAGCAGGAGGGCAAGGTCTTACCCCAGACTCCACCCAGGGCTGCAAGGCCAGCTTCCAGGTGTCCTAACTTGTCCTCCACTTCCATCTCACCGTCTTTCCTCATCTCTTTTCAACTCTGTCTCTCCCGCTCTCTCAGACGCATTACTTCACTAATCCATTGAGGCTTTTTAGTTTGCTTTATTTTTCAGTTCCACAAGTGCTGATTGGCTGCTGCTTCTGTTCTTTCTTTTGGGTACTTTTGTATCGTCTCGTGCTCTTTGGTTGTATGTTCAGAAGCAGGCATCTTGAAGCCTTTTATGTCTCTGCTCACATTAAGCTTACGTTATCTGACACCTCTTGTGTCTGATGTTTTTCGAAAGGCTGACCTGAGCTCTGTGACTTGTTGATTCTCAACTCATGGTTTTACATGAGTATTGTGTTTTTTCTCATTTGTTTATTGCTGTCATTTTACAATCTTTACTTGTAGGGAGGATTTGAAACCTGGATGAAAGTTGCAGTTTTTCTGGTAACATTTATATTCGCTGGAACGAGAGCATGAAAGATGGCTATAGGCATTACCAACCCTTAGGGCCACTTCAAATCCACTTCCTACTCAGGAGACGCATGCTTATTGTGAATTTAGAGCAGTAAACCACGTGAAGCCTGCTTCTGGTTACAGATGTTCAGTGCAGGACATCCCCCACCCCTCTTTATGCATCCTGCCTCTTCTATAACAGGGATCCCTTCTTGTTTTCCTTAACCCCAGGGATCCACTGCTTTACTCAGAGATCTGCAGTTCAAAGCCCTACCTCGGGTCGGCCGTATCCTTTCTTCCTGCTCAGCCTACGGAACAGAAATGGGGGTGACCAGGATCCAGGTGTTCCTTGTAGGAGAAAGGAGCTATAGATGTTCTCTTCTCTCTAAGATTCCTAAAAGGAACCGCTTTATTTTTGTTCTCGAGTTTCGTAATTTTTTAGGAATGCGTTTTTTAAAAATGCTTTTACATGTGATGTAATGCTTTTAGTTTGGGGAAGGGAAAGTATTCAGGGTGCTTTCTCAATCCGACCGTTAAGACCCTCCACACATTGGACTGACCCAGTGGCGCCCACGGTGGGCTGCGACACAACCCAAGTGTTCGTGAGGGTGGCACAGGGTCTCGTTCTGTTGTGCTTGGCACGGAATTGAGGCCACCTAACAGTACCAATACTGTCAGCACCGGCAGCCTCTCCTGTTTCTTTTTCTAAATGTGTAATTCATTGGCAGCTGATGCACGTATCCTCGCGGCCCACAGTTCAATCACGTCAAGCAGTGCCGCACAACTGCTGCCACATCAGTTTCCAAACCTTCTTTGCCGTCCAGGACTCCTTGATACGGCCTTCCCTTTTATTACACCCGCCCCTCGCCCGCCTAAGGCGAACGGCTGCATGCATGTGTGGCTATTAACAAGCTTCAATACGTCCAGCTTTCTCGAGGAGGTCTGTGAAAAATAGTGTGTCAATTTGTGTGTCCTAAGCTCGTGACTGGACTCCTTGCCGCGTGTAATTTGGTTCCTCTCTTGTCTGTCTCCTCTCTGCCCCCTCCGCTCCTTGGACATGACTCAGCGCTTGGTCTCTGTTGGACTCGACTCACAGAATGCGGTTTGTGTTTGGGATTGGAAAAGGGGGAAATTGCTGTCCATGGCTCCGGGTCACACAGACCGAGTAAGTATTCCCCTGTGGAGTTCTAATGGGGACTGGATGGGGAAGGGGCTGAAAAGGGTCCAGGGGTTGCATGACTCTGTGTTTTGTTCTTCACAGGTTGTATGTCATTTAAGTTTCCAAGTACAATTGTAATGACCCATAAAGCTTTAGAATGCACCTGTATTATAGTACTCAGAAACAAGGTCCCGTGTGCTAGTGTAAAACTTTGAAGACTAGCTAGTAGTATGTTTCTGATTCCAAGTGGTATAAAATTTATATTAAAATATCTTGTAGTCAGCGGCCATCTAGCTCAGAAGCAACAAAGCCCACATGGAAGAAGCACACCAGCCTGTGCGATCACGAGGTGTCGAAGGGACCAGGTATAAGGCATCATCAGAACAAAAAATATCTTACCATAGTGAATGAAAGGGGAAGTACAGAGTGGAGACCCATTTGTCGGCCACTGGAGATCCCCTAGCAGAGGGGTCTAGTGGAGGAGATGTGTTAGTCAGGGTGTGATGTAGCACCAATGAAGACTACAGCTTTCCTTCAGTTCCTAAATGTTTCCTCCCCACCAACTATCATGATCCGAATTCTACCTTGCAAGTCTGGATAGAGCAGGGGATGTACACTGGTGTAGATAGGAGCTGGAGGCACAGGGGATCCATGGCGGATGATCCCTTCAGGACCAGGGGGGTGAGGGACAATACTAGGAGGGTAGAGGGTGAGTGGGTTGGAAAGAGGGAACCGATTACAAGGATCTACATGTGACCTCCTCCCTGGGGGACGGAAAACAGAAAAGGGGTGAAGGGAGACGCCGGATAGGGCAAGCTATGATAAAATAATCATTTATAAATTATCAAGGGCCCATGAGGGAGGGGAGAGCGGGGAGGGAGGGGGGAAAAAAGAGGACCTGATGCAAAGGGCTTAAGTGGAGAGCAAATGCTTTGAAAATGATGAGGGCAAAGAATGTACAGATGTGCTTTACACAATTGATGTATGTATGGATTGTGATAAGATTTGTATGAGTCCCTAATAAAATGTTTTAAAAAATATATATCTTGTAGTCAGCTTTTAAAGCGAATGTTATAGTATTTATAGAAAGCATTGATAAAAAATGTATCACAAACATTTAAAAAGGAGTAATTATTCCATGCACTGTAATGCTAACCGGACCCAACACCAGAAGCATGCTATATGAATCTCTAAAAATTGTGTATAAAATGTTATGTGTACACCTACTCCTCACTTATTGGTTGCCCTGTTAGCCAGCATTTCATGTATACAACTATCTACTACAGTATCTACTACCCGACTATTTTGATCCTGACCGATGTATGTATGGGAGTAACGGATGCCAAGGTACTCGGGTAAGAGCGATGGTTAAAGTCAGGTGTCACCTGGCTTGGTCATGGCTCTCAGTAGTTTGGAAGTTAGGTCATGATGTAATTTGGCAGTTGTGTAATGATGTAGTCATTGTCCATTTTTCAGTCCAAGCTGATCATCCTTCATGTTACATTTTTGCATAAGGACCTCGAAGCGAAATTTGTCAATAAGTAAGGAGTATATGTATTTGCATTTTGGAGAATAAACTAGATTTTCAGAAGTTCTCAAAGAATCTATTACATATTCACACATACAGTTTATATAGGTATTATGGTGTTAGCTTTATTTCTTTAGAGAGCTGTGTATTTTGATCTAGTTCAAATTATTTCACACATTAGAACTATGGTTTTAGTAAACAGGCCAATTATTAGAAAAACTAATAATATTAATAAAATTTTTTAAGTATCATGTGGTTAGTATTTTATAGTTGCATTGAAATGTTTTAATATAATGTGTCTTATGGGGAATTGTTCAGATTATTTATAAGACATCTTCTTTCTTGGTTATCATTGAGGCATTTTATAAAGGTTGTATGTATTCACCTTACTTAGACAGACCGTGTCTTAGTAAATATGGCGATGTTAAAGAAACATGATTCAGACTACCAGATAGAAAGAATAAATGATTACCTTCAAAATTATTCTTTCTTTTTAATGTTAAATTACATGTTTACAATGCATATTGTTCTTTGATTTTGTCATAAAATAATTTGTACCTGTTTAGAAATTATAGAATCTTAGAAAAGAAGCAAGCCCGGGAATCCCTCCAATTTAAGTTTAAGCTAATTATTTTTTCATGCAAGTGAACAGTAAGAAAATTAAAACAAAAACAATTTTTTACTGTGAAATAAACGTATTCTTGATGTAAGACATTCTGTGTGACTGGACAGCTGTGCAAACATACCTTGCTTCGCTGTGTGAGGTAAGAGAACGGCTCCTGTCTAGAGGTGGCCCGGGCTCCTGCCTGTGCTCTAGTCATGTGAAATCATTCCTGCAACTTGTGGTTCAGAATGTTTTACAAAATATACAAATCTTAAATTTCAGATTGCTTACCACGGTTCGTAAACACCGAGAAATGGTTGCTGCTCTTTGTTATTGTCGTACGTACGGTGTTTTTTAGAAAACTTTGAAATGTAGAATTTGGATGACTGTTTTTTTGAGAGTTCCCAGGAGGTGCACATGACTGGCACACTCTGCTGCCAGCCCGAAGGTTGGAGGTTCGAGCCCACCCACGGGCACCGTGGGAGAAACGCCTGGCGACGCAGCAGTGCTCGGATCCACATGGGGGTGGGGGGGTGGGCAGCAGGACTCGGAAGTCACTTGATACCTGCCTTACTGTGTTAGGATAGGTTAGCGTTTGGGCTGTTTGAAAGTCTTTTGGATAGGCTATTCATGTGATTCTGAAAATCTGTATTTTAACTGCAAATCTGATTTGTTTACAGATCTTTGATATCTCTTGGGATTTGTACCAGCCAAATAAGCTTGTCAGCTGTGGTGTCAAACATATCAAGGTACACCCGGAGGATCTTGTTTTATAAATATTCTTGTTACTTAGCTCGCTGCCCCTATGCATTTTACATAATATTTATGATTTGGACGTTACTTGTTTTTAAAGTTCTCAGATTTTCATACTCAGCCCTACAATTATGTCATAGGTATTTACTGTATGGGAGGCGTCTTATGGGATGGCGAGATTAACGGCAGGTTCATAAACCGCGCTCCACAAAAGAGCTCGCAGTGCAGTGAGCTAGGGTTCCCTGTCTTCATCTCGCTCGTGTTTCATTATGAAGGAAAATGTGCGGCTATGACGCCACCTGTTGTTTTTGTGACTACGTGTCATCAAGTCCGTTCTGACTCGGGGACCCTGAGCAAAGCCGAGCAAAACACCGCCTGCTCCCTCACAGCCTCACAAGCATAGCCATCATTCGAGCCGTGTGGCAGCCACGGCGTCGGTCCCTCTCGTCCAGGGCCTGCTGCCTCTTTCTCACTGACCCTCAGCTTTCACAAGTAGGATGTCCTCCAGGGACCGGTCCCTCCGGATATCATGCTTAAGGACACCAGACAACGTTTCTCCATCCTTGCCTCGAAGGAGCAGGCTGGATGTATTTCTTCCAAGACAGAGAAGCTTGCATTCCTAGCAGCCTAGAGTGTATGTGGTGTTCTTTGCTCACACCGTTACTGACAGGCAGCCATTCCTCCCCAGGCCTCTCCGCCCCTGTATGGCTTTGACACGCATGCAAAGGCATGGAAAGTGGCGTGACACCTTAGTCTTCATAGCAGCATCCTTGCTGTCTAACACGTCAAAGGGGTGCTTTGGCAACAGGTTTGTCCAGATTTCAAGACTGTTCCTTCCACGGGTGCTCTTTAGGGATCCAAGTAAAATGAAATCTGGCAATTTCAATATTTCCTCTTCTTACCATGATATTGCTTACTGGTGCCGTTGTGAAGATGTTTGCTTTCGTTGCATGAGGTTTGTCCGCGCGGTAGGCTGCGCTCTAGGATCTTCACCATGGAGCCAGCGCTTCCAGCAAGCAAGGCTGTGTCCCCTGCATACCGCAGGTTGTTCATCCGTCTTCCTCAAGTCCTGGTGCTACGTCCGTCTTCGTGTAGTCCAGCTTCTTGGGTGCTTTGCTCAGGTTGAATAAGTGCGGTGAAAGGACATGAGCTTGATGCACACCTTTCGTGGTTTTAAGCCACTCGGCAGCCCTTGTTCTGTTAAAGCCGTTGCCTCCTGACCCGTGAAGAGGTTCTCCGTGAGTGCAGTTGAGTGTTCCAAGTCTCCCATTGATTCCTTACCCTGCCATTCACAGTTTCTGACGGTCCCCACAGGAGAGGGCTTGTGCAAAATGAGTGAAAGAGCGATGTTCCTCATCCCATGTCCTCTGTGACTCCGGCGGCTCCCTGCCAATGTGCAGGTGCAACCGCCGTTGGATGGTCGGCAGTGATTTTACTTGTGTGTGATATGAATGACATCACTCGGTCACTTCCACATTCCGTTCGATCACCTCTCAGAGTGGACGCAGACAGGGCGGCTGGCCAGGGAACTGTCTGAGGGGTTCTTGGCTTCATTTCAGCTCACACAGGAGTAGTTGCTGGCCTGGTCCACTCTCGGCCCCCGGCCTGGTTCGGACTGAGGGTCCTGAGCTTCCCCATGGATTCTCTCCATAGAGGCAGGTGATTTGATTCCTCTGTCTGACATCCAGTGAGGTCCGTGTGTGCGTTCTCTGTGTCCTGTGTTTCCCGGTGTTGCTTCTGTCACCAAGGCCAGATTTTCCAAACGCTCCTCCTTCTCGCTTGTTTCCCACTTTGGGATTCCAGTCACCAGGAAACTTCAAGGCCTCTGAGTGCCTGTGTCGCCCATGTCAGGCTGTCGAAATTGGTTAAAATCTTCAATTGCTTCATCTTCCTGTTTGGTTAAACCAAGCAAAGTGAGTAATATTTATTCACAGAGAGAGAACGATGTGCTAGAAGCAAAAGGGATAGAGTTGGCCTGGGATCCGTGCTTGTTGTCAGGTACCATGGAGCTGGTGCTGACTCATAGCGACCCGATGTACAGCAGAACGAGTCACTGCCCGGTCTTGCACCGTCCTCACACTGGTTATGTTTGAGCCTGTTATTGCAGCACCTCATCAAGGGCTGGTCCTCTGGGGAAGGGTCTTCCTCTTTGCCTGCCCTTCTTTACCAAGTGGGATGTCCTTCTCAGAAAGGGGTCTCTTCTGATACTTGTCCAAAGAATGCGGAGCAATGTCTCGCCATCCTCCACTTCTAAGGAGCATTCTGGCTGTACTGCCTCCAAGACCGATTATTCTGTTCTCTTGGCAGTTCGTGATACTGTCAGTGTCCTTCCCCAGCACCGTAATTCACACGCATCAATTGTCCTGTGATCTTCCTCATTCAGTGTCACATGCATACGAGGCGTTTGCAGATCTCACGGCTTGGGTCAGGCGCACCTGAGTCCTCAAAGTGACCCCCTTGCTCGTCAACACTTTACAGAGGTCTGTGCAGCAGGTCTGCCCAGTTCAAGGCGTTGTTTGGTTTCTGGACTGCTGCTTCTGTGTGATTTGATTGTGGATCGATCCAAGCAAGACAAAATCCTTGACAACGTCAATCTTTTCTCCTGGGATGAGTTGGGTCTAAAAGGCATGAGCTTTTCTTTTTCCATCTTAAAAATTGTGACCCTGTTCCCACCCTCATACAGTGGATTAGGATTCAATAAGACACTGTTTGTTCAAATGCTGACCAGGTCAAAGTGTTCGTTCAGGAAAAGCAAGCGTTTCCCGTGTACTTAGAAATCACTTGTGCAAACGAGAACCCTTCCTTTACCGGCGCTGTCCACGGCAGCGGACCCCATCGCCGTTCCTGTCCAGCGAGGAAGGTTTGTGTTCGCGTTCTTTTCTTTCCATCGGCTCGTACACCGGCATTTTTCTCAGAGCTATCTTCAACAGCGGAGGCAATTCCAGTTTTAATATTGTGGCCCTCATTTGATAGGATGGATTGTATTAAATCTTGATTTCTTCAACAAATGTATTCAACAGCAGAAGACTCTGTGCTAGGCTCTAGGATACATAGTGTCAATATTGTGAAGGTAGGGATTTTTGTCTTGTGATGAATCAGGTTAATAGGATGCTATGCATTAAAGACTTAAATAAATAATCCTCTGATTGACATTGTACATAAGTCTGAAAATTCCATTTGCAGATTCTTAAAATGTCCTCAAACTAACTCGCCGCCATCAAGTCCATTCTAGTTTATAGCGATCCTACACGACAGAGTAGAACTGCCCTGTGGGTTTCCTAGGCTGTAAATCTTCACAGTAATGGAAAACTTCATCTTTGACTCAGGGACCGGCTGGTGGGCTCAAACTGCTGGCCTTGTGATTAGCAGCTCAACACACAACCCTCTACGCCAGCAGCTCTCCTCTCAGATGGCACAGCTGAACATTCTGTGTTCAGTTAGAGGTAGCATTTCTTTTCCTTTGATCAAGGTCGTGACCAAAATGGTGCTTGCTCTTTACAGCACACATCTGAGAAAACGCATTCCCTGAGAATGTAGCTATTTAATTTTAAGTTCATTAGAATGGAATAAAACGAAAGTTGCGGTTCTTCAGTCACATGAGCAGCCGCACTTCAAATGTGGGAGAACACGCATCGTAAAGTAGCCAGTGATTCCCGTGTTGGACAGTGTGGATATGGAGCGTTTCTGTCACCACGGAAAGTCTGTCAGGCAGCACTAAGCGACATGTTACAACCTAAGGTCCTTGGCTGCTTCTCGGTCTTAGAACCCTTTGAATACCTGGGCTTCACAAAGCGCCATAGATTCCGTCTCTGTCGAACTCAGCTGGAGTGCGGCAACCTAGATTTTAAAATGGCCCCAAGTGATTCGCATGTCTAAGCCTTAATGACCTGGAATAAAATAATTGATCCAAATTTGGACTTGCTGAAAAGGAGCAGGACCAGCTATTATGCAGAGAAATTATGGAGCATCTATATTTAGAAATAATTAGAGTTTCATTCATAGAGGTACTCGGGTATCTGAATGGATGACCTTAGTAATATTTAATCCTTTGGGTCTTTAAGTTTTCAAATACAAGTGTATGAAGCCCATAAATTCCAATTTTTAAAGTGGCAATTATTTTATTCTCTAGGCCTGCTTTCTTTACACATGAGTCTTTAACGTAGATTCGCACCATGCCTGGATTTTGCTCTTTAATTCTTTCTGCCAGCGAAGAAAATTCCCTGAATCCGTATAAGGGAAAAACCCTCTTGATGATGAAGATGTACATTTGACTTCTGTATTGTCTCCCAAGAAGTCACAAATCACCCCAAGTGGATCCATCTCATTTTAAAACATTACAAGCAAAGCAGTTACTCAGATTGAAAACCTAAGAGCAATATTCTAAGATTTTAAAAATTATTATTATTATTAATTTTTTAAAACATTTTCACTGCCTCCACCTAAGATTCAACATCAGATATGGTCCTTTTCCTATTATTGTGGGGTCTCTTCATTTTCATAGCCAACCCATTCCCAACTCTTTCCCTCGGTTTAACGCATGTGAGGCTTTGGTCCCCAGGAACGCCTGGCCTCTTGTTCTTGCCGATAAGGACCGAAACCTGTGCTATCACACAGCAGTGTGTTCACATGAGGATAAGGAGGTGAACATTAGGATTAGGATAAGCAGGTTGTAGTCTGCTGCCGTAGTAGAACAGAGCCTGGTGGAGTAGAGTGACTGTTTGACCGTGATCCTCAAGGGCTGCAGTTCAGAACCACCAGCTGCTCTTCAGAGAAAGACAGGTTTCCTACTCCCGTAAGCAGTTCCCGTCTCAGAAACCCACAGAGATAGTGTCACCCTGACCTGCAAGATCACTGTGAGTGGGCACCGACTTGATGGCAGTGCGTTTGGTTTGCCTTTGGGTCATGTTGGGCAGTGGGCACTGGGAAGATTGTGTTTTTCTAGCCGTCTCTGGCCATCTGATTGTCCTCTGTGCTTTTTCAGTTCTGGAGTTTGTGTGGAAATGCTCTGACCCCCAAACGAGGTGTCTTTGGTAAGACTGGTGACCTTCAGACAATCTTGTGCCTCGCCTGTGCAAGGGATGAATTAACCTATTCTGGTGCACTCAACGGAGACATATACGTCTGGAAAGGAATCAATCTTATCCGGACAATACAAGGAGCCCATGCTGTAAGTATTCTTACATGCTTCAAACACTTACACATATCGACTTCTTCCCGTCTTGCCTTAGAACAGCGCATTTCACATTTAGAGCACACTGCTTTTCATTTGTTCATTTGCCTAAAAAAAAAAAGAAAAAGTACCTGACCTGAATAGATGTGGCTGTTTGTCTCCAAGGTTTTCACCTGGGTGTAAGTGAGCACGGAGATACATCTGAGTATCGTACTAGGCTGGAAGCGTCACGTTAGCATCCATGTTTCGCAGAGAAGGCCCAGGCAAACAGAAACTTGTCCAAGTCAACCTAAAGATAGGCTACATCGACTGTAGGAAAGCAAAGGGTGTGCCGGTGGGCACTTTGGGGCCAGTTCTAGGCAAAGAGTCTTAACTTTCGAAAAGAACACTGATTCGTTACATTTGTACTTCGTGGTGCTTTCACATGGATAGATTATCAAAGAGGTCCATTGTTAGAACTCTTCACTGTGCTTTATTCCTTCTTCATGCTCATTTAGCAATCGGGTCCTTCACCAGTGAGGGGCTGGCTGGCATCGAGTTATTACGTTGTTAACG
Source organism: Tenrec ecaudatus (assembly GCF_050624435.1). NCBI lineage: Eukaryota > Metazoa > Chordata > Mammalia > Afrosoricida > Tenrecidae > Tenrec > Tenrec ecaudatus. Next base: position 14,825,946 of record NC_134543.1, read on the forward strand.
AGCAGGAGCCCGTCTCAGCAGCGAGGGTTGATTTGGCTCGGGCTTGGTCAAATGCTATGCTTCTGTGCATATGGGGATTTATTTGTAGATGTTCCTTTGGGCTTTCTGATGTATTTGTTTGATCTTGTGCCATATAAACATCCTTTTATGTGAATTTTCACCTTCCGGGGGTGAGTTTTCTGTGGAGGCATGTGTTGCTAATGGAATCATTTTATTTCCTCTCTCAGGCAGGAATTTTTAGCATGAATGCTTGTGAAGAAGGCTTTGCTACCGGTGGCCGGGATGGCTGTGTCCGCCTTTGGGATTTAACTTTTAAACCAATTACTGTGATTGATCTCAGGGAAACAGACCAAGGATACAGAGGTAACAAGCAAACGCTAACTGTGCCGAGGATCCCCGCATCTTTCAATGACCCTCCATGTGTGTTTTGAAAATACACTTAGAAACGGGACTTGGCCCTTCATACTGTATACACTTAGTTGAAATCCTTCTCTCAAAGAAGAGATGCTTTGCCCCTGGGAGTCTAGCTTGACCGTTTCTAGACACTTCTGCCATCGAGCGGTGCCTTTTGTAATGGGGCCTGCGATGAGATGTTACAGGCGCTTGCTTTGATGGTGTTGGGTTTTGAAATTACTGTCCCGTTAAAACCCAGACCAAACTCATTGCCACCGAGTCGATTCAGGCTCACAGTGACCCTCAAGGACAGCGTAGAACTGCCCCCGTGGGTTTCCCAGACTGTAAGTCCTTAAGGGAGTAGAAAGCCTCATCTCTCTGTCATGGTGAGGCTGGTGCTTTAGAACTGCTGACCTTGTGGTCGACAGCCCAACACATAACTCACTATGTTAACGGGGCTTCTCATGTTCCCCTCAGAGAAGCTGGGAATGATTTTGCAAACAACCCCACTCCTGCAGAATCCATCCCGACTCACAGTGACCCTGTGGGACACAGGAGAAAGTCTCCAGAGGATTCCAAGATCGTGGTCTGTACAGAAGCAGACCGCTGCCTCCTCCTCTGGCGGCTGGGAGGAGCCACAGAATCATCAGTTACCTAGCAACCAAGGGCTTCACTGAGGCGCCACCAGGGCTCCTTCTGAATCAAATGAGCTAGAGCGTGGGGCTGGTGAGCTCTTGTTCAAAGTGATGTAAATGAGCATGGTGTGTTTCTCCTGTAGCCAATTTAACCCCAGTTGGGAAGAAGTGTTTCTCGTTTTATAGGGTTTTTTTTAAACATGGATCAAAGAAGGCAGGCTTTCTTGCTATAGAAACAAACCAGCCATCAAGGTGTAGGACACTGACATGTACTCTGTGCCGGTCACTTAGCTCTGTGTGTGGCCTTGGGCTGGCGATTGGACAGCATCTGTAACATGAGGATGATAACCCACTGCCAGCAATTAAATGGGTTAATAGTGTGAAATCGCTAGCACCGTGACAATAAGTCTCCAGGAATTGCCAGCTAGTATCTGGCTTCATCAGCTTTGCTAACATCATTATACTGTAAAGTTGACAAGGCAGCCTGATCCTTTTTTATTTGATTCTCGCAGCACTGTAGGGACACAGGGCCTCTCCACTTGTCCTTTTACTATACGCATGAGAAAACCGAGCCAAAGGAGGATTGCCAAGGTCACGGGAAGAGATTGGCACAGACGGAGCAAGTCAACGCTTCTCTGCGACTGTCGGCAGGCTGGAGAAACGACATCCAAGCCCAAAGCCCGTTATTCTCAGAGCCAACTGACTCAGCCCCATTCTGAAACAGCAACTGAAGGATAGGTTACTGCAGGGTTCTCAACCTGGGGGTCTCGACCCCTTCTGGGGTCAAGCGACCCTTTCACAGGGGTCACCTAAGACCATCGGGACACATATTTCCAGTGGTCTTAGGAACCGAGACACCGCTTCTCTCCATCTCCAAGCGAGTCCGTCCACATGCAGATATGCCCAACTATGAGTACCCGGCGTGAAGACTGTTACCCATGCTACACCATGCCTCAAGACCAAATTTAATTTATTTGTCATTAGAGAGAAACATTTCACAATATGGAATGACACACTGTTTTTGTGATGAATCACTATGCTTTCATGATGTTCGTTTTATAACAATGAAAATCCATCCTGCCTATCCAGGATTTGCATGGCGATTCATCACAGCAGCAAAGTGACAAGGATGAAGTATAATTCTATGGGGGGTGGGGTCATCACCACATGAGGAACTGTATTCAAGGGTCGTGGTATTAGGAAGGTTGAGAACCACTGGCTTATTGGATGATGCCGGCCATTGGAAGACTTGCAGAGGACGTGGTTGGAGATCTAGGTAGAGCCGCGAGTCGTTAAGGCAGGCAGGCGGGGGTCTGCTCTGAAGGCTGGGTAGGAACTGGCTTCGTCGATAGAGAGAAATGCCCTTCCACCTAGAAAGCACCGTGGAGAACTTTCAAAGGGAGGGTGCAGCAAGGATTCCCACGGTCCCTCTGCCAGGTGTCTCAGGTCTACGCGGTGCACAAATGGATACGGATGGGGGCAGATTGGCAGTATTGATGCTGAATACCCTTCCCTTCCTGCCAGGTTTGTCTGTGAGGAGCGTGTGTTGGCGAGGCGACCACATCCTAGTTGGAACACAGGACAGTGAAATCTTTGAAATTGTGGTGCATGAGAGAAACAAACCCTTCCTCATTATGCAAGGTCACTGTGAAGGTGAACTGTGGGCACTTGCTGTCCATCCTACTAAGCCGCTGGCCGTGACCGGAAGCGATGATCGTTCAGTCAGGTAAGCACATGATAGAGGAGTTGTGTTGGCTGGGTTGATCCTTAGAGACAGAAGCAGTGGGCATTCTCAGCTTAAAACCAAATGGAGATGGAGATGCTATCCATATTTCTTCGGAGATGCCTCCAAGTGGGCTGGAACCACCAATCTTTTGGTGAGTAACCCCATGCTGAACCATCTGCCCCACCCAGGGCCTCCTGGATTAAGGGAAGGAAAAATAGCTACAGCAGATTTGTGCGTGAAAGGAGACCTGCTTCCCAAACCACAGCCTGACGTTAATTGTTATTCACACAATTAGTTGTTTTCCAAGTGTCTTCACCACAGTCTGAGTTCCCCAGGTAAATGCTGCATTTGCCTTGTAATTTGCGGTGGTGTTAATTCAGAGACATGGTCAAGTCTGCCGCCAAAGCCAATTCACAGAGCCCTCCAGGAAGTTCAGTGATAGTGGAGGGGGGGAGAGGGGGTTTGCTCCTTCAAACAAGGTTAGAGTTAACCGTGGCCACTGCTAAGCCAGCACACGCTCTGTAAGGAGGCAGGTCACGATGGTCAGCTTCTGTTTCTGACCGAAACTCACAGAACTGCCAGTGGTTCCATCCAGGAAAGCAGATGAAGTTCATTCACCCTCCCACCACTGGTCCCGAATCATGCACTAGAGACAAAGGGTTTGGAAGTCCTTGCCAGAGAGTAATCGTTACCACGGGTCGGCGGTGAGTGCCTTGTATTTTCGAGAGCTTGTCCAGTTTGCCCAGCGAAGCCATCGTTTTGGCTGTCCCCACCTGCCTGTGACCACAATGGCACTTCCTAGCAGATTACACGTTAGGTCGTCTTGAATTCATGTTTTCCTGAAGCCTTTGAAAATAGTCCCATCCGTAGCTGTTCCTAGAGGCTAGTTCTTCAGGCCCTTCCAATGTGACCTTGACTCCCCAAATAATGAACAGCCGAGGCGTAATGGTGACATCTGCGAGATCCAAGGAACTGGTGGCGTCTGGGAGACTGAGGTCCAAGGTAAATCGTCTGTGAGTTGGAGATCGAGGAAAGCCACCCAACATCACTTGCCTTTTTAACAAACGCTTGGCATTGCTCCCAATGAACTCGAATGCTTTGAACAACTGTTCTCTTTGAAAGGCCAAGAGTCTTAAGCACATTTGTTTTCTCTGGACACATTTCTTCAGCTGCTGCATGCACACAAATCGATGATCAATAAACAGCTTTCCTTGCATTTCTAACAAATGAGCTACTAAAAAAAAGTGTTTTTTTTAACTGTGTACTGTGAACCAGTGAAGATTTACAGAGCAGATCAGTTTTCCATTCAACAAGTCATTCTCTTAAAAGATATAGTGTCTGGGGTCTTACAGGCTCGACGTTAAACAAGCAGCCATCTAGCAGGGAAGCAACAAAGCCCACATGGAAGAAGCACACCAGTCTGTGTGATCACGAAGTATCGACGGGATCAGGTATAAGGCATCAGAAGACCCAAAACAATTAATTATATCGATGCAAACAGTGGGGGTCAGAGTGGAGACCCAAAGCCCATCTGTAGGCAACTGGACATCCCCTCACAGAAGGGTCACAGGGAAGAAACTAGTCAGCCAGGGTGCAGCATAGCACTGACGAAACACACAACATTCCTCTAGTTTTCCAATGCTTCCTCTCCCCCCACCCAGCCACCCACTATCATGACCCCAGTTCTACCTGACAAATCTGACTAGACAGAAGCATGTGCACTGGTACAGATAAGAGCTCTTGATACACGGAATCCAGGACAGATAAACCCCTCAGGAACAGTAATGGGAGTAGCGATACCATGAGGGTAGGGAGAAGAGGGAGAAAGGGAGAACTGATCCCAATGATCAACAGAAAACACTTTCCCCCCAACAGGGGGACAAACAACAGAAACGTGGGTAGAGGGAGACAGCAGTCGGTGTAAGATATGAGAATAAAAATAATTTGTGATTTATCAAGGGTTCATGAGGGTGGGAGGGCTGGGGAGGGGGAGGGGTAGGAAAACAAGAATTGATACCAAGGGTTCAAGTAGAAAGAAAACGTTTTGAAAATGATGATGGCAACATATATACAAATGTGTTTAATACAATTGATATATGGATTGTTATCAGAGCTATAAGAGACACCCTAAAATGATTTATTAAAAAAATCCCACGTGATTCTCATTTTGGTTCAAGCCATTCCTTGCAATCCCCACAATATAAGATCACTTATCCCACTACCTCCCTGAGTTCCTCTTTCCATACCCCCTCCTTTCCTAACTCCTAGGAGCTTTGCCCTTAGGTAAAGGCTGCCCTTCTGATCGCAAGCAGTTGGTGGTGGTAAGGTGTGGGAGTCTCCCTAATGGTTCACGTTTTTAGTGGTAGTCTTTTTTTTATTAATCATTTTATTGGGGGACTGTACACTTTTTTTAAATCATGTCATTGGGGGCTCATACAACTTTTATCACCATCCATCCATCCATCCATTGTGTCAAGCACATGTGTACATTTGTTGCCATCATCATTCTCTAAACATTTTCTTTCTACTTGAACTTTTGGTTATCAGCTCCTTATTTTTCCTCTCCATCCCCCCTCCCTCACAAATCCTTGATAATTTATAAATTATTATTATATAGGCCAGTCTGTTGCTTGGCTGAAAATTCACCCCATGCGAGGTCAGCTCTCTACCTCAAGAGTAGCAGCTAAAGGTCGTAGTCTGGGATTTTCCACAGTCTCTGTCATAAGCGTGGCCTTGTTTATGAATTTGTGTCATATTTTCTCTCTGTCCAGGATGTACCAGTGTGGTTTCTTGCAGAACAGCTGATCATGGTAGCCAGGAGCCATCCAGTTCTTACGGTCTCAGGGTCATGGAGACTGATAGATTGATTGTTTCACGTTGTCTTTGATAGGCTTCACTCTCTTTCCTCCGAACAGTAGCTGCATCTTAGATTAGATGGCGCTCATGAGCTTTAAGACCCCAGTTGCTACTGACCAAAGTAGGACGTAGAACATTGTCTTTGTCACTATGTGATGCCCATTGGCCTTCATGTCCTCCAAGACTAGGAAGGATCCTGAGCCCCTAGGCCCAGCCACACCTTCCTTCAAGGTGTTAGGTTTTGTCTTAGGAAGTTTCCATAACTCTGCCCCCTGTATGACCCACCCTCGTGTTAGAGAATGATGTTGGAATCTAAACTGGGATCGTTGATCTCTGCAGATAGCTTGGTCACCACCTTCACTCTCCACGAGCATGGCCGATACCGTATTTATGGAGGTCTCTCTTTTCTTGGAGTGCAGCCGCATTTTCATTATTTTATTTCTATGAAATTCTAATGGGACGGGGTATATATATATATATACATATATACATATACATATATACATATATATATTTAAGCCATGGTTTTCCTCTGTGTTTGGAACTAGGAGGTCGCTTCCAGAATTTCGTGGGGAAACTCCATTATCTGCATTCTTGTTGACATCTGTTTTTACTCGCTCGGCGCAGTGAGCCTGTGTTTGCAGAAGAAGCACAAGGCTTTGCCGTTGAATTCCGTGGCACAGGTGTCTTAAAAGCGCATCATATGAAGTCCTGTTTGTTTTGGCAAGACTTACAGACCCCGGCAGTAAACAGCATAAAAGACTGCGGGGTGGTGACATCTGTCAGGCTGTAACGACGTCACTGCAGTTTGTAGTGAGCCCAGCAGCCGTGCAAGGGGCCGGGGCGTTACCCTGCCTGCCTGTCTCCGAGATCAGCCATCTGTGTTGTTGTTGTCGTTGGCTGCCATTGAGTCAGCTCCACCCCCCGGCGACCCCCGGTGTGTGCCCAGTCGAGTTTTCTCGGCTGGGAAAACACTGTGGACGCAGCTTGCCAGACCCGCCTTCCTCAGAGCGCCTCCGCGGGTTTGGACCACCAGGCCTTAGGTCCGGGAAACCCGCCGGTGCCGCATCTTCACAATGTTACCTCTTCTGCCCTGTGAGTCTGGCCAGCTGCAGACAGCATGTAAACCTACGGGTGCGGTGTGCCTGTGTTCCAAGAAAGCTATTTATGGACCCTGACAGCTGAAGCTCCTGTACGTTTACTGGGTCGCACATTTTTTCCTCTTTAGATATGTGCTCCCCAGCTACAAACGCTGACTCCATCTGCAGCCTGCGGACGCTTCGGAGAGCAGGCAGCAGGCCGGGCGTGGCCCCAGGACTGTAGCTTCTCACAGTCCATTTGACTCCTCAGCCCGTAGGACAGACTAGACTGTCCCTGTGGACCTCTGAGGCGTTAGCTCTCTATGGGCTCCTCTTTCTTCCACGGAGCATCTGGTGGTTTCGAACTGCTAGCTCTGAGAGAGTCAGCCCAGTCAACGACTCTGTGTGCGTGTATGTGTGAGACAAGAAACGACGACTCTTTCGTAGGGGCTGTGATTGATGGCACAACGGAGATTCAAAAAAGTCATGGAGAAGGAGAGGGTAAAGATCATGGAATTTTCCTTCCCACCCTTTGAAGCCCTCGCATGTTTGTAGAACGCGCAAAGGAAAATCGAGTGACGTCGTTAGAATAAAACAGGTAGTTTAGAATGTTAGGGGTTTAAAAATATATATTAAGAACCATTTTTCCTGTAAACCAGCAACAGGAAACACAGAACCGCATAAGGCACTGTAACAAGAGCCCACTGCCGTCGGTGAATTCGGATTCACAGGGACGCCACGGGACAGAGTAGAACTGCTCTGTGGAGCTGACAAGGCGGCGAATCTCTGAGGACAGAGACCGGTCTTTCTCAGAGTGAGAAAGCTGCGGACCTTGGAGATAGCTCGCCAGCACCTAGCTCACCACGCCAGCAGGATTCCTGTCCCAATATAAGAGCTTTGGTTCTTTCCATTTATTTTATTCATATTTCTGATCATGTTCTAGTATTTTGGTAAACCCCGTCCTGTTCAGTAAGGAGCCCGGGTAGCATAGTGGTTACGCATTCGGCTGCGATCCGAAAGGTCAGCAGAAACCACCAGCCACTCCAAGGGAGACGGTGAGGCTGTCTATGCCCCTGAAGCAGAGGTTCTCAACCTGTGGGTCGCGACCCCTTAGGGGGGGTCAAATGACCCTTTCACAGGGGTCGCCCGACTCGTAACAGTAGCGAAATTACAGTTATGATGCAGCAACGAGAATAATTTGATGGTTGGGGGTCACCACCACCTGAGGAACCGCATGAAAGGGCCGCGGCACTAGGAAGGTGGAGAACCACTGCCCTAGTATTTTCAGTCTCAGAAATTCACTGGGACATTCAAGTCTACTCTCTCCTGTATCAACTCTGTGGCAGTACATTTGTTTGTTTCCTATTCACTGAATCATAACTTTCTTTTATAATGTATACATGTAAGTCTCCCAGAGTTCTGAGGGTTATTTCAGGCATAATTCCACAAGTTCTTTTTAGGAAACTTTATTTTTTTAAGAGAAGCTTTAGGTTTACAGAAAATGGTTCTTTTCTGGCTCAATGAAAAGACAGAGGGGAGAGAGAGAGATTGTCTTATTACATCTTGCCTTAGGGTGGTTCATTTGTCACAATTGATGAGCCAGTGTTGGTCCCTCATTAGCCGTAGTTTAGGGTTCACTCGCTGCTTTGTGGGTTTTGGCCAATGGGCTGTGTGACATGAATCCAGCGAGCAGTTTCAGCGTTCCTAAAACGTTCTGTGATCTGTCTGCCAACGCCTCTCCATCCCTCTGAACTTCTGGCAGCTACTGACCTTTCTGGCGTCTCCTTAGCTTTGCCTTTTCCAGAATGTCCCGTACGTAAGTCACAGACCACAGTTTTGCATGTTTGGTCAAGTGGAGGGTCCGCCAAAAGGAAGAAGACCCGCGACTTGATGGGGCGACACAGTGACTGAAACGCTGGGTCCCACCGTGACACCAGTTGTGCGGAGGGGGCAGGGCTGGACCGTCTTCTGTTCTGTAGAACAGTGTTTCGTTCTTTCGCACGGAGGGTTGCTGAGTCAGAGCCAACTCCACGGCACCTCACAACAACAACAACAACAACAACAGCAACCACTTAGATTGGTTTCCGTCACTTAGCACATTACGGTTCCTGCAGGTCTTGTCTTTTTTTTTTAAAACATTTTATGAGGGCTCATACAACTCTTATCACAATCCATACATATACGTACATCAATTGTATAAAGCACATCTGTACATTCTTTGCCCTAATCATTTTTTTTCTTTTTTTACATTTTATTAGGGGCTTATACAACTCTTATCACAATCCACACATATACATACATCAATTGTATAAAGCACATCCGTACATTCTTTGCCCTAATCACTCTCAAAGCATTTGCTCTCCACTTGAGCCCTCTGCATCAGGTCCTTTTTTTTTTCCCTCCGTCCGCACGTCTTGTCTCACAGTCCGTTTTTGTTTGTTTATCACGGGACTTGTCTATGCGTGTCACCGTTTGCTTATGCATCCACCTACTGAGAGACATTGTAATTGCATCTAGTTTGGGGCAACTAGAAGGGAAGTTGCCAAAAGTTTTGTGTGGCAGTTTTGTGTGGACATAACTTTTCAACTCGATTTAGGTAAACACCGAAAGCAGGATTGGGAGATCTTTAGCTTTGTAGGAAATTGCCAGTGTCTCAGAAAGCGGTGGTGCCGTTGCATCCCACGGGCAGGGAATGAGAGCCTCGCCAGCATTCCGTGGTGTCAGTGCTTGGAGCTTAGCGATGGTACTCTACTATGTTTGTCGTGGGATCTTACCGTTTGAACTTGCAGTTCCCTAATAACATACGATGCTGCACAGCTTTCCACGTGTGTATCTGCCGCCTGTGCATTGCCATCTGTCTCAGCCTGTGGGTTCTCAGCCTGTGGGTTGCAACCCCTTTGGGGGTCGCCCGATTCATAACAGTATCAAAATGACAGTGACGAAGTAACAACGGAAACAATTTTATGGCTGGGGGCCACCGCCACACGAGGAGCTGTATGAAAGGGCCGTGGCCTTAGAGGGGTGAGAACCACTGGTGTGGATCTTTTGCCCATTTAAAAATTGAGTTGTTTCTTATTTGGGGGTGGTAGAGTTTTTTGGGTATATATTTTAGATGCTGGCTCTTATGAGATACGTGGTTTGTGATAATATCTCCCAATCTGTGGCTTGTGTTTTCATTCTCATGTTACAGGATATGGAGTCTCGTGGATCATGCACTGATAGCAAGGTGTAACATGGAGGAACCGGTTCGCTGTGCAGCTGTGAACGTGGATGGCATTCACCTCGCTCTAGGCATGAAGGACGGCTCATTCACTGTGCTTCGAGTAAGGTACGGGATCAGGGTAGAGACTGACACAGAGCGGTCTCCTGCTAAATGAGATCAACGTAATCAGCAGCATATATTTGATCGGTTTCCTTTACAAGGAGCCTCGGTGGTGTAGTGATGACGCGCTGAGCTTCGATCTGTGTAGTCGGTAGTCCGAAACCACCCGCAGGCCCCAGGGGAAAGCCCGAGCCTTCCACTGCTGTAAGGTAGAGCCCCAGACACCCGCACGGAGCTCGCTGTGAGTCAGCACGGACTCAGTGGCACCAAGTTTGGTTTTGCCTTTTGTGGAATGTATGTTTATGGACACACAGACCTCGGATCTTAGTTTCCTTAAACATAGAAATGCATGCTTCTAAAACTAGTTTTGTCAAAGAATTTTATAAACTCGAAAGCATTGCCTCTATTTTGGAGGTTAGGAATGCATTTCATGTGCTTCACACATGGATGTCTGGATGGGATTGTGATGAGCTGTAAGAGCCCCCAATAAAATGATTTCTAAAATAAATAAATAAAAGACATCAAAAACTCTGGGGGGCAGGGGAAAGAATACATTTCAAGGCTCAAGTTTTGAATGGTAAATCTGGGTCCCGGCTTCCATTCCTTGGTATTACTGGTTTTCAATAATGAACGTCTCCTATTGAGAAGATAGATAATGAAGCTGTTAAATATGCCAAAATGGTTTTACCTTTAATTTTTTTCTTTAGCTTATTAAAGTTATGAACTGGTGTAAGTTTACATTTAAAAAAACTACCATTTAATAATTAATAAGTGTTTTGTTCCATGTCCCTGATTACGGTTCTACAGTGAAGCATCCCTTTCCCCACTTCCTCCGTGTGCTTCCTGTTTCTTTCCTGACCCTCTTGAACTCTGTCCTTGGGAAAAGCTGCCCTCTGACCTCAAATGGCTGAGGATTCTCAGATCTGTGTTATTGTCCCCTCTTATCATCTGGGTGAAAACTGAGCTGTAGGAGGTGAATTCATTTCCAGATTTGAAAGGAAACTGAGGGCCAGACTATTGGTATTCTACCAGCCTTTATCTGACCAACAAGCCGGGTCTCTTTTGTGGTTTTCGTTTTGTTTCACATTTTTCTCACTCTGCCCAGGACTTTTCTAGTGTGAGCCCTTCCGAGGAGCTGGCCATGGTAGCCAGGCAATCTAGCTCTTCTGCTCTTGGGGTCGTGGGGGCCTGTTCTCACCCAGCCCGTTGGTTCACTGGACTAGTTGCTTTTACACGTCTTCAACTTCTACCTCTCTTTTCTCCTCTGGATGGGGAGAGGCCACTGGTTGCACCTAAGGGGCCCGCTCATGGCTTTTAGGACCCCGGTCGGGTCGGATGGGAACCATGTCTCTGTGCAGATGGCATACCAACTGATTTCCTCTGAGACCACGTTTCTCTTGGAATGTTTGGTTTTTACTCATTTTATTGGGAGCTCATACAACTCTTATCCCAATCCATACATCCATCCATTGTGTCAAGCACATTTGCACATTTGTTGCCATCATCATTCTCAAAACATTTGTTTTCTACTGGTGCCCTCGGTATCAGTTCCTCACTTTTCCCCTCCCTCATGAACCCTTGATAATTTATAAATGATTATGTCATATTGTAAACTGTCTGATGTCTCCCTTCACCCACTTTTCTGTTGTCGCCTCTTTGAATTTTTATTTGTGGCTTTTGCTTCGGAGTAGAAAGCAATCTGGCAACATTTCCTTTTGGAGGGGCATTTGGAAATGTTGAAAAGATTCGTTAAGCAGTTAACCTCTTGTGTTGAATTACAGGCACGTGCATTCCATTGAATTCTATATACTCATTGAAGTTTGTCCTAGATCCATTTGGATTTAAAGCAACCTGTGGGTCGCGACCCCTTTGGGGTTCGAATGACCTTTTCACAGGAGTCACCTGATTCATAACAGTAGCAAAATCACAGTGATGAAGTAGCAACAAAAATAATTTTATGGTTGGGGGGTCACTACATGAGGAACTGTATTAAAGGGTCGCGGCACGAGGAAGGTTGAGAACCACTTTAAATTTTAAAGGATAGATGTTTATGAACTGTTGACCTTGTGTGCAACAGACCAACATGTAGCCACTGTACCACCAGGGTTCCTAATTAATATTTTGGTCAGTAAAAATGCCCGATTATTTTTAAAATTGTGTATAGATGTACCTGTGTCAAGGTTTGCATTGTGCTGGGCTGTGTCATGCTGCAAACACCTACTTCCAGTCCACGAAGAGCTCAACAAGTCCTGCTGAGATAGCAGGTTGAAGACCTGGCAAGGTTTCCTGCAGGATATTGTGTAGACTTTTATTTTTCAAACATTAAAGTTTTTAAACATCGCATTAAAATTGCTGTATCACATTCTGCCAGTGGCCAATCTTTGAGTTTTCTACACGATATCAATGGTAGAGCTTCCCTAATGAATCACACATTGTTTTTTAAATGTTCAACATCTGTATATTTTGTCCTGCCCCACTGCTTGGGAAGAATCACTTCCACGGTCGTTTTCTGGCTTTTTAAAAAAATGACTCTTTGTATTGTCCATTATTTTCTCAGACAATTTAAAAATTAAAACATATGTGAATGTCTCCTCCTCTCCGACATTGTTTATCTTGAACTTCAGTAGCTTACATTCCTACTGTGCACTTTTCTACTAAAATTCTCAGTTGTCTAAATTTATTGACTGTCTTCCAATTCACTCATCAATTTTCAACCTCAATTCCAATATAGCTTTTGCCTTCATCTTTCCATGGAAACGTCTTTGCCACGGTGTGTTTCAAAGCCAGAGTGGATGGCAGATCTCATCTGACTTGACCTTTTTTCATCATTTGCTCATTCTGGGAACAGTCTCTTCTTTGGCTATTCATTGTTAACTCTCTTTCTCTCTCAGCCCCTTTCCTAATAGGCCAGTTGTCTTCTGCCCAGGCAGTGAATGGTGCAGTTCATCAGAAGTCAGACCAAGGCTCTCTCCTCTTTTCACTCTATATTCTTTCCTAGTGATTCATCCTGCGCTGGACTTCAGTTACTTCTAGCGTCAGATGCTCTGATGACTGCAAAATTCACACACACACACACACACCCACTCTGAACTCCAGCTAGGCCTATTCACTTACCCCCTTCGCGTTACTCGGTGGCGTCCAGGCCTCTCCAAGTCAGCATGTCCAAAACGGAACCCTGTCCCATTGAATAACGCCATGGTTCAGCTCTTACGCAAGTCAAAAACCTGGCATCTCTCTCTCTGATCCACCGTTCTGAATCTGTCACCTCCGCCTGTTGATTGTGCCCCCTGATGAATTTCAGGGACGTTTTCATGAAGCGTTGTGAGTAAGGTTCGAATGATAATAATTTACCGTGTGGTGGGATCACGTACCCATCCATGGTTGCTGCTGTTCTTTGGTGCTGCCGGTTGGTTCGGACACAGAGGGACTCCGTGTGCCGACGTGAAGCACTGCCCAGCCCTGCACCGTCCTCCTAATGATTGGTAGGTCGGAGCCCCTGTGTCAGGCCACTCGCTGGGGGAGGTCGTCTTTTCCGCTGCCCCAGGCTGGTGCCCTTCTCCAGGGATTGGTCTCTCCTGAGAACAGGTCTACATATGTGAGATGCAGTCTCAACGCCCTTGCTTCTAAGGAGCCTTATTGTTGAACTTCTTCCGAGACAGGTTTATTTGTTCTTCCGTCATTCCCTGGTATATTCAGTGTGCTTCACCAACACCACGAGTCAAAGGCAGCCACTCCACTGTCATCTTTCACACTCATTCCCAGCTTTCGTGCGTATGAAGTGACTGGAAACACCATGGCTTCGATCGGTCTTCCACGTTATCATCATAGCCTTTAGACTGTAGATCATAGAAATCATAGTAGTGCATCCTCTTAATCTGTTTATTTCCTCCTGAAGTCTGGGAAAACACTCTGCAGTAGCCTTCTAATGGGTCTTGATTCTACTTTTAAGCTCCTTTAATTTTTTTTTTTACCTTGGAACTAGATTAAGGATCTGATTAATACATCCTACCCTAGTTTAAGCTTTCAGATGAAAGTCAAAATGTTAACAAGGCCTGTGGGGACTGCTGTGATTTTCCCTCATCAGCCCAGAGCGGACTCATCTCTAAACAAAGGCCACTCTATTTTTGTTGCTGTAACCATACTGACCTCCCGCCCTCCGCCATCCTCTCTTTCATATCTTATTCTCTCTCCGGGAACTTGGATCCTTTACTGCTAATTCCTACCTTCTTCCAGAGAAGTGCCATCCCTTCCCTCTGGTCTGTCCCCTCTGGCTTGGATATGTACCCATCAGCACTACCCTTTCATTTGATAAAGACTCAGAAGACCCTATAGGACAGGGTAGACACCACCCTTGTAAGTTTCCAAGGCTGCAACTCTTTTTTGTTTGTTATTTTTATATATCTATAAATCATTTTATTGGGGACTCTTACAGCTCTTATCACAATCCATCCATCCATCCATTGTGTCAAGCACATTTGTACCTATGTTGCCATCATCATTTTCAAAATATTTTCTTTCTACTTGAGCTTCTGATATCAGCTCCTCATTTCCCCACCCTCCCTCCCTCATGAACCCTTGATAATTTATTGATTTTTTTTCTCTTTTTCATGTCGGAGGCTATAATTCTTTATGGGAGTAGAAAGCCCCATCTATCTCCCTCGGAGCAGCTGGTGATTTTGAACTGACGACCTTGTATGTTATAGCCCAACTTGTAACCACTGTGCCCCTAGGGCTCCTTTTACTTTGATGGTGTGCTTAAAATTACTTTGTATGACTATTCCCAAAGCATTGGTTCCTTCTGTTGTTTAAAGAAACCATGGCATTCAAATATCAGTTTCCCAGAAGACAATGCAGAAAGCTTATTAATTAACATATATACTCGAGTATAAGTTGACCCAAATATCAGCCAAGGCATCTAATTTTACCACAAAACTACATTAAAAATGTGCTAAAAACCTCGGCTTATATATGAGTATACAGTGGTAATAAATTTTCATTTCATAGTCTTCTTTCCTCTAGATTTGTCAGAGAAACATATTCTTGAGAGAGGCAGTCATGTAATCCACCATGCTAACAGCAATATGTGACATCCTGTACAACCAACTGGTCACTCAAAATCCATCTTCTCCACGGTAGTCTGAGAACATGTGTGTTAGAGGGTAAAGGGGCAGGGCGTCAGAAAGCAAAGACAAGCTGAGACATAAGACCATTCTTTGGTTGATAGCAGTAAGTCTCTAGGACCGAAAGGCTGTGAAAAAATACACAAATTTATTGAGCTAGTTAACATTTGTGAATAAATTAAAATGATAATATCTTTAATTAGTAAGACATAAAAAGTAAAAGCTATCAAATAGTACCATGTGGCAGTTACATAATCTGCCAACTTGTGAAGGGGTGGAGTCTAGCCTATTAACTAGGTCACAGCTTGATTACCTCATTTGGAGGCTCGAAGGATTATAAGTAGCTCACTGGAGGCCAGGTATACTCTCTACTTCGTCTTCCTGCTGACAAGCCACATAGAGCTATTCTGATGCAGCCAGAGCTCTGGAGCTGGAGGAGCCACGTGGAAACCCTGCCAGGGCTGAGATGCTTCCACCACCACTGGAGCCACGAAACTTTCCACCCACTGGCCTGTTCTTCCTGCATTCAGCATTATTGCATGGCTGCGTGAGTCTAAAGAGGAATTTATGGACTAGTATTGACATATGGGATAATATTGAACTTGTGGACTTCATCTGGACTGGACCGAGATGTTTTCTTAATGTAGATTTGCTCTTTGATATAAAGTTATCTCTTACACGCATATGAGTGTCTATGATTTTGTTTCTCTAGTCAATCCAGACTAACACATACTGTCAATATTTTCTTGCACATCTTGTCTCATTTAGATTTAGATAAATGGATAGATATGGAGCAAAGGTAAATAAATGTGTAGATTTAATTATAACTAAAAGCCAAGAGTCACTGGGAAAGGTAGAGATAGCTACATGAGTCTATGCTTAGAAGATTGTTGCACATTGCAGGGTCTAAGGGAAAAGTGGATTTGATTAAGAAAAATTTTTTAAAACCCACTTCATTTACAATTAAAATACAGACGTCATATCATTGTGAATGAGGGGGAGTGTGGAGTGGAGACCCAAAGCCCATCTGTAGGCAACCGGACATCCCCTTACAGAAGGGTCACAGGGAGGAAATGAGGCAGTCAGGGTGAAGTATAGCACTGATGAAACATACAACTTTCCTCTAGTTCATGAATGCTTCCTCCTCCCCCCAACCACTATCATGACCCTAATTCTTACAAATCTAGCTAGACCAGAGCATGTACACTGGTACGGATAAGAACTGGAAACACTGGGAATCCAGTACAGGTAAATCCCTTGGGACCAATATTGAGAGTAGCAATACCAGGAGGGTCAGGGGAAGGTTGGGGGGTAAAGGGGTATCGATCACAGTGATCTACAAATAACCCCCTCTTAGGGGGACACGGACAACAGAAAAGTGGGTGAAGGGAAACATCAGTCAGTGTAAGACATGAAAAAATAATAATTTATAAATTATCAAGGGTTCATGAGGGAGGGAGGGTGGGGGAGGAAAGAGAAAAAATGGGAAGCTGATACCAAGGACTCAAGTAGAAAGAAAATGTTTTGAGAATGATGAGGGCAATGAATGTACAAATGTGCTTGACACAATTGATGTATGTATGGATTGTGATAAGAATTGTATGAGCCCCTAATAAAATGTTTAAAAAGTAATAATAAAAATTTTAAAAATAGGAACAAAATACAGAAGTTTTCTTTATTGCAGTTATGGAACAATCTTGGAGCTCCTTCTGTATTTGTAGACCATCTTGCCAGGGTGCTCACTACCTACTGTAGGGACTAGGCCCCCAGCTGTGCAGGGATAGTATGTTAGTGATAGGATAATATCCATTTGCGTATAAAGAAATCTGTTACTATGACAATTATTCAACTGTACATACCCAACACTAATGCCAAAGGTGAAGACATTGAAGAATTCTACCTACTTCTTTCGGTCTCAATTGATCAAACATGCAATGAGAGTGCATTGGTGATTACTGGTGATTGGAATACAAAGAAAAAGGATTGGTAGTTAGAAAATATGATCTTGGTGATAGAGATGATGCCAGACATCGCATGATAGACTTTTGTAAGCCCAACAATACCTTTTTCAAGCACCATACATGGTGACTAATGAGCAGCCCTCACTGGGTGGAGGAGACAGGAGTCAGAGTCACTACATCCATGGGCAAAGATGATGGAGAACTTCGGTGTCGGCGGTCAGAACAAGGATGGAGAGAGGCTAGCTGTGGAACAGATGATCAGTTTCTCTTGTGCTATTTCAAATGGAAGCTGAAGAAAATTCATGAAAACAAGCCCACTAGAGCCATATGACCTTGAGCATATCCTGCCTGAATTGAGAGACCATCTCAAGAACCGATTCGATGCCTTCAACGCTCATGGCCAAAGACCAGAAGACATGTGGGGCAGCATCACCAACATGACACACACAGATAGCAGAAGGTCATGAAAAAGACAAGAGAGAGAGAAATGATCAAAGTGGCTGTCAAGAAGGAACTCCAAAAATTGCCTTGGAATGTAACAAAGCTAAAGCAAATAGAAGAAGTGATGGAATCAAAGGTCTAAACACAGATTTTAAAATTGATTTGAGAAAGTACGCAAAGATCTGGAGTTAAAAAGCCAGAAGGGAAGAGCACGCTTGGCCTATCTCAAGCTGAGAGAACTGAAGAAAATAATTCAAGCCTTGAGTTTCAGAAGTGAAGGATGTTGTGGGTAAAACATGAGCAATCTAAAACAAAACAAAAGACTCCCTGCCAGTGAGTCCATTCTGACTCATGGGGACCCTATAGGACGGGGTAGAACTGCCCCTGTGGGTTTCCAAGATGATAAACATTCACGGGAGCAGAAAGCCTCATCTTTTCCCCAAGGAGCACCTCGTGGTTGCAAACTACCAACCTTGGCAGCTAGCAGCCCAACGTGAAACCCATTACACCACCAGAGCTCCCTTTGACCATTCCAGGAAGCATGAAAAGAAAATGGCCGGAACACCCAGTCACTGTACCAAAAAGACGGTCAACTTTCAGCCACTTCAGGAGACAGCGTAGTTCAAGAACCAGTGTGGTGTGGGAGGAAGAGACTCAAGCTGTGCCGATGGCGTTGGCCAAAAACGAGGCTCTAGGAATTGACAACACACCGATTGAGATGTTTCAACAAAAGGATGCGGTGCGGGAAGCACTCATCTATGCCAAGAAATCTGGGCGACAACTGTGTAGTAACTGAAGACCCATATTTGTACCCACTCCAAGCAGGGGATCTAACAGAATGCCGTAACAACAGTAGTATCATTCGCAAGTAAAATTTTGCTTGAAATAATTTAAAAACAGTTACAGCAGTAAACCAGCAGCCATAAATTCAAGATGGATTTATGCGGGGATATATGACTCCTTTTTAAAAGGCATGATTTCAAAAGGAGTCACATAATTTCTACCCATTTGTCTGGCTAGAACTCGGGCAAGAGAGGCTGGGACGAATGGGCGTTTTTGATGAATTGCCAGCAGTTTCTGTTACACAGACCTTTTTTGTTAGGACTGATTCTGGTTATTACCTTTATGTGATGAAACACCAGAAAAAATACGAAGTCCATGGTAACATTGAAGATCCATCACGCATTATCCTAAAGCTATCTCGTTAACCCCACAAACTACCCCCTCTACGTAATGGATATACAGTCCAATTTAGCCCCTAGTCATCAAATGTGCATTTGCATGCCTCTGTGCCTTGGCCAGTCCTTGACTGGAAAACTTCCCCGCTTTTGCCCATTTCCTCAGGTTTTGTGCTCCCGTCAGATAGCTTCCTTTCCCGCCTGCTTCTTGCCTTTAGTCTTTCTAAGCCCTTCTTTCAGTATTTCCTACAAAGCATCGCACGTCTCTGGTCCTCCCCACATTTTGTCATAGTTACCTTACACCGCCTCCCACCAAACACGAGTTCCTCTTTGTGTCCTTTGTGGCCTGAAACAAAAAAAGCACTCAGTGTGATTGAAGGAAGTTTTAGGAATCTTTAGAAATTTGAAAACATCCTTATTTTTTTTCTTGTGATTTTTGAAATTGTCTCTTGGGAACATTTCAAATGAGTGATGCGAAATTCATATAGGAAAAAATATCATGACACTAAACTGAAAATGAGAATTTTCATTTCTGCTCCCCCCTCCCCGCCCTTCTACTTCCTCTTTCCCAATTGACTCCAGAACTTTGGAAACACAAGGGCATTTAACTAAGTGGCTTTTTATTTTTTATTTTTATGGCTATACCAATACTTGTATTCCTTTGGAAACTCAATTACAAAGCCTCGTTGAAAAAGAAAATATGACACCTAATTGGGAGGAATTTGAATTCTGTCTTTAAAAGTTAGAGGCCAGAATAAAAATATAACACTGAGTGTATATCTTTATGTAGCTTTATGGTGATCAAGCTATGGAAAGTTGTGCATCTGAAAGTACATTGAAGTGATACAAATCAATTATTCTTTTCTCTACTAAATATAACTTGACTTCTGGTATACATCTGTTTGGAAATTGTAGTATTTATAATTTAGCACTCTATGAACTCTCAGTATTTATAATGAGCTTCATTTATCCTACAATGTGGTGACTTTGGTTTCTTTGTGACTCAAGAACTTGAGTATGAGCCCTCAACTCCTTAGAATTACACAACATAGAAAATGAAATTCATCCTTTTTCTCTGCTGCCAGTTTATATTGTCGCAATATGTTTCTGTTAGGCAAGAAGACGATTCTTGGGTTAATACTAATATTTTATTGTTGAGACACTCACAGCCAGTCTCCCAGTCATTTTTGACATGTTTGAAAACCAGATCAACTGTCATGACCTTCTTAATGCGGCCTTACTTATTTTGTCCTCCTGTAGAGACATGACCGAGGTCGTCCACATTAAAGACAGAAAGGAGGCGATTCATGAGTTAAAATATTCAGCCGATGGAAGCTGCCTTGCTGTTGGGTGCAATGATGGCTCGGTGGATGTGTACGGAGTGGCTCAGCGCTATAAGAAAGTTGGGGAATGTGTTGGTTCCGTTAGTTTCATCACTCACCTGGACTGGTCCTCAGACAGTAGATACTTGCAGACAAATGATGGAAATGGGAAAAGACTTTTCTATAGGATGCCAGGTAAACTTTTCCTTATTGGTCATAGATAATTTGCAGATGTTTAATGCCTGCCATAGGCTTTAGAGTTTTCAAAGCAGCATGTAGGCTACATTTGAATCTAGGCAATGAGTGAAGGTTTGTGCCGATACATGGACACGGTGGCTTTTTGTCTGTAGGGCTGCCCATTGACAGCCTCCTGGCTCTTAACTAAAACTGCTCAAATCTAAGACAGGGCCATTTCACGCTGTTTCATGCTAGGTAACTGTCTTAAAATCCTCTTAGATGTGGGGAAATTCTATTTAGGTAATTTCATTCCACCCACAAAAATGATATTTTGAGCCTGACTTTCCCTTAGATACTAGGACTTTCTGAAGATACCGTTTTTTTGTGGGCGGAATGACATGAACCTAAATGGAAGTGCCACAAATCTGTCGTCGTTCTTTTGGGTTGTGTTTGTCTTGAGTCACCGTCACAAATATTCACAACTTGGTTAGCAACTAAATTCGGAAAACAGACTTTCTGTCAAACATTTAGAAGAAAAGGAATACAAGAATTGTGAAGAAAAAACACCAGACTGCAGTGAGTAGTCACTATCTTCCCAGAACCTACTCGGTAAGATACGCCGCATGATTAAATGAGTGCGTATTCCCCAAAGCTTTCCGGGAGCACTCAGTAATGAAGAGTGAGTCCTACAGTCCTTCGGACTCATGAGGCAGTGGCAGGCTGCCCACTTTTCTGTTTCTCCTTGATCTCGCCCAGGTCTTTCTTCTCCCTCAATGGTCTTTTTAATACCCGACTTGGTGCTTTCTCAGAGCTTGTGACTGATCTGGATCATGATTTTATTAGGATTCAGCTCAATACTATTCTCCACGTGGATGGACCGCCTAAGCCACATCCCGTCTCGTTCGGTGTAAATGTCGATGTGGCTCCTTTCTGTCTTTTGAGTCATTAAATTCATTTCCCACCCCCTGACTTGAACTCACAACCGTGTACTCCATTCTAACTGGAATGGGATTTCCAGAACAATTCATGTGTGAGTGAATATCCCAGGGGATAACTTTTACATGAGACTCTTCTTTCTTTTTTTAGGTGGAAAAGAAGTGACGAGCAAAGAAGAAATGAAAGGTGTCCACTGGGCATCGTGGACATGCGTTTCCGGCCTGGAAGTAAATGGGATTTGGCCCAAGTACTCAGATACCAATGATATAAATTCGGTGGATGGAAATTATATTGGCCAAGTGTTAGTTACTGCAGATGACTATGGAGTTGTGAAATTATTCCGCTATCCTTGTTTAAGAAGAGGTATCTTTCAAAACAGTATCAAATAATGTTGGACTGGCTGCTCCCTGCAAACTTGGCTGTTAAACTTCTTCCCTCCCACCCCTCGCACCCGCCCCGCTGCTCCATGGGGGACGGATGAGGATGTCTGCTTCCGTGAAGTCTTCATCTCAGATACCCTGTCTGGGGTCCCTGCAAGTCAAAATGCAGCCAGGACAATGGGTTTCAGCAAAGGACTTTGGTTTCTGCAGCAGGCGTGAGCGTTTCCTACTTCAAAAACCATAATCCTGTTTATTTGGGGAAGGGTTTCACAAAAATGAAATACACGGGGGGGGGGAATGAGGAGCTGATATCAAGGCTCAAGTAGAAAGCAAATGTTTGGAGAATGATGAGGGCAACAAACGTACACATGTGCTTGACACAACGGATGGACGGATGGGTGGATGGTGATAATAGTGGTACGAGCCCCCAATAAAATGATTTTTTTAAATAAAATGCACAATCAGCTAAAGTTATTTTTATTTCTCTAAAGCAATTTCTTTTCATCTGTTGCATTCTATTTTTAATTAATCATTCTGTTGGGAGCTCTTACGGCTATTCTAACAACGATCCATAGCTCGATTAGATCGAGCATATTGTACGACTGCTGCCCCATCAACTGGTTTGATCCACGCCATCAGCACATTTGCTTTCTTCTTGAGCTCCTTGATGGCAGCTCCCCTTTACCTCCCCTCCTCCCCCACCCCACACCCCAGGAACCCTTTTGGCTGTTTTATAGGCTATTTGTTGGATTCTATTTTTGTCATGAAAGTTTTGTGAGAAAATGAATTGTTTTTGAATTTCTGTGCAGTTATGAGTGTACTAGAGCTTTGATTTTAGAGCTTTCTCCCCAGTTCCAGAACAGCCTCACCTAGCCAGACTGTGCAGTGATGGTGATTCTTTTTTATGGCTTATTGCCTTTAATACAAGATAGTTTTCCAATGGCTTTTTCTCAAGGATTCTGAAGAAGTAGGCAATTGTACAAACTTGGCTCATAGTTTGAAACCTTTTGATTAGATGGTTGGTTGGTCAGTTGGTCAGTTGGTTGGTTGGTTGATGTGTGTTGCTTAAGTCTTTTTTCTAATTATTTTTACATTGCCTCTTTTTCTTGCGATTTCTCTAAAGTGATAATATTCATCATTCTGTTCCTAGACCTGGGAATGATGACAGGAATGTAGCATTCATGCATTTGTGAATACATTCTTTTTTATATTAATAGATCATTTTATTGGGGGGCTCTTACAGCTTTTCTAACAATATATACTAAATCAAACTGATGTTGTCATCATCATTTTCAAAACATTTTCTTTCTACTTGAGCCATTGGTATCAGCTCCTCTTTTTCCCCTCTCTCCCCGACTCTGTCACCTTCATGGAACCCTGATAAATTATAAATTATTATTCTTTTCATATCTTACACCATCCCCTGTCTCCTTTCACCAACATTTCTGTTGTTCATCCCCCTATTATTGCATAACTCCGTTTCTCCCCCTACTCTCCCCCTTCCTCTACCCTCTTGGTATCGCTACTCCCATTACTGTTCCTGAGGGGTTTATCTGTCCTGGATTCTGGGTGTCAAGAGCTCTTATCTGTACCATTGTACATGTCCCGGTCTAGCAGGATTTATAAGGTACAACTTGGGTCATGATAGTGGGGGGAGGAAGCATTAAAGAACTAGAGAAATGTTGTGTGTTTTCTCTGCACCCTGTGTGTACTGCACCCTGGCTGACTTGTTCCTTCCTTGTGACCCTTCTGTGAAGGAATGTCCAATTGTCTACAGATGGGCTTTGGGTCTCCTCTCTGACCCCCATTGTTTGCATCAATATTTGTTTGTTTGGGATCCTTTGATGCTTGTTCCCTTATCCCACTGCCGCCGCATAATCACACAGGCTGATGTGCTTCTTCCATGTGGGCTTATTGCTTCTCTGCCAGATGGCCCCTTGTTTAACTTTAAGCCTTCAAGACCCCAACACTGTATCTTTTAGTAGCCAGGCACCATCAGCTTTCTTCACCACATTTGTCTCTGCTCCCATTTTGACTTCAGTGATTGTGTCAGGAAGGGTTCATTCATTCTTCACTTGTGGTGGTGTAAATGGTTGCTAACTGCAAGGTTAGAGCTAGGAATCCTCCCAGAGGTGCCTCAAAAGAAATTCCTGGTGATCTTGCAAAAGAGCCGTCACTCAGAACCCTATCGAGCATAGTTCTGCTCGGTTACACATGGGGGCGGGGCCCCCTGAATCGGAATCAGTAGTTTGGTTGGAGTTTTCATTCTAAACTTAGTTCTGTGAATGTAGTTCGGATCATCATGCACATTTCTGTTTTGAAAAAAAATCAACTGTGTCCTTTACGATGGGGACACCTGATACACACTGCCTTCTCCACGGGATCCAGCCTTAACATCACTGATGCGAGAATTGACCGTGATGGGAAAGTAGCTCTGCTGGACATGGCTGGAGTTGGGCAGATCTGAACAGAGAACATGTACTATGAAATACTGTATGATGATTATTGTTTCCTGCATTTGCCAGGCATGTTGTAGTTATGAGGAAAACATACATGTGTTCAGGAGATATGCGCTGACAGAATTTGGAGGGAAATGCTCTTTTGTCTGCAGCTAACTCCCAAATGGTTCAAAAAGGGGGTAAAATGTTCAAAATTGGTAAATCTCGGTAATGGATTAAGGTGAAGGGTTTCTCAGTGTTTATTAAACTAGCCTTACCGTTTTCCCGTGAGTAAAGACTCTTTTTAAATAGGACATCGAGGGGCACATGTTCCACCTGGCTTCATTGCGAATGCCCACCTGGCACAGGGCCAGGCAGTGTTCTGTTCGTTTGTACGTAAGGTCGCTATGGGTCTGAACCCACTTGAGTCTGTCATCAGTGGTGTTCTTAAGTTGTATCGGTTGGATAAAGCACTGTACATAAGATGTGCCCATGTGGAAGAAGCTCAGCCAGAGTGCTCGTTAGAGGCAAGGACGGTGGGACTTGATCGCATGTACTTTGGGCATGTCGTCAGGGGAGACTAGTCCCTGGAGAAAGACATCATGCTGGGTAGAATAGAGGGGCAGGGAAGAGAAAGGACTTCAAGGAGATGGATTGACACTGGGGGTACAGCGCCGGGCTCTAACATAGGAACCATAGTGAGGCTGACTCCAGCCCGGGCAGCGTTGCCTTCTGCTAGGCATCAGGTCGCTAGCGGTCAGAGCTGACTCCACGGCGCCTCCGCAACTCGAGCTTCGTGGTTTGGTGGCAGGTTCTCACCGTCCATGTGGGAGGCCCACGTTTGACTTCTGGTCACTGCACCTCAAACACAACACCACCACCCCCCGCCATCTATCAGCGGAAGCTTTTGTGTTGTTATTCTGCTGAACCGATTTCAGCAGAATGTTCAGCCTAAAACAGACCGAGAAGAAAGGCCTGCTGGTCCACTTTCGAAAAGAACACAGTAGCCCCGTCTGCACCCCATCAGTGGAGATGAGGAAGGGCCCCCCCCTGTAGCAGTCACATTGTAGGGGGCTGCTGGGGGTGCAGCTGAATGGGACCCCATAACAACTCTGCCCTTTCATACTATCAAGATGGCCTTTTTGAAAGGATTGATGGTTTGAAAGCCCTAATTCTTAAAATGTGAGAGAAATGTGTCCCTGAAAATCACACCTCTTAAAAGATATTTTTCAGAAGAAGGGCCTCCTATTTTAGTTGTTCATCTTGTTTCTATATTAGAGGTAATTCTTTTTTATGGAATATATCATAGAAAATCCTCAGTGTCATGATAAATGTAGACTATAGTTAGGCCAAAATCGATTGATAGTTGCCCACCTGACCAAGTGGGTTTTTTTTTTTTGCTTGTTTTATTGTGTTGTGATGTGTGTGTGTGTGTCTATGTCTCTGTGTGTGTGTGTGTGTGTGTGTGTGTTTAAAGGCCCTATAGTAATAGTATGGCTGACCTATTTTTTGCTGGAAGTATGTTCAGGCTTTTAAAACAAGTTCTTCTGAAGAGAAGGGCTTAATGAGGAGTCAGCTAATTATTGTCATTAGATCATCCTTGGAGCTGACCTCCAGCCCCTCCCTCCCTCCTCAAACAAAAGAGGAGGTTGGGAAATCAGTAAAAGTAGTAGTTTTCCCTACAGAATAGATGCTTCGAGATTGGTGCTTAAATTAAAAGGAGGAGTCGGGTTGAAAAGTTTTGAATATTAAAAGTCAGGCATGATTTTTAATCAGTTGTGATATAAAATTGATGCACCCAACAGAAAAGACTTCG
Organism: Tenrec ecaudatus; assembly: GCF_050624435.1. Classification (NCBI taxonomy): domain Eukaryota; kingdom Metazoa; phylum Chordata; class Mammalia; order Afrosoricida; family Tenrecidae; genus Tenrec; species Tenrec ecaudatus. The sequence continues at coordinate 14,851,726 of NC_134543.1, forward strand.
TAGCTCTTATACGGGGTGAATGGAAGGTGCAGGGGAGGCAGGCAATTGCATCAGCATAATAAATATGTAAACCTTACGTTTGTTTGAAAGGGATATGAATGGGAAAGAGAGGTGAAGGGAGTGGCCTAGAGGCAGGTTGCAGTGTGAAATATAATATCTCGGACTGCTCTTTGCTCCATCCATCCACATCTTTACTGAAGACGGTTTAAAAGCCTCTGCAGCAATATATCAACAGGAATTCAAGCCAGATTCAGCAAGAGGATGTGGTGCGAAGGCTGTCATTGCCGACATCTGATAGATCTTGGCTGAAAGCAGAAAATAACACAAGAATGTTTACTGGTGCTTATTGACTGGTCCCAGGCATTCTGTCGTGTGAATCATCAAAATGCTGGGCAATGTTGAGAAGAGCAAGGATTCCTGAATACGTCACTGGTTCACATGGAACCTGGCATGGGCTCAGAGGTAGTTGTTGAGAGACCACGAGGCTAGACTGCCTGGTTTGGAGTCAGAAGTGTGCACTGGGGCTGTGTCCTTTCACCGTATTTGTTCCACCTGTACGCTGAGCAAATATGCAAGAACCAGGCCAGATGAAGAAGGACACAGCATCAGGATTGGAGGGAGGTAGTTAACAATGTGCAATAGAAAGATAACCACCTTCCTGACTCTGCGGAGTACTCGGTAAGTCGAAGGACTTATGACTGATGAAGACCAAAGACTACATACAACCTCCGGTTGAGATTCCAGTTCAATGTAAGGAAACAGAAATCCTTACAACTGGACCATCCGACAACCTTTTGATGAATGGAGAAAAGATGAACATTGTCGGGAATCTCATTGTGCTTGGACTCACAGTCACTGCCCATGGAAGTCCACCCACCCACCCAGCCACTGACACCAAGTCATTCTCATTCATGGCAACCCCAGAGAGCACAGGTTCCCTAACGGAATGTGGCCTCTCGCCCCTTTTCAGAAAAAACAAACAAACAACTAAACTAAACCCTGGCAATTAACAGCATTTGTATTCTACCCTCTAAAACTCAGGATGAAACGTGTCTGCAGCCCGCCCTGGCCTGTTTCAGCATAGCGTCACCCGCTTCGGGACTTTCTGAGACTGCACACTGTTATAAAGCAGACAACCTCGTCTTCCTCCCACGGAGGCACGGGTGGGTTTGAACTGCCGGCCTTGTCGTTCGCAGCCCATTGCCTGATCCACAGTGCCACCAGAGCTCCTTGTTCATGGAAACCGCTGTCAAGAAGTAAACGTATTGCATTGGGCAAAACTGCCACGGAAGACCTTTTTATAAAATGTTTTTTCTAAATTTATTATTTTTATTTTTTGGAAGACCTTTTTAGAAGAGAGAAAAGATGACACTTTCTTTGAAGACGAAGGTGCACCTGACTCACCCGTGACATGTTTTGTCCCCACGTGTGCATACGACAGCTGGACAGTGAGTAAGGAGGACTGGGGGATCATTTATGCTCTTGAGCGATGGTCCCGGTGACTCATATTGAATGTACACCATAGACTTCCAGAAGAACAGCCACCTCTCACGCAAGAACTGCAGTCATAATGCTCCCGAGAAGCAAGCATGGCTAGACGTCACCTCAGGTCCTGTGGACCTGGTCTCGGGAGGGACCGCCCTGGACAGGACGTCATGTTGGTAAGGTCAGCAGAAAGGAAGAGTGGAAGACCTTCCACAAGATGGGTTGTCACAGCGACGGCAGCAGTGGGCTCCCACCTGACCGTGGTGAGGATGGATGGCTCGTGACCAAGCCGTGCTTTGTCTGTGCTATTGTAGTTAAGACCGTGATGAGGCGGGGCCAGCTGTGCGGGCACCTCGTTCAAGTGATAACCACCGCAAAATGATGATCAGAGACTTCCAGGAGGTAAAGGGGTATAACCAAGAAAATATCTGGGGAAAAACTCTTTTAGGCAAAAGGCAGCTATCCACATCAAGCCTTAATGTGGGAGCGTGACTGGTTTGGAAGGGGTCAGTGTAGCCACAGAGAGAGGCTGAGGAACGAGGTGATGGGGGCCATGTTGCCGTTGTGAGGATACTGACTACTCGGGGGAATGAGAGATCATTGGGGAGTGTTAAGCAGAGAAGTGGCCTAACAATTTTAAATCATGAGAAATTAGCCTATCACAAAACCCAATGTGCCAAAGTACACACAATTCACTTATTGTTAGCATATTCACAAAGTTGTACACCACAACCATTATCTCTTCCAGACTATTTTCATCCCCCTAAAAAGAAAGCTCTTGCTACTGCCCATCCCCCCATCCCCACACCCTGGGGAACCACCGACCGACTTTCCATCTCTCCAAGGCTTTCCTTGTTCAGGGTATTTCATAGGAATGGAATCATATTACTGAGGGTTTTTTTTTGTCTGATTCTTTTCAACATTCGTTCGCGTTGGAGCAGGTCCGAGTGCTTCGTTTCTCTCTACTGACAAAAAGTATTCCATTGTGCGATACCCCACATTTTATTTTATCCACTCCTTGGTTGGGGGCCATTTGGATGGTTTCTATTTCTGGCTCTTAGAAGTCATGCTCATAAACATACAGGGACAAGTGTTTGTGCTGGGATGTTCTTGGGGGCTATGTACTCAAGAGTGGACGGCTGGGTTTGATCCTGACGTTTTTAAGGGACTGACATGTTTCCGATGTGTCTGCCCTGTTTTTCATCCCATGCGCGAGGGGCCCGACGTGCCCACATCTTGCCAACACTTGCTATTATCTGTCTTTCATTCTAGCCATTTCAGTGAGTGTGGAGCAGCATCTCGCGGTGAGTTGGGTTGTATTGCCCTACTAAGCGATGATGTTGGATTTCTCTTAACCTACTGATGGACTCTTCTTATTTGTAGGAATGTGTATTCAAGTGCCTTGCTCATTTGAGGGGAACTCAGTTGTTTATTTTATTATTGCTGAGTTGTGCGCATACTTTGTATGTCCTGGATAGTAAACCCTTATCAGATATTCATATACGGTTTGCAATTATTTACTCCATTCTCTGGATCGACTTTTTACTTTCTTGTCTTTGGAAGCATACATGTTTGGTTTGTTGTTTTTTTTTTTAATTATGAGGCCCTGTCTGATTTTTCTTTTGCTTTTGGTGTCCTGTCTCAAAAACCTTAAGGTTGTGTTTCCGTTGTGTTTTCTTCTAAGAGATTGTAGTTATAGCTCAGACCTTTACGACTTTGTTCAATTGGAGTTCATCTTTACATATGTCAGGTAGGAGTCTGTTTCCTTATCTCGAGCGGTTGTTTCAGAAGTGTCATAAATAGTTGGCGTGAACAAACAAAATGTGGTGTTCCCACAGTTGAGGAAGCTGTAAGTCCAAATCCAGGGCACCGGCTCTAGGGAAGGCTCTCGCTCTGTTGACTCTGGAAGAAAGCTCTTGATTCCTGGCCACATCGTGGGTGTGGCCTCCCTGCACACCTCCAGATGTGTTAACATCAGTCGTGGGTGCAAGGGTTCCCAGCCCAGGGGCCCCAGGTCCAAAGGATGCTCTGTTCCTGGATCTGAATCTCTCTTGGTGATTGTAGGTTTCTCCGATGTGTTCAGCTGTTTAATCTCATAAGAGATTGACTCAAACTACAATTTAATCCCATAGTCTGCACCCTCCCGGCCTCACCGACAGAACTCTAACTCCCATTTCATTCGCATCGTAAAGGTTAGGCTGCACAACAGAAGACAACCACATCATCACAAAGTGGAGGACAATGACGGCCTAACCAAGCTGAGGCTTATTTCAGGAGAGGGGGACATCAGTCCTAACAGGATCCAAATTCATCCTTCAGAATGTGGCGATCTGGGTGTCCAAATCCTGAAAAGACTATTTCTTCTCCCATTAAACTGTCGTCAATTAACAGTAAACGTATGACTTCTTCCCTGTTACATCTCTCCATGCGTGCCCCATGCCAGTGCCACACAGTGTTGGTTAATGCAGCTTTGAAATGGGGATGCGTGAGCCCTCTCGCCTTGCTCTTCCATTACAAGGTTCTTTTGGCTACCCTGGTCTCATAAATGTTAGGACCAGCTGGTCAATTTCTGCTAAAAGCCGGCTGGGATTTTGATGAAGTCTACATTGCATCTGTAGCTCCACTGGGGGACTGTGGCCTTGTTGCCTCCATAACAATCACATGTCTTCCACCATGAAGACGCGATAGCTTTTTCACTTATGTGAGTCGCCTTGTATTTCTTCTAATGTTGTTCTATGGTTTTTCAGCATCCACATTTTTTGTTCCATTTTTATTTCTAGGCAGTTTGTTGGGTTTTAGGCATTTCTAAGTAGAATTCTTCATGTTGTGTTTGGATGGTCCCTTGCTACTATATAGATAGAACTACCAAGGATTCTGTCCGTGAGTCTCCTGTTCTGTGATGTTGTACAACTTGTTTATTCTTTCTGCTCGTCTCTGTGTGTGTGTGTGTGTGTGTGCTTGTGCCTTAGGATTTTCTCCCTACACACTCGTGCCGGGTGCAAGTAGGTATCGATTTCCTTCTCCCTTCCCATCCCAGAGGCCTGCTACTACTTCTTGTCTGATTGCTCTGATTCCAGCCTCTGGGGTGATCCTGAGTAGAAGGAGTGAGAAGAGATGTCCTTGTCTTGGCCCTGATCTTAAGGCGTGCTCTCTTGAATCATTAAGTATCATGCTGACGACGGCTTTGTATGGATGCTCTCCATCAGTTTGAGGGGTGCTTCTTTATTAGTTTATGGAGGGTGTGTATCACGGGAAAGGCCTTTTCTGCATCGATTGAGATGACCATACATTTTAATCTTTTTTCTGATCAATATCGTGTATTGCATTGTTTAGATTTTGGTTGTCGAGGCAACCTGGAACGCCTGGCCTAAGTCCAGTCTGCTCATAGTGGACAAGCCGTCTGTGTTTCTGGAATCACTGGGCTTGTACTTGGTCAGCGACACGCATCATAAACATGCTCCGCTGGATACTTGGGTTGAGAATCAAGGGGGCAGAGGTGGAGTAGACTCTGGTCCTCTCAGTTTTACTTAAGATTAAAGGCCGTAAGGCTAAACGCTTTATCATCTTACTGTGAAAAATAGCTGCTCCCCTTGAGACTGCTTGCTTTTCTCAAAGCAGTGTAAGAATGCCCAATAGCCCCGTAGTTCCTACCAAAGTCTATTATGAATTAGGAGAAAAAAATATTTGTATCTAGTATTATAAGTTCATTTATTCATTCTGTAAATGTTTCCATTATTAACTCTTTTTCCTTTGATCATCATTGTTAAGCTGGTGGAAGGGGATACAGGTATAGAAGTTGTGATTTGAAGATGTATCACATCATTTGTGTGGACATTCATTCATCAAGCTAAAGAGGGTTTTTCCATTACAGGGTCCAAGTTTAAAAAATACATCGGCCATTCTGCGCACGTAACTAATGTCAGATGGTCCCATGACTATCAGTGGGTTATTTCCATTGGTGGAGCGGACCACTCAGTCTTTCAGTGGAAGTTCATTCCTGAGAGGAAACTGAAAGACTCTCTTCATGTAGCACCCCAAGGTGAGTGACACAAGCAACCTCCACCACCTCCCTGACAAATAACCTCAGTAGAGCCTCAGTCATGACCAGTTCAGAGTGTCACCTAGCTTCAAAACCTAGTCATCGAGTTTGCCAGTATTGGACATTTTGCATGAAAGTGTCAGTCTCTGTTTCAAGTCAAATGTCACATCATGAAATGCAGAGCGCTTTTGCTTGCATTTAAATATAGCAAATGATGACTGAAGACACCGTTCCCTTAGCAACACTGACGTCTAAGGTGATCCCTGGGGGACTCGCAGCCAGGTGTTATCCGTGCTCTTTAGACACGCGTGACCTCAGGCCCATTCACCTGTTGCATCTAGTAGTCTCAGCTACTTGCCGTGTTCATGTTGGCTGTAGTCACCTGTCTTTGGGCAGACATTTGAGTTTGACGTGTCACAGTCGTCGGAGCCCCGGGGAGGGACTTGGCGGCACGACTGAGTGTGCCGTGGGTGGGGAGGGAGGGATGGGGAGAGCGGGAGGGGGGAGGGGGGAGGGAGAGAGGGGGAGAGGGAGGGCCCCTGGAGGACAGATGACTGGCTTCTGTGTCACTTGCATAGGTCATTCCGTTTGCTCGTTTCACGGCCCGTCTCCATGTCTTTTGCTGATAACTTTTATGTTTAAAATGTTTTATGCTTAAAATATTTAGTCCTTTCCTAAAACTCCTTATACCTTTTTTTTTTCAAAAGCGTTTTATTGGGAGCTCTTACAGATACCAGACTATTCCACAGTTTAATTACATCAAGCAGTGTTGAACAGCTGCTGCTTCAGTCAGTTTCAAAACATCCTCTTCCTCCTTGAACTCCTTGATCTCAGTCCCCTTCACTCCTTCCCTCGCCCACCACGTCCCCCCAGGAACCCTTATTCTGCTTGTTGTCTCTATAGGTTCATCAGTTTTGGGGTTCGTATACTGAAACACAGAAAAACATATAACATAAATTCAAGAGGGCTACCCACAATAGCAAGATACATCAGAGATAAACCCCAATATTAAAAAACAAAACCCAAAACACAGACAATATTGAAAACAGATCAGGCCCAAAAGGTATCGCAGCAGGTATCAAGTGACAGCATTTCACCTGTTCAAGTCAGGTTTACAGTTTTGATCTACTATCGCCATCAGTCCAATTCTCTGTTCGGTACCCAGTTTATTCCCATCCCTCCATTATAGATGGAGGGAAATCCCTGGAGGCTTATTTCCTGCGTAGATCTTGCAAACGTATCGTGGCTTTCCACTGTCATCCGTAGCCTCCTGCAAACTGGAATCTCACCATGGAGGCTCTGGAACTATCCCTTCCTTCAGCTTGTGATTATATAATGCACAGTCCTTGTGTTATGGATGTTGCGGGATTCTTCCATGTGGACTTAGTTGACATCTCACATAGGTGGCTGTTTGTTTGGAAACAAGCCTTTTAAGACCCAGGAAGCTATTCAGTCTGATAGCTGGGCACTGATGATGCTTTTACTCATTGGTTTTGGTAATGCAATGGGCTGATAACTGTAAGGTCAGCAGTTTGAAACCACCAGCCACTCCATGGGAGAAGGTTGAGGTTTTCAACTCTCTTAAAGAGTCACAATCTCAGAACGCCCCAGGGGCAGCTGTACGCTGTCCTGTAGGGTCGCTGTGAGTTGACATCAAATCAGTGGCAGGGAGTTTGCTTTTGTTGTTGGTTTTGATAAAGGAGCCTTTTTTAAAACCTCATTTTATTTTTAAAAATTGCAGAAAGTCTGGCTGATTCGAATAGTGATGAATCAGATTCAGACCTGTCTGATGTTCCAGAACTGGATTCTGAAATTGAACAAGAAACACAGCTAACTTACCGTCGACAGGTAATTTTGTTCTGTCATGAGGCAATTTTCCCCTAGAAGTGTGCAGCTGCATATTCTCCTGTTCCTCAGCCTTGACTCGTCTATTGCTTGGAATTTCCCAACCCTTTTGTGGTTATTTCAGTTTTCCTCCTTTAGGAGTGAAGGACACTTCTGTAAAATAATCCTTTTACACAAAGTGCCTGGTATGTTATGTGGGTTGGTAACGTATTGCCTTATAGATTTGGTTAACATCCATTTATTTCCTCTACAATAATTTATGAAGCATTAAAGTGTCCTGGAACACTGCATATGTATTTGTCCGCGTGACGGGTAGGAGATCCAATGCAGTTTCGTCTTCTGCATAGGAAAGTTCATAAAGTGCATTCTCATGTGAGGCATTTGTTAGATCTTGAATAATCAGCAGTGACCCCAGTAGAGGAACGTTATTATCAAGAGCCTGTCATTGTATGTCATTGTATTGTATTATCAAGAGCCTGTCATTGGTCATTGTATGTTGTAAGACTCTTCCCCCTTTTGTGCATTTTTTAAAGGTTTACAAAGAAGATCTACCTCAGCTTAAAGCGCAATGCAAAGAGAAACAACTAAGTGCTACTTCTAAAAGACGAGAGAGACCCCCAGGAAACAGCATCCGCCTGCATTTCGTCCACGGGTACAGCAACTGCTTTTCCCTGACCTGGTGGGGGCGGGGGGTGGTTCAGACCTTTGAACAAGTGACTAATATGTCTGTGCCTCGGTTTCCCCATTTGTGAAACAGAGAGTCACGGTGTCTACTCGGTAGAGGTCTGATGAGTACGTGTTTGTAGTGCCTTGGAGCTTTTGACACGTAATAAACACCTTATAAAACCAAATCCACTGCCATCGAACCGATAGTCTCGGTTTCCAAGACTATGAATCTTTGCCGAAGCAGAGAGCCTCCTTTTCTCCCACGGAGCACCGGGTGATTTGAACCACTGACCACACAGTTAGCAGTCCCAGCACCTAACAATCCACAGCGCCCCGGCTCCTGGGATGCACTCTTAGTGTTCATGAAATCTGTGAAATGCAGTGGGCATTCTTTCTGTAAGCAGGAGAAGCCGCCACCCCCTCAACACGCCGGCTTCGCAGTGACGCCACGGCTTCGTTTGCTCACAGCGGTTGGGTCTTCGTATTTTCATTTCAATAAAGGACCGCGCTGGATTCTGAGAACATCTGAGACCTCACCTCTCAGATTGGCAGCAACTGAGTGTTCAGGCCCCACCCCCGTACCTGCTTGATGGCACTTCTCAAGAATGTGGGAGGCATTTATCTAATGAACATTTATTTACCCCACTGTTTAAACTGATGGCGTATTTCTGCCTGGTTGTAATCTTTACAGATTTGAAGCTCCCAGAAAGGAGCTATGTTTTAAGGAAATGTAGTTGTGTTCCCCCTACATGTGTACAATATTTACTTTTGGAGCATGCATTGTGTTTCCTGGTTCAGTAGTGTGTGGGAAAGGCTATATTTTGGAAATCTCCCAGCCACTGCTGCTCCCCACCCACCACTAGCATTTCCCCTCCGAAGGTCATCAGTGCTACTTAGCTTCACATACATTTTCTTCACAAATACAAGCAAGTACAGGTGTACATTGCTTTCCATACACACTTATTTTTAAAAAGTAACTGGTTGTATAATATAAAGGCTAATATTATACTCGCATAAAAAGCAGTGTATGGGTGCGGTATTTCACACATTACTTCTTTCAATATGACAGCTTGCATTTAGGGGCTGTTTGAAATCAAAGCGGTTCGTAAAAGCTTATGGGGCCTGAGACACCTATTATTTTCTTTGAAGGATTTCCCATTCCTTAAAACTAGACATTGAAGAGCTCTCAGAGAACCAACTTCGTGAACTCTGTGTATTCCAAATCGACTGTAAAAGGCCAGGGTTAATTTACTGTGGTTTTACCTTCTCTACTAGTTACAGAGGCTATGACTGTCGAAGTAATCTGTTTTACACCCAAATTGGTGAGATCGTGTACCATGTGGCTGCGGTGGGGGTCATCTACAACCGGCAGCAGAACACACAGCGCTTTTACCTGGGGCACGATGGGGACATTCTCTGCCTGGCTCTCCATCCTCTGAAAGACTACGTGGCCACAGGCCAGGTAGGTTAGGCCTTGTCCTGGGTTAGTCTACCTCCCGAGATAGCTTTTGTACTTTAAAAAGTGAAGAATACGGAATTCTTTTATTTTCAGATTGTTAATCAAATTTATCTAAATGTTTCTAGTTTTAGGGAGGGCTTTGTGTATTATGATATTTTTAATTTGCAGTTGTTACCTAGAGCTCTGGCTTGGCTTCTTTCAGTTAGACTAACACTTAAATTTCTCCCTTTTAAAATTTTTCACGAGTAAAAATGATGAAAAAAAACATAAGAACTAGAAATCTGGTTCAGGTTGAATAATTCAGATTTTAAATAATCTAACTTTTTCTGTGACCAACAAGAGGACTATGTTTTATTTTGCAGCCATGGTCATAACATATTCATACTTACCAAAGTAAAAACACAACTATTAAAGTAGAAAATACAGAGAACAGTCTTAATTCCTACCTCTCTTTATGGGTCTTCTCAGAGAAGAATGGGAAGGAGTGATGTTAATAGAATTCTATAAACAAATACTTGACAGATTTTTTTAAGAGAGAAATTATTTTCCCTTGGGTTTTTTTTAGTGTGTATGTATTTACTTTTATTTGGTTTTTAATTGATCTATAATTAACCTATCATACAATCCAATGGTTCAGTCCAGCAAAAAGGGTGCATCACGGTCAGCATTTCCCTCTTTTACACATTGAGGCAGTTTATGTTGGAGAGATTAGCTACTAAGAGCATTCAGCTAATTAGTTGTAAAGATTAAAGCCCTTATCCTCTCTGGCTCAAGCACTGTGAACATATTCTTACCGCCAGGACGTGTGGGGGGGGCAGATTGCATCACTCTGTACGTCTTTGCCTAGCGGGTCAGCCTAAGGGAGGAAGGTTCTCAACAAGATGGACTGACGCAGACCTGCAGCCTTGGGCTCAAGCGGAAGAGTGATTGGGGGGAGGCCCGCCTTGGGTAACTTCGTCCCATTGAACATAGGCAGACGGCGTCATGACAGCAGAGCGGGGATTCTCAGTCTCTGTTGACACTTTGGGTCCGGTCATTCTTCATTGTGGGCGACACCAGCCTGTCATGTTGTCCGGTGTTACAGCACTCCTGGCCTCTACCTGCTCAATGGACCGGAGCCCCTCTGCCAGCTGTGGCAGCCAAACATGTGTCTAGACATCACCAAGTGTCCCCTGAGACACAGATTCCTCCCCGACCCACCCCCTCATTCAAACTACTAGTATAGAGCTATGCACCAAGTACCACAGCACCGGAATAGAGGGATGATTACCTGTGGCCCTTCAGAGGGATGCGTTGTTGACCTGACAGGAGGAAGCTGGGAGGCATGCTAAGTGTATTGTATCATGCATAAAAGTATCAAAGACCAGGAGGTTCATGACCAATGATGACTTCATTGAAAACAAGTGGTCATTGATGCCCTTGATCCTGGGAAAGTGATGGTGAAATTTGTGGACAACTAGCCAACATATAGCAGACCACCCCAGAGGACATGTTTGGATTTAGAACCCATTTTTGTGGTGGCAAGACTGCTGGCTTTGGCATGATTGAGGAATCTTTGGATTCTGCAAAGAAACATGAACTTAAACACATGCAAGGCATGGCTTGTATGAGAAGAAAAACAACAGCATAAGGAACGCAAGAACCAGATGAAGAAACGCAGGGGGACTCTAAAGGCCAATGTTGTGTTGGCAAAGATAAATGAAGTGTCTTAGTAGAAAGAAGAAAGATTCTTCTGTGATTTGATCTGCAGGGATGGTTCACCAGAGAAGTAAGAAACTATAAAATTTGAAAACAAAAACCAAACCAAAAAAAGAACACTGCATACCCCCATGTGTTGGAATTGTTGGGTTATGGACTCGAGGGGAGAACTAATCAGAAGTGTAGGGGGTGTCTCTTGAAGTCCTTCTGTGCCCCTGACCTGTAGAAAGGGGTTGGAACATGACCCCAGGACTACAGAACACTTCTGGAAACTGGCCATTGATGGTGTGCTTCAGGGACTTTCATGAATAGAGGTCAGATGAAATAACAGCCCATCTGCTTCGAGAGCCCTGGGCCACAGGCCACAAGCTCCTTCCTCTATTGATGGATTCACTGACCAGCGGTGCTTCTTTCTGCTTCAGGCCCTGCAGGCACCAAGCTGCCTCCCCAGGCTCTGGCTCAGACCACCCGCTCTCCTGCCTCCGGGGCTTCTGATTTCTCTTCTCTGCTCTAAGAGCACCAGCCAGCCCCAGCTCTCTGCACGCGGAGGCTTCTCAAACAAATATGCTTCTTAAGCGTGTTCCAAATGAATGAATCATGGTCTTTATTTTTAAAGTACTTCTGAAGGGCTTTATTGGAGGGTTTTGAAATTCCAAGGTCGGGTCTCATTTTCTTTTTGAGCATAGAGTACAAAGAAGACTACCTCCCACCTGCTACTCCCCACCCCCACCCACCTCGTGTCATGAAATGTGGTCTTCCATGTAGGTTTTTTTTTTAAATAGAAAGACCTAGTTTATATTTCCTTTTAATAGATATGAAAAATACATAATTTCATGGTCTAAAATGACTTGTATTTATTTCCTATTGTAGGTGGGGAGGGATCCTTCCATTCACATATGGGACACAGAGACGGTTAAACCATTGTCGATACTAAAGGGCTACCACCAGTGCGGTGTCTGTGCTGTTGATTTCTCAGGTGAGGTCATTTCCTGCCTCCGCATGAAGGATCCCAGCGCGGAGGTGACCCAGAGCGTTTCAGTGAGATTCTGGGTAGCCCAGGCGTGTTATGAAATGTGCACACTGGTATCCCAAGTCATCCCAACTATGATCTGTGACTTTGCCAGCTGGTGTATAATTCTAATCGAATGAGTATGATTTTTAGTGCCATTTAAAGAAACATGTTTCCAGTAAAATAAAATGTGTGCATAATGCCTAAAACCATCTCAAGTACCACTAGTCGCGTGTATCGTCTGCTTTGGCCAAACCCTGTTCTGTTCAGGTTTCATAGCCACAGAGGAAGCTTTGGAAATGTTTAGGGTAAAAGGGCTAAGCAAAAAAAGAGGGAGAATGAAAATGTTTCCTGAGTCGTTCTCAGAAGTGACAGTGTTATGGATTGAATCAGGCCCCTGACATACATGCTGGGGTTCTTACTCCTGTAACCTGGGGTAGAATGCCATCTGGGATAGGGCTCTTGTTGTTAGGTGATGGGCCTTGTCTGTGCAGGGTTGTGTCTTCAACCGACGTACTTAAAAAAATGGTTCTTGTTATTGAGCATGTACACGGCAAAAATACGCATCACTTCTACGTGTAAACTTGAGTGACAGTTTATTCTTCAAACTGTCCGGCCTTCCTCTCTATCTTTTCCTGAGTGGATCCTCCCCCATCACATGTAAACTGGCGGCCCCCTAAGGTTCCCGCCTCATCCTTCATGCTCCTGTGGTCCATTTGATCCCTGATAGATAGTTAGTGAGTCACACTACCTTCTTGTTTCCCTGTGGCTTCAGGAGAATTATAGAGCGATCGTTTGAGAGGCTCCAGAAAGTCTGGATTCTGTGACCGTTTGAAATTCTCTTCTGCATCCCCCACATTTTTATCAGTATTTATCTACAGAATTTCTTATCAGAATACTTGGTAATGGCAGCCAGGCCCCATCCCGTTCTTGTGGTCCCATAGCAAAGTAGACAAGTCTTAATGGAGAAAATCGGCCCCAGTTCCACTTCCTCCTCTTCGGAATCCTGGTGCTTGTTAGAGTTGTGTGCATGCCTACCATCTAGCTAACATTATTTTATAAACATTTAAATACAATGCTCTTGTTTTTTAATACACACTGAACGTTTCTCCTCTTCCCAACGGGAATGCGGGTCAATTTCCACAGCGGATGGGAAGCGCCTGGCATCGGTTGGGACAGACGACAGCCACACAATTGTGCTGTGGGACTGGAGGAAAGGCGAGAAGCTCTCCATGGCCAGGTAGGGAGACCATGCCATGATATTGGCAACACACCAAAACTCCTTTGGACTTCAGAGGTATTTGTAATCAGAACAGTTTTGAAATCGAGTAGACCTGTTACCTTTCACTGTTGCCGTCGTCATTACCACCAAATGCATTAGAGTGTACTCCTGGAATGAGCCCTCTGCCCACACCTGAGATACAAGTGGGTGCCAGGCCCTTGGTGATGGGCTCAGCACGGCAGGGTACAGAGAGGCACCTTCAGTGGGAAAACATTGTTTGCCTGTATTGCAGAGGGAGTAAAGACAAGATCTTTGTTGTCAAGATCAACCCCTACGTGCCTGACAGATTGATTACCGCGGGAATCAAACACCTGAGGTTTTGGCGTCGAGCAGGTAAGGACGCACCGCTTTTTAAGCATTGCTGTTTAGTGCTGAGTGGCTTCTAGGAGGGGTTTTACCCAGAAGCAACGCATTACACTGTATTGACTCCTGGAACAGAGAAGGGATATTGGTAAATCCGGACAAAGTCTGTCGTCAATGGTAATCCATGGGTGTTTTTTTTATTTTGACAAAAGTCCCTCTCTGATATAAGATGTCAACCATGGGGGGAAATGGCTAACAGGTACTGTGAAAAACTCGGCCATGACTGGATCACTTTTGAAATCAAGTTACCCCCCAAAAAAGGTTCAAATTTATTTTTATTTTTTAAGCAATTCACTGTAACCTTGTTGCATTGCAAATAGTGAATTGTTATTTGATTGTCTCTTAACTGTATTTATGTGCACTGGGTTGCGAGCCACATAGTAGGCAGCTTGAAATCACCAGCGGCTCTGCAGGAGAAAGACTGGGCTTTCTATACCATAAATAGTTACAATCTTGGAAACACACAAGGTTTGGGTCAGCATTGACTCAATGGCAGTGAGGAGTTTGCTTTGGGTTTGGTGATCAATATTTATAGTAGATTTATATTTGCTGGAGAATTTACCTCTGGAGATGCGTCACATGCTGTCTAAAATACTTCCTTCTGTTGAAGGCATATTCTTAAAGGGAAATTTTTCTAATACTTCTTTAGATGATGTTAAGCGATACAGAAATGGACAGGGATTACTATTGCCGTGATTTGTAACTAGAAGTATGGTCTTATGCAAAGTCACATTGGGGGGGAAATTGTCTCTTTTCCAAATAGAGTAATATATTTATGGAATTTTTACAGGTAACATCCAAATCTAAGTAAGTTTAATCCTTTCTGACAAAATCTAGTAAGTGTACACGAAGGCACACAAACACTAGAAAGAAGAGAGGCTGAAGAGAGAAGTCGCCTTTCAAGTGTATACGTTTCAGGTTGTCAACTGCGTAGGATGAATGGATTTCCAGACCCAAGGCTTAAAACCTGATCACATCATCATAGTAGGTGATACACCTGCACACCTGCAGAGCGAAAAGAAGTACCTTCATGCGTTTGTGATTTTACGCATCGAAGTGAACTGCTTTACGTTTGAGCATCTGGTCACTCCCCAGCAGTCCATCCAATTGCTGTGGAGGCGATGCCATCCTGGAGGACAAGGTGGAACCGCCCCTCAGGGTTTCGGAGACTGTAATTCTTTTTTCTTTTAAAAATCATTTTATTGGGGGTTCGTAGAACTCATCACAATCCATCCATCCGTCCATTGTGTCAAGCTCATTTGTACATTTGTTGCCATCGTCATTCTCAAACATTTGCTTTCTACTCGAGCCCTTGGGATCAGCTGAGACTGTAACTATGGTGACACAGGACCTCGTTTTCCTTCTTCAGAGCGCCTGCTGGGTTCAAATTAATGGCCATGCAGCTCACACTGCAGTGTTTAACCTGCTGCACGCCAGAGCTCTATTTCTGTCTTTAAAAAAATAAATCAACAAATGACTTGGAAATAACAGCTTTAAAAAGCAGATCGCCTTCAAATGAAGAATGTGCACTTGAGTATCTTTTGGGCCCCCGAAGGTTGATGAGACCTGAAACGGAACCAACTAAACGCAAACGTCGGGGCTTTAGGACAGACAACCCCTCCGGTTACGACGGAGATCTGTTCTAAACTGTGCCTGCCAGGCTGTAAGTGGGATGTGCAGGTGATTCAGGACAGGCGCATATGGTGCTTATCTAACCTTGGTTAGTGCAAGGAGAGGTTTGAAGCCTTCTCGGTCATTTAAAAACTGGACGTTCAGCAAGTGAAAGTGGCTGTCAGTGTTGGGTCAGTCGTTACAATGGGAGGCAAACTTTGCAGGACACTAAAGGGCGAGTTGGAGTTGTTTGTAGGCCGTACTCTAGGGACTGCAGGATTCTCTTCGACTTTCCTGGGAGTTCTTATCTAAGAGAAGTATGTACTTAGCTCGTTCATCTGACTAAGAGGTGTCCAGTGCTCTTTCTTAACATATAGAAGCAATGAATCTTTTATATGTTAAAACAACTCACTACTGTCGAGTCAA
Source organism: Tenrec ecaudatus (assembly GCF_050624435.1). NCBI lineage: Eukaryota > Metazoa > Chordata > Mammalia > Afrosoricida > Tenrecidae > Tenrec > Tenrec ecaudatus. The sequence goes on from NC_134543.1 coordinate 14,867,609, forward strand.
TTCTGACGCGTCCCGACCCTCTCTGGGGTTTCCAAGGCGGTCCGTCTATACAGGAGCAGACAGCCTCCTCCTTCCCCTGCGGACTAACTGGTTGGTTTGGACCACGACCTTGGGGTCTGCCATCTAATGCTTACCCAGCACCAGCACCGGGACTCGCAGCCGAAACTCCGTTCATAGGGAAGCGGATCATCTGTGGGCTGCGCGCATAGTAGGACTGTATAGCCATCGCCATTTTAAAAGAGCTTTGTAGAGGGGCGAATCAACATGTATAAATGTCCCCAGCAAACAGTAAATAAAGCAAGCTACAAAAGAATATATACAAAGTAGGGTGTTTGTGGAAACTTTTAAGACATGAATAATAATTTGACTCCTTGACTAAGCACTCACAAATACACGTGTGGGGTGGACGCCCAAAGGAAGGCAGGAAAGTCACCACCATTACCTTCAGGATGGTTGGGAGGAAGATTGGAGATGATCTTGGCATGATCTTTCCATTGTTGGAGTAATTATTTTCATGTTGGCAGTGGATACACAAGTGTTGGTCATTTGTATTTATATATTTTTAGTATTCTTTCATATGTCTTAATTTTTAAAAACATTACGAAGAGGGATTTAGCCCAAGCTTTTGCCTATCCAGAAAGCAGTGACCTAAAGGTAGCCACAGGTGTGACTGCCTCAACCAGGCAGGTGGTGGTCACCTCTGATTGGGACCTTGCCCTTTTTACCTCTCCTTATACTGCTGCCTTTGAGCCTGGCGGCTTGATGCTTACTCCTTGGGCTGAGATCCACAAGCTCAACAGTTTGAAGCCACCAGCCGCCCCCTGGGAAAGATAGGGCTTTCTACTCCCAAGAAGAGTTACAGTTTGGGAAATCCAAAGGGGCAGTTCCTACCCTGTCCTATAGGGTTGCCATGAGTCAGAATGGGCTCGATGGCAGTGAATTTGGTTTTTATCTTTGCTGCTAACCACAAGATCAGCGGTTAGAAACCTCCAGCCCCTCTACGGGAGATAGACAAAACTTGTTACTCTCGTAAAGATGTAGTCTCAGAAACCCACAGGGGCAGTTCTGCCCTGCCCCCGAGGCTCACAGTGGGTCAGAATGGACTCATTGGCTGTGAGTTGGGTGTTTCATGAGCTGTCGAAGGGATCAGATATCAAGCATCAAGGAACAAAAAATCTTATCATTGTAAATGAGGGTGAGTGCAGAGTGGAGACCCAAAGCCCATCATTAGGCAACTGGACACCCCTTACTGAATGGTTGTAGGGAGGAGATGAGCCAGTCAGGGTGCAGGGTAGCAACAATGAAACATATAACTTTCCTCTAGTTTTTAAAAACTTCCTCCCTCCCACTATCATGATCCCAATTCTACCTTACAAATCTGGCTAGACCAGATGATGTACACTGGCACAGATAGCAACTGGAAACAGGGAATCTAGGACAGATGACTCCTTCAGGACTAGTGGTGAGAGTGGCGATGCCTGGAGGGTGGAGGGAATGTGGGGTAGAAAGGGGGAACCGATTACAGGAATCTACGTACAGCCTCCTCCCTGGGGGAGGGACAGCAGAGAAGAAGGCGGGGGGAGGCATCGGACAATGTAGCATATGACAAAATAATCATAATTTATGAATGATGAAAGGTTCATGAGGTGGGGGGAGTTGGGGAGGGAGGGGGAAAATGAGCAGCAGATATTAAGGGCTCAAGTAGAAGGCAAATGTCTTGAGGATGACGATGGCAACAAATGTACATATGTTCTTGACAAAATGGAAGGATGTATGGATTGTGATAATTGTACGAGCCCCCAGTAAAATGATTTTTAAAAAGAGGTAAAAAGAACCCTCTGCTTTACTGCGGTGAACGTTTTGGAAAGTGGTGTTTTCTTTTGGTCAATCAGGGGGAGGCCTGATTGGCCGAAAAGGCTACGTGGGCACGTTGGGGAGAACCGAGACCATGATGTGCGTGGTGTGCGGGTGGACCGAAGAGATGGCCTTCTCGGGGACGTCCACGGGAGACGTGTGCATCTGGAGGGACGTCTTTCTCGTCAAGACCGTGAAAGCGCACGACGGGCCCGTGTTCAGCATGCACGCGCTGGAGAAGGTGAGTGGCCGGGGACACTGCAGGTGGAATGGAGCAGAGAGCGCTCTCGGGAGCTCCCGGCCCTCTCTGCCTCCCTGGCTGGGCTGCCCCGCCACAGTGCCTGGCAGCCGGTTTGTTAGACGTGGGACCAGGGCTGGCATCCGGGCTGTGTTTTCGCTCTCTTGGCAAACTCGTGAACACAAAGCCAAATAAGTCAGCTGTTGTTGGTTTTTAATTGTTTTTTTTGTTTGTTTGTTTTGTCTTAAGTGAATAAGCTCCTTCTTGGTGTCAAATGCTGGGCCGAGTGCACTGTGTATTGTCACCGCGCCTAGGGGGTGCGAGGGCTGTTATTGACCTCCGTTTTCCAAAAGATGAAGGAATGCAGGCTGCAGGAAATTACAGGCTTCCCCATCTGGGATCCTTCTGTTGACGTCCTGCCCCCCAAGAAGAATCTCTATGTCCGGGAAGTGGAGGGGAAATCTCGCCCACTCTGGACAAGCGGTCGCTTCCAGCTGCTCATAGCCTTTCTGCTAGAATGTCTCTATTTAAAGGATTTTATGTATATATATCTCTGTTAACTTGACCCTTTCGGTCCGTAGGGATTCGTCACGGGCGGAAAAGACGGAGTCGTGGCTCTCTGGGATGACTCCTTTGAGAGGTGCCTCAAGACGTATGCCATCAAAAGAGCGGCTCTGGCCCCGGGATCCAAAGGCGAGTTAGAATTCCGTTTCCTGTGTGGGAGAAGAGATGACCTGCTCATCGGCAGGCTTGGTCAGGAGCCCCTGGGGCCTGCTTTCCCTGTGTCCTGGAAGGGCAGCAGCTGCTTATCTGGGTTCCAGACTCATCTCTGTCCTTGCAAGCTCGATTTTCAATGATGCAGATGTGACACACCAACCCGGGACGGCGTGTCGTTGCTCCTTTGGAACGCTGTAAAATTTCCACAGGAATTCCTCACAAGAGCATCACAGTTGCCAGCAGTCAGGAACTTGTCTGCACACTCGGCATGGTGGCACAGTGGTTATCCGTCAGGTTGTTAACTGGAAAGGTAGCAGTTCGAAACCACCAGCCACTCCGTGGGAGCAAGACGGGGCTTTCTACTCCTGTTAAGAAGGAACAGTCTCAGAAACGCACAGGGACAGTTCTGCCTGAGGGCAGTGCGTATGACCTCTTGGGCCCTATCCCCTGGCCCTTTCTTTTAGCACGTGTCTTCCTTGGGCGCAGTCCGCCAGGCTCTCCAAGCTACGTTTGCCTGCAACCTTCCATTCCTGCCCCGTGCTGCCCCTTCCAATGACCTGACCATGTGCGCATTGATCAGATCTGACACTATTTCTTCCTGGGATGAACACCCCCCCAAAAAACAAAAATAACACAAGAGAACTAGGTTAAGTTCCACTGCTCCCTGATGCCTTTTTCCATCTGATGCTCATGCACAGGGCATGTTCTCTTGCTGGGAGGCAGCTGGCTCTCCACTGCGTATCACTCAGCCACACCTAGACCCAGGACAGGCTTAAATGGGGGTGGCCTTGGGCAAAAGGAAATTGGGAATTAGCTGTGTTAAATTCTCTAGGCAGGGCCAGCAGGAAAGGAACTGTGGTGGCATGGTCGGTTACAATTGGTCAGCAGTTCAAAACCAACAGCTGCTTTTCAAGGCGACAAACAAGGCTTTCTGCTCCCATGAAGATTTACAGCCTCGGAAACCCAGGGGCGCTGTGACCTGGTCTCACAGGGCCTCTGTGTCGGCATCCAGGGCAAGGCAGGGTTCTGTTGTGGCTGCTTCTGAGTTAGGCAGGGCAGGAGGTGGGCAAGGAGTGACCGGTAAGAGAGGCAAACAAATGATTGTCCAATAATGGGAAGGGATCGGGGCTAGTATAGGACCGTAAAACCAGAGCACCCAGGTGGACTTATTTTTGAGCTGAAAAAAAAAATACAGTGTGTTTATGAAAATGCTTAAAATATGGGGAAGGGAACCTTGTGATTTCTAGTGTCAAAATAATACCACTGGCGCTATTGAAAGCCGTGTGTTGTCGTCTCCATTTACCCTTGCAGGCCTGCTCTTGGAAGATAACCCATCCATACGTGCCATCTCCTTAGGACACGGCCACATTCTAGTGGGCACAAAGAATGGTGAAATCCTAGAAGTGAATAAAAGTGGCCCAATCACGCTGCTGGTCCAGGTAAGCCCGCCGTCCGTGTGCTGCTCTTCTGCGCACAACATGGGCTTCTTCCACACTTCATAGTTAAAGCTGATGGTGCTGAACAACAGTGTTGCGTTAATCAAGAAAAGGTTGTTAATATACATAAGAGATTAAGTTGATTATCAATGTGTGATAATCAATAAACAAGTGTGCCTGCTCCCTGGTGGATTCGTTGCTAATACTTTCATGTAATTTATCACCAATTAGAGACCAATGGGAAGAAAAGCGGTTGGAATTAGCATAATTTATTCCATTGATTTTGTATTTCATTTTCTTTGACATTCAATATTTGTCACGCTTAAAGCTGCAACACTATTTAGCTCATTTTTCACTGAGGAAAGAAAAGAAATCATACTGCCTGAATATTTGCCAAAGGTTGATTCCTATCTAGTTTCCCAGGGCTGCCGTACAAAATTCCCAACGTCGGGCTTAAAACAAAGGTGTTCTGAAGACTCACGTTGAGAGTGTGAGCTGGGCAGCGGTCTCTCCAGAGGCTCGGGAAGATCCCAGCCGACGCTAACCGCGTCTCTCGTCCCGAATGGCACTTGGCCTATGGTGCTGGCACTCCAGTCCGTAGCTCAGTCTTCACTTGGTCCTTCGGGGTGGCCTCCTTTTAACTGACTGCATCTGCTGGGATCCTGTTGGTAAAGGAAGTCATTCACAGGTCCTGGGATTAGGTCTGTGATCTTGGGGGAAGGCACACTTCAGTCCATAACAATTCGTGGAAATCTTTATCAAAGGTGTTCATTTTAGGATGAAAATATAAAAATGTAAAAAATAATTAAATATATATATATATATTATAAATGTGTATGGGACACATTTTAAACGGAATGGCGGTGCAGCTGCTGGTCATATGACCCTTCACATCGCCTTGTTGTCAGGTGCCATTGGGCTGGTTCCGGCCCGCAGCGAGATTAGGAGTGTTATGTGCCAGACTCCTGTATCCCTGTACTTACTATGTTGTCTTGCCCGAAAAGTAGGGAGCAATATAAATCATTTAAAAAGCATTTTATGAGGTAGGACTTATCCTGATGAAACATTGTCCTCATTCAACTTAATAGTTAAGACCAAATTTGTCTTAACTTTTTTTTTCTGAAAAGGAATTACTTCTTTGTCAGTTCAGAATTACTGATTCTCCAACTCCCATGTCAGCCCTGCTAAGACACCGGTGGTGGGCATACAGGAGAGCGATGCACCTGCTTCGATGTTGGTACAATAGCCCGACGTATCCAGGAGATCTTGGAATCCCATTGCAGAACACTGTATGCAATGGGCCTTCCGAAAGTTTGTAGGGCAATCCCATTGTCTTTTAATTCAACTTTTCCACCAACTTTTTGAAGATCCCTCCGATTAATTATCAAGCTTAGTCTTTTTAATATCAGCTATATGTAAAATGCCTTTGAAGGAGAAAAAACATGGAGGCATGGGATTTAGCATGCTTTTGGTCTCTTGGAAAGCATTGATGGGGTATGTATCATTAGTATGGTATCAGTAACCGTTTCACAGTTGTGAGAAAATACTTAGAAGGCCTCAATAATGTACTGTTATTTCAGATATCTTTGATAGACTTAAAGGTTTCCAATGTCAAGTCTTCTCGGCAACAGAAGCAAGAGAACTGCTCTCTCTTCAATATTGTCTCGCTTGTCTATGAGGTCTTAGCCAATCCAGTAAAACAGAACAAAGCACTCCCTGCCCCACCCCACCCCCAGGCCCAGGTAAAACCAGTACCTTGGACACACCCACCTTACGGATATCACAGGTGGGCCTAACTCAGCCAAAGGGGTCAACCAATACCTTCAACCACGCCTCTCCAACCAGAGGTCTTAAAGGCTGACTACAGGAAAGCCAATTGCTCTCTTTGGCTCTGGTCTTGTGGCAGGTTGGAGGGTGGAGATGCACAGGTACTGCTGGGTGTGCCCCTCAGGGCCCACTTGGGGCCTGCTCAGGGCCCACATGTGCTTTGCCTCTTGGGCTCTTGCCCTCTTGGTCCCCGGGATTCCCCATTTCCATGCATGTGGGTGTTCTTGTCCATGTGGTTTTTCGTGTTCAGTCGGGAACCCCAGCATAGCTTCCACATGGCTTTGCACTCTTTCCAGCAATATCATATACCCTTTTGAGACTGAAAAACCTGAAACTTTTCTGTTCCTTAATTAAAAAATCACTTGGATTACAAATATATATATATATATATATAAAACAAAGCAAGAAAGGTATGTTAGAAATAAATGCAAAACACTGCCAGCTGTTTACAGGTCAAATGATCTTATACCTTACAACAGGGGTCCTCAACCTTTGTAAACAGGGCCCAGTTCACTGTCCCTCAGCCCCGTTGGAGGGCCGGACTATCGTTTAAAAAAAAAAACTATGAACAAATTCCTATGCACACTGCACATATCTTATTTTGAAGTCAATAAAACAAACGGGGCAAAAACACCTGGTGGGCGCGAATCAATGTCCTCACCGGCTGTAGTTTGAGGACACCCGCCTTAAAAGTTCAAGAGAATTCATTGAAAAACGATTACAGCTAATTAAAGAGCCAGAAGACCTTTCTTTAGTATGTCTGGTAAAGTGGTTCTACCGGCAACACATTCTCTCTGGGTTTTTGTTTGTTTGTGTTTATGGTTTTTGGTGGATTATGCATTGGGTTACTGATCACAAAGTCATCAGTTTGAAACCCCCAGCCTCTCCACTGGAGAAAGGTGGGACTTTCTAGTCTGGTAAAGAGAGCTTGGGGTCGAGAGCGTTCCCAGGTCTAGGGTTCTCCGTTCATAGCCCCACCCCCACCATAAGTGATGAGTCCCTGTACTCTTGCTGTTTTTAACACTGTCTTTTTCTGTGTCAGCCATGTCACAGGGTATGTCTGGGCCTTTTGTGTTGTTCTTAAATGAATGGATGAGTGTTTTTCATCAAAATTGGGATGTTTGCAAGCATTTTTGTTTTGTGTTTTTGCAGCCTTCTCTTCTCTACTCCTAAAACCTGTATGTTAATGTGATGACTGGTGCTCCCTTTTTGAAACGTTTCATTGACATATAATTCACACATCACAAAATTCAGTAGTTCAGTCGTATTGATAAGTGATGCAGTGGTATTGATTAGAATGGAACAGTCGTATTGATAAGAGCGGTGCAGTCTTCACAACAGTCAATGTTGGCTGAGGCTTTGGTCATTTTTATTTTTCTCTCTGATCTTCAGATTGCTAGGTCTCTTGATCTGTATGCAAAATTGCTCATTCTTTTTTTCTGTCATTTCAGTCAACTATTGCCGTCTCTGGTGAATATTTTCATTTCATGTACTTGTTTTTAATTCCAGAATTTTTCTTTTTATTAATATTTTCAGCTTGGTCAGATATTATCAACCTTTATGTTAAGGAATTTCTCTTTTACTTCTTTAAGCCAGCTTTCCTTTACTTCTTTGGATATGTTTATAATGGCGACTTTGATCTCTTTGTTAACTCTGAAATGGGACGGTCCTGTTGAAAGCGTGCTGGGAACCTGGATGATTGGCAGCAACAGGGCAGCTGCTGTCTCAGATGCTGCTCATCAGTAGGTGGGGTTGCTGTGCAGTGCCCACACTGCCCGCGTTTTCCGAGAGGGAGCTTAAGTTTTTGCTAGTTGTCTCCTCTTCATGTTTTCCCATTCTGGCCATTCTTCTGGCGCACTCACATTTTCCAGATTTGGTCTGCTCTTTTTTTACTTCATTGGCCGTGACTGAACTGGGAATACCCAGTTTGGAGCCCTGCTTTCAGTGTTTTGCTCCACAGATTAAACCACTCAAATTAGGGATTGTTCTTTACGCCTGTGTTTGAAATTTCTGATTCCGTCTGACTTACAGTTTAGCCTATATGTTCAATGAGTCAACCATGGTGTTTTAAGTATTTTTCCTAAAGAGTGTTTCTTTAATGTTATATGTCAGTGGTTCTCAATCTTCCTAACCCCATGACCCTTTAATACAGTTCTGCATGTGGTGGTGACCACCCCCCCCAACCATCAAAGTATTTTCATTGCTACTTTCATCACTGTCATTTTGCTACTGTGATGAATCGGGTGATCGTGTGAAAGGTTCATTTGACCCCCACAGGTTGAGAACCGCTGCTCTATGTCCTCGGAAACAATTCTACAGACTTTAAATGTTTGTTTTGTGTTTTTATTTTCACAAAGTTTCACGGGTGACGAGGAAGAGCCTGGGAGTTTGTCGAAGAGCTTATTTCTCGGTTGTGCCAGGAGTCAGTCCTAGGCATCAACGATCAGCACCCCAGAGCATATTCTTGCCACCCAGCACGTGTTTTAGGATGAAACGCTGATTTTAATAGTACCTTGTTTATATTGCAGTTGTTATGATAAAGCCACTTTCAAGATAGAAGTTTTGTTAGACTTGTCCAGAATAGTCGTTCTTCCTATCCATTATCGGATGTTATTGATGGTGGTCTTTGGTTTTATTCTAAGCCAGGCCTCTACAATGTATTTACACATGCAATTAGGTTAAAAGGATCTTAACTCTGCTTTTTTAATAGGGTCACATGGAAGGAGAGGTGTGGGGTTTGGCCACACATCCATACCTGCCCATATGTGCTACTGTAAGTGATGATAAAACCTTAAGAATATGGGATCTCTCTCCTAGTCATTGTATGTTGGCCGTCCGGAAACTGAAAAAAGGTAAGGAGAAACTCAGATTTTAACTTCTAGGTTAAATAGTTGGCAGTTTTCCAATCCTTACAAATAAAACAAGGTCGTGTTAGTCACGTAAATATTTGAAATGTTTTTTGTGTCCACTTGTTCATTATCTGTGTAAAGAGTTCACTGCACCATGTCTGTACTTCATGAGATGCCCTATAACCACGCCTAAAAAGGGAGCCAATTTTCAATGGCATGTGAAGGAGAAAAAAAAATTTGTGGTGGCTTTCATGTAGCTATGATGCTGGAAACTATGCCAACCATATTCCAAATACTAGCAGGGTCAGCCACGGTATCAGTGATACTTTAAGACTAAGAGAAAAAAGGAATGAAGGACTAGGCAGCCCACTTTTGAGGGACCAGCCACTGAAAACCTTTATGAATACAGTAGACCATTGTGTGACATCACCACAGAAAATGAGCCCCTCCAGTAGAAAGACCCTGAAGGTACGACTGAAGAAGAGCTGCCTCCTCAAAGAAAAACAAAACTAAATCTCTCTGCCTTTGAGTCAGTGCTGACGCACGGCGACACTACAGGACAGGGTGGAACTGTCCCTGCCAGTTTCCAAGATGTCCTCTCTGTAGGAGTAGAAAATAGTGTCTTTCTCCATCGTCTGGCGGTTTCAAACTGCCGACCTTTCAGGTCACAGTCCATAAGGTCACCAGGTCAAAAGTAAAGCTAACCTTAATGATATGGATGGACAGAGCTTTTGGACCTTCATTTGCATGCATCCACTAGTAAAAACAGACCATACAAAGTGTGAGCATAGGGAAATTGGAAGTTTGAAAAATTAAATGAAACACAGGTGTATCGATAAAGTAGGCATTAGTGAGCTGAAATGGACTGGGATTGGCCATTTTGAGTTGGAGAGCCACATGGCTTGCTGTGCAGAGTGACAGATTCAAGAGGGGATAAGGTTTCAGTTCATCATCAACAAGAACATTTCAAGACCTACCTGAAGTAAAAAACTGTCTGTGACAGAATACTACCACATATACTTGTGTGTAAGCCGAGTTTCCCAGCACATTTTAATGCCGTTTTTGTGGTAAAATTAGGTGCCTCAACTGATATGCAGTTCGGCTTATACTCAAGTATATACAGTATCTATCAAACATGTAATCCGTGTTTTATTCTGTTGTACATAGAAGTGACTCAGGCACCTGACAACAGCAGCCATCTACGACTATTAGAAACTTCTATGGAAAACTTCTATCCCCTGGTTTTAGCTCTCAACTGAAATCACATGTAAAATTTTAACAGGTTTTCTATATTTAATTCTACATTATTACTTTACGTCTCTGTTTCTTTCAGGGTTTTTCTGGTTTGCTTGTTTCTTGTGCCATATTCTGCGATAACCGTTCCAGTTCTTGGCTTTCTCTGTCCACCCTTGTCTGCTTGTCGCGCTGTGGTGGCGTGTGTGTTGCTGTGATGCTAGAAGCTGTGTCACTGGTGTTTCAAATGCCAGCAGGGTCTCCCAAGGGTACTTGATGGAACGTACAATCACGGTGCACTGATAACTATTGGCAATTGGCATGCAACGGCTGGAAAATGGAAAGAACAGTAGTTGGGAAAAGTGGGAAAAACCAAGTGGGAGATTGCACGATTGAATTTTGCAAGACCAACGACTTGTTCGTTGCAAATACCTCTTTCTCAACAACACAACCGGCAGCTATGCACATGAGCGTCCCCAGATGGAATACTCAGAAATAATGACTGCATCTGCGGGAGGAAACGATGGAGAAACTCACTATCAGCAGCTGAAGCCAAACCAAGGGCTGACTGTGGAACAGACCTCCAATTGCTCATATGTACGTCTACGTGGAAGATGCAGAAAATCCAAGCAAGTCCACAAGAGCTAAAATACAACTTTGAGTGTATCCCACCTGAATTTCAAGAACAGATTTGACAGATTGAACCCTACTCACAGAAGATAGGAACCACGGGAGAACAACAAGAGCATGGGGGAAGAAAGCAAGAGGTCATTAAAAAGATAGGAACGAAAGCAAAGCTCCAAGTGGATGTCAGAGGAGACTCTGAAACTTGCTCTTAATCAAGAGTAGCCAAAGCAGATGGAAGAAAGAAAGAAGCCAAAGAGCTGAAGAGAAAATTTCAAAGGACAGCTCCAGAACACACAGCCAAATGTTATACTGCAATGTGCAAAGGCCTGGAGTTAGAAAACCAAAAAGGCAGAACGCACTCAGCGTACCTGAAACTGAAAGAACTCAGGAAAAAATGCAAGCCTCTAGTTGCAATAATAAAAGATTCTATGGGCAAAATGGTGACTGTTTCAGGATGCATCAAGAGAAGATGGAAAGAATACGGAGTCACAGAACCACAAATAGCGAGTGGACATGCCACTATTTCAGAAAGCAGCATAAGAGCAAGAGGCAATAGTGCAGAAGGAAGAAGTTCAAGCTGCCCTGAAAGGTTTAGCCAAAAACAATGCTCCAGAAATTGATGGAATTTCTGAAATATTTCAACAAGCTGGTGACGCTCTGAAGTGTCTATGCCAGGAAGTTTGGAAGACAGCTACTTGGCCAACTGATTAAGAAGAGATCCATATTGTACTTATTCCAAAGGAAGGTGACCCAACAGAATGCTTAGAGAACAATATCATTGATATCACATGTAAGTAAAATGTTGCTGTTGGTCATCCAACAATGGTTGCAGCTGTATATTGACAGGAAGCTGTCAGAGGCTCCAGATTCAGAAGAGGACATGGAACAAGGGATATATATCATAACTGATGTCAGATGGGTCTTGGCTCAAAGCAGAGAATACCAGAAAGATGTTTACTTGTGTTTCATTGACTCTGCAAAGGCATTTCACTGCGTGGACCATAACAAACTCTGGATAGCTTTAAGAAGAATGGGAATTCCAGAACACTTGATTGTGCTCACGTGGAACTTGTACATGGATCAAGAGGCAGTTGTGCAAAGCAAGGGATTTCTTCATGGTTCAGAATCAAAGGTGTGCCCTCAGGATTGTATCCTTTCAACATAGTCGATCTGTATGCAGCAGAAATCATCCAAGAATCTGGATTACATGGAGAGGAATGTGGCATCAAAGACTGGAGAAAGGCTTTTATTAACCACCTATGATCTGCAGATGACACAACCTTGCTTGCTGAGAGTGAAGATGCGAAGCACTTGCTGAAGAAGATCAAAGATTGCATCCTTCAGCGTGGCTCACGATTCATTGTAAAGACCAGGATCCTCACACGTGGACCACATCATGATCATTGGAGAAAAGGTTGACGTTGTCAAGGATTTTGTCTTGCTTGGATCCACAGACAGTGCTCATGGAAGCAGCAATCAAGAGGTCAAACAACTCGTTGTATTGGGTAAATCAGCTGCTGAAGACTTCTTTAGCTGTTGTAAAAAGGGTGCTACTTTTAGGATTAAGGGGGGCCTGACTCAAGCTATGGTATTTTCCTTTGCCTCATATGCATGTGACAGTAGGACATTAAATCAGGAAGACCGAAGGAGAATTGGGGTGGGCAAAGAATATTGAAAGTACCATTGACTGCCAAAAGGGCAAACAAATACGTCTGTGGAAAAAGTATGGCTAGACTTCTCCTTAGAAGCAAAGATGGTGAGACTTCTTATAAACTTTGGACGTATTGTCAGGAGAGCTCACTCCCTGGAAGAAGACATCATGCTTGGTAAAGTGGAGGGGCAGCAAGAGAGGCAGGCCCTCAAAAGACAGATGGACGCAGTGGCTATAACACTGGGCTTAGGCATAAGAACAATTGTGAGGATGCCACAGGACTGGGCAGTGTTTCACTCTGTTGTGTATAAGGTTGCTAGGGGTTAGAACTGATGCGCTGGCACCTAACAAACACACAAACAAAAAGCCAACTTAAAGCAAGCGGCCTCTGGGGATCTTTGTAAATTGATCTGGAGAAGAAAGCATCAGGGCAGAAGCAGAAAACCACATGCTAGTGGCTGTGACCATTTATGTTAGTAACGAGCTAGGTCAGTAACTTGAGTTGGAATTGCCACCTGATTAAAGTTAGGATTGTCTGTCTGCACAGACCACACAAGTTAAAAAGGTGATATTTGACAAGTACCCCCCCACCCCTGCATGTGACAATTCTTTAGTGGTATCCCTAGTGTTTGTAATTCTCAGGCTTGAGTTATTACTTGTAGTGGGTAGGGCGAGTAGAGACTTCCAATTAGTCTTTCCCACAATAATAACCTTTATCCACATGTCATAGAGCCAATGCAAGGGATTCTGTCCATTTTAAAGCATGTCTATTCCAGTGAAAGTTTCAGGAACTTGGGGGCCCCCAACCCACCTAGGCTCACCATGACTCAGCTCCCAGTTAGACTGGTCTCAACAGCAGCGAAACTTGGTGTTCCCGTGATTAGTGGAAGGCTTGGCTATTGTCTTTTCCCTAACGGGCCACAGAGCTCGGAGTAGGCTCACATGACACGGCTTTGGTTGTGCCGTGGGGACCGTCCTCAGTGGGGTCCAGCAAGGCGCTCTAAGTGTTTGTGCTGGTCAAGAGCCTGGTGCGCCAGGGCGGTGACTCGGATCAGGATTTGGGCCACCAGCTCTGGAGTGTTCCCTTTGGATGTGGAGGGCATCCCTGCTGCCCATTTTGGTAACAGTGTCATTGACCTTGCTTTTGGCTGGTCAATGCTCTTACTTGGCCTCTGTTTTTCCCTGATTGCCCCAGTTGAGGGGAGCCCTTGTCCATGGTGATAATGGGCGCCCCATCTACTGCAGTAATTTCTGACCTAAATAGGCAAACAGTTACAAAGCCGCTCAGCAATTCAGATGTTGCCCTTATTAAGGCGTGCCCCAGTGCACTGTGGGGAAGACTTTCTCAGGAGACGTCCTGGGGAGATGTGTGTGTAAGATACACGTGATAAATCCTTTCAGACATTCTGACCTCCTTGAGTTTCTGAAGTCCTTCTTCCAAATCAGGGGTCCTCCCATGAGCCGAATTCAGCCACCCCCTGATTTTTTTAAGTAAAATTGATTGGAATACAGTGCCACCATTTATTTACATTTCGCCTAGGGTTACTTTTGCATGGGAGTAGCAGAGACGAACAGTTGTGGCCAAAACCATATGGCCCACACACCTAAAAATAGCATCTGGTCTTTTGAGCGAAAAATTGTCTACCTCTACCCTAGAGCTTGCTGAGATTTGGTCCAAAGTCCAAGTCTGATGTGAGCAGAGAGGCTGTTGGGTGGTTCTTTAGAAGCCTAAGCATGTCTGCAAGGCACCAGCTTCCCAAGAGCCAGTCTTCCGATGTAGGAGAGCTAGCTGTTTGCACTGGCAAGCAAAAATCAGGGCACTTCAGAATGGAGAAATTCCACGTTGTCCAATCCAACCATATGCCAGCATTCCCAATTTCAGCCTTCTTATCCCTTCCCAACCAGTGCCCTGCCTTTCATAACAGAAACTGGGAAGCTCGATGAACGAAATCGACCAGGAAGCAGCAGTCCCTCCGATGGGATCGTGTGTTTAATGTTTCCAAACATAGTCTGGGCCAGAGATTCTTGGAGGCTGGCCAGGGGAACGCTCATACGCTCCGACCAAGACTCGGGCTGGGAACTTGAGCTCCTTCGCTTGTTATTTCTTTCTGTAAAGGCCCCGGATGCTGGGCACAAGCTAACCCACAGCACAGTTACTGCCCTCCTCACTGCTACTGTAACGGTTGAGGGCAACCAACTCTGACCAGGCCTCAAACGGTGCTTAACGTCTTCGAGCATTTCATTGTGATCACCTGCAGGAGATCACCTGGTTAACTGGCATGCCACCGAGGACCTTGGGTTACTCGATTCCCGTTTCCTGTGGGTACTGTGATCAAGCCCACGTCACTGACTAAACCAGATTTTTAAAATCCCATCTCTGAGAGAGGTCTGTGGGGCCCGCCCCAATCCCGACTACATGGACACCCCTCTCCCCCCAGAAGAATGCACTTCAGAGGACAGCACTGAAGCTACACCTCAGGCAGAGGGGCGTGTCTGAGCAGAGCACACAGAAGCAAATGAAGGAGGAGGGAGAGAGAGTGGAGCACATCCTGGCCCACCAAGCCTTGAGGACGATAATGCCTGCTCAGAGAGAAGGCCATAGGGCTGTCCCCAGCATGAGACACGATGTCCCTCACTGACCCTCAGTGCTACGAGGGACAACACTGGAGGCACATGCAGGAACTGTGCCCCATCTGACCACACCACACCAGGACGGAGTGCTAAGGGCATGTAACAGAGCAGCAAGGGGAGCAAAGTAATGAAATCCCCCGGGAATACCAAAAATAGACTTTGGGGACAGCGCATGGCACCCCATCAGAATCAGCCGGAAAAGACCCCTAAAGGTCAACAAACAGACCTGGAACTATTTATAGGCTTTTCTTTTTTTATCGATGTTTTTTTGTTGTTGGTTTGCTTTTTTGTTTCCTTGTGTTGTTTTGTATTGCTCTGTCTTATTTTTGTGCCTGTTATTGACTCTGCATGTCTATCTGGATAAGATAGGCGGGATAAATAATCTGGAGGAGAAAACAATGGACCGATAGTCCCAGGGGGACATGGGAAAGGGGGAGGTGAGGGGAAAGGAAGTGGGTGTTAACAAACCCAGGGACAAAGGAACAACAAGTGATCCAAAATTGATGGAGAGGAGGGTGTAGGAGACCTGGTAGGGTGTGATCAAGGGCAAGGCAACTGAGAGGAATTGCTGAAACCCAAATGAAGGCTAAACATGATAGTGGGACAAGAGGAAAGTAAAAGGAATTAGAGGAAAGAGCTAGGAGGCCAAGGGCATTTATAGAGGACTAAATACAGGCACGTACATATGTAAATATGTATATCACAATAGAGAAATAGATTTATGTATATATATTTATATGTTAAGTATTAAGGTAGCAGATGGACACTGGGCCTCTACTCAAGTCCTCTCTCAACACAAAAACGCTTTGTTCTAATAACTTGGCATTCCGTGATGCTCAGCTTCCCTACATGATTGCTGAAGACAAAATAGGTGCATAAGCAAATGTGAAGAAAGCTGATGGCGCTGGGCTATCAAAAGATATAGTGTCTGGGGTATTAAAGGCTTGAAAGTAAACAAGGCTGTTCAAGCCTTGAAGATAAACAAGCAGCCATCTAGCTCAGAAGCAACAAAGCCCACATGGAAGAAGCACACCAGCCTGTGTGATCACGAGCTGTCAATGGGATCAGGTATCAGACATCAAAGAACAAAAAAATCATATCATTGTGGATGAAGTGGGGGGTGCGGAGTGGAGACCCAAAGCCCATCTATAGGCAACTGGACATCCTCTTACAGAAGGGTCACAGGGAAGAGACAAGCCAGTCAGGGTGCAGTGTAGCACTGATAAAACATACAACTTTACTCTGGTTCATTAATGTTTCCTCCCCGCCCCGCCCCCCACCCCCACTACCATGACCCATTTCTACCTTACCAATCTGTTTAGACCACAGGATGTACACTGGTACAGATAAGAGCTGGAAACACAGGGAATCCAGGACAGATAAACCCCTCAGGACCAACAATGAGAGTAGCGATACCAGGAGGGGAAGGGGAAGGTAGGAGGAGAAAGGGGAAACTGATCACAATGATCTACATATAGCCCCCTCCCTGGGGAACAGACAACAGAAAAGTGGGTGAAGGGAGACAATGATTGGTGTAAGACATGAAAACATAATCATTTATAAATTATCAAGGGTGAGGGGGGGCGGGGAGGAAGGGAGCAAAAATTGATACCACGGGCTCAAGTAGAAAGAAAATATTTTGAAAATGATGATGGCAACAAATGTGCTTGACACAGTGGATGGATGGATGGATTGTGATGAGTTGTGCGAGCCCCCAATAAAATGATTTTTTTTTTAAATCCCATCTTTGTTGGTCTGTCTCTTGGAAACAAATTCTATATTGCTTCAGGGCCAGAGACCACCCCAATAGTTAACAGGGAACCTCATATGTGAAGAAGGGTCAGTTAACCTCTAGAGACAATAAATTAACTACTAGCTTAAATAAACTACTCGCTTAAATAAACTACTCGCTTAGACTCCCGTACCGTTAACTACTAGAGACAATACATAGGGGATCCAAAGGGAACCCGAGGGAGCCCTGGTGGCGTAGTGGTTACACGTTGGGCTGTGATGCGCAAAATCAGCAGTTCGAAACCATCAGCTGTTCCTAGGAAGAAAGACCGAGCTTTCGACTCCCACAAACAGTGTCTTGGAAACTCACAGGGCAGCAGTGCCACTCCGTCTGCCCTACGGGGTCTCTCCCTCTACGTTCACTCCTCCTCATTCTCTTTTCCTTTTTCTCCCATGTAATTTATCAGGCCCTGCAATTAGATAAGTATTTGTTTGCCTATATTTCACCTCCTCCTGGAGGAACAAGAATGGGCCCTGCCCTAGCATGGTGCTCAGCACAGTGTAAGTAATTCATAGATAATCCATTTCCTTGAGTAAAGGGCCACTCTCCGATCGTCAGACACTTACGTGCATCCCAAGATGTCATCGAGAGTAAAGAGAACCCGCAGACAACTCAGACGAGGGACCAATCTCTAAACTCTCGGAAACCTCAACACCTCAGCGAGAAAAAGGGATATTCCGATGGAAAGCTGGGCGGAGGACATGAACAGGCACGTCTCCAAAGAAGATGCTCAGGCCGCCCAGAAGCCTTTGGCCACACGAGAGCTACAAATCAAAAAGAGCGACGAGAGACCACCTACCCGACCTGTCAATATCCTACTCACAATGACAGAAAAGGCCACACACGGGCAGTGCGGCCAGGGCTCTTGTGAAACCGTGATGGTTTTCTTTAACACGGGGGTTTCTTTCCAACCAATTTCGTTCCAGTTAGGGTTCATCTCTTTATCCTGGCATTTTTCAAAATTGGCACGATGCTTTTTGTTAGAGTTTCCCAAAAGAGTGAACTGTTTTCTTACTAGCCCTAAACTTAAGGTGACCAGACGGCCCGCTTTTGGCGGGACAGTCCCGATTTTTAACAATTTTTCCTGCATCCTGCAGCGTTTTAAAATGTCCCGATTTTTGGAAAGAATGCACGACAAGCTAGGATAGACGGTTTTCGGCTGCCGTGTGGCTATTTCGCCAGGATATGAGTTTCACCAATGGTGTCCCGCTGGTGTCCCACTTTACCAATGTTAAAATCTGGTCACCTTACCTAAACTCCCCTTTGCTTTGTTTTTAGAACTCAAAAATCATACCCTGGATTTTTCCATACCGGTAGGTGCTTGATAATCAAGTGACGACTTATTCTCAGTTCATTCCGTAACATTTCCTTCTCTAATGGCCCGACGCTGTTCCTCCCACTTGAACTTTGTACGAGAGGGAATCTGCCCGAACCTGCCAACCCTCGCCGTCAGGGCTAGAAGGTTAGCCGGTTGGTGTCACTGGTGTTAGCCAGTGCAGCACTAATCCTGTTCTTGGAAACTGACAGTATTAACATTGTGATTTCTTTGTGTGCTGCTTTGAAACTTAGACGGATGGCCCTAGTTGACATTAGTAAGTAATTACCGACTTTCCAATGTTGTTTTTTCAAAGCACACTTGGAAGGGTGGCCCGTTTCGTAAATTTTGAATTTGCTGTTCAGAAGCTACAGAGATAGCATCCGCGGAACAGAGAAGAAAACAACCAACCAAACAAGCCTGGCCCAGACATCACTGGTGTCTTATTTTTAAAATTGGGCCTCTGTTTTCATCACGGAATTTCCCTGAGGGTCTAAGTGCCAGGACTTGTTTCCGTTACGCTCAGAGAGGGCTGGTTTGTATCCGTTCCCGCTTAGACTCCCGTACCGTTCGCTTCAACGGAAAACCTTAGGAGTGACGGCTCTCTGCTCCTTTTCCGTGTAGATTGGAGACCATAGTAAACATAGGCAGCCCTTTTGAAAGGAGAGGTTCTTTGAGCACCCCGTTTTTTCCCTTAGAGGTGTGATGTCATTGGAGGGCCTCCTCATAAAGTTGTGTTATATGTCTTTATGTGTTTGGTGTATGAAACCCAGGACTGATGAACCTATAGGGACAGCACGTAGAATAAGGGTGGGTTTTTTTTTTGGGGGGGGGGCTCTACAGTGATGGTGATGGAGTAAAAGGGAGATGATGTCAAGGTGTCCAGGGAGAAAAAGAATGTTTGTAGCAATTGTACAATTCTGCCTGACGTGACTGAACTACGGAATGAAACGAGCTGTGTATTAGCTCCTGCTGAACACGAACTTTAACTAAGTGACACTTCTAAAAGAGAGGGAAAGAAACTTCCGCCACCTCCTCGGGAATCTCTTCCAGGTGGGCGGTGCTGCTGCTTCTCCCCCGACGGGAAATCCCTGGCTGTGGGTCTCAGCGACGGCAGCTTCCTGATAGCCAATGCGGACACGCTGGAGGACCTGGTCTCTTTTCACCACAGGAGAGACCTCATTTCGGACATTCGCTTTTCACCGGGTAAGTCTGTTGAAATCTTACTGCAGGGTGAACTCGGATCTGGCGGCCATGAAATCTCTCACGGAGTCGTTTGGGATAACCTTTGGCGTGATGGTTACACGTGAGGCTGCTAATCTCAAGGTCAGCAGTTCAAAACCACCAGCTGCTCCATGGGAGAAAGATGAGGTGTTCTACTCTTGTGATGGTTTAGTCTCTGGCTAGACCGGAATATGTACATTGGTACAGAGAAAAGCTTTCGACACAATCCAGGACCGTTAAACTCCTGAGAAACAGTAACTGGAGTAGCAATACCATGAGAGCACAGGGTGGGGAAGGGGAAGAAGGGGGAGCTCATAGCAATGATGGATGCATAACCCCTGTCCCCACCAGGGGAACGGACAACAGAAATAAGGGTGAAGGGACACAGCAGATAGTGTAAGAGATGAAAAATAATAGCATATAAAATTTATTAAAGGTTCACAAGGGTGGGAGGGTGGAGGAGGGAGGGAAAACGAGGAGCTGATATCAAAGGGCTCAAGTAGAAAGACAATGTTTTGAAAATGATGGCAGCATATGTACTCGTTCACTTGATATAATTGATTTAGGATTGTTATAATATCTGTAAGAACCCTCAAAATGTTTTTTAAAATGACTAAATTTCAAGGGGGAAAAAAGAGCTAGTCTCAGAAGCCCATAGGACCTGTTCTACTCTGTCCTGTAGGGGTCGCCGTAAGTCTGAGCAGACGCAATGGCAGTGAGTTGAGTGAGTTACTCTAGGTTAGAAACGCCCCTCCACCCCACCCCCGCTTTCTGCTTGTTTGGTTTTTGACTAGTCCAGGGCAGTGCGGTGAGAGGCAGAAGTCATGGATTCGGTGGATGGCAAGTGGACGGGCTCAGGACCAATCCTGACCCTGTGTTTTCTGTGTGCCTCCAGTCAAGGTGCCTTTCTGAGCTCATTTCCTCAGGTGGGACCGGTGAAAAGAGTGGGATAACGGTCTTCATTGGAAGCTTTTAAATTGCATGAGTTTGACTTCCTCAAATTGCGTATATTCACTGTGTGCGCAGATTATCATACACAGATGGCTGACGCTAAGGCAACTTTTACTGAAGCTGACTTCAAAACTCAAACCCACTACCTTCAAGTCCATTCCTGGGCCTAGTGACCCCGAGCTAGGGTTTCCGGGGCTCGTCTGTACAAGGGCCTCACCTTTCCCCCCAAGGAGCAGCTAGTGGGAAAACATATCTGTTAATATTTATCATTTCATCCCCTTACAGAAGGGTCACGGGGAGGGATGAGCCAGTCAGGGTGCAGTGTAGCAACGATGAAACATACAACTTTCCTCCAGTTCTTGAATGCTTCCTCCCCCCACCCCACTATCATGATCCCAATTCTACCTTACAAAGCTGGCTAGACCAGAGGATGCACACTGGTACAGATAGGAAATGGAAACACAGGGAATCCAGGACAGATGATCCCTTCAGGACCAGTGCTGAGAGTGGTGATACTGGGAGGGTGGAGGGGAGGTGGAAGTAGAAAGGGGGAACCAATTATAAGGATGTACCTATAACCTTGTCCCTGGGGGATGGACAACGGAAAAGTGGGTGAAGGGAGACATTGGACAGTGTAAGACACAACAAAATAATAATAACTTATAAATTATCAAGGGTTTGTGAGGGAGGTGGGGAGGGAGGGAAAAATGAGGAGCTGATAACAAGGGCTCAAATAGAAAGAAGATGTTTTGAGAATGATGGTTGTAACAAATGTGCCAATGTGCTTGACACGCTGGATGGACGGATGGATTGTGATGATTTTAAAATGTATGTATATTTGTCACTTGACACATCTGACTTGTTACCGTCGATGTAACACCTAAGATTGCTTCATACCGTATCTTAAGACCAGTTACCCTGCTAGCAGAGTCTACCAAGGTGTTTCCAAAGGTAGATCATATCAAGCCAAATGTGCCTCTCTCTCAGGTTCTGGGAAGTACCTCGCCGTCGCATCCCATGACAGCTTCGTGGACATTTACAACGTGCTGAGCAGTAAGCGAGTAGGAGTCTGCAAAGGGGCCACGAGCTATATTACCCACATTGACTGGGATCTGAGAGGTGACAACATAAATCACTTCATATTCGATCAAGTTGCCGTTGCTATTTTATAGGGACACGCAGCGATCTAAAAGAGATAGTGTTAAAAAAAAACTCAGGGTGTAATTCCCAAAATTATTTTCTACAAGTTTATGCTCCGCATTGAATGGACGAACCCTGTGGCATTCCGACTTTTCAGTACCTCTCCTAATACGATTCCCGGGGGAGTCCATCAAGTGATGACGGGACCGTGACACAGGAGAACAAGTTAAATTCCGCACAGAGATGCTTTCCTGTGAGGAAAATGCCCTAGTTTCTGTCGGATTAATTTGGTATAAATAGTAACTTCAAATCTGGAAAGTAAAGACTATTAATGTGGAGTTTAAGAAGTAGAAAAGTCACTCTGTATTGTTAAGTATAAAATATGTTTCCCTAGATAGAGTCATGATTGCACAGAATACAGAGCTTAATGGGTATTTGGGGGTTTTAGTATATGATTATGCCAATTCCCATCCGTGGGAATTTAATCAAGAAGCATGAATTTTAATCAGTTTGAATAAATAGCAAATATTTAAGTGCTCCCTTTTAAGAGAGTGTGTTTTACTTATTCATCGAAATGAATCTAGACTTGCAAATTAAGAGGTTTCCCCCCAACTAGAGTTAGACAAAATATTTACACTTCTCTTTTACAAAGTGCTGCAACATTCGTTTTTTCCGTGTAGGAAGAACAGCAGAAAGAGTTTTATCAATGTCCCCGCATTGTGCATGGCAGATACTGCATTAAAAAAACACAGAAATTGAAGGTGTGTGACCACCGTTCATCCATCACCCCTGTTGGGCGCCAGTCTCCCTGTGACATGTGCTCCCTCTGGGTCTCGCTGTCCCACTTGGGTCACACTCACACGGTTTCACTTTTTCATCCTGGTCTTGCACACTCAGCGCACTGCCTTACAGTTGCCACATGATTTGGAGATGCACTGGGGCACAACAAAATCCCGTGCGACTCACTTTCTTGCTCCCTGCTTGGGCCTGGCGGGCCACCGCTGGGCAGGATTAGCTCCGAGGTCCACCTGTAGATTCATACACAACATCTAAACCCCTTGAGAATTTGATGACTTAATTCCATGGAGGCTGAGAAAACGAAATGCCCTTGCTGCATGTGGACTGCTGAGAAGATGGGGTTTGAGAGCTGTTTCTTTTTCCCATAAGATTTCAGCCCCAGGTGAGAGTCATACCTGTTGATGGATGACGTTTGCATATGTATGAAGCTAAATGTGCTTCATACATATAAGAATGTGCTTCCGGAGTGTAAATCTAGATTTGCATCTCTGCATTTGTATTATGTTTTCTTTTTTAAGGAAAGCTTTTACAAGTCAACACTGGTGCTAAAGAACATTTATTCTTCGAAGCCCCCAGAGGGAAAAGGCAAACCATTCCCAGTGTGGAGGTAGGAAGAGAGTCGTGCTGGTCACCTGATAAGTAAGCATGGTTGGAAAATGGACACCTACCTTCCTTTCCTGTAGTGACTTGCAAATCCTGTTCTCAAGTTAATTAAATTGTAGCTGCTCTCTGATTGTGTTTTTTAAACTGGGCGAGAATACACCAGTGGGTAAGGAATAGCAAGAGGTTAGAGTTAAAACAGAACCGTATATACTTGAGTGTAAGCGGACCCGAATATCAGGCAAGGCACCCAATTTTTCCACAAAAACTGCCTTGAGAATGCGCTGAGAAGCTCACGCGTCCACATGGTACGTCCTTGATCATGTGTAGGAGGAGGAGGTTGTCTTCATGATGACTGTGTGGAGAGGTAGTCCATGGAGCCTGACTAGTATGAGGGTCAAGTTCTTCTGCAGAGCTCTGGAAGCTTCAGAACCTCCTCCCAGATTTGAGTTGTAGAGGGAGAGGATCGGTGGCTGGGTGCGTTAACCTGGGGCCCCAATGAATGATGCACTTCTGATGGTGGTGACGGGTTTAGGTTCAGGTGGACCCTGACCGCGCGCTGTTTTGTTTCCCTTCGTAGGTAGAAAAAGTTGGCTGGGTCTCGTGGACAAGTGTGCTTGGTTTGTGCTGCGAGGGGATCTGGCCGATCCTTGGAGAAGTCACAGACGTTACTTCTGCTTGCCTCACCCATGACAAAACGATCCTCGCTACCGGGGATGATCTGGGATTTGTGAAGTTATTTCGATTTCCCGCCAAAGTATGTGCTCTCCTTTAACTTTCTCCATAATGGGAATGCTGAGCGAACGCGACTAAGGTCATGCCACTTCACAGTATGTCGTTATTGTGATAGGAAATGCTCAGAATTAGTGTTTCCTCCTCTTGGCATCCTCTCACTAGCTTTTCCCTAGGAAGTGTTATAATGTATGATCCCTCGCCTTGCGTTCAGGAACCCTGGTGGCACACTAGGTTAAGCATTTGGTAGGTGGTTCAAACATGCTACCGTGCAGAGAAAGACAGAGCTCTCTGCCCCACCAAGTGCACAGTCTCAGGGACTCCGTGGACAGTTCTGCTCTGCCGTCCCAACCCTCCTGCATACGGCAGGGCTCTGCGCCTTCCTCTTGTACAGCGCTGCTCGATCTCGAGTCAGCTGAATCTCCCTTAACTTGAAATGAATGATGTTGACTTCGTGTGACCCATGCTTTAACTTTGCTGAAGCCGAGATGCACAGGTTCCCTGGATTGCCGCGAGAAGCCTGGGCTGCCGTGCGCTCTGCGATGGCGTGACTCTCTCAGCTCGTGTCTCTGTTCGGATGACTGCACAACCTTGGCTCGTGGGTCAGGAAGTCATTTCGCTTTACCCCAAGATAAAACGTCCGTATAATGTCCAGCTGCGTCTGCTTCTTACTGATGCCCTCAATTAAGGGTTCTGTATTAGAATCGTGGCATGATTGGACACATAGTCTGAACTAGGGTCCTGAAATCATGACGGTTTCAGCAGCTGATCATCTGGTTCACAGGTTCTCACATCTGCACTGAAAACACAGGTTTAAAAATTCTCACACGAAGCTCAGATTCCCCAAGAAGACGTTCGGATCCACTCAGTAGAGCCTTAGTGGTTAAGCACATGTTTGAAACATTTTGTTGTTCCGGTAACTCCCCTCCAGAATGCCAGATGACTCCAGGTCACAGGACTGCACCCTGCGATGCTGACCTGCGTCACTGTGGCGAGCACTCAGCAGCCTAGGAAACTCTCCTTGTGGGGCTCTGACGGCAGATTCCCGTCATTTCAGTCGTCGTTCCCAGAGAGTTCCTGCTCTTCACCCCTCCTCAGCCCTGTGCATGATGTGCTGTTCTGAAATGCACTCCCAGAACTCTGCAATGCCATGTCTACATGTTTTTATGATGTGGGGGTTTCTTCATGTAGCCTCCCCATGGGCAGTGCTTCTAGCTAATTAAGGTGTCTGATATTTGCATGGGTGTCTACCAGAAGGGCTGATGGTGTGTGTGTGTGTGTGTGTGTGTGTGTGTGTGACTAGCCGTGCTGTCTACAAGCACTTGTGTCCTTAGGTTCTTACTGTGTAGTCCCCATCGTGCTTGCACAGGTGAACACTCTGTGTGTTTTAAGATTTTCGTTACTATAAGCAAGCGTTATGATGTTTTTTTCCCTACATAACATTTTCTTAGCATAGATCCCTAGAAGGATAATCAGGGAATCAAAAGTAAGAACATTTTAGCGCATTTACTGCTAAGCACCAAGTTGGCTTCCAAAAAAAGAGTTGTGCCCATGGTCCCAGCATTGTGCGAAGCTCTTGTTGTATTGTTTTCACCAAATCTTGGACGCTTCCTTTATTCTAGTGTGCGTCATCAATTACGAGAAAATGCGTGCGGCGTTTGTTTATAGGTTGCATTTGTAACGGCTGGTCTCCAAACAGACATTAAGAATGAAGTGCAATAAAAAAATCTTCAACAGCCGCAAGCTTTTCAATAATGAGATTTCCCGGTGAGAATGTTTGTTTTGTTTTGTTTTCTTCTCTAGGGGAAATTTAGGAGCTTTAAGAGGTACGTGGCTCATGGCACGCATGTCACAAATGTGCGCTGGACTTACGATGACAGCATGTTGGTGACCCTGGGAGGCACAGATATGTCCTTGATGGTGTGGACCAATGAAATGGAGGGCTACCAAGAAAAGCGCTCTTGTGACAGTGAAGAATCCGATCTCGATTCTGAGGAGGACGGGGGTATGTCATTGCTGAGTGTTTTATGTCAGCCCAGCTAGAGAGATACGCCTCTAGCAGAATGGACTTCGTTAGCGCACAGCAGTTCCAGCGGGGAAGGAGCGCGTGTGAGTCCCTGGGCTTCTCCGGTTTACCACAACTGGTCTTGTAGCCCCGGATTCAAAGTGTAGCCACTAGCAGTGGTGGAGAGAGGTGTCCCCTGCAGATGAAAGCCAATCGTACGTTGAATGAGGATTGTTCAGATACATTGCATGATATTGAACTGCGAATCAAAGCATTTTGATTGACCCGCCCCCACCCAGATATATCCATATCCGCTCATTATAGGAAAACTAGACAATACAGTTTGTCGCAAAGAAACATAGTCCCTTTGAACCCTCTGAAGCTCCTTCTGTTAGCACGTGGGGGACAATCCTTAAGGCCATGTGCACTTATTTATGCAAAATATTTCAATAAAAATATGATCATATTGAACTGATGGTTCTACCTGTTGGTGCTACTTCATAAGGGGTCTGGTAAGCATTGGATTGGTAACTGCACAGTTGGCGATTCAGAGCTACCAGCTGCTCCCTGGAAGAAAGAAGCCGCTTTCTACTGCTGTAAAGATCAGCCACCTGGGAAACCCTCTGCAGGGTTGTGCTGAGTTAGAACGTGCTCAGTGTTAAGGGTCTGGTTTGGGAGAGTGTTACTTATCTAACATTATTATGTTCCATTAAGTATTCTGCACCATCTGTAACCGCCTGCCTATTTTCCCAAAAGTTAACTACAGTGCAGTTCATTTAACTTATTTCGTCTTCTGAAGCATCCTTGTACCCGATAGTCCTTGGCCGTCCCTCAGAGACCTAACGTTTGCACTGTCGCGCAGGCTACGACAGCGATGTTACGAAGGAGAATGAAATCAGTTACACCATCAGAGCCTTAGCGACAAATATCCGTCCAATGTCCGGAACCAAGCCTCACTTACAGCAAAAGGAGCTCTCCGTAGACGAGAGGTAACTGTCGACTTTGATATTAGACGAAGAAAAAGATACTGGTATTAAAACCCAAATATATTATTTAACTCAATGGATTACTTGCCAGAGCTGTAGCAAAACAGCACAAGAAGCTGCCTAGCAGCCGTGCTTCAGATGGTTCCTGGTACCACCTGGAAGACACGCTTGTCCTTAAACGCTTTTCAGTGGCACTTGGGGCCCCTACTGTGGACACAATCTGTGTGATTAAAGTAATCTTACCTGCTAATGTTTATATATGCGTGTGATGGGGCTGGAGGAGATCGTACGCATCAAGTCTAGTGCCAAGTGCTTTTGAAAAAGCACCAGAGCAGAGGAATGGTGACTTGGGAAAGGGAATTTGTACACACGTCCCTCTAACCAAAGATAATGCTTACCCCAAAATGTTTTCAAAACAAGCGAGTTTGAGGTATGATGGTTTAGAATCTACACATTTTTAAAATCTTAAAGTAAGGATATGGGTGCAGCGGTTTTATGGGGAGAGGTCATTTTTTAAATCACCAGGTGCTTTTAAAATTCCTTAGCGAAGAGAGGCAACAGTAAAGAGGCCTGTCGTTCGGTGAATGGCATGGGGTTCAGGCACAAAGGGGGCTTAAGAAAGGATGGAGAAAAATTATCCCGAGACAGCAGGGGAATGTTAGGAACACCCGGAGCCTCTCCTTCTGCAGAAACCTCAATGGGCCACATTTCACTATGGAACGTGGGGACTTGGAGGGAAAGGTTAACAACAAGGACCGTGCCTTCATAGTGGAACATGGTTGGTGGCACACGCAAGTGACAGGACAGTCCACACGTGTGGTGCTAGACCTTTGGGATTCTGCTCAGTAGAAATGGTGGCACAGAAAGCATTCGCAGGAGAGCACTGCTTTGTACCCGCTTTCCTTCCATAAAAGGAGTGTGGAACAGAAGTTAGTGACGGGAACGGGAGAGCCGCATATTGTGTTGAACTAAAGTGGCCCCGGAGATGCACAGGAAGTTCCAGGTGTGGTGCTGAGGCTGAGATGCCCAGAGAGCTCCTCCTCTGCCAGGTGTGCCTGCTTGTGGATGATGCATGTCTCCGATATTGGCCGTGAGGGCCAGCTGGGGGAAAGGCCAAGGCTGATCACACTCCGGTCTAACCCCTGCCCGGGAGTCAAAGTTGGAGGCTCTGGGTCCAGGGCAGCATTATAAGGGGCTTGGTTTAGAGAGTCCAACTAGTGCGGTGGTTCTCAACCTGTGGGTCGCGACCCCCAAAGGGGTCGCCTGATTCATAAGAGTAGCAAAATGACAGTGATGAAGTAGTAACGAAAATAATGTTATGGTTGGGGGGTCACCACCACATGGGGAGCTGTATGAAAGGGTCGCAGCGTTAGGAAGGTTGAGAACCACTGGGCTAGAAGGTTGGATGGGTATAAGCATGATCTTAAAGACAATGAAAGTTGAGAAGTATTCCTCATGTCTAATTAGAAGGTATTGTAAGGACATCACATGATTTGCGTAATTAATTGTTTTCATGTTTTAAAGAAAACATATCACTGCTATCAAAGGAGAAACACAATTCTTTAGGTTGAACTATCCTCCCAATTCAAAATTTTTCCCTCCCAACTCAAAAGGAAAGTATTTCTGATGACAATTGGTAACTTTACTATATTTGGTTGACATTTTGGTGAGATATTTTTTCTTAAATAACTTAATAGTTTCATATTTATCCCATTATATAAATGTTCCTTTAGCAAATCTTGGTATTTCATTAAATGCCCTTCGAATTTTCCTCCAGAGACATATTTTTTTTAATATTCAAAACAATTTGACTTAAAATTTAGGTATTAGGTGTTTCCTTAAAATGCTCACATGTCACTTTTATTCTGCTTAAAACATGCTGCCTTTTTATTGGTCACCGCTTTGCTCACCCGTGTCCTGGTTTCTTTCCCTCGCTTCTGTTGAAGGCAGGGGATAGTAAGGTAAGTTTTTTCGTCAGAAAGTTCCTTTGGTCTTTTTTTGTTCGATGTTTTGATGTTATGTTAAGGTGTTGATGTGGCCTGCCTGTGCCACATTCAGCTGCCTTTGTCCAGAGAGAATTGGTGAATGAGGATGAATTCCTGAGAACTTGGCTTTGGAACACACACAGTATGTGGTGTTATTGTGAGGGACTTCACAATGATTGTGTGGTTTACAAAGAGTAACAAACGCCTATAGCTGCAGATACAGTCCTAGGGCCACTGCCCTGGCACTGTGGTCAGAATCAAGGAGCAGCCGAGCCTCTTCATGGAAGCACGCCTTGCTCAGCCACCGGGGAGCTACAGGTGCGGTGCCTGCTTTTCAGCAGTCAGCTGGCCGCCAGCAGAACCCGCTACTGGCCTTCATGAGTTGACTGCCTTACCCTCAGGATGACGGACACTCGAATTGTCTTCTCAGTACCTGTAACGTACTTTTCTAAGCCAGCCATACTTCTGAATCTTTGCCGTTTGGGGCCAGGCAAAGGGAGGGGCTCTTTGCTTAGTTTGTAGGGAGGGTTGGTGGCGTAGTGGTTAGGTGTTGGGCTGCGAATCACCGAGTCAACAGTTCTAAACTACCAGCCATAAAGATGAAGCTTTCTACTCCCATAAAGTTCTAGTCTCGGAAACCCACAGAGGCAGCTCTACCCTGTCCTTCGAGCCCCTAGGAGGCGTCAAAATGGACTCACTGGCAGTGAGTTTGGTGGTTTGTAGGGAGGAGCCCTGGAGATGTAGTGAGTTACACATCGAGCTGTGAGCCACAAGGTCAGCAGTTTGAACCCAGCAGCTGCTCCCCGGGAGAAAGATGAAGCTGTCTACTCCTAAAAAGATTTAAAGTCTCAGAAACCCAACGGGGCATTTCTACTCCATCCTGTAGGATCATCGAGTTGGGAATCAACTCAGTGGCGATGATCTTGGTTTGGTTTTGTGGTGGTTTGTAGACGCCATGAAGCTCTTCTGTTGTAAAGCCTGTAATGATGTGCTATCGGAACCTCCTCTTTTGTTTTTTCTAAATCCACGATGGGCTAAAAATGGAAAAGCATGAGCACATCCGAATGATGCAACAGTATTACATTTAAGAGGACTCATGGCCATTCTGCACTGTCAAGACCAAACCAAAACCGAACTCACAGCCATCGGGGCGATACTGACTCAGAGTGACCCTGTAGGACAGCGTAGAATTGTCACTCTGTTTCCAAGACTATAACTTTTCACAGGAGTGGAAAGCCCTGTCTTTCTCCTGCGGATCAGCTGGTGGTTTCAAACTGCTGACCTTGTGGTTGGTAGGCCAACCAGTAACCAATGTGCCTCTAGGACTCCTTCAAGGGAGGCATGTGAAAGTCGTAAGGTCTCAGTTGCTCAGAAGCTCGCCTCG
The DNA here is from genome assembly GCF_050624435.1 of Tenrec ecaudatus. Taxonomy (NCBI): domain Eukaryota; kingdom Metazoa; phylum Chordata; class Mammalia; order Afrosoricida; family Tenrecidae; genus Tenrec; species Tenrec ecaudatus. The sequence continues at coordinate 14,897,584 of NC_134543.1, forward strand.
AGTCCACAGTACAATGTCGCTTGTGAAAGGGTCATGTGATCTCGCTCTGTTTTAACGGAAGCACCCAGACTAGTCTGATACCTAGGGTAGCTGATTTAGAACCAACCTGTGTTGGCAAGGTGACATTGACAGTTTAGTGGCTTAGGAGGCTCAGGCAAAAAGAGAAGGCTCCTCAACGAGATGGATTGACAGTGTCTGCGACAGTGGAAGCATATGCAACGGTGTGTGTGGGGGGGGGGGGTGTAGGACTGGGTGGTGTGTCAGTCTATTGTGCCCAAGGCCGCTAGGATGAGAACCGCCCCAAGGAGAAGAATAAAGGCAGCCGGGAAGCCACTTCACGAAAGGATTTAGGCTCTGAGAAGTATTTGTTTGAAAACAAGACAACCAAGTGGAACTACCAGTGCTGACGTGGGTGTGAATGACTCAGACATAAGTAGCCTGCCTGTTGGAGCCCCTCTCTAGTGCAGACGTGCTCCTGACAGGAAGCTTGGAGGTTCCAGTCCACCCAGAGGTCCCTGGGAAGAAAGGCCTGGGACTCTACTCCACCCCAAACCAGCCATTGAAACCCTCTGGAGCCCAGGCCTGCTCTGATACACACACAGGGCCAGCACACCTCAGACCTCACGGACTGGCTTTCCCTGCAATCAGCGTCTGGCAGTTTGGAGACCTCTTGCCATCAGTGCCTAGGGGCGAGTGTGGGGATGCAGGGGAGATTCTGAGGGAGGCAGAGTGGGGGAGTAACGAGACACTCGGGAATGCCTGCTTATTTGGCCCCGCCATTGTCAGGGAGACATGTTTACGGCGGCTTCATTGACCCCACCAAGATGTGAAGGTCAGCATGGTTTCAGAATGGTCAGCGCGAGGCCGCTTACACTCCCGGACCATTCCCTTAGGAGCAGCCTGGATGCCCAGCCTCATAGATTAGTGGTGACACGGTCCGCTGCCTTTGGGAAGAACACAGTTATGCCCACCTGGTTTGTGTGGAATTCAGATTGTGCTGCTGAAACCAGTTACGACTGAGAACATATTGATGAATTTGGATCCATTAAATGTTTTTTGTTGGTTTTCATCTAATTGGCTGCCACGAATGGATTAGTTTAGACCCCCTCTATGGGCCGTGATAAAACACAAATTGACGTTCAGTAAATGCAATCGATTGCCTTCACTAACTGTGAACACGCTCTGTTTCGGGAAGATTTTGCTAGTGTTTCCCACTGAAATTTGTGTTGTAATCTTTTCTCTTCTTTACTACCTGCTGCCAAGGGGTTCCAGGTAATCCTCTCTCTTTTTTAAAATCATTTTATTGGGGGCTCATACAACTCTTATCACAATCCATCCATCCATCCATTGTGTCGAGCACATTTGTACATTTGTTGCCATCATCATTCTCAAGACATTTGAACCCATGGTATCAGCTCCTCCGTCAAGGACCCTTGATCATTTATAACTTATTATTTTGTCATGTCTTACACTGTCCAACGTCTCCCTTCACCCACTTTTCTGTTGTCCATCCCCCAGAGAAGAGGTTATATGTAGATCCTTATAGTCAGTTCCCCCTTTCTACCCCACCTCCCCTCCACCCTCCCGGTATCGCCACTCTCACCACTGGTCCTGAGGGGTTCATCTGTCCTGGATTCCCTGTGTTTTCGGTTCCTGTCTGTACCAGTGTGCATCCTCTGGTCTAGCCAGATTTGTAAGGTAGAATTGGGATCATGATAGTGGGGGTGGAGGAAGCATTGGAGAACTAGAGGGAAGTTGTATGTCCAGGTAATGCTCTAGGCCTCCGCTTGTATCTCTGTCATCTTTTATGTTTATCATGAACAAGCCGTGCCTTTGCCTACAGTCAGTTCTCATGGCCCCTCCCCCACCCCCACTCTTGGAATTAGCGTCACTGAAGCGAGCATCCAGAGCCCTGGTGGTGTTGGGCTGCTATCCCCAAAGTCAGCCGTTCTAAACCACCAGCCGCTCTTCCAGAGAAAGGCAAAGCTTTCTATTCGTGCAAAGAACTAGTCTCAGAAACCCACAGGGGCAGTTCTACCCTGCCCTACAGGGTCGCTATGAGTCAGAATCGACTCGGTGGCAGTGGTTTTGAGAAGTGAATGGCATCCTAATTAGTGGATCTCTAAGTAACGACATTACAAAAGTGTTAACCATTTAACTTGTGTAACTTCACAAGTCGTATAAGATTTTAAACAACAAAATGGTTTATGACAAAATTAAAATATCCCCATCTATTGCAAAGGCTTGCACAGATGACAATGTTACTGTGCGTGTGGTTGGAGTGCCATGCAAGCTCTCAGGCACTAACATGGAATAAAGTCACAGACAACTTGACGGGGGAATGCCACAGCTTCGCTCCTGCCGCGAACATGTCCCAGTAGAAATATTTCACATGGTAAATAGCATAAATTCAGTTCTGGTTTTGTTGTGTTTTGTTTACTTACGGCCATTCAAAAGCATGCTTGAGGAAGATTTTGAAGGAAACATTTCTGAGACTATTTTAATTCTTGATAAGTTCATTCCATCGCTATGTCGCCCATCGATCATGCTTCTGTGTCCCATACTGTTTATACTGTATATGAAAATGCATCTTCTACAAAGGGGCTTCAGAAAGTTTGTAGGAAGCGAAATCTACTCATTTTTTGTGGTTTGGGGGTCAAACAGATCTGAAATTCCGTTAACTTTCAGTTCCATTTTTCCACAAATTTCTTAAAGGGCCCTCTATGGCATGTTCAAGGTCGAAGGCTGCTTTTACTTTGTAGGGTTGTCTAGAAGGGGCTCATAGACATTGATGTCTTCAATTTCACGGGACGTACTCATAAGTGTTGGATATTTTCTCAAGGCGATTAGCCTTTCTCACTCTCTTAGTAGCTACTAAATGAACACCAACCTAAAATTGGGAGGCGGTTTCTCCTGAGCGAGGTCTTGGGTTGCTCGGGTTTCTATCGCAGAGATGACTCTCACCGCATTGAACTGAATACTAGTTTTGAAAATGAAATTAAGTTGTAGAGAAGACCCTCCCTATTTAAACGATTCCAACTGTGAACACTGAATGTGATGCCTGAGCCTGGTGGTGCCGGGGTTAAAGCACTGAGCTGCTGACGGAAAGGCTGGCAGTTCGAACCCCCAGCCTCTGCGCCCATAAAGACCACCCCTTTTGTCAGACTGCGGCTTGATAACATGGGCTCCAGGCGCACAGCAACGCACCTGGGGGAGATGATAAGTGGATTCCAAATGAGTGGTGGGAAAAGAAAAGGAGGCTTGACTTGAGTCCTCCTACAGATATCAAGGCTATGATGACTGGGCAAACAAGGGATGAGTTGGTGACCTTGGCCGTGGTAATGCCCATTTCCAGAGTCTTGGATGGTGCGGTCTCTGTGACTATAAAACGTCTTGCTTGAGTGGTGGTGGTGGTGACTGCCACCCATGCTAGAGCCCCGGGGCAGAGGAGATAATAAACAGCAGGAAGGAGCAGGTAGTCACGAGCTAGGACCGGTAGACATTTCCTAGGAATGCTGTCACCGTCCAAGCAGAGTGTAGAGTCCCCGCCGGTTGAAGACGGGCGTTGAAAGCAATAACTAGAATGTGTTGAGTGGACAAAGGGAAAAACCTGCTCCTGGGCTATTTCCGGGGTAAAACACCCGCTGAGGAAAGGGGAAGGAAAGTTCTGGTGTTTTCTTCCCACCTCTGTATGGTAGAGCGCTCCGCCTCCTGAGGACACAGGACAGCCAGCCAGTATCCCTCCGGAGGGCAGGGGCGGGAGGCTCGGGGAGGGGCTCGGCGCCTCACCTCACTCCCACTTCTGTGTTTCAGGCCCCCCGTGAGCAGAGCCCCGCCACAGCCAGAAAAACTCCAGACAAACAATGTCGGCAAGAAAAAGAGACCCGTCGAGGTGGGCAGAGACATCCCCGTCATTGGCTCGTACTTTAAACCGTGTCTAGAATGTCTTTTCTTGTCCAAAGCAGCCAGATTTCATCATTCCTTGTACCCATGAGCCTATGGGCTAGAGTGCTTTGTTTGGTTATATGCAAAGTGTGTGCTTCACTGGTACCCAAGACTGCGTTTTGAATCATTGTTCTCTGTTCCCACCAAGTTTTGTGGTGTGGTTGTGCCCATTGTCTTTTACTTTTCCAAGGGGGGGGGAGATGCTCTCTATTGACCTGCCTCCCAGAGAACGTCTAGCCCGAGAAACACAGCGAGGATGTGTTGCTGACAGGACTGTGCCTTCTCCATGGGGCTTTGCCCTCCTCAGTTGAAGGTGGCATGCGGACGCCAGCTCGGGGTTTTCCCCCGGATAGTGTGAGTCCTGCCAGGGCCAGGGAAGGCTCGGTGTCTCTCCGGGTCTCGATTCCCAACCAAAGAAACTTTCCACAATAGCAGTTATTGTGGAACACGATTTAGCCCGAGTCCTATCTGCAGATCCGATACTGGTCTAACGGTAACAGATAGGAATCGCCTTTGGACTTTCAACATGGATGTGAAGTTCTGGGAACTAATGTCCTAGCTATCAGATGGCATTATGCTTCCCTCTTTCCTAAACTGTCCTTCAGGCCACAGAAACCATCAATGATCAGTGCACTGTGGGGAGTTTCTTACGCGCCTGGACGCTGTATTGCGGCTCTGCTCTCTCCAGGGCAGCTTGTGTGGAGAAGTAGGTCTAGCCCACCTCCGGGTTTCAAGTTTGCCACACAAACGAGTTCTCTGCTTTGACACCAGTGTCAACTCTTTCTGCTGTGTGTAAAACGAGCGAAGGGCGAGTGTTCAGGTGTGGGGAGAATGCCACTGTGTGATGCTTGTCTCCTTCTTGTTCCAGGACCTCGTGCTGGAGCTTGTGTTTGGCTACCGAGGCAGAGACTGTAGGAACAACGTGCACTACTTAAATGGTGGGGATGACATCATTTATCACACGGCATCGGTTGGAATTCTGCATAACGTTGCTACAGGTCAGGAAACCTGATTCTTCACACACACACGCATGTGCTACCCCTCTGCATTCTAATAGATTTTGTTTAGAAGCTTCAACTTAGTCTTGGAAACTTTATATTTAAGCTACCAGTAATATCTGCACTGGATCGGTCTACAATCTTAGAGGTACGTACTGTAGCACTTCTTGTAAGAGTTCAGACCCTCTTAAGCAACGATAACACAGCAGAAAAGCCCATAATGTAAAGTGCTCGCGGATTTCTACGAGAGTGGAGGTTTGTTTACTGAGTGTGGAAACTGTGTTTTGTAATGAAACCAATTCCCCATCACTTCATCGTCAAAACCAATGGTTGTCTCTGATCATGGTGACTGGGTGATGGTCGGGCAGAGTGGGCGTTCTTCCTGAGCCTTGCAAAGCCCAGGAAGACAGTTGAGACACCCGCTAGGCTGCCTCTCTGCTGGTGGTACCTTGCTTGATCCGAGAAGCTACATAAACATCAAGAACTATATTCCTTACTGATGAGGGCATTGGGGGCAAAGAAAGTTTTCTTAGCATCATTTGATGACCACGATTGATGGTTTCGAACTACTGGCCTTGCAGTTAGCAGCAAGCACATCACCATTGGGCCAGCGACCGTGCATACTTAATTTTGAATTCTGCGGTATCACATATAATATTGCAAACTAGATCAAGTCTAAAATGTAAGTCCATCTTTCCTGATGTTCCCCCTGATCACTACACACACACACACACAACCTTCCATCTCATTCACCAATGTGGTCCTTCTGCACACACACACACACACACACACACACATACACACATACCTTCAGTTTCATTCATCAACGTGGTCCTTCTGCACACACACACACACACACACACACACACACACCTTCCGTCTCATTCATCGCACCAGGAAATCCTCTAAGGGGACCTAAAATCGAGGCCATTTAAAAAGTTCTGCGTCAAGAGAAGAGCTCCTGGTTTGCAGCTTTAAGGACCCTTCAGAGCGTGAGAAAGCGCAAGGAAAGACGAAGGACGGGATAGTGGGACAGAAGGAACGATCTGGCACCGCTGCCCTTCTGGTGCCTGGTTATTGGGTTCCGGAGATGACATCAACTCGCTGGCAGCGAGTCTGGTTTGTCAGAGTGCCTCTGGAGGCGGCTCGGCGGCATGTGGTTGTGTGTGGGACTGGAGCTGCGGGGTCTGCAGCCACTTGTCGGGAGGAACATGAGCTGCTCCGGTCCCACAAACAGTTATAGTCTCGGGAGCCCCCAGGCAGCTCGACTGTGACTTGTAGGGTCACTGTGGTTGGAATCCACTCGAGGGCAGTGGTTTTGGTTTTTTGGAGTGGGTCTGGGGACCCTTGCTCTGTCACAAAGACCCACGGGAAGTATGAGCTAGTGCTGAAAAGACAGCCTGCCAACAACTTACCTGACAGCAGCTTACCTGGCAGGTGCCACGTGCCCCCGAGGCCACTGATTGCTTCTGCCCAAACTCTCACTGCGTCTGGAGTCCTGACATTGCGGGACTCGGGACACTCGGCCTGTGTGACATGGTATGAGAGCCCGGTGGCAGAGGGCTTCCGAGTTGGGCTGCCAAGCCAACGACCTGCAGTTTGAAGCCACTAGCCGCTCCTGAGGAAGACGGGGCTTGCTCCGTCCATCCAGCGTGCCAGTCTCGCAAACCCGCTGGGGCAGTTCTGCCCTGTCCTCTGGTGGCACGATGAGTCGGCGTCGACGCCACCGCAGAGAGTTAAATGTCAGTTTATCCTGTTAAGTGGTCTATCCCGTTCGGTTTCTGGTTCGTTCTGAAAAGGTACCCATGTTCAGAGCTCAACAACCACATATTAAGTGAGCCGGTAAATAAACAGCATAGCTCCGTACGTTGAGGAGGCTGCCTTTGGTTATTGTGTGTGCATGAACGTTCGCCAACTGGCTCTCAAACTCTTCTTTTTCCAGGGACTCAGAGCTTTTACCAGGAGCACGGTGATGACATTCTGTGTCTCACTGTAAACCAGCACCCGAAATTCATCAACGTAGTGGCAACTGGCCAAGTAGGTATGTTTCTATATATTAAAAAAGAAACCATTTGAAGCGTTTATCTTGGTCATGTGACTTTAGTATCTTAGGAAGAAACTGTGTAAGCCCTGCATTCCGGAAGCTTGCTTAGTTTAAGTGACACGTCACTTTCTTCAATTATCCCTCGTTCACGTCTGTGGCCTGAGTTGGTTCGGGCGATTCCAAATTTAAACTACCTTGCAGTAGCTGGCGTAGCTGGATTTTGTGGACATTTCTGGGCAGACACAGGTTTCATTCCTTAGAGTGTAAAGCAGCAGGGAAGGGTCTGGACAGTAGGGGAAATTAGGGGGAGGCGAGAAGTCGAGGCCAAGACGGCAGAACCCTCGTTTCAGTCAGGGAAGAAAGGACTCCAATCTGTTTCCTGTTGGTAAATCCCTCTCGCCTCTTTCCTTGTTTTTATTGCCATTGATGTCCTTCCCTAATTCGTAACTTTGTAGAAAACTGACAGTCCATAACTCCACAACCAAAGGGGTGAGAGGTTTATTTACGACTTATTTACCTGTCGGATCATTGATCACTCTAAAGACTGCAGGAGCCCCGCAGGGGCGCACAGTGCCTGCTCAGCTGCTAACTGAAAGGTTGGTGGTTTGAATTCACCCAGTGGCCACGCGAAGGAAAGAACAGGCAAACTGTGCCCATAAAGATGACAGTCAAGAACATCCTATGGCGCAGTTTCACTGTGTCGCACACGGGGTCGCCGTGCACTGACCACTGCCAACAACAATATGAATACCACTTATAAGAAATCGCCTTGGCCTATCCGCTGTCCGCAACTCCTGAATGATTTGTCAAAATGATAGAAATCGCTGGTTGGTAGGCTCTCAGTGCCTCAGGGTAGCTTTCCAGGTGTCTATTTTTTTTTCAAATAAGATAATATGTCTATATAGTTCACAAAAGTAGTTAAATTGATTGGTCCCGAAATTGGTTCTGGGTTGCTTGGTTCTACAGTTATTCGACCTAGATTCTTGGATTTCTTTTCCCCTTCCTGTAGTATTTTCTACTTTTAAAAGAAAACAGACCACTTATCTATTACATACAAAGGACTATGGTCTTTGGCTATAATGCCGAGGTCTAAGTCCAGTTTAGGGTTAAAAAGTCAAACTGTCGCTGTGAGGGCTAAGTCTGCCACAAGCCGTGGTATTTTCTGCCACCTTTTGTGGATATAAAATCTGGACAGTGAGGAAGCCCAGGGGAGGAATGATGTCTTTGAGTTGATGGCATTGGCAAAGGCTATTGAATGTAGAGGAGACTGCCAGAGAACGCCCAAACCTGTCTGGGAAGAGAGGTTGGTGACATTTCCTCTTGAGGACTTTGGACATGATCTCAGGAGGGGCCGATCCAGAGAGCAGGACATCATGCGTCGTAAAGCGGGGGGCCAGTGAAAGAGGAAGCCCCTCGAGGATATGGATTAGTCCAACGGCTACAATAGACCAGACACGGCAGTGCTGAACTGGGCAGTGCTTTGTTCTGCTACCCAGAAGTCACTAGGGGTTGAAACTGACTTGGTGGCACCTAAGAACAGGAAGCCTGGCGATGGGATGTTGAACAAGAAGGTCAACAATATGAACCCCCATTCCCTACCTGGAAAAAAAGACATAGAAATTCATTGGTTCCAATAAAAATGACGCACTGCCATCGAGTCTAACTCACAGTGGCCCTGTGAGATAGAGTGGACGTGCTCCCTGGAATTTCCAAGACTGAATCTTGACTGGAGCAGACGACCTTGTCTTTCTCCCTTGGAGTGGCTGGTGGGTTTGAACCACTGACCACAGCACCACCCAGGCTCCGCTCATAAAGATTCCAAAACACTCCAAACTCGTGTCATTGGGTCGATGACAACTCATAGCAACCTTCCATGACAAAGTAGAACTGCCTCTGTGGGTTTCTGAGACTGTAACTCATTTATGGGACTAGAAAGCCTCGTCTTTCTCCCTCAGAGGTGGCTGGTGGTTTCGAACTGCTTACCCTGTGGTTAGCAGCCCAACACATAATCACTACGCCACCAGGACTCCCCTCATAAAGATGACAGCCTATAAAACCCGAGGCAGTTCTGTTCTATCATACCAGGTCTTTATGGTGCCACACAGCAGTGGCGGCAGCCCTGATTTGAGTGAACATTGTGAAAATGCGGTCTTACTTCCACTGTGCATGAGGAGCAAGCCCAGATTTAATGAAGGAGAAACTGTTGGCAATCTGGCTATCAGCACTCAGTGCCTCTTGGAACTTGGTGAGTTGTTCATTCAATTTTACTGAGGAAATTCATTCATTTAACAAACTTGTTGAGCACCTACCATTTGTGAGGCAGTCTCCATGCTCCACAAACAAGCAAAACCCTATATTTACTTTATCCTCTGGGCACAGAATTCTAGAAGGTCTGTTTCTGGCTGCTTCGGAAAATGTAGTCCTGGTGACAGAAATGCTGCCGAAGTCATGTAGTAGAATCTTGCAAGACCAGTGACTTCGTCCGTCATGGCGATCATTTTCCAGCAGTGTGAACAGCAGCTACACCCAACCCAAATTCAAAGCAACAAGGAGCTTTCCGAATTAATCCACATAGAAAGTTGTCACAGTTATATACCAAACAGGATAGTTTTCTTGATATTCAAATCTAGACACTTCATTAAAATAAAAATAGTACAAAGAGGAAGGAATTCTTACAAGTAGCTGGAGAGGTGCTGTGGGCTGATATTGGACTGTGAACGGCAAGGCCAGCGGTTCAAACTCATGAGCCACCGTGCAGGAGAACGAGGAGACTGTCTACTCACGTGAAGACCTGTGTTCACAGAAGCCCTGAAGAGCAGCTCTCCTCGGTCCTGTTGACAGTCGCTATGCATCCAATTCAGCTCCACAGTGGATCTGGTTTGGTGTTGGCATACCCGATGGAATGCACAGAAATCAACTGTGCCTCTGTGGGAAACACAGTGGAGAGGCCGAATGTCATGAGTCAGAATAAGGCCCGGGGCTCCCTGCAGATCAGACTTTCCATTCGTTCGTGCTTTTCAAGTTGAAGCTGAAAGACACAAAACAAGTCCATGTGAGCAAAAATCTGATCTTGAGTATGTTCCGCCTGAATTTAGAGACCATCTCAAGAACGGATTTGACTCATTGAACACGAATGACCAAAGACCTAATGAAATGTTACGTAATATTCAAGGACGGCTTGCATGAAGTCAAGGTCATTAAAACGACAGGAAGGAAAGAAAAGACTTAACTGGATGTTACAGGAAATAGTATAAAGAGATGACGAGGCAAAGGGCGAAACAGAAGATTTCAAAGAGTTGCTGTAGAAGAAAAAGCATTATAATGAAACGCTCAAGGAATTAAAAATCCAAAAGGGAAGAACACGAGCTTCCTTGAGGTGAAAGTACTGAAGAAAGAATTAAAGTCTCCAATTGCAACATTGAATAATTCTATGGGCAAATATTGAACAGCACAGGAAGCATCAAGGAAAGATGGAAAGGAGACAGCGTCATTGTTAGAAACCACCAGCCCCTCCATGGGGAACGATGAGGCTTTCTACTCTTGCAAAGAGTTACAGTCTTGGACACCCACAGGGGCGGTTCCACCCTACCTACCCTACAGGGTCACCGTAAGCTATCGTCAACTCATTGGCAGTAAGCTTGGTTTAGGTTTGAATACCAAAAAACATCCGTGGATGTTCAACCACTTGAAGAGGTACTATTTGATCAAGAACTCATGGTATTGAAGGAAGAAGTAAAATGTCGAAGACAGTTCACAGCTGGTTGCAACAGTGCATCAGCAGGGAGCCAGATTCAGAAGACTACACGAGAGCAAAGATACCATTGCTGATGCAGATGGGTCTCAAGTGAGAGACAATACCAGAAAGGTGTTTGCTAGTGGTTATTGATCACACAAGGACATTTAACTCTGCAGGCCATAACAAATGATGGATCGTCACATTGCAAAGATGGGGAATTCCAGAACACTTCATTGTTAACCATGCAGAACGTGTACATAATTGAAGAAGCAGTTGTGTGAACTGAACAGGGAGCCACTCACTGCCTGGTTTAACATAAAAAAGGAGAGCTATGTGTCAGGGCTGTATCCTTTTACCATATCTATTTGATCCATATACCGAGTAAATAGCCCGAGCAGTGGGAATTCAGCATCAGGACTGGAAGAAGACTCGTGAATAGCATGACACAATCTTGCTTGTGGAAACTGTAGAGCACTTGAAACACTTCCTGATAACTGGCAAAGACTTCAGCCTTCATTATGGATTTTGTCTCCACATGAAGAAGACAAAAATCCTCCCCACTGGAACAAACAGGCAATGTGATGCATGATAAATGGGGACAGGAGTGCCATTATCAAGAATTTCATTTTACCTGGATCTAAATTAAGCTCATGGCAACAGTATTCAAAATCAAACGATGTGCGGCCATCTAGTTGAGAAGCAACGAAGCCCACATGGAAGGAGCACACCAGCCTGTGTGATCACAAGGTGCCGAAGGGATCAGGTACCAGGCATCAAAGAACAAAGAATCATATCATTGTGAATGAGGGGGAGTGCAGAGTGGAGACCCAAAGCCCATCTGTAGGCAATTGGACATGCCCTTATAGAAGGGTCACGGAGAGGAGACGAGCCAGTCACAGTGCAGCATAGCACCGTTGAAACATGCAACTTCCCTCTAGTTCTCCAATGCTTCCTCCCCCCCTCACTCTCATGACCCCAATTCTACCTTACAAATTTGGCTAGGTTAGAGCATGTGCACTGGTACAGATACGAGCTGGAAACACAGGGAATCCAGGACAGATAAACCCCTCAGGACCAATATTGAGAGCAGTGATACCAGGAGGGGGAGGGAAAGTGGGGGGGGGAGAGGGGGAACTGATCACAGTGTTCTACATATAACCCCCTCCCAGGGGGACAGACAACAGAAAAGTGGGTGGAGGGAACCATCAGTCAGTGTAAGACATGAAAAAATAATCATTTATAAATTATCAAGGAGGAGGGAGAGGGAGGAGAAAAAAATGAGCTGATACCAAGGGCTCAAGTAGAAAGCAAATGTTTTGAAAATGATGATGGCAACAAATGTACACATGCGCTTGACACAATGGCTGGCTGGCTGGATTGTGATAAGAGTTGTACAAGCCCCCAATAAAATGATTTTTTTTAAAAAGAATCAAATGATGTATCTCTTTGGGTCGATGTGCTGAGAACGACCTCTTTAGAGTGTGAGAGCGCACACACGTTACTTTGAGAAGGAGCACGTGCCTGGCGGTCCACGGTGCCCCCTCTCCTCTCCGACAGTAAGGGTGCCGAGCAAGGATCTTAGAATGATGGTGGCTGGTGGAGAATTCACAACAGAACATGAACTGCCAGAAGCATGATCAAATCTGTCTCGGACAACGTCCAGTCAGGATGCTCTTTAGGAGCGAGGATGGAGAGACTTCGCCTCATGCGCTGTGGACATGCTCTCAGGAGGGACCAAGCCCCAGCCAGGCCATGCAGCTTGTTCAAGTAGAGGGCCAGTGAACAAGAAGGAAATGCTCGGTTAGATTGGCACTGACCGCAACAGTGGGCTCCAAGAGCAACGCCCGTAAGGATGGCGCACGTGGAAACTGCGTGGAGGCCACGCCGGACTCCTCGTCAGCGCTCCCAAGGCTGAATGGCACAAGGCGGAACTCAGACGTGTCTCCACCCTCCGTCCCTTCTTATTCTGACAACACCACCCCTCGCACAGCTCTCGACTTCGGAGGCAGGGCTGGATAGTTCACTGCCATGGCCACATAGACCTCACAGACAATGGATGCTTGTGATTACGGGGCTCCTCGGGGAAGTTCACAGGTTATGCTTCAGGTGAGAAGGGCTCAGGATTCAGTTGTCCAGTCAGGACAACTTCTTCTCTGCTGTCCTGTCGGGTAAGGCCTCTGTCTGTCCCTCAGTTTCTTGGCCTGGCCGCTGTCCTGCTTGGGAAATATTATAGAGCTCTTGGGGGGCAGCCTCAGGCCCTCCATCCAGGCTCTCAGCTCCAGCCTCCTGCCCCAAAGCACTTCGCTTTCCCTGCTCTGTGGGCTGGGAAGTCACAGCTCGGGTGCCTGGTTCTGCCATTGTTGCTCCTCTACTGGCAAAGCCATCGCCTGGATCAAGGAAGCTCCGTGCCCAGCGTTCCCAGTGCCCCCGCCTGGCTCTTCTCCTGCTGGTAGTGAGAGTCCTTCCTTCCTGCTGCTGAAATGACCCATTCTCTGTGCGCAGGATGGCAATCTCAATGAACTCTGGTCACCTTTGGCTCACAGCTGAATTGTATAATTCAATCAGTGTCTTCCTCTAACCTTCTTACCCTGACGTCACCATCAGGATAATGAGCGTTTGCTAGAATGGGCGTATTGAAGAACAGCATTCAAGGCCAGGACCGGGCAGCGTCTTGTTCTGTTGTACATCGGGTCACTGTGGGTTAAAACAGACTCACCAGTACCTGAAAACAGCAAGGAGAGACTGCTTTCTCATTTCTCAATGTTGATCTTTTTCTCCTTGACCCTCCTTTTTCCCTGCCAAGCAGATCTCTTTTGTGTGTTCATGCTGTACTTTCTCTTTGAGTTGAGAAATGGCATCATCACAAAGTCCTCTCCAGGAAAGCTCTCTTGTTCCCAATGCATTCCCTGTACTTAGAACACGGGGTGGCCGATGGCCTTCCCCTCTCCCTCTGAGCCAGTGAGGGGAGGTCCCTGGGGCAGAGGTGAATGCGACATCATGGCTAGCCCTTGGCTTTGCCCTCTACTTGTGCCCCTCACAGAAGAGAGGACAAAAGTATCTGTGAACGGCTGCATGCACCCCAGGGGAGACCAGACTACGAGCAGGCCCTTTTCTATCTTGAAGCTAAAGAGAATCGTATCAGTAGTTATTTTGCTCCCAAACTTGTTTAATAGGTCTTTTGGTTGAGCGTCATAGAGATCATGGAGGTTTCATTTTGTGGCATTTTGGGCACAAAATGAAAGGTGTGCTCAAGTTTTTCTCTTGGTTAGGGTCTTGGAACCTCAGGGCCAAACTTATCATTGGATCCAGTTCATTATATCTCCTCCATCACCTCTCTGATAAAAGTCCCTCCTGCATCTGCTTGGATTCTCCTGCCACTGGCTCCGTGATGAAGTTAACCTCTAAGGTGCTTCGGAAAGAACAGAAATCTGTCTACAGTTGCTATTCATTGGTCCTCACTCCCGAGGCACTTAGAACATCGAACACTGAATGCCGTGGCATTTTCTTCTAATACTTGGAGACAACTATCGTATTCTCCCTGGGTCTTGACCACCATAGACTCTAGCAAGGGGCACATCTGCTCTCAACTTCATGCTGTAGAAAGCCGCTGTGCACATCTTCCAGCTCAGCTCCGTGGAGCGAAGGGTGCGTCAGAGAACTGGCGTCTCTTATATAGGGAAGCCGACCCTCCACCTTACTCCCTTCTAGACTCTGCTCTGGGAACCCAGACTCCAGCGTGCACTCCCCACACATCCTGAACTTGACTCCCGGTCTGACACAAGCCCTTGCCTGAGACCATCCTCCTAAATATGGATTTGCACCGCCAACGTGTGCAGTCCTTAGGGGTGGTCACTGGGGCATAGATGGGGTCGGGATGGATTCCCATATATCAATAACATTGGCCCCCTGCGGTCTAGATGAAGCGGGGGTGGGAAGAGAAGGGCACAGGTCAAGGCTGGCTCGTGCAATCCTGAACGCCAAGAAGTCCTCATTTGAACCAAGCCTTCAAGTCACAGAGGTGCACTGGTCCTTAAAAAGGGATAGGACGCTGACAGCTGTGGCCTGAGTGACTCGAGGAGTTCTGTCTGTCGTGTTTAGGCGTCGTGTGTGTTCTCATTCAGGGCCATGCAGATACCCATGGGCAAACCTGAGTCCCATCGCCCCGGCCTGCTCCCCAGCCTTGCAGCTATCCTTCATGGGCATAGCTCCATGTTTTCTCGTCATTTGGTGCCCTTTGGAGCATGTTCCGAAATAACAACAGTGCTTTTAGTGGGGGCTGCCCGGCCCTTTCTTCTTTTCCCTCCTCTTCCAAGACCCGATACCACCGGCCGCCGTTAGCACAAAGTCCTGGAAACCCTTCTTTCATGAGCTGTTGAAGATAGAGATGGCTCCTTCGTTCTTGATAAAGAATCGTGCAAACTGTGGTCCATAGCCATTGCCACCGCAAACATAAAAGGTGCCTTGGTGGTGCACTAGCTTAGGTGCTGGGCTGCTGGGCCACAAGGTCAGTGGTTCTGACCCACCAGCCGCTCCGTGGGAGCAAGATGAGGCTTTCTGTTCCTGGAAACATCTAAGGAGCATGCACTTCCAACGTTCCTCGGAAATCTTTCACTCCAAAGGAAAGTCGTAGTTGAAACAGATTAAAATTGGGTATCAATTTGTAGGTGGAATTCAGAGCTTTCTCTTTCTCGGGTTACATCAAAACTTTTGCCATCATTCCTTTTAAAAACAGTGTAGCTCAGCACCTTCCCTGTAACTAGAGATCCATTGAAACTCCTACAATCCTTTTAAGAGTACCTCTTGGGGACAAGAATAAAGGCCGCCTCAATGGATATCAGGTTCATATTATTTTTTTAATTATCATTCAGCTGTCTTATAATTCATTATTTGCAAAGAAAATCTTCAAGCAAATGGCTTGGAAGGTAGATAGAATGATAATAGGAATGTACTGTGGAAATATGGACTCTTTTTGACTTTCAGTAATTTTCTAAATTTAAAGTAATACAGTGAGTTTTTATTTTATTGTTATTTGAGAATCATTCTTTTAGAGTTAGGGTTTTGCAGATTTTACATTTAGTGTTTCTGCTGTTTATGGATAATTCTTTTGCTGCTTTCCCATTGTAGGTGATTCAGCAGATCTGTCAGGTAAGGACAATTTAACGTTTTCTGCCTTAGCTGTTTTGTTTCAATGTGACACTCTGATTTTCTTTAGCATAGTAAGATGCTCGAACCTACTCTGTGACTTTTGAAAATGAAAACTGCATTCTTAGGATATCATGAGAGTGAGCCCGATCTGTTAGAATAAGGGCCAGAGAAGCTGATTTATTTCCTAAATCTGTTCATTTTTTTCCTTTTAAGTATGCCCTGCATTGTTATAAGATCTTTACATGAATTAACTCATGTAAGCATCAAAAGGATTCTTACCTACCAATATCATATTTACAGAAAGAAAGCGCAGCTGGCAGTCTTAGGTAAACATCACAGGCTGCTCACTGAGTGGTCCACTCGCCCCAGCTGCTCCGCAGGAGAAAGACAGACTGTCTGCTCTCTGAAGGCTTAAAGCAGTGGTTCTCAACCTTCCTCGGGCCACGACCCTTTCATACAGTTCCTCATGTGGTGGTGACCCCCAACCATAACATTATTTTCATTGCTACTTCATCACTGTCATTTTGCTATTGTCATGAATCAGACAATGCCTGTGAAAGGGTCGTTCAACCCCCAGGTTGAGAACCACTGACTTAACGCTTCGGAAGCCCTATCTGCTGTTACGATGGGCCAGCGTTGTTCACTGCAGCGAGCTTTACTGAGCCAGTGGCAAATGACCAAGCACTCGACTAACTAGTAGGTGAGAAGAGTTCAAACCCACTCACTGGCAACTCCAGAGACAGGGCTGCAACCTGCTTCCGGAAAGTCTCGCACTTGAAAGTCAGTGCACATGAATCAGGATCAACGAGACAGCAGCTGACAAGAACAGCTTTAACTCTGAACTCCAGTCGCTGTCAAAGACTTGACCATCATTTCTTTCGGGACTTTGGATCAGAAACAGTAGCTGAATACCTAGACATAGCCTCCCACACAGAAGTTTGAGGACTAAGTCGTAGGAAAGTTTGGTCAGTTCTGAAGCTATGGATCAAGACTGAAGGAACTCTGGTGGCACCATGAGATAAGGATTGGTCTGCTCTCCACAGAGTCAGCAGTTCAAACCCACCAGCCGCTCTGCAAGAGGAAAATGAAGTTGTCTTCTCCCTTAAAGGTTTACAGTCTCGGAAGCCCTGGACAGAGTTGCTGTGAGTAGGACTCAATGCCAAGATAATGGGTTCGGATTAAGACTCAAATTCTTCAGGAGGAGAATTACCGCCAACCACTATTATTGAACACCGGATCACTTTGGAAATTAGCTTTGGGTGCAGACGTTAGAAACGTTCCGTAATGAATTCAACCTAAAACAACAGCACAAAACAGCAGATTTTGTGATGTCATTTGATTACAATCAATGTTTGAATCCCAGTAATGTCAAACTGCCTGTCAAGACTTCAAACAAGAAGGGAGGTCTCCATTCCTACAGAGATTTTCAACAGATGTGTTTTCTGTGCTCACACGAGTGCTTACGTCAATTATTTTTCAGAATTTGATGCAAGGACCAAAAAATAATGCACACATGAAAAAATCTACTTTAATTGTCGAAGTGAGGAGCTTCTTGCCTAATCTTCAATTTAAAATGTGTATTCTACAGTGCAATACATGCTAAGAGCAAATGGCACCAAGGACTAACAGAATCTCAACAGGTTTTTCTAGCAGTGTATACACTCAGTTAAAACTGGATGTCTGTAGGTTGATGGCAGAATTTAACAGCATCTATCTAGGAGCCCCTGTGGCATTGTTGTTATGAATTGGGCTGTTAACCACGAGGTCAGCAGTTTGAAAGCACCAGCTGTCTCATGGTAGAAAGACGAGGTTTTCTTTCTACTCCTGTGAAGAGTTAGTCTTGGAATCCCACAGAGGCAGTTCTGTCCTGTCCTATAGAATCACTATGAGTCGTAATTGACTCAATGGCAGTGATTTTTTTAATCTGTGTAAAAAGACATTTTGGATGTAGAAATATGTAAAATCACATTATAAATCCGTATTTACTGGAGGACATTTGCAATCACGTCTGATGAGAGAAAGCTCTAACTCTGAACCTCAATTAAGTGAAATGTGATCCCACAAATTCTCCTACTCTTCTTATTAAATCCAAACCAACCCACTGCCCTTGAATCAATTCCAACTCATAGCAGCCCGGATAGGGGTTCTGAGACAGGCAGTCTTGGTGGGAGCAGGAAGCCCCATCTTTCTCCCACTGACAGCTCGTAGGTTTGAACTACTGACCTAGAGATTAGCAGCGTGGCACCTAACCACAGTGCCACCACGGCTCCTGATAGTTACTAGCTATGTATTGTACGTTTTGTTTTGGTTTTTTTTTTTTTTGCTTTATTAACTATTTTCTCAATAAAAATGTGAAAATGTGTTATCACGCTCATGACATCAATGTTGTCCTTTAGGTACTGAGCCTATTGTTGTAGTCTGCTGCCAACCCACCTCATTGAGACTCCTCCTTTTTGCTGCCCCCTACTTTGCCAAGCATGTCCTCTTCCAGGCACCGGGTCTTCCTGAGGGTACGTCCTCAGTACAGGAGACAACATCTTGTCATCTTACTTCTCAGGGAGCTTTTAGCTGTACTTCTTCCAGCACAGATGTGATGGTTCTTCTGGGAATCCATGGTAGATTCCATGGTCTTTTGCCAACCCGAGTCAAAGGCATTCGTTCTTGGTAATTTTTTTGTCCTGCTTCCTCATGCATAAAAGGCAATTGAAGACACCATGAGCCGGGTCAGGAGCACCTTAGTCCTCAGAGTGACATCTAAAGAGGTCTTTGGCAGCAGTTTTGCTGAATGCAGCGCACCTCCTCTGAGTTCGTGATTGCTGCTTCTACGGGTGCTCCTTGTGGGTCCACGTAAAATCCATCCTTGACAATTTCAATGTTTGCCTATTTATTATGATGTCAGCTTATGGATCCCGTCGGGAGGGTTTCCTTTTGGGTTGAGGTGCCACGCGTCCTGCAGGCGGCCTCTGGGACCTGCATGACGAAGTGTGGCAGGCCCTCTTTGCATGGCTGTCTCTGTCACCTACAGAAAGCACCTGGGCTTTTGCCTCTTCCCTGCCCCTTAACCAAAACACGTTTGTCAGCTCCTGCTCTAGGGGGAGACAGACGTAGATCAGTCAAGTTTTAATCCAGCGTGATGGTTTACAGTGGTGATAAGTATAATAAAGTGATAGGGCTTTTATTTTTGTTTTGTTTTGTTTCCCTTAGAGATGAGGCGTTCAGCTATCAGCCAAGCCTGATACCAAAGTGACAGCCACGGGGTGAGCTCCAACAGGGCTTCTAGACTGAGACCTGTTTCGAGGGTCCCAAGCTGACCCACTGTCCCCCAAAAGCCAACAGGACTCAGAGCAGGGGGTGAATCAGGAGAGGGTTTAGAGCATCTAATAAGAGCAGAGACCCCCCCACCACAGGCACAAGAAAGAATGGGGGAGGGGTGCGAGAAGTACAGTCAAGGTCTGTCTCTGCCTGACTCTGGGCTGCCCTTTCCTCTCCAGGTAGACTCTCTGGTACTGAAACTCTTAAGCTAGTAAGAATAGAAACCATAGATGATGGATGGATGATAGATAGATAGATAGATAGATAGATAGATAGATAGATAGATAGATAGAGTCTAAATTCCCAGCTGTAATGCAGTCTGCCCCCTTTAATAGATCATACAATGATGTTATGATAATTTGTCTAGTCTTTTAATTGCACCTAGTCTGAATCTCCAGAATTTAAAAGTAAACAGAATTTTGAAAGCAGGAACATAAGGAGGTTGGTAGGTTTGAGGAGCTGGGCAAGTGGGTATCAGTTTGAAGATAACAAAGTTCTGAAATGGTTACTTTGGCGTGTGGGAGAGTAAATACCCGTGTTGGAAAAGGCGTGGTGTAATGGTCATTTTGATACATTAGCTAGGCCGTCCTTGGATGTATACATTTGATCCATTAGATGTGTACATAGATACATATTGGATATTCGTGTAGGAAACATTTGATGTAATAGGGGACGAAAACGGTGCCAGCCTGGGAAATCTCTGAGGCTAAGAATTTGATCATCGCGGCCCTGAAGACACGTCCACCACGAATGAGGGCCCTGGCCGCTGGGTGACACACCTTGAAGCCGTTTGCGTCAGGAGCCCCTGCCTGGTCTCTGTGCTCAGACAATAAGGAAACGCACTAGCACACCAGTCAGGCGGGCAGGTGGTCTCAGACCAACACTGCGCCCTCCACGTCGGGGGCCAGTCCTCCTCTCCCAGGTGGCCACCATGGCGGTGTTGACTCAGCCGTCAGGTGGTGACAGCGGCTGCCCGCCACAAGGGACAGAACCTTTTTGTTCTCCGTTTTTGGCGCTGGGACCTCACGGCCCACCTGTAACATGGTGAGTGGCCATTTTCAAATGATGGACACGGAAACAGACTCAACGCGAGGTGTCCGAGCTTCGTCACTTCGAGGGGCCTATAGTGTTTGCAGGCATTTTATTTCAAGTCCTGCCCCGACGTAAGCACTCTGCACCCCACAGCCACATGCCGCACGGGTGAAAAGGTAGCTCCCTGCGGGCAGTGTCTTGCCACCCCCTTAACCGCGAGCAGCTCGGTCGTTGGATTTGGGAACACTGGTGTGTTAGCAACACGTGGCATACGGAACCAGGAGGCAAAAACCACCTGCTGGGGCGTCTTGACCGCCCGCTACCTGCCCCCGCATCTGGCCACCTGTCATCTGCAAGCTGTGTAGAGTAGCATTTTGTAACTAGAAGTCGCGATGCTTCTCTACCGAGCACGGGCCATCTGCCATGCTGGGCGTCACCTTCTCCCGCTGATGTGAGACTGGCGGTTTGAACCACTCAGCAGCTCCACAGGAGGGAGACCTGCCAGTCGGTCCCTGTCGCCGGATGGAGCCCTTCTCCCCAAATGTGCCCCGCAGTCACCACATTGATTGTGCGATGTCCCTGCCATCCTTACTGAGCGGAAGCTTCCCTGGACTTGCTGTGACTGAGGAACAGTTGTCATTTTTGTCCAACGATTAAATTCCATATTTAAATTACTGTCATTCGCCTTTTACAAATACATGACCTGTTGTCTTATTAGAGGGGGCGCTTTGATGCCTTATGTCCATGTGGTCTTGATTTTTTTATTCTTTTTGAACGCTTGTGTTAAATCTTTGCACAAGTTTTGCTTAGTGAGATTTAAATTTGAATGTCAGGCTTAATCCTTTTTAACGGCTGTGTTTGAAGAACGATCAGATTAAATTTAACAAATTATAGCCTATAAACAATGAGTCCTGGGCCACTGCTGGGGAAGCATTGAAGGACAGCTTCCAGGTCCGCAGCCCCTTCCCACCACCGTTCTCTGGGAGAAGGAGGGGACGACCCCGCCCGTAAAGATGCTTTCCCCCTTCTTTTTATTGTGAATTGGGTGAAGGTTACACCAGAGTTCAGCTTTTCCTTAAACAATTCATAGACATTTCTCCCGTAAAGGTTTACAGCCTCGGAAACCCTGCAGTGAACACAGGTGTGGTTCGGGGTTTGGGCAGATTGTAAGCAGCAGGTCATGTACACACGCGTCTACACGAATCAAAATAGCCTCTAGAGACCAAAGTTTGTTTCTGCCTTGCATTATTTTTTAAAGGCAGCTCATTTTACTGAACACTTTTCAGTAATACCTAGAACAGATGTCCACTGGGAAGCAGGTGTAGTTTAATATTTTTATTACATTGCCAGCAAGATTTTATACTCTGAGACCAAAATTAACTGCTGAATTGACCTAAAGAGTCATTTTCTGTAGAGTGTATTTCAAGGCTCATGGTGGATACAAAGGGGAGACTCAGTTATTTACAAAATACAGAGGCGGGGAGACTCTTTTAAGCGGCAGAAGCAGACACGGAAGATGAAGAACAGTGGTGGGGGTGGGGGGGCTGCACAAAGTTCATGGGAAGTTCTGTCCTCTCTTCATTTCTCCATGAACTCTCTGAAGCCTCCTCATTATGTATTTTTAAAAGATCATTTTAAAAGACTTCATGTTTTATTCATTTCCGTTACGAAACGCTGCTTAAAAAGAAGGCACGGAAAACCCTTGAATAGGTTCAATGTCACTTCGTTGGGAGCTGCCTGTCCGAAAAGTTCTCTCAAGAGCTGCCCAGGTGTTTTCCACATGTCACCTCTTGGACCATCCACAGACTGTCCCCTGTGGGTACTGTGTCATGTTTGACAGCCCCCTGGGGACATAAAGGCTTAAATTATATACAAAGCAGGCGTTGGTCTTGAGCAGTTGCTTAAAGATGCGACTGGTTGATTTGCTTGTCTATCCCCCGCCCCCCTTTCCCCCAACATACAATGTAGATCATGACCTCCACGGAGACCTCAGTGGGTTTTCCCTCCCTTCCCCTTCCCCTTTCTTCTCTCCTTTTACGCGAGGCTGACTTTGTGTCCAGTGCATTGCCGCATGTCCCGTGTTTAAGAGATAGGCCTACATCAAGTGTCTGCAATAGAAACCCTCCCGGCTGGGACGGTAACCACGTGTGGCATTTATCTTTACGTAGCCACGGCCCCTTCGATCCACGTCTGGGATGCGATGAACAAGCAGACCTTGTCAGTGCTGCGCTGCTACCACTCCAAGGGCGTTGGTTCCGTCAGCTTCAGCGCGACCGGCAGACTGCTACTCTCTGTGGGACTCGACCCAGAGCACACCATCACTGTGTGGAGGTGGCAGGAAGGTAGGACGCTTTTCCCGGTGTGATTTTTCCCGCCCCAAAGATAAGAAGCCCAGGGGACTCGGTCAGGTACACCATGGGAAAAGACAGGAAGTCTGATCCGGATGGAAAGGCACTGTTTAACTCTCTAGTCGTGAAAGAGAAACCGTAGAACTCCTAGGACACCATAAACCCTGTCTAGAAGACAAGGGGGTGGGGAGGCACCCTGGGCTCTGTCTTTAATATTTGCACTGCGTTCGTGCTCTCCCCTAAAATATATATATATATTTGCACTCACCCAACAGGCAACATCCATGCAAGTTACCAGTAGCACATCCACTTCTGATTGCTTGTTTCTCTGTTTTTAATCAGAAACTACTTGATTTGCTTTGCGAATTATTCATGATAAGATTGGTTTGCGTACTTCTCAACCAAGAATGAGAACAGAGTCCATTTTATATGAGAATGGAAGGTGAATGGGCTAATGTTACTTCCAGTGCTTCTGATGAAACATTTCCATGGAGCTACATAGGAAAGCATCCGGGGATACGGTTCCTCAGTTGGTCTGAGTAGACTAGAGAAACAAATTCACAGACACACATGTATGTGTTTAAGAAAGAGCTTTCTATACAAGAGCAGTTGAATATTGAGAAAACATCACAGCCCAGTACAGATAAGTCCTTAAGTCTGATACAGCCCATATGTCAATACCAATCTATTAATTCCTCTTCAGACTCACGAAACACATGCAATGATGCTGTATTCAGGAAGATCACAGGCCAGTGGGTGCACAGGCTTGTAGATCCAGTGGCACTGTAAGCATCTCAGCACTGGCAGGGGTCTCCACGTGGCTTCTCCAGGTCCAGGGTTCTGGCTGCATCAGGGTAGGTCCATGTGGCTTCTCCTCAAGGATGTCTCACAGGGAGTCAGCCTTGTCAGTAGAGAGTCTCCAAGGAAGTGAACAGAGAGAGAGAAGTGTCTCCTGCCTCCATGGAGGAAATATAGGAATTCCCAGAATTCTCAGGAGAAGGCCATTCCCACACAGAGGTTTCATTGGTTATCTCTTGATTGTGGGCCAGACTCCACCACTTCACTCATAATCCTCTCAAATTGACGTCAGATTATGTAACTACCACAGTTCCAAAAACCAAACTGGTGATACGGCTCTCCCAAAACACACTCACCACTTGAAAAAAGTATGTGAGGAGGATGGGACCCTCCCCGCAAGGGGCTGTCTCTCACATCACAGTGAGATAGCAGGGCCAGTGGCAGGACCTTTGCCTGCCTTTCTTTGTTCTGCTTTTTAAAGTATATTTTTCTTATAAAAAATAGCCTACTTCCACGTACATTTGTAAATATATGTATATGTAACAATAGGGAAATAGATCTATGTACATATATTTGTATGTTAAGTATTAAGGTAGCTGACAGACATTGGGCCTCTCCTCAAGTACTCCCTCAACACAAGAACACTTTGTTCTAATAATCCAGCATTCTGTGATGCTCACCTTCCCGACACGATTGCTGAAGACAAAATGGGTCCATAAGCAAATGTGAAGAAAGCTGATGGTGCACGGCTATCAAAAGATGTAGCGCCTGGGGTCTTAAAGGTTTGAAGATAAACAAGGCTGTTTAAGCCTTGAAGATAAACAAGCAGCCATCTAGCTCAGAAGCAACAAAGCCCACATGGAAGAAGCACTCCAGCTTGTGTGATCACGAGGTGTCGAAGGGATCGTGTATCAGGCATCAAAAGACCCAGCACAAACAATTATATCAGTGTGAACAAGGGGGAGCATGGGGTGGAGACCCAAAGCCCATCTTCAGACAACTGGACATCCCCTCACAGAAGGCTCACAAGGAAGAGATGGGCCAGCCAGGGTGCAGTGTAGCACCGACAAAACATACAGCATTCCTCTAGTTCTTTAATGCTGCCTCCCCCCCACTATCATGACCCCAATTCTACCTTACAAATCTGGCTAGACAAGATAGTAGTACACTGGCACAGATCAGAGCTTGAAACAGGGAGTCCAGGACAGATAAACCCCTCAAGACTAATAATGAGAATAGCGATACCATGAGGGTAGGGAAAGGTGGGGGGAGACAGGGGGAACCAATCACAGTGATCGATGTATAACACCACCCCAGGGGGATGGACAACAGAAAAGTGGGTGAAAGGAGACAGCGGTTGATGTAAGATCTGAAAATAACAATTCATAAGTTATCAAGGGTTCACAAGGGAGGGAAACAAAAAAAAGGAGGAGCTGATACCAAGGACTCAAGCAGAAAGAACATGTTTTGAACATGATGATGGCAACGTACAAATGTGCTTGACACGACGGATGGATGGATGGATTGTGATCATTGCTGTAAGAGCCCCAACAAAATGATTAAATTAAAAAAAACAACAACAGCCTAGTTCGACTAACCCCCCTTGTTTTCTTTGACCTTCTTGGCCAGGTGACCGAATTGCCAGCAGAGCTGGTCACAACCAGCGCATTTTTGTGGCAGAGTTCCGGCCCGACTCGGACAGCCAGTTTGTGTCGGTGGGCGTGAGGCACGTGAAGTTCTGGACGCTGGCAGGACGGGCGCTTCTGAGCCGGAAAGGGCTGCTGAGCACGCTGGACGACGCCCGCCTGCAGACCATGCTCTCCGTAGCCTTTGGTGCAGTATGTCTCCCCAGACGCCTGGGGCGGGGGGACTGAGTGACAGTGTTGCGTCTGCTCAGCCTGTCCTCACGTGGGGCCCTCTCTCCTCTTTCAGACGCCGGGGGCTTTCAAAATCAGGGAGCGGGAAGGGAAGTTCCCGAGCGAGAGAAGGATTAGGGCAGAACAGGCGTCCTGGGGCCACGGCCAATCTCAAAAGCCTTCATTCATCTTGCAGCCACCCCCTAAACAGCCTAACATTTCTTCCTCGTAGTTTCTAGGGACCCTTGAAATATGTTTGCCAGGGTGAAAATCCAGATACTAGATTTCCAAGGGACTTAGGGCAGCACGAGTACCAAGGATTTTCTTGGCTTTTTCTGCCCATCACTGGTTGTGTATCTAATTCAGAAGAAGGCAAGAGACAAGAGAGCATAAATCCCGGTGTAGATGAAAGGAGGGCCCAGTAGCCGTCTCCTCAAGTTGTCTCACCCCTAGCTCACCTGCCCGCGCTTGACAGCCCATATCTCTTCCCTTGCGGGCTTGGCCTCGGCTCTGCGGCTCATAACTCGTCCACTGCGTCCAAACCCAGACACGCGGGTTTGCTTCTTACAGTGTCTGAGGCACTGCAGGATGTGCGGACGAAACCCAGCACTTCCCCACCTTCCGTGCACTTGGGCTTTGGAGACAAAGGCCGCTGGAAATGCACACGCCGTGTCAGCGTGCAGTCGAGCACCGTGGGGCTTCTGCATACAAAGCCAGGCCTTCCTCTGCAGAGCTAATGCTTCTGACACGTACTCGGTCAACTCTACCCGTGCAATGCCATTTGCAGTCCGTTGCCCATTCCCAGTGGAAAATAAACTCAAAGGCGAAAGGATTGACTTCTCACGCGTGACGCTGCCTCTGTAAGATTGTGTCCTCACACAGCCTCACAAGCAGGCTGGTGCTTGGCTTGAGCGTCGGTGAGCATCCTGTGCTGGGGGCTATGGAAAAGGCAAGGGGAGTAAAATCCTGGCTGCTGAGCCCATAGCGTTGACCTTCTGATTGTGGATGAAAGTGTGCCGAGATGGCGCTCCTGGGGACACATCGTGGAGTGCAAATGTGAGACGTGAAGGATCTGCATCACTGCCAAGGAATTTAAAGCCGGCGTTCGATTGCTACAGGGCATCTCAGAAAGATGGGGTGAAAGAAAGGAAATTGTTTCCATTTTTCATTAGAATTCAAATTCTGCCCCTTCCCAGAAGCCCTGGTAGCATGCTGGCTATATGTTGGGCTGCTACCCACAAGGTCAGCAGTTCAAAACCACCAGCCGTTTCTGTGGAGACAACCGAGGCTTTCTACCCCTGAGTGACAGTCTCAAAAATTCACAGGGCAGTTCTCCCTGCCCGACAGCGTCACTGTGAGGCGGCACCACTTAGTGACAGTGAGCTTGGCATGGGTCTTTTCCATATTGAGTTTGGTATGGGTCTTTCCATATTTTTGCTCTAAACGTGAAGCTAAAATGGGACAGGCATAGCACAGGGTGTGGAATTTGGTCTCCAGCTTCCGCATAAATGGGCCCAGTCAGGAAGACTGTTCGCAGAACAAGCTAGAGTGGCTTCCCAGCGTCTAGAGCAGTGGTTCTCCACCTTCCTCCCGCCGCGACCCTTTCGTACAGTTCCTCGTGGTGGTGACCCCCCAACCATCAATTTATTTTCGTGGCTACTTCATTGCTGTCGTTTTGCTACTGTTGTGAATCAGGTGACCCCTGTGAAAGGGTCATTTGACACCCCCTCAAGGGTCACGACCCTCAGGTTGAGGACCGCTGCTCTAGAACCTAGACAAACGGAGCTACTGGGTTGTTTGACACAAAGGACATTGATTAACCTTTGCCAGTTTGGTTTTAAAAAATCATGGCAAATACGCACTTCATGCAGGCGTTGGCGGAATCAGGAAAATTCTCCCAACTTTGCCACTTAGGTCATAGGTTCACTTCCTGTGACAAACACGATTTTCCTCGAACCTAATCAGAGGTTCTCCTCACTTCCTGTTAGTCTCGGAAGAAGAGGAAGGGGAGGAGGAAGGGGGGGCGGTTGTTGTAGACTAGGAAGGACCCAACCCCCAGATCAAGGTTACACCTTGCCCAAAGTGATTCCAGCTAAGAAGCCGCAGGACTGGATTGGGACGCAGCCGGTCCCGACAGCTGAGGCTCAAGTCCTCGGGTTTTCTGACTTTGACCTCAGGACCCCAGCCCCCACCGCGCCCCCCAGCTCCATGCCCATGTGTCAAAGGCAGGTGAGGTCCCCACACTGACTTAGGGACGCGCGTCTGTTTGACCTGACCTCTGCCTGAACTTTTGATGAGTTTGTCTCCCCCTCCCCACTCCTTTTCAGAATAACTTGACGTTTACAGGTACCATCAGTGGTGACGTGTGTGTGTGGAAAGACCATGTCCTGGGTCGGATCGTGGCCAGAGCTCACAACGGGCCTGTGTTCGCCATGTACACCACCCTGCGAGACGGCCTGATCGTCACTGGTGGCAAGGAACGGCCGTGAGTTTGCTCCGTTCCCAGCGCCGGTCACCCCCCTGAGATGTCCTGGTCGTTTCTAGGCTACCTCAGCCAGCCTCTGGGCTGGACCAGGACCTTTGATGTGCCTTCTGTTGGTCCATCTTCCTGGTCTCAAATTGCCCCGTTTCTTTTTTTCTTTGCTTTCTTGTTAAACCTAAACTCCAACAGCTGGGGTGATTTTCCTGAGGTGCGGGCAGGTATTTTTCCAGCAGGTTCAGACGGTCTGGCTCACTATGTTGTTGCTATATATGGATTTTCTGAGTGGTAGGAGACCTATAGTAGCCCTGGTGTAGTGGTTATGCATTGGGCTGCGATCGACAAGGTCAGCAGTTTAAAACCACTAGCTGGTCTAAAAGAGAAAGACATGACTTTCTACACATGTCAAGAGTCTTGAGCCGCCCCCCAAAAAAAACAATTTTAAAACAATAAACCAAAAAATAGGTAGTGAATTAAAATCATAATGTGGGTCTCAACTTGTAGTCGCTTCTAATGTAAATAGTTCTTAATTGAATTATGACTGTGTTACCCAGCAATACAGGAAGAGATAAATTATATTTAACCATATTTGGAACTTCACATGGATGAAATTCTGAATGCCATTTGCGTATAACATCTAAAATGTTATGAACCATAAGGAATAAAAATAACGCATTTAAAGAAAGGGGGAAACAGAAAACTCACAGGCCGCAGGTCTGCCCTATCCTCTCGGGTCCCTGAGTCAGCTGCTTTTTATAAAAATCATTTTGCAAGTCACTTTGTACATCTCAACACGATTTAGGAGGAAATGTGTTTATTCCCACATCCCAAAATAAAGAGTTTCACAATATGAAATGGGCTTCAGCTGAATGTTTATGTCAGCCACGCCCAGGAGATCTTTAGGCGAAAGATGGGCGGTCGCCTCCTGGATGCACAGCCTCGGGGACCCTGTGGAGCAGAACCGCTCTGTGGGAGGCAAGGAGGCGGATCTTAAAATTGTCAGGAAAGTGCGGAAGGCTACTGGAAGCACACTGCAAACTGAGAACTTCTTTTTGTATTGCCTTGAGTTTAGTATGTGCCTATCATAAGTTAAGGTTAATAAGAATAACCACCTGTATGGGTTTGGGCTGATTTCCTCAGGTCAAAAGAAGGAGGAGCAGTTAAGCTGTGGGACCAGGAGCTGAGGCGATGCCGGGCCTTCAGGCTGGAGACAGGACAAGCCACGGACTGTGTGCGTTCTGTGTGCAGAAGCAAAGTAAGCCTTGGTCCCCGTCCGCATGCGGCAGCCCAGAGCAGCGGTCAGCCCCAAGCTGCTCACGCCCTGAAGAGGGATTCCTGGCCAGACTCACCTGCCCTGTCTGCACGCACCACTGTCTGTACCAGTCCCGTGGCTAAGCAAAGCACCTCGTCTCCCTTCATCCAAACACCTGTGGGAAGCCTGTTTTCCTGGATTTGAAACCTGAGTTATGTAGACAGAATAGGCCTTCCTTCCTTGGCTTATTTTAAGTACAGATGCTGCCTCCATTTAGAAACAAAACACATCTCTTTTTAAAAATGCTGTAAGCATGTACTCCTGAGAGGTGTGTTTATAATTTAGGTACATTAGCTTATCTGTCTGCTAAATATTAGGTCACTTTGTTGTGGTGGTTGCTTAACAAACAGTTCAAATAAAAGCCCCAGTATTTTTCTTCCTATCGTCCAAACACACTTACTCTCTTTAGAGAGCAGAGGGTTCAACTGCCATGATCGAAGTCCAAACGTGAATTACCGAAGCTAGAGCATTCGCTTAAAGCAGTTCTCAACCTGTGGGTCACAACCCCTTTGGGGGTCGAGCGATTCATAACAGTAGCAAAATGACAGTGATGAAGGAGCCACGAAAATAATGTTATGGCTGGGGGGGTCACCACATGAGGAACTGGGTTAATGGGTCGCAGCATTAGGAAGGTTGAGAACCACTGCCTTAAAGGCAGTCTGTGCTCTGGCGTGGACGGCAGCCCTCCCCTCCCCACCAGCCCAGCGCCCTGCGGGCCAGTCCCTGTAGTCACAGGGTTACAAGAGCTAACCCGTCACCGCGTGCTGCCAGACAGGCAACAAGGAGCAGTGAGAACAGGCGCATGGTGTCCAGCGGGAGAGTAGCCTCATTCTTGGGTGGGTAAGAGCTCCTTGTGAACTGTATCCAACATACTGGCCCCGTTTGTTTCAGGGCAAGATATTAGTAGGAACAAGGAATGCTGAAATTATTGAAATCGGAGAGAAAAACGCAGCTTGTAATATTTTAGTGAATGGCCACGTGGATGGACCCATCTGGGGACTAGCGACACATCCTTCCAGAGACTTTTTCCTTTCTGCCGCAGAAGACGGGACAGTGAGACTCTGGGATATTGCTGATAAAGTAGGTACACACTATTTTATTTACTTAACATTTCTAGGAAGGGTAGCGAGAGACCAAACGTGTTAGCATTTGGAGAACTATGTGAGCCGTGGGTTGAGGATTGGGGGCGAGGGGAGATGGATTGATGTGCGCGCACTGTACTTAACGTAGTTCTTCGACTCTCTTGGTCATTACACAGAAGATGTTAAACAAAGTGAATTTGGGACATGCTGCCCATACTGTGTGTTACAGCCCTGAAGGGGACATGGTGGCTATTGGAATGAAAAGCGGAGAATTCATTATTTTATTGGTGAGCTCTCTAAAAATATGGGGAAAGAAGCGAGACCGGCGAGGTGCCATCCATGATATCAGGTTAGTCCACAAAGGGACTAGCTTTCCCAGCTTGGTTTCCCAAGATCCTGCATGCGTTTAACACCCTTTCCTTAGGCTGTCAAAGAATTTCCCAGATTCCTGTATGTAGCGATTTTTTTGCATCGTAAATTGTGACATATGGCTGTCTATATAATTCTATCTGCTGTTACCAACCCAGTGGGCACCATCAGTGTGTATTACAAGCACTCATGGAATGTTGGATAGATGTCACACCAGACACGCCCACCAAGTTCACCTCCTTAAATAAAACTATCTGCTCCTGTGTGCTGGAGAAAGGCAGCTGCCCTCCTACGGTTGTCACCTGCCAAAATAAAGTTCAACTCTTAACAGCTCCCTAATAATACGTGTCCTTCCTTTAAGAACTTCAGCTTGAGTATCTGAAACCAAACACTACCATCAAGTCAATTCTGGCTCCTAGTAGCCGTGTAGGACAGAGTAGAACCACCTACGCCCTTGGGCTTCCAAAGACTTTGAACTTCAAATAGACAGCCTCATCTTTCTTCTGCAGAGGTCTGGTGGGCCTGAACCGCTGATCCTGTGGTTAGCAGCTCAGTGCGTAGCCCACTATGCCACGAGGGGGTACCACACCCCCACACCCCCGGGAAAAGAAAGGAGCTCCTCTCAGCAGAGCTTTTGTAGTGCCCATTTTCCCCTCTAGGCGAGCATCCAGCAACTCACTCCGTTAGTGCGCCCAGTGGCATCGCCTGGGAAGGTTCTCTGGTCACTGAATTTTTTTGTAAAATCAGTTTCACTCAAACCTTGTTTTGTGTGATGGCCAATTTGAGAGAGCAGTGTGCAGCTGTGAAATTGTGTTTCCTGCTTGGGAAAAATGCCACAGAAACTGTTGTGATATTGAACACAGCTTACAAGGACAGCACCATGGGAAAAACTCAAGTGTAAGAATAGTTTACTCATTTCAAAAAAGGTGCAATGTCGACTGATGACAAACCTCTTTCTGGACCTCCACCAACTTACCAAACGGAAGAAAATGTCCACAAAATAAGTGCACTTGTGCGCAAAGACTGACGATAGACCATTGAAGAGGTGGGGACGTTATCTGGACCATCATGGAGCTGGGTTCAGCACATTTTAACTAAGATTTGGGATTGAGAAAGATCGCTGTGAAATGCGTGCCTTGGGTTCTGACTGACCAGGAAAATGAGCATCAAATGGGAACATGGCGTGCTTTCCGAAGAGACCCAGGCTTTCCCCCAAGGTCATTACTGGTGACAAGACAGGGTGCTGTTCTTTGGACCCCAACAGCAAACACGAATGAGGTCAATGGAGGATATCGTCACTTCACCCAAAAGAGCTCAAGTGAAATCAAAGATCAAGACATGCTCATTTGTCTTTGACGTGAAGGGGGAAAGTGCATTTGCAGTTTATTACACCAGGTCAGACTGTGAAACTTTCTGTTTAGAGCAGTGGTTCTCAGCCTTCCTCATGCTGCCACCCTTGAATTCAGTTCCTATGTGGTGGTGACTCCCCCCTCCAACCATAAAATTTTCATTGCTACTTCACAACTGTCATTTTGCTACTGTGATGAATCGGGTGACCCCTGTAAAGGGGTCATTTGACCCCCAAAGGGGTCGCGACCCACAGGTTGAGAACCGCTGGTTTAGAGGTCCTGAAAAGATTGC
Source organism: Tenrec ecaudatus (assembly GCF_050624435.1). NCBI lineage: Eukaryota > Metazoa > Chordata > Mammalia > Afrosoricida > Tenrecidae > Tenrec > Tenrec ecaudatus. The sequence continues at coordinate 14,929,681 of NC_134543.1, forward strand.
TTTACAGCGTGCGACAAAAAAGGCCTGATTTGTGGCAGACGGGGACTGGTTGTGCCACCACGACCATGCACTTGTTCTCGCAGCCACCTCAGTGTGCAGGTTTTTGACAAAAAACCAGCATGCTTCTCTTGCCCCACGCACCTTACTCACCTGACCTTTCTCCGTGCAATTTGTTTCCGTGAATGAAAAGGGATATGAAAGGACAGCAATCTGATGACGACATAGGAGTAGAAAAACCAAGAGAGGTTCTATCAGCCATCCAAAGAGATGAGTTTGAAAAATGTTTCCAAGAATGAAATCGCAGATTTGAGAAATGTATTAGGTGGAGAGTATAGTACTTTGAAGGTTATACGGTTATTTTGTAAATAAAAAAATTTTAATACATAGCTTTGGAATGGAGGGGTGTATTCTGGGTTTGGGGTACTCCCTGGAAGTCCATTTAATTAGCACTCATTGAAAATCTGACGACTTAGGCCCCATAAGCTGAAGCTGAGACTTTCTCAAGCCTGGGTTTGTCATTATTTTTTGCGATATTTTAATAGGCTCCTGTGTGATCTGAAGATGTATTATTAACCCAAGTCTGTCGAAAGCTTGCGCTCCTTTTACTAGAAAATGCTTTTAAAATGAAACCTTAGAGAACTTCAGGATGGAAGAACAGCCAACAGTGGCTTTCCTTAGCCTCCCCGTGAGTCAGTCCCCAAGGGCCCTGGACAGGCCTCAGGGGTATTTGCAGACGGCCGAATTACCCCCCCTCCCCTCTATCTATGATCTCCAGGTGCAATACCACTTTGCCAGCTGAAAAACCTCTTCCAAGCTTCAAGTAGTGGCACTCTGTTTTAATAACCTGAGGTGTGTTAAGGGCACCCTTTTCCCCCCCTATAATGACACACATGAAAGCAAACCTATTTTAGTGAATTATGGAATTTAGTCATTAAGGAATTTTTAGAGGTTAAAAACAGTAACAGCCATTATTAAAATGGCGTGAGATCTCAGGAAATGTGTAAACATGAAGTAAAACACAGTGCTTGCCTGTTTCCCGTAATAGGGATGGCTCAGACTCCACGGCGACTCGGGTCCTCGGAAGCCCGTTGTCAAGAGTTAGAAAGGCAGTCCCTGGCTTCATTCCTGCGGCCTAACCTCCTTTTCCATCTGTCACATGTCCAGATTTAGCCCAGATTCCCGCTACCTGGCAGTGGGGTCTGGTGAGAACTCGGTGGATTTTTATGACCTAACGCTGGGCCCCACCCTTAACAGAACCAGCTACTGCGAAGACATCCCCAGTTTTGTCATTCAGATGGACTTCTCGGCTGACAGCAGACACCTCCAGGTACTGTGTCCCAGGGCTGGGCGTCCTCGTCCCGGGTGGTCCTGCTTCAGCGCTTGCTGTGGGTGAACGCACCTCACGCTGCTGAGCGTGCATCAGCCTGCCCTCACCCCCACTAGCCGGCTCCCCGCGGGCCTCCTCCCCGCCCCGAGCAGGCGTGGGTAGTAATTTGGGGTGGCAGTTTACGTTAGAGATGTACAGCGAGCAGCCCGTGGCTAGTACACGAGTATGTCAGAGGGCGTCTACCTCACGTAACGCTAGTCTTGTCCCACTCCGATGTGCTGCAAGGTCTCCACGGGGTGCTACCAGCGGCGCGTCTATGAAGTGCCTTCTGGAAAACATCTTTTGGATCAGGCTGCCATCGACAGAATTACTTGGGCGACGTGGACGAGGTAAACGCGTCACGTGTTCTGGGGGAGAACTGGGGGCAGCGGGGAACACACTGCAGTTTTGTTGTGCCGAGAATCTTTCTCGAGCCATCGTCGCATGCTATGCAAGGAAGGAAATGAAGCCGCGGCTTTAGAGATCACCGGATCTTTTCCTTGACGCTCGGCAGAACAAACAGGCACTGAAACAAGTAGGAGGGCTTCCAAGAGTTGGTGGAAAATGGACTTAAAAGATGCAATTTTCCACAAAATCCCAAGCCCCCTCGCCTTTCTGAAACTGTTAGAAATGGAAGCTTAAAACCATGTTCACAGTTGTTGGCTCTCTGACAGGTAACGGAATAGCCACTTTTAATCGATGAAAAAAACGCTACCAAATTCCCATAGCTTAAGCATCACTTTCTCAAGGTTTCTCTGGCCCCTGCCCGGTTATTTATTGCATTGTTCGGCAGATCAAGTCTGTGTGAGCTCTTTAAACTGTAGCTCCACTAGAAAGTGAGGGCTGGGTATGTCGAGACTGCCCCGAAGCTCTCCTTCCCCTGGAGGAAGCCTGCTTGCCAGGGTTCATTTGGCTACCTTCCTTCCTTCCCTCTAGTACCCTGGGAGATGAAGTGATGGGGATCTGGTCCCGACACGCCGACAAGGCCGACGTCACCTGTGCCTGTGTTTCTCATTCAGGAATCAGCCTCGCAGCAGGCGATGACTTTGGCATGGTCAAATTATTTGACTTTCCGTGCCCTGAGAAATTCGTAAGTCTGCGTTTGCTTACTCCCAACCGACAAGAGGGGCTACATTAGCACCTTGCGGTCAAGAACTGATAGCCCCAACATAGAAATGCATTGCTGCATGTCTCAACTCCTGCCCCCGAACTTAAAGCCACGAGCCAGCTCAGAAAACTGTTTGGCATACTCCGTCCCTTCCCCCAGTCATGGCATCTTACAAAACTGCCCTTAGATGCTGGTGACAAGCTTTTGGGCATTTGCATCAAGGTATTAGGCAAGTTTCCAGTTCCCTTGGGGACACACAGTCCAGAGCACATCTGGGGACGGGTACCTGCAGATCCATCACAACCTGAAAAGTCATTCGCCTCAGTCCCAACTCCCTTCTCTTCAGAGCCTCGGAGATGACCATCAGGGCTCCCTCACGGGCTAGAACTCCGTTGGTCCTCTGCTGTCCCAGCGGGCTCTGGTTGTCAGCTCGGTACTCTGGCTGGCCGGATGGCAAAGTTATGCTTTGTATAAAAGAACCTCTGACCTTTATATGACCTGGTCTGAGCTGTGGATTTCTGTTGTTTCTAGGCAAAACACAAAAGGTTCTTCGGTCATTCACCCCATGTGACCAACATTCGATTTACCAGTGGGGATCGACACGTCGTTAGCGCAGGAGGCGACGACTGCAGGTTGGTAACTAAGTCCAAGAAAAGGGGCAGACTCTTGTAATAGTTAAGATGTAAAATAACTTCTAAAATCTGAGTCTGTGGGCTCGGCTAGCCAACCTATCAAAGGCTCCTCTGATACCCCTCCCCATCCCCATCTGCTTGAAGTACAGAATCAAAGGACCTGACAATTTTTACTTTTGACCTGAAAGTTCCGTTGAAACACTGTTCACCTGTTCTGAAAAACCTAGGAGAGATCATGTACTCACTGTAGTGTTTCCTGATTGCAGTTTATTTGTCTGGAAATGTGTGCACATGCCTCACTGAAAGGCGTCGGTGCCCCGAAGATGCTGCACAGACACACAGCCTTGAGAGCCAGGACTTGCAGAGGAAAACACACAAACCCTGCACGGCCAAGTGGTGCTAACCCGATTGTGACGACGGAGAAGAGCCTCAGGATCACGAGAGAGACTGATCCGTTCCCAGTGTTGGCCACTGGCATTAGCTATCCACGCGTGCTCCAGACACTGCCAGGGAGACTGTCCCCAGGAAGGGCTTGAACGCATACTGGGCGGACAGCCAGCGCCTCGTCGCTTTCTCGGTAGACTACCGATAAGGCAGCCCCACAGGGAAGGTGAATTTGGGTTTTTCTGTTTATTTACAGGGCAGATTTGGGGGAAGCACTCCTCAACTAACCCCCAAAAAGGTTACAAACCCAACCTGGGTAGTTTTCTACCCCCAACCCCAAATAAACCCAAACTGCTTCCCTATTTTCAAGATTCAAGGTTCAAAGAAATAACTTAAAATACTTTATCCTTGTATTTGTAAGGAGAAGCAGTACCATCGCCCTGAAAGATTACGCTACTGAAAAGGCAGTTATGATCTCCCCTAAGGAAACAGATACGCGCTGTACTGAAGACTTTAAGGTGTCCTGAGCATAAATTGTTTGAAAAAAAAAAAGGCCCATTTAAAAAAGGGCATTTTCTACTGGCAGAAATTTAAATCCAGAATAGTGGTATGATGCACAATCACTTCCAATGATGTATACAGTTTACAAGGTTTTAGGAAGCGATAGTGTTTAGTTGGAAGAGAATATTGGGTATAATTAAAGAGGTAATGGAATATAAACATTTGCTTGTAAAAATGAAAGGATTAAAGTTCACATTTACAGTTATATAATTTAATAACTCTTGGAATAAAAGTTTTGTAACTTTTTTCCTATTGGGAAAATTCTTTTATGTGACGATATAAATCCCACCCAAATGGAATGCTTTGCAGGTGTGTTGGTGAACCTTGTCGTTTTGAAGATTCCTTGCTAGTGTACATAGGCTGAACTCTAGGTTCGTAGGCTTGTTCACCTCAACTGCTGCCAAAGATCAGTCCTAACCATTCAGGAATTTGCTGTTAGTCTGTCCGTACTTTCTTGCAGACTGGAAATTATGTAGACTGCTCTTAAAAATGCCCATATATATTTTTCTAAGTGTGAAGAAGCTGATCCCCTATTATCTATCGTTCGCGCCTAACACACCCGTCAGCTTGTCGGACACCAACTGTGGTTTGACAGACACACGAAGATTCCAAAGACCAATGTCCACGTCCAACACGTGTGCATATAAAAACCAGTAGCAGACCTTGATCCCAGAACGCCTAACCAGTGACTGCACCTAGTCTGAGCTAAAGCTCGGAGTGGCTGTGTCTGAACGAGGAGCTATTAGGGAGGAATGCCTTGAAACCCAGGACAGTGATCTCTCATTCCCACACGTGGGTGCTCCCAAATTAGCTCAATGTCACATTACATTTCCATCCAGTCCCTAAACCATGCTCTCATCACAAAACAAAAACTCCATTTTTTGCGGCTTGTCTTGAGGTTTTAAATGGGTCCAATGTGTGCTCACAAGAAATGCTACTTCCTTTAATGTGTAGGTCCAAAGTCTAAGTATACTCAAAGCAGGTAAACTAGGTAGAACAGTGGTCTCTGCTGCATTTCTGCTCCTTTGACCCTCCAGTGAGCCGGCCTTACCCACCCGCTACCGTAGGCTTCAGGCCCCGTGCTTGGACCAGCCATCAAACAAGGGAAGGCTAGTCAACTTGACAGGCCACTTAATTTCAACTCTGCCCTGCTTCTTCATATTTTTCACCCAGAACTGTTTCTGTGCACCCTCGAGTTCGGCTCCACCTGGCCGTCTGCACAGAACGCGTGCCAAAGCAGCCGTGCTCCCGGGCGCTGACTGTGCACTGCCAGCCACACGCCAGCCCGCTTTGTAACCCTTTCTTCTTACGGCGGCTCATCTTAGACCAGGTCAGCCAACCAAGGTTCAGGGCCAGCCTTAGCTTGTCCTTAAACCATGACTGAATGACATGTCGCTCTAGCAGTTTTCTGACAGTCTGTTACAGAGCAAGCGACAAACATATAAGCTTTCCCCCATTTATGCTCTTCATAGTCGAGACTATAAAAATGCCACTATACCCCATGTACAAACAGGAAACTCCATATTCTCGGCTATTTAAAACGAATTCCTTCTGCAGAGATGTGAAGTGAGTCAGTGTAGTCACTCTGGAAGGAACAATGCCTTCAGGTCTAGGACGGAAACGGCGCGTCTCGGAAGCGAGCAGCACAGCTTGTGTTGCTTCTGCGTTGTCTCCCTGAATGTCCCCAGTCTCACAGCGCGATCTGCACAGTGACGTGCAGCTGACAGAGTGGTGTGATGACTGGCTCGTTTTTTCCTTTTGGAAAAGCAGTGCTCACAAGCCTCTGACATCTGGTTTTTACACTCTTCAGCATGGGACTGTCTTACACTGTGGCTGTGTTACCATCTCTTCCTTGGGTACAATGTTTTCCTTCCCAGCAGTAATTAACTTTGGCCCTGACATGTTGATGTGTGACTCCTTTCTAACCACCGTGTAGCTTTAATTGCAAAGACAAACAAGAAACGGTCTATGACATCTGTAAAATCAGAGATCCTGTTGTTATTTAATTCTAAAGCATTAGACACTTCTTGCCTTAACAATTTTAAAAACCATACACACAAAACTCTGAATAGTAATTCAATAATCCACGTTTAGTCCTATTTTGAGGCGTACCCATCTGATCTCAATAATTATATATCGTTCTGTCACTTAAAATATACTATTTAGATCTAATTTTTACATCTTAAAAATTATCTTTAGTAGGAACTAAGTATATTTTCTGTGAAGTCATTTCTAAGAATGTTATTTTTCAGAATGTGAGACAATATATGTATGGCTATGTCTTGTAAGTTTAAAGTCTGTTTTCTGATACTTTGTGTACATACATGTAAAAAATTTGTATAATTTTGTGATAATGTAGTTCCCCAAAATATTTATTTAAAGAACATGTTAATAGTAAATGAAAGCATTTTAAGGAAGTGTTCACAGTTTCGCACTCGCTGGTCCATCTGCTCCCACCCACCCCGCCCCCTTCCTGGAGTGAGGAATCATTTTGAGGGGTAGCACTCATCCTGAGAGGCCAGCCTGCTTACAGGGCACACACAGCTTTATAAGCGCCCTCGGCACTTGGCTACACTTCTGTCGTTGCGGCGGATTTTGAAACAGTGCCTACTGTTCCAAATGCCGATTCTGAGAACAGCAGTGATAGACATGCCTCTGATGACTAGCTGTCCTTCAACTGCCTTTTCATAGTAAAAACAAACAAAATGAACAACAATAAGAACAGTCAATGTTAAAACCACTGAACAACTTACAGACTTGAAAAATCAGACACACTTCAGATAGGTAATACACTTCATATTATGAAAGCAATATATTCCAATTTCAAAGATGTGACAGGTTTGGTTGACTGTCTCTCATCAGTAGATGGCAACTCCTCACAACCCATCGTCTTCTGCCGGGAGGACTTGGTGTCATTCGCTGAAGAAACAGAAGCAAAAGTGTTTAGCTGCCTTGCATGCACTATCATGCATCTCAGCAAAGAAGCTGTTTTCAGACTGTGAGATTTGGTCTACAAATGACAATGACAGTAATAATTTTAAGGAGATAATTCAATTATGCATAAGGCAACATGTACCATTAACTTACAGGCCACACTAAACTATCTGGCAACTTCGCTGTTTTACACTGACTGAAACCCTTCACTAAACTCTCCTGAACTTCTCCCCACTGCTCGATACCGACTAGCGCCCTGCGGAGGCGTGGTTGCACACCGGACTGCGGGGTCAGCGGCTCTGCAGGAGGAGGAGATGAGGCTTCCCATCTCGTACGGTTCACAGCCAAAGGAACCCCGGGGGTAGTTCTAAGGTGTCCGCTAGGGTCGCTGTGAGGAAGGCAGTGAGCTTGCGTGCTAGTCATCCACTGGTGGCGCACGCATCCCTGACAGCCGAGTGTGCTCACAGAAGAGATGGGCATGAGGGAAAGAAATGGATTTGGAGGGGATCTGGGTGAGTCATCACTAGATAATATAAAACACGGTCATGATAAAGGATTTTTCTAAGGGCCCTTGTAGAAACAAACTGCAGAGTAAAATCACCGTTGGCTTAAAAGTTTCTCAACATTTGCTGACACATCGGGGAAGCACCGTCTAGTAGGAGAGACAAGCTTCATCTTTACCTGGTTTGCGGTCGAGTCCATTTCAAGGCGTGGCGTGGTGGCACAGTGATGGCGGGATGGTAGAACGCACAGTCGGGTCTTGTACACTGAGTGTTAAACCTACAGTGCTGAAGCAAAGATGGTCTCATTATCTGCAAAGCTGACGGAAGTAACCACGTTCTGCCATGAGAGAAACCAGCCCACCTCTCTGTGAACAGCACAGGGAAGTGATCTGTGATGAGGCCTGGATTACGTGAGCCCCAACGACACAACCTCTTAGAGAATCAAACCAGTGGCATGCCAAAAGAAAGGATTTCTTCAAGCCACCAGAGTAGCATCTCTACGCCCTGCCCAGTAGCCCTCAGCCACGCCCCAGTCCCAGCCCATTACAGCTGGGAGAAGGGTTTCTTTCACCAGGTCATCCCGCGGATCTAAGAGAGGACACAATGCACCCTGACCACGCAAAGATGCATCCAGGCAATCAAGCACACTGAGACAGCACCACCAGTCCCTGCCTGACGGTGTCACTGAGCACGACCGTTGGGATTTCGCCATTGCTGTCTGGCGTTAGGGATGGAGGAATTAGCGCCCTTTCCTGGGAGTTGACAGAAAGAGCATCAAGTTGTTTCAGGACGGCTGGTCTTTGAGGCCAGAGTGGTGCATAGTGACAACTAAGGAGTAACTTAAAGGTCTTTTAGGCTACCAAGGGAACGCTGACCAAAAAGTTAATTTGGAAAATGCAATCCGTAAAATTTACTAATTACCTTCCACTTCCAAACTGAGACGTATTCATTGATCTTAGGGAAAAGAACAGTGCTTACTTTTGGATGATAGAAGGGACATTCCATCTTCTTACAGGCAGGAAAGTAGCGGCAGAGCTGCGTACTAGAAGGTGGTGTCGACGTTGTAATTGCTGACAAAAATAAGGACAAGAGGGATCACATGCACAGATTCTTTCCCGGCTTTGTATGGGGGAGGGCATGTTAACATTTTAAGTAGACTAAGGGCAGCCTTTGCCAAGATAAGACACTGGAGCTAACGGGACCCTCCTGCTGAGGTAGCCTGAAGTCAACTGGGAAAATGGGTCACTAGGTACTTGACCCAGGAAACCCCAAAGAATCATGGCAAATCAAAGGGCTCAAGTCTTGGGGTCTGTTTTAAGAAAACCCAGGCGACTGACCAAGCCATGCAGCAGGCACATCCAGAAAGCCATTCAGTATCTGAAAGAGGACCCTCGGCAGAACCAGAATGTGCCCTGCTGCCACTGTTGCGGTGGAGCGCGTAGGGGTGCCCAGGCCAGGGCACGGTCGGTAGCCCCCAGAGCGTGCTAGTTGTTTGCTGCCCGTGGGTGAAAACGCAGAAAGCAGTGCTTCGTGAAGGCAGCGGTTCTCAACCTGTAGTCGCCACCCCTTCGGGGGTTGAACGACCCTTTCACAGGGGTTGCCCAATTCATAAGAGTAGCAAAATTAGTGATGAAGCAGCAACGAAAACAATTTTATGTTAGGGAGGTCACCACAACATGAACTGTATGAAAGGGTCACAGCAACATCAGGAAGGTTGGGAACCACTGCCTTAAGGGGTCAGGTGAGGATCCTCTGGATCCTGAGCACATCTCGCTGCACAAAACGCCCCAGTGCACTGCATACGTATGCGGAATACAGGGGTGCATTAACCCAGCTCCCCCTGCCAAGCAGATGCGGCGTACTGATCATTCCTAAACCAGAAGAAGAAATTGCACAGAAGAAAAAGATACTCAAGAGGGAACCAAAGAAACAAAAATGTATCGTTTGGGAACCAATTAAGTTTTCTGTAAAAACTTTTAGAAGTTGGAAAAGGAAAAAAAAGATTTAAGGACAGACCCATCTGCTCTTTAAGGGCTGGTTATATTAACTGATTCCACCCACATCATTCCGAACACTGTTTTAAATTGGTTTACATGAACAAAGTTTCCATTTTCCCCTCAAATGTAGGGCACATGTCACTCACCTGGCTTGGGAGGCAGCACTGGGAGTCTCCTACTCAGGTGAGTGAAGGGGCAGTCTGGCTTGGTGCACTTTGCATCATATTTACAATTCGGGTGAACAAATAAGCATTTCTCAGCAAACTTACAATTGGGGAAAGCTCTGTGAATCAATAAGAACAAACAGTGGTCATTCACCCCGAGGACTGTCATCACTGCTCACTTCGAGAAGCACGTTAGTAACAGGCAAACATCGTGACATTTTTACCTAAGGCGAGAGAGCAGAGAGGACGTCACGGCCTATTCCAGAGTCCAAGATTAACACCAAACGTTTTCAACTTTAACTCAAGTCAACAACCCACCAGGAAAAGCAAAAACTTTCAGGTGTAAAGTCTATGCCGTATTTATGATGTAAACTCAACCAAGAAAAAGACATCATCCATGAAAGGCACATGAGACGCACCCCACACCGTGTCCCTGTGTACACACCCACATTACTCCCATTAAAACGTCTTTCCAATACTTAGATGGTGAGAGAGTTCATCAGTCAGGCCCAACGGAAATAAAAGACACCTTTAAAGGTTTCCCACAAAGCTCACAGCAGTGGACCAGCCAGGTGATAAGAACACAAGATAGCCCGAGTCCAAAATGTGCTCTCATCCCAGTAAGTCAACCATTCCCAACTCGTCAAGTCCTCGGGGGCTGTGTGTCAGGAAGACCCTACAACCTGACTGAGTAAGTCATCACACACGCACCTCCTTAGTGCCCAGAGCACCCAGGGTCCGTTTCTCCTCACCTTCCCACCTTCCCTTCACCTGCAGCCCCACCACCAAACGTGCACAGAAGCACATGACTTGGGAGTGTCACGGCATTCAGTTATAAACTGACGAGAAGTTACTGAAACTTGTCCACAGAAAAGAATTTTTAAAATCCTCAAATGACAATGATTCCCATCTATTTTCAGATTCCTTCCTAAATTCCAGGTCCAGAACCCAACTTCCTACATGCCACACGTCCGTCCGTGAAGTTTATCTGGAGCGCGTGAGGGCGAGGACTGGAGCAATGGAACACAGGACTCTGAGGGTGCGACACGATGTGCGTCACCAGCTCGCGGTTGTGGCTCCCATGCTCAGTTCCAATCAATGCTAGCTCTATCTGATGCAACAGATAAACTCACAATGCTCCAAGTCATGTCCCCAGTCAAGCTAATCACTAACTTTGATCACAGACTCGCGCAGGCACTCTGGTGGGCAAGTACTTCTGCGAGGATGAGGAGCGTGAGTCGGTTTGGCTCGTCATCCCAAAGGAAAGCAGCTCAGAGCAAGCTCCGCGACCTGCACATTCACCGGAACCCCGTCAGTCTGTTGCTACTCACTTGCAAGGTGAGATGGGGTGGTGGTAGGCACACTCATCCCCGTTCTTACAAGCAGGCCAGTACTTGCAGCGCTCCACAAGCTTCTCTGGTCTCTGGGCCACACTCAGTTCGCTCATCTCCACTACAAAGGCAAAGGGATTCAAAGAATCTCATTAACTGTGGTCGATTTGGTACCATGAAAAGTCCCTTTAAACCCGCAGCCCTAAAATCTTACTCTTTTACATTTGTACACACACATAAATGCAGCCAAACAGCCTGAAGACCACTGGTGACTGAACCCTGTCACAGGTGTCACCGAGGAACGCAAAGTGGAGGTTGGCTCTGTCACTAGAGTCCAAGTTCTAGCCCTGAGCTCCAATGTTGAACCTCACTTCAGACAGGAAAGATGTCACGTAGAGAGCCAATCGAGTTAGGTGGAAATGGGCACAAATGAGGTGAGAAGGAACGTGAGTAACACTGGCATCCAGCACCATTACGAGTGGTCCCAACACCAGTGCTTCCGCTCGCTGGGTCTGTGTGGTTTTCTAAGTCAAGCTGGCCAACGTACAGCTAGAACTGAAGAGGGAGGAGGCGGCATTTCTGCCTAAAATGGGTCACCAGGACCATTTCCTGTGGGACCGACCCACTAGAGACCACCAGGCAGAGGGAGCAAGGCTGCTGTAGGTGCCTATGTGGCCCCAAGTGAGCTGAGCAAATGAGGGAACCACTCACCCACCCACCGACAGGTCTCACCACCTGCCCCACCCCGTCTGATGACAACACCCATTACTCTGACGTAGGAAAGAGGGACCCCGGGATACACACTATCTTGTTTCAGGAAGTTCTGAATGCTGGCAACTAAACTTAAAACACCCAACAAATAAAACTATACCTATTGGTAGTTAGCTGCCCTAGCCCGACACGTTACCCCCTCAGGCTTATCGGCATGTTCTGAAATAAATGCCGCTCCAATCCTGCGTCTCTAAGCGGCTACCTCCAGGCTCTGGAGCGCCCAAGTGTGGAGTCCCACACCTAGATTTGGTGTAACAGGCGCTGCAGCGGCTTCCCCGGTGCAAGCAGCAAACACCACCCAGCTTCGAGTGCAAGGAAAGAAAGCAGAGGCGGCAGCCCATCGTGGCCTGTGAGCAGCGGCAGCTAGGAAAGGTACAGATGTGCGTGCTCACTGCTGCCACGGAGCTCCGTCACAGGATGGTCTGGTGTCCTTCGTGCAAGGACAAGGCACAGAGAAGCCACACAGTTCAGAAAGGAACACCATCACACTACTGCTTTGAGTGTGCCCCATATACACATTTCTTGCACTGACTTAAAAACAATCAGTTATTTGGCTCTGGGATCTAACAGGTTGTTGGTTGCAAATAACTCTGGTAGGGCTGGAGGGAGGAATTCTTGCCCCCTGTGAGATGGCGTCCCTCTGCCAAGGAAGTGCCGTGCACGGTCTTCAAGAACGTCCATTAGTCTCTGGATTCTGCATGAGCGCCCAGGACCAAGGAATGATGGACGGCCCAGAGGAGCTGCTGGAAACTCGGAACCAGGCTGAAGAAGTCAAAGGCTTCACACAGGAAGGAAGATGTTGAGTCCCATCCGCAGAGGCCTCCAGCTGACAGAAAGGATTTCAAACGCAATCGACACTTTTTCCTGCTCGGTTTCAAGCAGCAAATGCACCGAACACTGAAAGCTCTGAGACCTGTGCGGCAGCGCATGGGAGTGAGTGCTAAGGGGGATGCTGCTGCTGCGGGTGAGGGTACACGGCCACCAGAAAAAGTCAAAGGCTCTCCCAGCACTGGATCAAAGGGGCAGAGCAATGTAGGCAGAGCCAAGGCCGCCTCCATAGTAATGAGGAAGGGGCGTCCTCACGGCCATGGCGCCTGGGTAGCCCAGGCCAGAGCTGTCCACTAGCAGGTTACAGCCACTGTCATTGCAGCCAGTCTACCATGGAAGTCTACATTTAACAGAGCCTAGCATGCCGCCCCTCCCCTCCCCTCATTCTACCAAATGGAAAAGCAAGACTAGTGAGAAGGCCAGAAATTTCTCTCACTTAAAATGTGTGTGTCACCAAGAACTCCTTACTGCCTCACCGTAACCATTCTTCCTACTTGCACTGCCCTTTCCCCAGTTCTTCCTGCTGACATCGAGGTCTGAGAGAGAGCTCAGGGCAAAGCCCCCTTCCTCCTCACAAAGGGTCTGACGTGCAGGGTGTCCCAGGCCCCTCTGGTAACCACACCCATGGCACTACCGCACCGCCCGACTGCAGTACAGCAGAGTAAGCATCCCTCCCTCTAGACTGCACCCTAAAGTCCACTGCACCGCTCAGGGTTCACAATGGTGTTCAGGGAATTTTGGGTAACGATGCTGCAAAAAAAAAAAAAAAAAGATTTGGGGGAAGTGCTTCACGATCCAGGATGCTCTGGTCTCTGAACCTGTTCCCGAGGAGGTGTCCTCAGACAGTTAGGTGGTGCGAGGGCATGCTCAGTCTCCTCGCCAAGTGTTTCCCGGGAGAGGAAAGGCAAAGGCAGCCACAGGAAACCGCCCCCGGCTGGGGGGGAGGGGGGGAGGCAGGGGGGGGTGGACTGTGTGATCTGAAATGAACTCATCCGCTTTGGGCCGACCATGACCATTCAATGTGAAGGGGATTCAAAAAGTTCCACTATCTCTGCACCCCAATGGCCCACAGACTTTCTGAAGCCCTTTACATACTTAAATGTAAGGTCCTTTCTAGATCCCCAACATGCATCTTGACAAATGATGCAAAAATTCATTTCAAGAAGAGTTCACTGAGGTAGAAACAACATTAAAGGCAAATTCACTTTTCTCTCAAGATCAAGTGAACTGTAGGTAAGACTACTGCTTGTACGAGGGACCTTTGTACTTTAAAAAAAAGGTAAAAAGGGCACCAAGAATGAATGCGTATCCCTCCACAAAGACAGCCCCGAAGGCGCCACGGCTGACCTCCACGGTAACACTGGACCCAGTCTCAAATTTAACTGGCCATTTGGTCGAGGGAACGGAAAAGGCTACCAATGGACACAAGTAAGTTTCAAAAGCCTCCGATTCTGTCACAATGGCAGCCCCTGGAGAGGGGTCACCTGCGCTCTCAACACACCGTTTGAAAAGCTACCATTGGGGTCCTCAAGCTGCCTGCGCATCAACTGCAACTGCTGTGGGTGGAGGAGACCTTTGAGTCCCTGGTTTGAGGCTGCAGTTTGGTTTACTGGTTTCATTCCTTCAAAGCACATGTCTTCCTCTTGATCTGACATGTATCCTGGGGGACTGGGGACACCATCCAGCGTCACTATAAACTTGGGACTTGCAGGTTTATCTGGTTGTACAAGATCTCTGCCAGACAGATAGAAAATACCATAGAATTAGGGCAACGAACATCAACAGCGGCGCCTCCTACCGTGCTCCTCAGCAGCACACCCCGCCCTGGCTGCCTCGCACGGGAAGGTCCAGGAAGAGCCTCGGCCGGCAGCCGGCCGTGGGCGGACACCAGGACAGCTCTGTCCAAGACCCTCCAACTGCGCTGACTGAGGACACTCTCCCTTTACCCTGGTCCCACCGTCCATGTGACCCTCCTAGAGTCACGTGGAAATCAAGGGACAGAACTAGTGTCCATGCTCACAGTACGATGGCCAGTAGTCCCACTTGCATATTGATCCTAGCGCTCCTACCTGTATGTTATTCCCTTATAGGACATTGCACTCATTTGCTAAGAGAAGATTCTCTCTGAACCCCGTCTACTAACTCTCGCTAGAGGTGTCGACTGTAGCCAGCTACCTAGCGTTTACATTGTGATTTCCTGGAAGTGCACAAAGAAGCGAGTCTACCTGACACAGCTCACTATCCATCTCTGAACAAGAATGAGAAACTGGACGTTTTCACAGTGGAACCTGCCTTAACTACCCACGGTCCAGTTATGGCATCAACGCTAGCCCTCCACATGGGGGGGGGGGGGGGCTGGGGGGCGGGGCAAGGGGGCGGGGCCTGAGGGACAGCCTGTACTATCTATTCCAAATGGAAGAACTACACAAGAAAAAGAAACCGTCTACCGTGGCGTCTGCATAAGGTGTCCTGAAAGTACCCGAAGGGTCTCTGCGGTCTTCATCCCCGACTCGTGGTTGGGTGCCACGACTATCTCCTCAGACAGCTTTGGCTTCTTCAGAATAAACGATCTCGTGTCTGCATGGACCATGGACTCCATGTCAGAGTAATCTGAGCCAAAAAAATTGGCCACAAATGTTTACTTCTGAATAGACCTCGCATCTCCAACATCATACAACGTGAAAAGAATGTCAGTCTGCCATATACTCGTGATTATTTTCAAATGAAAATTACAATCGGCTCTACCAGGAATAGCCTGTGCTTCTATGCCAGGCACCCTTCGCGCGGCACGTTACCAAGTGATTCTAATCAACACCTCCTTGCTACAGCCCGGAAGGCCCATGGGAGCATCTAGAGGGATAGTATTAACAATACACACCAACTGGAAGGACAGCAATCTGCCCTAAAACATGGGTAATTTAAGTGTTCCAGAGCGAAACGATAGGGACTTATGATATATGCAGACTATTTAATAAACTTTACAGAAGTGGTTTTGATTCTTTTGCACAGTGCGACTCACACAGGAATACATCTTCAAATGAAATAGCATAGTGCAAGTCTACCAGATGGTATGTAGTAGAGAATTGAGGATGAAATTTAAGGTTCTTTTAAGAAGATAAATAGCAAACAGCAAGAACATACTCTGACCTTTAAAGTAATTAACTCTAGGTTGACAGGCTTTACAACATAATCCTCAGATCTGTCTACAACATCATCCACAGCAAAACTGTGGCCTGAGAGAGAGAAGGCTGACCTCGAAATGTTAGCACCCTCCCACTACCTCTACACGAAGGAGCTAGCAACACGGACAAAATGCACAGAGGATTTAATATGGGTGCGTCTGCTGCACAGACATTTTCAGAACACTGACTAGCTATGTGTGAGGTACACAAAGAAGGGGTAGACAGACAGACACATCATTTCTGAACAGCACGACCAATAGGCAGCCACCCAAAGGTCCAGAACAAGGTGTTAGAAGAATACAAAGCTACCCACTTAATTCTAGCACTTGAAGGAACAGCTTACCAAGGACAGAACACACATAGCAAGTATTAAGAGAACGTGCTGGAATATGCTGGGGTGGGGGCTGGAGTGAGAACACTACACACACAAGGCCAGGGAGCCGGAGCAGCAGAAGGGAAGGCGGCACAGCTGGGGTGCATTGAGTGGGTTAGTGGAAGGCAGGCAGAGGCATCCGACGCAGGGTCCTGCCTGTCTGCATGTGTTTGGATTTTGGGGACAGTTTCTGAGTGGGGAAGTGACGTGGTCAAATTAAGGGTGCAGGAAAACAACTAAGGACAGACTGAAGCCCTGATGGCGGCTTTCAGAGCCTGCTGTCCAGGAGCCCTAGTCTCAGACTCCCCACGGCCACGGCGAGGTAAAGCAGACACGCTGCACTCCGCTCAGCACCAGGCGGAGCGCCAGCAGCTCCAAGCACTTGCCCTTTCCAACCGCCTGGCCTGCCCAGCCCGGGGCAGGAGGGAGATGCCAGCACAGCAGCAGCGGGCCAGCTGACACAAAGGCAAGGCCAAGCGCAGCCGAGGTGAGCTTACTCTGCCACGTGTCCCTATGGGGCACTCGGAAAAGGTGGAGCACTCAGGCTTGACCCTCGAGAGGCAGAGAAACGACCAGTGCAGCCCTGACAGGAAGGCCGAGTGCTCACTGAGCTGCTGTGTGTCTTCAGGGTCAGACACCTCTCTCCCCGAATCCTCCTCACAGGGGGGCAGAAACAGAAAAGTGGGTGAAGTGGTCGGTGAAAGACATGATAAAAAATTTTACAAATGATCAAGGGATCGTGAAGGAGGGAGGGGAAAAACGAGCTGGCTCAAGTAGAAAGAAAATGTTTTGAAAATATGCTGGCAACGTACATACAAATGTAGTAGACACAGAGGATACACATATGGAGTGTGATAAGAACAGTCAGAGCCTCCAATAAAATGATTTTTGAAAAAGAAGAATCCTCACATGAAGGCACAAAGCAGATTCTCCCTGTCAGATGAGCAGCCTGCAGCTCAGGGGCTCACCGAGCACTGAGGGCGCAAGGCCAGCCACCGTGGCGCCACACTCTGCCCAAGGGCCATCAGTTCCTGCCACCACCCTGTGCTTGAGGCAGAAGGCTTCCAAGAGATGGCATCTGTGAGACTGCGGAGGAGACTCGAGCCAAGCTGAGGGCAGGACACAGGGGAGGCTGATCAGAAAGTGGTGGAGGAGGAGAAAGAATGGGAAATGGAGAGCAAGGAGACACTGTCATAGAAGCCACGGGCCCAACGACGGAAGACAACCTCGACCTCGAGTGTCACAGGTGACAGATTTCAGGGAGGTGGGCCCCGGACACCAATGTGCAGTCCACCGACACCTTGCCGGGGCCAGCAGAAGCCAGCCAGTCAGGAGAGTAAGTGACACCTTCCAGGTAAAGGCTGCAGGCAGAACCCCTGCCATTTACTTGTGTTCCCTTCTCAAATCCACTGAGAGGCCGATAAAGGGAGAGTAGGCGCCGGGGCTGAACCCACAATGGAAATAACTGGGAAAGGAGGAAGCACCACGATTCTCTTGAAAGTACAGACAGATAGGTGACGAGGAGGCTACTTGGTGAAGCCACCAAACTCTCACGTGGCAGCAGAGAGGCTCTTGGGGAGAGACTGAGGAGAAGGGCAAAGAAGGCAACAGGTGGGATGGCCACCCAGGAAGCAGTTGTAGAGGCTGGTTGTCTGCTGTCTGCATCTGGCACTTCTTACACCCCTTCTCCTAGGTCTACGCTGGGGCTAGCGGGGAGGCTCAGCGATGAGTCTTCCTGCAGATCACCTGAGAGGGGCCTGTGGTACATTAGCC
Organism: Tenrec ecaudatus; assembly: GCF_050624435.1. Taxonomy (NCBI): domain Eukaryota; kingdom Metazoa; phylum Chordata; class Mammalia; order Afrosoricida; family Tenrecidae; genus Tenrec; species Tenrec ecaudatus. The sequence goes on from NC_134543.1 coordinate 14,947,588, forward strand.
TCTGGGTCTGCACACCAGGAAAAGAGAGGTGTGGAGTTCTGGATCACCTCTGCTGACTGTGATGAAAAGAAATACACTCCTCTCCCCTGGAGAAAAGCAGACCGCCAAGTGTCTTGAGGAGGTAAAAGCAGAAGCGTGCCAGCAATCATGCTAAAGGAAGATATGACACACAGAAACGGGGTGCTGTTAGTTGAACATTCTGTAACAGTTGGTGTTGAGCCGCACGTATACACATGCACACACTTTCTCTACTTGGCTCCCACAGCTCTGGCAGTGATGACATTGCACTGTGCGAAACACCTTTCTTTTGAGAACCAGACCGTCCTGAGACACTGACATTGTGGGTCCTCAGACTAGAGCCAGGGGAATCGCTACCCACAACAGGATCAATATCCAAATGGGAAGTCAAAGGCCCCTCGACTCATGAACCAAGAATGCACCCATGGTCTTTTTCATGCCCACTTTTACATACGAGCAGTCCAGGATCCCCAGGGAGCTGACGAAAACGCCCACCATGAAAGACAACCATCAAAACAAGCTGCTTACAGAAAGCAAGACCAGAACAGAAGGAGAAAATCCTATCAAAAATCTTTGAAAAAGATTTGGAAAAGGTCGGCATTGTTTCCATGAAACAAAATCGAGACTTTAAAGAAACACAAACAGAAGGGTTATGGCTGAAGGTAAACGAGGGTTGCAGTCACTCTCAGCATGCCTCACAGAACGACCTGACTCCGAGATGAGCCCATGGACAGAGTGGGAGCAAAGTGAATCACGAAGGGGCATGAGCACGAGCGTAGCACATGGAGACAACACATACAGACGTGGCTGCCACACGTGGTGAAGGGACACTCTTACGCAGAAAGCAGATGGAATCGAGCAGATGTGAGGGCAAAACCAAGCACGGAGGAACGGGCTGAAAGCACCACCATATGGCGAGCAAACGGGCAGGAGGCAGCACCCGGGTGGAGGTGACTGTCAGGGGGACAGCACAGCCCTTTCTCTCACAGGTCAGCGGAGGGCCAGGGAACAGCCCCTAATGCTGGGTCCTAACTGAGAGGGGAGACAGGTCAGGAAGATGACAGGGAGGGGGCCAAGGACCAGAGCTTCCAACTTAGGGTAGACTTAGAGAAGGAAGCAGAAATTTCAGACACAGAAGAGACAGCCGGCAGGAGCTGGGCATGGAGGAAACAGATAAATATGGTACTAAACCCAATCCAAGGAGCCCTGGTAGCCTATCAGCTAAAGCCCTGGCCTGCTAACTGTCAGGCCGGCCAGAGGCTCAAGCCGAGCAGCCACTCCATTGAGAAAGACATGTCCGTCGACGTCTGTAAAGATCAACAGTCTCGAAAAGCCTATGGGGCAGTTCTACTCTATCCTACGGGTGTGCTGTGCGTCGGGACTCCACTGTGAGGCCGTTGGTTGGTTGGTGGTTTAGACCCAGTCCTAAAAACCCCCTCATGGTGTGTGTACCTGAATGCACTGGGGACAGAGGTAACTTCCAGTGGCACCACAAAGTAGAAGGTGGGGCCCCAGTGAGTCTAGCTGGAAATAAGTGAGGGTCACAGGAGCTAAGGTTAGCAGGGCAAAGTGAGGATGCTAAACTAACTCAGGGCTAAGAGACTTGGGTAGAGAGGACAGAGCAGGTCAGGGAGTCGGGGGGGGGGCATCCAAGAGGGGACAAGGACCATCAGAGAAAGGGAGCTTCTGGGTGCGGTGGCAAAGACAGGCAGAGACCCCCGAGGAGAGCGCAGCTGGTCTCCAGGACCTAGACTATTTCCAAGCTCTAAGCACAACGTCTTAGGGCAGGATCTGAGGGACATGAGACACAGCAAATGAGGTGGAAAAAAGCAACTGACAAGTGCTAGAATACAATGAAAACTTCAGGTCACTACTAACCTTGAGTGAGCTGCAGACTTTCTGCCATTACTGGATCGATTTGCAGTCGGGAGAGCAATTGTCTCTCTTGTGGTCCTAGAATATAAAGTTTGAAACGTCACTAAGTTTAAAAAGAAAACAATACCAGCACGTGGATTTCCCAGAAATTATGCTAAAACTCTTCTTTCTGGGAGCTCAAAGTTTTAAAAACAGCTGAAAGCTCCAGGGATCCCCTTCAGGACCACTTCCACCAAAGGCCTTTCCTTTTCTTACAGCAAGAGAGCTGTACTCAGGCTGAACCCAGCCAGGAAGCCCATTCGCTCAAGCTCAAAGTTATCACCTGGAGACCCTGGAGATAGAGGAAAAAGGGCAGGAATGCCTGTCAGGGGTGAAGCCTACAGACCCACCGTACGGGACAGGCCAGAGCTAACGGCAAGCCCAATATAGGCAGCACCTCCCTTCACACATGAACTCTCCCCTTACCACCCACCTCCCCTCACTCCTCCAAACAAGACCCTCTGGGTGTCTGGTCATGGAGTTCCCAAAAGCAAAGGAGTAAGCATGGCCCTCAGAGCTCTGCCGTCCAGATTCCAAGTCTGCAAGGCACAAAAATACCTGTCTAGGTCACTTATAAGGAAAGATGTTCAAGCCAGTGTTTCCTCTTCCTCACAGCTCAATGGGGAGCCACGGTGGTTGCAATGGTTAAAGCACCTGACAGCTAATAGCAGGACAGCAGTCCAACCCCACCAGCCAATGCCCAGGAGAAAGATGGGGCAGTCTTATAAAGTCTGTGAAGCAGTTCTGCTCTGTTCTACTGGATCACTATGAGCTGGACTCTACTTGATGGCAGTGGGTTTGGTTAAACAGATTTATCATTTCCTAATAGCCACATTGCAAAACAAACCAGTGACTTAGAAATGAAATTTCTTGAACTTCCATGACCTCCAAGTTTTCAGAACAAACGTCTGTCTTGAATGCTGTGGGAGGATGTCAACCTTCTCTTGTCAACCACTTTGCGTGCAGAGGAGACACTGAGTCCTCCCTTGCTGATGGAAAACAAACGTGTGACCCTGCAGCGTCCAGACCGAGGTACTTGACAGGGTGCGAAACCCTGAAGTGCACTTGTTACCAATGGGTTACCTCTGCTGACTGAGGACAAACATCACAATCAGAGATTCCTTAGCGAGTACCAAGTTCTACTTGAAAACATTTAAAATTTTTAAAAGCTGCACTGCATTTGTAATTTTATGCTCTAAAACCTTCTTTTAAAGCATACATTATAATCTGCTTTAGCTGTAAAGTGAGGGAAAACAACAACAAATCCCTTCTAAAATGATCATGGAAGATACAATCAATTCTGGGGACCACGCCCTAAAGGCCAGGCTTCACTAGCCAGGTTGTGTTCCAGCAGGGCAGCCTGGGAGACAGACAGAGGCAAGGTTCTGGGAAGAAAGCCCTTTCAATCCAAACAATGAAGTTCAAACATAAACAGTGAATGGAGACATTCCTCATTTTAAAAGAATTTCACTCAGATAAAGGGAAAAACCACTCTCATCTGTCTTTTCAAAACGTGATTTTTAAGTCATCCACTGAGAAAGGATGGAGTTCGGCTCCTAAGTGAAATAGTGTAGCGTTCAAGCTACCAGTCAAGCTATGATGGACAGACACAAAGGAAGCAGACAGACCCAGAGGACACGACACAGCCTGAAGGTTTACCTTTCTCAATGTTTCTAAGGAAACCAATTATTTTGACATCAGTAGTCCCTGACTGAGATTCAAAATCAAGTTCCTCTTGAAGATCTTCAAACTGCCTGTTGCATTCAGAGGTGGATGAAGAATACTCATTCATCTTAACCTCCAAAGACGAAATCTTTGCTTCATTCTGCGACACTCTAACATTCAGATCAAAAAGATTTGCTTCCACTGTCAAAATTGCGGCTTTCATTCCTTTAATTTCATTGATATCTGTTGATATTTTCCTTAAAAGACTTGAAATACTGTCCAGCTCATTCAGTGAGCATGAGGAATTTGCTTCTGAACCTAAATCAACTGGCGCCGGTGAGAAGTAAATTGGTACAGATGACTGAAACCTCGAAGACATCCCCTTAAGGTTCCCTTGTTGCCTCTACTCCTCTGTGATCTTGTCTTCAAAGCCCATTTAACTCATTCATCAAAAGTAGAAGCTGTGATCCAAGCTGCTAACCTTAAGAAACATTAACAGCAAATACTATTTTAAAACTTATCATTTAACAAGGCAGGGCTGTGCATTTTCTGGAGCCAGAACTCAAAAGTAAACCTGAAAATGTTAAAACACAAACCAGACCAATTCTCTCTTCACTACAACTAAGCAGCCGTAACCCGTACCCCGAGTCCTACGACTAGCTCTTCTCCCAACAATACTCAATTATGACAGAACTAATCCTGGCTCCTGATTGGCTGAAGGCAGACATGTGTCAAACAATTTTTTTTAAATTATCTACGTCATGTGGGAGAACACTGAAGAGCCGAACCGTAGATTCAGCAATCTAATATTAACTACCTGGAGATGCTGTGAATTTACTACATTCCTCCACTTCACCTATTAAACTGGACTTTTCAATCTTCAGGTTATTTCTAAATTATGCTTTATATCTCCTGAGTTTCAATTCCCCTTGGAAATAGGGTAGCGAAGTACTTGGCAATTCCTTTATGAATTAAGGCAAAGGAAAGTGGTTTGACCCAGGATCACTGGTATTTAAAAATCTATGGAGCAAAAAAAAAAAAAAAAATCTATGGAGCAATAGTGGAATTCATCTGTGTAAGTATGTATAAAAACCAAAACCCAAACTCACTGCCATCAAGTTGATGCTGATTCATAGCAACTGTTTAGAACTGGGTAGAACTGCCCCAGTGGGTTTCCGAACTTTCTCTTTTATAAAAGCCCCATCTTTCTCCCTCGGAGCAGCTGGTGGTTTTGAACTGCTGACCTTGCAGTTAGCAGCCCACCTTGTAACCTTTACGCCACCAGGAACATGCATGGTATACACTTATTAGGGTGAGAGGAACAGAGGACTTGTCGGAGATTTGATGCTAGACCGTTTCCAGACCCTGCTCTGCACATATTTTCTCCCATTTTACAAGATGGCCTTTCACTTTCTAGACAGTGTCCTACCAGGCATGAAAGAAAGTTTTCATGAAATTGTTTTTCGTTCTTCCTTGGGTACTTGTGCTTTTGGTATCACATCTATGAAAGCACTGCTAATCTGTGTTTGGATCCTCAGTGCTTTACAGTTCTAGGTCTTTGAATGATTGGGTGGAAGAGGTCAAGCCCAACTCCATTCTGGGCACATGGACAACCAGCTGTCCCAGCACCATTTGTTGAGAAAACGAATCTTTCCCAATTAAAATGGCCTTCGTGCTTGTGTTGAAAGGGCTTGATCACAGACAGTTTTAATTCTTACACTGAAGGTGAGGCAGGTGCGGCTGCTCATTTTGTTCATAGACTAAGACGCTGAAGCACATTGAAACATTATATATACACCCAAGAAGTGCCAAGTAAACAAATGAACAGCAGCTTGGGAATTCACAAGGCAGGTCCCACCTAGAAATACACATATGGACCCAACGACAATAAGGTGAATTTTAAAGGCCCGCGTACAGACAAAAGGAGCCAAGCCAAGAGTCACGTAACCAAGAGACATTGGAGTCATGCGCGAGGACGGCAGTGGAGCAACAAACAAGGCTGGGGACTGGTACCGCCACAGGCAGATACTTAAAATGCTTTATTTTTTCACCAAAGAGTTCTTTTCAAAACAACTGAGAAAAGTATCTGGACCCCTGGGACATTCCTCCACAGCTGCAGACCCCCCCCCCCCGCCCCCGCGGCTGTGGCCCCGGCTCCCTGCCTACTTCATTAAAGGCAGAGCATGGGCACAGATATAATTTGTTGGTACAAAAACCAATCTGCATCGTAAATTTTCACTCCAATCACAAGGAAAAAATCTTTAAAATAGGCGGGGAGGAGAGCAGTAAGCCTGCCCAAAGCAAAGATTGGCCTAATGGGACAGACTTTGTACTGCCTTTCCTTAAAAAAAATCTTACTGTTGTTGAATCAATTCCTACTCATAGCAACCATATAGGACAGGGCAGAACTGCCCCCTGTGGGTATCCAAGACTAACTCTTTATGAGAGTAGAAAACCTAGTCTTTCTCCCTCAGAGTCACTGGTAGATTTGAACCACTGACCTTGTAGTTAGCAGCCCAACACATAACCACTGCACTGCCAGGGACATTTTAAAGCCTATAAAAATGTAGGGGATTTTAAATGAGAAAACAAACAATCTAGGGGAAAAAAAACCCTAAAAACTTGATCTTGAGGGGAATTGCCAATTCTTTCAGACAAATTTGATAGTGCTTCATCGATAAAATAAGGTATCATGAAAACCACAGGGCAAGAACAAGCTGTGGAAATCCCAAGGATGCCCACCTGCAGAGAGAAACTCAGCATGGGGTTGAAGTCAATATTCTAGAGTAAAGCAAGACCAAGTCAAAATTGAAGAAAGAAAAGAAATGGCCAGATAAAAGATCAAACTAGGAGTCTATATTCAACTAAAAATTTCCAAATGAAGTGAACAATGAAAACAAAGGCAAGAACACATTTAAAGAAATAATGCCGGGGGCGGGAGGGGGGGGTGTTGAGAAATAATGCGGGGCAGTGAGCACTAGAACTGAAGGTAATTACACAACTCATTTTAAAGGCAATTTAATCACAGGGGAGGGGGTTTCCTGTTCTGATACTAATTGTGGTAATGATCGTACAATCCTTGATATATTTGAACCACTGAATTGTGTGATGTGGAATAAATGCCAACAAGAACTGTTAGAGAGAAACTTTCTAAAAGGAGTTTTATTTTTGAGTCAAAATGGTACAGAAGGCATTCTGTCTGAATTACTGGAATCTAAAACACCCTGCCTCTCAGTGGACGGTGATGCCCTGCCCTGGGAGCCTCCTGGACAGAGAGGAACTGCTCATGCGTCTCTGCAGAGCAGTCTTCTCTTCCTGCCATCAGGGCCAGAGGGTGCCAACCACCAACCTTTGGGTTAGCAGCTAAGAACTTACCCTCCAGGGCTCCTCCAGCAGTGCCCCGGACATAGTAAAATTTCAGAACATGAAGAAAACAAACAAAAAGGCTAAGTTTCAAGAGGGTAAAGACACAGGAATTTCACAATGAAATGAGCATCTGCTGGGCAATCAACAGCACCAACAGAAGCTTCAAGATATGAAACAATATGCCTTCCAAGTTCAGCAGGAAAAAATTTCCTTGCTTAACTAAAATATCAATCACGTTCAAGGAGAGCTGTAGAAAATTTAACCTTCAGGTGCTTTGCTAACAAGTGTTTTCCCGTGATGTGCTCTGAGAAAGAAGGCACGGGAGCCAGCCGAGGTAGGACGAAGTGCTAGGCTGAAGGCCCTGGAGCAAACCTAGAGAACAACGGGCCCGACTCCCAGGGAAAACACCTAAGGAAAACGGAAGTTGACTCGTTAACCTACAGGACGACAGCCCTTTAAGGCTGTAACACAGGTAGGCAGGTGAGGAAAAGTTAAAAGAAATTCGAACCTGCAGAAGCAGGGGACAGGAAAGTAACAGTGCAATAGATGGGGGTGGGGAAGATGGAACAGAGAGATACACACATATGTATATACAGCTAGACTTAAATATATATACAGAGAGAGAGAATGAGAATTAGGGTAATTAACAGCAATCAACGAACCTGAGCAGAGAAATAGGAAGGCAGGCAAACGAACTGTGCAAAAGAATAAAGTAGAGGCGCTGATGTCGCCCAGGAGCCAATGGGAGACAACAGGGTGGTTCCGCCGTGAGGACCCGTCAAGGGATGAAAACAGATGTGCCTGGACGCAGATGTTTCAGTCTCTGCATCACATCTTTGCCACACCGTCTGAAACACATATCTTGGTCCAGCATGGCAGTGGCAGCAGTAACATGGGCACTGTCAAACAGAACTGCCCTGAAACATTTATCTTTTCGAATTGATAAGATGGTATGGCAAAAGATGTCTGCCATCAATCTACACTGCGTCTCCCAGATGACTGTAACCGCAACGTCGAGCTTGCTTCGACATCCCATGGCAGGACAATAGTATGCTGCCACCCTTCTGTGGACATTCCATAGGAACATACCAAACCTATTCCTCGGCCAGATCCTGCACATAACAGTGAAGAAACACATGACCATGTGCTGAAAAGTAGACTGGCAGTGAAAGATGAGCCCCTGCAACAAGGGCCCAGGACAGAACAACTTAGCACAATGCACTTTACCACGAAGCACGCTGGTGTCCTCATGGGCAGTAGCACAGACGTCGGAAGAAACGGAATCCTCCAATGATGATTTCGAGGTTCGCATTAGGAATCAGAGAGAAATGTTATCTTTTGCCTCATTTGCCACTTGAGAAAAATACCAATGTAGTCCCTACTATGTACAAATAAAGTAATTTTTTTAAATACTCAAAAAAAGTAGAAATTGATCAACAAGCACCAATAACTTAAATGAATGGTCTGAAGTCTCCAACAACAGGCAAACCCTCAAGTTGGCTGAAAAAACAAAACCCTATCTCAATCCTATTTGAGAGCCATCCATGCTTAAACCTAAGATCAAAGACAACCGAAAATGAAGGCTTGGGAAAAGACCGAGACGACAAATAGGAACTCAAGCGCTTCACTAATATTAGACAGCACTAACTTCAGGATACAGCGCCATGTGGCACAGAGGGCCAAAGAAAAAGAGGGTCCATCTGCAGGAAGATCTAACCATTGGACACACGTACACGCTTACTGTAATAGTCTCAAAGGAAACAAACCTCAATCTCACTGCCGCCCAACTCAATCTCCCCGCCACAGAGTCATTCCAACTCAGAACAACTCTCCTTGGCAGGGGAGTATTGCCCCTGTGAGTTTCTGAGACTTACCTACCGGTAACTCCATGGAAGTAGAAAGCTTTTTCTTTCTCCCTTGGAGCAGCTGGTGGTTTTGAACTGATGACCTTGTGGTTCTCAGCTCAATGCATAACAACCATGCCACCAGGGCTCTAATGGATGAATGGTAATAAAGAAATTAAACTAACGACCTCATTATGGTGGACAATCTCAAGCCCGTTTCAATTACTGACAAATCCAACAGACCAAAAACTATAAAGTCAAGTTCCAAAAACCATGATTGTCCAGCTTGATCTATTGAACAATAATAAATTCTTAGCCCCACAAGTCGAGTTTGTTTGCTTCCAAGATACACATGAAATATCTAAAAAGGTAGTGATGCACTAAGCAAGCCATAACAATTCTGAAGACTACCGTATATACATACTGGAAATATAAGCCGACCCAAGTATAAGGCGAGGGACCTAATTATTACCTGGGAAACCAGAAAAACTGATTGACCCGAGGATAAGCCTAGGGTGGGAAATGCAGGATGTGAATTAACACAGAGACCAGAGGGGAGAGATGAGCGCAGCCACAGACACATCCTTACCAGCTCAGCTGCCAGCGTAAGTGAATCGCTACAGGTGCTTTGCGAATTGGAGCCGTCCACAGCCTAGGACGGCTCTGATTGGTTAGATGTGAGTAAACAAACATTCAAACCCCTGCAGTGTCAGCAGGGCTTTGAATGAACAGCGGAGGAACGGCAATCACCTGCGAGATGTTACACCTCGCTGAGGTACCACTGACCCGTGCATAAGGTAAACCCCAGTTTTTCAGCACATTTTTTGTACTGAAAATCGCAGCTTATCCACGAGTATATATGGTAAGTATCACCCAGATCACATTATCTGACCACAACATGCAATGAGTTTATAATAAAAACTTTAAAAAAACCAAAACCTACATATACTGTAAATTGCTATTTAAAAACACTTCCTAGTAATTCATGGGTCAAACATCAAAATCAAAATGAAAATTAAAGATACTTACAATTAAATGATGGTATACAAAGTTTGTGATACGCAAACTTGTTATTTGGCCAGCTGACCACCGTATGTATAGACATGACCTGAATTCACTCTGGGTGCAAGTATCTCTTCCTGGGTCCATGACAGAATGTATTCCCTGGCTCTTGAATGCTGCTGGGGATCTTCTCCTACTTATGCACTATTTGTATCTTTGGCTGTATTCTGTTTTTATCCTTACCACCTTAGCATGATTTTGGTTTTTATTATTTTCTGTTGGGTCTCCCCGCTATGAAGCATAGTACGTGTAGATGCATAATGATAAACACTGGGGGGGGGGGATGGACGACAGGAAGGGAAAGGAGACAATGAAAACGGGAGGGGGGAGGAGCACTAGAATGGCTTGTGATTGCGTACCTCATTTTAAAGAAATTTAACCATGGGAGGTGGGAATGCTCTAAAGCTGATGTGGTAATGACTGTACAATTCTCCTTGATATGACTGGACAAATGAACTATTGTATGATATAAACAGTGCCAATAAACGGTTGGGAAAAATTTTTTAAAAAACCATTTGTAACCTCTGTCAATTTCTACATGCAAGTCAGAATCATACCTGAAGAAATCACTCTGCACAAGTAAGCATTTGACTAACAGTCTTTATCTGCAGTTAGACACGACAGTGTTTCCAAAAGGTCTGATATATACATACTGTTGAGAACCAGGGGAGGTGGAGCAGAGACTCAAAACCCATCTGTAGACAACGGGACGTCCCCTCACAGAAGGGTCACAGGGAAGGGATGAGTCAACCGAGGTGCAGGACAGCACCGATGAAGCACACAACGTTCCTCTGGGTCCTGGAGGATTCCTTCCTCACCCCCACTATCCTGACTCCAGTCCTGCCTTTCACTGCAGGCTTGGCCGGCGCATGTGCACAGGTACAGGTACAGAAAAGAGTTCAGGACACATGAGATCCAGGTCAAACCTCAATAACTGAATGGGAGCAGCAATACCAAGAGAGTAGGGGAAGGTGGGGAGAAGAGGGAGATAAGAAACTGCAGGGGAAGGGAGACAGCAGTCGGTTTAAGATATGAAAATAATAATTTATCATTTATCAAGGAGTCACAAGGGTGAGGAGGGAGAGGAAGGGTAAAAAGAAGAGCTGATACCAAGGGCTCATATAGAAAGTAAATGTTTAGAAAACCAAAACAACAAAAAACTTGTGGTATGTAGCAAAAGTGGTACATATAGAAAAATGTACGCATCAAGGATTCCATTGAAAATGACAGGCTGATAAAGTTAGAAAAAAAAAACGAGGATATATTATATTATAAAGACCAGAATCAATGAGAAAACAAAAGAAATGTTTTTGAATCAATAAAACCACAAGTATACAAGCTGGTTGCTGGATCCAAAGGCTTAATCACACACCAAAGACCCAAGAGAGCTAAAAAGCCTCACAACTACCCAACTCTTGCTGCTGTTACCACATGCATTGTTTCTAGTCTTAGTGAATTTCTCTAAACTCTCTTGACATTGTCATTTCCTATCTAAGTTATTCTAATTCTGATGCATTTGGTTGTCTTTTATCGTTTCTTAGTCTTCTATTTTAAAACAGTAACTTCCAGTTGATCTACTTTTACACTGCGCTGTTACACCATTCATTCTCTCTGCTCTTCATTCCTTGTTTCCTTTATTGACCGTGTACATGGCCTGTTCAGCAATCTAGCCTTCACTATGGCTTCGAATGGTGCTTCATCTTCCAGGAGGATTCCCTTCCGTTGGCTACGAGAGGTCCTCGCTGTCCTCCCCCACCCCCCAGAGCTTCTGACATCCTCTCCCTCTCTCTCTTCTCCACCCAGTTGTGCAGTTCAGACGCACTGATGACAGCCTGGTACCCCACCTGCTCCTGCACTGGAGGCGTTCTCTCCCCAGGTGCGCTTCTCAAACTGGCTCATTCACACTTTCCAGCTGTGCTTGCTGGCTATTTAGGGATCTTCTCGTTCTTAGTCGTTTTTATGAGAATGGCATATAGTGCTGGCAAAGCAAATTGCACACCACATGAGAGAGAGCGAGAGAGAGAGAATAAAGAGACAAATCTAGGAAGAAACCATCAGGCTTTATGGAACTACAGTTTTAGATGAATCTGAAACAGTTTCAAGATAACATTAAGGAAAAAAATTTTTTTAAATTCTTAATTGTATTACAGAGGTAGGAAAGGCACACACAAGAACATAAAATCAGAAATAACATCATGACCATCATTTTTCTCCCCTTGGGTTTTAAAATTCCAATTTTTAATTGCGAAAGCGAAGTAAAACACTAATTTTGCTGAAGGGAAGATAGGGGAGCAGGCTGGATAGCAGCGGGAAGGAGCTGACGGGAGCAGAGACCAGATGGTGGCGTATCTGAAGACTAGGCTACACTTCAGGCATTCCTTCAAAGCAAAGGGAGTGGGGGTGGTGGTAGATTTGCTGTCTCCCAGGAGGGGAAGTCAGACAGGTGTGGTTTTACAAGAATGAGGGGGCCGGGAAAGAGGAGGCAGAAAGATGACCTGGCGGCTCTGCAGCTAGTCAGGGGATAAAGTCAAGTCCGGGACAATGAGACGCATCCGGCAGGTCAGAGACAGCATGCTAAGAGACATGCCAGGTAACTGGGATTTCAAGTTTGTGAGTACAGGGGTTATTATGAAAAGGGGAAGGGAGACGGAGATGATCTACACCTTTAAGGAAATTTGTAGAGATGAGCACATTGTGATAGTTAGCAGGACTGGATTATTGAGTGCATGGGAGAATTGTGTCCAACACCTTGCTAACTCTAAACAGCTTGGAGAATCATTTGAAAACTGCATGTTTCTCCTATGATCCCTTCGAATTCTGTTTCTAGACCTAAAACTCATCGCTTTTCTCACAGTAGAATTAGCATTTCCTAAAATCTCCACTGGAACAGAATGACTGGCTCATGAGAGGAGTGCCGCTCCGCGTGCACATCACTGAGATGATTACCTTGACTTTTCTCTGTCATCTCTCCCTTTGCCTCCTCTTCTGTGACCGCGGGACTTACTCTGGGCGTCCTGCTCCGCCCCTGGGCCGCTTCTGCGAGCAATTCTTCTTGAGTAGCCCGAGTTCTAGGAGCCACTGGAAGAGTCTGTTTTTGTGGGACTTTGACAGAAAGGGAAAGAAACGGTAGTGTAAGTTCAGGAACAGATCACAACTCGGTGGCGTGGATGTCACATTAAACCCTGGGCACCTCCTTGGGTTTAGAGCCTACGAGTTCACAACAGTTCAGAAACAGCACCTCTTTTGTTTTACATAGCTCCTGAGTGATGTTTGATCCATTACCCAAGTATAAGGGACCTTCTGAAAGCTTGTGAGAATGTGGAATTTTTCCACAAACTCTTCTGAAGGCCCCTCTTATCTACATAAACAATAGTAATACATAACTTATACACTTTTTATAAGCATTTGTTAATGCAATATAAGCTCTGCGCGATCATCTTTTATCAAGTCCAAATTGTAATTCAGATCATTAAAGGTAAAGAAAGTATTTTATTTCCTTGAGTTCATTGGGTGAACTCTAATATAAAGAAGTTTTAAAGTTATAGTAAGCATATTGCCCAACGCTTCCAACAACCACTGATGCTCACAGACCAGAGAAGAGCCATAATGTGGTCAATCCCTGTACCAAATATTATCAGTTATCCTTTCCTCAACTCACTGCCATCGTGCCCACGCTGACTCATCGCGCCCCCTGTGGGGTTTCGAGATTGTAGCTGTTGACGGGAACAGAAAGCCGTCTTTCTCCCACAGAGCTGCTGGCAGTTTTGAACTGGCAACTATGCTCATCACTGCCCAACTCGTAACCACTACACTAGGCCTCCACAATCCATCTCATATTCCAGGTTAACTTAGGAAGAAGACAGGGGAATGGATCTATGGACATTGGTATCAAATATTGGTAGCCAAAGGTTTATTTTACAAGAAGGATCACAACAGATGAGAGACTGGACAAGCACAGCACTGCGTAAAGTGCATTCATCAGAGACGACCATGTAACGACTGTTTGCAAAGGAGAGAGGGGCCCTTCACAAAGTTCATGGAAAAATTCCATGTTCCCATAAGCTTTCAGAAGATCCCTTATGCATGGTCATCCTCATTTAGTTTCATTTCATAATCGATCTCTGTAAGGTCCGTTTGTAACTGATTTAATCTCCATCTGATATATGCGTAATGCCGTCATCCCCTACTCCATCTCTCTCCCCATTGGGCTCCCTGCTGTGGCGTTTGCCACGAGTACTTCATACATGTGTAGGGTCATCCACGGTGAACAGGTGCTTCCGGAGTGAGAATACTGATGACACGATGGGTTACCAGACGAGGTACAGACAGAATGTGAACTAAAAGCGTAGGTGAGACTTTTGTCTCACATAACTTGGATATACTACCAGGAGGGGCCAGTCCCAGAAAAGGGCATCATGCTTGGTACCCGGCCAGCAGAAAAGAGCAAGACCCTCAATGCTGCGTAGGGACCCAGTGGCTGCAACACTGGGCTCTCACACAGCAAGGACTGTGAGGACGGGGCAGGAGCTGGACCGACGGTGTTACGTCCCTGTGCCCCAGAGGTGACTCAGTGGCACCCGACAACTACTTTTGCCTAAGCCTCAACTTCTTGACATCCGGCAGGAAACGTGACTGACCACAACTCAAGAGAGCAATCACTTTCAGCTCACTCAAACCTGCCGCTGTGCTTTTTGTGTGTGTGTTTTTAACCCACTGTCAACATCATACATGCAAAGTACCTGTAGAATAGTTTGTTGTTTTTGTTACGGATTCTTGGGCCTCAGATATAGCCTTGAGAATCAGATTCTTGTTAGCTTGCTTCGAAGGTGGCAGGGAAGGTCTGTAAGGGAAGCGAAGGCACTGCATCAGCTGTTCTGCTCTCTGCGGTCACCGCCTCCTGTGATCTTCCTACCGATTTCTCTTAGGCTTCCCACAGACAACCTGTCGTTTTTAGGAAATCTAACTAGTCCGGAGCCTTGAAACGTTCTGGTAAGGAGTACGGACATTTCCCCCATATGACAGTTTTCCTAATATTCTCTACCATCATCTCCACTGCTTCTCCCACGACTAAGTGCTTCTGAAATGCCAATGCAGAAGTCTTATACGCTATTCAGTCAAATGCTAGCTTCTCAAGTCTCTTCAAGACCCCCGACAAGTCCCCCAGGCGGCGCAAGCGGACCTGCAGACAGCAGGGCCTAGCGTACGGATGCGTGCAGGTACCTCCTTTCAGGCTTGGCCGGCACCGACACACTACTGGAGACGCCTCCTGAGCGAGAGCCGTACTCGTCGTCTTCCTCCTCCTCCTCCTCTCCGTCCTGATTGAATCTTTTTACTTTAATCACTGAACTTACCACAGGCAATTTTCTCTTCCGAAAATTTTCTTCCTGCAATTGGTTAATATTAGACAAATAAACAAATGTACGTGGGCTCAGAAAGCCACCAAATTTAAACACAAGGCAGTCTTACATTTTAAAAAATGAAAATGTTATTCTTATTAGCTAATCTTTATAACAAAAATTAAAATTAGAGCTGCATCCTCCTTTATGGACAGGTGCATCCACAGCGCTGCCGAGGAAGCAATAAAACAGAGCTGCTTGGTCGCTTCTTAGACTAGAGTCTAAAATTGCCCTGAAGCCTCCCCAAAGGTAGGATGTGAGCCACAGATGATGATGATCATGTACAATCACATTACAGAATATCTGAAGCCATAAAACGTCATTTCCACACAGATCTTGCCTATAGCTTACCTGTAGGATCATCCGAGATTGGCTCTCTCAAGTGCCACCCTATCAGGAAAGCACACAAAATATAGAATCTACAATGGAGAGGAAAATCTGTCCAAGTAATACCAGGCTAAGTCAAAAAGGACGGCGCCCAACCCACACAAAATGTGAAGCTATTCTCTCTCAGCAGAGCCTCCATCTAGGTCTAGACACGTTTGCAGGCAGTGTTTCCATCTCTCCAACCCTGCCCTGAAGAATTCTGTGCTCTTGGACTGACACCACATCAGACTGGAAGTTCCAGCATCCTTGAGAGCCCAAATGTTCCTTCTCAATGTTCTTTGAGGTTTGGAAGAAAAAAAGCAATCTGAAGAGTAAGATTGGGGCCATGGAGTGGATGGGGTAAGGTTTCCCAGCAAATCCTCATACAACAGCCCTTGCTGACCTCAAAGAACAAGCAGGTTGTGGTTTAAAAAAAAAATTCCTCATTGTAATTTTCTTGGCCTTTTTCTCACCAATGCCAAAGTGGAAATGATCCCATGATCATCCTGTGTCCTTCAAGAAAATGTATCAGAACTACCGCTTGAAAATTCCCCACAAAGTTCCAGCGCTTTCTGAGCTGACCTCTCAGCCTGGAACGTAACTGACCCAGCAGATCGCCCTGAGCCTTAGTTTTTGTTTTGCTGTGCTTGAGGGGAGGCACCCTTACAAGACTAAGACAGTGTGCTCCGGAGAGGACTTGTCTATAGCTATCCGCTGATGGCAGAAACACACCTGGACACGTTCTGTCTGGAATAACGTGTGCCTGGATGAACTGAAACACTAGTAGCAACACTTTTTAACTTACCCTTGTGTTCTGAATCACACAGAAACCAGCCTAAAACACACTTGCCATGTATGCTCAGTTACTTCATGCACATTCTACGGCTACCATGGCCAATTTCCAGCCTGACAAGCAAGACTTTCAGAGCAAGCACAAACCTCGACACTCATTTTCTCTGAGCTGTTCCTAAAGAAGGGGCTGTACGTCTTCTCTAAGCTGGTAAGGACTTCTGGCTCACACAGCCGCCCCGAGTCACACACCCGGCTGTTCTGAATGTCGCCTGGTTTCGCAGGGTGAATACTGTTCTGCTGTGGTTGGAACTGCAACCTGTTTAAATGAGCACCACCAACCGCATTGCGACTGGGAGGCGGCCGGTAGATTTCGATAGAAGGGCGAGGAGCCGTGTATGTTAGTGTCACTGTGGGTTTTTTCTGCGATAAGGGATTCTCTGGCACAAAGTTGAGATCTTCATCGATGAGGTCATCTGGTTCCGGCTTAATATCAATCACATCTTCTGAGGGTGCCGGCTCCCGCAGGGGCTTCACTGTTGACATTAGTCGGGTTGCAGCTCCATCATCATACGTCGGTCTGTTCAAACAACAGCGGCATAAACCTTGTCACTACCAGCTTACAGCAATACTGTCCCCTCTTCAAAGAACAGTCCCTTTAAAACTCACGTGAGAGTTGGGGTATACCCTTTAGCGACTCCATTAAAAACTACTCTGAAATCGAATTTTTAAAAACTTTTAATTGACTACACCGAAAATGAAAGACAGTCATTACTGACCCAGGTCTTAATCATTATTTTATTTGGAAACATGACTCATGACCAAGCCCACTGTTTCTGAAGACTGCTGCACAGAGCCGTGTCACGATGGAACAGCTCATGTTCATGATCACAAACACACAGAGCTCTTACCTGGCATTAGTGGTTTTCTGATCCTGTGAGCTGGTGGGCACTCTGGAATCTCTCTTTTCAACTCTGGAGCTGGAAACGGCCAGGGGTGACACTGTGGCCTCGTGTCGCCGCTCCTCCCCTCGGCTGAGGCCGCCCTTGTTCAGAGGCACATTACTATCAAAGATGTTGCTATCGGATGACTTTAGGCTAGAGGGGTCTGGCAAGAAAAGCACATGACTCTTCTCATTTGTTTTTATTGTTTTCAGACTTGCCCTCCCTCAACATCAATCTAGAAGCAATACATGTTTCTTGCAGAAAATCTGGGTACAATAAAGCACAAAGAACTAAAGCCCACCAATTATCCCAATGGTGTGTTTCTGAGAAAAAATTTCCTACATATTTTTTGGGAAAAAAATACATTTATCTTAGGCATGTGTATTCTCATGTTATTCTTCTACCACATGATTCTTAAAGGACTAAATATTCCCTGGTATATAATAATTTATTGAATTATTTTACAACATTAACATTTACATTATTCCAATGATAAGATCCTGAGACATCATCCTTGCGAGAATCTTTGCCCAGCTCTGTAATTATTTCTTCATCACAAATTACTTAATTCCAGCTTAAATCATCTTCTAAGTTTAGTGCCCTTATTCATAACAATACAGGCTTTCTAAAAATGTTAGGATGAACTGTTTTCAATTTTTTTCTCCCACAAAGGAATATAAATATGACTTTAGAAACAGGAAAAACCACATGCTACAAGGGAAAAAAAAGGTATTCTTTATAAATCTTACCAGTAGTAACTGAGCGAAGTTTATCTAACACACCGTGAAGCCTAAAAGAAAAAGCAAACTATTAAAGGCCTCCTTCAGTAAGAAACATTTCAATAGCCACTCCAAATTTGATAGCATCATAAAAAGCAAAACGTGGATAAATATGAATGTTATTAAATGACATTTATTGGGCAGTATTAAAATTAATTTCTAAGTTTTACAGTAAAAAGGTTTTTATTAAAACTTTCCATTATGTTGGTATATTTATTGAAACCTTCCTTTCACTAGGTTGTGTGTCTTGAAATTGCTCTTTTCAGCAGTTTTGGAAAACGGAGTAGACAGGAGAGATTTTTAAAATAAATCTAGTTCTGCAGCTATCAGTGAGCTAAGGGTATCCTCTATCCACACCGTCCTGGCCTACGAGGAATGCAAGGTGGTTCTCTAAGGCCTAAACCCTCCGTGAAGCACGTGGTAAAACATGATAGGGGCTCATGAACATGCTCCATAAACGATCACTTAAGCAGAGTTTAAGCTGATTTTTAACTACTTACTTGGCTTCTTGGACAGCTGAATTGGGAGGTGAAACAAGTTATAAATGGTCTTGAAATATGCTAGACCACTTTGCCTGACTACTGCTTACAAAACAAATGGTGTGAGCATGAATTATAGTGGTTCTGGAGGAAGCTCACTTCCCTTGCACCCTGCCAAGAAGCTGTGTTTCCCGGAAATACAATTTTCATTTTAATACTGTTTCTCCCAGAACCCAGTTACCCGCCACTGTGTAACTGTAATTACTGTAGGGCTTCCCAAGGGAGCGCCCAGACAGCCAGCTGGGGCCTGGGATCATGAACACTTAACTTGGGAAGAGGGGGCCAAATGGGGGCACCATCCCTTCAATCAGCGTATGTCAGCAAATGACATCTGTGGAAAGTGGAAATGATCAGATTTTAAATTCACATTCCATTATGTCCCTGCTCGTGTAAGAAATGTGCCTATAGTATCCCGCCAGGTGATCGGAGACAGGTTCTACCCTACCGGTCAAGTCACACACAAAAAATGTAAGCTGTGAGTCCTGCTGAAGTCAAAAAGGAAACACCTGGGGGCCCTCGGTGACACAGGGATGAGGTCACCCACGCGGAATCGGTGAACGCTACAACACCTTGAGAAGCATGACCTAGCCATGTCCTTTGGGATGTGTGTGTAATAGGAGCCTGGAAGATCCTATGTGGAATTTCTCACAAGAATTCGTGAGAGCTGTGAAGCACATGGTGTGACCTGCTGGGGCAAGAATACCTTGAAGGGAAACTGGTTTTGAGACCAGAAGTTCGAGGTGTTTTTACCCCAGCAATGGACTTTGTTTTGGTATTCTTTCCCGTCTCTCGCAATTCAAAACCGAAGCAGGCCATTTCGATCCCTCAGGTTTGCCTTGGCCATCAACTAGTGCCATCACCTGTTCTAGTCTGAGGAGTGCCCTCTCCCCTTGGGCCACATGGTTCCCCTCCCCCAGCCCTCACTGAGCCTCAGACCAGGGATCAGGACCAGGCCACCTTACACGGAGTCGTCAGTCCAGCTGAACGAAGACCTTTGTGGTCTGAAAGTTAAGATAACACTGGAAAGCATTGTTCACTTTTATTTGAAAACCAAGTTGAATGTTTCAAAATGCCAAATTTGAAAGATGAATTCTGTGTCTGTTTGTCAAATGAAGGCAGGGCTTTAACCACCAAAAAAATAAAAGGTCAAAAAAATTTTTTAAACAAAAAATTGTTTCCCATAAACATTAACTTGTTGGAGAAAGGAACTTAAGAAACCAACCTTGTTCAAAAGATATACGTAACAGGTTTGGGTTGGGGGCAAGGAATCACAAGATGTGACCGTTTACAAAGAAAACAGGAGGAGAGCTAACAGACTAAGGGCTTGCTACGTGACAGGCACTGTGCACACACTTGCATGAGCGTACTGAACCCTCAGCAGGCCTGAGAGTTTCACATTCTCCGTTTCACCGATGGGGAAACTGAAGCAAGCAGCAGAGCCAGTTGTAATCCCGGGCTGTCTGGCACCATCACCGACAGCCTGCCTGTTCATCCTGAGCTTAACTCGCCTGTCGAGGAACTATTTCCAGATAGAATGTCTACTCTGGCTTGTCCCAAATTTTGGTCTGAGGCATAGATAGGCAGAAACATACCATACGGTGAATCGAATTGTGTTGTTCCCTAGAAACAGGGACAGGTCCTCTGTCATTTGGTCCTGACTTTTCTTGTTGGCCACCATCACCATAATGTAATCAGGAAGTTCTTCATCTATTTAAAAGGAAGAGTATACCAAAACATTTTATGTTTTCTTCAGTATTGGCTTCTGCTTAAAGTTGATGTGCATGAAAATAGACACAGGTCTACAAAGATCCACTCTCACTCAGCACTGCTGAAATTGAAATTAGGTCGGACGCAAACACGAAGCCCTGACTCTCCTCTCTCCACTCCGTGTCTTTCAGTGGCTCGAAGGGGAACTGTGAATAACTAAGCAGCACCTCAGAGACAGACCAGCTGAACTACAGAATCAGACTTGAGAGGGCAGTCCCCTCCGTGAAGGGACTGTTTCTTCTAGTTCATCTTGACCTAAAAGACTACCTGAGATTTGCTTAGTTTATCATTTATTTTTAATGTTTCAAAAGGTTGCTCATTTCTCAAGGGAAAATCATGATCCTTTCCTAAGGTCGGTATCCATTACTCAAGGGAGGGAACCAGCAGCAGCAGCAAACAAACAAAAACCACCCCAAAGGCTTACGTCATTTAAAGACTCGAGCCTCATAGTTAATCAGCTCCTCTCAACTGGATTCACTGCTTTCCTGTACGCCAGGGATAAAGAATGAGATCTAGTAGCCAACCGGCAACATGTGCAGCAACAAGCCACTATAGTAAAAAGAGAAGGCAGCTAAAGCCTTGGGTCAGGACTCTGACTCCCACCCCAAATTAAAGTGCTTAGAGCTCTTTAAAACCTCACATACTCTTAATATTTCTATGTGGGCAGAAAGGGTCATATCAGAAGCAAGCACTATCAGTTCTGTGTTTCAAGGATAAGTATCAAAAATCCAGTTCTAGAAGGTAGCACAAATATTTTGAGAAGGCCCAATCCAATCTATGAAAGGCAAGAGCGAAATCAGAATATTGGATGGAAGCAAAGATTTTTACTGAGCTCGTGCAATCATTACTGAGCTCGTGCAGATTATACTAAAGGGTTCCCAAAGCTTTCTGGCGATTTTGATACATGAGCCCGGTAACCGATTTAAGCCATGACCTACGTATCAACCATGTGCTGTGTTAATTCAGGTAAAAACCAATAGGACACTGGGGTATTCTGGCTGCCCTGGCTGTTTTCCTCCCTTATAACAGACAGACTGTATGGTCGCTGTGTATTCATTTGCTACTTCTAAAATGTGAAAATAAAGGGGTACAAAGTCAGTCCTGGGAAGGGAAAAGAAGATGGAAACACAAAGGCCCTCCGGGAAACAAGGAGAAGATGGACACATTCTCTTGACTCTAATGATGGTTTCTCACATATGCACATCCACATCAAAACATACCCAAATTACAACTTCGATGTGTGCTGCCTCTTTCCGAAAGCTGCCAGAAGCTAGCAGGCTGCTTTCTCAGTAGGCGAGTCTTTGGGTGGTGCAGTGTAGCACTCAGCGGTTAACAAAGTCTCTCAGGAGAAAGGCCTGGCCATCTACTCCCAAATGGTCACAGCTGTTGAAATCTCGAGGCGCAAGTCTATCTAAAACACATGCGGCCACCATGCGTCACAATGAAGTTAACAGCAAATGGTTAGGTTGGTTCAGGTTTTTCTCAGCGGAGAGATGAATGTAACAGAATGTTCTAATGAAATCATGAAAGAGTCCTACAGATTTCTCAGGTACACTTGAAATCGGTATACTGAAAAGAAAAAGGCAGTAAAACGTTTGAAAGCTTCTTCTAGGCTCATACTTGTAAACTTCAATGAAAGACTGTTTGGAATTACCAGCCATCTCACCGAAGTGCTCCACTTGTGACTAACTTATCAACAGACCTTACCATCTCTAAAGAGGACTGATCGCCTTTGTAGCCCGTCCACTGTCTTGAAAATAGGTAGTGAAGCACTTACTGAAGGACTGTTTTCAAAACAACCCTAAAATTTGTCAGGGCTCTGTCAGGGCATAAAGGATTAGGTCACTGCCGCACCACCCCCCACCCCAAGGACAACACACACATAGAGAACTTCAGAGTTAGGGGGAACATGAATTTAAAATACAACCAACTTTTCCACGAACACTTTGAAGGCCCTCATACATGTAACAAATAGAGACATAGCTGATTATAAGTGTATATTAATCAACCTTCCTGAAACCAGCCTCTCTCCTGGGCTGCAGGGGCATAAACACGGAGCTTCTGCCCTCAGGAATTATCTGATCCAGGTGCAGAGACGGATCAATGGCACAGCTGTACTAACAACGTACTGCTGAGGGAGCTTCAGTGGATTGCTAGTCACCCAGCAGTGACTTCTATCCCCCTGCTACCTCAGCTCACAAGTTCCTGTGATGATACAGACAGCAAGGACCGAGAGACCTGCTGTCTTTGGTCACACATCTCCCAACCAAGCTGCTTTGCCCTGCGAACTTCCATTTCTTTGTTTGTAAAAGGAGGAGTACTGTCCTCATTCCAGTACTGTGGAAGGAACAAACGAAGCTATGGGAAATGCTTTGAGAACTATGAAGGACAACATTTTACAACAGTGACATTTCCATCTTAGACTATGTTTTTAACAAACTCAAAATTCTTGGTTTGAGACTTTTAATCAAAGCTGCATGTGTTGCTGTTGGTTCGAGTCAATCAATGACCCCATGTGTAGCAAGTAGAAATGTTGTTAGGCTCCAAGTGAGTGTTCTTGTTTCCAGGGGGAGTGTTTTGTTATTGTTGCCGTCTGGGTGAACATTTTATAGAGTAAATTAGTTTTCCATTCAACAATTTAAACACGTTTTGTTTCATCCCGGCAACAGCACTCTTCCCATTTCCTTTCCTGCTCCTTTCTGACCGACCTCTGCACTTTGTTTGGGGGCACATGCTGCCCTTTTGGTCTGAGGAGAAAATCCTTCACGAGTGCTACTGTTCACTCCATAGACGGGTCTGGGGTTTGGCTGGAAGATTGATCCCCAGGGATGGTTCAGGTCCAGCCTAGAAGCATGTCTAAAGGTCATCTTCGCTCTCAGACCAGTCTGGTCTGTTTTCATTCTGGATTTTATTCTACATTTTTCTCCCATTCTATCCAGGACTTTCTGTGGCCCTGACTGGAGTGGTTCCTAGTAGGCAGGCACCGGGTGGTTCCTCCAGCCTCGGTGATATAAAGGCTGATATTGATATTCAAGTGCTCTCCATCAGTCCTCTGGCCACATTGTTTCCTTAAATCTTGAATCAATTCATCTTCACTCTTCAGTCCTCCAGACTGGAGACCAACAGTTGAACCTTAGACGGCTGATGGCTAGCTTTTAAGACCCACACTGTATTTGTGAACTAAGTTACACCAACTGACTTAGGTGTCTCCTAGACTGTGGCCCTAGCCCTCAGAGTCCATTTTCAACTCATTGTGACCCCCAAGTGACCGAGCTGAATTGCCCATAGGGTTTTCTGGGCTATAATTTTTACAGAAACAGCCTGGGAGGAGTTGAGACTGCACACCTCTTCAGTTAGCAGCCAACCACTTAACCCATACAGCTCCCCTGGTATAAATGAGTCAGAATATGCTTTCATATTGGACAAAACGTGTTCGTGTCGGCTTTCTGTGCAATTCCCTTTTTGATCCAAAGCAGGGTGGCACTCATCAAATGTAAACAATTAAAGAACACAAATTCTGGTGTAGCTTTATCTTTAACCTCTTCTATTAAGGCCTTACAGCAATCCTGGTCACGGGTCATTTATGAGGTGTCCAATACGACATAAAGTAATACTGCTTCAATTTCTGGTCCTGCCCCCTTTTACAATCCTAAAAATTATTAAAAGTTCAAAGATATTTGATTTATATCGGTTATAGTTATGAAAACTAACATTAGACACTAAAATGAAAGATTCTAAAAAGTATTTGCTTAAAAATAATATATCTATTACATGTTTACAACATACCCAATCTGTAAACATGAGTTCTATGAAAATCTTATTAAAAAGAGAAACGGTTTAGTGTAAAAAGCTACCTTATTTGGTATTTTACAAATTTAAAATCTGGCTTAAAACAGCCGGATTCTCATTGTTGCTTCTGCACCTTAATCTATTGTGGTATGTTGCTTTAATCCAAGACCATCAAGAAAATCCGGTCTCACATTTTAATGCAGCCTTTTCAGGTAATGTGGATATTCTTCTGTGACATTATACTAAAATTTGACAAGTGATGGTTTCATAAAGGCTAGCTCAAAAGCAATCTAATCCCCCACCACCACCGCCGCCCTTTCTGGATCAAAGATCCCTCGATCCACAGGCACTTTCGTAGGATCTTTTGAACACACAAAATTTTGGAACACTAAGCATGGGTTATTTGGAAAATACTTGTTCACTGAGCTATATAAACTGTGGACATGTTAATAGGTATCACTATACAATCAGAATCACAATCAGCGATAAAATACTGATTTGAACAGAAAGGTCTTTTATTACTGGGAAGCAGTTGAGGTTATGGGAGCAGACACAAGTTTTCCAAAATTCCAAATTTTCATTTGAAAGCTCAACTTGTGTCTACAATACTCGTTCCCTTTGCCCACTTTCAAGAAGTCTGCCAAATGGCACAGCGCACAAAACCGCAGTCTGTCAGTCCTTCTGTAAAGTTAAAAATGAGGTTTCTTTTGTTGTGTACATTTTTGCTACAATTTTAAAAATTACTCAAATAACAATGAGCACAAGAATAAAATGTTCTAAAGTTAACTGTGGCGATGACTGCACAATTCTTTTTGATATGATTAAACTATGAATTGTATATATGATATGTGGATGAAATGCCAATAAAACTGAAAAAAAATGATGCTCCACGTTTTTCATCAAAGATTTTCTAGAAGAATCCTGGTTGAAAGAGATGCAAAACACAATTTCAAAATCTCATGGAACCCAGATCTTCTAGAGGCAGTGAGGCTGAACTCCAAACAATAAGGCCCTGAGATAATCTTTAACCCAAGCAAAAGTTTAGCTTCATTAGTCAAGAACAGCTGCCTTGAACACTGTGTTCTTTTAAGATGTATATGGGTTCAAATCAGGTAAATTAACTCAAGAGGAGAAAAAACTTGGCGAGCAGTGAGTTTATGTTAATGGGGAGGGACAATTCAAAACACGAGAATGAAAATGGTTTGTACAACCTAATGGCTCTACTCAATCTCACTGTAGATATATTGATCCATTGGTATATTTCTGTGTGTATTCTCAATGAATGTTTTTTAAAATAATGTTCCACTCAAAACGTGGCTAGTTCAGTTCTCACCTTAACTCAATCACGCAAGCATTGCTCCCGCATGACAAACTACTTCAGGATACTAAAATGCTTTCTGTGCACAGGGAGAACCAAGTTCTTATTTCTGCCTGCTGAATACTAAAAAGCTGTAGTCAAGGGCTGGGGTTAAAAAAAAAACATTACTGCTTAATCAACCACATTTGTAAGTGAAACTGGCTTTTCTTTTAACTGCGAGTGGGCGTGTGCAGTGAAAAACATGATTTTGAGTATGAGTCTGATGTGATCTTGACTCAGGTTAAGGTGCCAAGTTTACCCACTGTTGCCTGCGAACCATCCAAGCGCCAGGCCTATGAAAAATGGCTGGGACCATCCTGGTATCACAGGAAAGCTTGGCCTTCAGAGACCCAGGTGGGGCGGGAAGAAGGCTCTTCCTCACTTTAAGAATCCATCGCTCTCCTTTAAGTCGCAGTTCTTTTTCTTGAACGCATTGCATTGGCTTTGGTGCTAAACAGGCCCAGGTCTTGAGCATCAAACCTTACTCAAGTAGGGCGTGAAGGCCTCCATTTCTTCGCTGTGTTCCAGCGGGGCGATTACCTGGTACCTTGCTGTTCTCCTGGGGATTACCATACATGAATGAATCCTACCACCGTTCAGCACAGTAACTGGCCCTGAGCAAACCCTCAAATGCTAAACCACAGGGAGAGCGGGGCCGTTCCTGTTACAAGGTAAACGAGAAAGGGGTAGGGAGAAAATAACACCCGATCCGCAAAGTCAAACTCACTGAACCGGTAGGGTACGTGCCAGGAAGCTTCCCCAGTCACCCCCCCCCCCCCAAACAATAGCTCTGAAGGGAAGTGTCACAGAGCAAAGGCAAGGGACTGGAGGAAAATAAAAACGGACCAACATTAAGAAAAATAATGATCGAACCTTCACCGAGGCGGTCAATTTCCACGCAACGTATTAGAAGCGGGCAGAGGGAACTGGGGCGAGGGGGGTAAAACACGATTGGGGAGTGCGGGTGGGGAGGTGGTATGCAGAAGGGCTCTCTCTCCAAAATTACGACCACGAGAATTCAATTCGCTGCAAACTCTACGCGTTATGAGGCTAACAACAAAAACACTTACCAACGTAAGCTCCTAATTCTTGCAATTTCCCCTTAATGGCACTCTACGGGAAGGGGGGAGAAAAACGTGCAATGAGAAAGGCGGCTGAGAGAAAACGAGAAGATCCAGACGCAGCGCGGGGGCCACTGGGGTGGGGGGTGCGCACCGTCCTCTGGCCCCAGGGAGGGAGGGGGAGGGGATGGGGGAGGGGAAGAAGGGAGGGGGAGGGGGCGCCTCGGCCCCGCCGTCCACCTCCAGCCGCAGCGCAGAGCGGCTCCCCGCGGCCTTCCACCTCCCGGGGAGAGTCCATCGCCAGCGGCGGTCGCAGGCCGCGTCGGCGCGCAGGCCCGGGGCCGACCTGGGCCAGGAGGCCGCTCGCCGACGGCGGTCCGCCTCAAGCGCCTGCCAGGCCGCAGCGGCCGGCCCGGGCCCACCACCGTCCCCGTTACTCCTGACAACCGCCCGCCGCGGCCCGGCCCCGCCCCGCCCCCGCCGGGCGCCCGCCGACCCGGGCCTCACCCGGATCTTGCGGCTGATCTCGGTGCCGATCTCCATGGCTCCGCGTCGGGCGGCGGGCTCCGCACTGGCGCTTCTCCGCTTAGCCCGAGCCCGGCGCCGGATCCACTCGGCAGACCCGCCACCGCCGCTGCTCCGCCCCCGGCCGCGCGCACTGCGTGCCCCGCCCCCGCCGGCCGGCGCACCGGAGCGAGGGGGCGGGGCGGCGCATGCGCGCTCCCGGCCAGGGAGCCCGAGCTCCGGCGCCCTCTCGTGGACGGGAGGAGAAGTCAGGGACACTCTGGGAGCCCCAGTCTGTCCTCCAGTGGATTCCTTCTCTCAGTGACCCTGTAGAGCAGGATAGAAGGACCCCTGTGAATTTATGAGACTCTAACTTGAGAGAGCAGAAAGCCCCATCTTTCTCCCGCGGAGCGGCTGGGGATTTCGAAATGCTGACTTTGCAGTTAGCAGCCCAACGTGTAACCACCACGCCACCAGAAACCCATCATTGTTCCCCTTTTCCAGCCTCCGCCTGCTCATCTTATTCTCCGTTGGAAAATTAGGATGAGCAAAACGTGCAAGGGAAAGATTATGAGTTTTGATGTGAGATCCCAGTTTGAATTCCATCCTCCAATTCCTGGGTTGATCCAGTTACTGACATTCTTGAGGCCTCAGATAAAATAGAGCCTCTTAAAGGCATTATAAAAAACTCTCTGCCAGGGGGGAGGAAAAAATGAGCTGATACCAAGGGCTCAAGTGGAAAGAAAGTGTTTTGAGAATGATGATGGCAACAAATGTGCTTGATACAGTGGATGGATGGATGGATTGCAATAAGAGTTGTATGAGCCCCTAATAAAATGATTAAAAACAACTCTCTGCCATCTAGTCAATGCCAACTCAAAGCCACCCCATAGGGCAAGGTAGAACTGGCCCCTGTGAGTTTCTGAAACTAATAAAGAAGTAGGAACCCTACTGGTGTAGTGGTTATTCATTGGACTGCCCATTCCATTGTCAGCAGTTTGAAACCACCAGCCGCTCCACGGAAGAAAGATGAGGCTTTCTACTCCTGCAGAGAGTGACAGTCTCTGAAATTCACAGGGGCAGTTCTACCCAGCACTGTAGGGTCGCCATCTGGCATTGAATTCGGTTTTGATTTTTTTGGGTATTCAAGCCTAGCTCTGGCCTTCCCCAAGATTTGGCCTTCATTTTCCTCACCCTGTTTCTCTGAGCCTCTTTTGGAAGACTCTAGTCTCAGGATTTCGACTGTCACTGCCAAACTGATAAATGTATGTTTCATCAAACCGAACTTCCCATTTCAATTGTACTCCAAAACTCCAGGCATTGGCTGGTATTTTCTTCAACATCAACCATCTTCCCTTTCCTCACTTGGATTGACTGCTTTTCCTGACCTTCTTATTTCTGTCAGTGGCCACTTAATTCGCTCCATATTCATAAAACCTGGGGACCAGAGGAGACGTAGACAGCTCCCTCTCCCAAAGATCTGCCCATTCCAGAAGATGATTGTACTAGTTATCCACTGCAGTACAACAGATTGGTGCTCGTTGTCCACTGCTCACGAAACGAACAGCTTAAAACAACATCCGGTTTATTTCAGGAGCAGGAGTCCAGGCACAGCTGCGCTGGGTCTTCTAGTCAAGGGCCAACGAGACTGCAATCAAGGTGACTGATGGCCAGGCCCCATTTCCATCTGGCAGTCAACCAGAAGAAGAATCTTCTCCCAAGCTCATGCAGGCTACTGGAAGAACGTTCCGTCCTGTGGCTTTTGAAGAAAGGGCTTGTATTTTCTCAGCCTCAGTCCTAAAGTATCTTGCCAGGTGCACTTCTGCAAGCTGGTTGTACCATTCATCAAGCTGGCAAAGAGTGTCTTTCGCTCCAGGGAAGGCCCGGTCCTTCTCTTTAAGGGCTTTCGGCTGATTAATTCAACCCCACCAAGACCTGACTCAAAAACTTATCCAACTGACTTAAGACAATCCAGTCTGGAAAGCCTGCCCACCTTGGCCATAACCATTCACTCAAAGGCACAGGACCCAGTTACACTCAAGGAAAGAGGACTATACAGTATGTGGATGATAGACTCATGGCGGTCACCTACAGTCAGCATGACATATGGGCCCTTCGTACGCCACATCATCCTTTTCTCCTCTGAATTCTTATAGCATCTACGAGGTACCTACTAGTATGGCACTAATATACAAGGAGCCTTCAAAACATTCATGGAAAATGGGATGCATGTGTGTGTGTCTGTGTGTGTGTC
This sequence comes from Tenrec ecaudatus, assembly GCF_050624435.1. Taxonomy (NCBI): domain Eukaryota; kingdom Metazoa; phylum Chordata; class Mammalia; order Afrosoricida; family Tenrecidae; genus Tenrec; species Tenrec ecaudatus. The sequence goes on from NC_134543.1 coordinate 14,977,002, forward strand.
TATGTGTTTCTTACCTAACAAAACCATATACTTCTTAAGGGTCTTCGGGTTTCTCTAACATTCCTTTCTGGATACTGGGCACATAGTAAACAGTCATTAAAGATTTGCAAAATAAATGGAGCACAGACTTCAATGAAAACAAACAAACCCCACTTGTCCTGAGTAAATCCAATGCTCACACTCTCAGCATTGAGGAGAGGCAGTCAAGCAGGGTGCCTGAGAACCAGGACCATGACCAGGACCAGGACGGACATGGGAGTGGGATCATCTGCATCTGAGGCCCAGCTCAGCTGCTCCCTCTGAGTTTGCAGGCAAGTGGCTTAACTCTGATGCCTCAGTTTCCACCTGTGACGTGGATCTAGCTCTAGTTTCTTCTTCATAGGCCAGCTGATGAGGATTAAATACTCAGATACGTGCAAAGCACTTCAAAGTACACCTGTTGGGAAGTAGGTTTGCTCATGAAAAATTAAATGCCTACACAGAGCCAGGAGCTTTGAGGGCGCCAGCAGCACATGGTTAAACAAGAACCCGTCTCTAATTGTAAGATCCTCACAACCCGGTGGCTGAAACAGGTCCATTATTTCTTTCCTCGCCATTTCAGAAATGAAAACAATTCACCTGTCTTACTGCAACTGGACACAGAATTCTCAATCTTCAGAGACCACCGAGAGAATATTTTGGAAAGAATACAGAGTGGGCTTATTGAAATGTCTTCGGGATCGAGGATATTTGAAGAAAGTACTCCAGGTGGGAGTGAGCTGGTAGGACAACCTCTTAGCGCTAATTGCATCCCCCGGGAAGATGGCGAGGATCTAAGCCTTCCTGTGACTGCGACACTGTTCCAGAGTCAGGTTTCTCTTTTGTTCGGTTAGTGACGTCATCAGGAGTGGGATGACTTCTCAACCCCAGGAGTGCTTTCTGAGAAGGCAGAAACAGAGAGGAGGCAAGACAGATGTCACCTGAGTCAAGGAAGTCGCTAGGACAGACACACGGGCAACAACGAAGGTTCCTTCCCTAGAGCCCATGCTCCCGTTTGGACATGGAGCCTCTCAAATGGTGAGACGGTAAATATTTGTTCTTTCTAAACCACTCCCTTGTGCATTGTACCTTGGTTACGGCATCACTAGTTAACTAAGAGAACCAGTTTAAAACGATGAAAGAGACTTGGAGTCTGCTTAGGAAACGCCATATTTAGATTCCCTCAAGGACAGTGTCTGGAGCAGAGAGGGAAAACCTGAGCTGAGTTGGATTTGAGATGGCTCCCCAATCCTGGTGGCCCAGGGACAACAGAAGGATTGGATTAGTTGTGAGCGAAACTGTTGTAATCCTACAGGATTCGTTGACTGTTTTTTTCAAAAGTAGATCACCTGGTCTTTCTTCCTAATGCCTCTTAGTCTGTAAATTCTACTGGCACGTCACTCGAAGTCAGCCGCCTCCACAAAAGCATTCCGCTTTACTTGCTCCGCGGATTGAGAAGCTCCTGTTTCATGCCCTGGCTCCTGGTTCTGCTGCTCCTCTGATGGAATAGCTGTCTTCCGGATCCAGGAGGTTCACTGCACAGGGATCTCAGGTCCAGAGGATGCGCTCTACTCCTAGCTCTTTCTGATGATGTAATCCCTCCTCCTGCTTCTCCGAGAATGGCATTCAGCATCATAGCCTCCACTGAAGGTGGGCTGTGACTGTGCATGAGGGACAATTTCGGGGCTTGAAGCTTGAAGGGTGAGAATTCTTCCACTGAATCACCCAGGCTCCCTTCCCTCTAAGTTCCACAAACCACTCACTTGTTGCCATCTAGTCAGTTAAATCTCTTAGTGACCCTATACGACCGAGAACTGCCCTTGTGGGTTTACTAGGACGCTAAGTGTATATGGGGGTGGAAAGCCTCATCTTTCTCTCTGTGGAGCGGCTGGTGGTTTCAAACTGCTGACTTGGGGGATTGCATTACGCCTAACCCACTGTGCCGCCAGGGATCCTTCACAAACCACAACGCAATGAAGGTGATGACAATGTTACGTGAGAGAAACCTGTGTGTTTTAGAGTAGCATTCTCTGCTTTCTCTAGGTTTAATATCCGTTGAAACGGTCATACAGAACTCACAGGGGAAAAAAAATCATACTCAAAGGCTTTTAATGCCAGTGAGAAATCCCCAAGAAAAAAAAATTTTTTAAAGAGAGAGAAATTCCTAAGGACAAGTTGTTTATCAGGATATGTTACAAAGTTCTTTCAGGTCTGCTAATAAAGGCCCACAGGTGCATACTGCTCAATTGTAAGCCTCAACCCAAAGGCAGGCATTCAGCTCAAGCTCTGTGGGTCAGCACGTCCAGCTTCCCCGTTTAAGTGCCCAGAGGCACCTCACTCCGCTGCAAGTCAGCATCCGGCACAAAAGCACTCAGCTTTCCTTGCTCCTTGGGTTGGGGAGTCCACCACTGTGCTCCATGCTCTGGCTCCTGGTTCTGCTACTGCTTCTCTGAGTCACAGCTGACTTCCCGATCCAGGAGGTTCACTGTGCAGGCATCTCGGGTCCAGAGGTCCTGTGTTCTCCTTCTAGATCTTACTGGTAATGAGTTCCCTCTTCTTCCTTCTCAGAGGGCTCATTTCCTGCACAGCAGAACGGCACTCCAGGGAATTCTGTTCCCAATTACTCATAGGTGAATCCTATCAGTATCTTTCCCCCACTTTCTTACCAGATCCATGCAGGAAAAGGTCCTTTGGTGGGAGTTTGAGACTTGGGCTATTAGAACCAAATTAAATAATTCACTGCCTCTGCAACCCATGCAAAGAATAGGGATACTCAGTTAGACAGGACTATGGCTAGATGCCCACCAGTCATTCTTGCCCAGCACAGCAGGGCGCTGGTGGAGGAGGAAGGTGCCTTTATTTTGCTGGATAGAGCAGTATCACAATCAACCCTCCATGAACCATAGTGCCAGCTAAGAAAGCTCTGTGTTGTCTTCTGAAGGAGAGCCGATTGGCTTTGTAATCAGAAGCCTGAGCACCAGTCTCAACTCCACGGAACCCCCATTCCTGTAGACGCTGCCCTCTCGGCTTCTCTAGCCTTGGGTCAGGGCAGCACTCCAACTGGCTGGGGCTCATCCAGTTGTTTCAGGCTCTTGTATGTGGCCTTTTGGTGAACTTTTTCCGTGAGCTTGAACTCAGCCAGAAGCAGGTCAAAGTGCTTAGCTAAGGAAGCTGCTAACGGCCTCCTGAATGTCCTATTCCCCTTAGGACATCCATCCATCCATCCATCCATCCATCCATCCATCCATCCATCCATCAGTAAACCTCCCAGAGCCCTGAGGACCATCAAGTGTGCAGCACTCAACGATGAACCCAAACTTGGCAGTTCCCAGCCCAACCAGAGGTACCTGCACTTCCAGAAGGTCCCTGTGTTAAAAATCCTAGGAGCCATTGCTAAATCTGGATACACGCGAGGTCGCTGTGAGTTGGAACCAGCTCAATGAGAAATGTGGCTGTTCTCTTTGCTTGTTTGTTTACTTTTGAACATCTAGGTAGTGATTGAGATGCTCTTAGGAGGTTGAATTGTGTCCCCTGAGACTTGATGTGTAGGTCCAAACCTCAAGCACCTGTGGAAGAAGTCTAATTTGGAACTAGGGTCTTTAGAGATGTTACCAGCCAATGTGGGGTCATCGGAGGACGGTAGGTCCCAATCCAGTATGAGCATCATCCTCAAAGATGAGAAGAGATCGAGAGAGACACAGAGGGCAGGTAGCCATGGGAAGACAGAGGAGAAATTGGAGGGATGTGACGGCACGTCACGGATCTCTGGCGGCCCCAGGAAGTAGAGAGAAGCTGGGAGAGATTCTCCCTCCGAACCTGCAGAAGGATCTGCTCCTACTGACATCTTGCCATTGGACTTCTGGTCTAGAACTATGAGGCCCTAAATGTGTCCTTCTGCGTCACCTCCTTCATCTTTGCCACACTGGTGGTGGGGGTTAGTATGAGTCCATCCCACTCCTGGTGACCCCACGCATGCAGGGGTGAACTGCTCCAGGCATAGAGGGTTCAAGGTGGTGACTTTTAAGAACCACATTGCCAGTTTTTTTCTGAGGTGTCTCCATGCAGTTTCGAACCACCAACCTTTCAGCTAGTAGTGGTCAGGGGGTTAACCCTGGGAAACGAATACAGATCCCGGTCTCTAGCCATTCAATGGCAGCGAGTTTGGTTGGATGAAAGTTGACTGACTTCTCAATTCCTAAGAAAACATCCAGATAACCTTCTAGCCTCACCCATGTCGCAACAAAACCAAGAGGTTCCTTTTATTGTGCGTCTTTTTGATGTGCAGGGCTTTTTCTTTATATTTTATTTTTATTTAACGAAAACCCATTTACATCACTGTCTGCATAACATGTCACTTGTTTGGGGATCACAAGGAAGAGTCCTGGGGTTCAGGAGTTTCAAGTGTTTGGCTGGTAATGGAAAGTCTGCAGTTCAAACACACCAGTAGCTCCAGGGGAGAGAGGGAGGGCAGTCTGCTTCATAAAAAGTTACACCCTTGACCCCCCTGTGGGGTGGTTCTACTGAGTCCTACAGTGTCACTATAAACTGGAATCCATTCACAACAGCCGGGTTTCTTTTCCTTCATTTTTATTGTTTTGAGTTACAATAAGAGAAAATCAGTCCCACCAAAAAACAAACAATAATAACAAAACTGAAAGAGAAAATAAAAACCTATTGTCTTGTCAATTCCTACTCATAGTGACCCTATAGGACAGAGCAGAACTGCCAGCAGGGTTTCCAAGGCTACAATAATTTCTTTCTTTTTTTAATAAATCATTGTATTGCGCTGTCGTACAACTCTTATCACAACCCATCCATCCATCCATCCATTGTGTCAAGCACATTTGTACATTTGTTTCCAGCATCATTCTCAAAACATTTTCTTTCTACTGGACCCCTTGGTATCAGCTCCTCATCCTCCCCACCCCACCCCTCCCACCTTCCCTCCCTCACCCTTGATAACTTATAAATTATTATTATTTCTCCATGTCTTACACTGTCTGGTGTCTCCCTTAACCCACTTTTCTGTCATCTGTCCCCCAGGGAGGGGGTTATCTGTAGATCATTGTGATCGATTTTCCCTTTCTACCCCACCTCCCCTTTCCCTCCTGGTATTGCTACTCTCATTATTGGTCCTGAGGGGTTTATCTGTCCTGGATTCCCAGTGTTTCCAGCTCTGATCTGTACCAGTGTACATCCTCTGGTCTAGCTGGATTTGGAAGGGAGAATAGGGTTCATGATAGTTGGGGGGGTAGGGGGAAGTATTAAAGAACTAGAGAACAGTTGTATATATGTTTCACTGGCGCTATCCTGCACTCTGACTGGCTCATCTCCTCCCCGTGACCCTTCTGTAAGGGGATGCTGCCTACAGATGGGCTTTGGGTCTCCACACCGCACTCCCCACCACAGATGTGCTGAGCACTTAAGCCACTGTCTCCCCAGGACTTGGCTCGGAGGCAAGAATACATCTATACAAAATTGCTTATCTGTGTATAGAATCTTGCTTGAAGGCTACATGAGCATATGAGAGCACTGGGAGCCTCCAAGGAGAAGGCTGGGTGTCTGCCCAGCAACCTGGTGGGATAGAGGCTTTTCACTTGGACGCTTTCGTTCTCCTTGGAGGTAGAGTCGGATAAATGACTTCACTTCCTTGCATCCAAACAGAAGCTAAGAATAATGTCAACACTACCACTTTGGAGGGGGTGGTTCAGGAGGTTTGCCCTGGGATGCTGCTGCCAAATTAGCATGGCTGAGGAAGGGGGCGGGAGGGCTTAAGTACTGGGACAGCAAATGACATCTGTTGACTGAGGGAGGATTTCAACTTGGTGTGTCTAACCTCACTTGGGTTTTACGTTAATTTTCTATTTTTAAAATTCTTTCATTTTCTTCCCGATTCAATTAACACGTTTTTATTTAGTGCCTAACTCCCTGTCCAGTGCTGTCCTAGGAATTTGAGGAGATATAAAAGAAGCCTGCAGGAAACTATTTTTAAAGGTCTTGCCAAATGTGGTGATCACTGTGGAATGGGGTGGCTAGAAAGCTGTCTTGGAAGCAGAGAGACCTGAAATGAGCCGTGGTGAGGAGTGGAAGGCTTAGACAGATGGACGGAGGCTCCGCAGGACGTGCCACTGGCTGAGAGAAGCAGCTCAGTGTCTGCGGAGTGCCTGCTGGGAGGGCCTAGAAAAGTGGTCCAAGACACAAGGCTACTTCAGGAAGGCCCTGGAGGTCAAAGAGAAGTCCTGGAGGGAAATGCCGTGTGAGCAACCAAGTCAAAGGAGAAATGAGCCTGGGGTTGACACAGAGAGGAGGGAGCAGAGAAACCAGGGAAACCAGATGCAGAGACCCAGATATAAAACAGGGAGGGTTTGGATGAGACTGTATCAGAGGAGTCCAAGGAAAGAATTCCAGAGACCTAGCAGAGGAGGTGACTATGGAGACTTGAGCATGGACAGGACCATCAGCCAAAGAAGGTTCACACATCATTTTACCATTTCCAACCAGGAGGAAGGTTCGCTTCTCTTTCCTCCCACACCAATTGACTCCTTCAAAGAGTTTGGTTGAAATATCCAGCGCAAACAGAGATTCATCTGTCTGTTTTCTCAAGAGCAATGTCTGGCCCTTGCTAGTCGCCCTGGAGGGCAGGCAGTTCTGATACCTGGTGACCTTGTCAACAACAGTTAGAAGAAATGCTGCCCAGGCTTGTGCTGCCTCTGTTGGTCTGCTCGAGTCCACTGTGGCGCCCACTGCATACTCTGAGTGAATCACATCCCAGCAGGTCAGCAATTCCAAACCAGCAGCCATTCTGTGAGCATAAAGGAAGGGGGGGGGCAGTGCTTTCTGCTCCAGTAAATATTTACAGCCTTGGGAACCCCGAGGAGCAGTCCTACTCTGTCCTATAGGGTCACTATGAGTCAGAATTGACTCAATGACAATGAGTTTCCAACCTATAGAGCTCATCTACCAGCACTCTGTTGGACAATACTTTATTGTGGCCCATAGAATTTTTAGCAGTAGATCACCAGGCCTTTCTTCCTGGTGTGTCTTAGTCTAAGAGCTCCCAGGGAAATCTGTCCACCCTGGGCAACCCTGCAGGTATTTGAAATCCTGAAAGCTTCCAGCATCACAGCAACATGCAAGCCATTGCTTAGGCCTTGTAGGTCTAGGGCTGTCGGTGCAGATATTACCCATTGGGTTCAAAGTTCCTGTGGGCAGGTATCACCTTTTATGGGCAGTAGGTATTCATGAAGAAAATAAGATTTAAATGAAATGAAACTTAAAAAAAGATTTCTAGAAGGACTAGCAGTGAAAAAAATGATTGAAATTAAAATGTGCACAAATTTTAAAGTTTTACTCTGGTTACTCAAAGGATCAAAAGCTTGTGGTAATACAATTAGAAAAAAATAATTACATGAATAACAATTACTACAAGAAAAAAACGTTCTAGAATTGAATATGATGGCAATTGTCAACTTTTGATATGATTGAATTTTTGAGTTGTATGATGTGTGGATAAAGTGTTAATAAAACTTTTAAAAATTAATAAAAAAAACATAATTATAATAAAAAAATTTAAAGCTTGTGGTAAGAGTGCTAAAATCATTTTACTCCTCAGCATAAGTGTTGCAATACATTAATGATAATAATCAAGTAATATTAGTGGCAGAATAGGGTCTGCAATTGAGTGGAACACTTCACGTATATTTAACACAAGTGTTTATGTCTCTGGACCCCCAGATCAGCATTTGGAAACCAGCCGCTGCTGCAGGGGAACGATGAGGCTTTCGATTCCTGTAGAGTTACAATCTCGGAAACCCAAAGGCAGTTCTACCCGCCCTGCAGGTTCATGGTGAGCTGGACTGGCTCAAGGGCAGTGAGCTTTTTGTTTTGATTAGATGCGAAAACAAACACCTGTCATTGTATCCGTTCTAACTCCTAGTGACCCTCTGTAGGGTCTCCAGACAGCCTCATCTTTCTCCCTTTGAGCTGCAAGTGGGTTTGAACTGCTAATCCTGGGGTTAGCAGGACAATGCCTTAACCCACACCGCCAGCAGGACTCTATCAATTCTTAGATCATGATTATGATCAACCACACTTTACCCAGACAGGAAACAGCTACAGAGAGGTGAAGAAACGTGGCCCATCAGGAAGCGTTGGAGCTGGATTGGAGCCTGGCATTTCCATCCCTGGGAGCTTTATTCTTTATGATGGGTACACAGTGGAGCGGGTACAGTGCCAGTGCTGTCGGTGGTGCCCAGGAAAGGTTCTCTTGAAGGAGCCCTGGTGGCACAGATGTTAAGCGCTCAGCTGCTCGCCCCGTGGCCCCTAGTGGACCCCATCCCATCAGCCGGGGGGCACCCTGGGGAGCAGTTGGGCTGCCTTTCCAAGGCTTTTTACTCCCACAGAAAGTTGGTTTGGGAAACTCACGGGGCAGTCCCCCCTTGTCCTGCAGGGTCTCTGAGTCAGAAGTGAGTGCAGGGTTGGATGTACTCAGCTGGATAAAGATGTAGCAATCTGCTTCAGTCCAGGCTTTTGTTGTTCTTGCCGTGTAAACCCTGGGGGACCATGCTCTTCCGTCCTCTGGGTCGCAGTGAGGCAGAGACTGCGGGAGGGCAGTGGGTGTGCGGTACCAGCAACACAAGCCTCACATTCTCACCTTGGCCTCCAAATTCTCACCTTGGCCTCCAAAGGGCAGCCCCCTCCCCTCATTTTTATTAAAAGCCCTGCTTGATTTGGAGACTCTTAAAATAAGTTGTCATATGATGAAAACAAGCCGCCGGGCGCCCCCTCCCCGGCGGCCGCGCAGCTGTCCGCCCTCCCCCGCGCCCGCCGCGCCCGCCGCGCGCATTCCAACTCTCTGAGGTCACGGCCGCCGCGGGCCCAGGGGAGGGACGCCCGCGCCGCCGAGCTGCCCGCGCCGCGCGTCCCGTGTCCGGCCGCGCGTCCGCCCGCCTTCCTGCTGCCCCCGCGGGGCCTCGCCGTGCGGCGTGCCTGGCCGCCGGCCCTGCCCGGGGATGGTCTGCGGGCCGCCGCGCGGGGCACAGGCAGTGGGGCGCGCGGGCCCGGGGAGCGCGGCGGGGCGCGGGCCGGAGGATGCGGGAGCTGGAGCAGGTGAGGGGGCGGCGCCGGCCGAGGGGCGCGCGGGTTGGGGACCCCGAGTGGTCGTGCGCGGGGGTGGGTGGGGTGGAGATGGTGTCCAGGAGGACGGGTCTTTGAGTTGCCCGACCCGCGGCTGGCGCGCAACAAAGAGGAAAGTCGGCCTTGCCCGGCCCCTGGGTCGACTCGAGGGACTTGCCCGCGGGGTCTTGGGCGCCCTTCCAGTGGGCAGGGGATCCCCACCAAGGATCGCGGCAGTGTAACTCCGGATCGGGGCTTGGAGCTGTTTGGACGTGGTGGTGCCTCTTGGAACGTGGCAAGGGGGGAGTCTTGCGGGTAGCTTGGGCCAGAGGGGGCGCGGGGAGGGAGTGTTTTGGTGACGACTCGTTTTGTTTCGGGAGGAACGCGTGTGTTTACTCTGGAAAGAAGAAAAGCGCCGGTCTGCAAATTCCGACTATTTCTGCACGTCCCCATTAGATCGGTCGCTCTTGGCACGCTCGTCCTAAATTTTCCTTTTTTGCTGAGAAAGCCTTTTAAGAATAGCTGCGCTTCCAAACAGGGAGCCCAGATGGATGGCGCAGTGGGTTAAGAATTGAGTATGTATCTGTCTTCTTACTACACAATGGAAACATTTTATGGAGAAAGAAACAAAGTATCTCCTAGCATTTTCCTTCAAAAGTGATTGTTAATTGTTTTGTTAATTGTTAGAAGTGAATGATGTGTACTTGAGTAGTTATCTAAGTAACTCCAGGCACAGTTGCCTTTTATTTATTGCTTATTATTTTACACTTGAAATAGACCAAAAAAACCCTTAAATTTCTATTTCTACATCTTACTTCTCAAACATTCACACCTTTATGACCTCAATTGGTAGCAAATATTACATATATCTGAAAAGAATACATAATGGACAATTTTGTTTCAAGCAAAACATTATTTCAACACAGTGGGTTTTATATACAAGCAAGCAACCAAGCCATTTTCATTGATTTATCACAGGGGTGGGTGGTGTCCTGGGAAATGGAGCTGATTACACACATACCTGAACTTACACACATACCTGAACTTACACACATACCTGAACTTTTCCAATGACAACTACTCCTCCCTCCCCAAATTAAGTAAACATTGACTTTTTCTTATGCCTGAGACTGCAACACATTTCAAATCTCGGAGACAATTGAAAGTTTTATTCCTGAGTTTGCTTAATCAGAGCTCAAGTTAATAATTAAGCTAAATAGTGTAGTATCTGCTGCCTACAAGGCCAGATTCTAACTTTAGAGAGAGGAGACGACCATGTTTGGACATCATGGAATACAAACATTTCTCTCCTCTGCAGAAACATTTCATCTCTACTGCTCAATATGCCCTTTATCTAGTTCATGCAAATTTCATGTAAAAATTGAAATCTACCACTTCATATCATGATGTTAAGGACAGAGCATCTTCGTAAACTTAAATAAACACTGCTGGTTTATCAGGCCATTTTTCTAGTTCAAAAGCTTATTTTTTTAAAGGTGGTAACTTCATTTAGTTTGTATCCCTGAAGCAACCAAGTTAAAATTCAGTTAAGAAACTGAATTACTATACAAAGGCTCTCACCCTGTACTTTCTGCTGTCCTTCTCACTAAGGTTCTGTCTAGAGCACTCAGCAGGGGCCATTAGTTAACAGTGCTTTTGTGTGTGGTCTTCCTTTTTGGTCTCTTATTTTTTTCAACTTTTCTTTTTCTGACTACCTGGAGCTATCCCAGAGCAGAGACAAAAAAAACAAACAAACAAAAAAACACATCCATATAACAAAAGCAAAGGAAACTTAAGTGAAGGTCCTTATTAGAGACACATTTCCGGGTGTAATTATAGCATCGGTGTCACCTCTTTAAGCAGAGCCCTGGTGGCAGTTCAAACTCAGACAGTTCCTGGGCTTAAGACGAGACTGTGTGCCCCGTACAAAGGCTACAATCTCGGAGAGCACATCCAGTTTCTCTAAGTTGAATCCATAGCAGTGGATTTTTCATGTAAGCCTAAGGGCAGCGAGGATTTAAGAGTCGTTGATTTCTCACAGGGTCCGCCACACACATTTGTGTGGCAAGGAATTTCAAAAGTTTGTCAAAAACTAAAAGTGTACTGCCATTGGGTTGATTCTGATTCATAGTGACCCTACTATACTCACTGCCATCTAGTCGATGCCAACTCCTGGTGATAGAGTAGAAAATACAGGAGAGGTTAGAACCATCCCCGTGGGTTTCCTGGACTACTTACTGGAGCCACTGGAAATTTGAACTGCTGACCTTGTGATCATAGAACCAAAAGGCCACCAGGGCTTCTATAGCAGAGTAAACCTGCCTCTTAGGGATCGCTAAGTTTTACAGCTTTACTGGAGCAGAAAACCTCATCTTCCTTCCTCGAGCGGGCTGGTGGGGTCCAACAGCTGGCCTTGTTAGCACCTCCCCACCAGGGCTCTTTCCAGTTTGGTACAGACTAATGTAATAGCTAAACCCTGCTCTCTAGCTCTGCCATCCCCTAGGCTCATGCCCATCACTCCTGGGGGCTGAGACCCTTTCAGGGGAGCGAGGAGTAGAGAGCTAGGCATGAGGGGCTTGGGATCGACTCCCCGCTCAGCCCACCCATGCTCAATGCTGAGGACGCCACTTCTCTGGAGCCTGGGGGTCTGTGTTCGCTACCCTGGAGGGCACCACACCATAGTTCCTCCCCCGCCCCAGGGAACCCCGGGAGGGTCGCTGTGCGGCTCTGGCCCAAGTTCAGGGTGCTGGTCAAGGCTCCCAAAGAACTAAACTCGCTGCCCTCGAGTTGATCCTGTGGGTTTCCGAGGCTGCCACTCTTTACTGGAGTAGAAAGCCCGGGCTTTCTCTCGTGGAGCAGCTGGTGGTTTCAAACTGGCGACCTTGCGGTTAGCAGCCCAACGTGGAACCACAACGCCTCCAGGGCTCCTCCACGTGGGGTCATTGCGCGCTCTCCACAAACTGATCCTCTTCAGGAACAGCCTGGGGCAAAGAACGGAAGCCTCCTTTGGATTCTGGAAATGTATAGGACTTTGTGGTTTTCCAGAGGAAAGGAGAGCTGGGAAAACAAGCCGAGCCGCTCTAAAAACTCCCAGCTGCCATCCGACCCCAGTCGGCCTCGGCCCAGGAGCTGCGGTCCGTTGCGCGCTTGGCGATCCCGCGGCTCCACGCCCGAACGCCCCGGTGCCCCACCCACCGCTCCCGAGAGCCGGGGGCCCGCGCCGGGCCCTTTAAATGTTCCCTCCGGGAAAAGGGGGCCGGTCCGACCGAGCCCGTCCGTCCGGAAACGCGGCCGCCTCGGGAAGGTTCCGGTGCCGCCGCAGCTGCCCGTTGGCCTGGCAACGCCGCCGCCGCTTCCGGCGTGAGGACGCTGGCGGAGCCGGGCAGCCAGCCGCCGCTTGGCCTCGCGGGCATGCTTTGCACCGTCCGCTGCTCTTTATCCCGGGATGGGGGTTAAGGCTTCGCCCAGCGCCTGCTTTGGGCCGCGGCCCCGCGCAGGTGAGGGTCCGCCGCCCCTCGAGTCACCCCACCTGGGAGAGGAGCAGGGGCCTGGCTTTTCAGAACTGCCAAGGGGCTGGCGATCGGTGCATCAGGGGCCTCGGGAGGGTCTTTGATGAGTTTGCAACTCCATCCATTGGACGGCGGAAACGAAGGGTTCTGCAAGTGCTTGCCTTGCTGCACCTGGTTCGAGCCTCACCGCTGCCCTCCGGGAGGAGGGGGAGCATTCGCTGACCCCATAAGTAGGACGGGGCCTGGGACTCTACCCCAGCTTCTTTGGAAGCATTTTGTTGGCAGCTCGCTGGAAGGCTAAACCCCCTGACCTTTGGGATCCCGGGGTGAGTGGGTGGGTGACGGTGGTGGTTAATAAGAGTCACCCATAAAGAAACCAAAACTTGATCCCCTGAGGAAGACAGCTTGGAATGCCCGCACCTAAATTTGGCGCAGCCCGGCTGCCTGGCATGCATGAAGTCAGCCACAGGTGGGGGTAATCACTTGCAGAACGAGGGTGGGGCGGCTTCCAGAAAGGGGGGGAGGGGGAAGCTGATGCTCGGGACACAGCTGCATGGATTTGTCGTGGGAGAAAAGGCAGCCCCAGAGCTGCCAGGTTGCCCCTGTCACCCGCCTTCCTCTTTCCGCAGCGCCAGCGCGGGGGCTCCCTTCGCCTGGCCTTCGCAGGCTCGCTGGCCGTTTAATGGCGGCAGCGGCTGCTGGGTGAGCAGCCTGAGACCGGACAGCGCGCAGCCGCGCGGACACGATCGCTGCCTCCCCGCCTCGCCGACGCTGGACCGGCGGGGTGCTTTTCTCGCCGGTGCCCCTGGGCTCTTGAAGGAGGGGAAAGATGCCACTGCCATTTGGATTGAAGCTGAAGCGCACCCGGCGCTACACGGTGTCCAGCAAGAGCTGCCTGGTGGCCCGGATCCAGCTGCTCAACAGCGAGTTTGTGGAGTTCACGCTGTCGGTGGAGAGCACGGGCCAGGAGAGTCTGGAGGCCGTGGCCCAGAGACTGGAGCTGCGGGAGGTAAGCACCACAGGAGGCCCCAGGTGTCGCGAGCCTGACATCCCAGCCACTCTCCCAAGTGCTGACGGGGTGTACTGGTCGCCCCAAACTCCAAAGCCAAATTCACTGCCCTGGAGTGGGTTCCCCCGCGGAGCTCCCCGACAGGACAGGGTAGAACAGCCCCTGTGCGTTTCCCAGACTGTAAGCCTTTACGACTTTAGAAAGTCTCATCTTTCGCCAAAGGAGCTGCTAGTGGTTTCGAACCGCTGCCAGGCTCCTGTTTAGTCCTGGGGCATTGACAGCGTGTCCCTGGCCGTGATGGGAGTGGAGCCTGCAAGCCCCCATCCGTAAGGAAGGGGTAGCTACAGAATAAGAGACCTTCTCTTGAGGAAGCTCCTGAGGGGAATGAACGTGGTGGGATAAGCCAGCGGCGGATTAACACGCCAGGTGCTCAGAGAGAGAGATGAGGCGTCTGCTCCTGTAAAGATCGACCGCGTGTGAAACCCAAAGAGGCCAGTTCTGCTCCACCCTGTAGGGTTACAATGAGATGACACGGACTCCTCATGGCAGTGAATTTGGTTTGAAATTTTGAAAACTATGGCCTTGGTCACAGTGATATTGCTAGGGTGATCTTGAAGGGGGTGCAAACCGTACCCAGTGACACTGTCACATGGAAAAGACTGTTTATAAAAATTTCAGTAAACATTAAAATTTTATAACTAAAAATATCCTTGTACTTATTTACAACAGCAAAAACATTTTTGTAAGCCCAGCTTCCGTGTATCAATATACTTAAATCGCTAACATTTATGCTAATTTACCTTTAAACAACACCTTGTGAAAGGGGTGAAGGTTTACAGAGCAGATCTGTTGTGATTTTTTTCATCAGCAACGGAGGCATAGTGGGCTTTGTGTCCTCGATTTTTAGATCCCACAACGTAGCACCACTCATCCTCTCCCACCCCGTTTCCGATTTCCATCCTTTCTCCTTTCCTAACCCTTCTGAACTTTGTCCTTGGGTAAAACTGCCCTTTTGATCTCAAATGGTTGATTATTCTAAGGTGTGTGTACAATCCTAATGCTTGTCCCGCCCATAAACCTGTCAATGTCTGATTGGAAACAGCCATGGTGGTGAGTTAAGATGCAGACCAGGAGGATGGTTGTAGGCTTGGGGGTTTCACTGGCCACTGTCTGATGAGTAAGTCTGGTCTTTTTTTGGGGGGTGGGAGGTTTAATGATTTTGAGTTTTGTTTCATATTTTTCCTCTTACTATCCAGGACCTTCTAATGGGGTCCTTTTCAGAAAAGCTGGTCATGATAGCCGGGCACCACCTCGTTCTTCTGGTGTCAGGGTCATGGAGACTGATGTCCATGTGGTCCACTGGACTAATTGTTTCCATGCAGCTTCACTTCATTCTCTATTGCTCTGGATAGTTATTCATTTACCTTTTGAGCCTTCTAATGCACTCTGGTCAGAGCCGTCTTTTAAAAACATTTTTTAAATTCTAAGTTTTTTATTAAAAGATCATTTTATTGGGGGCTCTTACAACTCATAACAATCCGTACATGAATTGTATCAAGCATATGTGTACGTATGTTGCCATCATTCTTTTCTAGACATTTACTTTCCGTTGAGCCCTTGGTATCAGCTCCTCTTTTTGCCCCCCCCCCTTGTGGCCCCTTGATAAATTATAAATCACTACTTTCATATCTTACACTGACCACTGTCTCCCTTCCCCCATGGTTTCTGTTGTTCGTCCCCTAGAGGGTTGTGTTATGTATCAGTCTTTGAGCTAGGATCCTGTTCCCCGTACCTTTGATGTTTCGCTATTCCCAGTCCTCTTCCGGGCTGTCATTATTACCCCGTGACCCTAGCTCTTCAAATCATGACATGGTTGTCATCGTGTGTATAGTTTCCATCGTTACTGTAGATAACTGTAAAAACATTTTATAGTCACTGATTTTTGTCCAATATTGTTATTATAATCAGTATTTGTGAACTAAGTTTTGAAAGAGAGATCCACAAAGGCTTCCACTCAGTCACTAGTAAGTAATGTAACTATTCTGTAATTATTCAGGGAGCAACATTTTATATAACCAGTTTGTTCTTCAACTCTGCTATCTGCTGATTACAGCTCACAGTGACCCTTCAGGACAGTGTGGAAGTACCCCTGTGGGTTCTGAGACTGTAACTGACAGGTGGCCTAGGACTTCTGACCTTCTGGTTAGCAGCCCAATGTGTAACCCTCATTTGGTTGTTAGTATTTATATAATTTAAGGAATATTACATTGAAGCCATTTACACCTATCACATTACCCTATGATTAACATTGGTAATAAACTTTATGGATTTTTTCTTTGTGGTCTGGTATGGGAAGAGGTTCACAGGGTGGACCATGTGTGTGTGTGTGTGTGTGTGTGTGTGTGTGTGTGTGAGTGTGACATCATGGGTTACCACACTGGGTGAGACGTTCCGAATTAAAAGTCGGTGCTCGGTGACCTACTTCCATCAGGACCACAGCTCTCAGAAACTTTCTGGAGCACAGTTGTATTGTGATGTGTGATGGAGCTGTCATGACTCAGAATCTTTTGGAAGGAAACTGACTTTGTTTTGTTTTGTCTTTTTGCTTTAGCTTTTGAAAATGCAAATGTCTGGCCCCAGTGTTATCCCAAATCAAATATGAGCGCATCTGGAAAATGGGTTCTGGCACAGTTCATTGACTTTAATTCATTCAAGAAACATTCATTAACTGTTCACCATGGGCAGGGCATGCCTGAGTTTTGAGTTTGGGGTCCTCTCAGACTGGCTGTGTGACTTTGTACAAATGATTTGACCTCTCTGAGCCCCAGTCATTTGACCTCTCTGAGCCCCATAGTCATCACGGTAGTGTCCCACCCTTGCATGGCATGGCCAGCCACATGGTTGAGGAACTAGACTGTTTCAGTTATCTTTCCCTGGGAAAACCTCACAATCTAGTTGGTAAGAGAGCTACGAAGGGCCCTCATCTATTAAAACTTAAAAAAAAATTAAAGTTGTTTTTAAATGAAATTTATGCACAAATTTGGTTCTTATTAAACAATGTCTGTACCTCTCGCCCCATGGCATGGATTACATTTTCCACAATGTATCAGCAGTCTCCTATTCAGGTTGTTTGAGTTCCACTGTTGTAGCTTCTCTGCTCGTCCTCATCTTCCCACCTTTGCTGTAGGGTAAACGTTGATTGCTTTGTTTCATTTAGAGAGCAGTACTCACTGTGGGTTCCAGATAACAGCTTAAGTTTTAAGTGCTGCACAAGGCCAGAATTAAACCTAGAACTTGAAAAGGGGCTGTAATTAAACCTAGAACTCCGACTTCAGGTGCTTGGCTTTAGGGTAAGAAAAAGATGGAGAAATTGGTTAAACATCTATCCTGTTAACACACTGCCCTGCCCTGGGCGCTCAGGTCAGCCTCAGGCATCACTTTCCCTGAGAACCTTTCTCTGCTGCGGCAGTAGCTCCTACGCCCTCTACTTGCTCACGACAGCAGGGCCCCTGCCCGCTCTCTGGTTGGTATCAACAGTGGGTGCTCCTGGTATGTGCCTGGAACTTACAGTGTTAAATGATCAAGTGATTGGATGGTCACCAGGGATCAAGTTGATCTACTCTTGACTTTGTATGAAGTCCATCAGAGGAATTTCCAGGTAGGAAAATAAGATAAATGTTTAAGAAGAATAACCAGTTTCTCCTTTTGTGACTCCCATCTCTCTTTCCTTCCTTCCTTCCTCCCTCCCTCCCTCCCTCCCTCTTCCATCTGTGCCTCCTTCTCATGAACATACTTCAGTATGGCCTCACAGTAACTAATTACATCTGCAGAGATCGTATTTCGAGGTAAGGCCAAGTTCACAGTCACTGGCCATTAGGACTTCAGCATATCTTTTAGGGAGATGCAATTCGACCCATAGCAAAGAGCTCCCTACTCATTGTTGGCAGAAAGGGCTAGCAAGGGGTCCAGATAGTGACGTGTCCAGGAGATGAGGGGACTGTCTTGGAGAGAGGAAGCGGCAGAGAAGGAACCAGGTCTGAGGAGCGCAACCAGAGCCCGGTGGTGACTTCAGGGTTGGGAACAGTGAGCTTCATGTCAGTTGGATGCTGAGCAGACAGATGGCTATGTGGGCCTGGAACTCAGGTGAGAGAGGCCATCTCGGAGGGAAGAGGTTTGGAATCATCAGTCAAGGTCAGTAATCAGAGCGGGGAGAGAGGGTGGATGCGGCTGTCCAGGGCAGGATGACGGGACCTGCGGGAGCCCTCCGGAGGATGAGAGGAAGCCGAGGCCGAGCAGCCCTCAGAGGAGAAGGGAAAGCAGAAGAGTGGCCTTAGTGACAGGCCCTGCTTAGGTTGGTTCCATCTCTCCCCCTTTGACTTGTTTGTCCCTATTTTGGCTTTTCTATTTTGTTCTTAAGCATCAAGTCTGCCTCGAGAGTCAGCTTCCTGAGGATCAGTATTACCCAAAGCACCGGGGCTGGCATGCTCTCCACCACCGTCGGTTGAAGTGACCCACGGTCATCCCTCTTCTGTCAGTTACGAAGTCCACAGGGGTTTCAGTTATCTCAGGCTCCGAGAAGAAGCAACTTCCTTCGGCTGTGGGTGTGTTCAGAGACCTTTTCCCCTTCATAACTAGAAGAAAGAGGCAAGAGGAAGTGAGTGACCTTGTCCATGGAGAGACATCATCGTTTCCAGTGAACCCCAGAGCACGGCATTTGGATGTTTGTCCAGCAAACCCGTCCTTTGGCTCTGCAGCATGCGAACAGTTGGGGCAGCCCCAGGCCTGATCTCAACAAATGACTGATGAGAACTCATCCCAGTGGGGCAGCACCTGCTCTTAGTTTGTGCCCCCGCAGCATCCATGTGCTTCAAACCCAGAAATAGTGGTTTGTTGCTAGTCTGCATTATTCTCCCGCCAAGCAGTCCTTGATTCCACGGCAGGTAGATTTGTCAAAGCAATCAGAAGTGACTTGGTGGCATGAGTTGGTTTGGGTTTGGGGCCTCTGCTTCAGCTGAAATTTGAAACCGAATCTTCCCACTTCTTCCTTAAACAAATACCATCCCATATCTACAAGGACAGTGACTAAGGTTACAAAATAATACTCAGGGCCATCAAATCATATGGTAGTGTTTAATTTTTTGTGAGCTGGGTGAGTGCACAAGTGCTTGCTTTAGTCTCCCTATGTCCTTTGGATGTCTGATATAAATTAAAAAAACCTTAAAAGGCTCATGCACTTCGATTCCATTTCATTAGCTTCAGCACACGCATTCCGTTTCATTAGCTTTAGCGTGTGCTAACTTGTTTCTAAATTCTTCATGTTTGAAGGATGGAAAGTGACTTGTAAAAAGCAGGGGAAGAGAACGTTCCCTCCCTGTGGGAAAACGTCTCTGTCCATTATAGCAACAGCTTCCCTGCGCTGGTGAAATTCTCCGCATAACTTCCATTCCGAGTTTCACAACATTCTTTCAAGCAGGGCCACGAGAGGCTTTAGAGGATTTGGGGAGAATTAAAAATCGAACCAAATTTGTAAGCTGCTGTGGTGGAGGCTTGAAGAAGGTGGTGAGACTGGAGGCCATTAGCAAGGATGGCCAGTTCCTTGCCACAGGTCACCTCGGTGGACTCAGCTGGCTGGAGTGAGTCTGCACGTCAGGTGGGCAGGCATGAAAACCTGGTGCCTTGGAGAGAAAGACCTGAACTGACCCAGCTGACGGAGAACCGTGTGGAGAACCCGGACACAAACTCTAACCTGCCTTGTGATTGTGAAACCAGAGAAGAGGTGGGTCCGGCCCCGTGTGACCGAGCTGAACTGCCCTGTAAGGTTTCCTAGGCTGTAATCTTAAAAAAAATTTTTTTTAAATCATTTTCTTGGGGGTTCATACAACTCTTATCACAATCCGTACATACATCAATTGTATAAAGCACATTTGTACATTCGTTACCCTCATCATTATAAAAACATTTGCTTTCCACGTAAGCCCTTGGCACCAGCTTCTCATTTTCCCCTCCCTCCCCCCACCCCCTCCCCCCTCCCTGATGAACCCTTGATAATTTATAAATTATTATTTTGTCATATCTTGCACTGTCCGACGTCTCCCTTCACCGACTTTTCTGTTGTCTGTCCCCCAGGGCAGAGGTTATATGTAGCTCCCTGTAATCGGTTCCCCCTATCTGTTCCACCCTCCATCCACCATCCCAGTATCTCTACTCAGCACTGGTCCTGAAGGGATAATCCGTCCTGGATTCTCTGTGTTTTCAGTTCCTATCTGTACCAGTGTACATGCTCTGGTCTAGCTGGATTTGTAAGGTAGAATTGGGATCGTGTTAGTGGGAGGGGAGGAAGCATTTAGGAACTAGAGGAAAGTTGTATGTTTCATCGGTGCTACACTGCGCCCTGACTGGCTGCCTCCTCCCCGAGACCCTTCCATAAGGGGGTGTCTATTTGCCTAGGCTGTAATCTTTATGGGAGCAGACCGCCCGGTTTCTTTGGTGGTTGTTGCTGCTGCTGTTTTGTTTTTCTTTTCTCCCATGCAGTCACTGGTGTGGATTCAAACTGCCAACCTGTGGGTTAGTATCTGGGCCCTTTGCCATTGTGTTCCCAGGGTCTCTCACCCAGGCATGAACCCCAAAGTTGGAAGTTCAGATCTGATAGAGGAGCCCTTGGAACACAGATGGGCGGTCTGCTTCCCAAAGGTCACCACCATGGAAAACACTGAGGAGCCTAGTTCTTCTCAAAAATACACGAGGTTTCCCCATGAATTGGAGTCAAGGGAGGGGAGTTGCCCCGAGAGTGTCCTGCTCCTTCAGGAAGGCGTGGACCTGCCCTTGGTCAGGCCAGTTTTCCTGCCTTGTGATTTCCTTTCCTTGGGTCAGCCGTAGGTAGCTACCACCTCTGTTTATTTCTCGAGAAGCCTAATGGATTGACCAAGACACTGACCAGTAGAGTTAGAACTTGGCTTAAAAATTTTTTTTAATATGTCTATTTTAAGTAACTATAGATTCACATGCAGTTGTAAGAATAGTACAAAAATGTCTGTCTAAGCCACTCTTGACTCAGTTTCCTCCTATTGTAACATTTTGCAAAATTTTAGTACAACATTGCAATCATTATATTGACTTTGACTCTGATAGTCAAGTCACAGGACATTACCATAAGGATCTCTCATAGTCAAATACACACACACACACACACACACACACATATCCACCTACACGTTCTGTTTAACCTCTCACTTCTCTTAAACTTCTGACGACCATTAATATATTCGCCACTCGTACAGTTTTGCCATTTCAAATATGTTATATAAATGGAATCTGTATATAAACTTCTTTGACATTTTTCTCTTGGCTTTGACTCTCAGCTCTGCCCAATATCAGTTGGATAACTTTGGGCAGATTGCTTCTCAAATCCATGTGTTTCTCAGCCCCACGTGGGACGATTGTATCTAATTAGGGGCAGTGAGGATTCGAGGCTAAATGGAAATCCTCTAGCCGAGGAGCTGGTATTTCAGAGGATGGTCTTCATCGCTGCTGCTACTTGCGACTCCTATTTTCCCCTGTGACCAACCAACGTCTCTTCAGATGAGCTTTTTTTATTTTGCAAACTCATTGTTTCCTGCATTTACCAAGCGAGTACATGCTTCTGCACAAATAATGTAAAGCACCACCAAACGCTGGCAAGCCGACCGTTTCCACGCTCACCGATTCCATGCTCACCGATTGCACGCTCACCAACCGGCTGGGGTTCATCAAGCCATCACATTTCAGTGGTCGTGCTGGAATTTCTGTTTTCATTCCAGCTGCAAGGAACTTGTACAGTGTCACCGCCTTGTTGCCCTCAAGAAACCCAGGGCTTTGGAGTTCCTTTGCTGCAAACCTGCTGTTTCCCGCCAGCCCGGTTCCCCTGTGTTTATGAGATTTTCGTTATTTATGAGGTCTGAGCTTGGTTGTGTGTGTGGTTTTTGCTTTAGGCTATTTCACTTTCAAGATGCGTATGTATATATGCCCAGTGCGATGTTCTTTTTCTCTTTGAACTTAGGCTTTAATGGAGGATACAGCGATTAATGAAATAACCACAAACAAATTCTACAATCTATACTAAAAACCGAAGGGAAGAAAAAATCTGAAGACAAAACACAGGTTTCAGAGTCTCTTCTTACATCCATGTTGCCGTTTCCTTCTTCCATTTATTTAGTTTATTTTGGGTAGTTTCACCAGCACACAGTTCCCATGTCATAGGTTTCACTGGTCCAATCACATAAGAATTACGCAACCATCGCCACCTTCAATTCCAGGATATTTCTCTTCCCTTGTACGCCTTGTTAGCTCTCTTTCCTGCCCACCTCCCCTGCCATGTCCCTTCGAAACTATTACTCCGTTTGTTTTCTCTGTAGGCTTACCTGTCCTGGGCTTCCTTCCTGTCTCTGTCATTGAGGTGGGGCTGTTTGTTTGTGTTTTGTTTTGATTTTGTGTGTTTTCCTGTAGAAGAGCTCTTTTAAAATCCTGTCTTATAGTCTGCAGTCATGTTTTTATAAGGCTCTCACGGATTGTATTAGATTCTTTGCAAACTCTTGCTTGACCACCCTGCCTTTTATCTAAAGGAAGCTCACATTTACATTTGGTTGGAGTTCCTTCAGAAGGTCAGCCCCTGTGGCGCAGGGAAGACCTTGGCTGCCATCCATTGTGAGTTAGTGTTAGAACATAAGTGGTGGTGGTGACGGTGACCGCTGTTGCGTTGACCCCAGGGCATGGCGACCCTGTGTGTGCAGAATAGCACTGGGCTTTGTGGGGATCTCCATGCTGTGACCTTTCAGAAGCCGATCCTCCAGGCATCCTAGGTGGGTTTGAACTGCCAACCTTTCAGCCAGTAATGGAACACGTAACCGTTTGTATTACCCAGGCCTCCTAACTTAAATCCCCGAGGGCAATTTTCTCTCAGCTGTTTGTGTGTGTGTTTTCGAATCCTCATGATTGTCCCATGTGTGGTCTGCCTGTCTAACTGTAGTTTCGCGTTTGCTTTAAGTCCTACACCTCCAGCCATGGAGTCCATTCTAACTCATAGCAAACTGCGTACATTCTAACATGATCTCTGCGAAAGACAAAGGTTCTTACTGTGGCTTTTTTCTCTGTGGAGGAGTTTTCATCCATTTACAGAAGATGGTTCTTCAAGTTTTTTCCCCTGTAGAACATAAGCTCCATCAGAGCACAACTGTCTATCTACTGTTGTCACTAAAGCCAGGCAGAATGCTTTGCTAACTGACCCCCAGTACCTAGAGTGACAGGCTCACAAACTTACCGGGCAGTTAGCTCTCCACTGCCCTGTCGGTCGCCAATTCGATGGCAGTGAGTTTTGGAGTTCGCCTAGCTACTGAATACCTATCGACTTCCTTTACACTTAAGATTCTTATTTTGCATTTAGATGGATTGGGTGGACAGCAACAGGTCTTGGTGGCTCGGAGTTTAAGCACTTGGTCGCTACCTGAAAGGTCAGCAATTCAAACCCACCAGCAGCCTTCAGGAGCAAGAGGGGGCAGTACACTTCTGAAGAGATGACACCCTTGGGAGCCCGGTGGGCCAGTTCTACTCTGTGGCCTTGAAACAGAATCCATGTGACGGTTGTCGCCAGGCACGGCCAGCAGTTGGGTTTCGTCAGCCTTAACTCACGGATGATCTTACTGCCTCGGTGGTGAATGTTGACAATCCTTTGTATTACTCAGGCATCCGCACACGTTTATCCATCAGGTGTTTACTTC
Organism: Tenrec ecaudatus; assembly: GCF_050624435.1. Taxonomy (NCBI): domain Eukaryota; kingdom Metazoa; phylum Chordata; class Mammalia; order Afrosoricida; family Tenrecidae; genus Tenrec; species Tenrec ecaudatus. Next base: position 15,000,401 of record NC_134543.1, read on the forward strand.
ATCGTCTCTTGGGGCTGCCTTTAAAACATGTAAAAAATGATTTCGTTTGAGCAGTTCTGGAACGTTAAGATTGCTGTGTCTGGAGTCCGCTTTCTTGCCAAACTTTTGAGAGTCTGCCTGGTGACCCTGGTGGATGGGGACCTTTTGGGGCGAAGGGCTATGTTGGAATCGAAAGGACGCAAGCATAGGACGCAAGCACCACTTGAGGAAGGGTTCTTGGCCATCAGGTGGTTTTATTTTGAGTTAGCATCTTAGGTATTCCAAATATCCACTGACCTTATCTTGACTGTTACCCGAGTAGACCTCAAGAATTTCACATGCATTTCTTTCGGTGCGAGCTGTTTTCCTGGGGCTTTAAAAATAGCCAGCCTGTAAGGTGAACGTGTGAATCCTGCACGTGTTGTGGGCTAATTCAGGTGTGTATGTAATAAAACAAGGCCATTTTCATTGGTAAGAGTTATAGATAAGATTATAGATATTTCCACTTCAACCCATTGGACCATAAAAAGCAAATTTAAATGTTAGTTTGGCCTACCCAGCTACATAAAGCTTTCCACTTTCTAAAACCAATGATAAATGATCAAGGATGATTATTATTTTTCACTTTAAAACTTTTGATTACTTTTTTAATTTGGCCTGGATTATTACAAACTGGTCACTTAATTAAGTATGAGTTACACACAGACTCGTGGATAAAACTTATATTTTATCCTTTAAAATTATATAATACATCATCACTAGAAATTACAGATTTGGAAACCTGTGTATTTAAAGCCATGATTATGAAGTATTATTCAACCTTTTAGCTTAACGAGAATAAATAAAATGCTGTTGTTATCCAATTTGACTCATGTTGGAATAAAACTGGATTCTTAGGATTTTCAATGCTTGCGTTCTTTGAGGAATTGACTATCAAGCCTTTTTTTGCTTCCCAGGGGAGATTGGTAATACTTGTACCCCCCAGGGACTACCAGACTTATTTATTGTCTAACGCAGTTACAGACCAAGAGAGGTTTCTTAGCCTACTGGCATTTTCACTCGAGAGCTGTACCCAGCGTGCCCTTCATCTCCCTCACCATTAATACGCCACAGTCCTGGGGTCTCCTGAGCAGATGCGGAAGTAAGCCTCATTTGTTTACGTGGCAGGGCCTCCGAGTCCACTTACAGCATAGCAGACATGAGGGCGCTGGCTGTATGGGGGGCTTTCTTGCCCAGGGCTTTTGGTTTCAGATTCCACTCACAGTACTACTGGAAGCCTCAGTGGCCTCCTGCTGCCCGCCGTCCGAGTGGAGGAGCGTGGTTGTGCCTTATCTTTTTTAATCCTCACAGTCAGGGAGGGCGGCATTCGTTTTTCACCGTGGGTGTGTTCTCTGAACTCCTGAGTGGTTGGGTAATGTGCTCAGGAGCACACAGCTCAGAAAGAGAAGAGCCAGGATTGGTTTGCTTTTGTCATATTCTACTTGAACTTTGACTCATAAATTTATGGGGGATGCCCTTTAGCATGTGGTGAACATGTAGAATTTTGCATGACTTCAGGAAGTCCATAGACCTGGCTGTGGACCTGGAGCCTCTCAGATGATGCAGGCTTGCCCACCCCCACCCCCCTTCCTGGTACACCAAGACCCTTTCTCCTTTTTGTTTTGTGACTCGCGTGAGGGTTTACTGAGCAAATCTGTTTTCCATTCAGTCATCCATACACATTTAAGTTCATCTTATTGATTGCAGTCCCTCAATGCAACATCACTGATTACACTTCTCTCTGTGTTTCCTGTTTCCATTACCCGCCCCCGCCCCCTAGTCATTGTGACCTTTGCCCTTGTGAACTTGGCCGAGTGGATGATGATTTTAAGGTGTGTGAACCTCCCTACTCTAATAGTCTGCTAAACACTGAGCCACCGGGGTGAGTTCATTTCCAATCTCCCACCAATCTGTGTTTCACCCCTAAGCCTGGTTGTTGTTGTGTTTTTAGTCTTGAAATTTCCACCTTTCTCGTCCACTCTATTCCAGGATGTCTCGTGTGATCCCTTTCAGAGGGTAGTTGGTCGTAGCCAGGCCCCATCGCGCTCTCTGGCTTCCGGGTGGTGGAGACTGGTGCCAGTGTGGTTCTTTAGTCCATTGGGCCAGTTGCCTCCACGTGTCTTTGAGTTTCAGCTTTCCTCCAGACAGGGAGAGACCAGTGCTTGCCATTTAGATGGCCGCTCGTGACCTTGGAAGGCCGCCACTCATCCAAGCAGGATGTCCAATTCTGTCCTTGCCTCAATTTGTCTTTCTCCAAAGCCAACGTTTGGATTATTGGCGTGCAACTCAGGACCACCTTGTTTTTAAGAAAACAATCTGCCCAGGAAAAATACCCCCTCCCCTGCCCTGAAGTGCCCCTGCTAATGGCCTGCATCTGAAGCTCTCAACAGAGGCCACTTGGGGGTATTGACTCTGAGCCCGGCCCAGGACTCCGGGCGACCCCGCATGTGTCACTGAGCCCAATGGCTTGACTGCCTGGACTCCCCTTTTGTAGTCTCTGGGTGGCCCCAGAGCCGCCATCCTTTCAGCCCTGCTCAGGAAATAGCCCCTCTCAGGGAGCAAAGACGGGTGGCGGGGGCCACGGGTGGCGGGGGCCATGGGCGGCGGGTGGCACAGGTAAGTGCTTGGTGACTCACAGAGAGGTTGGGGCATACATCCACCCTGAGGCACTTTGGAAGGGAAGCTGGGTGGTCTACTCAGAAGACCACAGCCATGCAAATACACGGGGACTGGCGTTCAGGAGGGCTGACTCGGTGGAGGCTGGTTTGGTGTTTTGCTGTTGAAATTTGAAAATGTAATCTGAAATGGTAGGCTGTTTATGGCGACTGGAGAGTGATGACAAGAAGAGCTAATATTACACTGGAACGGACTGTGTATGAGGCATCTTGTAAGTGCCTTAGATGTTTTTTCACTTACTTGGTTCCTGCAACAAGCCTATGAATGAAGATCTCCTAACTTCATCTCCATCTTACAGATGGGTAAACTGAGACACAGGTGTTAAGTAACCTGCCCCAGGGCCACGTGGCAGGAAACACAGCTGGAACCATTCTTCGCAACTCCTTGGTCCGCATCATTCCTCCCACTGTGTAACTTTGAGGCCCCTTCAGGTGGCCTGCAGTGGGGCTCAGACCCTAACCACAGGGCCACACTGTGATGGGGATATGCATAAGAAGCGATATTAATTATAATTAGGCTAGATCCCAGAGGTGCTCGGCCCAGCTGTTAGATGGGGGGCGGGGGCGGGGTGTCTTTCATGAGCTGTTCCTGGCACGGTTGGAAGCATCAGGCTGATGACACACCAGGGGAGTTCTGTGCTGATTCTCCAGAGCAATATCTGTAGCACAGTTTTTGGATGAGATTGAGAGGCTTCTGGCTTCAGAGTCTGAGTCCCAATGAGAAAGCACCGTAGGACCAGTGAGTCTGCTGATGTCCAGCCACACTGAGGGGTGGGGAGGGATGAGCAAGATTTAGCTGCTGTGCCGGCAGTGAAAGATTATTGGTAGGATCCTAGCCTCTCAGGCAATAGGAATTTACCCTGAGTAGAGTCTCTGTTAGAATGTATCTGAAACCTGCTTCCTCCTTTGCTCTGTCTGCCCACTCATCTCACAAGGGTTTCTTTGTAGCAGGGAGCAACAGTAATTCCAACCTGTCAAAAGTGATCGTCAGAAGCGCACGGAGCTATTCCTAAAGGTGCCTGTCTCACTGTATAGTGCAATTACAGTTCCTGAAAATACTGCGCTCACTTCTTGGTCTTTGGCCAGCCAAGATGAGGAAGGAATAACTAAAACTGGAAAGTATTCAGGAAAACATTGTTAAAAATTGTTTCCTGCGAATTAAATGAAGCCTAGCACGGGATGAAAAGGAACTCTGGGGGCAAGGTCAGCAGTTCAAAACCACCAGCCACCCTGAAGAGGGAAGATGAGGTTTTCTCCTCCCATAGTATAGTCTTGGAAACCCACAAGGGGCAGTTCAACTCCATCCTGTAGAGTCCTTGTGAGTCATGTCAACTTGATGGTGGTGAGTTTGGTTTGGGAACACTGGAATATGGGGTGAATTAGCCTGAGGTTCCTCTCTTTGCAAGGAAAAAGAGAAAGGGTTATTTATCCACAGCCCTTTCTTAAGTGTGGACTGAGCTGCTGAGCTGGCCCCTTGAGGCTGGTGAGGAAGAGATCTGAACAGAGCCTTATTGATGAGTTCCTTTTCAGCAGTGGAATCTTAAGGGGGACATGGTTCTGCTGTAGATTAGCCAGAATGACTGGAGAAGGGAAGTTTCTGGCCCCCCCTCAGTCACCCTTCTGGTGGCAGTACAAAGCCCAGCACATGAGTGGCTTTGCCTGTACTGAAACAGTGATCACGCCTCAGTATTTCTCTTAGTCTTGGGTCATAAGATTGGTATACTGGCGTTTTTTTTCTTCAATCTTAGTTTCCTTACAAAAGTGTTGTTTCGGCGTTCAGGACTAGATCTCTTTGTTCACAGCAGTGATGGTATCTTGCTTTCTGTAATGCGGGCTGGTCTTTCCCGGCTCCTGGAACGTGAGCTCTGGAAGGGCAGGATTTCCTCTCTTATTCCTTGCTTTCTCTCCAGTCCCCAGAGCAGTGTTGAACGGTCGTTGGTGTTCAGTCAGTAGTCACCGGATGGGTTGATGAATCTAAGGCATTTATCCATTTTTCTGAAGCACTGCAGTATAAAAATACACTTTAAAATTTGTGATTAAAAATATATAACAAAACATTTGCCAATTCAACAATTTTCACACTTACAAATCAGTGATAGATAACTCAAACCAAACTCACTGCCGTCGAGTCAGTTCTGACTCACAGTGACCCTATAGAACAGCAGCGCTCAGCCTGTGGGTCACTTCCCCTTTGGGGGTTGAACGACTCTTTCACAGGGGTCTCCTAAGACCATCAGAAAACACAAACATTTCACAATATATAATTACATATTGTTTTGTGATTAATCACTATGCTTTAATTATGTTTAATTATGTTCCATTTGTAACAATGAAAATACATCCCACATATCAGATATTTACATTAGGACTCATAACAGTAGGAACATTACAGTTATGAAGTAGCAACAAAAATATTTTTTTCCATCTTCATTCTTTTAAAAAAAATTTTCAATCTTCAATCTTTAAAGAGAAAGAAAAGCTAATCAAGTTTTTCTCTTTTTTTTACATTTTATTATGGGCTCATACAACTCTTATCACAATCCACACATATACATACATCAATTGTATAAAGCACATCTGTACATTCTTTGCCCTAATCACTCTCAAAGCATTTGCTCTCCACTTAAGCCCTCTGCATCAGGTCCTCTTTTTTCCCCCTCCCTCCTCGCTCCCCCCTCCCTCATGAGCCCTTGATAATCCACAGATTGTTATTTTGTCATATCTTTCCCTATCCGGAGTCCCCCTTCACCCCCTTCTCTGCCGTCCATCTCCCAGGGAGGAGGTCACATGTGGATCCTTGTAATCAGTTCCCCCTTTCCAACCCACTCACCCTCCACTCTCCCAGCATTGCCCCTCACACCCTTGGTCCTGAAGGTATCGTCCACCCTGGATTCCCTGTGCCTCCAGCTCCCGTATGCACCAGTGTACAATCTCTGCCCTATCCAGTCCTGCAAGGTAGAATTCGGATCATGGTAGTTGGGGAGAGGCATGTTAGTGTCTCCACAGGTCTGTCTGAATAGGACAGGCTGGATGAACTATCTGCAGAAAAAACAATGGGATGGACAGTTCCGGGGGGACTTGGGGTGGGTTAGGGGGTAAGGAAGTGGTGTTAACAAACACAGGGACAAGGGAACAACAGGGGACCCAAAATGGTAGTGAGGGGGGAGTGGCAGGCCTGGTGGGAAATGATCAAGGGTAAGGTTGCGTAGAGAAGAGGTATAGCTGTAGCCCAGGTGGGGACAGAGCATGGTAGTGGGGCAGGAGGAAAGTCAAGGGAGATGGAGGAAGGAGCTGGGAGTCAAGGGGCATTTATGGAGTCTAGACAAAGACATGTACATACAAATATATATATGAGGATGGGGAAATAGATCTATGTGTCTATATTTATAGGTTTAGTATTAAGGTGACAGAAGGACCTTGGGCCTCTACTCAAACACTCCCTCAATGCATGAATAATTTCTTTTATTAAATTTGCACTCTATGATGCTCACTCTACTGACACAACTGCTGAAGCCAAAGCGGGTGAACAAGTAAATGTGGTGAAGAAAGCTGATGGTGCCCGGCTATCAAAAGAGATAGTGACGGGGGTCTTAAAGGCTTTAAGATAAACAAGTGGCCATCTAGCTCAGAAGCAACAAAGCCCACATGGAAGAACACACCAACCTGTGTGATTGCGTGGTCCCAAAGGGATCAGTTATCAGGCATCAAAGAACAAAAAAATCATATCATTGGCTGCACACCTCCATGATACGATCGCCGAAGACAAATGGGTGCATAAGCAAATGTAGCGAAGAAAGCTGATGGTGCCCAGCTATCGAAAGAGATAGTGTCTGGGGTCTTAAAGGCTTGAAGGTGAACAAGCGGCCATCTTGCTCAGAAGCAATAATGCCCACATGGAAGAAGCACACCAGCCTGTGCGATCACGAGGTGCCAAAGGGACCAGGTATAAGGCATCATGCAAAAAAAAAAAAAAAAGAATATATATATGTGTGTGTGTGTGTATGTATGTATGTATGTGTGTATATATGTATATATGTATATGTGTATATATATATACCATAGTGAATGAAGGGGGAAGTGCAGAGTGGAGACCCGAGGCCCAAGTGTCGACAACTGGAAATCCCCTCACAGAGGGGTTTAGGAGCAGAGACGGGTAAGTCAGGGTGCGATGTAGTACCCATGAATAACACAGCTTTCCCCCAGATCCTGGATGCTTCCTCCCTACAACTACCATGATCTGAATTCTACCTTGCAGGACTGGATAGGGCAAAAATAATTTTATGGTTAGAGGTCACCAAAACAAAAACTTTTAAAGGGCCGCAGCATTCGGAAGGTTGAAAACCACTGCTGTAGAACTGCCCCCGTGGGTTTCCCAGACCCTAACTCTTCTGGGAGCAAAAAGCCAGGTTTCTCTCCCACAGAGCAGCTGTTAGGTTTGAACTGCTGACCTTGTGGTTAGCAGCCTCATACATAACCACTGTACCACCAAGGCTCCTGTCAATGATAGAAATGATAGTATAATGTACTCTTTAAAGAATGATCTTGATTGTGTTTCTGGGTCTTTGTACTCTTCATAGCATCTTAGTGTCCAGGAAAGTAACTCGGATGGATGGGAGCAGGTCATCTGTAAAGATACTGATCCCAATTCATGCCCACGACATCCTCCTTCCAATAATACATTGAAATTGGCTTATCCTTTGCTCTTTCCCTGTGGGTTACACATTGCAACCTCAAAGCAATCTGGCCCTTGATGAGTTCAGTTAGTTTCCATTTAATAAAAGTTTCACTCTGGAGGATGTGTGGACAGTTTGCGGAGCCCGTCAGTGCCTCTGGCTGAGATTCACCCCGCTGATATGTCTCGCTACCTGCGTCCCCCAACACATCTCTTACTCATGCAGAGCATGGCCAATGGGATGTACATCGAGGATTTGGTCACGATGGTCCTACAGTTGATGTTCATGTTCCACATGATTTCTACACTCGAAGTCCAAGAGGATTTGCTTATGTTCAATTTGAGGATGTTCGTGATGCTGAAGATGCTTTACATAAGTTGGACAGAAAATGTATTTGTGGCGGTCAAAGTGAAATCCAGTTTTCAGAGGGGAATCGGAAGACACAACCAGGTGAAGGCCAAGGAAGGAAAGGGTACAGGTCTTCTCACTATGATGATTATGACAGATACAGACGTGATGAAAGCCCAAGGTCTGAAAGGAGGAGATCAGCAGGAAGCCTATCTTTGGATTACGATTAGAGAAGACCGTATCATCCTAGGAAGAGTAGACTGACTGGAAGAAGCCATCCCAACCACCACAGACCCAGGTGCAGCCGGAATACCCAGTACCGCTCTGCTTACTCTGCACCGCAAGGAAGACCCGAGAACGGCAGTGCGCGTGACCAAAGGGCGGGTGGGAGGTGCTGCAGTATGATACTGTGTGAATATTTTGCCTCTGGTCTGAAAACTGAAAAGAATGTTAGAGAGCTATAACTACATGGGACAAGGGAAGTCACTTCACGTTTGAAAGTAAGCGTGTTCGTCAATGAAAAGGAACTCAACTCTGGAATTGTGGAGACTAGTCCCTAAGCACAAATAGGTGAATATTGATCCCTGAGTAACAGGCCATCAGAAATGACTGAAAGCTGAAAGGCCTGACCAATAAGGAACACAGCCATAGTCTCCTACAGGGCCTCTCGCTATCCGTCTGTCTGAAACTGAATGGGGAAAGATGGGGTCCAATAGAAACTTTTTCTTGGTTGTCTCTGAAGGGAGGCAGGGCCCCTTTTTTTGCAATTGCTGGCAGATGTTGCCTTGGTTTATTCTGGTGCCAGTGTTTCTGCTGAATTGTTTGTTGGTATCGTGAGTTTATTTACTTGGACACCACCTGCCATGTACATCTTCCTTAAACTACCGTCTCCTGGGTAATGCCAAGAGCATTCTTGACAGCCAGTTGGTGTGTCCCCTCCTCCTCCTCCTCTCTCATAGTATATTCAGGAAACATTTATTCAGTCCTTAGTGTGGGCAGGAAAGTAGATACCATGTGTTTATTGTCAATAAATGTCTACTGTGCACAGTTTAGTGAGTCACTAACGTCTGGCCTCATTGCTTTGAGGGGTATTGATAATATTTTGCACCACTCATTCTGATGTGTGTGTAACAACCCAGCATGCTATCAAAGAGGAGTCATTTTGTGGTTGTCTGCCGTTTGTAAAAAGTAATCAGTATTTCTGTTTGCCTCCTATTAATACAAATAATGAGGCAAATGTTTCATTTGTAATCAGTGGATTTATTGTGCAGTGAAAAGTGTCACTTTGAAAACCCAGGGGACATTTGTTATTGTTAGTTCTTGGCGTCCCCATTTACATTTTGATTAGCGGACGGTCGTGGTTGATGTTTTTCCCTTGGCTGTAGAGTGGATGTGTCCACTGATGAAGCCTAGAAGAACGTGGTTAAAACTAGACAGAAAAGGAAGTAACACGTCCTCTATGGTGGCCGAGAGGAAAGAGTTCAGAAGTTGGGTGCTTCATTATTGCCGGAGCCTCAGTGTGGCGGCCCTGCAGGGCCCTGAACTAGGCGAATGCTTGTTAAGCACCCTTGCTAGATGATCTGTGCTGGGTGAGCTTTGTCTAGTGCCATCTCCTCTCCTCTCTTTTCTGATGAAAAGTCTCCTGACTACTGCCTCTGCTAAGAACAGCGTCAGGATAAAATTATCACTGCAGTTTTATATGGGATTAACTTTATCAAACCCAGTGCATCCGTGGCTTAAAAAGCCCTCCAGCTAATGTGTGTCCTGCTGCTCTGCTGTAAAAATAGCCCAACTAAAAAGACTCTTGAAATAATTAGACGAGAATCAACTTGGGGATTAGGAAAGGGCTGACATTCTGACAGGATTTGGACCTGCTTAGAATAGCTGGTGTCTTGTTAGAGGTCTTTTTAGAGGACTCTAACTTGGGACCTTGTACCTTTTACCCAGGCTCAAAACTGGCAAACTATGTAACCAAAAGCTTTTTTTTAAATGAAATCGCCTTGCACTCAGAGTGAAGCCATTTCATTGAAAGTAAGTCACATGATCTGTGGATTATCAAGGGCTCATGAGGGAGTGGGGAGCGGGGAGGGAGGGGAAATAAAAGAGAGGACCTGATGCAGAGGGCTTAAGTGGAGAGCAAATGCTTTGAGAGTGATTAGGGCAAAGAATGTACGGATGTGCTTTATACAATTGATGTATGTATATGTGTGGATTGTGATAAGAGTTGTATGAGCCCCTAATAAAATGTTTAAAAAAAAAAAAGAAAGTAAGTCACATGTAGGGTCTCTGAAGAAACAGTCAGGTTTGATGTCATTCATTGTAGGCTACATAGCACACACAGTTATCTGTACAATTTTAGGGGAGTAGCTGTGAAAGGTTTTGAACAGATGAAAAAGTCATTGAAATGGAAATCTATTCTGATGTTCTGGGCACAATAGAAAGGGGAAAGAGAGAATGCAAAACTATCCAACAATAAAGAAGTTCTATATAAATCAATGCAACCGTTAGGCTATCCTGCCTAAAGCAAAGAGGAGCAACAAAAATTGTAAAAGACACATGGAAACGATGAGTCCAAAGGACTGATGGACCACATCCACCCCAGTCTGGGAGGAACTAGGTGGCGGTCAGATACCACTGCCAACCGCGCAGCAAGGGATTGTGGTAGAAAGTCCTGGGTAGAGTGGGAGAAACATGTGGAAGCCAATTTGAAGCCATCAAACCAATCCAGACTGAGGGAGACTGCTGGAACTCCCAGACTATGGTCCTTAGTCCCCCTTCAGACCCGGGACTGAACTCATGCCCTTGGCTCAGCTCTCTGCCTCACAGCGGACCTGTAGGCTGAATGATAACATCTGGGGGGTGCCCGCCCCTTACAGTGACCAACCACGCAAGAGCCAAAGGGTAGCATTTGCTCGGGGCTAAAACTAAGAAAGCCGGAAGGGGCCAGAAAAGGACCCGGGAAACACGGAGGAAGTAGGAAGAGTGCTATGTTCTGTGGGAATTGTAATCAAGGTCACCAAGCAAATGTGTCTGAAGTATTGAATGGAAAACTAATCTGCTCGGTAAACTTTCCCCCAAATCCCAATAAGAAATTAGAGAGGAGGAAAAGATGCCGAATTTAGATCCGTGGCATAGGGGCCTATCTCAGGGTGAGCTCTACAAGTCAAGTTGGCTGGCTTTGATCATCCTTGAGAAAGGGAAACCACACGGAGTTAGTTTCTGAGCAGGAAAGTTCCGGGGAAGCTGGAAAACAAGGAGTGGTGGAAGGCACACTCAAAGCCACCAGTAAGTTAGCGTCTGGTCTATGGAAAACGTACTACAACCAAACCAAGCCCGCCATCACCCCCGGTCAGGCATGGCCCGGAAGGTTTGGACACAAGGAAGAGATGATACGTGTTGGAACAAACCCTAGGTCAGGGCTCAGGAACCTTTTTCTGCCAAAGGTCATTTGAGTTTTATAATATTCACAGGCCATACAAAATTATACACTTGAAAATTGCTGCTATATTTGGTCAAACATTTAATTAACTCACCCCTATTTTGGTTTAGTGCTTATGTGTTCGGCTAACTGCAAAGTCAGCAAGTTCAAAACCACCAGCTGCTCTGAGGGAGAAATATGGGGCTTTTGACTCCCATAAACAGTTACAGCATTGGAAGTCCAACAGGGGCAGCCCTATTCTCTTCTTCAGGGAATTGCCATGAGTCACAGGTGACTTGAAGGCAGTGAATTGAGCTAATATGATGGCTGAAACGGCTTCTCTTTGGTGAGGTATGTGATGCGAGCTGCTATTGATGATCTCATGGGCTTTACACAGCCCACAGGCCAGACATTGCCCGCCTCTGCCCGAGATTAAGTGATGAGTGGCCACAGGTGAAATTTGGGATGTCCAGCGTTGTGGTCTTAGTATTTGTTTTAAGAAAGAAAAGATCCTGACTCACACGAATTACACGATTACTTCAACACGCGCTCACTCAGTTATCGACACGGTTTGATTCCCAAGGCCAGGTTATTGTGTGGAAATTGTCATTATGGGACAGCAGAGGCTTGTCACATCATTACATAACTGTCAAGTTACGTCCATTACAAAACTGCCAAATCGCATCATTGCATAGTTGCCAAGTTACATCATGACATACTTAAACCACAGAGAATCATAGCCCAGCCAAGTTGCCACATATTCGTCTTTGCCTGCATTATTCTAGCCTTGCACCTTTCTTCTTGCCAGATGCAAGTTGGTAAAACTCTAGTCAGACAGTAGATTTTCTTTTTACTGTTGCTATAAATGCAAGATGTGGCATGAGATAGTCAATAAGTGAGGAATAGATATAGTTATGTTTTCTTACTTTAAAAATATAACTTCATGCTAGACTTAAGTTTTTATTGTTTTGGCCACATTTGAAAGTATTCTATCTGCTAAACATATGGACCAATAATAATTATAATTATAATTTTATAAAGTGTTCCCCCATAACTTCATGGCAGGTAGGATATATAGTCCTTTGGAAGGGCCCTCAACTGAGCAAGGTCTGTGACTGGCCTGGGAGTGAGCGAGTTGTCTCAACTCACTGCCTTTGAGGCCATTCCAAATCATGGTGACCCTACAGGACAGAGGAGAATGGCCCGTGTAGGTTTGAGATGATAGAAAGCCTCCTCTTTCTTCTATAGAGCGACCGGTGGTTTAGAACTGTCAAACTGGGGGTTAGCAGCCTGACATGTAGCCTCTCACTATGCCACTAGTGCCCAAGTTAGCGAGTGATAGAGCCAAGTGATTGCACCACACCCTTCTCATGGCGTCACAGACTCAGTGAGGACTTGGTTTCTATGCTGCTAAGCAAAGCTTTGAGAAGACAGTAACAGCATGCACTGAAACGCAAAAATGGAACCCCCCCCCCCCCAGCCCCTTTGGGCAAGATGCTTACCTGGCTAAGCGGGCAATGAAACTAGTTCCCTTGGCGGCCGCGCTCTGGGGTGAAGTGGTATTCCTGATCATCTTTGGGAACGAAGTGGCGGTCATACCAAGCTTGCTAACTAACAGCTGAAACCACTCCTTTGTTCAAAGAGCTGTTTTGAGTGCCGTATTTGGGAAGATTTAGAAATAAATGTCTGTCCGTATGTTAAGCAAAAGATACTGACTTTATATATCTTTATAGTGATCTGTGTTAGGCTATCGGTGACTATGTAATATTTCAGGTTATTTGTTCCTTTAATTAAGTAACCCCAGATAACTGTGCTTTGTCATTACGATGTGTGTATCTATCTATGTAATTTGGTAAAAGTTTAATGGAAAATTAACTTCTCACTTGATAATTGTTTTTAAAAATATTTTTATTGGGGACTTGTACAGCTTTTATCACAATCTATACATCCATCCATTGTGTCAAACACATTTGTATATATGTTGCCATCATCATTTTCAAAACATTTTTGTTCTACTTGAGCCTTTGGTATCAGCTCATCCCCCACTACCCCCACGAACCCTTAATAATTTATAAGTTATTTTTTTTCATGTCTGCTATAGTTTATTGTGCCAGCCTGGCCGATAAACACAAGTAGGATTAACTGAAGGGCAGAGGGATAAATGGCTCAGTGAGCCTCACCTTGGTTGTTCTGTGCCTCAGTTTAAAGGGGTACACTACCTGTGGGATGCCTAGCCTGTGGACTGTGTCGCTGTAAGTTGAGGTCCCTTTAAGCCCACACAATTGGAATGTTCATCTCTGGAGCTGGGGACTGACAGTTGATGACAGTTGGGGACCTGCCTTGCTGTTTGCTGCCTGGGTATATATAGCCCAGGTCTCTCTACAGAAGGGGACTGGCACCTGGCAGCTCTCAAGCCTTGAAGGACTGCTAGTGCCTCACTGCTTTATAATTTAACTGTTAATTTCTTGTATTATCTATCTGTATATAATTTAATGGTTTATTTCTTGAATTATATATCTATCTTTATAAATATATTTATATATAATTACTAGCAATCTGGTTTGTCTCTCTAGAGAACCCTGTCCAATACAATGTCTTACACCAACTGCTGTCTCCCTTCACCCACTTTTCTGTTTTTCATCCACTTGGGAGGCAGTTACAGGTCAATTGTTGTGATCGGTTTCCCCTTTACCCCCCCCCCCCCTCTGCTTTTCCCATCCTCTCTTGGTATCGCTACTCTCATTATTGGTCCTGAGGGGTTTATCTGTCCTGGATCCCCCGTGCTTCCAGCCAGCTCTCATCTGTACCAGTGTACATGCTCCAGTCTAGCTGGATCTGCCAGGTAGAACTGGGGTCATGGTAGTGGGGGGAGGGGCAGGAAGCATCAAAGAGCTAGAGGAAAGTTGTATGTTTCGTCGGTGCTCTGCTGCACCTGCCTGGCTCGTCTCTTGTCCCACAGTGCTCCCTGGTGCTAGTGGCCACATTCATTCCCTGCGTGTCGAGGCTGTTCCACTTCCAGTACTTCTTTTTAGAGGGTTTGTTTTTAAGTACATGTTCTTCCAGGAGCCTGAGCGGCGCCATGGCTAAAGCAGTCAGCTGCCAACCCAGGGGTCGGGCTTGAAGCCACCACTCGCCTCTTAGGAGAAAGATGAGGCAGTTTCTTCCATAAAGCTGTGCCGCCTTGGGAACCCTGGGGGGCAGTTCTTGGTTGCACGGGCTGCACCGAGTTACAGTGGACTTGGCGGCCATGGCTTTGGTTCTCCCTTTTGGAAGAGTATTTATTGCCCACTCCCTTTTGCTGCTGCTAACGTGCTTTTATTGATCATCTGTCCTTTTATTCACCTTTCACATGTGGTTTCATTGTACAACCAGATCATTAAACTCAAAACTGCAAAAGATAAGAAAAAGAATAGATTCCGTGGAAGACGCCGGAAGATTTTTTTCTTTGCAGAGGGCATACCCTTGTAAAAGAGGGTGTTACTTTTCCATTGACATTTATTTTTCTTTTCCCACAATCATTTTGCCGTGATCTGTTCTTTAATTAGGCTCAGGTAATTGAGGATGCCAGGTCATTGTCAAACGCTACACTACTTTGACCTCAGGTTAAGTAATAGGAGACTTAGTGAACTCACGCTAGGTTCTTCTTTAGAAGCCCAGGTGGAGGGCTGCCAACTGCAAGGTCTGCAGTTTAAACCCGCTGCTTCTCCAGAACAGGAGGAAGGTTTCTGCTCCCAGTAAAGACTTGCAGTAATCACATCACCAAATAAGCAGAGGAGCTGGGTTATCAGGAAGAATGTGATATCTGGATTGAAGGAAGGCTTATGAACCTATGACGTGTAGATGACTCAGCCTTGCTTGCTGAAAGTGAGGAGAACCTGCAGCACTTGCTGATGAAGAGCCAGGCTTGCAGCAGTCGGTTTGGATTACACTCAAGTAAAGAAGACAAAAACCCGCCCAACTGGACCAGTAGGTACTGTCATAAACAGAAAAGACTGAAGTCGAGGATTTTGTCTTTCTTTGGATCCACAATCAGTGCCTCTGGAAGTGGCAGTCAGGAGAACAAGTGACACATTGCTTTGGGGACAATCTGCTGCACAAGACCTCTTTAAAGTGCTGAAAGCAGGATGTTACTTTGAGGTCTAAGGTATACTTGACCCAAGCCAGGTCATTTTCAATTGCCTCATAAGCGTGTCAAAGGTGAACATTGAATAAGGAAGACCAACGAAGAATCGATGAGTTTGAACTATTGCGTTGGCAGAAAATATTGAAAGTACCATAGTTTGCTAAAAGGACAAACTCACATATTTGTCTTAGAAGAAGTACAAAGGGAGTGCTCCTTGGAGGCAAGGATGGCAAGACTTCATCTCATGTACTCTGGACATGTTAGCAGGAGAGACCAGGAAGACCCTCAGTGCGATAGGCAATGTTTGACTGCTGTACACCGGGTCTTTCTGAGTCAGGTGACTCAGCGGCACCTCACAGCCACAGCGGTTCACAGCCTGAGAACCTTATCTCGGGCTCGGTGAGCTGTACTAGAAGTCATCTGGTAGTGTCGGGGGTTGTGAGTTGGGTTACTGGCTGCAAGGTTTGCAGTGTAAGGCCTTGAGTAGCTCTGCTGGGGAAAGATAAGGCTTTCTACTCTTGGAAACCCATAAGGGCAGGTCTGCTCTGTCCTATGCGGTTGCTATGAGTTGTCATGGCTCAGTAGCCGTGAGTTGTGTTTTTTTTCTTTTTGCGGGGAGACTCATATTTATCGAGTGAATGAAGAAACAAATATCATCGCACTGGGAAAACCTGCAAAAGACCTCCTTGAAGTGTTGAAACGCAAAGATGTCACTGTGCAGACTAAGGTGCACCTAATCCAAGCTAAAGTATTTTCCGTTGCCTCACATGCACGTGAAGTCTGCACGGTGAGGGGAGAAAATGGAAGAACTGGTGCCTTTCCGTTGTGACGATGGCAGAGAAGCCCGACTACCCCCGGGGTTGCCATGCGCACGGGCAAGTCCGTCTTGGAGCAGAGCCAGAATGCCCTGAGCTGGAACCGATTCTCACAACAACAGTGCTGACAGGCTTCTAGTTCTGGCTCATTTTCCCCTCAGGCTTTTTGTAATGAACTTGAATCGATACCTATTTAAAATGAAATTTCCAATATTGTTAGACAAATCAAAGAAGTCTATAAATACCAAACATTCTTTGCCTCTTCATAATGGAACAACGTTATGAACTTTCCCATCTTAAAAACTAATCATATTGTAACCATGACATCTAGTGGGATGAGAAATGGTTGGGGAAAAGCATGACTGATTGGTTCTGTATATATGGAAATTCTACAAAAGCATGACATTCAAGGATTAAAATGTAGAAAGATTCTAGGTATCACAAGCATGTAAGCATTTCTAGATTAGAATTACAGTATTCACTTGACTGTCTTTAAAAAGAGCTGCATTTGATTTTGGCCAGCCTGAAGATAGAACTGGACCAGAGGAGCAAGAGACATAGAGGCAAATCCTGTCATCCTTTCCTGGAGCATATGACGGGCTGTGGTCAGTGTCCAACTTGTTACACTGTCCTGTTTCTGAAACAGCTAATCAACAAAGAATTTTCCAAATCATCTTCCCCCCCCCAGCTCTTGTACAGTTAGGTATATTCCTGCTTCTTGGTCTTAAAGTGTATAATTTGTGAAAAATGAATGAAACCACTTTCCATATCGATTCATCAGTTTTTATTTGGTTTCCTCTCTGGATGTGGCATGAATAACCCATGCAGGGTTAGTGGGTACAATTTAATCCAGTGCATCTAAGGTTCGTTCAGAATTGACACCTGACAGGACCCAATACATAGTAAATATTAAAAAATTCTGTTTGTGAAAAATTCAGGAACAGTCCATGGTGATCTTTGACCACGTTGAACATGGTTTATGTTACTGACCTGCACCTATGCAGCGTATAAACATGCCTGTTGCCTATGTACTTACTACAATGAAAAGTGGAAACACATTCCATTCCAATGTGTGATGGCTTATACAGCAGCTGAGACACAAGAGAGTCTTCATTGTTTCACTAAAAATCAGTTACTGAGTTCTTGCACCATTCTCGGAACTTCTGTCAGTATAAAGGGGAGTTGGCATATTCCCACTTTCAGAGTTTATTTCATGGACAGGTTCATTCTAAAGGCACAATTAGTTTCCTTCTTTGTAAAATATTTCAACAGCAAAATGCTGATGAAATTATAAGGTGAAATGAATATTAGGGCATGTTTGTGTAACCCCCTGGGGCCACATGGATGCTGACCCATTGTGTTAGTCTGAGCAAACTAGGGAAACAAATCCAGAGAAACTCATATGTATATAAGAGTTTTATATAAAGGGTAAATGTACATTCAGAAAGCATCCCAACCCAGTGCTGTCCATGCCCATAAGTCCAACATTAGTCCAGATGTCCGATACCAATCTACAAAGTCCTAAATCTCACAAAAGTCACACAATGATGCCAACTGCCGGAGAGAAGCCAAATCAATGAACGTTTAAGCATCTCAGCGCTGGCAGGGGTCTCCACACAGTTGCTCCAGCACCCAGGGCTGCATCGGGGTAGGTCCATGTGTGGTTTTTCCTCAGGTATGTCTTGCAGGAAGTGAGCCTTGCCAGCTGAAGCAGGGAACTGGCTAAGGCAGCTGCACCCTGGTCGGACCATCAGAAAGCAAGAGACCTGACAACTAGAAAGGCAAGGCTCACCCAGCCATTTCTCTCTCCTCCCTTCAATTTATCCCATGTGTTTATTGGCCCGGTTGGCACAATAAACCTTAATTTATCTCAATCCACCCCTTGCCGCCTTGGCACCTGTACACAATTCTTTAGCCTAACAATTGCAGTTAAGTAACACCTACACCTTAATACTATAATCCTGTGACTATGTTCCCCCACCTATGAAAGTTTTTAAGCCAACCACTTCATGCCTTTAGCCCCCCAATTTTGAGTATCCAATTTTTATACTGCCCACTTACATCAACTCAGTGCTTTGAGGAGACAATCATATTTTTCTATGTGAAGAATCTTAATTTTAGTTGAAACCTTGTTAAGTCCCCATCCATTAGCAAAGTCAAATCAGGACAGGCCATCCATAGAGTCTGCAACAATATATGCACCAGTACACAGGAACAAAAATCTCCACCTGGTCAGGTTCTGGTCAACTCAATATGGGCTGCCTCACTCAGCCTCCTCAGGGTGCCCATTGGTTGCCTTGCCCTTAGACCATGGGCTCTGACCAATACTCAATAAGCCTAGCCCCCTCATGCTAGGTTGAGAACTTTAGACCAGTCTACCTGCTCTCATCTTCTCTTTTTCCTGTAAACCAAGTCTATAGGTGTCAGTAGCCAAACTCAACTGATCTCTTTATTGCTGCATTTCTCCACTTCCACTCAGTAAGTAGATCCAGGTGGTCATCTAGCAAGCATTTCATTCTGCCTGCACGCTCCCTTTTAATGTTCAGTCCTAGAGAGGAGTTTTCTTCCTGGTTCCAGATTTTTTCCAGCTTCTGAAAAAGACCACTGGTTCCTGAGTACTCCAAAGCACTGGGTGGGGCATATCTTTTCAAAGCTTTCTTTGCAGGCTTGGCCTAAACCCACCAAAAGGTCAAATTTTAATGACTGAAAGCAAGTGGGCTTACAAGCTTTCTATTTTCCTTCCTCCCAATAAACATTTCTATAAATCATAATAATAAGCAGAAGAAATCAGTATAAGCAAACAAAATCAGATGCTAATTTAAATTCTTAAAACAGTCAAGTTCAATCCTTATCTAGCTGATCTAAATTTATCTAAACTACTTTATTTATACAAAAAATACGGGATTAGGTCTCAGAGCAGTAAGCCAGATCCAGTCTTCTGCCTGCCATTTTCTTAAGCAGCAGGGTTTCTGAGAAATTCTAATGGCAATTGCTGCCCCTGAGCTCAAAATATACATTAATCACATTCATTTTCACCATGTTAAACATGAATGACCAAAGACTACAACCAAACAAAATAATCAAAACTTTAACTTCCCATATCCTTCCCAGAAAACAACCGAGTAAACAGTGTGGCTTTATCTGACCTCTGGATAGCCAAAGAAGAGAAACTACCCCGAGGGAGACGTCAGACAAACAGCTACGCTCCAGCTTATGATTTGTTTCTCCAGTACCCCACTCCCAAGGTATCATAGTGTGTTAACCAGGGAAACAAATCCACAGAAACTCATATGCATTTAAGAGAGAGTTTTATATAAAGAGTAAGTGTACATTCAGAAAACATCCCAATCCAGTGCTGTCCAACATTAGCCCATATGTCCGACACCAATCTACAAAGTTCTAAGTCTCACAGAACACACGCAATGACACCGACTGCAGGAGGAAAGCCAAATCAGTGAGTGTGTAAGCATCTCAGCGCTGGCAGGGGTCTCCACATGGCTGCTTCAGCATCGAGGGCTGCATCAGGGTAGGTCCATGTGTAGCTTCTCCTCAGGGATGTCTTGCAGGAAGTGCGCTTTGCCAGCCGAAGCAGGGAACTGGCTAAGGCAGCTGCACCCTGGTCTGACCATCAGAAAGCAAGAGACCTGAGAACTAGAAAGGTGAGATTCACCAAGCCATTTTCTTTCCTCCCTTCAATTAATCCCACATGTGTTTATTGGCCAGGTTGGCACAATAAACCTTAACTATCTCACCCACAGGATCTCTATCAGAAAAGAACTACCCGTTAGTGTTTCTCAGAATGGGTACAGAGAGTCTTCTCTTTCCCTGCAGAGCAGCTGGTAGATTTGAACCACCCACTTTCTGGTTGGCAGCCTAGTATTGAACTCACTTTGCCACCATGTTTCCTAGATGTTTTTCCTGACAGATTAAAAGTGCATTTTAAAAATTTGAGCCCTTTTGAGAATGTTGATGGCAACAAATGTACACATGAGCTTGACTCAATGGATGGATGTATGGATTGTGATAAGAGTCTTACGAGCCCCCAATAAAATGATTTAAAAAAATTTGAGCCTTACATGTCAAATAAATAGCTTGAGTGTTATTATAAGTTTTATAGTACACTACCCAACACAATAGCCACTATCCACTATCCACATGTGACTATTTGGATTTGAATCCATTAAAAAGAAATAACACTAAGAATGCAATTCCTATATGATAGCCGCAGCTCCATTTCAAGTGGCTTTTGTGCTGCTTATTCATTTCGTATCAACGGGTAGAGAAGGTGTCCATCAGGGGAGAAAGTAAGTTCTGTTTGCCAGCATTGCTGTAAAGCAGTAGTTTTCCAATTGCCCCAGTCTGTACACTGACTTTGGGGTAAACATCAGCAGTGGCTGGAGGCTGTCATTTCAGCTTTTAGGACTGTGAAGTGCAGGGACACAGTGTTTGCTCAGGGCACGCTGAGTTTATGTTAATGGTGGTGGAATAATTTGGAGAAGGGTATCAATAATGGTTGTACAGCATGAGGAGTATAATCAATGGAACTGAGTTATACATGTAGAAGTTGTTGAGTTTTATAGTATATATCTTGCCACAATTGAAAATAATCATAATTACACTAATAACAGTGGAAGAAGAAACTGTTCTGAAATTTACGTGGTAATGCTTGTACAGCTCTTCTTGATATGATTGAACTATAGAATTGTACAATGCTTGGATGACGTGCCAATAAAACTGTAAACCAAACACGAAGTGCAGGGATACCACTGCAGACCAGCCAGACTCAGGCCAATTTGGACTGACTTAGGGGAGTGGTTTCATGACACACTGGTGAGAATCAAATTCTGGGCACTTTTTTTAATACTGAGAACTTAAAAAAAGTCATTTAATTGGGGGCTCTTCCAGCTCTTATAATAATCCTTATATCGGTTGTATCAAGCGCATTTGTACATATTTTGCCATTATCATTTTCAAAATATTTTTTTTTCTACCTGGGCCCTTGGTATCAACTCCTCTTTTTTTCCCCTCCCTCCCCCACCTTGTGAACCCTTGATAAATTATCAATAATTTATAATAAATTATAAATTATTTTCTTATCTTAAACCATCTGCTGACTCCCTTCACCCACAGGTCTGTTATTCATCTCCCCGGGGTCGGGGGGGGGGTGGTATATTATAATCGAGCATTGTGATGGGTTCCCTCTTTCTCCCCTTCTCCCCTCAACTTTGCCCTACCTTCATGGTATAGCTACTCCCATTACTGTACCTGGGGGTTTGTCTGTCCTGGATTCCGTGTGTTGAGAGCTCTTATCTGTAACAATGTGCATGTTCCAGTCTAGCTGGATTGGTAGTAGAGGCATGGGGTCATGGTAGTGGGGGTGGGGAGGAAGGAAGCTTTAAAGAACTAAAGCAGCAGTTCTCAACCTGTGGGTCGTGGCTCCTTTGGGGCCTTTCACAGGGGTTTCCTAAGACCATCGGAAAACACATTTCTGGTGGCCTTAGGAACCGAGACACTGTTCCTCTATCCAGCTCCAGGCAGGTCCGCCCACATGCAGATACCCCACATACGAGTACCTGGCAAGAAGCATGCTACACCATGCTTCAAGAAAAAAATTTCATTTATTTGTCATTATAAATAAATATTTCACAATATATAATTACATATTGTTTTTGTGATTAATCACTATGCTTTAATTATGTTCAATTTGTAACAATGAAAATACATCCTGCTACCTTAATACTAAATGTATAAATATAGGCACATAGAGATCTATTTCCCCATCCTCATATATAAATATATTTGCATATGTACATGTCTTTATCTAGACCTCTATAAATGCCCTTTGCCTCCCAGCTCTTTTCTCTATTTCCCTTGACTTTCCTCCTGTCCCACTATCATGCTCCGTCCCCACCTGGGTTTCAGCAATACCTCTTCGTTACATTACCCTTGATCATGCCCTACTAGGCCTCCCATACCCTCCTCACCACCAATTTGGATCACTTGTTGTTCCCTTGTCCCTGGGTTTGTTAACACCACTTCCTTTCCCCCCACCCCACCCTATCCCATGTCCCCCCGGAACTGTCGGTCCCGTTGTTTTTCCTCCAGATTGTTCATCCAGCCTATCTTATTTAGACAGACCTGTGGAGATAATAACTTGCACAAAAACAAGACAGAGAAAAATCAAGCAACCATACACAACAAAACAACAACAAGCCACTTGCAAAGAACAAAACAAAACACAACAAGAAAGAAAAGCTTGTAGTTAGTTTAAGGATCGTTTGTTGGCCTTTAGGAGTGTTTTCCAGTCCAGTCTGTTGGGGCACCATGCCCTGGCCCCAAAGTCTACCTTCAGCATTCTCTGGGGACCTTGCCACTCCATTCCCTTGCTGTTCCGCTGCACTCCCCCAGTGCTTTGCCTCGGTGTGGCGGGATCAGGTCGGCCGCAATTCCCACACTGTATCTCTGGTGATGTCCCCCGCAGGGCCCTGGGTGAGTGAGGGTCGTTATGTCTCATAGTGGGGCTGGTCATGTGGTCCTCTAATTGGAGTCATCGTCCTCAAGGCCTAGTATTAAGGTAGCAGAAGGACATTGGGCCTCCACTCAAGTACTCTCTCAATCAAGAATGCTTTCTTCTATTAAATTGGCATTCTATGATGCTCACCCTCCTGACACAACCGCTGAAGACAAAGCGGGTGAATAAGCAAATGTGGTGAAGAAAGCTGATGGTGCCCGGCTATCAAAAGGTATAGCGCCTGGGGTCTTAAAGGCTTGAAGGTAAACAAGTGGCCATCTAGCTCAGAAACAACAAAACCCACATGGAAGAAGTACACCAGCCCATGTGATCACAAGGTGTCGAAAGGATCAGGTATCAGGCATCATCAAAACAAAAAAGTCTTACCATAGTGAATGAAGAGGGGAATGCCAAGTGGAGACCTAAAGCCCATTTGTCAGCCACTGGACATCCCCTTGCAGAGGGGTCTAGGGGAGGAGATGAGCCAGTCAAGGTGTGATGTGGCAACGATGAAAAATACAACTTTCCTCTACTTCCTAAATGCTTCCTCCCCCGCCCTACTATCATGATCCAAATTCTACCTTGCAAGTCTGGCTAGACCAGAGGATGTACACTGGTACAGATAGGAACTGGAAACACAGGGTATCCAGGGCGGATGAACCTTCAGGACCAGAGGTGTGAGTGGCAATACTGGGAGGGTAGAGGGAGAGTGGGTTGGAAAGGGGGAACCGATTACAAGGATCTACATGTGACCTCCTCCCTGGGGGATGGACAACAGAAAAGTGGGTGAAGGGAGACATCGGACAGTGCAAGATATGACAAAATAATAATTTATAAATTATCAAGGGTTCATGAGGGAGCGGGGAACAGGGAGGGGGGAAAAATGAGCTGATGCCAGGGGCTTAAGTGGAGAGCAAATGTTTTGAGAATGATGAGGGCAAAGAATGTACAGATGTGCTTCACACAATTGATGTATGTATAGATTGTGATGAGTTGTATGAGCCCCTAATAAAACAATTAAAAATACATCCTGCATATCAGATATTCACATATGATTCATAGTAGTAGCAAAATTACAGTTATGAAGTAGCAACAAAAATAAATTTATGGTTGGGGTCACCACAACATGAAGCACTATATTAAAGGGTCACGGCTTTAGGAAGGTTGAGAACCACTGAACTAGAGGAAGGTTGTGTGTTTTGTTGGTGCTATACTGCACCTTGGCTGACGCGTCCCTTCCTTGTGACCCGTCTGCGAGGGGATGTCCTCTTGTCTACAGATGGGCTTTGGGTCTCCATCTGAGAAGACATTTTACTGCTTCATCCCCTCTCTCCCTCGTTCTCTGTGTGCATGTATGTATATGTGAAGGAGAGGGGTGGGCACAGAGGGAATTCACTTCCACAATATTAGTTGTTTTAAATTTGTAACTTAGGAATTTGGTGGTGGTGTGTGTGTGCGTGTGTGCTTGGGGGGGGCTGCAAGAAGAATTTATAATTCACTCTGTATTACTAGCATTTATAGTACACGGATTTCTCAATTTATAGCAGTCAAATTTGAGAATAGTGGCAATTCGGCTAGCATATTCGAATTAATACTCTCCATGGTTATGGATTGGATTGTGTCCCCCAAAGTGTGTGGTGTGAACCCCTACCCTGTGCCTGCTGTTGTAAACCCATTGGGAAAGGGGTTGTCCTCGTTACGTTAACACGGCAGGATTAGTGCAGGGTTTGTCTGAGTTCTGGAAGGGATTTTTCCGACTAGTCCAGCAGAGATGGGAGAGCATACATGCGGAGCCCATGGAGCTCACCCAGGAGTTCAGGAATAAGGAACCTGAGCCCAGAGCCTTCAGAGAGAACGCCTTTCCCTAGAGGTCACTGTTGGCAGCCAACTCGTGGCGGCCCGTGTACAGCGGAGGACACTGCCTTGTTCCGCTCACTGCTCACAGCTGTGAGCTTGGAGCCCATTGTGGCCGCCGCTGCGCCTGGCCGTCCTGTTGAGGGCCTTCTTTGTTCAGGAGTGTTTTAAGGGTCTTCCTGTCAGACATTCCCCAGCTATCCGAAAGGTTTCAGCTGCTAACCCCTCAGCAGTGGACCGCCGATTCTTCTTCCTAGTCCATTCTTGGTCTGAAAGCCCCACTGAAACCTGTCCCCCCGGGGGACCCTGCCCGTATTTAAAATCCTGTGGCGTAGCTCCCAGCACCGCAGGCACACCAAGCCACCACAGTGTGACCGGCTGACCCTCTACCGTAACCCCCTGCGTTTGCATGTTTAGCCGCCGGAGCTGTGAGAAAACAAATCTCAATACCTTCAGTATTTCAGTAACTGAACGAAAACATTATTGGTTCCGCACACTAGATTTTTGTTAAGAGTTGTATTAAGAAAAACATCGCACCTGCTTACGTTCTAATTTCTAGGCCAGTGTGAAAGCGTAGGGGTGCATTTTGTGCAGAGTTCAAGACATGGCATCCAGAGGTACTTGACTCTCCTCTAGGTCCTGACTAGGACTCTCTTCGATGTAGATGATGATATGATGGTGGGCGCCATCAAGTTGATGCTGACGTATCTCGGCCCCACGTGACACAGTGGAGCTGCCCAGAGGGCTCCGAGGACTGCCAGGGCTTTCCCCACAGAGCTGCTGCGTAGCTTCGAACTTTCCGGCCGTCTGTTAGTTAGTAGCTGGGAATTTAACCTGGAGCTTAGCCATTGCCCCGCCAGGGCTCCTGTCTCAGCAACCCTGAGGGACTGAGCAGAACTGCTGCTGTGGGCTTCTGGGGCTGTAAGTCTTTCTGGGAGCTGGCAGCCTCATCTTTCTCCTGCAGAGCAGCTGGTAGATTTGAACCATCAACCTTGCGGCCAGCAGCCCAACACAGTCCATGGCGCCACCAGAGATCCTTGCAGGCCTCCTTAGCTAGCCTTAAAAAACGGTTTCTGCTGCCCCTCTGAGCAAAGCAGCACTGGGAGCCTGCTGCCGTTTGGTCCCAGGTCAGGGATGATGCAGGGAGAGTAATGGAGTTCCTTTTGTGCCACTTCCTCCGTCCAGGTCACCTACTTCAGCCTGTGGTACTACAACAAGCAGAGCCAGCGCCGCTGGGTGGATCTGGAGAAGCCGCTGAAGAAGCAGCTGGACAAACACTCGCTGGAGCCCACCGTGTACTTTGGCGTGGTGTTCTACGTGCCCTCGGTCTTGCAGCTGCAGCAGGAGATTACCAGGTGAGACGGCACGGGCTGGGCCTCTCGCTGCCAGACGGGACCCAGGGGTGGAAGTCGGAAGAGGAAAGGCCCACGGAGACGTGGTCCTCTGGCCTCCCCCAGCATTCACCGCAGACGTGGCTGGAGGGTCTGTGTTCGGTCTCTCTGCACGTGTGGCTGCAAGACTTACAGGTTCTCCAGGCCCCCAGGGAAGGCTCAAGGGAAAAACGAGGTTTCACCCTGGCTGTGACGTAACCTCTCCTGTGTCTCTGGTTTGGTTTCTGCTCCTTTGTAACAATGAAAGGAGATAGGAGAATTGTATTTTTTTTAAAAAGAGTCACAAGATCTATGTGCATTTCTCATCGTGCTGGGAGTTCTTATCTTTCTTGGAGTCCAGCAGCTGGAGTCTAGGGACAGTGTGTGTGTGTGTGTGTGTGTGTGTGTGTGTGTGTGTGTGCATGTGTGTGTGCACAGGTAGTCCTTTAAAAGAAGCACCCCGTTTCCCTGGTGTGGTAAAAGCAGATTGCTGGTCTATCTCCCACAGAGCAGCTGGGTGGGCTTGCACTGCCAGCCTCCAGGTTAGCAATCGAGCACTGAACCACTATGCCACTAGGACCAGGTGGGGCATTTAAGATGAGACATCTTCGCCAATGGGGAGGCTCCTCTAAGGGACAAACACAGGGAGAGAAGATGAGATTCAGATGCTGAGTAGAGGGAAGTCCATGGTCTCACCTCTTGTTTTTTGTTCCTGAAGAAAAACAGTGGAATGAAATGTGGATTCTTGAGCCTGCTTTCCCGCCCCCAGCATCCCCCTCCACTTTGTCTCTGTTAACGTCCTGGTCATCTCCCAGGTCACTGTTCAGTGGCATCTCCCCAGGCCGCCTCTGACCCCCTCTAGGCTGGCATGAGCTCTGTTGTCAGGGGAAGCCAGCCCCTAACACATCATTACGGGTCCGGTAGGCGCAATTGTACAGCGATAATAAGTAAAGATCATAGTAAAATTATAGGGAGCATGAGAGATAGAGGTATTGGAATAAATGGAATCAGACACATTTCGTGGTAGCATGCTCACCTCAGGCCCGCTTGGTGGTCCCCGTGGAGGGAGAGAGAGATCTTTAATGCTAGCCCAGGCTTTTATATTCTCTGGGGACCTGCAAGCCCCCTAATTACAGGTGAAGACATACGTCACAGGATGGGATTCTGCTATAGGTAATACAGTAATGGGAGGGGGTGATCTAGGGGTATCCACATAGAAGGAAGAGGAGGGATTGGGGGTACACATGTGACAAGATGGGCGGATCCTAGATTTAGGATGGCAACTTAACTTTGGATGTCACAGAACTGGTTTGGCCTGTTCCCTGGCTCAACTGATAGAGACCATTATTGGTAGGGTGCGAAAGCTTGGTCACAGGCCTCAGGGAGAAATAGTTTATTGTCCCCAGCAGCAGGGAGCAACGCCTACCCTGTAGTCTGGTGACTGACTGCCCTCCTGTGTTCAGACTGTCTGAGGATCTGTTTGTATCTGCTCCTTGTTCCTACATGTCATCTCTTTCCTAGATCCCCACCCCACCCCCACCCCCACCCCCAGCTTTCCTTGGCTTTGCTTGGGCACATAGTTAGCACCCGGTTCTGCCCCTGTTGGAAGAATGCTGTGTTTTAAGTACTGTGCTTGTCAGTTAATGATTGGAAGAGGGGAAAGCCAATGAAGGCAGGAGCAGGTGTTCCCGCTAACCCCCCTGACTGTAAACAGGTCCTTACTGAAGAGAGCAGTGGGAGCCAAGGGGTGGGGGGAGCCAGCAGGGACTGGCCACGTAGACTCCCTTATTTAAACATGTGTTAAAGCGACATGGGGTGTGGTCTGGGAAGGTGGGTCAGTGTGGGTGATGGCTACGCTGGTGAGTATGCCCTCATCCTGGGTTGGAGGGGCTGCCCCGCTCCCGCTGGTGGATTGGTGTAGCAAATGCGCATAGTACCTTCTGACAACACATGCTTTAATGAGCGCGCTGGATTCCTGAGGACATGGGAGACTTGAATGGGAAAGCTCAGGAAGCTGACTCTCTGGTGAACGTGCACAGGGATGTTCTAGTTGGGGGGACAGTTTCTGTAAACCCATAAACCGAATCCATCACACCGCCGAGGTCATTCCAACTCACAGTGGCCCTAGACGATGGAGTCGATCTGCCAACTCTGATATGTCCGCACTAACAGACAGTGTTTTCAGAGAACAAGACTGGCCACCGATGTGTATTTCTCCAACCATCAAGGACAGTCCTACAGAGCGAGCCAGGTAGCCATGGCTTTAGCCCTGAAGTATCTACAGTTAAGGATAAATGGCTCACGGCATGAGTTACATCGTGTTTGTGTGTGTGTGGACACTTCTGTGAATATGAGCAAGGGACTTCCAGTCATTTTGGTAAACCACCTGGTATTATATACTTGTGTATAAGACAAGTTTTTCAGCACATTTTTATGCAGTTTTTGTGGTGAAATTAGGTGCCTCGGCTGATATTCGGGTTGGCTTATACCCGAGTACATATGGTAAGTTATAGTAAAATGCACACATTTTGATTGAAGGTAATTCTGATGCTGACTTTGACAACTTGACCTTTTTTGATAGGTATCAGTATTATTTGCAGTTGAAGAAAGATATCTTGGAAGGAAACATTCCCTGTTCACTAGAACAAGCAGTTCAGCTAGCAGGCTTAGCTGTTCAAGGTAAATAAAGACATTAATCTCATCCAGAATGTGTGTTTTAACAAAAGCAGCAAGGAATTCTACAGCTCATTGGCTCTCTGCGTGCCCCTTCAGTAGTGTTTCTTTATTAGTGAACGGCTGCTCGGTGAACTAAGCAACCTGGTTTGGAGAACTTCAATGAAATCTCAGACTTCTGGAAGGTTACTGTAGTATCACGTGACACCAGAGTGAACTATCCATTAATAGAAACATCTGTACATATATATGCCTATATCTGTGTTTTAAGGAATTTTTTGAAACAAACCCATAAATATATAACAAAGCATTTGACAGTTCAGTAATGTTCACGTGTCCAGTTCCCTGACATGAATTATGTGCATGTTCAGCTATCACCCCTGTCCATTCCCAAGTTCACATGCACCTCAACAGAAGCAGGAGGTCCCCTAAGGACCGAGTCCTTGTTTTCTTTACCCACTTGCTCGCTCGTTGCTGGCAAACACTAACAGCATTGGTTCTGGCGCCTCTGAACGGGGGATCGAGTTTGTCTTTGGGAGTATGCTCAGGAACACATCC
This sequence comes from Tenrec ecaudatus, assembly GCF_050624435.1. Classification (NCBI taxonomy): domain Eukaryota; kingdom Metazoa; phylum Chordata; class Mammalia; order Afrosoricida; family Tenrecidae; genus Tenrec; species Tenrec ecaudatus. Next base: position 15,029,437 of record NC_134543.1, read on the forward strand.
AGCAATTATCGGTGTCTGCAGTCACCTCACCGACACGATGCGCTCCTCAGGTTGAACCACCATGTCGTCCTTCTTTCTTTTTTTTTTACTTTATTGAATTTTTTCCTTTCTGAGGTGTTTTCCTCGTATGGACGTAAACGTGAGTTCTGTCCCCTAAGCTTCCAGTTGTTTACGTCAGTGTGATCACAGATTAACCCAAACCCACCGCTGCCGAGTGGGTTCTGACTCAGCAACCCGGTGTAGGTTGGTCACTGAGGCTGTAGGTCTCTAAGGAAGCAACCATCTCCTCTTTCTCTCCCTGGCCCCTGGAGGACTGGTAGGTTTGAACCACCGACCTGGTGGTTAACAGGCCACCGCCTCTCCCATCGCAGTTAAGTTAAACTCTTGTTTGGCTCTAAAAAGACTTTCCAAAAAACCGCCATTGAGTCGATGCCAACTCGTAGCGCCTCTGTAGGTCGGACTAAAACTGCCTCTGTGGGTTTCTGAGACAGCAGCAACTCGGAGAGTAGACAGCCTCCTCCTTGTCCTGTGGAGCGGCTGGTGGCTTCAAACTGCTAACTTTGCAGTTAGCAGCCTAACCCAAGCCTGTACCCATCACCAGGGGGAGGTCTTTTGGGGCTTAAGGTTTAAAGATATCAGGCCAGTAGTTCTAGGAGTCCATCCTGCCTTCGTGGCTCTAGAGGTGGACTCTGCACACTTTATGCATGCGAACATTCCTTAATTTTGCATTCTTTCCTTGTTAAAGCATTCCCGATTATGCCCGTCTCATCCAAGTACTTAACCTGCTGTTACCGTTGTTTTAGGATGACCCCTTGCCCCGTGGGTGAGTGGGTGAGGCCGTGCTCACTCATGCTTTCAGGTGGCTTCCTTCTCACTGGTTCCATAAACAGGTGTCTGGGACCCGAGAGTGTCCGCAGGTGTTTGCCTCTCACCTGTTTGGATTAAGGCTTTTATCCCTTACGCGCCTAATCTGCATGCGCTTGGGCAGCTTGTACCTACGTGATGGAACTCCTTTCTCCAAATAGTGAGCTTTCAGCCTTGGGAATTGACGCGTAAGCAGAAGCACACGTAGGACCTTCCTGCAGACATTAGCAGGCTCGGGCACATGTGCCAGACAAACAGGTGCCTGGGAGCCACGCAGCCACGCTCGCCTCCCAGGCACTTTGATGCTCCTGAGAGTATCCTCTGCCTGTAAGGGCTTTATCCTTCAGGCATTTTTTCCCTTCGCTCTGTCAACTTGTTCCTTTAAAATCTCAAATCTACTTGATCTCCCTTTAACGTGTTTCCTTGCCTTGGCTCCGTTGCTCAGAGGTCAGCACTGGCACTGCTGGCCCGCGGGAAGGCTGGGCGAGAGGCAGAGCAGTGCGGCTGGAAGCACAGAGCTGGCAGCCTGGTTAGATGCCACCGAGTTGACGCAGACGCCCCTCCCTCCACAGTGACAGAGTAGAGTGGCTTCCCTCCAGGCTGTAACCCTTACCAGGCCTTTCCCCCTGCTGGGCTGCGGGGTGGCTTTGAATGGACGCCTGGATCACAGTGTAGGCTTTGTGGCTTTGTCCTGAAATGAGATTATATTCTCTGTCATTGGGAAGGTGTTGTCCACGTTTACCAGAGGCAGTTTTAACAGTTTAGACTCACCGATCTATCGAATTAACGTTCCCTAAACCCTGCTCTGGAAATGCCAACCTTCGACAACTGTGTGAAGACGGATTTGACTTCTGAGCTTATCGACAAGCGCTGTGCGCGCGCGCGATTCTGCTTTGCATGTGTTGCCAGGCAAATGCACCAGAGGTGACATGTGAACCTTTGTCCTTTTCTGCAGCCGACTTTGGTGACTTTGATCAGTATGAATCTCAAGACTTTCTTCAGAAATTTGCCCTGTTTCCTGTGGTAAGACTTCCTTTTACCTTATTCCCTTTTGAGAACTGTTCATCCCCTTTCCTTCCTGAACCCCGAAATGTAGTCTGGACTTCCTGGAGCAGGCAGCCAACAGGTAGGAAGTCAGGGAGCACTCAGTGTGAGCGCTGTCCCGGAGGCAGGGGGTTGTGCTCCGGGCCCTCTGGAACCCACAGAAGCAGAAGGGCCTGTCATCACGGGCGGTGGCCAGGGAAACGAAGTTCGTGTTTGATGTGAGTCGCAGGTCAGGAGTAACTCCAGCATCCGATGTCCTTTTACCTGAAGACTTGACGTTACACAATGCTAGGTGGAAATGAGTTTGATTCACTCTCAGGAATGAAAAGGATTGACTATAAGAATCACACTGCTTTCTGAGTCACTGTTGGAATTGATGGTCAACCAAGCCAATAAGGCAATGCTAGATACCACGAATGGCCAGAGGCGTGGGGGTCTGTCTGGGAGGGGCTACAGCCACGCAGCTCCTTAGGAGGGAGCGGGTGGAGACGTGGTCTCACGCACTCTGACACGACGCCGGGGTTCGTTGTGCGTGGTAAGGGAGTAGTTGCGGTTAGGTGCCATTGAGTTGGAGAGTTGTCGAGAAAGAGGAAAACCCTCGACGAGACGGACCCCCCCCCCCGGGGGGGGCTCTCACAGTGGCCTCGTGGGCATGGTGGCGAGTCTGGCAGCGTTTCGTTCTCTTGCACACGGGTTACTGTGAGTCAGGACGACTCGACGGCACCGAACAAAGCAGACAACAGAATGCTTCCCGAGTGCCTCCCCTGGAGGGCAGAGAATGCCCAGGTGCTGCGCCCTTGTTGGCTTCCGAAGTGCCTGCTGGAGAGAGCCACCTGCTAGAAGTCGGCTGGAACTTTTGGTGCTGAGTTGAAAAGACACGTTGTTCTGGCTCCCTGGTAGAAGCCCCTTCATTCCTTAAGGAGTTCTCGAGCCTTGATTACATACTCAACTGAGCACAACACCCACGTTGTGAAGCCTACTCAAAGTTTTGCCCGACAGTGACAAGAGTTGGAAATAGTAGCTCACGATTCCTCCTAAGAAACTGTATTGATTTGCTTATGTACTTACTGCCGTGTGTTTTGTTCAGGGCTGGCTACAAGATGATAAAGTATTGGACGAAGCAACCCAAAAGGTGGCCTTGCTACATCAGAAATACAGGTAAGCGTGCAGAAATAAGCCGTGGAGATTGTGTAAAATCCGTGCATGTTCAATTCGGGACCATGCCTTGACACCATTTGATTAAAACCTGTGTGCTGCCAGCCCATCCAGAGCAGAGCGATGCGGCTGTCTGCTCCCAAAAGATGTGCGAAGGCTTGGGAACACTGGATAAGGTGGCCATGTGTCCGAAGTGACTGAAGGGCGGTGGGCATCAAGGTCCATCTTCAGCTCAGCCGAACAGCCGTGCAGTTCCACGTTTCTGTACTCTCTCCTGTCCTCCTCCGGGTGTGTGTGTGTGTGTGTACATGCACGTGTGTAAAACGTTTGTGGAAAATGGAATTGTAAAATACCTTGAACTGCCCATTGATCCATCCATCCGTTCTTATATCCACTCTCTAAAGTAAATATTAGCACCTCTCTCGTAGCGATAGGAACGCAAGCTCAAAAGGGCTCAGTGACTTGCCCAGAGGTCGACACGCAGCACATGAGGGACATGGGCTATTAGCCCCGAGCTGTCTAATTAGAGCGGTCAGTGTCTTCACTCTCCTTTCAGACCGCATTCCCCTCCTAACCGCTTCCCACTCGACCCTTACCTTGCTCATGGAGATGGTGAGGTCACTGCCATCGAGCCGATCCAGCTGGGCGCCCCCATGTGTGCCGAGTAGCGGTGCTCCGCAGGGTGACCTTCCGGGGACGGCTCCTCCAGCTTTGTCTCGCGAGGTGCCTCTCGGCAGGTTTGAACCACCAGCCTCGCAGCTCATCACCAAGTCTGCTCCCCCCAGCGGTTCCTCACAGATGCCTCTTCTGTAAAGATCTCTTTCCCCTTACCTCTTCTCCGATGCTCCCGGATGTGTTCTTGCCCTTTGATAGCCTGAGTTCATTACCCTGAGGCTAAGGCCTCCCACAAGTTGATTAAATCTTGCCTTTTCTGCTTGCCATCTGCTGTCCCAGATGAAACACTCTCCCCTCCCCCTCCCCCCTCCCCCCACCCCCGGCAGAGCAACACCCACTTTCCTGCCTGTGTCATCTTCAGTACTGGTGCTCCGGGTGAGGCAGAGCGCTGGATGCTGTGGGCACACTGAGAATGAATAGCCCCACACCTTTTAGGAAAGCCTTCCCTGCCTGGCAGCCGAAGAGCCAGCCAGGAGAAGCGATCCAGATGCCACACAGATCCTGTGTGGCAGAAGCGCAGCAGCCAAGTCTGGGTCGGCACTGGGCAGGGCATCTGATGTACGCTTGGGGGAATTGCACCAGGTGGCAAACAAATGCAGGGGCCACACCCCCAATATTAGGGGTGTCTGGGTTCACAAGGGTTTTCCAGGTGCCCCGGGAAGGGGAATTAGCATGGGAAAAACTCAGAACATGTGGGGGAATACACATGTATTCAACAGTAGCAGCAGCATTTTGGATGGTTGCAGTGGGAGAAGGTGGTGGAGAGACAAGCCTTCATGAGATGTTGGCTACCTGGTAGTCTTCCTGCCTTTCTCCCTGCAGACTTCCATGCTGAAAGGGGCTTCTATCCTCTGTCCTCGAACCCTTAGTCCCTGCACCTGGCAGTTAACTTATGCTCGGTGATGACGGGTATTTTAGGTAGTAGACAGTCACTGGATAGCTTAGAAGAAATGCTGGCTTTCCTTTGAAGAAGGTTTTATTGGAATTATTTAATTTCCACAAGCTGCCTCCCCTGCCTAGATTGTAAAGGTTTGATGTTAGCCTGGCTAGGCCAGGATTCGTAGGCAAAAGGAGTAACTCACAAGTATTGAGTTGACTCGGATTCCCGGCAATCCTATTGGACAGTCTAACGGCCCCCTTGGTTTTCTGAGGCTGTTAAGTCCAACAGGAGCAGACAGCCTCAACTTTCTCCTGTAGAGTTGGTTGGTTCGAACTGCTGCCCTGGCTCTGAACAGCCCAGCTCATCTTGCATTATGCCACCAGGGCTCCTCCAACAAGATGGGTAGGGCCGCCTCGAACTCACTCTCAGCATGTTCAGAGCAAGTTTCAGAGTCCTTTACGACACCCATTTTGGTCTTTGTTTTCTTTCCCGGCTTCTTAATGACCTTGGACTTTGGTCATGAAGTGGGGTCTTGATGTCAGCACACAGCTCATCGGGTCTTCGGTCATTCCTGTTCAGTGCATCAAATGTGTTCTTGAAAGCTTCTCAAAATTTAGGTGGGATAGACTCAACGTCGCATTTTGGTTATTGTGGGCTTGTTTTATTTTCTTCAACTTTGTCCTGAACTTACATACGAGCAATTGGTGGCCTATTGGACAGTCAGCTCCTGCCTGGTTTCAGCTGCTGATATTGAGCTTTTCCATCATCTCTTCCCAGTTCGATTCTTGTCTATTCCATCTGGAGAAGTTGATGTGTGTAGTCACCTTTTGTGTTACAGAAAAAAGGGATTGGTGATTAACAAGCCATTGGTCTTGCAAAATTCTTTCATGTGCTCTTCAACTTCGTTTCTACCACTAAGACCACACTTTCCATATACCACATATCCTCGAGTATAAGCTGACCCGAATATCAGCTGAGGCACCTAATTTTACCACAAAAATACATTAAAAATGTGCTCAAAAACTCAGCTTATATTTCTTTTGCACTTCCCCTTTGTTTCCAATTTTTGCATTCCAACTGCCAATAATTATCAGTGCATCTTGATTACATGTTTGGACAGTTTCAAACTGAAGCTGTTGGTAGAATTCTTCAATTTCTTCACTAGTTTTTGTGGCTAGTTCATAAATTTGAATAACAGGATTTGCTTGAAGGTGGATAGATATAATCCTATCACAGACAGCATTGTATTTTAAGATATATCTTGAAATGGCTTTTTTATGTTAAATGCAATGCCATCCTCTTGATTTTGTCATTTCCAGCATAAAAAACCCATATGCTTATCTGATTCAAGTGGCCAGTGCCAGTCCATTCCAGCTCATTAGCGCCTCGGATATCAATCTTCATTCATTCCGTTTCATTTTGATGACTTCCAATTTCCCTAGATTCACACTTTGTACATTACAAATCATGGTTATTAGTAGCTGTTTGTAGCTGTTTCTTCTCATTTTGAGGCATGCCCATGAGTGAATAAAGGCCCCAAGGACGTCCCTCCCACAGGCTTTCCTCCGTCCGTGTCATTCAGGATGTTTGACGCTGCTTTGAGAAGGCAGCTCTGCTCAGCGCTGTCTGACAGGGGGGCTCATCTTCTGACACAGCCTCGGACAATGTCCTGAGACATTAAAAACGTCAATGTTCATGAGGTTTTTATCATCCGACAGTGTTTTGAGCCTGTGCCTCAGGCTGTTAGCAGCTTACCCCTCTGAAGTGGATAGCTAACCCTTATTTGCAGTCTCTTTTTCATTAGAAACCGCTGAAACCTGTTCCCTCTAGGCGACCCTGTTGGTGTTTGGAATACCAGTGACATATCTCCCAGCATCATAGCAACACACAAATTACTCCGGTACGAAAAATTGATAAACACTCACGACCATTGAGTCAATGCTGACTCATAGTGCGTCCCTAGAAGACACAGTAGAGGCAGATGGGTTTCTGAAACTCTAACTGTGGAAATCCCTGTCTTTCTCCACTGGAGCTGCTGGCTCTGAACTGCTGGCCTTGCAGATGACAGCCCAATGCCTAACCACTGCACCACTGTAACTGATAGACACATGGTGGCTATTGATAGTCTTCTATGCTACACGGATGCTCAGTATTCTGTGCTCAATTTTAGGAGAGTATTTTCCACTTTGCTAATAGTCTCCCTCCCTGCTTTTGGGTCGCAGAGGGCTCCCAGCCCCTGATGCGGAAATGCTGTACATGCAGGAGGTGGAGCGGATGGACGGCTATGGGGAAGAGAGCTACAATGCCAAGGTGAGGCTGGTGCGGCGGCGGCACGCTCTGCAGCGTGTTCCCCAGGTTCAAGGGGGCTCCGATGTATAAAGACAAGTCTGACATTGTCCAAGTAGGTTTGTAGCCCCACACACTTTATTTTTGCACTTTGTGCCTTCAACCCTGAGACGGGCGCCCACCCCTGATGTGCTGAAGCAGAATCCTTGTGTTCAGCAGGCTCTAAGACTTCTGTAAGCATCCCTTGGGCGTCTTGCTGAAATTAGACTGTGATTCAGTATCGATGGGGTGCAAATGGAAACTCGAAAGGGGTGGGGAATGAATCTGTCGGAAGCTCTGCTTGAAACCCAGTACCTTCACTGGGACTCTCCACTTGCATCTCTGTTAATCGGCTGGAACATTGCAGGATACTGCGGTTCAGGAGAGTGACTGTGTAGCTGTAGCTGAGAAGCAGGTTCCGGGAGGGGCAGAGGGAGTGGAGTCTCTGGGGAGTCAGGCTTTCTGAGGCTTTCTGCTCTCCCCCCTTAGGATAGCCAAGGGAGCGACGTCTGCGTCTGCGCCGGCCTGGAGGGGATCCTCGTGAAGCACAAGAGTGGGCGGCCACCGCTGACCTTCAGGTACATGGACCTCTCTGTGCAGGCCTGTGTGTAAGATGTGGGGACCTTTTCTTGCCCCGAGGAGCCCAGGTGGCACAGTGGGCACAGCTCTGCGGGAACCCAGCAGCTGTTCCCAAGACAGAGAGGTGGCGGCCAGCGCCTGCAAAGAGCAGCCTTGGGAGCCCTTGGGGCGGGCCGCAGCTCTACTCTGTCCTTCGAGGGGCACTGTGGATTGGAAGTGCTTCCCTGAGGCCACCGTTTGTTTTTATGTGCATTCTGCATTTCATGTCTGGTTCCCAGAGCTCTTAGTGCAGTGGGCTAAGCAGAGGGCTCCTGCTAACCACAAGGCCGGAGGTTCGGCCCCACCAGCTGTTTTGCCAGAGAACAACGAGGCTCACTGCCCCATAGTGATCTACAGATTCCCAAACCATGTGGAGCATTGCCGCTCTCCCCTGGAGGGCTGCGATGAGTCAGAATGGCCAGCACTCATGGCAGTGGGTTGGGTTTCTTGGGGGGAAATCTAGGCCTTTCTTTTGAGTCTAGTGATGTGCATAGCACGTGCTTGCTTTGACTCCCTGTCCCCCCATCCCCCACCCCGCCCACTGCCGTGCTCTGTACCTCAGCACCAACACCAGACTGGCTTTAGTGTAGTGGAAGCCCATCTGTGTTGATGCATGAATGAGCTCTTGGCTGCCCCTAGGATCACCAGGCTTAGGAGATGTTGCAGTTTCTTTCTCTCTTTATGCGCTTGCATTTCCTCTTTGCAGCCAACTTTGGTGCCGCCCGACCCTTAGGGAATGAATGGTAGTGAAGCCAGCTCTCCTCTCTAAACTGCTCCACACATCCTCACTTGGGAATCCAACTTGGGGAAGTTGCCACCTCCCGCCACCTCCTCCATCTTGCTCTTCTCTCTGCTGTTCTCCAGGTGGTCTGATATTACCAACATGTCCCACAACAAGGCCTTCTTTGCTTTAGAGCTGCCTAGTAAAGAGGACACCGTCCAGTTTCAAACCGTGAGTCCACACTACGAGTCTGTGGGGGCGGGTGGGGACGGGTGGTGCTTGGGCATGACATGGCGAAGAGCACATTCTCCAAATTTTTTTAAGTACTTGAAGATGTTACACGATTCTGTAATAATCAGCACCATAGCACATGGCAAAATACCAGCGTTGAGTAAATATTGTGGAAAGACTGGAGAGTCCTTGGAGAAGGCAAGAGCCCTGGTAGCGGCACTAGTTAAAGCACTCAGCCACTGACCAGAAGGGGTTGGCGGTTCAAACCCACTGGCAGCCCTGCGGAAGGACGCTGTGGCAGGCAGGTTCACAGCGATCTGCACCCGTGGGAGCCCTCGGGGCAGTTCTGCTCTGTGTACAGGCACATGATGAGGCAGCGGGCTTGGATTGGGTTGGAGACACACTGTCTGGGCCTTGAAATTTAAGGAACTGGCTAAGGGAAACCAAGGGCTGATTCCTTCATTCTGTTGGTAAAATAGGGTCGTAGCGGTGTTTGACAAAGGCAATCCCCCATCTCGGAGCCAAGTGCTTTGTTGAAAATTACCTTTAATGATCCACTAGTCAAGAATGGAGATTGGTATTTCTAGCATTTAAAAAAAATTAAGTCATCTTAAACTAAGAACCAGAGCATTTGTCTTCTGTGGAATTGGCCCTGTAAATCCCGATGGGAGTTTTGAAAATGGAAGACTTGGGTGTAGTATGTCACCCCGTTATGTTGTCCTCCGGTGACCTGTCATGTGATGTTATGCCCTTTTGTTTGCTAGGAAGACATGGAAACAGCAAAATACGTGTGGAGACTGTGTACTGCCCGGCAGAAGTTTTACAGACTGAACGAGTGCAGCCTGTGAGTTTCTCAGGCCCCTGACCTCGGGAGGGGCTGCTGCTGTGAGCGTCCATGTGGGAGATGGGCAAGCAAACCCTGTCCTGAGCACGTCCTCTTATTCCACGACACTGATTTCCATGTTACCTTGTCAGGTTTACATACTATACAAGTCTTCCACCCCCTCTTATTTTAGCTCTGGACCACTGCATATCTGTCTTTTAAAGATTTTTTTCAACAAGTTTGACCAGTTTTTAAAAGGGTGTTCTTTTTTAAAAAGTCATGCCCGGGTCAGGTTTGGAGCACTGAGAGAAGATGGGCTTTGGGCAGCCTTCTGAAGACGCGGGCCTCCTTGCCCAGGCCATCTGGGGTGCGCTCGAGGCTGACTCGGCACTCCCAGCAGCACCCTCTATCCATGAGGTTTCCCCTCTGAGAGCCCTGGTCCTTCACCCCACGTTCCCCCGCAGCGAGAGCCTCCACAGAGTTGAGTGACCTCGCCTTCTCTCCAGCCAGTCTCCATAACCCTCACCCAGTCTGGTCGCTTCACGAGTTCTCTCCCTCACCCAGGCACCTGCCCGAACGCCATGTTTCTCGCTGCCGGGACACCACTGGCTTCCAGTTTTCCTCGCTCTCGACCGTTGCTTCTTGTGGGGACCTCTCCTCTGTCTGCTCTGATCTGCTAGGGGTTCCACCCATCTCACGGCTACAGTAACCTTGGCTCCCCGCAGGGCAGCACCCTTGATTCCCGGCCCGGCTCTCAGAGCTCTGCACGCCTGCATCTGCTGTCCTCCTGGCATCTCCACTGGGGACCCAAGAGCCACCTCAGATTTGCTTTGCTTACTCTAGGGCTCTCAGCTCCCTCCTGGTGGTCCTGTCCCTGCACCTGCCGTGACACCCAGTCCCCCTAGTTCCTCAGGCCTAAATCTAGAAGTCTCACGGATTCCTGTTTCTCATCCCCCGTGTGCTTCATCAGCATGTTCTATCAGCCATCACCTCCAAATACATCTCCACCCCATCTGCTAACCACCTCATGCCAACCGCCTTGGCCTCTCACTTGGAATATTGGGGCAGCCACTTGGCTCGGTGCCTGCCCTGTCTGCAGCTTCCTCCCCCAAGGCGGCCACATGATCTTATTTTAAGGCATGACCATCGTCTTAAAACTCTCCCCTGGCATTCCATCATGCCCTCAGTGTGAGTGCGAGGCCCTTGCCTCATTCCTTCTCCTTGTGCACCCCGAGGGACGCTGCCAGGGCTCGCTCCTTCCTTGGCCTGAACTCTCCTCCTGCCACTGTCCTCACCCCCCCCCGCCCCCGCACTGCAGTCGGTGTCTGGTGAGATGTGCCCGCTTCCTCGAGCATGTGGCTTCTCTGTGCACCACTGCCCATCTCTGTGCCCCTTGCCCTCTTCTGTTCCACTGAGCCCCCGAGATGGCGTCTCCGCCGGTGGACTCCCCTCTGCTTGCAGGTCAGCGTCTGGGCTAGTGGGAGGACAGACTGCCCGTCAAGAGGTGGTCAGTGGAGGTGCGGGTGAACGTGTACAGAGACACTTTGCTTCATGCGGTTGACCGCAGCCTCTCACTGTAACAACTCTCCTCCCACCCCTTTCCAGGGTTTCCCTCTCCATTTGTCCTCTTTCTTGCCCCTCCCTGCCCTCTGAGCTTTACTGCTGGGTCACTGTGACCCTTTCTGGTCTGTTATGGTTGGTGTTCTCAGGAGTGTACTCCTCATGGATGGTATTGTTCATTGTATAGGCTTGTCTATTGTTTGTCAGAAAGGTGACACCTCCCCGCGCCCCCCATGGTCTCAGGGGTCCCACCAGTAAGTCTGATCTGTTATTGAGATTGTGACCTTCTAGGCCCCTCGATTGTGATCCCCGTCTGAGGTGGTCCACAGTGATAGCTAGCCAGGCTCACCTCGCTCCTCTGCCACAGGGCTTTGGAAGCTGAAGTTTGCTTGGCTCCTTAGGCTTTGGGGCTAATTGTTTCCTTGAACCTTTGATTTTCTGTATTCCTCTGTGTTCTGGTCAGAGAGAGATCCATTGTTGCTACTAGCAAGCTTTTAAGACCGTAATCACTGCTTGCTCCCCCAGAGAAGGGCCTGTCCCTGTCGGGCAGCCTCTTTTGCTTGCTGCTTGGTAGCGTTTTTTTCCGGTGCATTTGCGTGTGCGGGGGCTCCTCCTGGTGGCTACATTCAGTGGTGCTCCCGGGAGCCCTGGTGCCATGCTGGTTATGCAGTGGGCTGCCATCAGCCAGGCCCGCATTTGGGAAACAGCAGCTGCTCCAAGGGAGAAAGGAAGGGGCTTTCGGTTACAGACTCACACACTCTCCGGGCTGTTCTACCCCGTCCTATATGGTCACTATGAGTCGGTATTGATTGGGTGGCAGGGAGTTGGTTTGCTTTTTGGTTGCATAGTGGTTACACATTGGGCTGCTAACTGCGAGGTCAGTAGTTTGAAACCACCAGCTGCTCTTTGGCAGAAAAAGAGGCTTTCTATTCCCGTTAGGAGTGATGGTCTCAGAACCCCCCAGGGGAAGTTCTACCCTGTCCTATGGGTCACTGTGAGTTGGTAACGACTCAATGGCAGTGAGGGCTTTTTGGGTTGGTGTGTGTTTGTTTTTGGTCCTGGTCCAGGGTAGGTACATGGGAGCTGACCTGGCTATCTCTTACCTTGTGTGACATTATGAGGGCTTGGTTGTTTGCTTTTCTATTTAATGTATTTTTTTAAATTGTGAATTAGGTGAGAGGTTCAAGGGTGCTTTAAAAAGTTTATGGAGAATTTGAATGGAAAGATATTTTCATTCCTCAGACTTCTCTGCAGAAATGTGTTCTGAGGTTCAAGCAGTAGGTCTGCAGCCTTTGGGGAGCACAGCCTTTTCTTTTTATAAGTCTTTATTTAGTAAAAGTTTTTAAAATAGTTTTATTAGGGGCACATACAACTCTTATCACAATCCATACATACATCAATTGTGTAAAGCACATTTGTACATTCATTGCCCTCATCATTCTCAAATCATCTGCTCTCCACCCAAGCCCCTGGCATCAGCTCCTCATTTTTGCCCCTCCCTACCCCTTCCCCCTCCCCTCCCTCATGAACCCTTGATAATTTATAAATTATTATTTTGTCATATCTTGCTCTGTCCAATGTCTCCCTTCACCCTCTTTTCTGTTGTCTATCCCCCAGGGAGGTGGTTATATGTAGCTTCTTGTAATCGGTTCCCCCTTTCCAACCCACCCTCCCAGTATTGCCACTCACACCACTGGTCCTGAAGGGATCATCCGCCCTGCATTCCCTGTGTTTCCAGTTCCTATCTGTACCAGTGTATATCCTCTGGTCTAGCCATATTTTTAAGATAGACTTGGGATCATGATAGGGGGGGGGGGCGGCTAGGGGGAAGAAGCATTTAGGAACCAGAGGAAAATTGTATGTTTCATCATTGCTACACTGCACCCTGACTGGCTTGTCTCCTCCCTGAGACCTTTCTGTAAGGTGATGTCCAGTGGCCTACAAATGGGCTTTGGGTCCCCATTCTGCACTCACCCCCTCATTCACAATGATATGATTTTTTTGAGATAACTGATCCCTTCCAACACCTTGTGATCACACCAGCTGGTGTGGTTCTTCCATGTGGGCTTTGTTGCTTCTGAGCTAGATGGCCGCCCCAAGCCTTTAAGACTCCAGACACTATATATTTTGATAACCGGGCACCATCAGCTTTCTTCACCACATTTGCTTATGTGCCCGCTTTGTCTTCAGTGATTGTGTCAGGAAGGCGAGCATCATGGAATGCCAATTTAATAGAACAAAATATTCTTGCATTGAGGGAATACTTGAATGGAGGCCCTTAATACTAAAGCTGTAAATATATGCACTTAGATCTATTTCCCCATCCTCATATATAAATATACATATGTACATGCCTTTATTTAGACCTCTATAAATGCCCTTTGCCTCCTAGCTCTTTCCTCTATTTCCTTTGACTTTCCTCTTGTCCCACTATCATGCTCAGTCTTCATTGGGTTTCAGTAATTCTTCTTGGTTACATTACCTTTGATCACGCCCTACCAGGCCTCCTAGACCATCCTCACCACCAATTTGGATCACTTGTATTCCCTTGTCCCTGGTTTTTTTAATACCACTACCTTTCCCCCCACCTCCCCCTCTCCCATGACCCCCCAGAACTGTTGGTCCAGTTGTTTTTTCCTCTAGATTGTTCATCCAGCCTATCTTATTTAGACAGGCCTGCGGAGATAGTAACATGCACAAAAACAAGACAGAGCTAAGCCAATCAACAATATACAATAAAATAACAACAAACAAATGGCAAACAAATAAACAAATCCAAAAAAATCAAGAAAAAAAAGCTTGTAGTTAGTTCAAAGGAGTGTTTTCCAGTCCAGTCTGTTGGAACACCAAGCCCTGGCCCCAAAGTCCACCTTCAGCATTCCCTGGGGACCTCGCTGCTCCATTCCCTTGCAGTTCTGTTGCACCCCCTTAATGTTTTGCCTCATTGTGGTGGGATCAGATCGGGCACAATTCCCACACTGTGTCTCCAGTGTTGTCCCCTGTAGGGCTATGGGTCAGTGAGGAACGTCATGTCTCATACTCCGGCCAGCCATGTGGCCTTGTCTGTGAACTGGCTGCTCTCAGCGGGAACATCATCCTCAAGGCCTGGTGGGCAAGGATCTGCTCCACTCTCTCCTCCTCTGTCTTCATCTGCTCCCATGTGCTCCGATAAGTATGTCCCTCTCCCGGAGCTGCAGATTCAGTGCTGTTCTCTGAAATAAATTCTTCTGGGGGGAGGGGCAGGTGTCCATGTAGTTGGGATTGGGGCCGGCCCCTCAGACCTCTTCACTGGTTCCCTACTCCATGACGGCATGTTTGCATTCACATCTTGGGGCACTGGGTTGAAGTCTGGTCCTTCTTTCCCTGCGGAGATATGAACAGTAGCCTTGCATCAGCTGCAGAGTATGCGCAATAAGGAGCCGTTGTTACCGGGTCTCATTCCTTTTCTGGTGAAGTGGAGAACCAGACATCTGGAACAAACTATCAAAACATTATCGTCCTCCAGTCAAAAAACAGAAGCCGCCACCAAGTCAGTTGTAGCCCGTGATGACCCTCCAGGAATGGAGAACTGGCCCCATCAGGTTCCAGGGCCGCCAGGCTTAAGGAATCAAATTGCCACCTCTTTCTCCCTTCGAACCACTGCCTTTCCGTTAGCAACCAAGAAGTCTGTAAACGTAGGTGGGGAGGGTGTGTTGAGAAACGTTCTATGATTTGGTGGCAGTGCTGCTTTGACTTAGCCTCATATATAGTAGTGCTTTGGTTTGAGGAGTGCTGTAGTGAGTTATCAGTTGGGCGACTAACCACAAGGTCAGCTGTTCAGAACCACCGTCTGCAGAAGAAAGATACAGACTTGGAAGACTTACAGACTTGGAAACCCACAGAGGCGCTTCTACCTTGGCTTACAGGGTTACTGTGAGTTGGCATTGACTCGATAACCATGAGTGAGTTTTGGGCTGGACCTAGGTCATTCATCTAACCTTGACCTTGAGGACTGTGTTTTGATTTTTATACAGACTTGACCTGTTTGTTGTTATTTATTTTTAAAAGATACTTGCATGGCATAAAAAGATTAATCTGTTAACATATCTTAAGCCTTGAACACATGATATCGATCATAGCCTCTCTTCATTTTTTAAATTTATAAAATGGGGCTAATGGGACTCTTCCCAGCATTTTATAATTAGATTAGTAATTAAATGAGCTGATAATTTGAACCTGAGGTCAGAAAGCCTATCCCAGCTCTCTGTCTACCAGTCTCACCCCCAGGACAGGGTGAGAGGGAACAAGTTGGGCATGGAGGGGGCAGGCATCTCAGAGCAGACCAGCTACCTCTAAGCCACCCGGCCAGGGAGCTCTGGGCTACAACCACTGTAGGGTGGAGAACAAATCGTGTTTTCCTTCCTTCCTTTGGTCATAGCAAGCACAGAAACAAAGTCAGAGAGACGACTGTTTTCTAGGCATTTTAATGCGGTTTGTCACATAAAAATACATCGCCTCTCTATAAATATGTAAGAAAGAAAACACAATTAGCTCACAAACAAAATCCAGAAAATTAGAAATAGGAGTTGCACTGTCAGGCTTAGTAATAAGCCTCGCCTCCCTCTTCCCTCTCTGACCTTCATTTGCTCAGCACACAGTTGAGGGCAGCCTGGTGTGCTGAGCAGTAGGTCACAGGTCCCCTTGTCTCCACGCAGCTTGGAGGTCAGTTGGGCTGGGGTGGGGTCAGACCAGCCATCAGTGTTTAGCAAGCCGGGCTCAGGCATGTGGCAGCCCTGTCAGGGTCCAAGTGCCAGTTCTGTTGTTCGTTTAGCCACGTGTGTAAGAGCAACCTGTTCATCTCTACGAGTAGCAGTTTCCTCATCCGTACAATCAGCATACTAACCAGACTGCCCCGTGGGGTTGGCATTCAGATCCCAGGAGATCATCCCTTCACAGTCCTGAGCAGAATTTCAACAAATAAGAATAATGATTTCTTTTGCTCTGGCCAGCAGCCTTTCTTGGTGTGGTCTTCTCCAGCCCACTGGGGCCGATGGTGAGGCAACCTGAGGCAGGTGCAAGGGGTATTGTTCGGGATGGTATTCATCCGGCTGCCAGGAATGGGTAGCGATCGCCTCCACAGGAGTGTCTCCCGGCAAGAGTGCCAGAGGGAGGTTCTGGGTGGGAGTTGCCACCGACGTCCCTCAGCAAATCATTGGGTCGGGAATTGAACACCTCAGTCTCATGTTCACTCCAGGTTGGCCAACCGTGGCGTTGTTGGCCTTGGCTGCTAGTGGACTTTCTCAGATTTCTGCATGGGAAGCAAACGTTCAGTTCATCTGTGAGAGCGGGGCTGGGACCGACTGAACGCAAACTTCCGAGACTCCGTCCTCTCCACCTCGCTGCTCCGGCAGAGTGGCTCGAGGGCTCCTTCAGGGCCCGCAGATGGACAGGTGGACTGTTCCTGCCTCTTGGCGTGCCTGCTTTCAGGTCTTTCTGTGCAGTGTGGGACCCTACGGTGCTCCTGGCTTCAACTTTCTGGAGGGGCCACCCGTTTTCCACAGCAGCTGCTTCACTGACCGCCGCCCCAGCAAAGGGGGGCAGGGGATGTTCCCCTTTCTTCACCCCCCTCACCAGCATTCACTTCCCCCTGTAGTGAAGGCAAAGTCCCATCTCATGGTTTTGGATGGAGTGTCCCTAGTGACTGATGATCCTGAGCATCTTCTCCTGTGCCTCTGGGCCATTTGTTGTGCATCATCTTTGCGGAATGTCTGTTCGCGAACCTTGCCCATTTTTCGAGGGGATTGATTGGGTCTCTCTACTGTTGAGCTGTAAGAGATATTCATGTATTCTGTATATGGAACTCTTATCAGGGATGTGGCTCCCAAATGTCTTCTCCAGTCCTCTAGGCCATCTCTTTATTTTGTTAATAAAGTCCATTGATGTACAAATTTTTAAAGATTGATGAAGCCCAATTGCTTTTGCCTTTTTGGCTTGTGATTTCGGTGTCATTAAAAACAATGTTTCTAATCAGTAATTACGTGTCATGAGTGCCATGAGCCAAGACTAGGTGATAGAGGGTCTATAAAGAAGGGCTCTGAAACATGACGTGCCAGGTCATCGTCACAGGTAAGACTCCAACGTGTTCCTATGTGTGGATGCAGACTTCCCATGATTAGAAGAACAACCCAAAATAACCTGCCTCTGATAAAAAGACAACGCTTGAGACCTTCAAACAGTTCTTGTCAAAAAAGGAATTCAAGGATAATGAGTATTTTTCACAAACTTTCTGAATACTCTCTGCCAGGATTGCACATGAAGTTTTGTGTCTTCCTTTCTTTTAACCTAATGGCTGATTCAAAGTTGGATCCTGCTTTGAAGAGTTAAAATTGTCAACGTACACGATACTGTCTGCCCGACGTTCCTTAATGTTCTCTGGCATTCAGAGTTACGCGATGTCAAGCAGATTCCGATTGTTAAAGGCAGACCCCATTCCCTGGAGCAGAGCGACTGTGTTCCGTATGGATCCTGGCGACACATGCCATCACTTTGGACGTGGGCTTCTTCCTCCTTGCCCCATGGCCAGTGTGTGCGTGGCGAGGCTCGGTGGCTCGCATGCTCCGATCCCGAAAGCAAAGAGCACGTGCACGCCTCCACGATGCTTTTTCAAGACTGCCACATCATCACTTGTTCAGATTACTAAGCACAGTACTGCCACTAGTATTTCTGATAACTGTACACTTAAAAAATATCATGAGAACAACTCTAAAAAAATAATGAAGACGTATGGGCAACTGAGGTTGTTGGTTACTGCTGTGTGCTTCCCGGGTCGATTCCGGCGCACTGCGACCCGATGGGCAGAAAGGACCTGCCCTGCAGGTTTCCCAGGCTATCACGGGGGCCACCGGTCTTTTCGCCTATAGGATGGGGTAGAATTGCCGCTTTATGGGAGTGGACAGTGGGAAGGGCTGGTGATTTCCAACTGCTGATCTTGCAGCTAGCAGTCCAAAGCTTAGCCACTACTACGCTTGTACGTGGGGCTTGCAGTTGCTGTTTGCCATCGAAGGAGCGTGAGATTATATTTCTAATTGACTGTCAAAGTAAAAAATACCCATACACACACACACGTACACACACGCACATCTTGTAGTTTTATTGGCACTTTAAAAAAATGTGGCAGAAAAAACACAGCAAAACCTTCTTCATTCTTCACTTCAACAACTTTTACATGTAATTATACTCTTCGTGTTATGCCGCCATTACTGATTAATTAAATCACCACCTAATTAAATCACCACCACTAGCGTAGACCCAATGCCCACTAAGCAAAAACTCTTCTTCCTTCATCCACGGTAACTTTGTTTTTTTTTCCCAGTAGTTTTCTTTTTTAATTAAAAAACCCCCAACATTTTATTGGGGACTCATACAGCTCTTATCACAATCATACATCCATTATGTCAAGCACATTTGTACACTTGTTGCCATCATCATTTTCTTTGGTTTTGTGTTTACATTTTGAACAATAAAATTTTATTAGCTGGAAAGAATCGGGTGTATATGTGTCCTTGCATCTGTGTGTTGAGGTAGGGCTTGTTGGCTTGGTCGTTGGAGAGGTTTGATGTTTGCGAGACTGCTGTCTGTTCTTCGCTTCTGCTTTGACTTGATGCCTGCTGGCGCCCATTGTTCCAGACCCGCCCAAGGGGGGCAGCCAGGAGGCATTGGCGCTGGAGCTGTGATCAAAGTTGCCTCAACTCGGTCGGGGGGGGGGGGCAGTTTCTTCAATTTCTCTTTTTCCTTTTGTTTAAGAAACTCTTCATAGGAGGGTCTTATTGACTGGTCCTCAGAGCGCTGTTCTTCATCTTGGACCATGCAGGGAGGCGTAGCTCCTGAATGGATGTTGCCGACGCCTGGTATCTCCCGATGGCTAATGAAAGTCAGAGCCTGCCCTGCCTCCATCCAGTGCAGCTCTGGGATTGGCACAGACCCAAGGCTAAAGGCTGCTGTGAGCTGGAAGATGCTTGTCTGTGGCTCTCTTCCCAGCTTGCATGCGCCGAAGAGCTCTCCTCTGGGTCTGGCACGGCCTGAGGTGCGCTGCATCCGCCAAGAGAAACCAACCTCTAACACGGCCCCAACCATCTCCTGCCGGCTGTGCTCCACCGCCCGGATCTGAGCCGCCATCTCTTTTTCCTCATAAGACTCCAAAGCTCGCACCATGGGTTTCTTGAATCTCGCATAGTCCTGGGGAGAGATCAGAAACTTGTCTTTCATCCGGACCTAAGCCTTATTCTCCCACCAGAATCTATTGGTCGCTCTCTTGTGCTCTGGGCTGGCCAGGTGCTCCAGCTGTCCCCCGTGCAGCACAGTCACGTGGCCGTGGCTCAGGTGTCGCCGCACCTCCCGGGCGCACCAGACACCAGCAGCGCCAATCGTGCTCAGGCCTGTACCGCTCTACCTGCGCGGCGCGCACGGCCTTCCGCGCGGCCTCCACCTGCGGCAGGAGCCGCTCCAAAGCCGCCTGCAGCTGCCGCTGGTGCTTGCGGCTGTAGACGTGGCCGCGACCGCAGAAAAACGCCTGGCGGCACAAGGGGCACATGAAAGGCCGGCGCCGTGGCCCAGGACCAGAGACCGGCCATCATCATTTTCAAAACATTTTCTTTCTGCTTATCAGCTCCTCATTTCATCCCTCTTTCCCCCTCCCTCATGAACCCTTGATAATCTATAAATTATTATTATTTTTTCATGTCTTCAACTGACCGATATCTCCCTTCACCCACTGTTGTGTTGTCCGTCCTTCAGTAGTTTTCTCGAGATAAAGTCGACATATTGCACACGGCCACAGTAAGTCACTTACTAGTGACCATTTCCAGAATTCTCTTTTCCTTTGTGTGGACCGAGTTATCTGGTACTGTTTCCTTCTCAGAGGACTTTCCTGTGGTTCTTTTTATGAAGTTTAGCGCTGTATGTGTTGGAATGTTACATGTCTGAAAAAGTCTTTAATGTGCCTTTGTTTTGAATCACAGATTGACAGCCCTGGCTTTGAGCTTTTTGTGGTGAATTCGGTGGTGGTTTTCAGACAGAGCGTCAGTTTCACACAGTTTCCTCCCCTGTACTCTACTTTCAAACGTGGGTCCACTGATTCTGGTTTATGTTGAAAAGCCTTTCCTGTCACTTGCTGTTTCTCAGCTTCTCTCTATTTCATCGGCCACTTTTATGATTTTCTCCTTATTGTAGACAGTTTTATCCTTTTTTTTAAGATTAGGTAAGAGGTTAGTGCAGATTTAGGGATTTTCCCAATCTTATTTCTTCAAGTATTTTTGTTCTTCCTCCTTCCTCTACCCTTTTCCAGAACCTGAGTTAGGTTTTTATAAGGGTCCCTGAAGTTTCTCTCCAGCACACAATTGGCCTGTTCATTTTTTGGTCTCTTTTTTTTTAACTGTGGTTCATTTTGGATAGTCCCCACCATCACCATGTTCACCTTCACTGATAGTTACTTCGTCACTGTCAGTTAATTCTATCCAGTATATATATTTTCATATCAGAAATTGGATTTCTAGTTTCTCTAAGTTGGGTTTGGGTCTTTTTAGATCTTTCCTGTCTCTCCTTAATGTATGCGTTTCATTTTATTGAGCATAGCGATTGCTCTCAAGTTCTTATCACCAGTGTGATTTTGTGATCGGTTTGAACTGCGTTTTCTCCTGATCACAGGCTGTGTGTTCCTGTTTCTTTCTGTACCTGCTTGTGTTTTCTTGAGTTCTAAATACTGTGACTTTTACCTCATGGGTCATCAGGTGTTCTTGTCTCCTTTAAATAATTTGACCTTTGCCCTGACTTCTGGTTGGGTCACTCGGACACAGTGGGGACACACGGAAGCCTGCATTTTCAGCATTGTTTTAGGCAGGACCCAGGCGGCCTTCATTGAAGCAAAGCCCTGCCCCTTTGCTTCAGACTGGAAACGCTTCCAGCAGCACATCACACAGGCAGGCAGTTATTTTAGGGCTCCCTCGCTGTTCTGTGTAGCCTGATCTACAGTGTCTGAAAACGGTTGTTGTTTCCCCCTGTAGTGTACAGCTGCCCAGGTTGGGAAGGTCAACCTGGTTTGTGTTGCTCTGCATTGGTTGGGCATGCAAGTCATTGCAGAGAGAGGTTTCTTATAAGCGAGTACAGTGTGGTGTTACCACAGGCTCAGTGAACTGAGGTTTCTACTTCTCACTTTCTTGACCTTCCTTCGAGGAAATACAAGTTCTGAAGTTATTAAGTTACAAACCTATCTCTCCTTCACATTGGTAATCTGTGCTTAACTGGCTTTCGATGACAGGCGGCGTCTGTCATGGTAAAATCCAGGCTGGTGGTTGGTGGACGCTTCCCGGAGGTTTTCAGGACCATTCTTAGCCCCAGGACACATGCACACCCACCGTGCTTCTCCTGGCTTGAGTTTGTGGGTGATCTAGCCCCATGATCTGATCCCCCGCTGCTAACGGGCCCCCTCAGCGGTTAAGCACTCAGCCGCTGACCAAAACGCTAGTGGTTCAACCCCGCCCGCTGCCCGGCAGGAGAAAGACGAGGCAGCCTTTCTCTGTAAAGACTTGCGTCCTTGCACACTCATGGGGCACACCTCGCTGGTCCTGTTAGTGTTGGGGCGCGCACTCCTGGCGCCCCCTCTGCTGGTGCCGCCCTCGGCAGGAGGCTCACGCCCCAGACTGGTCTCGGGGCAGCAGGAAGACACCAAGGCCCCAAGTGGGGCCACTGACTCTCCTTGGTTGTGTCTAATCTGTAATTATTTTTTTATTTTCTGCTTCAAAAAGTTCAATTTTTATTTAGACCTTAATTAATTTTGGTAGAACTTAAAAGATTGTGTAGTTGTTTAACGAGTTTTTCTGAAAGAAATGCCCTGTGTTCTAGGCAAACGCAGCCTGTCACCGTGAACACGATTAGGAGGAGGTCTTCGTCAAGGATGTCGCTGGTAAGAAAGAAGGGGACCATGATGGCATCTTCTCTGGGTGAAGTATGGCCCTTCATATAACATGCCTTGAACTAGGTTTAAATGTTGAGTTTGGACCATCAGCATGTGCTGGTACCTGATAATTTTCAGTCAAAGAAATGAGAGTTTTCTATCGATCGAATCTAATGTTTACAGTATATTGCATGCACTTATAAATTAGGTCCAACCTAATATTAAAAATTTCACTCTTGACTACATAGCAAGAGTAATAAAAAGTTAGCAAGCATTTAACATACTGTATAACATGGTCTAATTAAATTAAATATACCACACGTAAGCTTTTCTAATCCTGCTCCCACCTAGGACTTTGGCGGGAGTCACAAAAAATGACACATAAACAAACAAACAAACAAAAAACCAAACTCCCTGCCCTGGAGTCGATGCTGACTCACAGCGACCCTACAGGACAGGGTAGAATACTCGGTGAGTTTCCGAGACTGTCCCCCTTAACGGGACGAGAAAGCCCATTTCCATTCAGCGATGCTTCCACTGATCTGGCTTCTGTGGTCTCGGCGTTGAGGGCAAATCCCTCACGGGTGCTCGTGTCATTTAGTTGAGAGGCTGACCTGGGGGGTGACCTCACTGTCACATCAGATCAGGGGTCCTCAAACGACGGCCCGCGGGCCACAGGTGGCTTGCCAAGGACATTGATCCGGCCCGCCAGGTGTTTTTGCCTCAGCTGCCTGTCCTGCTTAGCAGCCGACTCATCCCGGGCCCTTAGGAATTTGTTCATAGTTTTTTTTCTAAACTATTCCGGCCCTCCAACGGTCTGAGGGAGAGTGAACTGGCCCCCTTTTAAAAAGCTCGAGGCCCCCTGCATTCGATGGCTGACTTAGGGCAATAGTCCCGGGCTCTTCGAGTCTTTAAGGAGGGCTATAGCATCTTAATATTTACTTTCTACATAAACGGAACCCCTTACGGAGCTTTCAGGTGAAGAGAGAGAAACCAGCGGAGAATCTCTTTATGTGTACTATGTGATGCACCCCTATGGGGCAATGTGTTCTCACCCCCTTTCCAATTCTTCCATTTCCTAGCCTAAACCCCAGCCTTACGGGATGCCTCCCCCAGCCCAGCTGCATTATAATGGACACTATACAGAGCCATATACTTCTTCCCAAGGTAAAGCACACTTTCTGAAATGCCTCATTAAATTTGTACTGTATGGTCTGTGACCACTGGGGGAGACGGAGCCAGGAGAGTTCCTGGCAGCAGTCACACCTCAAGCCACTGTCATGATTTCCGCCATCCTGGATGCCCAGAGCCAGCCCCTCCCCTCTCTTGGGTGTGTGGACCATGCAGTAGCGATGTTGACATTCAGACGATCCTAGTCTTGATCAGCAGGAGTTGTCATTCTCCAACGGCCCCTTAGACTTGGAGAGTGTGTGTGACCTTGCTTTCTGGCCAAGATGGCCAGGGTTGATCCGTTTTCCCTCGGCCGAGACCATAGAGCACTAAACAGCTCATTGCTGCCATTTCCAGGGGACAAGTGTGGGGAGCTGCTGGTAGGGCAGGCCCTCTGATGCTTCCTTGTGAGGTTCTGTCCAGTGGACCGTTACCCTCTCCTCTGCATCCAGGCTCTACTGGAGGGCCGGGAGATGTAGATGTAGCAGGTGGGGAATTCCGCATGCTAAGAAGCTTAGGGTCTTAGCTGGGGATAAGACAGGGCCACAAATAACTGGAAGACAAAGGGCATGATTGGTTTGGAGAGGGAGCAAGAGCTTGCTGTGCCTGTCTGTGAAGAGAGGCTCCTGTCATTCTGGGGAGGCAGCGGAGCCTCAGAAGAAGGTGAAGTGGCCTTTGAGAGATGGTGGAGCCCGCACACAGGGTGGTTGGCAGGTACCCCTGTGTTGAGGGTTGGTGAATGCCGTGGCCCAGCCCTCCATGGCCGGGGAGTGTGCAGAGTAGAGCCAGTCAACGGACTGTCAGTAGGACCCTGCTGGGCAGCGTGGAGCAGAGGGATTGGAAGGTGGGTTGTGGGGACACCGTTTGTGCCAGGTGTCTTTTTTTTTAACATGAGAATGTCCACGCAGGGAGGTAGGCACTCTGGGAGCAGTGTGTGTTGGGGTGTGGCTTCCAAGAGGTTTCCCCTTGGGATATTTGCCGTTTCTTCTTTCACCTTACCTCCTTCTCCGTGGCCCTTGTCTTGTCCCTGTGACCCAGCCCCTTCCTCTCCCCCCTAATCCTGCCTGGCTGCTCACTCTTTTCTCTGAGTCTGCACACACCCTCACACTATTGTCCTTTGTCTCTCTCTGTACTGTGGCGGAATTATTTTCTCCTTTTCTGTATCACCTTCTTAGAATAATGTCTCCTTGAGCTTCTGCTTGCTGACTGCCAAGAGCTAAGCATCTGCCAGGGCTGTCGCGCTGAAGCTGCCCCCTCAGAGGGTCTTGCAGCGCCCAGGCTCCTCCCAGTGCGCTGGGTCAGTCCTCCCTTCTGCCTCTGCATCTTTCCCTTCACTGGGTCCCTTCCCTTGGCAAGCTGCCTTGGCCCTTTGGTCCGAATCCCTGAGTCCCAGCTTCCCTAGGGGCTGACTGCTGCCTCCTGCTGGAAGTCCTGAGCTCCAGGCTCGTGTCCCAGCAGCCGTCATGAGGGAGCCACTTCATGTCATGCCCAGGGTGGGAATGAATCCCTGGTGTCTGGGAAGTGCCCAGGGTTTAGTACCAGAGTTCAGACTGGGAAGTGTAATAAACAATGAATCTGAACCCTCTGCCCCATAAGTCTGCCTGCCCTTCCCGCGTGCCTGTATTTTAGCATGAAGTCACTCTCCTGCCTGCTCGGATTCAAAACTGAGTCTAAATTTGCTTCTGTGTGTCTCTGCCCTCAGGTTACAAGTCCTGCGGCCCCTTTCCTCCCTTCACATACCATTTCTTGCAGACCATCTGCTCCCTCATTCCGTTCTTGATCCAAACTCTGATCTCCACTCCCCCGGGCCTCTAGCAGGCAGATGCTTGCCGGCGAACTCCTGCCCTCATGCCCGGGCCTTCAGCACCATTCCTTAGTCTGCTTGTAGACCCGCTGCTCGGAGCAGGCCTCTTCTCTCGTCCTGCTTCTCCCACCTCCTCCCTGGTATCTTTCGGCTGCTCTGTAGCTGCCCGCTGCTGGAGCCAGCCTGGGCCTGGGCTCTGACAGTGGTCTTGCTCCTAGGATGCCTCGTCCCCTGCACCCTCCTGTCCACTTGCTACTGGTTAGGGGTAGGTGACCTTAGGCTTTGAGAGCACACTGCAGCCAGGCTTGCTTCTGGCTCAGGTCACCTTGCTTCTGGCCATTGCATGCTGGCAGCTGGGCTCTGCTGCATGTCGGCCACCCTCAGTGGCTTGGGCTGGGGGCCCTCCCCCCTGGAATGGGCATGGCTGGGTGGTTGGGGGAGACCATAGACATGACACTGGCCCTGAACCCTCTATTCACTGTGACCATTCCTGTTACATGGCTCTCCACCAGGAATGATGGGAGGGGGGTAGGTGTAGGTACCTGACCCCACCCACCTGCCCCTCAAAACATTTCATGGAGTGGCTGTGTGTGTCCCTCACCCAGCGTGCTCTTTCTCTTTGATAGTCACTGGTCACTCACAATATCGTGGAGCTTTTGAACCACAAAAAGCTGGTGCTTCAAAGGCCCTGTGCTCTGGAGGACTTGATGTTCATTGTCTTTGAGCTTAGAACTGGTGCTCAAGGCATCAGGGTTTCCAGTGAGCCGCAGGTCAGCTGGAACACACCTGCCCCTTCCAACCCCTAGCAGGACCATGCATGCTCATACATGCACACACACACACACACACCACACACACATGCAGTCACTGTACCACTAGCTTGATTGAGCTCCTGGCCGAGGGACAAGGCATAGCATGTGCAGCTGCTGGGGATACTGGGGGCCTGGAGTCGCTCAGACCCTGCTGCCGCACCTCTCCTCATGGGAGAAGAGCCCACGCACACAACCTAGAGAGTTCTTCAAAGAAGTGTTTACAGACATCAACAAGGGAGGGAGAGATGACAGGCAGTGGCCTGGTGCCCCAAGCTGTGTATTTGGCTGCAGTGCCCGATGTCTAGAAAACAAGAAAAAAAAAACAAAAACGTACTGCCATCCAGTGGATTCTGACTCATAGCAACCTTACATTATAAGACAGGGTAAAGCTGCCCACGGCTTCCCAGAGTGTGAACGCCTTACCGCAGTAGAAAGCCTACTCTTTCTGGAAGAAGTCCAGGGGACCGGTTTTATCTTTGTAGAAGAACATGGTTACGACTATCACTACAATACAATGTTTAGTGATACAATTTAAAAAAATTTATTTTAAACAGCAAATTTATAGAAAAACTGAGCAGGAAATAGGGCTATCATTTATACCCCTACACCCCCACTGCCCTCTTCTTAACATCTCGCTTCAGTGTGGTGCGTTTATTACAGGTGGTGCATTGTTGTTGACTGAATTCCTTAGCTTACACCGGGGTCACGCTTTGTGTTGGACAGTCATAGGAGTTTGACAAGTATGTAATGTCCTACGGTCACCATTACAGTAGCACAGAGAATAGTTTCATTACCCTAAAGGGTTCTAGCTCTTATCCCTCCAACCCCCACCACCTCGAGCCCCTAGCCGCAACCAGGGGTCCTTTGACGGCAGGTCGCCCTGCATTCCACACTGCCATGTTGTAGGACTCGGGTGAGGGGTGGGGGGGCTTTTCAGATTGCTCATTTCACTGGCGGTGTCTGTTGTGTGTTTCTCGCCCCCACCCCCACCCCCCCACACTCCGTTTCCTTTCTTGGCCCGGGTAACATTCCCGCGGATGGCTGGCTGCATCACTACTTTCTCCGTACTCAAGGGCATTTGGGTTGTCTCTGCGTCTGGCAATCATGAGTAGAGTTGCTTAGCAATGTGTGTGCGGGTTTCTGAACTTGGATTTGGCTCATCTTTAATATCGGCCCGAGCCTGATCCGCCCTGTAGCTGAGGAAGCTAGGAGGGTGAGCACGGAGGGCCAGGGGCACTTGGTGTTTCTAAGCCCCGTGGAGTGCCACGGGGCTTCTGTGTCTGCCAGGAAGATGAAGTCTGATTGAATCCAGTTTTTAAAATTCCATTCTCCAATACGCAGAAAAAAATAAATGTTTCTGCATTTGGCAGATAACCTCTTCGTGACCAACCAGAATGGGTACTACTGCCACTCGCAGACGAGCCTGGACCGCGCCCAGCTGGAGCTCGGCGGCCGCCTGCGCAACGGCAGCGTGTACAGCGCGCACAGCGCCAGCTCCTTGAACAACGCTGTGCCGCCCTGCCTGCAGCCCTCGCCCGTGTCCTCCAACCCCAGCATCACGGGCAGCGACGTCATGAGACCCGACTACGTCCCCTCGCACCGGCACAGTGCCCTGATCCCACCCTCCTACCGCCCCACCCCGGACTACGAGACGGTGATGAAGCAGCTCAACCGCGGGGCGCTCCACGCCGCCCAGCGGCACAGCCACTCGCTGCGCAACCTCAGCCTGGGCAACTCGTACGCGTACAGCCGGCCCGACGCGCTCGTCTACAGCCAGCCCGAGATCCGCGAGCACGCGCACTACCCCTCGGCCCAGTCGGCGCCCTCCCCGTTCACCCTGAACTACAGCTTCCACCGCCAGGCGCCCTACCCGTACCCGGCCGAGCGGCGGCCCGTGGTGGGGGCCGTCAGCGTGCCCGAGCTCACCAACGTGCAGCTCCAGGCCCAGGACTACCGGGCCCCAAACATCATGCGGACCCAGGTCTACCGCCCGCCGCCCCCCTACCAGGCCCCGCGGCCGGCCAACAGCACCCCGGACCTGTCCCACCACCTCTACTGCAGCAGCAGCAACCCGGACCTCATCACCCGGCGCGTCCACCACTCGGTGCAGACCTTCCAGGAGGACAGCCTGCCCGTGGCCCACTCCCTGCAGGAGGTGAGCGAGCCCCTCACCCTGGCCCGCCGCGCGCACCTGCACAAGAGGAACAGCCTCGAGATCGCGGGGCTGCCGCACAGCTTCGAGGGCCTGCGCCTGAAGGAGAGGACCCTGTCCGCCTCCGCCGCCGAGGTGGCCCCGCGGGCCGTGGCCGCCGGCTCCCAGCCCTGCGTCTTCCCGGAGAGAACAGCCCCCGACGAGCCGGAGGAGCCGGAGAGCCGCAGGTTCGGCCACAAGAAGTCCCTCTCGGACGCCACCATGCTGATCCACAGCAGCGAGGACGACGAGGAGGACTTCGAAGAGGAAAGCAAAGCGCGGGCCGCCCTGTCGGCGTGCGCGCCCGAGCCCTCGCAGCGCCCGGGTGAGGCCCAGCCCGGCTACTCCCCGGCCTCGGCCCCGCCACTGGGCGGCCCGCTGCACATTGTGGAGCCCAGGCCCCAGGGCGCGGAGGCCGAGCGGAGGGCCCGGGACGTCAGCCCCGTGCACGTGATGATCGAGGCCCAGCGGAGCCGAAGAGACGGGCCGCTGATGCCCTCCGTGTCCGAGTCGGACCTCACCATGTCGGGCCGCTGCCGGGCCAGGCGGGACTCTCTGAAGAAGAGGCCCGTGTCCGACCTCCTCTCCGGAAAGAAGAACGTTGTGGAGGGGCTGCCGCCACTGGGGGTAAGCGTGGTGGGCCCCCCTAAGTGACTGGGGGTGTGGGGTGTGGCGAGGTGCTAGGGAGTTGGGTCCCACTCGTGGTGCCCCCAGGCGTGCAGGGTCAGCATGCCCCTTGGGGTTTTCAAGGGTGTCCGGGACCTCTCTGTAGACCATGGGGCCAGCCTCACAAAGCAGGGCAGCCCTGCCCCCCGGCCCTTGCCAAGCTGTGAACCTCACAGACGCGCAGCCTTGCCATCCACAGCCCATGGCGCGCCGCAGGGCCAGCAGCCTCCAGCCAGCCTCTACCACGCAGTTCTCTTCTCCACATGGCAGCAGAGTGTGGACACGCGTCTGTTAGGTGTGCTGGACAATGATTGTTAGACTCAGCCTTGCTCTTTCCTCGGAGAATTTTAAACTGGGTCCCCAGGCTTGCTGGGCTCTGTTGGATCCTCGGCTTCTCTGTTGTCCTGTGGCCTTGTACAGGCTTCCCGCCCCTTCCGCAGGGGTCCAATCCTCCTGCATCCTTTCAACCGCGGGTAAGAGGTTGAGCTGGCAGCTGCCTTGATCCCTGGGAGTGTTACTTACCCATCCAAAATCCAAGGGTTTCCCCAGTTTCCCTTTATTCCTGTTCCCCAGACCCCATTTTCCAGTGTGTCGGGGCCTTGCAGCAAGCCCGGCCATGATAGAACTCACTGTGGCAGTAATTTCTTTTAGAAGAACTGATACCAGGCTAATTCCAAGGAGTTGGAGATCAAAGGTGTTAGTGTTCTCTGTTCCCCCGTCCCCAGCCCCCACTCCTCCCTGGAGTAGGTAAATTCTCTCCTGTCTCTGGGTTCGTGTCCCTACGATTGCTGCAGCGCCTCCCAGACACTCATGCAACTTGAAGGAACTGTCTCCCGTGGTTGGGTGGTTGTAGTTAGGTACCACGGAGTTGGCTCCGGTCCACAGCCACCCTGTGCACGACAGCCCCACCCTGTGCCTTACAGTTGGCCGTGTGCCTGAGCCCATCGATGCAGCCATGGTGTCAGTCCATCGTGTTGAGGTCCTTCCTCTCCTTTGCTGCCCCTCCACGTGACCAAGCAGGATGGCCTTCTCCGGGGACTGGTCTCTCCTGACAACGTGTCCGGAGGATGTGAAGTGAGGTCTTGCCATCCTTTTTTCCAGGGAGCACTCGGGCTGTATTTTGCCATGACGGACTGAGTTGTCCGGTCAGCACTCCATGGTACTTCACTGTTCTTCTCCAGCTCCACAATTCAAATGAACGGGCATTTCTTTGGCCTTCCTTATCATTGTCTAACTTTCACATGCATACGAGGCTTGCATCAGGCGCACCTTAGGCCTCACAGTAGCACCCTTGCTTTTCAGTACTCTAAAGAGGTCTGTGCAGTAGACTTACCCAATGCAACTCATCTTTTGATCTGACTGCTGCTTCCACGAGCATCGATTGTGGGTCCGAGCAAGACGAAATCTTGGACAATTTTAACCTTTTCTCCATTTATCACGAAGTTACCTATCGGTCTATTTGTGAGGATTTAGGTCTTCTTTACATTAAGTTGAGATCCACACTGAAGGCTGCAATGCTTGATCTTCATCAGCGAGTGGTTCAAGTCCTCCTCACTTTCACAAACAAGGTTGTGTCATCTGCAGATAGCAGCTTATTAATAAGCCTCCTTCTGATCCCGATGCCACATTCTTCTTCATATAAGCCAGCTTCGCCGATGATTTGCTCAACATACAGATGGAACAAGTCTGGTGAGAGGATTAAACCCTGACACACCTTTCCTGATTTTAAACCATGCAGTATTCCCTTGTTCTGTTTGCACAACTGCCTTTGGAACCATGGACAATTCCTCACTTGCACCACAAAGTGCTCTGGAATTCCCATTCTTCTCACAGATATCCGTAGTTTGTTTTGATAAAGAGAATCAAAGGCCTTGGCATAGTCTATAAAGCACACGCCAACATCTTTCTGGTATTCTCCGCTTTGAGCCAAGATCCCTCGGACATCAGCAGTGGGCCCAGGGGACCTTGTTCCAGGTCCTCTTCTGAAAGTGCCCTGAACTTGTGGCAGCTCCCTGTCAAGGTACTCCTGCAACTGTTGTTGGATGATCTTCAGCAAGATAAGACTTGCGTTCCATATCAGTGGTATTGTTCTATAGTTTGAGCATTGTGCCGGGTCACCTATCTTTGGAATGGGCACAAATAATGGATCTCTGAAAAAGAAAAAAAAAAAGACCTCTTCCAGTCAGTTGTCCACGTAGCTTTCTTCCAAATTTCCTGGCACAGACCAAGTGGTTGTGGGTGCCGTTTGGTCCCCAATCCGAAGGTCTTGCCGAATCGAGCCAAATGCAGGGTCCAGAGCCAGAAGTCCAAAGCATCCCATGTCAAAGCCAGTGTTTTGTTTCTGCCAATGCTCAGACAGTAAATGGGGCTCCCAAAAAGGGCAGGCCTTGGTGAAAGAGTGGCTTTATCTTTCAGCCGACCACCTCCCCGTGGACCACACAGGATGGTGACTGAAGTCACACCCCACCCCCCCCAGGAAAGGAGGGTCTAAATGTACATCCCACCCTAGTCCTGCGACAGGATGGCCCTCCAAACTGGGAAGGGCCTAACCCTGCATCCCACGCCAACAGATATCCCTCCAGCACCGGAGCGTGAGCACCAGCATGGAGCCTGGGCTCTGCAGCACCTCCCGGGATGGAGGGCAGGCATGACAGTGATGAGAGAGGGGCCTCATGCCGGAATGTGCTCCAGCTCCCTCGCAGGCTCTTATTTCAAATGTGGGTCATCAAGGCATTCAGAACGAGGAGCGTGCAGTAAATGAGAATGCGGGCATGTTGTAACTAATGTCATGGAACAGTTGTAAAAATTGTCTAGTGGGAACCTGACCCACTCTGGAACTTGCAGCGAAGGCTCAGAATACGACCGAATCACCCATTTCAGTGACTCCTTGGAGTTAGTGCCGATCACGTTGCGGCTGATGGCAGCAATTTTATTCAACTCTCCCCACCCACGTGGCTGGTCCTTTGGGCTTGCCCCGTTCTCCTCATCCGGGGATTTTGTTGTTGTTGTTGTTGTTGTTGCAGTCGAGCTGGAGTGAGGCTGGTTTCATATAGTTTGGAGACAGAGCTGAGAAGAAAGGCCTTTCTTTGAAATTGGGGTTGCTCTCAGCAGAATTCTTAGGGCTTCCAAGGAGGTTTGACTACCTAAGGAGAGTTAGGTTTCTATGGCTTACTTGGCCGTAAGGAGGAAGATCATTGACTGTGGCAATAAGTTTAGGAAACCCTTGTCTGCAGGGGACAGTCACCCATGGGCCTTTCTTTTAAACTGTCCTCCTGTGGTCATGGTGGTGATCCAGCCCTGTCGCCTTTTCCCGGTTTAAAGTTGGGACAGCTCTGACTAGTAGTGACCCACTCCAGGTCACTAGTCTGCAGCCGACTACGGAACAGAGCCTGGGGAGGCGCCGAGCAGAGCCACCACCCGCTGCATCGAATTTGTTCACGAGGACGGAGAGCATCTGTGTATTTCAGAATTATAAAAGCATCAGGGAGCCCCGGTGGCATAATGGTTACGAGTTGGGCTGCTAACTGCAAGGTCAGCTGTTCGAACCCACCAGCGGCTCCGCTGGAGACAGACGAGGCTTTCGACTCCCATAATGCGTTACCGTCTCGGTAACCCACGGGGGCAGTCATACCCTGTCCTATAAGGTTGCTATGAGTTGGTACTGACTCAGTGGCAGTGAACTGACTTTCAGTACTCTCCTGGGACCACAGCAGATTGTCCGGTCCTGTTGCAATTGGGGAGTTTGGGGGGAAGGAATGCTGTCCTTCCTGCCAGCCCGCTCCCAGCAGCCTCACCTCTCCTTACAGCAGAGCCCTGCAACCAATTGCCTTTGAAGCCCTGCTATCTGGGAGACTTATCAGGGCTTTGGCCTTGAAAGGAATGCTGCCTGGTCTTTATGTTGGGGAACACGTGTGTGAAGGCGGCTCCTCTGTGCTGTGCCAGCTGGCCCGAGCACGCCCTCGGCTTGTCCCCAGTCTTCAGCCCGGCTTTGCCTAGGCGTTGTGCTGGGTGCTCATTTCACGTAGACGCATACCTATTCTTCCAGGGGATGAAAAAGAGTCGAGGAGTCGATGGGAAAAAACTTGGCCCTCTGAAGCTGGCTGCCCTGAATGGACTCTCTCTGTCTCGTCTGCCTTTACCTGACGAAGGGAAGGAAGTGCCTTCCCGAGCCACCAATGATGAAAGGGTACGTACGCACGCCCCTTGGGGCGTCTTGTCTGCTGTGGACGGCAGCCGAGTGCTCTCGTGGGCTGTCGCTCGCTTTCCTCACTTGGCCGTCTGACGGAGGACTTTGTCATGCCCGGGCCTTTACAGCGAAGGCCTTCCTGGGACACTCGAGGCTGAGAATGGTGGCTCACTGGCTCGCCTGGGAACGCTGCCCTGTGTCCCCCCACCCCCAGTCACGTGGGGTTGGCTCTCTTGCTTTT
Organism: Tenrec ecaudatus; assembly: GCF_050624435.1. NCBI lineage: Eukaryota > Metazoa > Chordata > Mammalia > Afrosoricida > Tenrecidae > Tenrec > Tenrec ecaudatus. The sequence continues at coordinate 15,062,330 of NC_134543.1, forward strand.
TGCTGGTTTTCATGTTTGACGTTGTCTACAAGGGCACAAAACGGAGCTAGGGAAGGCAGTGGGAATGGGCTCTTCTCGTTCATGTGATCCCAAGAGTAAGCAGTGCCTAACATTTCCAACACTTCCTCCCCGACTGGGATGGGTGTGCTGTGCGCTTCGATTATGCTGCGAGGAGCGAAAACGAGCATGTTTACGGCTGCAGCCCAGAGATGCTCTCGGAGCTTGGTCCCCGGGCTCCGTGTTTGCGTGTTTTTTATGCAGCCTGCGTATCTCAACGTCAAAGCACGTATTCCTAGAGCTTGGAAGTGATTGTCCCCTCCGAGGACTGCTGTGCCCCGGCTGTTCTGCTTCTCAGGGGTCCCGAGATGTGAGGGGTCCAGCAGTGGCTCGCGGCCAGCTGTCGGCTGTAAGCAGAAGTTCCCTGCATGGGTCTCACCCTGAAGATGCTGCCCTCGCCCTCGTCCCTCTGCTCCTTCATGGCTGCTGGACGCTTCAACATCGGCTTTTGGTTTCGCCCTGAAAGTTCGGCATCAGCCGGGTGCTAGACCTGACACCAGAAGCGAGGTTTCAGCCCAGCGTGCGGGAACCCACCTCACAGGGTCCCACTTGTGTCTTTCAGTGTAAAATCCTGGAGCAGCGGTTAGAACAGGGAATGGTGTTCACAGAGTATGAAAGGACTCTTAAGAGGCGGCTCGTCGACGGGGAGTGTTTGACAGCAAGCCTCCCTGAGAACGCGGAAAGAAACCGGTTCCAAGATGTCCTTCCTTACGACAGTGCCAGAGTGGAGCTGGTCCCAACTAAAGAAAACAACACTGGATACATCAATGCGTCACATATTAAGGTGAGAGTAACGTTCAGGGTCGTAAGCACCGCGAGCAGGGTTGAGCTAAGTTACCAGGTTGTAACAGTTGGGTTCATGTCTGGTCTTAATAGACTCCAGTTTTGAACCAGCTTGGTGCGGCCAGCCGCGGAAATGGCATGGTGGCCACATCTGACCTCAGCAGGGAAGGAGAACGGGACTCCCTCACTGTCCCTGGATGATTCCCATGGGGCTGAGGTCAGACCTCCCTCCAGCCTTCTTTCTGCTATGAGGACACCAGCCAATCCCCTATGGCACTCCGCTGCTCTGTTGGGTTCCAGAATCCCTTGCACTGGCCACTCGGAAGTCTCATACAGCACTCATGAGTGTGGGGACTTACTAGGGAATGTGCCAGGTTACAAGCTGCCAAGGATGCAGGTCTTTCATCAGCTACATCTCCTCTCAACCACGTTGGCAGGCACGTCTCTCTCTAGCCCTTGCCTTCAGCCAAATGGGCCCTTGCCCTCTGTTCTGCTCAGGCACGTGCTACAAAGCGCCTGTAGCACCGAGCACTGCCCAGAGAGCACCCCACTCTGCACACCAGCCTCCTATCCAGAGGTACACATCTTTACTTGCTCTGTGGGCAGGGAAGCCAGCCTTCCATCTCATGGTCTCAGCACAGCTCTGATGCATGGTGCCGGTCTTGTGGCTTCTGCTGCCCCTGCCACTTCAGACAGGAATCTCACGTGGGCTTCCTCTTCCTACAGCTGAGATGGCTCACTCTCATGCCCAGCGGACTGACAAAATTGGCCAATCCCTGAGTTACAGAGTCCCGCACACCGGATTCACTTGTTCCCACCAGTGGCTTGTTGGGAGTCACAAAAGTAACATGGCTAGAAGAGCCATGCCCAGCAATTCCCCATCCCCACACCAACTCTGCTTTCAGCCGGGAATCCTTGCACCAGAGCTGACCAAGAGTGCTTATCAGGCCAGGCTGGAGCCAGCAGGTCCGCCTTCCATGTGGGGATCCCTGTGCCCCGCGCCAGTCCTGGACCCAGGGACCGCTCCTTTCCCCGTCTGGAGAGCTCTGCTCTGGCTCATGGTTCTCTCGGAAGCAGGGCATTGCTAGGGTTCCCTCCCCATCTACTTGGGTGCATCTGCCCAGACCCAAAGTGCCCACTGTTGGGAGGTGCCCACCCGAAGCCGTTTCTTCCAATGGTGCCCCCTGCTCTTTGTGCATGCTCCCCGCCGTCATCTGAAAATATGTGGTGTTTAGAAGAGATCTTTTCCACAAGCAGTGAAATGCCTTTCGTTAGGGTGAAGCCGTGCAGGTGGGAAAAGGTGATATTCCCGGCAGGTGGTTGCGGAAAGCCAGGGCCTGCTCCTTGCTCGTGGCGAGAGTCTCTAGGATCAGGTGTTGCTTTTCCCTCCCTTTTCTCCTGCAGAGGCAACCAGTGCTGTGGCCAAGGGGCAGTTTGGCCTGGCACTGGGCAAAGCCGTGTTGGCTGTCGGCGCATGTTGGTTCTCCCCGCTGCTCTCTGGGGATCTAGACTCACACGACTTTGTTTTAATTTAGAAATGATTTCTTCCAAAACAGCTTTTTTTTTTTTGCTAAGTATTCCCTGTCTCTAATGATGGGGGCTGGTTCTACAATGATCAGTCAGAATCCTCTGGGGCAGCCAGACGAATGGTGGCAGGGGCGGGGCTTCAGGATGGACGATGTGGCCCGTCTCCTGGCTCCCCCACACCCACGAAGCCATCTGATTGCATTGCCCTTGATTACCCAACGCCACCACTCCTCCGGGCCACCCCCTTCATGAGGCGCTCCTCCCGGTCCTAGGTCGGTGTTGGGACTCTGATACCTGCCCCAGCGGGTGCTCCCCAAGTGGTGGGCGTGGGCTCCTGGCAGGGGGATGTATTACGTATTTGCTTAACTTCTATGATTCAGTTTACCTATTTCTAGTAACCCCCCCTCCCCCAAGTGGCCGATCTGCTTCTGACAAACACCCCCTGGAGCCATCAGCCAGAGTGGGGTCACAGGCAGCTCACCAGCACCACCACCTCCCTGTAGATGGTGACTGTCGCCTCTTCTGATTGCAGGTTGCTGTCAGTGGAATTGAGTGGGACTACATTGCCACTCAGGGACCCTTACAGAACACGTGTCAGGACTTCTGGCAGATGGTGTGGGAACAGGGAATTGCCATTATCGCGATGGTGACGGCGGAAGAGGTGAGCTTTTTGCCTCGGGAGCGCCCCCTATTCACCGCGGAGCCTCCTGCCCTGAGAAGGGAAGGCAGGGAGGGTGGGATTTCTGGGCCTGAGACGTGCTGTGTGTCTTTGTGCTTTAAAGGAGGGTGGAAGAGAGAAGAGCTTCAGGTATTGGCCGAGACTCGGTTCCAGGCACAACACCGTCACCTATGGCAGGTTCAAGATCACCACGCGCTTCCGCACCGACTCGGGCTGCTATGCCACCACAGGCTTGAAGATGAAGCACCTGCTTACGGGCCAGGAGAGGACAGTGTGGCACCTCCAGTACACAGACTGGCCTGAGCATGGCTGCCCAGAGGACGTCAAGGGCTTTCTGTGTCAGTGTCGCAGCTACCGGGGAAGGAGGGGGAGGGCGGGGGGTGAGGGGGGTCCCCGGGGTGGTGGTGGTGGAAGCTTTAAGAGGATCCTCTGTGCTGTCAGGTCCAAGCTTTGGCCTTTACTTTGAACTGTGCATCGGGGGGTATGAGGGAGGAGCCCTGGCACAGTGGTTACTCGTTGGGCTGCTAACTGCAAGGTCAGCAGTTCAAAACCACCAGCTGCTCCTCGGAAGAAAGAGGGGGCTTTTTACTCCTAAAGAGTTACAGTCTCAGAAACGTCACAGGGGCAGTTCCGCCCTGTGCCATAGGGCCGTGAGTTATGGTTTTGGGGTGTTGTGTAGGTAGACTCTGTCAGACTCTCAGTCTGCGACCCATCTCCTGCTGTCCATGGGCGGAGGAGCCGAGTCTGTCCGGGACTCGCTCAGGGTCGCACACCAACTGGTGGCTGGGCTTGACCGAGGGGTCTGCTGAGCTGGCTCTTGGGGTCTTCTCGTCACTGGCGATCCTTTCAGACCCCAGTTTTCCTTCCTATAGGCTATGCCTTAACACCCCCCAACCCATGCTTTCCACAATGTACTGATTTCCACAGCCTACCTTGAAGAGATCCAGTCGGTTCGACGCCATACCAACAGCACCAGTGAACCTAAGAGCCCCAACCCGCCGTTGCTGGTGCACTGCAGCGCTGGCGTCGGGAGGACCGGCGTGGTGATTTTGTCCGAGACGATGATTGCCTGCCTGGAGCACAATGAGGTGACGCTGCCCTCCACGTCCTGCTGTGCCCTTTGCAGGCGGCAGCAGAGTGCAGGCAGGAAGGGGGACATAGGGGCCTCAGAGTCCTTCGTGAACAACTCCTTGGAGGCCTCGAGCGCTATCCCTTGCTCCCAAAGGCGACATCTTCGGAGAGATTCCCAGGCCCCAGGGACGTAGCTGGTGGCCTGTGGGTAATTAGTGGTCTGCAAATGGCAAGGCCAGCAGTTTGAAAGCACCAACCGCTCCTGGGGAGGAGGATGGGGCTTTCTCCTCCTGTGAAGAGTTACAGTCTCGGAAACTCATGGGCCAGTTCTCCCGTCCCGCAGGGTCACTGTGAGGCAGCGTCCACTCGAGGGCAGTGAGTTTTGGGGTCTTTTTATGAGCACGCCAGAGGTTCTGAGAAGCTGCTGCTGCGGGCCTGCAAATCCTGCTAGTGTCGGGGGTCCAGGTGCTAGGACACCCATGCCCCCATCCCCCTTCTCAGGGGACCGAGTGGCCCTCATTGCCTGTCTCTTGCTCCAGGTGCTGGATATCCCACGGGTGCTGGACATGTTGCGGCAGCAGCGGATGATGATGGTGCAGACCCTCTGCCAGTACACGTTCGTGTATCGAGTCCTCATTCAGTTTCTGAAGAGCTCCAGGCTCATCTAAGCTCCCAGTGCTGCTTCTGGGGACCTGAGCGAGCGAGCGAGCGCGTGGAGGCCTACAGCTGGGAGGGAAAGGAAAACAAAGGACTCTTCTGACTCAGACGTCCCTGCATGCACCGAGCGATTCCTGGGGACGCGGGCGGTCCAGTGTGAGGGCAGGGAACCCGGCTGAGGAAGGAGGGGTGGCCACATTCTGCCTGCACTCTGAGCACACATGTTGGACGGAGGCCGTCTTTTCTAGCTGATGCTTTTTCTCTGACTGAGAAGATGCTGGGCGATCCTGGCAACCATCGAGGAGTTGTTTTTTAAAACTAGTCTTTGATCATGGGATTTTCCGACTGAAATACCAAGGGGCTTGTTTAGGGAGGAGTGGAATGTTCCAGGAGGATTAGCTCTGTCCTCCCTGTCAGGCTTTGTCTTTGAAATCACACTGTTACCTTTTGTCCATTTTAAAAACGTTCTCAGACCCCACACTATAAAGAGAATCTAAAGGTATTATTTTGAAACATAGGATTTTTATATTCAGAAAGTGTTTTTATCCTAAAGATTCCTCTATATTTGTACCTTCTATATTTTCCACTCAAGAGCTCAACTCATGAAGATGCCGAAGCGAGTCAGTTAATTGTACGGGAAAGTCGGGGAGCGAAGGCACACTGTTTGAAATGCCGGAGAATAATCAGTGGTTTTGTCGCCACCCCCCCCCCCCCAGTATTATCTGCACACCTGAATGAGTTTGACTTTATTCGTTGGCAATGGAGTGGAGAAACAATTGCATCAGATGGTTTTAAGCACTTTTGTTGTTCAGAGCAATACATTTGCGCTTTTATACATGTGTCTCATAGCCGAGCAACATCAGTAATGACAGCGGATGTTGTTCGAGGTGCTGGGGAGAGCAGGGTTCCCAGGGGAGTGCAGCAGGAGGGCCTGAGTGCACATGCACACTGCCACCTTTGTCGCTGCAGACCCACAGTGTTATCTGCACTCACCTGCTGGGCGTGAGGATGGGGCTGCTCAGGGGCATGGACCCACAGCCTCCCCAGGGATGGACCCCAGGGCCTGTCGCTCTTGGGACTTTCCTTGTTTCCTTGGGATCCAAACCTTTGTTCTTTTCCCCCCAACAAGGCCAGGCTTACGTTACCATTCAGGGAAACCTTGAAGAGGTTTTACTTTTTTTTTTTTTTGGTTGAAAGAAGGGAATCAGTAGTAACCGCTCTGACTTCTGGTGTCCAAGCCACAGCCTGAGCTGATCGGGGCCCCAGAGATGGCTGGGGTTTATTCAAGAGGTACTTGAACTTGCACACCTTACTCCCTGAACGTCACCCAGAGGTCTTGAATTGTCTTTAGCCGGACAGCTGTCTCAGCCTTCCCCCTGGGACACGGCCCAACGGACAGAGCCAGACGCAAGGGGTGGTGTCACCTAGGCCCAGACAGATGCTCTGGGTCACAGGTGGCCAGGAGGCGGTAAGGACACACTGGTACACTTGGCTGAGCGCCATTTCTATTTTTGCTCCTCCCAGGCTGCTTGCCCACAATGGAAAGCTCCCAAAATGTAGAGGCCAGGACAGCCCCTCCAAGCTCACATCCTGGGGATGTTTTTGATGCCGGGCTAACTCCTAAAATAGGCTCCTTCTCTCTTGTGACCACGGAGTGTGTGGTGTTAGTCCTGAGACAGCCCTTTCTGCTGTGTGTGTGTGCGTGTGCGTGCGCGTGTGACCGTGCGTGTAAGGGTGAGAGCCAGCGCCCCCTGCCCTCATACCCCCATGACCCATTACTCTGAAACCAGCCACTACAGAGAGCAGAAGTGAAGACGAAACGTGGCCACATGTTCCACTTAAGAGTAAAACCTCCATTTCAGACAGCGATTCTCAACCTGGGGGCTGCGACCCCTTTGGGGGTAGAACAGTACTTTCACAGGGGTCACCTAAGACCATATTTCCGATGGTCTGGGAACTAACTGAGCCACCGCTTCACTCCTCTGTCCATCTCCATGCGGTCCACCCACATGCAGATAGGACCACATGCGGCGTCACCCCACATGAGCAACTATGTTAGAGTCCCGGCATTGGGAAGGTTGAGAGCCACTGATTTAAGATCCCAAGTGTTTTGGCCTTTTTTAAAAGTCCCATTTAAAGGGGGGAGAGGGGAATTAGGGATTGGCAGTATTCCGAAAGAGCTCCTGAGAAGAGTGGAGCACGGGTTGTACAGTGACGTCGCCCGCCTCCGGATCGTCACAAAGGGCAAGAATGAGTCTCAGTGGTGTTTCTTTCCAGTGGTACGTTTTTTTCCAGAATTGTGTTACTGTCAGGTGAAACATTTTGAAGTGCCCCATTGACAAGAGCATACTGTAAAATGGAAGTCTAATTAAAGAGTAATATATGGTATATTTGTGTTCTGTTGTAGTCATTTGATTCTGACAGAATTAAGAGGGCAAAATGACAGTGGAATTTGTTACTCTTGAAGTGTGGCGTGAGACAGCTCTTGAGAGCCACCTATCTATATTTTTCCTGTTGGATTTTACAACTTCTAATTCCAACTAGTATGCAAAGCCTTCCTGAGTAGAAGAAAGTGACAGACGGTGCTTTGGGTGTGTGTGCAGGGGCTCCCCTGTCTGAAGTGAGGTCTCAGCGTGCACAGAGTTCATTGACCAGTGCCTGTTAACTCCTCTGTTACTAAATTACCTGAAAATGCCCTCCAGGTACGTGTTCACACAAGGGAGATGACATGCTTTCCACCGCTTCCTCTGGCCTCTCCGGCATCCTTGTTTCCCTGACTAGTGGGAGCTTTTGAACAGAGAAAATGCTGGAATCTCGCTTGGACTGTTAATTGCAATTGGTATGATTTTCTTCCGGAACACAGGCTGTCAGGGGTTCAGAAAGCCTTGGCACTTAGGCCTCTCACAGCCCCTGGACAGGATGAAAAGATGCTGGACCCGTGCGTTCTTACAAGCTTCCAGAAAGAGCCCGGCACAGCAAGAGGACAGTGGGGGGCACTGTGCACCCGGCGGGACCGCTTTCTCGGAAGCGCTGCTCTTCAGAAGAGAACCGTCTGTTCAGAGGGTGGCGGGGGGTTTATGCGAGGTGGTCAGCGGTTCACAGCCACCTCTGGAGAAAGACGGGGCTTTCTGCACCCAGAAAGAGCCTTGGAAACTCATAGGGGACAGTCCTACCCTGTCCCACAGGGTCACTTGAAGTCACCGGCATTGAGTTTGTGTGTGCACATGTGCAAATTACCCTGATGATTGTGTGAACACATGAAACAAGGGTATTTTTGCTTTCTTACAATTTAAAACATCGCACATTAGGTGGAGGTGTTTACAATATTATATTCGTTTAAACTACTAGTCACACCCCCACTAGCTCAGCCTGTCCCGCTCCTTGCTTTCCCGCTCCCGTTTGGGGGCTTCCATTCTGCCTGAGCCTGCACCCCAGAGGGAGGGAAGGGGGGGTCTTTGGCCCTGGCTTCATTTCTCCCCCACCCCACCAGCTCCAAAACACATTTAAATGGAGACTTTCTCACCAACGAGATTTCACGTGGAAAACTAAAAATATCCCTTTCTTGTTTAAAGCTATTTTGTATTTTTACATGCTGACCTTGAGCTTTTCATACTCCTCTGGCTAAGGCTCCATTTACCTCCCAGCTGGGCTGTTACCTGTGCCCTGCCAAGAGAGGAGCGTGTCCAGTCGCTCACCTGCATGTGTGGAGGGTGGCCGGAGGGCAGGGGGGGGTTGAGAGAACGAGGTCTTTGGGTGGTTAAAAGGGCCTCGTTTTAGGCCCACATGCCCTGGGTTATGCTCGGGCCACTCTCCTTGTCTTTCCGCGGTTTGCACATTTGCCCTCCTTCAGAGACGACTGAACCCGCCCTTCTCACCACAGTCTCCACCCACCAAGATCCTCACTCACTGCAGGGGCAGCTTTGAAGTCATGGAAACGGCTTTGGAACCTTGGTTTGCACTAAGGGCGGAGGAAGAACCATAGGCACCTGTCCTGACTGAAAAGACACGGAACGGATGGAGTTTGTGTGCTGGGGCTGTCTATGTGCAGGAAATTCACATATATTCTTACAGGCCTAGCTGCAAGTTGAGTTTGGGGGATAGAACAATAGCACCCCATGCAAACAATACTCTAAATGGGCTTTCAACTTCTTGGCTTGTTCCCCAAGGCTTATTTGAACCTCAGAGACCCAAAGTGTCAGACAGGGAAACAAGCACCAACAAAGCCGTGGAAGTCTGAAACTGAGTGCACCCAGGCATCTGAGACACAAAGGCCGAGTTTACCCAGGGGTAGGGTCGAGGAAAGCAGGAAGGATGGAGAAAGGAAACCCAGGGAGGGAGGGAGGAAGGCGCATCTCGGGAGGAAATGGATGCGCTGAAACAAAATGCATGCACATTGTTGAACGGAAACTGATGCTCAGCTCTGTGGACCTTTACCTAAGTCACAATAAGAAGGGATTTGTTGTTGTTTTTAAGTACAGGTGAATTGTGCCTTGGAAGCAAGGATGGGGAAACTGCCTCACTAAACCAAACCATAAAAAGCCTGTGGGAAAATCCCATTATCCTTTGATTGACTATTTCTGTGGCGAGACAGGGCTTTGTCCTTCTAGGCCTCTGCACAGCTGGAGGGCGGCTAGAGAGGCGGCTGGGAGGGAGTCAGGTGAGGATGGGGCGCCCATGAAGACCCATCTGAACTGGGCATGCTCCAATTCAGGCTCCAAACCAGGTAGGCGGTACACCTGGGTGGCCCAAAGGAAGGCCAGGCTCCCCGCCCAGGTGGGCTTAATTCAGCCAATGGAGTCAACCAATGCCTTTACACACACCTCCCAGCCAGAGTTTGAAATGCCCTGGCAGTCAGCGGGAAGGCCGGCTCTCACCCTGCTCCCTGGCCAGAGGCAGGTGGAGGTAGGAGACGTACAGGCGCGGACCCCAGAGTCCCAGCCTCTCTTCTCAGATACTCGCTTCTGGCCCCCGCTCCTGGTCAGTGCAGGTGGGATGGGGCCCCCTCTTAGGGTCCCCTTGTGGGCGCAGTGGCACGAGGTGGCCTGTGTCCAGCTGTGAACCCCAGCGCGGCTTGGCACGCTTCCCTGAGAGTGTGCACTCCTTGAGGCTGTAAAGTTTACAGTGTAAACCCCGAACCTTGGCCCGTCCTTCATAAAAACCCACTTGGGTTACCAACCAGGCTCTGGGTGAATTCTTCCTCCCTCGAAGCCAAGAACCGAGAGACCTCACGTTTCCATAAGATTTGGGGGGAGCCCCCTTGGACTGAACCAACTCTCCAGAGTCTGTGCAAGAAAGCATGGCAGCACTGCTCCCCATGCCCCCTCCTGCCCCCCCCCCCCGGAATGAGGCCTATGAAGGAATTCTTCCGGGGGTGGTGGGTGGTGGGTGGTGGTGGGTGTGTGTGTAGTCCGGTTGGCCGGTGTTCCCAGGGAAAAGGCCACCAAGAGAACACAGTAGGATGTCAGAGACGCTGGCGTGGAGCGTGTGGGATGAGGGACAGGCTGGGTATGAGGAAGTGAGCAGGAGAATGGCCAGAAGGTTCCATCCACTTGCATGTCTCCCCTCGGACGGCCACTTGCAAGAAATGGGAGGGGCTGGGAGGGAAGGCAGTGCGAGGGGGTATGGTACCTGGCTGCTCCTGGGGAAGATGAGGCGTTCCATTCCTGTATCCAGTTCCAGTCGCAGAAAGCCACAGCCCTGCTGTGTCCCAGAGTGGGCGGGCTGGAGGAATCCTCACCTACTGCAGGTAAACGACCTGTTCCCAGGCTGCAGCAGCGGAGTCCATGCTGGGCGTCGAGAGCGGGTTCTGGGGGCCACAGCACAAAACGCCCGTGGTTTGTCAGAGCCCATTCCTGATGCTCCACTGCACGAAGCATGAGGTCCTTCTCAGGGACTGGTTACTCTTGATACCACGTGCAAAGTACATGGGACAAAGTCGCCCCATCCACTTTCCCAGGAGCATTCTGACGGAGTTCTTCATCAACAGACGTTTTAAAAAATGGTTTTGTTAATTAGCGAATGACTCAATGACCAGAATCGCTTATTGGCTCTCAGAAGGCCCTGCAAGGCAGGGAGGCCATGAGTGCGCGCGCCCTCCCGTGGTGCACAGGTGTAGGACAAAGAATCAAAGGTGTCCCTTGTGGACTGGGGCGTGTTAGCCCTGACCACGGCATTTTCAGTGGCTTCCTATGCAGGTGAAAGCTGGGCGAGGGTTGCTTTGAACCGTGGTGGTGGTGCTCGCTCAGTTTCTAAATGAGAATGCATGGCTTTCCTTGTAACACTCAGGCAGCATTGTAGAAATGAACTATCCAAGACAGATAGAGTCTTACCAAGCTGTCTGAGCTAGTATTTGATTGAAGACGTGCATGTCCATGTGTCCCATCACCACGACTCTGTGGTGTCTGCTGCTTCACCTGCATACTGATGCCGGTCGTTCAAGAATGAAGTCACGATCACACGCCAGCAGGGCCCTGGGACTCAACCTTGGTCCTCCTCTCTGCACTCTCCAGGCTGCAGGTGTCTATGCTCACAAAATAGAAACTACCTTTGTTGCCTCCTTGCCCTGGCTGGAACTGGTCGTGGCAGAAGTCAGATTGCCTAGGATTGGACAGAGTGAACACTGGCCGGAGTGAACTCAGCCTTCACCGTTGACTGTGCTGCTGCCGGGTGCCATGGAGCCAGTTCCCATTCAGAGCAACCCGGCGTCCAACAGAGCAAGACACTGCCGGGCCTGTGCCGTCCTCACAGTTGCTCTTACGCTAGAAATCATCCACGTGGCCATGGTGTCAACCCGTCTTGTTGAAAGGCTTCCTCTTTTTCGCTGCCCCTCTCTCCTGACAACATGTCCAAAGTATGAGACATCACATACTTTAAGGAGCATCCTCTCTGTATTTCTTCTGGAAAGATCTGTTTGTCCTTTTGGTAGGCCATGGCACTTTCAATATTTTTTTTCCAGCACCATAATATGATAGCATGATGTTAGTTGTGGGTTTTCCCTCGAAGCTCAGATGGAATATCAGGTAGAGGAAGGAACTACTGTTCCTATTTTTCTCAATGTTTTAATCCTGAAGGGCTGTTGGATTTTGTCAAATGCTTTTTTTTCTGCAGCAACTGAGAAGAAGACAATGTAGTGTTTGCCTTTTAAATAGAAGGGGTCTTCATGATATAGAGCCCATTAAGATTTGGCTTACTAGTATTTCAGTGCGGATTGCATCTGTATTCAAAGGAGGCATCAGTCTAGTTTTGGTGTCTGGGTAACACAGGCCGCCTCAGAATCGAGTGGGAATAGTCCCTTTTCCATGATCTAAAAACACTTTTGGAATAGTTGGTATGAATTTTTCTTTACTTGTTTGGTAGCATTGACCAGAGCAGCTGTCTTGTCTTTGATGTTGACTATAGATCTCGGGTTAGGATTCAGTAACATTCTCATTAGATAGTCCAACTAAAATTAATACGGACCCCAGATGGCACAGTAGTTAAAGAGCATGGCTGCTGAGCAAAAGGTTGATGGTTTGAATCCACTAGCCAGTCCATAGGGGGAAGATGTGACAGTTGGCTTCTATAAAGATTACAGCCCGGGAGACCCTGGGGCAGTTCTACTCTGCCCTGTAGGGTTGCTGTGAGTTGGAATTAACTCAGAAATGGGAGGATTTTTTAAAGTTTATACAATTATGGTTTGTAGAATAATGAGTGCTTCCACCGCCACTTCAGCCTTGTCCCCATCCTAATCCTCTGAGTTGGCAGTGGGCCTTTGGAGATGTGATGAAGGGTCTTGAGAGGCAATGGTCCTCTTTATCCGGTGGCCCAGTGTGAGCAGGGGCTCCTCCTCAGACGGCGGGAGGGAGGCAGACATGGAGGAGACGCCAGGAGGGAAGCAGGTGAGGGAGAGTTGACAATGCTGTACAGCAGGCCTGGAAGATGAAGGGGCCCATTACTCTTGTATCCTGCCACTCTGCCACATTCCTCCATCACTTCCAGAACCCCTTTGTGGAGCTTTTGAGTTTTCCATATATAAAATCACATCATCTGTGACTAATGATAATTCACCTCTTCTTTCCCCAGACGAATACCATTGATGTCTTTCCTTTGCCTTAGTTGTTAGCTAGGACCTCCAGTGTGGTGTTCAATAGAAGGGGGGACAAGGGGCATTCTTGCCTAGTCTCCCTTTTCAGTGGGATACTCGTCTTTCCCTATCACGAGACACAACGCCCCCTCACTGACCCACAGGGCTACAGGGGACAGGACTAGAGACACAGAGTGGGAATTGTGCCCTGTCTGACTCATGCCCACACTGGAGCAAAACAGGAAGAGAGCGCAGCAGAACAGCAAAGGGAGAAAAAGAATGAAGTACTTGAGGAATCCCAAAAATAGACCTCAGGGCGTGGCACTTCACCAGATCCAGTCAGAAAACACCCCGAAGGGTCAGCAGACAGATCGGGAACTATATATAGGGTTGTTTTTTCTCCACCCCCCCCCCCCATGTCTGTCCATATAGGATAGGCACGGTAACTGATCCCGAGGAGAAAACAACGGGGCTAATGGCTCTGGGGCAACATGGGAGAGGAGGAGGGGGTACAAAGGGAGGGGGGAACAACAACCCCCAGGACAAGGGAACAAGAGATCTAAAATTGATGGCAAAGAATGCCTGATGGGGTTGGATCAAGTGCATTGTAGCCAAGAGAAAGTACTGAGAGTCAAATGAAGGTTGAACTTGATAGTGGTACAAGAGGAAAGTAAAAAGAAATAGAGAAAAAAGTTAGGCAAAAGATATTTATAGAGATATAAATATAGGCATGCACATATGTAAATACACTAATATGTAACAATAGGGGTATAACTCTGTACATATATTTAAATGATAAATATTAAGGTAGCAGATGGACATTGGGCTTCTACTCAAGTACTCCCTCAATGCAAGAACACTTTGTTCTAATAACCTGGCAACATGTGATGCTCACCTTCCTGACACAATCGCTGAAGTCAAAACAGGTGTGGAAGCAATGTGGTGAAGAAAGCTGATGGTGCCTGGCTATTAAAAGATGGAGCATGTGGGGTCTTAAAGGCTTGAAGGTAAACAAGCAGCCATCTAGCAGGGAATCAACAAAGCTCACAAGGAAGAAGCACCCAGCCTGTGTGTGCATGAGGTGTTGAGGGGAGCAGGGAACAGGGACCGGAAGGCCCCAAACCAGCATAGTTAAACCCTGGTGCTTGACCACATCAGGACTCCACACATCGGTGATTTCGACTCAAAACATCAAGTAAACTTTGCACCAGAGCTGGAACAAAGTGTCAGAATCCGACCCTGCAAACGTGATGTTCACAAACAAAAGCAGTTCGTGTTTTAGTCACTGGGCGCTAGTTGGTTTAAACTAGTGCGCGTTGTTTAAACCTTTTGCGGCTGTGTTCCAAGCATTTTGCTATAATTTTCTTAGCTTTTGTGGCTTTTTGTACTGTGTTTAGGTAAAAAAAAAACAAACAAAAAAACATGGGTCCTAAGAAAACGTTTTTTTTTTAAAAAAAGAATCATCATGCTAAGGAACTGGCTAAGTGTGTTATTGATGATAATTTAGTAAACCCTTTTAGAAAACAGTTAAGGAAACGCCAACAGCTGACCACGTTCGACAGATTTGTTTCTCGAGAAAGCCAGCCACGTCCTAGTGAAAAAAGGCAAAGGGAAAACACTCTTGAAAAGCAGTGACCAGCTACTCCTTCCAAACGACACACATACACTCTCTCTCTCCACGTCCGTGTTCACAGATCCAGATCCTCATCCATCTCAAGGTACGGGCCATATTGTAGTTGTTAAAAACTTTAATGTCGTGTTTATTTAAATTATATTACTTAATGCTGAACTTATTTACTTTGAAATTTCTGTGTAATGTTTTATATAAAAAGGCAAGACAAGGGTTAAAAACTTGGTGGTTGGGAATGTGTTAATCTGAGGGAGGGGGGAATGGGGAGGGAGGGGGGGAAAAAAAAAAGAGGACCTGATGCAAGGGGCTTAAGTGGAGAGCAAATGCCTTGAGAATGATTGGGGCAGGGAATGTATGGATGTGCTTTATACAATTGATGTATGTATATGTATGGATTGTGGTAAGAGTTGTATGAGTCCCTAATAAAATGTAAAAGAAGAAAAGAGAAAAAAATGATTAGGGCAAAGACTGTACAGATGTGCTTTATACAATTGATGTATGTATATGCATGAACTGTGAAAAGAATTGTATGAGCCCCAGTAAATTGTTAAAATTAAAAAAAAATAAAATAAAATAAAAAGGAAAAAAAATCATTTTATTGGGGGGCTCGTACAATTCTTATCACCCTCCACACATCCATCCATCGTGTCAAGATCATTTGAGAAAATTGATTTGGAACTCGACTGCATCGTATCTCGATGCTCCTTCCAGAATGGATTAGTGTCGAGGTCGGGTTTTACTGTTTATCAATGCAAATGAGGGGGTGGGAGTGGAGACCCAAAGCCCACCTGGAGATAATTGGACATCCCCTCACAGAAGGGTCACAAGGAAGGGACGAGCCAGCCAGGGTGCAGCCTAGCACTGACAGAACACAAACATTCCTCTAGTTCCTAAATGCTTCCTCCCTCCTACTATCATGACCCCAGTTCAACCTTACAATTCTGGCTAGACCGGAGCATGTACACTGGTATACAGATAAGAGATCTCAACACACCGAATCCAGGACCATAACCCCTCGGGAACAGTAATGGGAGTAGTGAAACCATGAGGTTGGGGGGAAAGTGGGGGGGGGGAGAAGGGAGAAATGGGGATCCGTCTACAATGATCAATGTGTAATCCTCCCCATCCCCCTCCCCAGGGGGATGAGCAACAGTAACATGGGCAAAGGAAGACAGAAGGCAGTGTAAGATGAAAATAATTTATAATTTATCAGGGGTTCATGAGGGTGGGAGAGTGGGAGAGGGAGGGATAAAAGAGGAGCTGATACCAAGGGCCCAAACAGAAAAAAAAATATTTTGAGAATGATGATGGCAACATATGTGCAAATATGCTTGATACAATTGACATGTGGATTGTTATACGAGCTGTAAGAGTTCCCAATAAAATGATTTAGTAAAATTTAAAAAAAAAATGAAGGGGCCCCGAGTGCAGGCAGACAGATGGTTTCTGGAAGCTGGGAAAGGGAAGGAGACAGGTCCTGCCCTAGATCTCCAGGAGGACAGTCCTGGCAACACCTTGATTTTAGAGTTAGACCCCGTGACCTCTGGAACTGCAAGGAATAAGGGGGTGCTGTCTTCCACCAGTATGTGTGGTGACTTGGTCTTACAGCTATAGAAAACCAGTGTGACTTCTCTTCTCCAGAGAAACTTGAAGGTTTAGCCCACCTGTTTTAATGCTCTTGTAAGACGTAGGTGAGTATGGGAGTTGTTTACTCATGACTGCCAGGTGTTCTTGCTTCACATTGTGACTGGTGATTCAAGACAGGGATCTGGAGGCAACAGAGTTGGCCTTGTTTCTTGTGCCTGGCCTTGGAGTTAAACAGATAGATTGGCTTATTTAGGGTAAACCGTCACTGGTTACACCTGGCTGCTTTTAAAAACAAACACTTTTATTTCTGGGGGCGGAGGAGCTCTCCCATTATTTTTTACCTTATTGTTTGGCCTGTCTCCCTCTAGGAGAGATTGCCTTCCCCTTTACCCAAGTTAACACCCATCTCCTCCTTACCCCAGAGGTTTCCAAATTTATTTAGCCTGCTACTCCCTTTTCACACACAAAAAAATTGTGCCCCCCCCCCCACCCCCAGTGGCAATTAAAAACGTTTGAACTATAGCTCAGAATCCAGGACAGAAAAATCGGGGTTCGGCTATGCAGCCTCCCCGAATTGTTCCAGTGCGCCCCCTTCACCACCACCTGGGGGTAGTATTGGC
The DNA here is from genome assembly GCF_050624435.1 of Tenrec ecaudatus. NCBI lineage: Eukaryota > Metazoa > Chordata > Mammalia > Afrosoricida > Tenrecidae > Tenrec > Tenrec ecaudatus. Next base: position 15,079,003 of record NC_134543.1, read on the forward strand.
CACTTTGGGAAGCGCGGCTCTAGGCAATGATGTCCTTTCCCCATCCATTCCTGGTAACCATCAGTCTTTTGGGATGCACCTTTATCTTGAAACTTTAAAATAACCGTGTTCTCATACAACAGTTGTCATTTTGTGTTTGACTAACTAGTTTCATTTAGCATATTGTCCTCCAAATCCAACTATGTCATGGGGTGCTTCAGTTTCAACATTATTCTTTAATGATTCGTAGTGTTATATGTGCCAAAGTTTATTAACATGCCCCATGAGAACTGTTAATATTATTCCCCAATAGAATGTCACTCAAGTAGACCATATAGACATATATGTGTGTGTGTGTAACATTTTCTTTTTTCTTGTACTTATCGGCTCCCCATCTTCCCAAACTTCCCCAAGACTCGGCTAATTCACTTTCTGTACAGATTGACCTATCCTGGGATTTATAGACAGAAAAACATTTTAAAAACCCCACAAAACTAACAAACATAACAAAATAGAGAAAAACCTCAATCATAAAGCAGAAATTATTGAAAACTAGAACAAATTTCAAATGGGCCAAAAGGGAGATCAAATGATAAGGTGTTAAGCTTGAGCCTCCCCTGCATCTGCCAGCACCCACTTTCTGCCTGGCAGCAAGGCTGTGTCTGCAGCCCCCGAGGGCCTCAGAGAAGGCTGTGCTGGGGAGGAGTAAGCTGCATCTGCAGCCCCCGCGGGCCTCAGAGAAGGCTGTGCTGGGGAGGAGTAAGCTGCTCTCACCTTCTCTTTTTGGCCGCATTCCTTTCACACAGAACTGAACCAAACTCGCTGCCGGGAGTCGATTCTGACACAGAGCAAGACTATGGGACAGGGTAGCACTGCCCGTGAGCGTCCCTCTTCATGGGAGTGGAAGGCCCCATCTTTCGCCCAAAGAGCCATTGGTGGTTTCCACCTGCTGACCTTGCCTCAGTAGCCCAACACCGCACAGCCACCACGCCACCAGGGCTTTTGAGAGCGGGCGAGATGTGTTTTTTTGAGAGGTTTTTTTGGGGGAAGGTTTTAACTTGTTTTATGAGAGGGCCTTCAAAAGGTTCATTCCATTTTTTTCCTGCAAGCCCTTTCTTTGTACACCATTTAAAATGTGTGCCAATGAGGCCATTTTCATACATTTTAGCAACTAGACTATCTGCCCTCCACGCAGCAGCCTTGGAACGTTCAGAAACCTCAGTCCAGTGCCCCCCCTCACACCTGCTCTGTAGCTAAGCCTCCCCTCAGGCTTGGTCTCCTCTCACAGCAGGTGCACTTGTTCCAGCAGCTACTCTGCACCAGGCAGGGGGTGGTGGGGTGGTGGTGGGGGATGAGGGGGTGTCCCAAAGAGAAAGAAGTCCAGAGAAGAGACAAGTCAGACAGATCCATGATGATTCGTATTGAGGCTAGGAAAGACCCCAGGTCCCAGGGAAGAGTGGGGCAGGATGAGGGGCAATCACTCACAATGTACCAGGGGGTGTCACCTGTAGCCTGGGCTGCAAACAGAGGGTCGGGGGCCGAGGGGGAGTGGTGCTGGTGGTGTGAGCAGACAGCGTGGAAGCAGAGGGCCTCTGTTCAGGGACCATGCAGTTAGGATGCTTGGACAAGATGGCAAGAGAGATGCATTATAAAACACAAGCGATGAGGAACCTTATCTTGTCCGCAAGTAGAAACTCAACCTACCATCCACTGTGGTCGAGCCGGTTCTGACCGATCGGGACCCTCTCGGATAGGGCAGAGCTGCCCCTGTGGGTTTCTGAGACGATAACTCTTTACAAGACCAGAGGGCCTGTCTTTCTACTTTGGGGTGAGTCTGAGCCACTCCACTTGTGCTAGCAGCCCAAAGCTTAACCCACGGCACCACCAGGAACCCTTGGAGAGTGACCCAGCATCGTTTCATGTCACCACGGTGGCGACTTGGGCGGCACAGGAAAGCAACACAGACGTGTTAGTCTGCCAACAAAAGAGGGTGGAAAGGACATTGAGTTCCTGGCCATTTGGGATATTTATTAATGAAGATCAGACCTTCAAAGGAGAGTCAGTCTCTAATGCCCATCTCGATGATTTTAAGAGTTGGTCCTTCTAAGTCGCTACTGTCACCTGTGACCCTGGGGCGCTGACCAGCCCGGGAGTGCAGTGGCCGCAGACAAGGGAATTCATTCGAAGTCTCAATGTACTCCGTGTCACTGTCACCGTCAATGACATTCACGGAGGTCTCCTGGTATATGAATTCTGAAACGGGGTATTTTTCCCAGTTTGAAGGTTTGTGCTTTGTTTCATCATTCACCTGGTGAATTATAACTTCTTCTGAATACTTCTTTGCGTTCGAGGTGGGCAGGTAGAAATCATTTGTGGGAGAGAGTAGCTCTTTCTCATTCTTCTGAACAGAGAAGATGTTCAAAAGCTTTTGGTATTCTTGACGCTCCTGCTGAACTGTTATTTCATGTGTTCTTTTAAATTCCATTTGTTCTGAAATCTCAGTCTTTTCAAAATCAGTGACAGTCAGCATCTCGGCATCATCTTGTTTCACTGAGGTCTGGTCAGTCAAGAATCCCAAGTTCGCCTTCAGGACATGCAGCAGGTGGCGCATTTTCCCCTAGGATCAAGAAAACAATGGCTTCAAGTAAGCTGGTGAAATTGAATTACTTTTGTCTGTAGTACTGCTAATTAATACTCTCCCTTCTCCTCACCCTCCTGGAAATAAGGGGTGAGGGAGCAGAGCTGGGAATCCCTGCTTTTAGTGCATTCTTTGAGGGTGGGGAAAAAAAAACAAACCTCACAATTATTTCTACATTAGAAATTTTCTAAGGAAAAGACAAACCTCTTCCAAATGATGCTTGTTTTCTTTAATATGTCTCTCAAACAGTCGTTCTAAGAACCTACAAGTGAGAAATAGAAACGTCAGGGTCTCAAGATAAGGCAGTCCCACTCAATACAAACGCGCGCGGTAACGTGAGACTGCTAAAGAATGGGAGATGGTGCTTGGATTCAGTCTTCCTCTCCCAGATAGGATGTGGCCTATCCTGTCCTGTCAGATTCTCTGAACTGGGGGCTCTTTTGTCTTCTGTTACACCATTGCCTCGAGGTTCATAAGGAGGTTATAAGATTAAATGAAGTACAACACCCAAAATCTCTCTTAAAACTGCTAATATTTTGGAATATTCATTCACTCATAGGCATTTCCTATGCATATATATTACTTTATCAACACTGGAGTCAAACAATATAGGTAATCCATTTTGTTGTTATCAACAATATATTTTATCTTACTATATCAGCCAGATCATTTTTACGACATCATTTTCAATATATCAATGGCTCTCACTGCAGTTCATCCAGCCAATCCTTGAGTATTCAACGTTCAGCTATTGGTTTTTCCTTTCGCTAAATGCATGCTGCAGCGAGGTGAGGTGGCTTTAAGAGGGTTGTAATGAATGAGATGAAATAAAAGGGGCAGGAATTGTGGGAAGGAAGACGACCGTCTGCCCAGTAAGGCTTCGCACAATTCACCATGAAATGTTGACACACAGGAAACCCAGCCCCCGCCCCAGTGCCACGAAAGCTCTACAACACTGAGAACAAATGGAAAGGTTTTAAACCAACTTTTAAAAGGCAAACATTCCAAACCAGATCTCGAAAGCTGAAGAAATAAATAGAACAATTGCCAAAAAGTTAGGTCTTTTTGATTTCTTTTTATCCAAATAATGCTGTTTGCTTTTCTTTAAAAAACAAACGAGGGGCTCCGTGTAGGGGGAGACTTCATCAGCAAGGTCTGCCTGCTGCGGACCAGTGCAGGGAGAGCACATCATGCACGGCCACAGCGATGCACGTTTGCCGTCCGCATGAAGCCTGGTGCCCAGTGAGGGCGAGGCGCGCGCCGCTGGCTGAGCTCTGCAAATCCCCATCCGTTTCCGGAGTGCACACCTAGCTCTTCTGCAAGCGACAGGGGAAGGGCTTCTAGTCTGGTGTAACCAAGGGACCTAACAATATTTAAGATGAATAAAATCTCATCATTTTTTAGAACTCTTCCAAACTGTGAACTTGCCTTAGTACAGGAAGTAAACATTCTGGACACTTCGCTATGGATTACAAGCATCTGATCCCCTTAAAAAGCAGTACGATTTTTTTATTCCTCCTCTGTGGGAATCAGTTAAAATTGGCACCATGTTGAGGGTACTTTAAAGACCCTGCACCCCCGACTGCAATGTTGAAGGTCTAACCTGTTGGAGAATAACCCAAGTTTCAAGACTTCATCCGTTATGTCCTCAATGAAGCTCAGGTACAGCAGTTCTTCTTCACTGCGAAGACAAGGCGAGCGGCCAGAGAGCCGTTACTTACAGAAGGTGACAATGAACAAGCACCTAACTTGAGACCGCTCTTTACTCTTACCAATGACCCTCACTCTCCCTCCTCCTCCTATTCAACGGGATGTTCTGACATGAACACGTCTACCCTCTCGGATTATGCACGGAGCACTATTTCTGAAAATGAGCAAATAGCTCCTAGTACATGGAGTACGACAATTACAGGCCTGGGCAGCATTAACAGCAATAAAAATAATCAGCATACCAAATGAATAACCAAGGTCAAGGAACAATCCCACGTGATCTGTGATCCTTTAAGGGTGACTGTTCTCACCGAGGGTTTACAATGCCTCAGGCCCACAAAGCAAGCAGATGCTGGGGCAAGGCTCTTACAGGAGCAAGGAGGGGCGCCTTCAAGTTCAACTGTGAGATCTGCTCTGCTCTCAAGAGAGCATCTTTGTTTTAAGGTTGGGGAATTTATTGAGGGAAAACATTAATTTTTTTCTCAAATGGTGAGTTCAACTCCTCAATTTCTGAAGGAGATAAAGCATTTTTACAGAAATGCATGGCCACCGAGTCAATAGCAACCCTAGATGGGGCTTCCCAGGCCGTAACTTTTCCTGGGAACAGCCAGCCCCCGCTGTGGAATGGTTGGGGGACTTGAACCATCAAGCCTGTGGTTAGCAGTCTAACATCTACCTGATAGAGCCCCCAGAGCTGCCGTTCGAAGATGGTAGAAGATTACAATGTCAGATAAAAAGGAGGATCCAGTACTTCAGCAGAAAATTTGAGAATTAGTGAAGTTCTACAAAATAGATGATTTTCTCGGGGCCGGGGTGGGGGGAGCGGGAGAACCCAGCTGAGCTGAAACTAGAAGTCTAGTTTTGAGAATGATGAGGGCAACAAATGAACAAATGTGCTTGACACAATGGATATATGTATGGATTGTGATAAGAGTTGTACGAGCCCCCAATAAAATGATTACAAAACAACACAAAACTACAAGTCTAACAGGTGCAGAGATTGTGCGAGGTTAGGCACCTCTAAGCAGAGTATTCTGACCCAGCAGAAGTCTATTTCTCAAAAGCTCTTCTTTATTATTTTCAGCTTTTTTACTTGTAAAAATCAAACACGATTAACCTCCACCCCCACCTGCAGAGTACAACAGCTCCCCAGCGGCTCTCAAGGCCGGGTCCCTTTAGAAGCTTTGCACTAGCCCTTTCTTCCAAGGCCCCTCTGGGTTCAAGGCATCAAACATTTGGTTAGCAGCCAAGCACTCAATTCGTTGTGACACTCAGGGGTCCCAGTTGGGGGGCAGGGAGATAGCAGGTATGATTAACATATGGACGAATTTCTACTGGCTATAAAAATGACATGATGGTTATTATGTCACAAAGTTGTCATTATTTTCTCAAATGTAGCATGGTTTTAGGGGTGGGGAAGACCTGGCCTGCTGGCCCTATGAGGCTTGGGACATCATCAATACCAGCTAACACCACAGGCCTCATCAGCGAGAAGTAGTTCTAGCTATCACATTAGGGGTGAGTTTATTAAACGTTTCGCAGTATGTCCCAGAGGGATGTTATCAATAGCCAGCAGAAATCAGGTTCCCGACCCATTCTCGGGCACTGCCGTCCTAAAGCTGGTGCTGGGAAGCACGGCTGGTGTCCCAGCAGACTTATTTGATGCATGGTGTGCATGATCTTACACTCTTGACTTCCACTCAGCAAAATAAAGAGGTAAAAATGATCTTACTCAGAGTGAATGTTTCTCCCGGAACAAGGCTGTACAGAATACTTAGTTATTGTCCTGGAAAGAGAAGTGAAAACATCTCAGTGAAACAATGTTGGCACACACTCGTGTTCACTAGTGCACAACACGGTTTCAGAACTGGTGCTGAGCACGTTCACGTTCCCGATCTGCTTCAACCCTCAGAGCCACCCGGCAGGCATGATGGGCGGGTTAGGACTTCCCCGGGGTACCCAGAGTGTGCTGTGGTCAGAGAGGCCAAGTAACTCATCCAGGTTTCATGCTAATAAACAGCAAAGGTAGTAGCATTTTTTAACAGTAGTGTACTAGTGATAAATTCAAAGCCCCTTTTACACGTAGACCATGCACTTCTCTAAGGATCCCTGGTGGCACTGCAGATCAGGCAATGGGCTATAGAGTCGTCATTTTAAATCGACCAGCCACTCTGTGGGATAAGCAGAGGCTGTGTGCTCATGTCAGGATTTCAAGTCTTACTGACAGTTCTGGGGGCACCTGGGAGAGGGGAAGGCAGGAGAAAGGAAGTGGGTGTTAGCAAACCCAGGGACAAGGGAACAACCAGTGATCTAAAATCAGTGGCGAGGAGAGTGTAGAGTCCTGCTAGGGCTTGATCAAGGGCGATATAAAGAAGAATTACTGAAACCCAAATGAAGGCTGAGCATGATAGTGGGACAAGAGGAAAGTAAAAGGAAATAGAGGAAAGAACCAGGAGGCAAAGGGCACTTATAGAGGTCTAAATAAAGGCATGTACATATGTAAATGTTTATATATTACAATGGAGAAATAGAGCTATGTGCATATATGTATAGGTTTAGTATTAAGGTAGCAGATGGACAGTGGGCCTCCACTCAAGTACTCCCTCAATGCAAGAACATTTTGTTTTATTAAACTGGTATTTCATGATGCTCACCTTCCCGACACAATCGCTGAAGACAAAGCGGGTGAATAAGTAAATGTGGTGAGGAAAGCTGATGGAGCCCGGCTATCAAAAGATACAGCATCTAGGGTCTTAAACACTTGAAGGTAAACAAGCAGCCATCTAGCTCAGAAGCAACAAAGCCCACATGGAAGAAGCACAGCAGCCTGTGTGATCACGAGATGTCTATAGGATCAGGTATCAGACATCATCAGAACAAAAAATTGTATCATTGTGAATGAGGGGGAGTGCAGACCGGGGACCCAAAGCCCATCTGTAGGGAACTGGACATTACAGAAGGGCCTCAGGGAGGAGACAAGCCAGTCAGGGTGCAGTGTAGCAACAATGAAACATATAACTTTCCTCTAGTTCTTTAATGTTTTCTCCCCCACACTAACATAATCCCAATTCTACCTTACAAATCTGGCTGGACCAAAGGATATACACTTGTACAGATAAGAGCTGGAAACACAGGGAATCCAGGACAGATAAACCCCTCAGGACCAATAATGAGAGTAGCAATACCAGGAGGGGAAGGGGAAAGTGAGGGGTGAAAGGGGGAACTGATCACAATGATCTACATATAACCCCCTCCCTGGGGGACAGACAACAGAAAAGTGGGTGAAGGGAGACGTCGGACAGTGTAAGACAAGACAAAATAGTAATTTATAAATTATCAAGGGTTTATGAGGGAGGGAGGGGAAAACGAGGAGCTGATACCAAGGGCTCAAGTAGAAAGAAGATGTTTTGAGAAAGATGATGCTAATGTACAAATGTGCTTGACACATTGATGTATATGTATGGATTGTGACAAGCCCCCAATAAAATGATTTTTTAAAAAGAGTGTTGGAATTAGCTGGAGGGTTCTGGGTTTCCCTCCAAGAATGGCACCACCCGACTACAAACAAGGACAAGCTGACCTTGTTTCTATAGCAATGGGGTCTCTGAGTGGCGTGGTGGTGCACACAGTGACGTGCTGAGACTGGTGGTTCAAATCTAGCCAGCGGCCCCTCAAGTGGCGGCTCAGTGACAGCCACGGACCCCTCTGCAGCACAGCCGCCTCAGACACGCCTGCGGTCTCCTGAGTTGGAGCCCACTTGCCGGCAACTGGTTTGATTTCCTAACACACGAGGGGGCTTCAAAAAGTTCATGCAAAGAGGACATAAAAAGAAAATAGAATTTTTCCATGGATTTTTGAAGATTGTTTTATTTTAAAAATCATTGTATTGGGGGCTCATACAGCTCTTACCACAATCCATACATGCATCCCTGTGTCAAGCACATTTGTACATTTGTTGCCATCATCTTTCTCACACCATTTTCTTTCTACTTGAGCCCTTGGTTATCAGCTCTTGAACCCTTGATAATTTATAAATTATTATATTTTTATGTCTTACACTGACCTATGTCTCCCTTCACCCACTTTTCTATTGTCCGTCCCCCGGGGTGGGGTTATATGTAGATCACTGTGATCGGTTCTCCATTTCTGCCCCCATCTCCCCCTTCCCTCCTGATATTGCTAACTCTCATTCTTGGTCTTGAGGGGTTTATCTGTCCTGGATTCCCTGTGCTTCCAGGTCTTATCTGTACCATGTACACGCTCTGGTCTAGCTGGATTTGTACGGTAGAACTGGGATCGTGAGTGGGGTGGGTGGGCAGGAAGCAATAAAGACCTAGAGGAAGGTTGTGTACTTCGTCGGTGACATACTGCACGCTGACTCGAAGCCTCCTTTATAAGTAACGCTGGACACAGATCTTCCTTTACATAGACTTTTTAAGTGGTCATCACGATCAATGTTGTCACTGTCAACTGTGTGACCATTAGCCAAGGTGAAGCCTTTTAGTTAGGTGTGCTCAAGTAGACTAGTTCACCGGACAGGCACTCCTCAGCTGAAAGCAGGGTTACGGTATGTTCTACACTCTGCCATGGAAGCCGAGTTACTTCCTTTCCCCGTGGCAGCCTGCTGGATGGCAGTGTGCTAGAGCGAGTGATAACACGACTGCCCGGGAGTGAGCAGCTGGGAGCCAGAGCACCAGCAAATTGGGAAAACAAACAAAAAGTGTGACACCCCCTAAACCGACTAGCTGGTAAATGACACACTCTAGTTACTTTAGAGGTAAATTGCTAATCTGGAGAAAAACCTTCCATTTTCGGGGTCACTGTTTACATTCAGCGGCCGGGCGGTGGCAGTGGGCTGCCAACTGCAAGGCCAGCCCTTCCAAACCACCAGCCGCTCGCTCGCTGGGGGAGCCGGATGGGGCACGAACAGTGGCCTCCCGGAGAGCTACCTGAAGCTGCCCCGCCTGCGCGACGACCCCCAACTCCTCTGCCCGCTCACTGCTCTGCCCAAGTGCTTCCTCTGGGCCACGTGTGCCTTCATCTCGAAATCAACCCCTGACACGGACAGGTGAGACTATTGAAGACATTTTAAGGGGAAGAATGCAAGTTAGTGTTCCCTTTGCCTTTATTAGTGAATTAGCATCAGTAATTCAGCTAAACTGTTATTGAGCCTCCATCTCTTGCGCATTTCCTGAGAGAAGTCTTCCTGCTGTTGAGCGCCCCCGGCAGCGTGTGATGAAGGCAGTACTCACGTTGCCTGCGCTGCCAGTCTGTCCTCGAGGGCGCGCTCGCCTAAAGCAGCGGAGATGCTTTCTCCTCGGTGGGTTACCTGGGTGAGGCATTCTGGAAAACGCCATCTTTGATGTCGTCCCACATTAAGTCACACCCTTGGGAAGGTACAGGGGCTAGTTTTCCTTTGGTGTCATCCGTTATACAATGAGGTGCCTGGGGTACAAGAAGAACAGATCTGTAGTTGACTTCAGAAGGACAGGTGAGAGCAGAAATAAAACCGGACACAGCCGGGTGCCAAGGAAAGAATGGCGATGTCCAGGGTTGACAAGTGACTAATTTAATTATGTAAAAGAAATGTTTTAGCATGATTTTCCCATCAATCAGTACTTTTAAAAAGCTGGTTTCCCAGTGTGGGCTGTTTGGGAGAATAAAGAAGACCACACTCCACAGTGGCCTAAACCACTTAGTATAGTTCGCTACTATTTTGTGGCCTGCATTTAAAAAAAAAAAAGCTGGTTTCAAGTAAGGTGAACCACCAAGTTCTTGTATTTTAGTGAGAAAACATTATAATGGCATTAAGAAATCACCACAAATAAGCCTCTAAAGAGAAAAGGAGGCAGATTTGAGAAAAGGTAAGTGTATTTGAGGAAAACTCATTATTCAGAAATTCAAACAGCCCCTGTGTGAAATGTCAGCATGTCACATGTGCAGAAGCAGGGTTGCACCGGCAGTAGGAGCTACAATGTTAACAAACTTCTAGAGTAACGGAAACTTGCAGGGGATCCTCGCCATGTGGGTGGGGCACCCACCAAGCCTACCATTCCTGATCTCTTCGTCACAGGGCTCATTTGCATACTCTGCCCAGAGTTTAGAAAGAGTGCTGTGTTCAAAGATGGGTCCACGGCAGTGAGGATGACACTCACAGTGATCTAGAAGGAGCAGGCCATCCTGAGCCACACCCCAGCACCACTGTTCACACAGATGGCAAAACCAATACCCAGCTTTCCATGGAAAAGAAGAGACGCAGGATAAGCAACACACTGTTACGAAGAACAGGGCGGGAGGCCTCTCACTGCTCTGTCTACACAGGCTGCTCCGCAGTCCCAGTAGGGAAAGCAGCACAGTGCTGTATAATGAGACAGCAGACCAACGGACAGGGCAGGGCAGGGCAGGACAGGAACCAGAAGCAAATCCACCCAGCTACAGCCGACTGCTTTTTAACCAAGGGCTCAAATGCACCAAGTCGGGGAGACAGAGCCTCTGCACAAACGATGCTGGCAAACCTGGAACTCTGCTTGCAGAAGAAAGAAGCAGGGCTCACACCTCATTCCATATACAAAAATGAGCTCAAGATGACTTAAAATACCTACATGTGAAACAGAGAACTATAATGATCACTAATAAAAAAAGAAAAACTACTTCAGGCCCTAAAATATGGCATAAACACAGAATCAAACATCACGAAAAACATAAAGCAGAAGGCCAAATAGAGGGCTGGGTTATGGGTAAAGATTTGGGGCACATGCAATAAAAATAAACTATTTCTGCATTAGTTTCTTTAGCTATCTGAGGAGCTAACCTCCTAAGTCTCAAGCTGGTACTAACCACCGTTTATCACACACACCAGGCTCGATACTTGACCCACATCCAAGTGTGGTTTTTCTAGAGGTGCAAACTCAGTAGTGAGAGGGGTGTAAGTTGCCCTTGACTCTCTTCTATTCCCTAGTCTGTGCTTGAAAATTTAACAGACTATTATTATTTTTTTAACAAACAAACTCAGTATAAGTTTGCTACCATCCAATTAAAGAATCATTTTCATGGGGGCTTATACAACTCTTATCACAATCCATACATACATCTACTGTATCAAGCACATTTGTGCATTTGTTGCTATCATCATTCTCAAAACAAGATCAGTTTGCCTCAAAATCAAAGTTAGAGCTAAAATATTTTTTAAAAACTGCTTGCTAATCCTCCAAAACCTACTTAATTGTCTAGAAAATAGCAAACATAAGAGAAAGAGAGCTATCTAGTTTTATAAAATGCACGATTTCCAGTAATCACTGAATTCTTTAAAGATTCCAGTATTTTAGCTGGCTCCTTCACTAACTCAAGTCTGAATCTTTTGTAAACAAATTAAAGGCACTTCATTAATCTGTCCAGTCAGTCAATTAATCACCCAGGAAAGATGCTAGTAAGCAAAAGATTTTTCAGACTGGGCAGGACCCATCTGGCCAGGGAGCAGTACCGACCGTGCGTGTAAATAAGCGCAATTGTAGGTACTGGCTGTAGCCCATACACGTGTCGCCAAGAGAATGTACTTCACAGGGCTCATCATTACACAAAAGCATTAGGTCCAAATAGTTACAGGTGTTCTATTTTAAGTTGAAGTGTATAATTCAAATGCAACAATATAAAATATCACACTTCTATTACCTGCTTTATGCTGGTTCCCGAATCCGTCAAGTTTTCAGTCTTGGCTGTCTTAAAGTCAGAGCTGTAATATTTCAAAAGAAGTGGCTATAAACCTTCAAACTAGAAATGATGTGATAACAAGCCTTACTGCCTAGAAAATGATGCATGCAAATGAGTATTGAGAGAGAGAATGAGTTTGAGTTATCCTCATAAAATGAGTAATTTCCAGTAACATACTCAAGATTTGGCTCATGTAATATGCATGCTTTTTCCTTTGTTGAATACCAGGAAGAAATCAGTGGGACAGAATAGCTTTAGAAGATGAGAAACATTACCTTCATGAGCAATCATAATTTTAATTATGATTGGAAAGGATACGATAGACTCGCTTCCCTCATCTCTTCCCAATGTGGCAAGTTCTAGCCAACATCCAATTCTCGAATCCTTTGGCTGAGAACCCATCTGATCTTATTGTCCTTCTTGTCTGTACCCAGAGAAAACCCTATTCGTTTTTAACTTCCTAAAATAACTAAAACCTACTAGCCTTCGATATTTGTTCACATGACACTAAGGGAAAATAAAACCTCAAGTCAGCTAACATTTAACACTGTGTAAGCTTTGCTTGCTTCATCATTCATTTGGCAAAGTTTTCCAGGCATTGGTGATGTGCCAGGCACTGTGGAATAGGAAAGCATTACTGAGGTACATGGCACACGATTCCTAGAAATCGCCCCAATTCTTTACACAGTTCCTGGGGAATTGTGGCTACACAAGACTGGGTTGCATATTTGAGGGAGTGAGAGACAGTCTGGATGATTGTTTGTTTTCCCCCCGTTGACTATCATTTTGCTATTTTTAATGTGGATCAGTAAACATGTTTACACAAGTGCTGTCTGATGACATATTTAGAGACTCCGCTGTAAAGAATGCTTACTATTGGAAAGCATTTACAAGGCCTAGTACTATTGTTTGAAACAATAAATAGAGAAAAGGGACTATTCATGTTTACAAGGAGACTGACAGGTTTAATAGCTCACTTTCCTGCATTTTTTCGTCAACACTCATTGTCATGATTCCAATGCTATAGGCGAAATCAAGTCACATTATCCTCATTCTAACCAGAGGAGCATTTCCAGGCTTTCATGAGGCATCAAACCCAACCCACGCCCGGTTAATGAATTTACTCTGCCTCCAAAGCGAGCCAAGAAAAACTGGCCCAGAGAGTGCTTGAGACTGGCAACCTTTAGCGGAGAGGGCCGTACCACCAGGGCTCCCAGCTGTACAGGAAGCGCCCTGCGTGGATGTCCCCACGCTCTGCGGGCAGGGCTGCCCATGGCCTACCTGCTCATTCCCGTCTGGGCTTCCCCTTTGGGCGGCTGCTCCTTTTTTCTCCGGGCAGGTGTGTAGTAGCGGTACTGCGACAGGAAGGATTTTGCCTCTGTTTTCAAAGTGCGGGGGGTGAATGGCAACTGCTGGTTGGAAAACCGGTCCGAGTGTTTATCCAGCAGATCCGCACTGGGCGTTTTCGAAATCGCTAATCGGAAGGGGCTTGAAAACGTGCTCCTGGAGCCCCTGGCGCGCTTGGACCCGGGGCTGGCCCTCCGGGGCCGCGGGGCCGGGCTGCCCAGGCTGCAGGACGGCGAGCTGGCTTTCTTCCCGGCGCCCTTCCCCTGCGCTTTGCTGGGCTTGGAGGCACGCAGGGGCAGTCTTTCTGAAGAAGACACTGGGGACCTGCCAAAGGGCTGGAACCCGTTCACTTCCTCTATGAACACCAGGGTCTCGTCCTGCGGTTCCCCTGAAGGCTAAGAAGAGTCAGGTCAAAAGTCAATTGCATTTACAAATTCAGACCCAGGAACTCACCTGGGCCTGGTGCACTTGATACATCAGTACTTTGGTTAGCTGACTTGTTCACTACCAGGAAAGAAGTTAGCGTCACTTTAAAATTCTGGGTGGTGTGAAAACAAAACGGGACTGACAATGCACTGTTTCCCAAGGAGTTTTAAACAGTGTATGGATGATGACGAGCAGAGGCCTAGCCTGGCCTGCGTTCTACTCTGCCCGCTTCTGGACCTCAGTTTCTCCATGATAAAATGGGGATAGCTACTCTACCTCTCCAGAAGGTGACATGAAGATTAGTCAATACATTTTTAATGACACAGTTCATACTTCTAACCCTCCCTGTACGGAGTAAGTAGGCTCTCCACACCTGTGCATAGCAGGGGATGAAGTTCATTTTATTATTCCCTTGTATTCTACCCAGTAGCAAGAGGTTATCCATCATTTAAATGATTCTCTAAGTAAAATGACTGAAAATGAAAATAATTTTTACAAGATTGACATTATTGTTTTAGAAGGAAAATATGTCAACCGTGGCGAGATTTACAAACTCAATTAAAATGAACCAGGACAGCCATCTTTTAATGGCACTGTTGCTAAATGAGGAGGAGTTACAGTAGGATATTTTTACCTGTGAGGAGACCTGATTTTTAGTTGAATGGGCAGGCGGTAGCGCACAGTCCCTGGTGCCACAGGTGAAGTGAAAGTCACAGCCGCTCAGCCCAGGCTGCCTCCCCCAGAGCCGTGCAGGCCGACTGTAAGGTACTCGGTTACTGAGATGTGCTCTCACATGTGTAAGCTGCTGCTATGTCCGCCCAGATGCTAACACTAGAAGCTATTTTATTTTTATTTTTCTAAGTAAACTATGGTTAAATTTCTTCAGAACTGAGCTTAGAATTATAATCATAAAACCCATCTAGTTACAAAAATAAATATACTTCCCCAAAATAATTTTAAGACAATTTGAATATGTTACAATATCTATTCTTAAGATTTATTAAAATTCTAAGCAAACTGCAAGTCACAGGGACTTCTAAATAGAGTCAGAAAAAATGTATGCACAAGTACAAATGAACGACTCTGTGGAGTGAAAGTGATGGGGTGCAGGGACCAATATGAAAATAAATGAAAACATCCTACTTTAGGGCTTTAGAGACTTTGTTTTCCACACATTCCATTGTTATCTAAATGCTATGACATGACACAAACAATGCTAGACAACGGAAGCTCATTTTAATTTAGAGTTAAAACGTACAGTCACTAAAAATGTATGGAGTGCAGCAAACTTATTCTAAGGGAACTGGCAGCATTCCTGGTGTCTGTGCCTTCACGACGGCTCCCCGGAGAGAGCGACAGGGCTGTTGAGAGGTTAACGTGTGTGTGTGTGTGTGTGTGTGCGCGCGCGCGCGCGTGTGTGTGTTTTGAAAGCATTGTCCCAAGGTGAGCTATTAAAGTAGGAAGTGTACTTTGGGATTAAAAAATTAACAACCTAAAGAGCCCCCAAAATTGTTTTCACGAAACTCTTAGCCCCTTGTCTTAATAACTCAGTCTCGGAGAAGAGAAGACCGTCGTCTACAGCTTGTGCCCAGCAGGTCTGCAGGAGGGACGTTGGTGCAGAAACCTTCTGCGTCTTTGGCCCAGGAGAAGCTCTAGCTCTTAGGGCGTCCCTGAGAAAAGCAGGAACGGCATTCGCAGCACATGCACAGTGGGGCCCCCTCTTGAGGTTTACATTTACTGGCTCACTTCTCAGCTAAGCATCTCAGTAAGAACAAGTCAAAGTTCACTTTTGCCATAAACTCAGCATTCTTTTCTCAAGAGGCACTGTTCGTTGGTGGCTAGGGCCGAGGAAGCCACCAACAAGCGCTTCAAGGGGCGGAGCGGAGAGCGGGAGGATGGACACGGGGCAGAGGCCGGTGTCAGGCCTGCATGGTCACACTGCATGATTCCACGCTTCCATTCCCTGGTCTCATGACCTCCGCTGAAAGTACAAGGTGACTCCGGAGACCGGAGCCAACAGCGACTCCACAGGACAGGACTTCAGCTTGTGGTTGGAGTTGGCTCCAGGCCCAAGTAAAATTCCCTCCATGTTAAAACACAGAAGCCGGACTGTGCCACAAAGGGAGTCTCTTGGAAAGACGGGCTTCTGAAAGGTCCAAGGGGTACTCCTACCTTTTTCAGGGTGCTCACTAAAGACTTGGGGCTATTGGCAGCACTGGCCTTCCCGGTCGTTTTAGCCAGTCTTTGCTCCTTCTCACACCGCGCTAATTCCCTTTTGAGTTTCTCTCTTCGTTGTTGGTCTGCATCTTTGGGGGAGCGGGAGGGAGGGAAGAAACTTCTTTAATAGCATCTAAAGTACGGGACAAAATAGAAAAACTCCTTTTTTGGGTCTTATAACATTAATAAATGGCACATTTTCCTCGCTAAAAATGTTTCTACTCTTAGGTATGTACAGCTTACAATCTATACATCTTTTTTGATAATGGCAAGAAGTCCCTGGGCAGGGGTGGGGTGTAAATGTTTAATGTGCCCAGCTAATCACCAAAAGGTAGGCATTCAAATCCACGTAGAGGTACCGCAGAAGAAAGGCCTCCTGATCTACCTCCAAACAACCAGCCTTTGTGAGTCCTACTCTGACACGCACAGAGAGATGACAACTGCCCCTTGGGTGGAGACGCCCTACGTTTTGGGAATCATTCTGTCTCTCACACCCTGTCTATATTTGGTCCTTAGGTAAACGCTGCTGTCCCTGTCTCCCACGTCTCCAGAGCCCGGCTATTTCACACGCCCCCGGTGCGGGCAGCCGGCTCTTCGTATTTTGCATCTAGGTGACTGTGTCCTGCCCGGTCAGACTGCTTCTACCATTAACCACCCCTTCGAGGAAAAGGAAAAAAAACCAGACCAGAGCAAATAAAACCTGGGTCAAAAGGGAAACCAAATGATAGCCTGACTACATAGGATCACTATGAGTCAGAATTGATTGGATGGCAGTGTTTTCTTTTTTCCTCCCATCTTACATCGGCATCAATTCACTCAGAGGTACTTTAAGGAGTTCAATTGGCCTGTGTTGTATTGTGCCTGTGACTTAGGACCAACTATCTAATGGCTTCCAACTGTATCCAGAGTCAACACCAGGTGGTCTGTCTCGCCTGGCCGCATCCCTGTGGTCTCTCTCCTGCTCTCTTCCCGGCCTGCCCTGCTGTTCCTTGGACAGACCAGCATGCAGCCTCAGGCTCCTGAACTCGCTCTTTTCCTTTATGGGATCGCTCTTTGTCCAGAGACACATGCCTCCCCCTCAGGGCTCTCAGCCCTCTGTCCACGGGGCACCTCATCCGGAGACCTTCTCCTCCTACGAGCTCCTAAACCCCTGCTTCTGATTTTTGCATAGAACTGACCACCCTCTGCCATATTTTACTTTTACTTGTTTGTCTGTATTATTCGTTTCCTCCAACTAGAATGTACCCTCAAGATGCAGGTAATTTATTTCATTTACCTCTCTAAGCTCATGCTTAGAAGAGTCCCTATCTACTGCTTGTAGGTACCTAATACACTGCTGTGGATTAACTAATACGTGAACTCCAGTGAAGTAGGTGAAATATGCCAACCGCCTGATTTTAAATCCTAGAGTTTGGCTGGACAAGAAGATTAATAAATTCAGGATATTTGTTATATAATATTTTGATGACATCCACTCATGTAAAAGATATTTTCTATTTGATGTATCAATTATTTAGGACATTAATATAATAAGTGAGAAAATTTAGCAAAGATTTTCCAATGAGAGGTAACTACAATTAAAGAGTATTTTATCTAAAGACAATCATGGAAAACCATCTTAATTCAAAAGATTCAAATTTTCAAAAGCCAAAATATCAGCAGTGTTTCACATTTTTTAACGGTTACTAATATGCTATGGAAGAATTCAACATAGAAGCACAGAAATTCAAAATCTTCAAGATTACTTTTCCCTTTACATCAGAGGAATGAATGTTCAAGGTCATGACCTGCCCATGTAGCTAGTGTGCTGTAGTCTCAAAATTACATACTCAAAGTTATATACATGCTTAGTTCGCCCTTACCTCTCCTACGAGGTAATGCGAATCCAGGACTCCTTCAAAGACGTGAGCGCCTGCACTGGGACCGTTGCAAACATAAGGTGTACAAAAGAGGGACAGTAGGAAGTGGCAAACCCAGGCCTGACAGACTGCTCATCAGCTGGCAGCTGGCTCAGCTTAGGTTCCCCCTCTCTTTCTCATGCAGGTGCACACACTCAGAAGGTTGAAGACACTCCATCCAGTGCTGCTCACTGTCATCGCCACTCGCACTCGGGGAATATGTCCTATTTCTGTCCTCATTCACTACTTACCAGAGACCTCCTTGAGGTTGATATTTTTAAATGTAGACTTCCATTTTCAGTTAGACGATAAGGGAAGTAACTATACTCATTCCTAGCTTATCAGAGTGATTGGGCTCCAAACACCAAGCCAATAGGTGAGATTAGAGGATGTTTGTGCACATAAAGGATGTTTCTATTGGTCCACAAACTGGAGAATGACATCATCATTACAGAACTGCCCAGCCACATCATTACAGAACTGCCCAGCCATATCATCACAGAACTGCTCAGCCACATCATTACAGAACCGCCCAGCCATATCATCACAGAACTGCCCAGCCACATCATTACAGAACTGCCAAACCATTGCGAATCAAGGTCCAGTCAAGTTGACACATACCTCTAGCCACCACAGCCTTGCAGCTCAGTGTTGCTATCTTCCAGATGTATGTCACTGACAGGCAACATAGTTGGCTAGATTTTTTAAATTATTGTCATAAATGTGAAATGTCAGACACTGAGATAATTGATAAGTGATGAGAAGGTGCCTTAAGTGCCCATAATAACGTATGAACACATTAAACTTAAAACTTTACAATGCTTTAATATTTTAAAATGACACAATAATACAGTCATAGGATGTGACACCTGTATTCTTTGGCTGAAGTTAAACTATGCCTTTTTTGACTTGAACTCAAACTACAAATGCTTCAAATGGTTTTGAATGGTATCATTCAAGAACAATTCTTTCTTAAGGAAGAATTCCAATTTTGTCTTCTGACTAATTTCCTTAGTAGGCACTCCAAAATATGGGAATATAGTAGTCAAGAGTAGCTATTTCCCACATTTTGGGATTCTACACTATTATAAGCCAATATGACTTTTTAGACATATATCCACTTTGTGGATTTATTTATTTGTATTTACCAGTTAGGCTATTAAGATATAAATAGTATATGGTACTTATGTGGAGAAAACTTCTAGTTACGGATTTTTCAGTGAACTATGCACTTACCTTGACGACAAACCACAGGCAGTGAAAAACAGAATCCAAAGGTTTAAGCCTTGGCATGTCTTTAGTCCAACCCATAGTGTTACATATAGGAAAAGTGGGGTTTAGAGATAATGGATGATTTATCCGAAGTCATATAAAGATGTTGTGACAAAGTCTATTCTAGACTCGAAGTTTTTGAATACAGAAGTATAAGACAATATACAAAAGTCAGAAAATTTTTTCTCCAAAGGCAGTAGATGAAAATGTTACTTACATTTGATGCTGGTACTCATGCTTACGGGAACTGAGCAGTCTACTGCAGCTGAAAAAGAAAAAAAAAAGTTGTTTAATAATAGTCTTAATTTTTATCATTGAAAATAAGCAACAGATGTGGAAATCACAAAGAGCTCCAGAGTTGCATTTCTTTGTTCTGGCTTTTATTGCACTTCTAGCGATGAAAAATACAACATTTGTGATCAAAGTGCACTGGTTGGGATTAATACCTCCTTAAATACAGCAAAATAAACAATTGGTGAACTTGAAAACACAACAAAGAAGCTATTTAAAATGAAATAATTAAGCCAAAAAAAATAAATAGAAAGCATCGCTGCTTGGATGAAGCATGCATCAGAACATATTGGTCACTGGATCCACAAACAATCTTGAGCGTGTCCAGCTTCCTGTGATGCTATCTGATGTCAGAGAGTGTGTTGCTGACACAGAGGCAGACGTGCACAACAATGGCACTGAGAGGCAGGTCCAAGACAACACGCCGTCCACAGGGTCAGCTGATTTTTTCAAAGGTGTCAGGGCAATTCAAAAGTCAACAAATGGCCAAGGGACATGTGGATTCCCACGGGTGAATATGTGAACTTTATATCATGCCTTGTGCAAAAATGAACTAAAGGTGGATCACAAATTTAAATGAAGACCTAAAACTATCAACCGCCAAGAATAAAACACCTAAGTCTTTAGTGATAAGGGAAAGATTTTTTTTCTTTCTAAATTTTATCTTAAGAATATGCAGTTTTTAACACCTACAAAGGTGCACTGCATGCTAAGACAAACATGTGACTGACTGACATCAGACTCAAACCATACCTGACTGTTCCAATTTAACTAAAAGTTGACTTAAAGACAAAAAAAGAATCTGCATAGCAAAATGCAACAGTTTCCATGGCGTCGACTGAGTGCACACTTCGTGTTGTGCCAGCCATTAGTGCCCCTCCTGAGGTTCCTCCCTCAATAATACGCACGCGCTGTCTCCTAGGTGCCGATCGAACGCTGTCAACTTACTCCCATCTAAGCCAAACCACTGCCACCGACTGATGCCCACTCATCGTGACGATATCAGGCAACTTCTGAAACTGTAAGTCTTTCTGCGCGCAGACTCAGAGGCTTATCTTTCTTCCTCGGTGGAGCTGATGGCCTCGATCTGCTGACCTTGCAGTGAGCAGCCTAATGCTTATCCCACAGTGCCACCAGGGCTGTTGGGTTTGAACCACCGACCTTTTGTGGAAAGAGGGTCAAGGAGTGCATATGACGCACTAGTAAGGGCCCTAAGTGAGTGAGAGCAACCCAAATATCTGTGCACCGGGGAACTGAGAAACAAAGCCATTGTAAGGGGATGGAACTCGTGAGCACCGAGATACAGACACACCACCACAAGTGCAGATTCACCTCATGCCAAACGGAAGCAGCGAGACACCTTCCCCCACACCAAGGACACACAGCGTCTGATTCCATTTATATAAAATTCCAGAAAAGACGAAACTCCAGTGAGAATAAGCAGATTGGGGCTAGTGAGGGGGCTGAATACAAAGGAGTAGAAGGACCGCTTGTGGGGTGACAGAAATCGTGTGTGGCAGGAACTGCCTCTGTCACGAACTACAGAGTGAGTGCTCTAGTCTTTGCAGGTAGCCTGGTCTCAGTCAGGTCACAGCAGTCAGCTGGCCTTCGAGTGCAGCCAGGGCCAACGTGGAAGAATGAATGTGCTGCCCTCTATAGACAACCATCTACAGACAACATTGTTTGAATGTCAAGTGATTTTTCATAAAATACCTGGCTTCCCCTCACTATTTCCAAATGTAAATGGCTCTTCATTCAGGAGGATTTGGCCTTCAGCCATAGGTGGCTGCCGCCTCACTTTACAGTGTGGTAGTGGTGATGGCGGTACAAATGTATACATTTGTCAAAACATTTAGCTGGGCACTTAAAATAAGTGAATTTTATGGTATTTAAATTATATTACAACGAAGCTGACAAAAGGAGAAAAAACTTAGCACATAGCATCTTTACATGCAACTTAGTGGATTCAGAAACAAAAACAGGTGATTATAAAACTTTTATAAGGAAAATGATGATGGCAACATATATACAAATGTGCTTGACATAATGGATGTATGTATGGGATTGTGGTAAGAGCTGTATGAGCCCCCAATAAAATGATTTATTAAAAAACAAATAAAACAAACAAACTTTTATATTGAGATCATTATTTAGCCACAGAATAATAGTAGATAAAATATCATAACAGAAGTATTGCATAAATTCCAAATTCAGTTGAACAAAAATGGAATTCAGAGGCACTTTTTTCTTTATTGTAAAAAGACAGGTAATGCAGTATTTGCAAGTTCAGCATTTTTCATGTGTACAACTCATCGGTGATGGCCAAGACATCAAGCGTGTGGTGCGACCACCGCCAGGGTCTGTTGCCAAATTGTCCATCCCATTTCCACCAACAGAAGCCTAGTGCTTCCAAGACAGCCAACAGCTGTTAAGCGAACTACCTCTCCCCATTACGTCCAATACAAATCTTGTTACACAGAATGCATTCCATTTTGCTACAGACTTATTCTAAAGAAGCAAAGCAGGAAGCCCAGACTGGGGACACAAAGCTCACATTGGCACATCTTTACCTTTGGCAGAAAGGATTTTAGTGTAGTGGGCAGCCATGTGACTCTCCACCAGGAGGAAAGTGTTTAGAGCGGAGGAGTCCGTGCAAAAAGCTAAAGGGTAAAACATATTTGATCAGTATATATTCAAAACGAACGTAAAAAGTCATCCCGAGAGAAACACGCTGCTGATCTTTGAGCTCAGCAGTAGAAAATGTTCTGAAATTCACCGATGGAGCTAGTGACAGAACCATGTGTGACGCTGCAGACATGCTAGCCATGACCTTGCCCTGACAGCATCTGACTAGGGAGCTATGACCACTTGGTTCTCACCTTTCCAACAGTGAGTTTTACTGCCTTGAAATTTCTGGAAGAAATTCTAAAACAATCCTTGGTAACTTTTATGAAATGGTTTCTTATTGACAGGACTCATGTTTACTTTCCTGGATTATAAAATAATGTTGCCATTATTATTAATTCAATAATATACTGAGTTTGGGGAAATACACAAATCCAAAGCCCCAATCCTACACAAATATTCTATTCTAAGAGGCAAATTTCTAACTTTAACTCTGAAAATGCAATCTCTTACAAATCAATTAATTACATTCTTTCTGAAGTTCAGGGGTCCCCAGGTTACCAATGTCCTTTAATGTTATGTAAATTTGCCCTCACTTAGAAAAGATCTAACCAAGCCCCACCTTCCTCAACCCTCCCTTACTCTAAGCAAATGCTTTAGCACAATCTTTATGTGCAACTTAGTGGATTCAGAAACAAAAAAGTTGATTATCACTTTTATACTGAGATCATGATCTAGCCACAGAATAATAGATAAAATATAATAACAGAAGTATTGCATAAATTCCAGATTCAGTTTAACAAAGATGAAATTCAGAAAGACGTTTTCTTTATTGTAAAAGTACACATGCTGCACACATCGTATTTCACATCATTGAAAAGGCTGTAGGCGTTCTTGCACTAAAACCCACGGCCAGGGGAGTCAATTCGGACTCAGGGCAGCCCAGTAGGACAGAGTAGAACTGCCCCACTGGGATTTCAAGGCTGTCAACATTCATGGAAGCAGACGGTCTCATAGGTCTCTCTTAGTGCAGTGCATGGGTTTGAACTGCTGATCTTTGGGTTGGCAGCCTAGCATTTAACCAATGCACCACCAACCCTCCTCCTTCTTGTGCCAAGACAAGGCTAAATAGGAATTTATGCACCCGTTCCCACTTGCCTACACGCTTCCAAGACACGCTCAGGAACAGATCTGATCCACAGCTGGGGACAGCAGTTACTAAGACTATCTTAGCACAAGTACAATCCCATGGAAATTCCAAGACGCTGAATTCCCTGAACTCATCAAAACTACGTTAGAGAAATCTTACAATAAAGCTTACATATAAGTAGGAAAGACAGAAATGTTAACTATTACTTTTTAAGCATTAACAAGTCTTGACACTATATGCATGTGTTAAAAAAATTGAAGAGCTAAAAAAGAGACTGAAAAATTAGTGACTTGCTCACCCTTAACCCTCATTTCAAACCCCATGTCTACCCTGCACGCTGTTTATACATCCTTCCAGGAAATTCTATGTACAAGATAAGCATCTACGGCAGCAACGAGCTTGATATGAATTTTGTTGCTGTGTGCTGTTGGGTACTCGTTAGAGGAGCTGGCAGGTGGGGTTGAACAGGCAACCTTTCCATAGGCTGCGGAGCCCTTCACCACTGTCAGCAGCACTGCTACCAACGTTTACTGAATGTTTACCATTCACCGCGGTGTGCTCTAAGTTCCTTCCATGTATCAGCGAGCTTAGTCAGCACCACCATCGCTTACCAGCAGTGGAAACGGAGGCCAGGAGATCCAAGTCAGGTAGGTGTTCAAGGCCTCATAGCTGATACAGGATGAAGTTTAGATGTGAACACGGCAGCCTCGTGATCACGACTCCACCAGGACTGGCTCTTACAAGGAATGTTAGCACATTTTACATGTACTTTTCACTCTGGTTTTTATGGAAGTGTACTTTTCAAATTTCACTTAGCAACCTTTTCAGAGTGCAATGTAATCTTCTGGGTCTATGGTCATACACACTTTTAAAAGACAGGACTAAGTGAAATCACTGAAAAATACGGTCCCTCCTTCATATTGGGAGGCAGCCAGGATTAGAGATTGCTTATGGAAATAAGGGGGCTGGGCGTGGGGGTGGATTCAGAAACCTCAATGGTTCTGCCTAAAACCCATCGACTCGTCGTCTTAAGCGATCATTTTAAAGTCACAGCATGAAAAATGGCCTCTGAAGACCTCATCATGCAACACGACCACCCAAATACACGTGGGCCTCTCTTCCCCAGATCTTAAGTGCCAACTGGGTAGAGACTCAAACACAAGCGCACTGCCTTCTAATGGATTCAACTCATAGCGACCCTCTAGAGAAGGGGCCGGACTGCTCCTTTGGGGGTCTAAGTCTGTGATTCTTTGGGGGGAGAAAGCCCCGTCTTGCTCCCACAGGTGGCTGGCAGTCTCAAGTCAGCAGCCCACTGCATAATTACATAGCGAGGCCCTTAAATGTTTGCCCATCAAAAAGGTTGATTTAACTGCGTGCTCTCCTCCACACAGCTCTTCTTTTTCAGGGCTATTGTTTCTAGCGCAGGGAGTGCTGGTGGTGTTCTGGTGACGCATTGGGCTACTAACCATAAGGCCAGCAGTTCAAAACACCAGCTGCAACTTGGGAGAAAGATGGGGTGTTCTGCCTCTGTAGAGTTATGGTCTCAGAAACTCATAGGGAAGTTAGTTCTACCCTGCCCTATAGGGTGGATGTGAATCAGCATTGACTCAATGGCAGTGATTTGGTTTTTAGCACCTGCTAATTACCATTTTAGTCAGGCGTGCTTGACTTGTGGCAGGGTAGGCTGCCTGGAGCCAACAGCATAGCCAGGCTGGAGCTGCAGCACAGCGCAGCAAACAGCCAAGACTACAAGTAACACGATGATAGTTTGAAATGACAGATGCCTACATTTTTTGAAGTCAAGAATTCTGACATTTATAGCTATTCTAACATTACATTTCACAGGAAAAAAATCTCAAGTTCATATACTCATTACAAGTCATAATTTAAAAAATTATTTTATTGGGGGCTCTTAAAACTCTTATAACAATCCACACATTCATTGTGTCAAGCACATTTGCACATATGTTGCCATCATCATTTTCAAAACATTTTCTTTCTACTAGAGACCTTGGTATCAGCTCTTTTTTTCTCCATCCCTCACCCTCCCGCCCTTATAAACCCATAATATATTATAATTTTTATATCTTTAAAAATCATTTTATTAGGGGCTTCATACAACTCTTATCACAATCCATACATGTTAATTGTGTCAAGCACATTTGTACATTCATTGCCTTCATCATTCTCCAAACATTTGCTCTCTACTTAAGCCCCTGGCATCAGCTCACTTTTCCCCCTCCCTACCTGCTCCCCCCTCCTTCATGAGCCCTTAATGATTTATAAATTATTATTTTGTCATATCTTACACTGTCCAATGTCTCCCTTCATCCACTTTTCTGTTGCTCGTCACCCTGGGTGAGAGGGTTATATATTGATCATTGCAATTAGCTTCCCCTTCCCCCTACCCTCATGGTACCCTACTCCCATTATTTTTCCTGAGGGGTTTATCTGTCCTGGATTCCATGTGTTAAGATCTCTTATCTGTACCAGTGTACATGCTCTGGTCTAGCCGGATTTGTAAGATAGAACTGGGGTCGTGATAGTGGGGGAGGAGGAAGCATTGAAGATCTAGAAAAAAGTAGTATTTTCATCGATGCAATACTGAATCCTGGCTGGCCCATCCTTTCCTTGTGACCCTTCTGTGAGGGGATGTCCAATTGTCAGATGGGCTTTGGGTCTCCATTCTGCTCGGCTCCCCGCACTGTTCACATCAATATGATGGTTTGTTTTGGGTCTTCTGATGCCTGATACCTGATCCTGTCGACACCTCATGATCACACAGGCTGGGGTACTTGGATGGCTGCTTGCTTATCTTCAAGCCTTTAAGACCCCAGATGCAATCTCTTTTGATAGCTGGGCACCATCAGCTTTCTTCACCACATTTGCTTATGCACCAGCTTTGTCTTAGGCAATCATGTTGGGAAGGTGAGCATCATAGAATGCCAGGTTATTAGAACAAAGTGTCCTTACATTGAGGGAGTACTTGAGTAGAGGCCCAATGCCCCTCTGCTACCTTAACACTTAACATATAAATATATGTAAATAGATCTATGTCCTTATCATTACATACAAATATATTTATACATGTTTGTACCTGTATTTATACTTCTATAAATGTCCTTTGCTTCCTAGTTCTTTCCTCTATTTCCTTTTACTTTCCTCTTGTCCCACTATCATGCTTGCCCTTTATTCGACTTTCAGTAATTCCTCTTGGCAACATTGCACTTGATCAAACCCCACCAGACATGCCATAATTTTTAATCATGTCATACAACTTGCAAATAAGGGAACACACTTAGTCAGTCTCTTAATAAGTGATCAATAAAACCAGCAGTTACTTCACTTACCATTACTTTTGGTGCTCAGGTGTCCCCTAAGGAGGCATGGTGAACCATATCTGGGAAGGACTAAAAATACAAAACAACAGAGAATTATGGGAAATAAAATACAACTTTCACCAAAATAATAATCACTATTTTACAAAAGATAAATTCACCACTGGTTTAACGGCCCGAGTCATTTAAAATTATATTCAATTGTATTACTAACCCATGTTACATCAGATAGCAAACATTCTGCATCCAGAGATAAAAGGTTTTCTCTTGTAGGTAACACAGGTTATTTTCAAAACAGTTGTACCTTCAAACTTCCACTTCACCTGGGAAAAGGACAAATGCATCGATTGAGGACTGTCGGGTAAGCTTTGTACCGCTAACTGAAAGGTCAGCAGTTCAAGCCCACCAGCAGCTCCACAGAAGAAAGTTGAGGCGGTCTACTCTGGTAAAGATTTACAGCCTAGGAAACCTCATATAGCGTTGCTGTGAGGCAGAGTTGGCTCAATGTCTTTTGTGCGTGTGTGTAACTATTCTGGACAGCACTGACCAATCGGAGTTTTCCCTGGTTTTGAGAACATGATGTCAGTGTGTAAGATATTGCTGAGATTGTTCCCACTCATAGGGCCCCTCTGTCCAACAGAAGGGAACACTGCCAGTCTTGCGGTGTCCTCAGGATTGTTCTTATGTTGGAGCCCCGTGTTGCAGCCACTGCGTCAAGCTACCTATTGAGGGACTTCCTTTTTCACCGTCCCATCTCTGAGAACATATGTATCAACTATTTCCCCCAATCACAGGTTAATCTTCCCCTTTATAATCATTTAAAGAAAGTAATCTCACAAAGTGAATGAAAAAAAATCACATCATAGAATATGTTGTTTTGTAAAGAGTAAGTAAACATAAAAGTCATGATTGGAATTTAGTGATTAGGAGATGTCTTAAAGTTCATCTGGCCTAAACAAGCTACCCCTTTACTTTGATCCCATCCAGATATTCTTATTTAAGACCACTTCTAGTAATGGGAAACTCACCAGCTTACATGAAGGGTATCTCTCATCTTTCAGATTGCATAGAGCATGCTCCTAAGCTCATACATGATTGGGTCCATCCCAAACAAAACATGTTTAAACATCTCTCTGCAGACAAGTCCTCTCAGTAATACATGGGTCTCAGTCTCCTTAGACTGTCTCCCGCCACCCCACGAGAGAAAATCTAATCAAAACAGTGGCCTCCAACAACATTTTCTGGGCCAGTTAAATTCAAGGCAGAGGGATCAGCTCAGAAGGTTATGGTGACTGTTTTGTGTGTGGGGGGGGAGGGGTTCAAATAGGGAATCCTGACAGATTTTCCCAAAGGACACAGGATGGTCATGGACATTTACTAGGAAGAGGTTTTAAGAAAATAGAAAACTGCGCTGGTGAGAAAAAGCCAGGAACTCCACACCATGGTGTTTTTGTTCTTCCCCCCCGCCCCCTCACCCATCACAACATTGAATCTGCTCATTCCTCAAGGGTGGCAAGGGCCGTCCTATGGGAATTTCCTGGGGAAACCTCACTCCAGCCACTCTCAAGTCCTGATCTCACCCCTCCGGCTGCTCTTTGGTCCCCACACTCATAGACCACTGAGAAGAAACGTGATTTGAGTCCCAAACTTGAGGATGCCCAAACTGCCGTTTTGCCGTGGTGTGAACTGCAGAGAGCAGAATCTTCATGGAAGGGCTAGGGAGATGGAGGACAACCTTCTGAAGGGAATGGAAGATATGCTGAGAAACCCAGTCTTCAGACCTAGATGGAGGATATGTTGAGAAAGAGTAGTTTTACATTTTGATAATTTTTTGTTTAATAAAGGTTTTTTTAAAAAATAATTTTGTGGCTTGTATACTTCATCACAAAATAATTTTCCCTCTCTAAAAAACTAGTTGTTGTTCTGAAGGGAACCCTCCAAGATAAGAAGGCTGAGTTAAAAAAAAAAGGCTGAGTTACAAAGTTAAATGAAATTTAACGTGTAAAATATGAATAGTGAATTATACCCATTCCTCACTTACCAACGCGGTTAGGTCTCAGGGACCGAGCCATTAGGTAAAAATTGGTATTATGTGAAAATGGAGCATGATCAAGCACATCACAAAGTTACAAGGTGACACAGAACCTTAACCTTCACAGCCAGTTAGTCATGCCTAGCACCTCAGCATTCATTACTGCCTGACAGACGTTGTTCATGTGTAACATTACTGGATAGGTTTTTTAACATTGCTGCACATGTGAAATGTCAGATAAGATAGTTGATAAGCGAGGAGTAGGTGCACAGCGAAAACTGTTTCTTAAAAAAGTGAGCAAGTTCTCATCCTTCAAAATGAGAAGACAAACAGCTGCTAGGTAAACCATTACGGACTATGTGAATTATTCCTCAAATCTAGTCACCATCCCCCCAAGTAATGGTGTCTAATTAATAAGCTTTAATGTCAACCTCCAATAACCTGAAATAAAAACAAGAAATAAAGACAAAATGGTTAGTATCTATGGTTAGTAATATGTAAATCCTGAGAAAAAAAATCCGACAGAGATGACACTAATTCTGTCCGTCAGTTGAATCTCACTATCTGAGACTAAATGTAAGGAGCAATAGCAATGACTCTATAGTTTCATTTCAGTTTTTCCACTTCTCACACCAACTGAGTGGAATCAGCTCTGCTCCAGTTCAACTAGGTACATATAGTACCTGTTCCTCTAACCCTAACCGCCCCGAAGTAGGCCAGCCCTCACAAGTTAACAGGCTCAGTCCTCCAGCCTGCTAAGTCTGTCCCAAACTTCAGAAATCAGTCACAAGATTGGAGACCCATGACACCCTCACTGATGACCCGCTGGCTCCAGAAAGCTCATGGACACATGCAGTCAAAAGATAATGGAAACTGCAAGACCTTATCATTTCATTGCCCTTTGACCCATTTTAAATGTAAATATTAGATACTTTAAAAATATTTTCCTACTACTCATCCACGAGACCAAGCACAACCTCGGGGTTCTCCCTTCTAACCTGCTGACTCCTTCTGACTGGTCCCTTGGGTTCAAGAATTCACTAGAATGACTCACAGAGCTAACGGAAAGGACTCTACCTTGGCTGACAGCTTTCTTGTACCTGAAGGATACAGATGAAGACATGTGAGGGTGTGGTCAGGGACTGTTACCAGCGCAGAACTTCCATGGCTCCTCAGAAAAGATGCATTACCTTTCCAGGTGAGTCCCTACCATTGACCCACACAGCATCTCTGTCTAGAGCCTTTCCTGTGGACTCAACACACACACACTGATTGAGTCATGCTCCCAACTCCCTGTGGTTCATCAGCATCACAAAGTGGTTTTTCTGTTATTGATTTCTGATCTCACTCCACTGTAATAAGAAAACATACCCCCCCCATTTCTCCCTTCTCATTTTGGTATTTATTTTTTTAAATAATTTTATTGGGGGCTCATGCAACTCTTATCACAATCCATACATACATCAATTGTACAAAGCACATTTGCACATTCGTTACCCTCATCATTCTCAAAACATTTTCTCTCTACATAAGCCGCTGGCATCAGTTACTCATTCCCCCCTGCTCCCTGCTCCCGCCTACCTCATGAACCCTTTATAATTTATAAATTATTATTTTGTCATAAATTATAAATTTATATATTATATAAATTATATATTACACTGCCCGACATCTTCCTTCACCACTTTTCTATTCTCTGTCCCCCAGGGAGGAGGTTATATGTAGATCCCTGTAATAGGTTCCCCTTACCCCATCCTCCCCTCTACCCTCCTGGTATCGCCACTCTCACCACTGGTCCTGAAGGGATCATCCGTCCTGGATTCCCTGTTTCCAGTCCCCATCTGTACCAGTGTACATCCTCTGGTCTAGGCAGATTTTTAAGGTAGAATTGGGATCATGATAGTAGGGGGGTGGGGGTAGGGGTAGAAGGAAGCATTTAGGATCTAGAGGAAAGTTGTGTTTTATCGTTGCTACACTGCACCTTGACTGGCTTGTCTTTTCTCTGCAACCCTTCTGCAAGAGGAAGTCCAGTTGTCTACAGATGGGCTTTGGGTCCCCGCCCTGCACTCCCCCATTCACAATGATGATTTTTTGTTCTTTGATGCTTGATACCTCATCCCTTTGACACCTCGTGATCTCACAGGCTGGTGTGCTTCTTCCATGTGGGCTTTGTTGCTTCTGAGCTAGATGGCCGCTTGTTTACCTTCAAGCCTTTAAGACACCAGATGCTGTATCTTTTGATAGCCGGGCACCATCAGCTTTCTTCACTACATTTGCTTATGCACCTATTTGTCTTCAGCCATCATATCGGGGAGGTGATCACACAATATGATTTTTTGTTCTTTGATGCTTGATAACTGATCCCTTTGGCACCTCGTGACCACACAGGTCAGTGTGCTTCTTCTATGTGAACTTTGTTGCTTCTCAGCTAGATTGCTGCTTGTTTATCTTCAAGCCTTTAAGACCCCAGAGGCTGTATCTTTTGATAGCCGGGCTCCATCAACTTTCTTCACCACATTTGCTTATGTACCCGCTTTGTCTTCAGCGATTGTGACAGGAAGGTGAGCACCATGAAATGCCAGTTTAATAGAACAAAGTATTCTTGCATTGAGGGAGTACTTGAGTGGAGGCCCAATGTCCATCTGCTACTTTAATACTAAACCTATAAATATGAGCGCATAGATCTATTTCCCCCATCCTCATATATAAATATGTTTACATATGTACATGCCATTATTTAGACCTCTATAAATGTCCTTTGCCTCCAAGTTCTTTCCACTATTTCCTTTTACTTGCCTCTTGTTCCACTATCATGTTCAGCTTTCATTTGGGTTTGTCATTCCTCTCGGTTACATTAACCTTGATCAAGCCCTACCAGGCCTCCTACACCTTCCTCACCACCAATTTGGATCACTTGTTGTTCCCTTGTCCCTGGATTTGTTAACACTACTTCCTTTCTCTCTACCTTCCCCTTTCCCATGTTGGTATTTCTATTATGCATGCGTGTGTACTTAATATTTTCATATTTCCTTAAAGCTCTATTCACTATTGTTCCATTCCCTTTATTGCTTTTCAGATTGCATAACATTTATCCATCTATCTTGAAGCTCACTGATTCTTCTACTGACAACTCAAATCTACTGGTGATAATCTTCATTTTTATTGTTCTCCTC
This sequence comes from Tenrec ecaudatus, assembly GCF_050624435.1. Classification (NCBI taxonomy): domain Eukaryota; kingdom Metazoa; phylum Chordata; class Mammalia; order Afrosoricida; family Tenrecidae; genus Tenrec; species Tenrec ecaudatus. Next base: position 15,110,806 of record NC_134543.1, read on the forward strand.
CACTCTAGAATTTCCATTTGGTTCTTTTTCTTTATTGATATGCTCATTGCCCTTTAGTACTTTAGAGAGGTCTTATTCAGTGGATTTGCCCAATGTAATGCACCATTTGATATCTTGACTGCTGCTTCCGTGAGTCCTTGTAGTGCTGTTGGGCTATTGTTCAAACCCACCAGCTGCTCCTTGGGAAAAATGAGGCTATCTGTACCTATAAAGATTTATAGACTTGGAAACCCTATATAAGGTCACAGTGAATCAGAATCAACTTGATGGCAGTAGCTTTCAGTTTTATGCTTCCCTGAGTGTGGATTGTGGATCCAAGTAAAATCAACTCCGTGACAACGGCAGTCTTTTCTCTGGTTATCTTGATATTTGTTGTCTATTGATGTTATGTGAATTTTTGTTTTCTTCAGTTTATTTATTTTGAAATGTATAATATCTATCTAACGAAATATTTGTGTGGATTAAAAAATTTGGATATAGTTCCTAGTACGCAAGGTGGGCTTAATAATGCTACTCCATGTTGTAAAATCTCTGAAAACCTAGAATGCATGTTTAGTTTGTGTTTTCTGAGAATTACATTGGCCTAGTGCCAGGATAAACTAACTGCCACAGAGCTGTTTCCGACTCGCAGAAACCCTATAGAACAGAGTAGAACTGCCCCTGTGGGTTTCTGAGACTAAATCTTTATGGGAATAGAAAGCCCCATCTCCCTCCCTCCGAGCCGCTGGTAATTCAAACTGCTGACTTTGTGGGCTCCCTGGTAGCATAATGGGTATGTGTTGGTCTGCTAACTGCAAGGTAAGCAGTTCAAAGCCACCAGCCACTCCCAGAGAGAAAGATGAGGCTCTGTACTCCTGTAAACATCCACCGCCTGGGAAAGCCACAGGGGCAGTTCTACTCTGTCCTGTGGGGTCGCTGTGAGTCAGAATTGATTTGATGGCAGTTTTAATGTAACTCTCCCTTTGGTATGAGCAAGCCTCCATTATGTAAACATTAATCAAACAGCTGCCCCATCTGCCCCTGAAGGTTTGCGGGACTGTGGAGGTTTACAGTTGTACAAAGCCTCATCTTTCTCCCAGGGAGTGGCTGGTGGTTTTGAACTGCTGATCTGATAGTTTGCAGCCCAATTTGTAACCACTGAGCCACCAGGGCTCCTTCAAGAAACTATTCAAAGGTATGTTTTAAAATAGATAAAAATACTGATGGGGTGTGGGCCGGTGATCTGGAAATCTGGCTTGAAGAAAGAATGTTACTCACTTAAGCAGCGGGAGGTGCTCATTATTTGGACTAGGTCCATTTCAAGAGACTTAAAGATATTATGGCTCAAAGGGTACAGTCAAGGGCAGGCAGGTGTTGGTACAAAACTGAAAGTGTGGCCTGGTGCTTTGAGGATGTCGAATATTGGCATTCACTGCAAGTTTAATAAACCCCTTGCCATCAAGTTGATGAGCGACCCTGAAGGACAGTGAGAACTGCCCTGGAGAGTTTCTGAGACATTACATTGTTTCCTCTTTCTCCTGGGGAGCGGCTGGCCGGTTCCAGTTGCAGACTTGGCCTTGGGTGAGCAGCCCAATACTCGGGTCCTTGGGAGATTCTGACAGACGCAGACTCTCAGCGCAGAATCAGGGAGCGTCAGCTGCATTTCCTCAAAATCCCCAGAAAGTTAGCAGAGCTCCGAGACAGGCAACAGTTACCGGGTGGGAGTTGAGTTGCAGGATGGAAGAGACATCTATTTACTGACTAGTTACAACACACCCGGGTCGCGCTGTAGGTTAGGGGTTGGGCTGCTAACTGCAAGGTCGGTGGTTCAAACCCACCAGCTACTCCGCGGATGGAGGAGGTCGTGTTCAGTCTATAAATGCCCAGGAGATGGGCACAGAATATGCAGCCCTCTACCACCTGGGCGTTTCAGCTCCGTGCGCGGGCTCTGCTGCAGAGGCCACAAATCGGGTCCCCACCCCGAGTTCACGGGATGGGACTCCCGGCGATCGATTCAGAGCAAGAACTGGAGGCAGGGCCTCCTCTGCGCTGCGCCTGGACAGCAGGCGGCCACGCTCCGGTCACCCGGTGGAGGTTGGGGACTAACCAGGGGACGGGACCCGCCCAGGGCCCGGACCCCCAACCCTGATCGCGGCCGGGGAGGAAGGCTGCACCGGGGAGCACGGGCCGTCGGCCGCCCCTACCTCTCCGGCTGCCCTGCATGGTCTTAGATCCTCTTGCAGCCGCCGTGGGGACAGCTGGGGCCCCTCGTGTCCTCTGGGGCCGGGCCCAGCCCCGGACTCCCAGTCAGCTCCACTCTCGCCGGGAGAGGAGGAGCGGACGACTGCGGCCCGGAAGGCAACGGCCAGGAGACGATGGTCAGGCCGCGTCAGGCCGGTTGCTAAGGGCCCCGGTGGCGGGATTGTGACGTCACGGCGCAGGGGACGTGCGCTGCTGCAGCCCCGCCCCGTGAAGCCCCGCCCCCGGGCCGCCCTGCCTCTGCGTGGTACCCAGAGGCCAGCGGAGAGCCGATGCGAATGCAGAGCCCGGGAGGAGGGGCGAGGGTATCGCACCCCAAACGCCAGCAGCCCCAGGAGCCTGCTCGTCGGTCCACACGGTGGCCTCCACGACACTAACACTTGGCAGGCCTCCTCCCTGCGGGAAGAGGGGAGGGAAAAGAGGAGGCTTGGGAGTGAAAAAGCAAATGCAGGTTGTGGTCAGGGTAAAATTTAGCCCGTTCTAAATCCCGTGAGCACTTGGATTGGTGAAATTGCTGGAGATGAAATTTCAAGTAGTTTCAGCTTTCTGAGTCTCCTTTCTTCCCCTCATTGATCTTAAGACTCCAATTTGTTTTCTCTTATTGGATCAGGACTTTCTACAACTTGTTTCATTCACAAACACTTATCTTTGAATTCTTGGAAAGAAAACCAGTAGCGAGCGTCTGTGATGTAAGGTCTCTCAGCAGGGACACATGTTGGGCATTTTATGTGAGAGCCTGGTATAGCAGTGGGTTATGCATTGGGCTTCGACCCACAAGGTCAGCTGTTCAATCTCCCTATCAGCTGCTCCGTGGGAGAAAGCTGCAGCTTCCTGACCTTGTAGAGATTTGCAGCCTCAGAAACCCACAGCGGCTGCTCTCTCAGTGGGTTGAATTGCTTGTTTGGGTTCCGTTGCTGCATTGGATGTTTAGCAGCATCGCTGGTCTCTACCCACTAGATGCCAGTAGCCGCTTTACTCCTCATCGTGATAATAATAAATACTAGCTCTCTCCTGGCTGGCATCCCGCTCCCCCAGAGAATCACTGCTGTCATGGAAAGAGCACAGATGTTGGAGCCAGGGCCGTGGAGCTTAATTGTGATGAAATAGGTTTCTAAACTCTGAACCCCGGGCCCCTTTTTTCTTTCTAAAATGTAAAAGATGTTGCCAACTTTGTAGTTGTAAGGATTAATATGTGTCTGCTTGGAAAAAATACCCACCTTTCCCCAAACAGCAGCAGTGCCTACTCCCTACCTCTGAGTTGATTCCAAGTCACGACCACTCTACAGGACAGAGTAGAAACGGCTCCTTTGGGGGTCCAAGACAGTTCATCTTTGAAAGCAGACAACCCCATCTTTCTTGTAAGGATCAGCTAGCTGGCAGATTTGAACCATCAACCTTCTTTTTTGAAGCCTAGGGTTTAAGCCACTATGCCTGAGAAATAGGAGGTATTTCACAAATACCACATTTCCTCTTCTCTGAGACTATTATCTCAAAAGAACTAAGGGAATTAAACTTTAAATCAATAAACCAAGAACCCTTCAATAAATAAAGGGAACAAACCAGAAATCTACTGCCGGTGACACCTGCACCCCTACTTCCCCAAGACTGTAGGCTAGAGAGAGGATTAGAAGACGGTGGAAGTACATATGCTGATACTGTAGTGAACAGAATATGCCAGCTATTAGGATCCAGGGGCAGAGAGTCACATATTACCCCGAGAACAAACACTCTCTTCCTTACGTGTTCAGTAATGCTTGAAATCCCGTTTATTCCCTCCTAGCAGTTAGAAAATACCTTGCTTATAATAAGCCAGCAGCAAATATCTGTTAAATTGAATTAGAGCCAAAGCTTAAAGGGCAAACACTCCTGGGAGAGGCAGCCCAGTGACTTTATCCACACAAAGACAATGCCAGCTCTTCTTAGGAAAGTGACTAAAGATAAAAAATGGATCCTGCTCTGAAGTAGAAAGGGGGGTGTCTACAGTCAGGACATGGAAGCAGACCGAGAGAAGGCTCTGAAGCAAACATTGCCTGGTACTCACCATTGTCTAAAGCCATACTCACCTCATTATTTCTCTCAGAAGTATCTTGTTCCAGTTCTTCCAGGAATGTGCACACATGGAGGGTCTATTTCTTTCCAATCTTCGCAGTGAACACATTATCATCAGAAGTGACATTCAGTTCGCCCTTGACTTTCACTTCCTGGATATGAACAAGAGAGAGGATCCTTTCAGGCTCTTATTCTTAGGAGACAATAACACACGATGGGGGTGTAGATCTTTGCAGTTGTGGGCACGGTGTGGCATTAGCAACCAAGAACCCCTTTCCACTTGGGGATCACTGCTGTGGCTAGAGTTTTGGTGAGTAGGAGTTCCTTAAGACCTTTTGCTGGATACTTACATGTGCTTTTCACACGATTCAGGAACGAATCCAATGCATCATGTTCGTTTACTGACCTGGAGAAATGTGTGGATTTGTCTGTCAGTGGGAGAACATTGTTTTCCTGAACATGTTGCCATGTTTTGCTTTGTTATTGGATTCCTCTTCTTGAATTATCAGACAGGAAGCTGAAAACTAAGATCTGTGCTCAGTTGCAGTATTTACTCATTGCCGATGCTTTCGCTTTCTCTTTGATTCCCTTTTCTAGGCAAGGCCTTAACTTTTCTACTCTTATTTTAGCAGCTTAGTTGTAGTTATCTTTTATTAGATGAGCACTAAGTTCTTTAGAAATGGCATATACATACAACAAACTAGAAAGCACATGTATCCTTACATATGGTTGAATATATAGACTATATAATCTCATTTCTTATTATATTTTAGAGGAGCCCTGGTGGCATTGTGGGCTAGGTATTGGACGGATAATCACAGGTTGGCAGTTCAAACCCACCAACTGCTCTACAGGAGAAAGATGAGGCTATCTGTTTCTGTAAAAATTTAGCCTTGGAAACACTATTAATAGGGCTGCTACGAGTCAGAATCAACTCCGTGGCAGTGTGTTATTATATTTTAGGACCTCTTGGACAATGCAAACTGTGAGGTGCTTAAGTACTTAGAGAAAAGGGGTAAATTTGTACACACTTAGCCTTTGAAAGGGCTGGCAATCTGCTTCTGAAGGGCCACAGCTAATCTCTATGGAGTGCTGTACGCACGCACGCACATGCGCACTCACTACCATCAAGCGGATTTGGATTCACAGCGGTCCTATAGGACAGGGCAGAATTCCCTGCGGGGGTTTCTGAGACTAACTCTGAATGGGAATAGAGAAAGCCCCGTCTTTCTCCAGCAGGGTGGCTAGTGGTTTCGAATTGCTAACCTTGTGGTTAGCAGAATATGTAACCTACTAGGTCAACAAGGCTCCTTGGAGTGAAGTTTGACCCTACTCTAAAACACATGGGGTCACTTTGAGTTGGACTTGACTCAGTGGCAACTTCTTTGTTTTCCCTAATAAAAATGACCTACTATGTATTACCATGTATGCTGGAGACAGATGCTGCAGTCTCCTGCGGTCACTATGAGTCAGAATCAACTTGATGTCTTATAACCACATTAGCACATATTATGACATACACAGTTCATCTATATCTTTTCAGCTGACCCTTGGTTTCGTAATTTAGAGGCATTCTAGAGGAGCCCTGGGAGTGTTGTGGGTTATGCATTGGGCTGCTAACTGCCAGGTCGGCAGTTCAAAACCACCAGCCGCTCTTACAGCGACAGTTCGACCCTATTCCACAGAGTGAGTCACTGTGAGTCACATCGACTTGATCGCAGTGAGTTTCTTTTTCTCTTTGGAAGGTACGTGTGCTTGTGTGAACAGCCTTGGTCACTGATGAAAAGAAGCCAACAGCGCATTGTCAGTGACGAGAGGGGAAAGGCCAGTTAGTTGAGGTAGTGTGAACATGTTTGAATCCTTAATTGTCTGAAAGACCAGCATGGGGGCAGCGAGGCAGCATTTCCAAAAGTGCACACAGGAGGGCAGAGTGAGACAAAACCATGTTGGGTGCACTTTGTTTTGACCTCTGCTCCAAACGAAATTCTTTCAGAGATTGAAGAGCCCCCAAGTGCTTCAGCTGTTGACCATGACTCAGCCATTCTGCCAGGATCTATCTACTAGCCAAAGGAGACCCCAGCATCTTATGTTGTTGTTGTTGTCAGGTGCCATTGAATTGGTTCCCACCCACCCATAGCGACCCTATGCACCACAGAATGAAACACTGCCTGGGCCTGGGCCTGGGCCATCCTCACTTGTGTGGTTCTGTTTCAGTTCGTTGTGCAGCCACTGCGCCAATCTGTCTCATCAAGAGTTTCCTCTTTCGCTGCCTTTCTGCTGTACCAAGCATGATGCCCCTTTTCAGGGACAAGTCCTGCACAACATTATAATGTGATACTGGCATGTTTGTAAGCAATGGATGGATTTGCTGTCTGTTGCTAGAGGGGCCTTCACGGTAGTTTAAATCTGCATTCCGTCCAGAAGGCAGCCGTGCTAAGACAATCTGAATCAACAAACCTCATTCAAGGATAATCAGGGGCTACTGACAATCACTCTTAAAGTGACCCCTAGGATCACCAAACCCGCTGCCATGGAGTCGACTCTGACTCTGCAACTGTGGAGGACAGAGCAGAACAGCCCTGTGGGTTTCAAAGACTCTGACAGCAGAAAGGCTCTCTTTTTCCTGTGGATGGTGGTTTTGAACTGCCGACATGCTCGATGCCTAACCACTAAGCCGCGGGGGTGCAACTTCTCAAATCATAGTCAGTGACATGCATGCTGTTGCTGGTAGGTGTCATGGGGTCAGTTCTAAATCATGACATACTAACTGCAGAAAACGATGAGGGAGTGACATATGGCCTTCTTGGACTTCACTAGAAGGAGGGAGAACCAGGGCCAGCAGCTCCATGCGAGGCAGAGACCAGGCATACCTCCACCCTCCAACTGTCTGTCCGGACACTCACCCTTCTTCCTAAGACATCCTGCTTCTTTGCTGGGTTTGTCTGTCTCTGATGAAGGCCACACAGAACCCGGTGACAATACTCATGGTTATGGGAGGTTTACTAGAGAAGTTGACAGTTTACATTTCAGATCAGAAATCGTAGTTTCTTTGGTCTGGAGCACGTCAGCCATGACTTCAGCCCTGCTTGAAGTCTCACCTCCCGCAGCCTCTCCACCATATGGTCCTCTGGCCTTTGCAGGCAAGTGTTACAACACTTTTTTTTTCTTTTTAAAAATACTTTTATTGGGGGCTCTTCCATCTCATCATAATCCATACATTCCTCTAGTGTGTCAGGCATAGTTGCACATATGCCGTCATCATCATTTCATTCTTTTCCCACTTGAACTTGATCAGCTCCCCATTTCTTCCCCCCACCCACCTTTCCTCCTGATAGTAACCCATATATCCGTTACAAATCTATAAAGTCCACTTCAGACTCACGAAACACATGCAATGAGGTCAAATGCAGGACAATCACAAACCAGTGGGTAGAAAGTCTTTGGATCCAGTGTCATTGGAGACATCTCAGTGCTGGCAGGGGCCTTTTGTGGCTTCTCTGGCTTCCGAGGTCTGGTTGCGTCCATGTGGCTTGTCTGGTTGTGTCCACGTGGCTTGTCTTCTGCAATGTTTCCCAGGGAGTAGGAGAGAAAGAGAGAGAGAGAGAGAGAGAGACACAGAGAGAGAGACAGAGAGAGGTCTTCCACCTCTGAGGAAGTACCAGATTTCCCAGAATTCTCAGGCGAAGGCCATGCCCACACAGAAGTCTCATTGGCGAACTCCAGATTGATAGTCTAGACTCCACCCCTACACTCTAGAAAGCCTCATCTTTCTCCTGAAGGGCATCTGGTGGTTTCAAACTGCTGACCTTGCTGTTAGCAGCCCAACCACTATGCCGTTCTGTGGGCTGAGAAGCCCACCTCTCTGTCTCATTCTCTCAGTGCCCCCACTCAGCTGCTGCCTCTGGCACTGGCTGCCACTTCTCCGTGCAGGGATCTAAGGGCTCAAAGGAATGTATCCATTTTGTGACTCTTGTTTCTTGGTGGTCATGAGATCTGCCCCCTCTGCAGTGGCCCACGTAGACCCAGTGGAATGGCAAACCTGACCACCCCATGTTAGAGCCTCATGCTTATTTTCATGATCCCGCATAGTCATTCACAGGAGAAAGATGACACTGTGTGATCCCAAAAAGATGTACAGCCTTGGAAACCCAGGGGGCACTTCTACTCTGTTCTATAGGGATGCTATTAGTTGGAATAGATTCCATGGCGGTGAGTTTGAATGTGACCTGATGGGAGTACATCTGATGGGATGTACAAACACTATGTCTAAAAAGAGTCTTTGCAAGTTCTCTCAGCTGTGCTGCACTGATCTTCTGTACAACAGAACAAACACTACCCGGTCCTGTGCCATCTCACAATTCTTGTTTGAGTCACTGCTGTGCCCATCATGCCATCACAAGCCACCTTTTTCACTGCCCTCTACATTAACATATTGAGTCCTCTTCCGAATGCAATTGATAGAGAATAGACACCAAATCAGTAATGTCCATATGTACAATTCCTTGATGTTTATTACATTCTACTGAGTTCTTTTGTGAATATAGGAAGAATGATTACAAAGGCCTTTGATGGATTAAAAAAACACTCTCCATCATTGTTGACCTATAATTTGATTTTTCTTAATTTCATTGCGAAAGTGAACAGGCAGGAATGACCGTAATTCTCAATAAAACAATATTTCCTTAGAGGTAGTACACATAACCAGAAGAGAGCTTTGAGTTCTCAAAGTATAGAACGCTGAAATCGGAACACACATATAACTGCTTCCTTAGAAACTCATTCTCTGCCCGTCAGTCCATCAGAATGCCACGGCTTTGTAATGGGCTCGATTCTCCACTCAACACTTTCTTACACTTCAAAAGAGCATTTGTCAGTTGTGGCTCAATGAGTTGCTTACCAGGTTTCTTGTTCACAACAAGAGATTCATCCCTCTTGTGGCCCTTTGGCCGAGGCTTCTGGGGCTGTGGATATTAACTTTGAATTATAACTGTCGCATTCTTCTTTGCCCTTTTCTCCACAGCTGTGTCCCTTAAGCCTTTTTGTCCAATTAAGAGAAGAAGTCTCTGTGAAGAGAATGTCATCATGCTTCGGTTACTAGGTAACCTGTGCCCCTAGCTGACGAAGAGCATTTTAGCCATTCTTCCCCTGCCAATCAATTGCCACAATTCTTTAGGGACGGAGTTCAGCCTGAAGGTTTATATCCACCCAATAAACACGAATCTCCAAATATCTTCTCTTTACAGCGACCTCGCCAGTAAAACCCAAGCAAAGTGAAGTTAAACAAGAGAAAGCACACAGCCAGGCTGTAATCTACCTGCTAATATTTTTGTTTTTCCCTTACAAATAGAGTTCACAGATTTACCAATGTCTGTGCGGCCCAATGAAGCTCTTATAAGTGCATTCCAAACCGACACACCCAAACCCACAGTAAAGCTACCAATTTCTATAGGCTTCCGGCGACTGTCCCCGTATCTTCCTGGACACTGCATTCTGGCTTGCTATAGACACATGCCCTTCTGTTTTCTAAGGGACTTAAGCCTTCCCTCCAGGCACACTCCGGTCTTTTTGGATGCCTGCCAGCAATTACTCCTTAACTACTTTCAATGATTATGCAGAACGAATCAAAATGACCATTTTTATAAATCAAAAGAGGCAATATCATTTGGTTTGGCCTAATAACACACAGTGTTGGGAGAGCATGATTGGAAACCTATGTTTACATTTAGACTGTGTTAATGACTTCTTTGACATACGTGAACAAACTATGCCTAGAAACAGGAAGTGGAGCAGGCGAGTTCCCGACCCTCCCAATATGCTCGATCTCTGACTTGACTTCACTCAGCTATAAGGTTGCTCTGTGAGTCCTTCTGCTCTGTGAGTCCTAGCTGCTGTCAAGGTAGCCTCTGACTCATGGTGACTCCATGCATGACAGGCTGAAGTGCTGCCCAGTCCTGTACCATCTGTCACTGATCAAACCACTGTGATCCATTGGCTGATTTTCAGAAGGCGATCAGCAGGGCTCTCTTCCTAGTGTGTCTTAGTCTGGAAGCCCCACTACAGTCTGTGTAGTATCACCTTGCTGTTAGGTGTTTTCAAGTCAGTTCTGACCCATAGCAACCCCAGGTTCCAGAGCATGAAACACCACCCAGTCCCGCGCCATCCTTGCAGTTGTTCCTGTGCTTGAGCCCATTGTTGCGGCCACTGTGCCAGTCCATCTTGTCAAGGGTCTTCCTGTTCTGCTGCCTTTCGACTTCAGCATCGTAGAAACATGCAAACTGTCATTGACACGCAAGTGATGGCTTCCTGTAAGGTACATTGGCAGAAGCTTGGCCTCAGATCTTCCATATGAAAGGGGAGAATTCCCCCACCCATCCATCACTGTCCTGCTGCTTCCATTTCACAACCCACTCACTGTGCCAACTCATAGCGACCCCATGGGACAGGGTAGAACTACCTGTGTAAGTCTCTGAGACTATAACTCTTGATTTTTATTTATTTAAAAAATCATTTTATTGGGGGCTTGTACAGCTCTTACCGTAATACATACATTCATCCATTGTGTCAAGCACATTTGTACATATGTTGCCATCATCATTTTCAAAACAATTTTCTTTCTACTTGAGCCCCTGATATCAGCTCATTTCCCCCCCTCCCCCAGAGACTATAACTCTTTAAGGGAGTAGAAAGCCCCATCTTTCTCCTGAGGAGCAGTTGGTGGTTTCAAACTGTGGACCTTTTGGGTTGCAGCCCAAGGGGTGGCTACTACAACACCAGGACTCCCCCCTCCTTCCATTTACGTGTCCACAACCCATTAATTAGGGTTCATTTTGCCTCTGGGGCTGTATTTATTTTTTAAAAAAAAAGCTCATCCAGGGGTATGACAACATGGCATGAAAACAACTTGTAGAGATGTACTGTCACTTGTCCATTGAGGGTAACCCCCATTAGCAACATTGCCGAAGAACATTGGTGGCAAACTGGTTATGCATTGGGCTGCTAACTGCAAGGTCATCTTTCAGGTGAAAGACAGGCTTTCTATTTCCATTATGAGTAACAGTCTCAGAAATTCACAGGGGCAGTTCTACCCTGTCCTAGAGGGTCGCTGTGAGTCAGCATCCACCCAATGGCAGTGATTGTGGTTTGGGGTCTGAGAGGAGGAACAGAGGCATTTCCCACAGAGGGCGCAGTCTGGAAACTCAGGTGGCAAATGAGCCACAGAATTATTTCCTTGGTGTCGTTCATGAACACAACTGGGACCTGTGGACATGCAGAGCGAATGCCTGCGTCAGATGAGTAGACAAACAGTGGGGACTACACAATGCTCCGAGCCCTATATTTATTATTTAAACAGGGCTGAGAGCAAGTAAACATTGCCCCTTGTCTTTGGAGAAGCTAGGTTCGAACAGGATGCCTGCAATCACTAAGACCTCATCTAGCAGATAGACATGTAGAGAAAACAAGCCGAGTCCGTACAAACTCAGCTTTCTGACTCCTGAGCTAGTGTTCCGGCCATGAAATCGGGACACAGTGCCCCAGCCCATGCCCTCAGTTACTTTTCCTGGTGCTTGTTTATTCTCCTCTGCACATGCAGCCAAAAAGAATAGGGGATTTATTATTTTTATTTTAATAAATCATTTTATTGAGGGCTCTTACAGTTCTTATAACAATTCATACATCTTGAAACAGAGAGGAATTACTGAAACCCAAATGAAGGTTTAACATGATAGTGAGACAAGAGGAAAGTAAAAGGAAATAGAGGGAAGAACTAGGAGGCAAAGGGCATTTATAGAGGTCTAAATACAGGCATATACATATGTAACTATATTTCCATATGATGGGGAAATAGATCTATGTGCATATATTTATAGGTTTAGTATTAAGGTGGCAGGTAGACATTGGGCCTCCATTCAAGTACTCCCTCAATGCAAGAACACTTTGTTCTATTAACCTGGCATTCCATGATGTTCACTTTCCAGACACGATCGCTGAAGACAAAGCGGGTAAATAAGCAAATGAGGTAAAGAAAGCTGATGGTACCTGGCTATCAAAAGAAATAGTGTATGGGATCTTAAAGGCTTGAAGATAAACAAGGGATCATCTAGCTGAGAAGCAACAAAGTCCACATGAGAGAAGCACACCAGCCCGTGAGATCATGAAGTGTTGATGGGATCAGGGATCAGGCATTAAAGACCCAGAACAAAAAATCATATCAATGTGAATGAGGGGGACTGTGGACTGGAGACCCAAAGCCAATCTCCTTACAGAAGGGTCACAGGGAGGAGGCAAGCCAATCAGGGTGCAGTATAGCACCGATGAAACATACAACTTTCCTCTAGATTTTTTAATGCTTCCCCCTCCCCCACTATCAAGATCCCAATTCTACTTTACAAATCTGGATAGACCAGAGGATGTACACTGGTACAGATAAGAGCTGGAAACACAGAGAATCCAACCCCTCAGGACCAATAATGAGAGTAGTGATGCCAGGAGGGTAAGGGAAAGGTGGGAGGAGAAAGGGGGAACTGATCATAATGTTCTACATATAACCCCTTCCCTGGGGAATGGACAACAGAAAAGTGGGTGAAGGGAGACATTAGACAGTGTAAGACATGACAAAATAGTAATTATAAATTATCAAGGGTTTGTAAGGAAGGGGGAGTGGGGGAGGGAGGGGGAAAAAAACTGAGGAGCTGATACCAAAGGCTCAAGTAAAAAGAAAATGTTTTGAGAATGATGAGGGCACCAAATGTCAGATGTGCTGACACGATGGATGGATGGATGGATGGATGGATGGATGGATGGATGGATTGGGATAAGAGTTGTACGAGCCCCCAATAAAATGATTAAAAACAACAACAGCAACAATGCATACATCCATTGTGTCAAGCACATTTGTACATCTGTTGCCATCATCATTTCCAAAATATTTTCTTTCTGCTTGAGCCCTTGGTATCAGCTCCTCTTTTCTCCCCTCCACCCCCTACCACCCCACCCTCGTGAACCCTTAATAATTTATAAGTTATTTTTATTTTCATATTTTATACCATCCACTGTCTAGGAGAGCTATTTTGTCATGGAGTCCTGGACACCAAACATGACAGTTTGCTTAAGTCCCTGTCTTAACCCTATGCCTCAGCTCCTGATCATTGGGAATCTGTTCATTGTAAAGTCATATCCCTCCACGCCCCCCAAGAGACCCAGATTTACCGGTATTATTCTTCCACAATAAAAAGAACACTGTGGAGTCCAATTCTCTGCTTCTCTGAATACAATGACTTTTAACAAAATCCAGAGGGATTGTCATTTGCACTGATTTTAGGCAAATTTGACACCAGAGAATTATCCTTCGTTTGGGACAGCTTTTATTTTTTAATTTTCTCTTCAAACGTCAGAAAAGAGCATGGTGAATGATGCCCTGTAGGCTACGGCCACGTGATTTTCAACCGTAATAACGAGCACCTATTGTGTCAGCGGTTCTCAGCCTTCCTCCTGCAGCCACCCTTTCATACACTTCCTCATGTGGTGCTGACCCTCCAACCACAAAGTGATTTTTGCTGCTACTTCATCACTGTAATTCTGCTGCTGTTATGAATGGGGTGACCCCTGTGAAAGGGTTATTTGACCCCCAAAGGGGTCGCGACCCACAGATCGAGAACCACTGGTCTACGTTAAACAAAAAGGTACAACCAAGCTCGCAGCCATGGAGTCGATGCCCACTCACAGCGACCCTACAGAACAGACTGTAGCTGCCCCTGTCAGCTTTTGGGGCTGTAACTTTATGGGCACAGAAACCTCTTTCTCCCAAGGAGCAGCTGGTGGCTTTGAACTGCTGACCTAGCAGTTAGCAGCCCAACTCCTAACCACTATGCCACCAGGGCTCCTACTATGCACAAGGGACACGAATATTCAGGCAATATTTTCCCTTCTGACTTGATGGGGCCCAACTTCACTTGTCTAGTTCATATGTAATCTTACATGAATAATAATGAGCACAAAGCTTTTACCTGATTTAAGCCAACCTGTGGAGGTTGGGCATCCGCAGGGATAGGCTTGCCTTCTGTACCATTAGCTTTTCTTTTAAATATGGAACGCTTCAAGAATTTGCGTGTCATCCTCGCGCAGGGGCCATGCTAATCTCTGTATCGCTCTAATTTTGCTATATGTGCTGCCTAAGCGAACACTACCCATTTTCTCATCTGTGAAGGTTAGGCTCATAAATACAAGCAGTGTCTACTTCCTATGGTGGTGTGAGAGTGCGAAGAAGCCTGCGAGCTGACCACGGGCTGCCAGAGCTCAGGTGCTCCTAGAAACAGATCTGAGATGAGGGTTCAAGTGCACCTTTGTTCAGGGTGATCCCCAAAGCAACAAAAGGTGGGTGTACAGAAGCAGAAGGGGAAGGAACAAAGTCACAGGGAGCTTCCAAGCATGTCCATGTGTGGACAAAGCAGTGCACACACTCATTTGCTAACAGATAGGTTGCAGGTTCGAGTCTCTCCAGGGGTGCTTTGTTAGAAAGCTCGGGTGATCCACCTCCCGAAAAAAAACCAGTCCTTAGAAATACTGTGCCATACAGTGATAGCTGGCACACAGAGATCACCATTAGTCACAATCCACTTGACAGCAACTGTTTCTATCAATCAAGTTACCACAGTCGGCCACTGGAGCTCAACCCAACGGGGAATCCCGGGAAATGGCACAGAGATCCCATCAAAGGGGAGGGGGAGCTGGGGTGTTTACCCACCAGCGATGATCAATCCTTGCCGAATGTCCATGTTCCTTGCGCATAGTAGGTGCTCATTCTTATTGGTGGACATCACGTGTGGCCAGGAAGAGCTCTGACAGCACTGTGGGTCTTACTGTGAGATGAAAGTCCAGCCCCCCCCCCCCCCCCCCCCGCCACCTCCAGGGGCTCCCGAGGTGGAGGATGAAGCTGTCTGCTCCCATAAGGATTTGCAGTCAGTCTCTGGGGCCGTACTGGTTGCCGTGACTCAGCATGCATTCCATCACAGTGAGCGGTAGTCATGGTCGGTCGGTCTGCCTTTCTAGCCTGCCCCCCAGCCCATGCCACCACGTCCACTCTAGCGCAGAGTGACCCTGCCCAAGCTTCCACGATTACAAATCTTTTTTGCTGAAACCGTGTTCTTGGCGCTTCACCCACCTATCAGTACAATTCCAGAGTTCAATTCCAGAGTTCAAACATATCAAGAAGCGCTGTGCCGTCATCACCACAGCCAATTTTAGAACATTTTCTTCTTTGTACTCATTATTATTCGTGGAAGATGATAAATCTTTATGGGAACAGATGCTTTATTTTTTCTCCCCGGGTGAGTTGGCGCCTCTCACCTGGAGGCTAGTAGCCCGATGCTCAACCCACAGCGCCACCAGGACCCCTCCCGCCTCCTCCCACAGGCAGGCAGAGTGGGTTTAATTGGTTAGAGAAAGGGCTAGGCAGTGAGGACTGGCCGTAGGAGGTAAAGGAGAAAAGGTGGAAGAGACTTGGATACAGCAGCCACGGCGTCTGCTGCCCTCATTTCAGGGACTACAACATGTATTGACTTATATATTTAAAAAATATTATTAGTATTAAATGACCTTTTAGTCTCTTCCCCAAATGAAACAGGCAGTAACAGCATCCATTAAACATGCCTGGCAGAGAAGAGACCGTGTTTTGTGAACATCTGTTGTTTTTGTCTGCCTGGCAGCTCTTCTTTCTGTGGAAAACTCACTCTGTGTCCTTTGGTTGATACCATCTCCATCTTTTCTGCCTTCCCAGGCCCCTTTCCTCATGTGACCCTCATTTGCCATGGGAAGGGGACTATTTGCCTGGCCAAGAATACTTGCAGCCAGCTGGCTCGAGGGGCTGGTACCAGGTGGGTGCAGGATTCCAACCAGCATCCCACCCTGTCAGTGTCTTCCCTGGAACAAGTTGATAAAGCCTCTGGTCTGGAGCCTTCCCTCTGGTGTGCTAAGCTGGGGAGAGGTCCCAGTGCTGACATTTCCCTGCGGTTAGCATGGGTCCAACAGATGAGAGAGAAAGAGTGAAGACGTTATCCGAGCTCCCAAACACAGCTGTGATTGAAGCAAGCCATGCCCTCGAACCTTCCAGTGAAATCTCCTCTTGTCCCTTGCAATGTCGCTTGTCCAACTGATGTAGCCTTTAATACATATTTGTGAGATTTCTAAGATCCTAAGACATATCTCTTTTTTAAAAATCATTTTATTGGGGACTCGTACATCATCACAATCCATAATCCACCCATTGTGTCAAGCACCTTTGTACATTTGTTACCATCACCATTTTCAAAACATTTTCTTTCCACTGAAGCCCGTGGTATCAGCTTCTCATTTTCCCCTCTCCCAAGCTTCTTTCCTCATGAACCCTTGATAATGTATAAATTATTATTATAATTTCATGTCTTACACTGACCTATGTATCCCTTTACCTACTTTTCTGTTGTCCATCCTCCTGGGAGGGGTTATTGGTAGATCATTGTGATCGGCTCCCCCTTTATCCCCCCATATTCCCCTAACCCTCCTGGTATAGCTACTCTCAATATTGGTCCTGAGGGGTTTATCTGTCCCGTATTCCCCATGTTTCCAGCTCTTATCTGTACTGGTGGACATGCTCTGGTGTAGCCAGATTTATAAGGTAGAATTGGGATCATGATAGTGTTGGGAGGAAGCATTAAAGAACAGGAAGAAATTTGTATGTTTCATCAGTGCTATACTGCACTCTGACTGGCTCATCTCCTCCCTGGGACCCTACTGTAAGGGGAAGTCCAATTGCCTACAGATTGGCTTTGGGTCTCCATTTCACACTCTCCCTTATTCACATTTATATGATTTTTTGTTCTGGGCTTTTGATACCTGATCCCTAATCCCATAAACACTTCATGATCAAACAAGTTGGTATGCTTCTTCCATGTGGGCCACTTATTTATCTTCAAGTCTTTAAGACCCCAGACACTATCTCTTTAGATAGCTGGGCACCATCAGCTTTCTTCACTACATTTGCTTATGCACCCATTTTGTCTTCAGCAATCATGTCGGGAAAGTGAATATCATGGAATGCCAGCTTATTAGAACAAAGTGTTATTGTGTTAAGGAAGTACTTGAGTAAAGGCCCAATGTCCATCTGCTACCTTAATACTTAACCTATAAATATATGTACATAGATTTATTTCCCCATCATATAAAATATATTTATATATGTACATTCCTGTATTTAGACCTCTGAATGCCCGTTGCCTCCTAGTTCTTTGCTCTATTTCCTTTTACTTTCCTCTTATCCCACTATAATGTTCAGTCTTCATTTGGGTTTCAGTAATTCCTCTCAGTTACATTGCCCTTGATCAAGCCCTACCAGGCCTCCTACACCCTCCTTGCCATCGACTTTAGATCACTTGTTGTTCCCTTATCCCTGGGTTTGTTAACACCAGTTCTTTCCCCCCACCTCCCCTTCTTTCATGTCCCCACCCCCAGAACCATTGATCCCATTGTTTTCTCCTCCAGATTGTTTATGCTGCCTAACTTATCTAGATAGATGGGCAGAGATAATAATATGCACAAAAATAAGACAGAACAAAACAAAGCAACAAAAGAAAACAACAAAAAATTAAGGAAATAAAAAAAGAAAAGCCTATAAATAGTTCAAGGTCTATTTGTTGACCATTAGGAGTGTTTTATAGTTCATTCTGATGCGGTTCCACGCCCTGGCCCCACAGTCTATTTTTGGTATCCCCCAGGGCCTTCATTGCTCTGCTCCCCTTGCTGTTCTGTTGCACGCCCTTAGTGTTTCACCTCAGTGTGGTGGGGTCAGATTGGGCACAATTCCTGCACTGTGTCTCCAGTGTTGTCCCCTATAGTGCTATGGGTCTGTGAAAAACATTGTGCCTCATGGTGGGGCCGGTCCTATGGTCCTCTCCGTGCATTGGCTGCTCTGGGCAGGGATATCATCCTCAATGCTTGGTGGGCCAGGATGTGCTCCATTCTCTCTCCCTCCCCCTTCATTTGTCCCGTTGTGCTCTGATCAGTCCCTCTCCCTGAGCTGCAGCGTCAGTGCTGTCCTCTGAAGTGAATTCTTCTTCTGGAGGGTCAGGGGCTGTCCACGTAGTTGGGATTGAGACCAGCCCCTCAAACCTCTCTATTGGTTCCCTGCTTCATGCTAGTACGTTGCATTCACATCTTGGAGCACTGGGTTGAAGTCTGGTCCCTCTTTCCCTGTAGAGATAGAAACAACACCCTCCCCTTGGATGGGTCAGTGCCCTGTTCCCCTGGCTACCCATGTCTTTTCTTTCTTTTTTCCCCTCTCCTCTTTTTTTGGCTACCATATGTATCTCTGGATTTGGTCTGGCCCCTTCCATACTACCGGGACCTCACCACAGAAATGTATGCATACAGTAGCTTTTCCCCCCCTGCTCCTTTTGCATTTTTAACCTTACCTCGGGGGATTCATGTTGTCCTTGTCCTTTTGTGCTTGGCTTACTTCGCTTAGCATAATTTCCTCCGGTTCCTCCCATGTGGCGATGTGCTTCATGTGTTCATCACTGCTTTTTAGGGATGTGTAATACTCCATTGTATGTATTTACCACAGTTTTTTAACCCACTCGTCAGTTGATGGAAATTTGGGTTGTTTCCAACTCCTTGCAATTGTGAACTGGGACGCGATGAACATTGGAGCACAGATGCTTGTTTCTTGCCTCTTCTGGGTATATGCCCAATAGGGGGATTGCTGGGTTGTGTGGTAGCTTGATTTCCATCCCTTTTAGATATTGCCAGAACGATTTCCATAGTGGCTGTACATACCTACAGGTCTATTAGTAGTGGATGAGAGTTCCTGTCTCCCCACAGCCCCTCCAACACTTGTTGCTTTCTGATTTTTTTGAATTGGGCTGCCGTTGATGGTGCTAGGTGGTATATCATTGTTGTTTTAATATGCATTTACTTTAGGGCTAAAGATTGGGAACATTTTCTCATATGCTTATTGGCCTTTCTGATTTCTGCCCCTGTGAAACTTCTGTTCAGGTCCTTTGCCCACCTCCTCAGTGGGCAATTACCGTATATACTCGTGTATAAGCCAAGTTTTCAGCACAAAAAATGTGCTGAAAAACTGGGGTTTGGCTTATACACTGGTCAGTGGTACCCCAGCGAGGTGTAACATCTCGCTGGACCCACCCCGCCTCCCCTCCCCCACCCCGGAGGTAATGGGATGAGTGCCCGTTACCTCACGGGTGATTGCCGTTTCTCCGCTGTTCATTCAAAGCCCCGCTGACACTGCAGGGCTTTGAAAGTTTGTTTACTCACATCTAACCAATCAGAGCCAGCCTATGACGTGTATCTTTGAATAAGCCTTTTAAAGACCGTGTGCGAAGGATGTGGCATGAATGGATGGCATGTGGTCAAGCCCAACTAACAAAAGGAGGAAATCTCATGAAGCCCAACATTGAGTTAATAGCAAAGTGGGTTCAAGATGCATGGGAAGACATTCCAGAAGACATGGTGCGACATGCCTTCCAGAAATGTAGTGTTAGTAATGCTATGGATGGTAGTGAAGACTGCGCTTTGTATGAAAATGACAGCAGTGATGGTGATGACGGCGATCTCAATGAGGACAGCGTCTATGATGACCTCACACCAGCTGAAGGTCTGCATTGGGATACATATGATGATGATGAATCCAGTTTTGAAGAATTTTAATTCTTTACATTTTAGTTTGGTTGCTGATTGAGCTCAGGGAATAGTACTCTTAAGGTATCATTGTTGATACCTTATTGTTTTTGTTGAACCTATTTTCCACTCACTGTGCTGGTTTACTAATGTTAAATGACTTGTCCTTTTATTTAAAATAAATATTTAAATATATTACCCCACTGATGTCTCAATTTTTAGTAATTTTATTTTCATTTGTTTTGATTATTGAAACTCACCAATAGCTTCTGCATTTTCCACCCTAGGCTTATACTTGAGTCAATTAGTTTTTCTGATTTCCCAGGTAATAATTAAGTACCTCGGCTTATACTCGGGTTGGGTTATATTTGAGTATATACAGCAGTTTTTTTTCTTTTTGGAAGCGAGCAGAGTATTGTAGATTTTAGTAATAAGGCCTTTGTCTGATGTGTCATTGCTAAAGATGTTCTCCCAGTCCGTGGACTCTCTTATTGCTCTCTTAGTGAATTCTTTCGATGTACACAGGTTTTTTATCTTCAATATATCCCATTTGTCAATTTGTGCCTCCTCTGTGTTTGTGTCCTTCCCTATTTCTGATAGCCTATGTATTCCCTGTGCCAAAGTTCTCAAGTTGGTCCCAATTCCCTTATTTATGGCCCTAATAGTTTAGGGTTTTACTTCAAGGTCTGTGATCCACCTTGAGTTTATTCTTGTGCATGGAGCGAGATAAGGGTCTTGCTTCATTTTTCTGCAGGTAGATAGCCATTTTTTTCCCCAGCACCACTTGTTGAAGAGGGTATCAGCTTCCCATTGGATATTTTTTGGGCTCTTATTAAAGATCAGTTGTCTGTATGTTGATGATTTTATTTCTGGGTTTTCAGTTATTTTCCATTGTTCTGAGTATATGTCATTATATCAATACCGTGTGGTTTTGACCACTGTGGCTGTAGAGTTTGTGCTAAGGTCAGGTAAAGTAAACCCCCCCCCCCACTGTGTCCTTCTTCTTTTTTTAAGATAATTTCATTGGGGGCTCGTACAACTCATCACAATCCATCCATCCATCCATCCATCCATCCATCCATCCATTGTGTCAATCACATTTGTATATATGTTGCCATCATCATTCTCAAAACATATGCTTTCTACTTGAGCCCTTGGTGTCAGCTCCTCACTTTCCCCCTCCCTCCCAGCTCCTTGCTTCCCCATGAACCCTTGTTATTTTATAAATTACTATTATTTTGTTATATCTTACACCACCCAATGTCTCCCTTCACCCACTTCTCTGCTGTCCATTCCCCAGGGAGGAGGCTGTAATCTGCTTCCCCTTTCTATCTCACCTTCCCTCTGCCCTCCTAGTATCACCACTCTCACCACTGGTCCTGAGGGGTTCATCTGTCCTGGATTCCCTGTCTTTCCAGTTCCCATCTGTGCCAGTGTACATCCTCCAGTCCAGCCGGATTTGTAAGGTAGTATTGGGATCATGTTAGTGGGGGGGATACATTCAAGATCTAGAGGAAAATTGTATCTTTCATCATTGCTAGACTGTACCCTGGCTGGCTCATCTCTGTCCTTCTTCTTGAGGAGTTCTCTGCTAAATCTGTGCTTCTTCCCTCTGCAAATGAATTTGGTAATTAGTTTTCCAATTCTTTGAAGAGAGATGATGGTATTTATATTGGAATAACATTAAACTTATTCAGTGCCTTGGGAAAAATGGACATCTTTACTATACTGAGTCTTCCAATCCATGAAATGGATATTCTTTTGTGGAGGTCGCTCTTGGTTTCTTGTAATGGTGTTCTGTAGTTTTCCTCATAAATTTTTTTTGTTAGTCAGGTATACCCCTAGATATTTCAATTTGTGCTTGGATGTTGTGAAGGGTACCACCTTTTTGATCCCCTCTTCTGTGATCTTGTCCGATGTGGATAGCAGTCTGATAGGTTTCTGTTTGCTGATCTTCTATCCTGCCACTCAGCCATATTCCTCTATTGCTTTCAGTACCCCCCTTGTGGTGTACTGACTGATCCATCTCCTCCTCGTGACCCTTCTGTAAGGGGATGTCTTGTTGCCTACAGATGGACTTTGTATTTCCACTCTGCACTCCCCCTCATTCACGATGAGATGATTTTTTGTTCTTTGATGTTTCACACCTGATCCTATTGATAGCTCATGATCACACAGGCTGGTGTGTTTCTTCCATGTGAACTTTGCTGCTTCTCATCTACATGGCCGCTTGTTTATCTTCAAGCCTTTAAGACCCCAGGCATTATCTCTTTTGATAGCCAGGCACCATCAGCTTTCCTCACCACATTTGCTTATGTACCTGCTTTGTCTTCAGCGATCATGTCAAAGGTGAGCATCATGGAATGCCAGTTTAATAGAACAAAATGTTCTTGCATTGAGGGAGTACTTGAGTGGAGGCCCAATGTCCATCTGCTACCTTAAAACTAAACCTATAAATATATGCATATAGTTCTATTTCCCCATCATTATATATGAATATATTTACATATCCATGCCTTTATTTAGACAGCTATAAATGCCCTTTGCCTCCTCATTCTTTCTTCTATTTCCTTTGACTTTCCTCTTGTCCCACTATCATGCTCAGCCTTCATTTAAGTTTTAGTCATTCTTCTCAGTTACATTGCCCTTGATCTGGCCCTATCAGGCCTCTTACACCCTCCTTGTCACCGCTTTCAGATCACTTGTTGTTTCCTTATTTCTGGGTTTGTTAGCACCACTTCCTTTCCCCCACCTCCCCCTCTCCTGTGCCCTCCTCCAGGAACCATTGGCCCCCGTTGTTTTCTCCTCCGGATTGTTTATGCCGCCTATCTCATCTAGATAGAGATAATAATATGCACAAAAACACACGACAGAGCAAAACAAAGCAACAAAAGCAAACAAAACAACAATAATGGCAACAAAAAAGCAATGACAAAAAATTAAAAAAAAGAAAAGCCTGTAAATAGTTCAAGATCTGTTTGTTGACCGGAGTCTTTTCCAGTCGAGTCTGATGGGGTGCCACGCCCTGGCCCCAAAGTCTATTTTTGATATTCTCTTGGGACTTCCTGCTCTGCTCCCCTTGCTGTTCTGTTGGCTGCCCGTAGAGTTTCGCCTCGGTGTGGTGGGGTCAGATCAGGCACAGTTCCCACAGTGTGTCTCCGGTGTTGTCCCCTGTAGGGTTATGGGTCCGCAAAGGATGTTGTGTTTCATAGTGGGGCCGGCCATATGGTCCTCTCTGTGCATTGGCTGCTCTCAGCAAGAATATCATCCTCAAGGCTTGCTGGGCCAGGATGTGCTCCACTCTCCCTTCTAAGGCTGTCTTTCATATTTTTTATTCTTTAAAACATTTTTGGATCATTTTATTGGGGGCTCATACAACTCTTATTACAATCCAAACCTTCATCAATTGTATAAAGCAAATTTGTACATTCATTACCCTCATCATTCTCAAAACATTGCCCTCCACATAAGCCCCTGGCATCAGCTCCTCATTTTCCCCCTCCCTCCCCACTCTCCACTCCCTCGTGAACCCTTGATAATATCTTACACCATCCAACATCTCCCTTCACCTACTTTTCTGTTGTCCATCTCCTAGGGCGGAGGTTATATGTAGATCCCTGTAACTGGTCCCCCCTTTTCACCCTGCCCTCCCTCCACCCTCCCAGTATTCCTACTCTCACCAATGGTCCTGAAGGGATTATCCGACTTGGATTCCCTGTGTTTCCCGTTCCTATCTGCACCAGTGTAGATCCTCTGGTCTAGCCAGATTTGTAAGGTAGAATTGGGACCATGATAGTGTGGGTGGTGGGGGAGGAAGCATTTAAGAACCAGAGGAAAGTTATATGTTTCATCAGTGCTACACTGCACCCTGATTGGTTCATCTCCTCCCTGCAACCCTTCTGGGGATATCCAGTTGCCTACAGATGGGTTTTGGGTCCTCAGTCTGCACTCCCACTCATTCACAATGATATGATTTTAGTTCCTTGATGCCTGATACCTCATCCCTTTGACACCTCATGATCACACAGGCTGGTGTGCTTCTTCCATGTGGGCTTTGTTGCTCCTGAGCTAGATGGCCACTTGTTTAACTTCAAGCCTTTAAGACCTCAGAGGCTATATTTTTTGATAGCCGGGCACCATCAGCTTTCTTCATCACATTTGCTTATTCACCCATTTGTCTTCAGCGATTGTGTAGGGAAGGTGAGCATCATGGAATGCCAGTTTAATAGAACAAAGTATTCTTGCATTGAGGAAGTACTTGAGTGGAGACCTAATGTCCATTTGCTACCTTAATATTAAACCTATGAATATATGCACATAAATCTATTTCCCCATCCTCATATGTAAATATATTTACATGTCTTTATTTAGACCTCTATAAATTCCCTTTGCCTCCTTCAGTCACGTGGGAAAACAGGAAAAATTGGAGCTCCCCCAGCCACACAGACAGGAATTCACCGGTACGAAGTTGGGTGGAGCATCACCTGGTGGAGGTCAGCCGGGCTTTCCCCAGCTAAGGCTGTCGTTCCATGCAACACAGACCTGTTCATTTTTCTGGCAATCCATGATGCAATATCAATACCATAATTCAAAGGCATTGATTCTACTTTGATCTTCTACATTCACTGTCCAGCTTTCTTATGTATTGAAAATACCATGGCTTGGGTCAGGCACACCTTATTCTTCAAAATGGCATCTTTGTTTTTAAACATTTAATAACAGTTTTGTTGGCATATAATTCACATATTACATAATTTAATAGTTCAATCATATTAAAAAGACTTGTACAATCATCACCACAATCAATTTTGGAACATTTTCTTCTTCCTTGTACTCATTGTTATTAGCTCCTATTTCTACTGCCCCCCAATTCTCACTGCCCTATCCCCCCCAAAACATTAATCTAGTTCTTGTGTCTCTATAGATTTATCTTCCCTGGATTTCATATACAGAAAAACATTCTCCTCACCCAAAGAAACTCACTCATAACAAAGTAAACCAGAAAAACCTTAATAGGAAAAGAAAGCCGGAAATATTAAAAACTAAAACAAATTTACAATGAATCAAAAGGGAGAGGAATGATAAAGTGTTGAATTTTAATGTAACTTCACCTGCGATAATTAAAAGGGGTTATTGCAGATACAGTTAGGTTAAACTTTAATACCTTTATCATTTGATCTCCCTCTTGGCCCATTGTAAATTTGTTCTAGATTTCAATATTTTCTGTTTTCTTTTTGATGGAAGTTTTTCTCTGTTTTACTTTGTTATGGTTGTTAGTTTTAAAAGTGATTTCTGCATAGGGAATCCAGGATAGGTAAATTTAGAGAGGCAGTAACTGGATTAATGGTTCCTTCAGGGTATGACAGGAGAGGGGGGAGGGCTAATAGTAATGAGTACATGAAGAAAGGAGTGTTCTAAAATTGATTGTGGTCATGATTGTACAACTCTTATTAATATGATTGAACTATTGAATTTTATGATTTATGAATTATAAGCCAATAAAACTTAAATTTTAAGAAGCACTTTCCAATGTGCTCTGCATGCTAGCAAGTGCTATTCACATTTTAAAGAAATCTTTTTCAGCAGATTTGGCAATGAAATACATAATTTGATTTCTTAAGTGCTGCTTTTATGGGAATTAATTATGGAGCCAAATAAGATGAAATCCTTGACAACTTCAGTCTCTTCTCTGTTTAGCTCTTGCTCTTAAAATATTTTATTTGCATGTAATTATATATCACACAATTCAACACTTCAATCATATTAAAAAGAGTTGTATGATCATCAGCACAATTTTAGAACATTTTTTTCTATCTTTTACCCATTGTTATTAACTTACTACCATTGAGTCAATGTTGGCTCATAGTGACCCCCTGTGGGTTTCCGAGACTGTAACTGTTTATGGGAGTAGAATGTTCAGCCTTTCGCCAGAGCTGCTAGTGGTTTTGAACTGCCGACCATATAGTTCCCAGTCCGATGTGTAACCACTACACCATCAGGGCTCCTGTGCTCATTATTAGCTTTCCGTTTCTCCCCAACTTCCCCTCCTTAACTCCAAGAAATCATTAATCCAGTTACTGTGTTGATAGTTTTATCTATTTTGGATTTCATATGCAGAAAAACACACAAAGCAAGCAAACAAACAAACAAAAGTAACAACAAAATAAAACACAGAAAAGAACCAATCAAAATGAAAGCAGAAAATATTAAAACCTAGAGCAAATTTGAAATAAGTCAAAAGGGAGATGAAATACTATATTTCAACCTAACTAACTACATCTGTCATCATCAACTTTACAGTGTTCCCTGTCTGATAACAAGACTATTTACATGTCTCAACCATGGTCAGGGGGGATTCACCAGAGACTTAATTCATGTGCGAACCCTACAAATGGATTTTGGGCTTCCACTGTCATCCACAGCCTTCTGAAAAAATCAGGTGTTCACAATTTAAGCTCTGATACGGTTTCCTCTTTCAGATTTGGATTATGTTATTTATGGTCCTTGGATCACACAGGCTGGTGTGCTTCTTCCATGCGGACTTAGTTGACACCTCATATAGATGGCCACTTGTTTAAAGACAAGCCTTTAAGACCCCAGACACTATTCTTTCTGATAGCCTGATACCATCTAGTTTCTTCACCACAGCATCTTTATCTTCACTGTTATCTTCATGAGGGTGAGCAGCAAGCAGGGCCATGTCATAGGAACTAATTGTTCTTAGATTGGGGCTAAAATTACACACAAGCTCCAAATCCATGCAGGTATCGATGTTCTATATGTGTCTCTGGTTAATTTTAGAACGATCACTATCCTGTGTTAGAGAACATTATCAATCATCCCCAAGGCATAAGGTAATTCTATTAGTAATGCCATAAATTTAGCCAGTGGTATAGAATTTAAGACCTTGTTGAGAACAAGAAATCATACAAGCATAGACTGACTACCAACCACAATACATGAATTGTTGACCTGTACTGATTAAACTCTTAGGTGACACGTCACTATTTATACAAACAATGGAGGTTGGTAATTGGGCAAAACTTTCTGTCACACTGACAATGGAGAACCACACCTATCAGATTAATACAGATAATAATAAAGCAAGGAGGACATGAAAATAGTAAGTAAATGGAACTTCCAGCCATCATTAATTTGGCACACTCATGGCAAGAGATCTGAACCCAACTCCAACAACCACCAGGTCTATGCACTTGGGACAGCAGTTATCTGCTGCCTATCACCTGAAACTGTTCATCTCTTGCACTGTTGGGAGGATCTTATCTCCTCTTTATGTTGAGGTCTAAATTCATACTAAAGCTTGTAATTATTGTCTTCGTCAGAAAGGGCTTCAAGTCCTGTTTGCTGTTAGCAAGCAAGGTTGGGTCAGCTGCATCCCTCAGCTTGTTGATGAGCTTTCCTCCCATCCTGACAGTACAGTCTTCTTCTGATAGGCCAGTTTATAGTCTAGGAACTTTCATAAAAGGGTCATTCTGAGATTGGGATCCTCATGCTGTATGATCTTAACTACTTCAGTGAGTAGTTTAAGGTAATCAAGGCTTCAGTTTCCTAACCTATAAAATGAGTTGGATTACAAGAAATGTTAATTCTAGCCTTCTCAGTCTATGAAAAACGGAGTGTTTTAGAAGGTGGCCTTTGACTATTGGTATATAGCAGGGAGTCAGGGTGGACTCATAGAGACCCATATGACAGAGTAAGGCTGCCCCTCCCAGAGCGTTCCTGGCTGCTAACTTTACAAAGCAGATGACCAGACCCTTACCCTCCAGACTGCAGGGTGGGTTCAACCGACCAGCCTTCCAGTCAATAGCCCACTGCTTACCTATGTGCACCACCCAGGCTCCTCCACTCTTCCCTAAAACGTTCTGGCAAAAGTGAAATCTCGAAATCATAGGAGGTGATGTTGGACCCATGCTATCAAGTTGCTCTATGGAAATTGGCAGAGTTAGTGTTGCTGATGGCCCCGACCGACTGGGCTTAGGAAATTACTCATGGTCTTAAATCATGCTCAAACTCTTGGACTGTCAACACCACTGTTTATCAAAATGAAGGGTTTCAGAGGCAGGAAGGAATTATTCTGCCTAGCACTTTCTTCACTGGCTGGAGTGAGACATCTTTTTTCCCTTTAAAATCGCTTTATTGGGGGCTTGTACAATTCTTATCACAATCCATACATCCATCCATTGCGTCAAGCACATTGGTACACTTGTTGCCATCATCATTCTCAAAACATTTGCTTTCTGCTTGAGCCATCGGTATTAACACTTTATTTCCCCCTCCCTTCCCACCCTCCCTCACGAACCCTTGATAATTTATAAATTATTATTATTTTGTCATGTCTCACACTATCTGATGTCTCCCTTCACCCACTTTTCTGTTGTCCACCTCCCCCCCCCCTCCAGAGAGGGTGTTTTATATAGATCCTTGTGATCGGTTCCCCTTTCTCCCCTTCCCTCCACCCTCCTGGTATTGCCACTCTCACCACTGGTCCTGAGGGGTTAATCTGTCCTGAATTCCCTGTGTTTCCAGTTTCTATCTGTACCAGTGTACATCCTCTTGTCTAGTTAGATTTTAAGGTAGAATTGGGATCATGTTAGTGGATGGGAGGAGGCATTAAAGAACTAGAGGAAAGTTGTATGTTTCCTCGTTGCTGTGCTGCACCTTGACCGGCTTGTCTCCTCCCCGCAACTCTTCCGTAAGGGGGTGTCCAGTTGCCTACAGATGGACTTTGAGTTCCCAGGAGTGG
The DNA here is from genome assembly GCF_050624435.1 of Tenrec ecaudatus. NCBI lineage: Eukaryota > Metazoa > Chordata > Mammalia > Afrosoricida > Tenrecidae > Tenrec > Tenrec ecaudatus. The sequence continues at coordinate 15,139,523 of NC_134543.1, forward strand.
GGCATCTTATGTGGAAAGTTCAAGAAGCTTGAGGAAAAATAGGATGAAAGGATAAAAAATAAAAATGTGATTTCTCAGTATAAGTGCCATCAGGTGAAGGTACTTTTGTAAATGCTGATACCCGTCACTTAGTCCATTCCCAAAGAACCGAGGGTCCTGGGGATTTAGCCACGTGTGTGCAATCTCTTTCACAGTATTAGCCAAAGGAAAAACAGGAGCCCTTCAGGATGTTTTTTTGTTTTACAGATTCAGAAACAAACAAAAAATCAGAAGGAGCCAAATCAGGACTAAATGGCCTAATGATTTCCCATAGGAATTCTTGAAAAACCATCTTTGGTCAATGAGAAGAATGAGCAGGAGCCTTGTTGTGGTGAAGAAACTTTCCCAGGTGTTTTTCCTGCTAAGGCTTTGGGTAGTGCTCTCAAATAAGCAGGTGTTATCTTTCTTTGGCCCTCCAGAAACTCAACAAGCAAAATGCCTTGAGCTTGTTGTTAGGTGGTGTTGTAGGAGCTCTGGTGGTGGACTGAGTTACAAGTGGGTTACTAATCACAAGGTTGGTAATTCAAATCTACTAGCTGCTCCTTAGGAGAACAACGAGCCTACTTGGTCCCATAAAGATTTAGAGTCTTGAAAAAACTCCCTATAGTGTTGCTGTGAGTCAGAATCAACTTGATGGCAGTGGGTATGCCTTGAGCATCCAGCTCCCTCTACCAGAAAACTATTGTCATGACCTTTGCCCTTGACTAGTCTGTCTTTTTTCCACCTTATTTTTGACTGAATTGCTTCTATCTCTTGATAGCAATCATTTTCTTTGTGTTTTGTCTTCAGGATCTCATTGGTAAAGCCATGTTTAATCCCCTAATAGAATTCTTTTTAGAACTAATTCAAGATCATTTCCCTACTTATTTAAAACGCCCATAGAAATCCCTGCTCTTATGGGCCCCACTCAAGTACTCTCTCAACACAAGAAAATTTTGTTCAAACAATTCGGCAGTCTGAGATGCTCACCTGCCTGGCACGATTGCCAATGACAATGGGTACACAAGTAAATGTGGTGAAGAAAGCTGGTGGTGCCCGGCTACCAAAAGATGTAGCACCTAAAGTCTTAAAGACTTGAAGATAAACAAGCAGCCATTTAGCTGAGAGACAACAAAACCCACATGGAAGAAGCACACACCGGCCTGTCCCGACTCGATCACTGAGGACTAAGTGGGTGCATAAGCAAAGGTTATGAAGAAAGCTGATGTTGCCGGCTATCAAATGATATAGCATTTGGGATCTTAGAGATTTGAAGACAATTAGGTGGCCATCTAGCTAAGAAACAACAAAGCCCATATGGAAGAAGCACACCAGCCTACCTGACAGGAACGCTGAAGACAAAGTGTGGGCATAGGCAAATACAGTGAAGAAAGTTGATGGTGCCCAGTTGTCAAAATATGTAGAATCTGGGTTCCCATAGGCTGGAAGATAAACAAGGGGCTACCTAACTGAGAAACAACAAAGCCCACATGGAAAATGCACACCAGCCTGTGAAATGACAAGGCATCAAAAGGATCAGGTATAAGGCATCAAAGACCATAAATGAATGAATGAATGAATACATGAATAAAATCATAGCATTGTGAATGAGGGGGAGTGCAGAGTGGGGACCCAGGGCCCAACTGGGGGAAATTGGACATCCCCTTTCAGAAGGGCTGTGGGGAGTTGACGAGCCAGTCAGAGTGCAGTGTAGCAATGATGACACATACAATTTTCCTCTAGTTCTTAAATGCTTCCTCCCCCCTACTGTCATGATCTCATTTCTACCTTACGTATCTGGATGGACCAGAGGATGTACACTGGCACAGATGGGAACTGGAAATACAGGGAATCCAGGACAGATGAACCCCTCAGGATCGGTGGTGAGAGTGACGATATCGGGAGGGTGGAGGGAGGGTGAGGAAGAAAAGGGGAACATATGACAAGGTCTACATATAACCTCCTCCCTGGAGGACGGACAGCAGAGAACTGGGTGAGGGTGACGTCGGATGGCGTAAGATTTGATAAAATAATAATTATTTATAAATTATCAAGGGGGAAGGGGGAGCAGGAAGGGAGGAGAAAAAGGAGGATCTGATACCAAGAGCTCAAGTAGAAAGCAGGTGTTTTGAGAATGATGATAACATACGTACAAATGATGTATGTATGGATTGTGAAAAGAGTTGTATGAGCCCCTAATAAAATGATTTTTTTAAAAAGATAGAAAGCCCTGCTCTTATCTTCAGATGATGTGGGCACAGCAGCTTTAGCACCCGCCAAGCAGAAAATTTGCTCAACTTTAATTTTTCAGTCATCAGACTTGTGTAAACCGAACCAATTGAGATGCCCGGAGTGTTGGCTCTTGTTTCTTCTGTTAATCATTGGTCTTCTTCAACAAGGGCTCGAACAAGATCAATTGGCTCCTCCCAAATTAGCGTACATGGTCTGGTGCTGTGGGCTACATCTTCAAAATGTCCCTTTGCAAAGCGAATCGTCAATTTGCAAACTGAATTTTCCTTTGGGGCATTGTCCCCTTAAACTTTTTGCAAAGCAGTAGTGATTTCACTGTTCTTCCATCCAAGAGTCATAAAATAGAAGCTTATTCTTGTTTTAATTTTTATCAGAATTCATGATTCTCTTGCTCCTCCTGGTACTTCAAACAAGACCATGTTCAGATGTGTCATAACAAGTTCCAAACTGAAACCCCAACTCACTAACATTGAGTCAATTATGATTCATAGTGACCCTACAGGACAGGGCACAAGAACCCCTATGGGTTCCTAAAACAGTAATTCTTTATAGGGATGAAACCCTCATTTTTTTCCTGTGGAGCTGCTGGTGGTTTTGAATTGCTTGGTTTCGAACTGCTGACCCTGTGATTAGCAGCGCAACACATAGCTCACTGCACCTTAGTACATATATATTTTGGTGGCAAATATTTTTGAAATTTATACATAGTTTTTCATAGAATGCATTTCCATGAACTTTTTGAAGACCTCGTGTATCTTATTAAATGTTAATGGGTTGGTTTTCCTACGCGGTCATTATATTCAGTGCTTACTGTGTAAGCCAGACATCACAAAAGCCTGTAGGTGGCAGGCAGCTGATAGAAACGTGTGAGAACAATAGGTGTTCAGTTACTGCCCAGGTGCTTTGTCTTTTCAGTGACAGACAAACCCAGACTCATTCCACGTCAGCTGCACATCACACACAGCCCTAATTAATAACCCAAATGGATTGCTGTCCAAACATGGGTGCTTATTAAGAATCTCTTGGGGAACATCTGAAAAATACTGACCGCTAGCCCTTCCATTAAGAGATTCTGATCTAATTAGTCTTTGCTTGGGCCTGGGCATCAGCATCTCTGTTTCTCCCATCCTGCAGTGGTCGTCAAGTGATGATGAGTATCTTTCAGCTCATAGTGACCCCATGCACAATGGAAAGAAACACTGCTTAACCCTGCATCATCTTCACAATTGTCACTGTATTAAGTTCATTGTTATAGCCACTGTCAATCCATCTTCTTGAGGACCTTCCCATTCTATGTGCCCCCTCCCATTTTAACAAGCAAGATGTCCTTCTCTGGGGAGGGATCCCTCATGATATCATGCCCAAAGTAAATGAGATGAAGGCTTGCCCTCCTCGTGTCTAGGAAGCCTTATAGGTGATCCCATTTGTAGTAGAGTTGAAAAGCACCAGGACTATACTGTTATTAGGGTTTTAAATTTTCAAATAAAGTGATATAACGTGTTTTTAGGTAGAATCAAATTGAGACTCTATATTTTCAAACTGAGGGGAACTGCTACAATGTTTAAGGAGCTGGAATAACAATCTACAGAAATATAGAAGAATGGACCATGAAGGACTCTAGGGCAGGGGTGCTCAATACGTCGATCGCGATCTACTAGCCGATTGTAAATATAGTGTGGGTAGATTAAAAAAATAGAAGTAAACCCATCATTAATCCAATCACATAACTGATATACAGCGCAGCCAATCACGTGCAATCTTAGGTGCCAAACGCATGTGCAAACAGCTGCGCTAAGTGCAGCAAACTAAGTTATCACCAAGTTTGAGACCTTGTGTTTTTTTCTCTTAAACTAAAAAATGGCATTAAAATGAGTGGGGGATCTGGACCAAGTAAGAAGACAAAAACGTATCACTTTCATATGGAATGGGAGATTCTGCCGACCTTCAGCTGAAGTCCAGAGCACACGAACAGTTCTGGGACTTACTCGTAAAGGGAAAGTACCCAGACATGAGAAAATGCGCTACCTCCTTGACTGCATTATTCAGCTCTATTTATTGATGTGAGTCAGCCTTTCCCACATCAAGATCATTAAGTCCAAATAGTGTTCCACCATGACTGCTGATCAGTTGGAAGTGTGCTTGAGGCTGGCTGTCAGCAGCTGCTGTCTGGACTATGCATCCCTGGCTCATTCCATCCAGTGCAAGTCATCAGAGCAGACTCAGGTAGTGACAAAATATGAACATAGTTAATTCTGTTGTCTTGTGCAATATGGACTCATGTGGTTATGCCAGGTACATAAAACATACATTGTACATAGAATTCTCAATGCATTTATGAATAAGTGTAATAAATGTGTTTTGCATTTTTGTCGTTGGTGGATCATCTTGACTTGATCATTTTATAAGTAGCTCCCATGCTGAAAAAGTGTGGGCGCCCCTGATGTGGAGGTACCCCAAAAGGAATCCTCCAAAATTCTCAGTGAATAAGAGTAGGCAGAGGAGACAAAGAGATGATGGCCCACATAGAAACGGCTAGTAGGAAGGCAGATTTGAATGCGACCTCAACAGTGATCACGTCATCTATGAATGGTCTACGCGCCTGTTTCAAGGCAGCGCTGTTAAGCAGGATAAAAACAAGAGCCAACCATGTGCTTCTTTCTAGATATCAACCAGCCGACTGCCAGCTTACTCACCAACGGATTCCAAAATTTATATAGAAATTAGAATTTCTGTATAAGTCTATATTTTCTTCTGAAATTTACGCAAAGAAGTTGGAAGAGCTCACATTTTTGCATATTAAGTATACTGATGTTGCTAGGGAAGAATCAAGTTGACAGAAGGTTGTTGGCACATACTGTGACTGCACCCAAAATCAAGCTCACTGCCCTGGAGTCAATTCTGACTCCGAGACCCTACAGCCCAGGGCAAAACTACCCCTGTGAGTTTCTGAGAAAAGAAAGATCCAGTTTTCTCCCATCGGCAGGTGGTGGTTTTGAACTGCCAACCATGTGGTTAGGAACCCAAAGGATTACCACCACATCACCAGGGCTGCTCCTCCTCTAACTAGGTATTCTTAATACTAAACACAAGCGCGTAAGCTCTATAGTTGTTACATTTATTTCTAACAGTCCTGTGGGGTAGTCATTCTGAAATGACCCCCCCTGTATAGTTTTAATTGTTGGGTGCCATTGAGTGAATTCCAACTCAATGCAGCCGCATGTGCCAATGCAGAGTGTCCCCTCGGGTTCTCTGGGCTGTGCTCCTGATGGGAACAGCTCACCAGGCCTTTTCTGTAGAGCCACCATGTGAGTTGCAACTGCCAACCTATTGGTCAAGCTGGACGCTTAGCCATCTGCGCCTCCAGGCTCCTTCCATGTTCCGTGAGGTTGAACAAATATGTGTATATATTTTAAAGGATGGGGGCCAGGTTTCTCACTGTCAGGGAAAGAGATCGTAAATTTTAAAAAAGGTGGGAGGAGGATAGAATGAACTGAATTGTAATCAGAAGCAGCCCTATGAACGCATGTTTACTTACTATATTTATACACATATTTACACATTCACTTAAGTATGTATGCATATCAATGTAGATTGATGTGCATACATCGTTTGTTGTGGTGAGCTGCCCTTGAACAGACTCGGCCTCCTCTAGCAACCATATGTATCACAGAACAAAACGCTGCCTGGCCCTGCGCCATCCTCACGGTTGCTGTGGGCTCACGTCTATTGTTGTGGCCACATGCCAATCAGTCTCCAAAGGGTCTGCTGGCCCTTGTTGGTCTTCTACTTCAGGAAGCACGATGCCCTTTTCCAGTGATGGCTCCCTCCTGTTGACAAGCCCGAAACAGGCAGCTGAGACGGTGTTCTGTTGTGGTTCACCAGATTTCCACTGGGTAATACTCAGACTAGATGACGCCAGGCCTTTTCTTCCTCATTGATAACACCGAGATTGCTTCTCCAGTGCTGAGTCATGTAGTCCTCACTGACATCTTGACTTGGGCTGAGGTGAAGGAAGCATCCACCCTGTGATGTTCTTTCTGGACTTTCCCGTGGTAGCTGTTCACCATGCATGACCTGCTGGTCTTGGAAATAATGGTGGGACAGCTTCCAGCAAACTGACAGACCGGTGGTAAGCAAACACATGGATTTGTATACATAAAAATGAGAGAGTTTCAAAAAGTTTAGAGAAAAATGGAATTAAAAGTTAATGAGATTCCCCTCCCACTCACCCCATGATCTTTTTGAAGCCTCTTTGTATCTTTTCCAGCTCTGTCTGCTGAGAGGATTCAGAATCTAGGTGGCACCTTATTCAAAGCACATGTAGCAAACAGATGTTGGTTTTTAAATATCAGAAAGTAAGGAAGTGCTCAAACAAACAAACAAACAAACAGAAGTTAAACAATAAAAGGAAACAAGCCAACTGAAAAATGTGGGTGGATAAAACTGGAAGGAGATGAACAGCATAATCAACATGATAGTATTAGATTGGACTTTAAGAAGAAAACAAATATGCTTGAGTGCTTACAGATAGAAATGCCTGAATAAGTATATAAATGAGCAGGAGGGACAGATGTTTTTTACAGAATAAGTCTTATTAAAGAGTGTAGAAAGAATGAAAAGTACAAAGTCACCTTTAGAACACCATAGTAATAATGTCAACAGAGGACTAATCAGCGAATTAAAATCAAAGGGAGAAAGTTTAAGGAGAAGCAGAATATTTTCCTTTTATTTGTTTATGTCATTATTGGGGGCTCATACAACTCTTATCACAATCCATCCATCCATCCATCCATCCATCCATCCATCCATCCATCCATCCATTGTGTCAAGTACATTTATATATATGTTGTCATAATTTTCAAAACAGTTTCTTTCTACTTGAGCCCTTGGTATCAGCTGCTGAGAGAAGCAGAATATTTTAAGTCCCGTAGCAGTCCCTCGGACATTTATTAATTGCCATCATGGTCATAAACATGGATGCACAAATTCTTGGAAACTGCTTATGCCAGGAGGCGAAATTAATCTCCTGCTCTTAACAATTGCCTCACTCCTATTGAACACTCAATAGAGAAAATTAACAAGTTTACAATGGAAAACCCTGATACACTTTCGCCGATATCTTTTTTCTTGTATTTCACCGAATGCTGCAGTAACAAAGTACCAAAAGTCGATGACTCGAATGGACAGGAATATATTGTCTCACATCTCTGGAGGCGAATAGTCTAAATCCAAGTGTCAGCTGGGCCATACTTTCTCCAGAGTCTCTAGAGCAGCGGTTCTCAACCTGTGGGTCACCACCCTTTTGGGGAATCAAACGACCCTTTCACAGGGGTCACCCAATTCATAACAGTAGCAAAATTATAAGGATGAAGTAGCAACAAAAATAATTTTATGGTTGGGGGGGGTCACCACCACATGAGGAACTGTATTAAAGGGTCACGGCATTAGGAGGGTTGAGAACCACTGCTCTAGAGGAAGTTCCTTTCTTGTTTGCTCTCTCAGAATCAGGTAGTCTCTGGTCTTCCTTGCCTCATAGACCCGTCTTCTCATGACTGTCCTCCTGTGTCTGTCTTCCTTCCCACGTCTCTCCTCCCTTTTAAATAGGGACACCAGGCAGATGGAGACGGTTTCATTCGACTCCAATGTGATCCCGTGTAAACTCAACTGATAACATCTTCAAAGACCCTATTTCCAAACAAGGTCACTTCCACAAACATCACATACTTTGGGGAGAAGTCACAATTCGATCTATAACACCAGGGTTAACATCCTACGTAATAAGTCATGTGGTCAGTGCATACTTCTCGATACGATGTGATGTTCTTTCTCCATATCTATAAGCTCAGCCTAATCAAGAGTAAGCACCAGACAAACTCAAATGCAGAGATATTTTACAAAATAAGTGACCAGGATGGCGAGACTTTGGCTGGTATACTTTGGAGATGTTATCAGGAGAGACCAGTCCCTGGAAAAGAACATCAAGCTGGGTAAGGCAGAAGGGCAGTGACAAAGAGGAGGACCCTCAGGAAATGGACCGACACCATGGCTGCAACAATGGGCCCCAACATAACAATAGGGAGCCTGGCATAAGACAGGGCAGTGTTTTGTGCTGTTGTACACAGGAACACTATGGGTCAGAAGCAACCTAATGGCCCTAACATGCAACAACATAGCACACTGTTCAAGAGTGGTAAGGGGATGAGATACAGGGAAACTGTCCCATTTAGGACACTAAGGAGACATGACCATCAAGTGCAATATTGTCATTTGGAATTAGACCCTGGAATAGAAAAATAAGGCTACTGCAAAACCCGGGAAATCACAAGAAAGCCTGCCACTTAACTATTAGTACTATTAATTTCTTAGGTTTGCCTCTTTGACCATTGGTATATAAATTGCTAATGTAAGAAGATAGGTGAAGGGTAGATAGGAATTCCCTTACAATGTTTCTGTAAGTTTAAAATTATTTCAAGATAGTAAGTGTATGGAATTAACCCTATGTACCAGCAATCATCCAAGCTTACAGATGAGATGGCATATTAAGTAATTTTCCACAGACTTAATAAGTTGTGTCTGATATTTTAAGTCAGTTCTGATTGTGAAGTAAAGAGTTTGTAACCCTTGTTGAGCAATAGTGACATCTTTTTTGGCTTTTGCTTGGACTCCAAAGTAGAGATGGTGTTTCCTACCGTTGTTACTCCCAGTATCAAAAAGAATAGTTTCTTTGGAGAGCAGGTTCGACAGATGTGTATTCATCGGGGTAACCTTGGCCATCTCAGGAATGGATGTGCCTCACCCACCTGCTTCACTTTCTCTTTTCCGAAGTCAGATGAGCATGCGAGTGTGTGACAGTCCAGCCTCCTCCTTCCATTCTTATCCCGCTCAGGGGCCATGAGTAGAGAACGCGCAGAAGTGGTGGTGGGAGAGAGGCTGTCAGAGTGGGGATAGACCGTCTGAGCATTTGTTTTCCTTGGGGCACTTGCTTGTTGAATTGTCAGGGGGAGTGAACTGCTCTGACGGCCTTCACACCTGTTCCACATTTCAGGGGCCCGAAGGCATCAAACTGTGTATTTCTTTATGTAAACACCAATGATGAGGGTGTTGGCATTGACATTGATGATCCGCACACCCGTTCATGGGTTTGGCTTCTGGAGACACCACAGCCCTCCAAATGCCACTATCATGCTGACCCCTGGGCCTGGTCATCTATGGAAGAGGAAGGGAGAAGGAGGATGATTACCCACGGAGGGTTTTTAGGGGCCAGACCTAGCAGTGACCCACAGGATGTCTCCCATGCCAGTGCTTAGAACCTCACGGGAGCCAGGGGCATAGTGTGTGTGTGGGCAGGAGTGGTTCTGGGTTTCGTCCTCCACACGCATGCTGACACCCAAGCATGAAGTCATTTGCGGGGACAGGTTGACTTGACCCTCTAGAAGTCACCATAGTAGCAACCACTAAAAATAGGAGTCTGACGACTCGTCCCTCCTTCACATTGGCCACCGCCTCTTTCACTTGCGTGTTCTGTTGTGTCATCTCCTGCTGTGCCCTCTGGGAGCAGTTACAAATGCGTGGGAACAAGCGGGCATCGTAGAGAACACAGTCACATTTGTTCCAGTTAACCCCGGCTGTCAGGATGTATCGATATGAGCACGGGTCCCAAGTGGCTCTGGGAAGTGATCTTGTTAAGCCAAATGCAGCAGCACACACCTAATTTTCATCGTCCCCTGCTTGTATGAAAGCTGGGTTGTTTGCGTTTGATGGGATCGTGTTATTGAGTGATGACTGGGTTGTGTGAAGAGAAAAGATGGCAAATTAACAAGCGCACGCATGAGTCGGCTGTTGGAAAAAGGAGGCTCAGTCTCTGGTTGGGAGCGATTATTAGGGTAGCCCAGGTGTTCTCCCGCAAGGCCATTTTCCCTCCTGCAGAAGCTAACTCGAGACAAAGAGCTAGTTCCAGACCTACGCCATGTTGTGCCCAAGAGACCGAAAAATCTAAGGGTGTTGACCCAAATCATCATTTCTTCCAATTAGCAAAGGCGCATGGGACACGTAGTCATTGCACGGACATGTGGCTGAGCTTCATCCAACAGACGGGCTTTTACTGGAATTTTACAATGTAAATGTACAGCTGATGTTTGATGGTATTTTCTCTGCAGACATCACTGAATTGCAGCTTGTGATATATCTGCATTTCCCTAAGAAGAGGTGATGTTGTACTCTGTGACCTTTAAAAGATGTTCTCAGTGCTTTCTTTGTGAGAATGCTATGCACAGTCTAGGTTTTCAACCTCTAGTGCTGACACTTGGACCGGCTGGACCACAAGTGACTGTAACCCATCGGAATTCTGTGACTGGTACAGAGCGGCTTACTCACACTGTGTGTGTGTGTGTGTGTGTGAGTTCTCAGAACTCCGCAAACTAGAGGAGTTCTATTTGAGATGTTCCATGTTTCAGCAACCTCGATCCCCGGGAAAGGTGAATTATTCATGGTTAGCGACTCATCGTGAGAACCCTAGGGAGCCGTTCTCCATGGGTGGGAACTGACTTGATGGTAATTAAGAAGAAGTGGTTAGAAACAATAACAATCCTTGTCACCATGACGATATTGAGAAGGTCAACTGGTTACTTTCAAAATGTCGAAGGCTTAGAAACAACAACTGGTGAAATGGTAATGTGGATCGACTGATCTGGTAAGGTTGTATAGAAAGAATGGGAGGGTTGGGGGCCCAGTGGAAGAATTCTCACCTTCTCTATCAGAGGCCTGGTTCAATGGCAGAGACTGCTTCTTATTCCCAGCCACCCCCTGTCTGCCAGGGGAAGTTGGTGAGTTGCTATGAGGCGGGGCTGGCTTCACTGGTGCTTCTAGACTGAGACTAGGAACAAAGGCTGCCCATCTACCTTTTTTTTTCAGTCACGGAAAACCTTGTGGCTTACAAGTAACTGCTTATGAGGTAGCCATGGACCAGGAGCTACTTCATGGCACCTAATAGCGACAACACATAGAAACACAATAGTCTTGAAAGAGTACAACTTGCTTCATCTGTGCCCCTGAGCTAAGTGTCTTTCTGTCTTTGATGCTCATCTATTTCTCTGGGCTCATGGGTCATGTCTGGTCAGGCTTGGCAGGGCAAGGAGGAGGAGGCGGAGGTTAGTTAGATGGTATGGTAGGCGGGGGATCAGGTCGATGGTATGTCCAATCCTAAGCCTAAGAACCTTCCATGTACCAGGCTATTATGGTCTGAGTCAACCTGCCTTATCCCCAGAGATCTCTTTGACACGGGTAGGCAGACAGGTAGGGACAAACATAAACAGTATTGCGTATGAGCAAGTCCCACATGGAGCCTACGTGAATGGCATCAAGTGGCAGTGGGGAAGAGTGAAGGAAGACAAAGCCCCTGACTTTAGGAACTGCACGGTGCTACCTGAATTATTTTTATGTGACTTCTGCCATGGCCCCAGCTTGGATTATACACTCCTGAAAGGCAAGGACCCCAGGAAGAGACAGCAAGGCAGAGAGGACAGTAGCTTTCTAGTTATTAGCCTGCTCTGATTGTGCTCAGCTTTACCCTCTCGAAGGCCTCTATTTCTCCTCTACTAAAGAAACACAGTTCTCCCCAAGAAGATGTTTCACACTCTTGAGATGCTTGAGGCTAGCTTCTTTCCCCCGGGGCTTTGCCCATAGTACATGCCTGAAAGAGGAATGCACTCAATACCTTGTGTGGAATCAAAGACTCTCAAAACTGGGAGAATCTTTCAAAATCATCTAGTTCAACGATCTTATTGAATTTAACTATATTTCCCACTTTGTTAACAAGAGGGAAAGAGCTGCTACCATTAAAACATGATGACCTCCTGTCTTTAAATGCGAAAAAGACCGAAATACCTGGTATCTGAAAGGGCCTAGAGAAACTTCACCAACTGCACCTTGTGCATCTGTATACATTGACTCAGCTTCTCTAGAGGGCATCTGGTTGATATGGACCCAAATGTTAAATATGTACTGACCTGGTCACATCACACCGAGGGTTTTATTGTGTGGAGCTATTTGGCCAATTGTGCAAAGACAGAGATGTTTAAAAAAACCTCTTTTGTCGTTTATAATACCAAAAAACCTGGAAACATTCTAAATATGCGGGAGCTTAAAAGATATAGCATCTTGGGTCTTAAAGTATTGAAGGTAAACAAGCAGCCATCTAGCTCAGAAGCAACAAAGCCCACATGGAAGAAGCAAACCAGCCAGTGTGATCATGAGGTGTCGATGGGATCAGGTATCAGGCATCTAAGACCCAGAACAAAACCATACCCAAGGTGAATGGAGGGGGGCATGGAGTGGAGACCCAATGCCCATCTGTAGATAATTGGACATCCCCTCACAGAGGGGTCACAGGGAAGAGATCAGCTAGTCAGGGTGCAGTATAGCACCAATGAAACACAACTTTCCTCTAGTTCTTTGTGCTTCCTTCCCCCAACCTCAATGACCTCAATTCTACCTTACAAATCAGATTGGACCAGAGCATGCACACTGCTGCAGATAAGAGGCCACAACACAGGGAATCTGGGATAGATAAACCCCTCAGGGCCAACAATGAGAGCAGAGATACCAGGAAGATTAGGAGAAGGTGTGGGAGAAGGGGGAATCGATCACAAGGATCAACCTAGAACCCCCTCCCAGGGGGATTAATAATGGAAAAGTGGGTGAGGGGCAACGGAGGACCATGTAAGATATGGAATTAATAATCTATAACTTATCAAGGGTTCATGAGGGAGGGTAGGTGGGGGAGGGAGGAGGAAGAAAGGGGTAGCTGATATCAGGGGCTCAAGTGGGAAGAGAATGCTTTGAAAATGATGATGGTGGCATATGTGCAAATGTGCTTGACACACTGGATGAATGTATGGATTGTGATAAGAGATGTAAGAGAGCTCAATAAAAGCATTTTAAAAATCTGTGTGGCAAAATTCAATGAAAAGATAATGGACTCCCTGCCCGCTCCCCCCGCCCCTCCAGAAGCTCCATTAGAAACGATGGTCCATGTATGCAGTAGAAGGTGCGCCAAATCGAGATCGATTGATCAGGGAAGGTCGTCATAATGAATTGAGTGAGAAAAGGTCACGCAACCCCACTGAAGCCGTGTCGTGTATGAAGCTGTCAGGGCAGGCATGAGCTGCCTCAGCAAGGAATGCTGGCAGGACGGGCTCTGCAGCTTGAACAGTTGTTTCTGGATGGATGGGGCGAGTTTCTGCTTCCCTTCCTGAACTCCTCTAGGAATCATGGCCACCACCTGTCTGTCAGTTTCCTGTAGGCTGTTGGCTCGCAGGTGGCTAGGACGCAGGAAGCCATCCCACTGGTCTTTCAAATACCAAATGGGTCAGGCAAAGAAAGAGCCTAATAATAGTGATATTTGAGCAGCGCCAGTGTGCAGGATCCAGTTTCATTATCCAACCCGTCTCTCAAACCAGTTGTTTATATAAACATAGAGCCGAAAGCCCACACCCCAGTAGTTTTTCTTCCTTTCTCCATGTCACCTCTGGGGGGATTCTTCTAGCTTAACTCAGATCTTTTTCTTTTTGAATAGGCCAGTGGATAGGTAAATCAATAATAAAAAAGTAAAGAATACTACTGGCTCTTCCCAACAGAAAAGCGTCGTATCTTCAATCCATTTCTTCCCCTTAAATAAAAGCAGCCGATGGACTCTCCTCCAGTGTAAACCTGCCCTTAAATGACATCCAAGTACAGCAGATTTCCTGTCTTGTAAGGAAAGAATTTTAAGGACTGCCGGGTGTGTACTGGTTGCTATGGTTTTCACTGAGGATGGGCTAGGAAGCTCATTCTTAATTTGGATAGACAGGAGTCTCAGCTTTGCAAGGTTGAAATGGTGCAAAAAGCATGGCTGTTTTTAGACTGAATGGGAGTCCAGCTATAGTAACAGCTAAAAATAGACGCTTCTGTCTTTGATTAACCCTTTCTCTACCCAAATGGGTAAACGATCAAATGCAGGAGAGTCTCTGTTAACAGCCAAACTGGGCACATGAGAAACAAAGCTGGCAGCTAATTGCATAAATAATTTTTGAACTAATGTCCTACTTAAACACACACACACACACATACACACACACCAAAACACAAAATCTCAGGTGTGTATTAAAAATGAGTGTTTTGAAATTTAAAATAAGCTAGTAAATTCCCATGACAGCCTTATTTGTTTGAAAGGTTGCAGATTATAGCCAATTTAATATTTTTAGCAGCTTATTTCTTTTTTCTATTTGCAGTTAACACTTGGGAGCAACCAGGAAGTGGGCCTTTCATAGGCTTATCTTTGATTATATTATCTCTAGATGTAGCTGTTTAAAAAAACAACATCTTATTATGCTTAGGTGAAAGTTTACAAAGTCAATTAGCTTCCCATCCAACCATTTAGACATAGTTGCGTGGCTTTGGCTGCAATTCCCTGAATGTGTCGGCAGTTTCCCCACTTCAACCCAGAGTTTCCTGTTTCCCTTTGCCCGGCTTTCCTGCCCTTCCCTGACTTTTGAACTTGGCTTTTGGGTCAAAGCTGCCCTTTTGGTCTACACAGTTGGCTGTTAGGAGGAGACCATTCCTCAAAGACTTGCCTGTGGTTTGCCTATGAGTGGTCTCTTGGGTCCAGTTTTGAGTTTGAAGAGCGTCTAAGGACCATAGACTCAGGGGTTCCACCAGTCTCTATGAGACCGGTCTTTATGAATTTGAATTTAGTTTTACATTTTTCCCCTCTCACTCCATGTCCTTCTATTGTGATCCTTTTAAACGCAGCATGTGGTAGTAGGTGGGTACCATCTAGTTCTTCTGGTCTCAGACTTGTGAAGACTGATTCAAGTGGTCCAGTAGTCCTTTGAATTCCTTTCTTCCTTAAGTCTTTGGTCTTCTTTACTCTTCCATGCTCCGGTTGAGAAGAAGAGGTCAATACTTGTAGCATGGGCGGTCAATCATGAGCTTTCAGGTCTGTAAGAGGCCTGGTGCCATAGTGTTTATGTGCTGAGCTGCTAACTTCAAGGTCAGCAGTTGGAAAACATAATTGAAAAAGATGAGGCTTTCTACTACCCTAACCAGCGTCTCTGAAGCACACAGGGCCCAGTTCTACTTTGTCCTGTTCGGTCACTATCAGTCGGCATCAACTCGATGGCAATGAGACTGGTTTTAGACTTTGAACTCCTCACCACATATCGGTTCTTGCCCACAGTGACCCTGTGAACAAAAGCAAGCACGGCCCAGTCTTGTTCCATCCTCACAAACATGTAAGCCCATTCTTGCAGCCACTGTGTCCATCCATCTTGTCGAAGGCCTTCCTCTTTTCTGCTGCCCCTCCTTCTCCAGGGTCCGGTCTCTCCTGACAACACGTCCAAAGTAATTCAGATGATGTTTCACCAGGCTGGCTGCTGAGGAGTATTTTGGTTATACGTCTTCCAAGACAGATCTGTTTGTTTGTTTGTTTTTGGCAGTCCATACTATTTTTAATATTCTTCAATCGCACCATAATTCAAATGCATCGACCCTTCTTCAGTCTCCCTTATTCACTGTCCAACTTTCATATGCATAGAAGGTAAGTGAAAATACCATGGCTTGGGGTCACATGCACCTTCGTCCTCAAAGCGACATCCTTGTTTTTGTTTGTTTGTTTGCTTTGCGCAGCAGCTATACCCAATGCACTGTGTCCTTTGAGCTTTTGACTGCAGTTTCTGAGAGCATCAACTATGGAGCCAAGCAGAATGACATCCTTGACAACATCAATATCTTCTCCATTTATCAGGATGGGACCTACTGGTGCAGTTGTGAGGATTTCTGTTTTCTTTACGTTGAGTTCTAATCCACACTGAAGGCTAAAATTCCTGATCTTCATCAGCAAGTGCTTCCAATCCTCCTCACTTTCAGCAAGCAAGGTTGTGTCATCTGCACATTGCAGATTGTTGAAAAACCTTCCTCCCATCCTGATGCTGCATTCTGCTTCATATCGTCCAGCTTCTCTGATTACGTGCTCAGCATACAGATTGTATAAATATGGTGAGAGGATACAACCCTAACATACACATTTCTTGATTTCAAACCATGCACGGTTCCCTTGTTCTGTTCTTTCAATTCCCTCTTGGTCCATGTGTCGTTTCAACATAAGCACAGTGGAATTCCCATTCTTCTCCAGGCTACTTATAGTTTGTTATGATCCACACAGTTGACTGTCTAAGCATAGTCAAGAAAACATAAGGAGATGTCATTCTCATATTTTCTGCATTGAGCCAAAATCCATCTTACATCAGCAATGATATCTCCTGTTCTATGTCCTCTGAATCTGGCATGTACCTCTGGCAGCTCCCTGTAAATGTACTGATGCAGTAGTTGTTGGATGATCTTCAGCAAAATTTTACTTGTATCTGATATCAACGATATTCTATAATTTGAGCATTCTGTTGGGTCACCTTTCTTTGGAATGGGGACAAATATGATCTCTTCCAGTCAGCTGATCAAGTGGCTGTCTTCCAAACTTCATGGCCCAGTGAGTGTTTCCAGTGCTTCCTCAGCTTGCTGAGACATTTCAGTGGGTGTCCCATCAATTCCTGGAGCTTTGCTCTGGCTGATACTTTCAGTGCAGCTTGAATGTCTTCCTTCCCTCCCCTATGGTGTCAGTATCCCTATGACTTTATATAATAGATTGTAAAAATGCAGATGGTCTCTGTATACACTCTTTATCACTGAAGGTAATCTATTAAGGTTAAGGAATAAATGTGATCTTCCTGTCCTCAAGATTTCCAACCCCTTTTTGAAAAGTGTGGGGGTTCTTTGTAAGTAAGGTTCTTTGTAAGTTGACGGGTTTTAGTCTTGTGCCTGGCTAAATCTAGGATTTGGGACAACTCACTTGCCTCAGTTTCCTTGATGACAAACTTCTCAGTGTCAAGGAGATTTGGACCAGATAGTTGTATACTTTTAAAATCTTAGTATTTGATATTTTAAAATAGTTGGACATTTCCTTTAAGTGAAACATCATGTGGAAGTTCATTATGAAAACAAGGAGTATGAGGGTCCCCGGCCACAGTTGGTCAGGGTTGGTCCTCCCATGACCCTTCCCTGGCCCATCCTTTCCTGCCCCTGAAGCATTTATGAGGTGTCATCAGGGCACCTCAGAGCATAAGTTGGGGACCATTGGTTTAAACAAACTTTCAGTGTCTTATTCAAGTCAGTCTGAGAAAAAGTCAGTCTGAGAAGTCACGAAAAAAGAATGCCATCAGAAATTTTTAGAAGGTAGGTAGATTGCATAATGCATCAATAAAAAAGAGAGTACAAGACCCGTAGGATCACCGTATTTTCAACATGTAAGCCAGGAAAATCCTTGCCTTGGTTTTTCTTGATAGTTGACCTCAAAGGACATGAGTACGACTCATCTCTCCACTTTTATTGATGATCAGGTCTTTGGAGGAAATTACGTACTGCTTACTCTTTTCCCATCCATTTCATTGCTTCATATATTTTATAAATTTGACATTCTTTTGAAATTTTCATGCTTTTTATGGTCCACGAACATTATTATTTCTGAATAATAGAGGCTGCTTACAGGGATAGGGAGTGCTAGTCCAACTTCTAGCTGTATTTCTGAAAATCTACTTTCCGTTTATTACAGAAAAAGCTGCAATTCTGAGGAGAGCTCTGGTTGGATTAACAGGCCTTGTGGATATAATGGAAGAAATGAGAGTTTGGGATCTAAAACGGAGACTCCCCCCTCCCCTTAAAACCTGTCATTAGTTATTGTAAATCTACTATATGTGCTACATAATAATGCTGTAAAAAATGGATAGGAAATCTACCAGCCTTTCTTCCTTATTTCAAATGTGATTGCAGGCTTGGTAATGGAGGCTTTATCTGATTCTTGACTTAATTGAATGCTTCTAATAACCATGATCTTCAGAGAATCCATTGCAGTATCATCTGAAGCTGGGTAGTATACGTACTTGTGGAAGCTGTACTATACCTGAAATACAGCTGATAGGAGTGCCATGACCTAATAGTGTAATCTCCATCAGAAAAACAATATTGTGTACACCCTTAGATGCTCAGAGCTAGCAATTGTATTGTGCTTCCTCAACCACTCTGTCAACTATTTATAGAGAAATTGCATCAACCACCCACCACTTGTTAAAACAGAGCAAGTATATTAGCAGTAGAGCAACTTGATCAAACAGCAAGGGAATTGGAAATGGAAGAAAATGTCAGGCTGGGGATGTAACTGGTTTCTTCCTATTTTATTTTTAACCTTTAAAGTATAATGTGACAGAAGACTTAGGCAAGTGTCAGCTAACTGAATCGCATAAACTCTAGTTTGTCTTTTGGGAACCCAGCATCCATATCAAGAAACAGAATGAGACCAGGGCCCCATAAATCCACCTCTTCCCCTTCCAGTCACTACCCTTCTCCTCAGGGTCACAGGTATGTTGGCCCCAGTCATGTGGGTTAGAGTTGCTTATTTAAAAATTTTATACAAATGGCAAGCATACAGTAGTTATCCTTTAGTGTCTGGCTTCTTGAATTCAACTTTATATTTGTGGGACCCAACCAAGTTTTGTATTCATTCTGCTGCAGTATATTACATTGTATGATCCTATCATAACTCATGGATCCATACTATTTTTGGCTGGTGCTGGGAAAGAAGATTGTAAATATCATGAAGATCATAACAAACAAATCTGTCTTGGGAAAAAGTAGAGCCCGAAGGCCTCTTGGACTTCATATCACATACTTGGGACATGTTCTCAGGAGAGACGAGTCCCTGGAGAGGACATCATGCTTGGTAAAGAGCCATCGTAAAAGAAGAACTTCAATGAGATGGATTGACGCCATGGCTTCGACAATAGGCTCAGATACAATAACAGTTTGGAGGCTGGCACAGGGCTGGGCAGTATTTCACACGACTGTACATGCGGTCACTATGCGTGGGACTGAGACAACAGCAAGTGGCGCCATCCTCAACAGCCACCACTTAGCCATCCATTCTACTCTTGATGCGCATTTCGGAGATTGCCGGCTTCGGACTGCTACATATTGTGCTTCTGACAATCATTCTTGACCATGTATTTGGAGAACATGTAAGCAGTTCAGTGTAGATCTAGGATCGACTTGCTATGTCATTGTGGAAGCACATGTTAAATAGGTGCGACAGTTTTCCAAATGGCAGTATCCGTTTACATCCCAACTGTAGTGGGTGAGAATCTTGGTTGTTAGGGATACTCACCAGAACTCACATTTTCTGGTGGATACAAGCATCATTTTAGCTTGTATTTCCTTGATGAGTAATAAAGGTGCCCTGGTGGGGCAGTGGATAAGTGTTCTGCAGCTAAGCAAAAGGTCAGCAGTTCAAACCCACCAGTCACCCCATGGGAGAAAGCTGGGCAGTCTACTCCATAAAGACTTCTGCTTTAGAAGCCCTGGGGGGCAGCTCTACTCTGAGGGACTTGTTACGAGTCAGAAACAATTTTATGTCGGTGGGCGAGTTTGATGACTGATAAAGTTGCTCCCTTTATACATGTGTCTGAGTCATTTAGATACATTCCTTTGTGACCTGTCTGTCCAGGTTTGGGTGGGCATGTTCACTTAGTGATCTATAGGAGTTCTTTACACATAGTGTGTACCTTCTTTTTCAGGTATGATGTGGTTTTATTTTTTTGGTACGATGTGATTTTAAGTGATCAGATTGATACAAGATATTTTGAAAAAAATGCTTTCAGAGATTATGCCTGCTATACCTCATGCTACTGTACATTGAGGCTCTGAAAAAGGTTTATTAAAATATTTCATGGTTTAGAAAAATTTCCACCTTGCTTTTCTGAATAATTGACATCAAGAAACAGAGATACATGTTTTTAGTGAGGAGTTATACAGCAATTGAGATTCTTATTCAATAATCGCTACACACATGGCTCTGTGCTGATTTATCCGTGTAGACTGTAGAGCAAACGGGGTAAAGTTAGGGAAAGTTCACTATAACCAGATACCTTGTGGGTCATGTTCTTCACAGTATGCGAGCTTCCTCAGCATTTCCATTCTGGTTGCTCTGTTTCCAGTAACCTGGTTTCCCAGACCACCTTGCAATCTCCTCTTTGTTAAAGTTGTTGTGGATCATTGGATCTCCTAAAGGTAATTTAAAACGCATTAAATTATATTCTTTATTTGGTAAGAATCTGTTATTTAGCCAAAAGTTGACCTCAAGGGGCAAGTTTGGGTTCTAGGTGTAAAGAGTATCTCCAGGCAGTGGGCTCCAGGAGTGTAGTCTTAACCAGTCTGCTACGTCTGCTTTTTTAGGAATGTGAGCTTCTGTTTCACACTTTTTCTGGCCTGAAGAGCTTTGGGTGACTCTTAGTTGTCATTAGGTCTATTGAGTCAGTTCCAATTCACAGTGTCCCCACGTACAGTAGAAGGAAACACCGCCTGCTACATCCCCACGATGGTTCTTATGTTTGTGTCCATTGTTGCAACCACTGTGTCAATCTATCGTGTTGAGCGTCGTCCTACTTTTGATTGCTCTTCTATTTTACCAAGCGTGATGTCCTTTACCAGGACCTAGTCTCTCCTGATAACACGCTCAGATCATGTGAGAGGAAGTCTCATCATATTTGCTGGTAAGAAGCATTCTGGCTGTAAGTGGATGAATGTATATTGTATTAGTCCACTAACCTCTTGCTGCTAGGGACTATTCTGGCTGGACATCTTCCAATACTGGCCTGTTTGTTCTTAGGGCAATCCATGGTACTTTCAATATTTTACTCTAGATTTTAAAAAATGGTATTTGACCATTAATCAAAAACATCAATTCTTCTTTAGTCCTCCTTATTAAATGCCCAACTTTCACATACATACGAGGCGACTGAAAGCAGCAAGACTCGGGCCAGGTGCACATAAGTCTGCAAAGTTACATCCTTGCTTTTGAACACTTTACAGAGGTCTTGTGCAGCATATTGATCCAGTGCAATGTGCTGTTTTGTCTTTCGACTGCTGCTCCTATGAGCATTGATTGTGAATTCAAGCAAGACAAAATTCTTGACAACAGTAATCTTTTCCTGCATTTTTCATGTTACTTACCTATTGGTGCACTTGTGAGGATTTTGGCTCTCTTTATGTTGAGTTATTTTCCACACTGAAGGCTGCCTTCCTTGCTCTTCATCAAGGGTTTCAAGTCCTCCATACTTTCAGCAAGCAAGGTTGTGTCATTTGAATATCATATACTTAGGATTACTGTCAGGTAGTAGAAATCTTAATCAAGAATTGAAAGTACTCTATACAACCAGCTACCATAAATGGTGTCCACATTAGTTAATAACAATTAAATGTTGTGATCTATTTTTACTACTTAGCTTTTTAATATTGTGTAACTCATTGCTTATAGGTGAGAAGAAACAATAGGAAAAAAGGCTACTAATCGATCATATTGATGTGAACGAGGTGGGTCAGAATGGAGACCCAAAGCCCATCTGTAGACAATTGGGCATTCCTTCACAGAAGGGACCAGCCAGCCAGGTTGCAGTATAGCACCGACAAAACACACACTATTCCTCTAGTTCTTTAATGCTTCTTCCCCACACTATCATGACCCCAGGTCTACCTTACAAATCTGGCCAGACTGGAGCATGTACACTGGTACAGATAAGAGCTCTCGACACATGGAATTCATGACAGATAAAGCCCTCAAGAACAATAATGGGAGTAGTAATACCATGAGGGTAGGGGGAAAGTGGGAGTAGAAAGGGGAGAAAGGGGAAACCAATCACAATGATTGACATATAATTCACCCCCCCTGGGGGGACAAACAACAGAAACATGGGTGAAGGGAGACAGCAGACGGTGTAAGATATGAAAATAATAATAATTTATTATTTATCAAGGATGATAAATATAGGAGAGTGGAAGAGGGAGGGGAAAATAGGAGTTGATACCAAGGGCTAAAGTAGAAAGAAAATGTTTTGAAAATGATGATAGCAACTTATGTAAAAATATGATTTGATGCAATTGATATATGGATTGTTATACGGGTTACAAGGGTCCCCCAATAAAATGATTTATAAAAAAATGGGCAGAATGGGTGAACAGACACTTCTTCAAAGAGGACATTCAGGTAGCCAAAAAACACATTCCCCATTAGAGAGGTGCAAGACAAAGCAACAATGAGATCTCATCTCATCCCAGCAATAATAGGAAAGTTTAAGAAAAAAGACCCCAAACTCTCTAAACCAAACTCACTGCCATTGAGTTGATGATGTCTCATAATAACCCTCTGGGACAGGGTAGCATTGCCCTGGTGAGTTTACCAGTCTATCACTGTTCACAGATGTAGAAAGCCCACTCCACCCAAGGACTCCCTCAGTGCAAGAACACTTTGTTCTACTAACCCAGCATTCTGTGATGCTCACCTTCCCTGACATCATAGCTGAAGACCAAAATGGGTGCACAAGTAAATGTGGTAAAGAAATCTGATGGTGCCTGGCTATCAAAAGATATTGCATCTGGGGTTTTAAAGGCCTGAAGATAAACAAGCAGCCATCTATCTGAAAAGAAATAAAGTCCACATGGTAGAACTACTCCAGCCTGTGCAATCATCAGCTATCAATGGGATCAGATATCAAAGACACAAAACAAAATCATATCGATGTGAATGAGGGGGAGGGCAGAGTGGAGACCCAAAGCCCATCAGTAGTCAATTGGACATCCCATGTCACAAGGGCCACAAGGAAGAGACGAGCCGGTCAGGGTGAAGTAGAGCATGGATGAAAAACACAACTTTCCTCCAGGATAGTGGTTCTCAACCTTCCTAATGCTGTGACCCTTTAATACAGTTCCTTATGTTGTGGTGACCCCCAACCACAAAATTATTTTCGTTGCTACTTCATAACTATAATTTTGCTACTGTTATGAATCGGGCGATTCCTGTGAAAAGGTCATTTGACTCCCCCAAAGGGGTCATGGCACATGGGCTGATAACTGCTGCTCTAGGCCTTTAATGCTCTCCCCACCTCACTAACATGACCCAAATTCTACCTTCCAAATCTGGCTAGACCAGAACATGCACACTGGTACAGATAAGAGCTCACAACACAGGGATTCCAGGACAGATAAACCACTCAGGACCAATAACTGGAGTAGCCAGACTAGGAGCATAAGGAAGGGCAGGGGGGGAAGGGAGGAAGGGTGAACCGATCATAATGATTGACACATGGCCCTCTCCCAGGGGGACAGACAACAGAAAAGTGGGTGGAGACAGTGGTTGGTGTAAAACATGAAAAAATTATAAATTATCAAGGGTTCATGGGGGAGTGGGGAAAAAATTGAGGAACTGATACCAAGGGCTCAAGTAGAAAGAAAATGTTCTGAAAACTATGATGGCAACATGTAAGATGTGCTTGATACAGTGGATATATGTATGGATTTTGATTAGCTGTACAAGCTCCCGATGAAATGATTAAAAAGAAGAAGAAGAAATAGTAGAGAGCCCCATCTTTCTCCTCTGGAGTGACTGGTGGTTTTCAACTGCTGACCTTGCAGTTAGCAGCCCCATGTGTGACCACCACACCACCAAGGCTCCCAAAGAAGACAGGAAACACCAGGTATTGGAGGGGGTGTAGAGAGGTTTGAACTCTCAGACACTGTTGGTGAGATTGTAAACTAGTACTACCACTGTGGAAAATATGGAACTTCCTTAAAATGTAAGAAATAGAAGAAAAAGACCCATATGATCCAGCAACTCTGCTCCTAAGTCTATATTCTAGAGGAGTAAGAGCTGTGACATGACTAGATATAAGTACACCCATGTTCATGGCCGCATTATTGACAACCTAAGTGTCCACCAACAGAGGAATTGATAAACAAGCTATGGTACAGACACAACAGAATACTATGCAATGATAAAAAATAACAGAATCCGCAAAACACCTCGGAATGTGGTTGATCCTGGAGCACATTCTGCTGAGTGAAATAAGTCGATCAGAAAAGCACAAATATTGTCTCAATCCCTTGCTTTCAAAAGCCCAGCTAAGGTTGACACACAGAAAGAATTTACTTGATAGTTACCAGGTATGGGAGGGAAGAGAGGGGAAATCACCAGCTCGTAGTAGACATGCATTCATTTGGGTGAAAGAAAGGGTAGCGTACAATGAAGAGGTGATCAACACAATATCACTTCAGAAAAGCCAGGCATAGAGAGGTGCACAAGAGTTCAAGACAATAAAGGTCAATGCTATTGCACACACAGACGGAGTGGATACATACACAGACATGCAAGCCGAACAGGTTTCTGTGTTTGTATGTACTGGAAACATGTCCATGTAGATAGTTGAGCAAACAGGGGCTGTTCTGAAAACTTCTTAACCCTAACTGTGATGGTTAGATTTTATGTCAACTTGACTATCTAGGTGAAGCCCAATCTTTCAATCAGGTTGAAACCTGAAGGCACCTCCGCACGTGTGTGTGTGTGTGTGTGTGTGTGTGTGTGTGTGTGTGTGTGAGAGAGAGAGAGAGAGAGAGAGAGAGAGAGAGAGAGAGAGAGAGAGAGAGAGAGAGCGAGCGAGAGATTTTGTATAAGACAGACCCTGAGCAGAATTGAGCCTCTCTCTTGCCCCTTTGCCTTCTGCTGGATCTGAATCTCATGTCTGGTTCATCAATCTCCTGTTTGATTGCCTGCCAATCCCAGGAGCCAGTAATGAACTTCTGATGCTGGCCTGAGTCAGCTCACCATCAGCTGGTGGCCCTCCTACTTCATCTTTCTGCTTCCTGATCATCAGCTCCTACAGTTGTATGAGTCAGAAGCCTCCAACTTACATCTGATCTATGGATCCAGCTGGACTTAACTCCTTCAACTGTGTCAGCCATTTCTTGATATAAATCTCTTTATATGTACATACACATGTAAATGTCACTGGTTCTGCTTCTCTGGAGAACCCAGCCTTCCTGAACACCTTGAGGAAATGAATTATTGGACTTGGGGTTTGAAGATAACAATCCGGGGGAAATGTAGATCGATGGGGATGACAGTTCACAAAAACAATCTTTACACACGACAGCGGTGAGTAGTGACTGGGATCTTACAAATCAGTGGGTGGCCATGGGCGCAACAAGTGATCTCTCCCTGTCCAGAGTGAAGAAAAGAAATGACTAGCCCAAAGTATGAATGAACCATGTGAATCACAGCCTTATCTCACGCCTGGGAGACCAGAAGAACTAGGTGCTACCTGCCTCCCACTAATGACTGCTCTAACTGGGACCACAGAAGGTCCTGGACGGAATGGGGTGAAATGTAGAAAAAAATTTTAAATCATAAAAAGACCGAACTTACAGGTCTGGGAGGGAGTGCTGGAACCTTCAAGATATACTCCACAGACAGTCTTCAAACCTGGAATGGAATTCACCTCCAGGATTACCTTCAGACCGAATGACAGACAGGCCAACATAGTGACGAATAACACTAACTCACTCCTCTGAACAGTTAGTCATATGGGCAAAGAGGCTTGTCCAAAAATTAAACATGGAAGGCAGGAGGGTGCAAGAAAGGAAGCCAAATAGATCCAGGGGACTCATGGAGGAGGTGGGAAGAGTGTTGTTCCATTGAAGAAATGGCAATTAACATTAAAAACAAAATGTATCTAAATTGCTGAATGAAAAACTAGTTTACTCTTCATATTTCACTCAACCCAAAATAAATACTGATTTTAAAGCAAAGATGGTTGTTTTTGTTTGGTGCCATAGAGTTGGTTCCAACTTAGAGCAACTCTACAACTAGAACAAAACATTGCCCAGCCAGGTGCCATCTTCGAGACCACTGATACGCTTGAGCCCATTGTAACCACCGTGTCAATCCACCTCCTTGATGCTCTTTCTATTCTTACTGGACCCTCCCTTCCCCCAAACATGATGTCCTCCTCCAGGGAATAGTCCCTCCTAAAACATGTCCCAAAGCATGTGAGATGAAGTCTCACCATCCTTGCTTTTAAGGAATATTCTGACGATACTGCTTCCATGACAGCTTTGCTTATGATTCCTGCTGTCCATGGTACTTCCAATCGCCATGAGCATCACCACAATCCAAAGGCAAAAATTCCTATGGGCTCTTTTTCATTCATTGTCCAGCTTTCGTGTGTGCACGAGGAAACTGAAAACGCCATGACTTGGATAAGGCACACCTTAGTCCTCAAAGTGGTAGCCTTGATTCTTACTACTGCCAGGAGTTCCTTTTCAGAAGACTTGCTTGAGTTCTTGACTGTTGCTCCCATGGATGTTGACTCCAAATAAAAATATATCATTGACCACTTTGATATTTTCTTTTTGTTGTGTGATCCAAATGGGTTTTTATTAAGGAGAGAAGGTGATAGAGAAGAGAAGAGAAAGAGGGGAGAGAGGAGGGAGGGTGAAAGAAAGGATTGAGAAAGAGATACCACAGCAAAAGAGCTCGATATTTTCTTAATCATGAAATTGTGAGAAATTTTTCTTCTTCTGTGGTCTAGAATTGATCAACACACAACCAAGAGGGATTGATAATAACTGGTGATTGGCATGCAATAGTTGGAAACAAAGGTTTGTTTGGAAACCATGCCCTTGGTGATAGAAATGGCACTAGAAGTTTCATGGTAGAATTGTGCAAGATCAATGACAATTGTGAGGATGGTGCTGGACTGAGTGATATTTCATTCTGTTGTGTGCAGTGTTGTTGTGAGTCAGAGCCGACTCGATGGCACCTACAGCAATGGTGGTGTAACAACAACGACTGATTCACTGCAAATAGCAAGACCAGAAAGGACAAACGAAGAAACACAAACAAACAAAAATGATGAGATTATGATACTCATTGAATTAATTAGAGAAGACCACTGGGTCTCCCATTATGGTAAGTATCTATAGCTAAATTCATAAAACATGAAAAATCCTGTGTTTGGGCTTTAGTTCCGCATCATATTTATGCTTTGGTCAAAATAGCCTGGGGGACGGCAGGTACTGGGAAGGATATTTATGGGTTTTGGTTGTTGAGCATCTTCCTTTTGATCATAATGGCCAGTAGATTATTTATTTAGAAAAAAATGACCTTTGATGCCTTTGATTAACTCAAAAACTCCAATTTCATTGTCGAGTTGATGTTGACTCATAGTAGCCCTATTTGGACAGGGTAGAACACCCCCTGTGAGATTCTGAGACTGTAATTCTTTGGGGGAGTAGAAAGCGCCGTCTTTCTGCCTCAGAGAGAATGATGGCTTATGACCTTGCCTCACCAGAATGCTCTCTTTGATGTACAGTTAGTTCTTCTGTGCTGCCTCCACCACCAGCACGTGTGACTCGTTCAGACTTGGCCAATCGAAGTAGAACATCCCCCGGAGCACAGTAATTAGTTGAGACATGGCTTGTGACCCGGGCAGAGCCAGGGACATGCAGCAAGACCCACACTGGCATTGCACAGGCAGAAGAAGCCAGCCGGACTGACCAGTGGAGCATGTGCCACATTACTCCTGTGGCCACTTTTCAACCTCAGCGAGGAAATTCTGTGGAATAGTGGAGCCAGCCCAGAAGAAGTGAAGCTGAGAGATGGACAGAGAGGTGGGATTGGAACAATATCTTGAACCCTTTGATCAAGCCCAAACTGGAAACACCGATGCTTAGAATTTTCCATCTTGTGAGTCAGCGAATTCTTTGGGAAAGATGGCTGCGCTGGGGATTTTTGACACTTGAAACCTCCATAGCCTTAGTTGATGCAAGTATTTGTGTCAGGTGGGGCTTTCAGCCTGATGTGTGATATGCAGAGGTTGGTGATGATAGGGCGTTGAGCAAAGCCTTCTCTCTGAAAGGAAATTATGGCTTCGATGATTGCTTTCAAACTTAGGTCCCCAAAATTGCTTAGACCAGAGGCCTGGTGGTGCAGTGGTTAAGGGCTCAGCGGCTAACAGTGGTTGGTGGGTCGGAACCCCTCCGCTGCTCTGCTGGAGAAATGTGGCAACCTGCATCTGTAAAGATGGCAGCCTTGAAGACCCTAGAGGGCAGCCACGCTCCGTCCTATAGGGTCACCATGAGCTGGAATGGGCCCAATGGCGTACAATCACAGGAATGATCCCCTGTGAGCTAATGAGACAGACCACGTGTGGAAGGTGGCCTAATGGAGGACCACAGAGGGCATTTCTCTCATGCTCTCTGGAATCAGCACAGGGGCCAACAGGACAGTCTTGTCAAGTTTGTCATGGCTTTCAAGTTAGTGAAACAACACACAGTTTGAACCGAGTCAAAACAGAGCCACGACAAACATGAGTTTAATCAGCACAAACTGAACTATAAATACCTGGCGGAGGGAGAAAGGTGGAGCCAGAGAGCGAGACAATGAGAGAGTGAGAGCTTTTAAATATTGAGACCGTTTCTTCTACCTCTCTCAGTGGATGCAAACCAACAGCGACTCTACTCATTGGTCTCAGTTCCTAAGGCAGAAACCTGACTTAAACAGTTAAAACTTGTGAGCAGATTCCCCTTATGATGCATGCTGGACCAGATCTGGTTTTCAAAGTCTTATGTATTTGGGGGTTGTATTGTTTTGCTTGCTTTTTGATTGTACACCTTAGGGAGTATCCCAGACGTGGTATGTCACTGGGGTCACCCTCTTGAAGTTGCAGTATATGTTTGTTTGGGCTCGTGTTGAGTGTATGAAAACCAGCATGGTGAACCTATAGAACAGCAGGTGGAATAAGGGTTTTGTGGGGAGGGAGACACAGAGGTGGTGGCGGGGGGAAGTGGTGATGACATCAAGGGGTCCATATAGAAAAAGAATGTTTGGAAACTGTGTTAACAAATGTACAATTTTGCTGGACATGATCGAACTATGGAGTGATTTGATATAGGTATTAATAAAAAGAAAATTGGTCTCCATTCCCGTGATCCTGTCGTGCTTTGAGCACTGCACCACATGACTGCGATTCCAGGGCTTTCACACAATGTGGGCATGAAACACTAGCTGTCTTCTTGGTCTGGTGCCCAATTGCAGAAGCAGCAAATCATTTAATCAATGGAGGCAACACTGGCTGGGTTGGGTTTATTAAGACAGAATATTGTGTTGTATCCCCAAAGGGGACCATGTTTAGAGACTCTTCAAGGGAAATATTTGACAGTCTTCCACTTTGAACACCCATGTTGACTTTAAAATCGAACTCAGTATAAGTTGTGACCACACTGGACTTGCTGCTGGATATTGGCATCTCATCTATAATTTTGCTATTTGAAGAGAACTTAGGAACTCAAAGACTCTCATTATAGCTTCTTGGCTACATTTCTTTCTTTCTTTTTCCCCAGTTCTGTTGTTTATAATTACTGTTTATTTTGAACTGACTTTTAAAAGTCAGCATAGCTCCTCCCACAACAAGCTGCCAGGAAGAGCATTCACTCTCCCCCAATATCTAAAGTCAAAGCAAAACAAATAAAAATCATTACATGACTCAATCATTATGTAGTGTCCTTGATATTGCCTTGTCCATTTGAGCCAAAAGTTGTAAAGATGAAGGGATTGGAATATTATTTTATGTTCCGGGATCCTTCTGCTTTTAAACTCTGATAATTTACTTTTACTGTGAGACTTTGTGAATCCTTAAAATTATTATCATCCATTCCTAGATTGTTTTGTTCCTTAATAAACTCATATATACATTTTAGATCAATTCATTTTAAATTTAATTTTAAAATCGGCATTTCTTAACAGTAACATTTGAAGTAATGTTATAAACAGACGTTAAATAAAAACCTTTGAACCTTGTTCATAACTATGATCAGACCAATCTCAAATCATGTTGACATAAGACCTCAACAAGGCACTCTGATGAAACAAAAGCAATAAGGTTAATTAAGTCTTTTAAAATAAATCATTTTATTAGGGGCTCATACAACTCTTATCACAATCCGTACATACATCAGTGGTGTAAAGCACATTTGTACATTCATTTCCCTCATCATTCTCAAAACATTTGCTCTCCACTTAAGCCCTTGGCATCAGCTCCTCATTTTTCCCCTCCCTCCCCACTCCCTCTCCCCCAGGAACCCTTGATAATTTATAAATTATTATTTTGTCATATCTTGCTCTGTCCCAAGTGTCCCTTCACCCACTTTTCTGTTGTCCATCCCCTAGGGAGGAGGTCACATGTAGATCCTTGAAAGCGGTTCCCCCTTTCCAGCCCACCCTCCCAGTATTGCCCCTCACACCCTTGGTCCTGAGAGGATCACCCTTGGCTATATTTCTTGCAGTCTTCGTTCACCATATTGTGGTGTGAACTAGCCCATTGCTGAAAACCTCAACAAGGCTGACATTTATCCGTTTCCTGAGCCAACCAAAGCATGCCAGTAAATTTGGATGGATTTTTTTTAAAACGGAAGCATTGATTCCTGTTGAATATAGGTAGATTAGAAAACATGTAAACAAAATGTAAATACTCACCCACCATCTCACTCCCTGAAATGATATTTTGGTGTATATTCTTTGAGAATGTTCATTGAAATGTCATAATATGTGGTTATAAATTGCTTTTTGTACTTAACAATGACTTGAGAACAATGAATTGAGAATTTTCGTTCTATTTCGGGTACACGTCATCATTATGTTTTAGGCTTTTGTTCTACATTTCCAGATGGGCCTCCTCTGCATTCCCACCGGCAGGGCATGGAAGCTGGCATTTCCCTGCACCTCTCTGCCCATCTGAGAGATAAGTAGCGCCCCATTATTTCCATTTGCATTTCTCGGATGACAGTGAGGCTCAGTGTTGTTCTTTTGATACTACTCACTTGTAGTTCTCCATAATTGTGTAATTAAAAGTGTTTGCAGAGCAAACTACCTGCACAGTAGGGATCTGCATGAATCCAGTCTCCCCAAAATGGCAATTCCTCCAGTTCCCACCTTCTCGCTTCTCCATCCTTGTTTCCAGCTGTTCCACAATGTGCGCTCTCTGTCTCTCATACTAGCCATTCAGACCTGGGTCCCAGCCCCACAAGTTTAAAGGTCATTGCTTCAGGTTGCCAAAGAGGTATAAAAAGGAAGGGTCCACAGGACACTTCAGCCTTCTGACCTGCAGGACACACGTTTGATGCTGTTTTCCCACTCTCCCTTCAGGATGCCAGCTGCAAGCTTGGGGATCTGAATAACACCATTGGTTTTGGAGTGATTGGCTCCTACTGCTCCTCTGGGTTTGGTAATTCACTGGAAATGACTTTCAGGGCTCATGGGGGAGTGGATCATGCCTACAGTGATAGATTTATTATAGCCCCAAAGGATACCTAGGAAGAGATGCAGCGAGAGGTCTGGGCAGGTGCTCAAAGTTCAAATTCCCTGTCCCAAGGGACAGACACACTGTCTTCCTGAGAGCACATCCTCTCGCCAACCAGAAAGGCCTCCATGTCTCCATGTTCAGGGCTTTATCAGGCAGTCTTGCATGGTAGGCTAACATGCTTCCAGAGGCTAACGGACAATGGCCTCCCAGGTGAGTCATTTCTTGTCCAGCCAGCCACATTCACCTGCATAGATACTCAACTTTGACCTGGAAGTCCAGACTAAGGCATTCCAATTATCCCAAAGATTATTTCTCCAGAACCAAAGGCAAAAGCCGCCTTTCTTAAGGTAAAACTGGGCCCTTTCCACCACACTACCTAAGAAAGTGTTCAGGTCCGTCTCAGCCACATTGCCATCATCCTCTGGAGTACAAATAACTTCAACAACACAAAGCTATTCGTGTGTATCCAAACTTACGTATATCCGAGGACACAGCTTGGATTCTAGGATGCATATTAGAAGTCTTTATTTTCTTCTTGCAAGATTTGAGTCATAGAAAATTCTCCATGATCACTTTGAAATCTGGTGGTTTGCATTTTCTGAAAATACATATGCAAAATTTAGAAGCAAAGTTTTGCAATTTACACTTGGATGTCACTGTCTGGGGTTATGACCATCTTTCGGTTTTAGTTCTGTGTTCTTGAAGCTTGATGCATTAGAATGTTCAGTAATAATGTTTTATATTTAGTTTTAGAAAGAAAGATAAAAATTATGAGGAAATACTGTTACTATTTCCTGGTAACAACATCTACTCTCTTTATATTACTCTTGAACAGCCTATTTAATTTTGCCTCATCTGAAAAAAAAATCCTAGCAGAATATTTTAAAGGCAGCATCTCTGGTATAGTCCTATAGATTTGAAAACTCATTAGAATCATTCAGGCGATTTTGACGCACAGGAACCCAGAAGACGGGTAGAACTCTCCCTGTGGGTTTCTGAGACTGCAAGTCTTTAAGATGTAGCACAAAGTCTTAATGGCGACCATCTCAGAGCATCGAGCAGAACTTTCAACTGTCCAAGGTCCTGAAATCTCCAGCTACTTGTGCTGCATGGCCCTGCGCATCACTTCCGGGAGTGTTTTGTTCCTTGAAGGTACAGTGCTCACCGCCCCCCACCCCCCATATCTTATCTCAAGTTAGGACATCCGAATGTGGGCCAACTGAGTGAACAGAGCATTTTTTATATGTGAGAGCATGCCATAGGTTTTCAGTGCCACTTTTGAAGACAAAATGAATAAACGTTGACAATGGTTGTAGCCACAAGACCAAGTGTCTTTTATTTCATTTCCCCTCCCACCCCCAATGTGTCAGTACTTTCAATGGGGGGACACTGGTGACGTCGGAGGGAGAGCACTGCAGGATATCAGTCCCGCTGTGCCCCACCCTCGAGGGTGGCTCCCCCTGACCTCCCCGCCCCTCCCTCGCAAGGGCATTGAGGATATCCAGAAGCCCTCGTCTCATCCATGGTTCGCGCTATGCAGAAGGGAAGGCCCTGAACTCACTGCACCGCCTTGAGCTCCATCTGCAGCTTGAGAGGCACAAACAGGCCCAGGATGTTCCTCAGGGTAGAGAAGATCACCTTGTCCTGATGGAGCTGGAAACTATTTTTCAGGATACTTGAAGAGGATGTCTGGGCAAAAGCTCATTTTTCACACATGAAAGCCTCCCTGGAGAAGGTCATGACTGTCAAAAAGTCTGCTTGGGGAGAGGTCTGTGAGTCCCGAGTCCTCTGGCGTTTATCTTGAGCTTCCACCAAGACCAAGGACCTTTTAAACAAACCTCCAAGCAGAACATCAAGTGGCCTAGAGTTGTTTGGGGCCCTTGGATTGGTTGCGACTCAGAGCAACTTTATGGACAGCAGAGGATTTGTGGCCTATGTTTCAGTCCATGGTGGAGGCCACTGTATCAATCCTACATACAGACCTCACTGCGAATGAAAGCAGGAAGGGGAAAAGTGACCAGAATAGACACATTAAAAACAAACAAAACACAAACAAACATACAAACAAAACCCCCTAGCATGACTCAATAATGGGGAAAAAAATAAAACCCAAAACGAGGAGGGCTATAATTAAAATTAAAGTACCCCAAAGATCAAAGGAGCCCATGAAAACAATGGTATGTTTTATGTTAGTGACAAATGTGAGTGAACCCAAACCAGGGTGTGTCATTTGATAGAAATGAATAATAACGTTGACAAGTCAAGCACTTTATTCTATTTTTAACCATGGAGTCTCTCTGTGTGTGGAGGGAGGGGGCACAAACAAATCCCGAGGGCAGCTGTCATGAGGAATGGGGCAGGGGGAGGGGAGAGGGCAGGCAACGGATAATGTAATATGGCCCTTCTAGCCTAACTTATGTGATTCCCACGCAATGAATGGGAGCACGTGGTCCACCAAGAAAATGGGTGGACTGAGTGCGAATCGGGCAAATAAGGGGCATCGAATGCTTCAGGGTGGGGTGATGCAAATAAAGTGCATGGAACATGAGCAAGGGGAGTGTCGACATAGAGACTGAAAAGAGAGTCCATGGTAGAACAGGGCTGGGGAGCTTACTCCCATCAAGAAAGGAGAGCGGGGAGTAGAGCGTGTCTTTTGGATCTGAGGTCCCTGTGCTGAGAACCTCCTCCTCGTAGGAGACAAAGACTTGAAATTCCAGAGGCACGAGAGACGGCAAGATGGACTGGCAGAGAAACAACAGCAGAGACAGCAGAATGAGGAGACCAGAGAGAGGACAGTGCAGTGGGTTTCCTGGCCTGTGGAGCAAACACACACACACACACACACACACACACACACACAAACAAACAAAAATCCAGTGAGTGTACTGACCCGAAGTGAGAGAGCTGGGCGTCTTCAGGCAGGGGTCTTGCTGGCAGAGTGGGGTGCCTTGGGGTACTTATTTATTTTAATCTTTGTTTTTCTTAAATACTTTTATTGGGGGCTCTTACATTTCATCACAATGCATACATCCATCCAGGGCGTCAAGCACATTTGCACATAGGCTGCCATCATCATTTTCATACCATTCTCTTCCCACTTGAGCCCTTGATATCAGCTCCCCATTTCTCACACCCCCACCACCTGCCCTCTCTCACGAACTCTTGATAAGTTATAGATTATTATTTTCATATCTTGCATCATCCTATGTCACCCCTCACCCACTTTTCTATTGTTGGTCCCCCTGGAAGGGGGTTCTAGATTGATTCTTGTGATCAATTCCCCCTTTCTCCTCCCAGCCTCCCCTAATCCTCCTGGTATCTCTACTCTCTTTGTTGGCCCCGAGGGGTTATTCTATCCTAGATTCCCTGTGTTTCAGGTGCTTATCTGTAGCAGTGCATGTTCTGGCGTAATCTGATTTGTAGTTCTGGTGTGCTTCTTCCATGTGGGCTTTGTTGCTTCTCAGCTAGATGGCCACTTGCTTACCTTCAAGCCTTTAAGACCCCAGACACTATATCTTTTGAGAGCCGGGCACCATCAGCTTTCCCAGGGTACTTATTTACTGAGCTAATGAGCTTTGTAACAGCTGATTAAGTAGCACAGAAGCCAGGCTAAGGGAACTGAGAGTGCTGAGGTGCCGAGAGCCAGGGAGAGCAGAACTTGGTTAAGAAGGGGTGTCCTGATGGAAGATCTATAGTCTTTAGTCCTTCCTGTCATGATTGTAACCTAGTACTTTCTTAATAAATGCCACAACACAAGGATTGTCTGTGAGTTCTTTGTCATCATTGTAACAATTCTCAAAACCATCAGTGGGGTCAGAATTTGTAAAAGTTCAGAGAGAGGAGGAGCTCTGTCTGCCCTCCACTTCATGGGAAGTAGCTTGGGGCCAATGCTGCTGTTGATTTTTCTCCCTCCTAGATTTAGAGACGGTCAAATGGCTGTCATGGCTAGGCCTCTTTTATATGCATAGTTTGTGATCATGCAGCTATGAGGATCAAACTGGACTAAGGAAGGAAGGGCCAGCATCTTTTGAGTGATCACTCTATGCAACTCGATGCGTTAGGACCATTATTTCTGAAAATAGAGGGAAAAGATGGGCCCATTCTTAAAGAGATGGGGCAGACGCATAAAAAGAAAGGACAGAGACCCTCAAGTTCAAACCCGTCATTGAGCAACAGAAGCCCAGAAATGCCAAGTAACATTTTCAAGGTCAGACAATGAGTGGAAGAGCTCTGACTAGAAATGAATGGTCTCGTGTCTATCTTGACAATCTGTGACAACGTTTCCATCTATGTAAAAAGCCTGATTGTCTATAAGCAAGTGTAGACTGATCTTGGAGATGGATGACAAGAGAAATCTGACAGTGCAATGAAGATAAAGTGAATGAAATGGGATGGAATTGTACATCATGAGTCAAGGGACACATGTCTGGTTTGATAGAAGTTTTAAGAAGACCTCCCCAAAAGCCAAAAAAAACCAAAACAAACCAAAACCCATTGATCAAGAGAATGAGGAGGAAAGAGGTTAGGTGACTCGACACAGATGAACTCAGTGAACTGTATGCTCGCAGGCTTGGGAGCCCTTTGGAGAGGAAGGAGAGAGGTATGTTCAGCAAATAAGAGACAAAGGTATCATGACTGCTTAATTAACCAGAACATATCTGCTTAATGTAACCAAAAATTCAGATGTCTATTCTGAGAGCAGGATTTGCTTCTTTAGGAACCCATGCCCACAGAGTCCTGTTTGTGCCGCAGTTAAGTAGTGTGCTGATAGCCAAAGGTCTGTATTTCCACCCCCCAGCAACTTTGTGGGAGAAGGGTGGGGCAATTTAATCCCTTAAAGATTACAGCTTTGGTTGGAGACCCATTCCACTCTGTCTTACGGGTCCCTCTGAGCCAGAATTGATTAGATAGCAATGGGTTTTTAATCTACACAATAGTGGGAAATGTTTTCAAATATAAAGGTGATTTCTGTCCCCATCTCAACTCTGCCATGGACCAGGTGCCAAACATAGGGCCTCAGTAGCACATAGAGCCCCCAGGCTTGGCCCTAAAAAATCAACAAAAACTCCTGTTCAAGAAATCCATTCCTAGCTTCATCCTAAATGTGCCAAAACACTAGGACCAGGGAGTCTGCAAAGCTTGGAAAGGGCTTCCTATAGGATCGCTAAGATCCGTTCTAATGATCACAGTGTGCCGTTCACTGGAGTAAGCAGAGGATTCTCAAACTGACTGCATCTCTGTTTGAGGCACAAGAGCCCCAGAGATAACTGTGAATATATGTTATCATCATTGTAAGGGCCCGTGGCTTTCCCTGGAGAAGAGAAAGAGGCAGGGATGAATGCACAGACCTCAGGTGATCCCTTTTTGAATATAAAATATAAAATTTAATAGATGAGGTCTCTATGTCGGCTTTTAAAATTCTATTTGCCAAAAGAAAGACTCTATCTCCCGTCTGTCTGTTTTACAAATAAAAGACTTGACATCAAAGACAGAAAATAATGAATGATATTATCTCCTAGGTGGAGAGGAGAGCAAAGCACAACAGCACAGTAGATGCAGGAGCTTCACATCTTCTCTGTAGCTTTCTTTTAAAAAAAAGAAAACAAGTTAGCCAGCTGGTCAGAAGGAGAGTCTGCCTTTCACCCTCAAATATTTCAGGATTAAATTAGTTATTTCTATCATTCATGGTGCGAGAGCTATCGAGGTATCACATTGGCCATCAAGTTCAAGCCGAATGTCATGGATTTTAAGAAAGAAGACAGTAATAAAGTTGCAAAGCGGTCACATTTTGATCTTCAATGAGCAGGAGAAGGAATTTACTGCTCACTGTGGAGGAAGTAACTGCTTAAAACCTTATGCAGACATGGGAACACTGTTAGATGCGGAATGGAAGCAGACCTGGTCTGAGATCGTGCCAGAGGATGGGCCCCTCCAGTTGGAAGGCATGAAAATGCCCTTGAGGAGGAGCAGCTTTCTCAGAGGAGAGTCGACCAGGGTGACACGAATGGAGTACAACCCGTGGGCATGGAGCCTTTGGAGTCTTCGTTTGGGGATAAGACACAACTCAAGGTGAGAAGAAACAACTGCGGACATCGATTAATATTTGGAACTTGGGATGTACCCAGTAGAAGGACACCAGTATTGGTAAAGTAGGGGGACAGCAAAAAAAGGAATGGATTGACACAGGAGACTCAAGGAGATGCATTGACACAGTGGCTGCACCATAGGCTCAAAGATCAGTACAACTGTGAGGATGACGCTCAGCTGGACAGTGTTCTCTTCTGCTGTGCACAGGGTCACGATGGGTCGGCACTGACTCAACGATAACTATCAGAAAAATCAGAGTCATGACCACAGTCACTCTCTCCCCACTTACGGACGTGGTCAGAGGTCCCGAAGACCAGGCCACCCCAAGAAACTTGGCACTATGTGAAAATGGAGCACGACCACATGAGATCACGACATGGAAGATGACAGACTCATCTTACAACTTCCAAATGAAATCATGACTAAAAACAAGCAGAACAAAACTCACTGCCATCAAGTTGATTCCAAACTGGGGCTAGAATAGAACTGCCCCTTTGGGTTTCTGGGGCTGTAAATCTTTACCAGAGCTGACCTTGTGGTTAGTAGTTCAACACATAGCCCATTACATCACCAGAGAGTCTTAATTACATCATTGCTAAACCACTGAGATTCATGGCCCAGTCAAGCTGACACATAACCCTAACCATCACAGCTGGCCTCTCGCGTACCTCGGCCTTTATTACTGCCAGACATAGGTCATTAATGTGAAAAATAGGCAGACAGAGTTTTTCCTTCGTTGTAAATGCAAAATGTTGTGGGGGTGGAAAGGGGGAACCAATTGCAAGGATCTACATATAGCCTCCTCCCTGGAAGACGGACAACAGAAAAGAAGGAAAGGGAGATGTCGGACAGTGTAAGTTATGACAAAATAATAATTTATAATTTATCAAGGGTTCATGAGGGAGGGGGAGCAGGGAGAGAGGTGGGAAATGAGGAGCCGATGGCAGGGGCTTATGTGGAGAGCAAATGTTTTGAGAATGATGAGGGTAATGAATGTACATGTGTGCTTTATCCAATTGATGTATGTATGGATTGTGATAAGAGTTGTATGAGTCCCCCATAGAACGATTTAAAAAAAATGCAAAATGTTGAATACAAGGTAGTTGATCAATGAGGAGAGGGTATAATACATTCCCTCCTTCAAGACAATTTGAATACAAACTTGAATTCTAAGCACTCAATTCCCCTGCCTCCCACTTCCCCACTCCAAAATTGACCTTGAATAATTGGCATCCATCACTGTATACAGCCTATATCTTATTATGTACAGGATCGGGGCATATGGCTGTGAAGTGTGTACACTGAACACAGGACCAGGACAAAGGGCTAAGTGGGGATCCAAACCGAGTCCAAGCTCAGGATAAACTGCCAAGCCCCTTGGCTTGGGCTCCTCCCCTACTCCCACTCCTAGGCAGGGAGGAAGAAGTGTCTTCTGAGTCAAACCAAGGCATTCTGTAGGTCAAGCCAGCGCCCATGGGTCACTTTTCCACTTCCAGGGGCATCTTACCTTAATTGCCACACATGAGAGCTTACATGTGCTGGGTTCCATAGATTAGCAGTGGCTATGCAGGCTGACAGTGGCCTTAGCTATGCATTCACAAAGATAGCATTTGATTTGTCCTATGAAGAAGTTGATGGAGGCAGAGGTAATTGGTAGAGTCTGACTAGCTGCGATTTCATGATGTTGCATCCAAGGTTGCTGGTGGGTGTGCCCCTGAGTCTATTCGAATTCCTGGAAACCCTACGTGGCAGAGGAGATGGCTTTTAATGAATGTTTGGGTTATTTTTACTCAAAGACAATAGTCAGTTGGTTTTTGATATATTTATATGTTAAGTATTAAGGCAACTGATGGACATTGGGCCTCTAGTCAAGTACCCCCTCAACACAAGAACACTTTGTTCGAATAACCTGGCATTCTGTGATGCTCACCTTCCCGACACAATTGCTGAAGACAAAATGGGTGCATAAGCAAATGTGGTGAAGAAAGCTGATGGTACCCGGCTATCAAAAGAGATAGTATCTGGGGCCTTAAAGGCTTGAAGATAAACAAGCAGCCATCTGGCTGAGAAGCAACTAAGTCCATATGGAAGAAGCACACCAGCCTGTGTGATCATGAGGTGTCGATGGGATCGGGTATCAGCCATCAAAGACCTAGAACAAAAAACCCTATCAATGTAAATGAGGAGGAGTGTGGAGTGGAGACCCAAAGCCCATCTGTAGACAATTGGACATCCCCTTAAAGAAGGGTCACAAGGAAGAGACGAGCCGGTCAGGGTTCAGTATAGCACTGATGAAACATACAACTTTCCTCTAGTTCTTTAATGCTTCCCCACCCCCCACACACACTATCACGATCCCAATTCTACCTTACAAATCCAGCTAGACCAGAGCATGTACACTGGTACAGATAAGAGCTGGAAACAGGGAATCCAGGACAGATAAATCCCTCAGGACCAATAAAGAGAATAGCAATACCATGAACATGATGGGAAGGTTGGGGGAGAAAGGGAGAACTGATGACTATGATTTACATATAACTCCCTCCCTGGGGGATGGACAAAAGAAAAGTGGGTGAAGGGAGACATTAGTCAGTATAAGACATGGAAAATAATAATAATTTATAAATTATCAAGGGTTCATGAGGGAGGTAGGGTAGGGAAGAGAGAGACAAAAATGAGGAGACGAAACCAAGGGCTCAAGTAGAAAGCAAATGTTTTGAGAATGATGATGGCAACAAATGTACAAATGTGCTTGACACAATGGATATATGTATGGATTGTGATAAGAGTTGTATGAGCCCCCAATAAAATGATTTTTTAAAAAGGAAAAAGTGTCCCGGATTTGGAAAGATATAAAAAAACAAAAACACTGATCCTTTGTCAGACACAATGAACGCCTAGAAATTACAGTTGTTGGCTTAACTTTGGTTCCCAAAGCAGAAAAAAAAGTGCAGATCCTTAATTATTTTCTGGGTTCAGGTGGATCAATAGTTCAATGTGTGTTAGTAACATTAGATGCCTATTTTAAAACACAGTACTGGAATCTAAATACAGGAGAATTATATATACTGGCAAGCTATTCCCTTCCTAGGCTCGGCATTCTTAATCGGCCCCGGAGTGGGCTGAGCAGCTCAATGTGGTTGCGGAGAAGCAGGTAGCACCTGGAAGATTCAAAGCCACCCCAGGACTACATAGCTGAGTAGGTGTTTCAAGTGTGATTTCAGAGACACAACGAAGACTCTTCTCACTCTTTCCATCTTGGTCTTCCTCAGTCCCCTTACACTTGTAGACTGCCGTTTGGCGGTCTAAGGTTGCTTACAACTTAAAGATGCATCTGATATTGAAATGCAGACACCTGTGGGATGGAGGAACAGTCATCCTCAAGGAGCAGTTCTCTCAGAGAGCACACTTTGATAGAGGAAAGAATACAAGAGTCTAATCCTCTGCAAAACGGATCCCATTCATCATGGAGATGGTGCAGGGCTGGGCAGCATTTTGTTCCATTGTGCATGGGGTCGATGACAAGTTGGGGCTCATTTGAAAAGCAGAAACGAACAGCAATGACAAAAACCCTGAATGATGCCAAGGAAATAGGGAACGGACTACCTCCACGGTGTCAGTCCATCTCATTAAGAGTTTTCTTTTTTGCTGCCGCTCGGCTTTACCAAACACCATGTCTTTGTCCAATGACTGTTCTGATAATGTGTGCACGTGTGTGAGACGAAGGAGCATTCTGGCCGCACTTCTTCTAAGACTGATGTCTTGTTCTTAAGACAGTCCATGGCACTTTCAATATTCTTGGCCAACACCATAATTCAAATGTATCAATTTTTCTTTGGTCTTCAGTCTGCTTAGCTCTGCATAGGGAATGGTCATTTGCCTTAGATAGGATCTAGCATCTCTGGTATGACTTCTACCTGCATCTCTAACTAGCCCTGTGTACTCAGACTAGTCATTTAACCAAAGGCTCAAGGTTCTCCTCAACTAATGCATGCCTGGCCTTGTTCCACCCAGGATTGCATAGGAAGTTATGATAATAATTATAGTCCCATTATAGGGTTATTAGGAGAAACAAATCGGCTGACCTGAAAAGTGCTTACTTGATGG
Organism: Tenrec ecaudatus; assembly: GCF_050624435.1. Taxonomy (NCBI): domain Eukaryota; kingdom Metazoa; phylum Chordata; class Mammalia; order Afrosoricida; family Tenrecidae; genus Tenrec; species Tenrec ecaudatus. Next base: position 15,181,246 of record NC_134543.1, read on the forward strand.
CTGGCACAGAGTAGGAAGTTTTATGGAGCAAGTAATCATGCGAACAATCTCTGAAATCTGGAAATCCCTGTACAGTTTACCAAGCACACTCAAAGCTATATTTGTATGTACAGTAACTGTGTAGGCATTACTATCCAGGTACTTCGTGTGCCATTTTATAAGAGATGAAATCAAAAGGCGCTTAGGCAAGATTCACTTGCCTAGTTATACTTCCTGAAAAAGGTGGCTGGCCCAAACATGCATAAATCGGCCAAACCCAAACCAAATTCATTGCCAAAGAGTTGATGCTGACTCTTAGTGATTCTAGGGACAGGCTAGAACTGTCCTTGTGAGTTTCTGAGATTGGAACTCTTTATGGGAGTAGAAAACCTCAGTCTTGGCTCCTGAGTGAGGCTGGTGGTTTTGAAGTCCTGACCTTGTTGTGTAACCACAGTGGCTCCAGGGATTCTACAAATTGGCCAGTTAGCCCTTGCTATCTTATTTTTATTTTATGGATGGGGTAACTTAGTGAGGTGTAGAGTGATTTGGATTTCATTTTCTGAAACGTGTCATGGAAAAAGTGATTTAAAAAACTGGAATCGACTTATCTTTGTATATATGACCATAGTTTCACATGTAGCATGCTCACACAAATAACAAGCACCCATGTAATGTGCACACAAAATGCATAGTAACTTAGCACAGGAGGGCATTTGTCAATGTGCAAAAACATATACTGCTCAATGTGCAATATATATAATAAGTGGGTTATTTGCATTAAAATACGATAGTAAAGTTGGGTACCCAGAGTGACTTCACATGCCAATGAGAACAACAAAGCAGTTTAATCTCCAGGTGGAAATAATTGTCAGGGGTCTACTGTTCCTTCTCTTCCTTCAATTATTGGGCAGCGCAAGAAGGGATAGCGGTTTAGACTGGAAGCAAGAAAAGTTCCCACTGGCGTTTTTAAAATTTTGGACTAGCCTGTTACAGGGTTTGGAATCTCTTTCTCTAGGTATATTTAAAAATGCTGGTTGGCCATATACATTGGAATCGTATTGAGTGGTTGGGAACAAGAGGAGACTTTCTACTTCTGCTTCAGAAGATTGGCAGCTTCTGAAACCCACAGGCGCAGTTCCCTGTACTACCGTGTCGCTATGAGCCCGACTGCCTTGATGGCAGGGAATGAGACTGAATGGCAAACACCTGGATCAGGAAGCAGCCTACCATGATGTCCCCTGATGATGGTTCTAGGATTCAAGAAAGATGTAGATGAGTTAGTGGGAAGAGAGGAAGATCCTAACGTTTCAGTTGTTCAACATTTTCAATCAAAGACATATTTGCTTCAAAGGCGGCAGAAACGAAACCACTGCAAGTCTACCCTAACAGTTCCCATTGGATGGGGAGACTCGGCCCCACTCCCCACGAGCAACACCTTTCCTATTGATTAGAGACCCTCTCAAGTCTTCCACCAGTTGCCTAGGAGTAGCACCTGCCAGTCTGCTTAGAGCCGACTGGGATTTTCAACAAAGAACTTCCAACTCTGTAGCTAGCTGGAAAGCTTTGGGAGGTAAGGCTTGCTCCAAATGAAGGGGATATTGAAAGCCTGCAAACCTAGTGTGCGCCTTTGAGTTTTGGTTCCAGTGACATCTTTCTAGGAAGACTTGAAAATCCGAGTTCATTCCTTACGCGCAGTGTGTAACCTTGCGGAGTTCTGAGGTTTAAGTTTAGTAAAATACCATCCATATGTGCTTGCCAACTTGGTGTGTAAGTGTGAAGACACTCATCTCTCCCTGAAACACGGCCTTTGGGGGAATAAGGAACAAAGAGAACTTCTTTGACTAAAGCTATTCCTCAGACACTGGCCTTATAGACGGCATGGCTATTCAAACCCATTGCTATGGAGTGGGTTCCAACCCACAGCGACGAATAGGATAGAGCATCACAGTTCCCCGTGGGTCTCCGAGGCTGTGGCTCTTTATGGGAGCAGAAAGCCTCATCCTTCTCCTGAGGGGTGGCCGGTGGCTTCAAACTGCTGACCTTGGGTCTGGCAGTCCAAAGTGCAAACCCACGACGCCCCCAGGCTTCTTCATCACATAGTACTAGAAAGCAAATGGATTTGGCTTCTTTAAAAAAAAAAAAAAAAGATAATGCTACGGGGAGAAAATAGATGGCGGGGCTTTTCTAGGACTAACACGACCACAGACTAAAATGCAAATCAAAGATTTTGGGTTGGATCCTGGTTTTTACCAAAGTAGGATAACTTTTTTTGGGGGGGGGTGCGTTTGCGGTTTGCAAAACAAAAAAGCCCAGGGGATAAACCAAAACAATTTCAGCTTCCCTTCTGAACCGGTGACCTGGGATCATGCACACCAGGTACCAGGAGGGGGAATGGCTTTCAAAGAAGCAGTGGCGGCTGCAGGGGGTGGGCGGGGGAGCTCTTCTGTACATCTTTAGTACACGCTTGGCACAGAGCCTTACACTAGTTGAAACAACATCACTTCCATGGCTAGGATTGTAAAGGGGGGGCGGCGCAGCTTTCATGGTAGTACGAGGTGGGCACTGTTCTTGCTTATGAGGCATATTCATCAGCCGGACGCTCCAATTACAACATCTTTGGAGTTCAGGGTATGCTGTCTTCGTTAATCCCCACTCAGAGGACTGAGTCACCAAAATAAAGCTGCAGGGTGTACGCACTCGGAGTTTGCGTAACAGCGTAACAGGGGCCAGAACCGCCCCTTTCCACTGTTGCAGTGACAGGACACCCTCGCGTGCGCGCTAGCCCTCGCCCTCGCTGCTGGGGTGTCCTCAATTCTTCCAAGCTGAACCGGCAGAGCCCAAGATTAGAGCAACGTATACTTAAGGGTGTGTGTTTGCAGGTGCTGGTTGGGGCACGAAGACAAAAGTAGGAGTGATTCATGTTGAGAACCAAGTGGGAACGTCCTCGGGGGAAGAAAATAAGTTAGCTTCAACGCAGGGCTCCCACCAAGTGGGTGTGCACAGGGCCAGTGGCGTGGGGTGGGCGGGATCCTCCTCAAAGGGCTGCCTGAACTCCCAGCAGTTCTTGGGGGAAGAGGACCCGGTAGGAGCCTGGGGGTGGGGTGGGGGTAGGGAGGAGTTGCAAGCTTGGGATTTCTTCGGGACTTCTGGGAGAAAAGATGAACCCCTAGGAAAACCATCCGATGCAGATTTAATTATTTCATTGAGAATTCAAAGTGGATTGAATCAGGTTCCCCTCCACCCCTCCCACCATCGACCCCCCCTTTCTGGTTGCGGAGCCAGCACTAACTAAGCAGGGTTCCCCAAACTGCTTCATCACTCCCTGCCTTTCGTTGCCCCAGGAAATTCGCCTGCCTCACCCTTCACCCCTCCCGGAGCGCCGCGCTCCTCCCGCCGGGCGAATCCGGGTTCCCATCTGGAGGTTCCCCGCGGAGCAGGCAGCCCTCCACCCCGTGGACCTGCCGCTTGCAGCGGGGAGAGGACCCAGCCAACTCCTGGAAAACTTGCGAGCCCGAGAGGCCTGGGGTTCCCAGCTCGCCCCCCCACCCCCCCACCCCCCGCCGCCTGGCCCAGGCCCGGCGGCTTCCGAACGGCGGAGACCCGGGCGGCGGACCACGACACGCCCCGCGCCCGCGGCGGCTCCCCGGCCCGCGGCCGCTCCGGGGGCTGCCGGGCGCGCGGCGTGGAGAGCTGGCGACTTTGCGCCACGATGCTTTGTTTTCCTGCGGCAGAAACCCGCGGCGGGCTCTCCAGGCTGGCAGCCTAAACCTGCCCTCAGCAGTAGCCATGGAAGTTGCGGTGGCGTCCAGGGACAGCGAACCCCTTGGCGCGGCAGCGTCTTCTTTGGAAGCTTTCCCTCCACACAGACCGCTTCTTCCTTCCGTCTTGGGGTAAGTGGAAGCGAGTGGGCAAAAATCAACCGGGGGCGCTTGAGTTAGCGGCTTGCAGTAGCACAAAGGGTTAACGTGCTGTTTGTTGTTGCTTGGGGGTGTGGGTGGGGGAGGCTTCCCCCTGGTATTACCGAGGACGGTCACCCCTTTTAGGGGTTGGACTGGGTGGCAAGCACATTAGGAGTGGGCGGCTGTGACAGAGGATTTGATTTAATTTTTGCGGCAAACTTGTCTTTGTCCACCTTCTGCAAGGAAGAATGAAAGGAGAAATCAGAGAAAGCCTTGGGAAGGTGGGTGAGAGGCAGCAGGAGATGACAATTTGCTGTTACAGCAGAGAGGTGACTGTAAAGGCCAATGACTACAGCAGGCCTTTAACCTAGACCCCCGGTTTTAACCCCACCCCACCCCCATCCCAAACCAGCCCAGCTCTCAAACAACCAGAGGGCTTTCTGGGGGAGTTTCTCCAGGGGCCCAGAAGATTTCTTAGGAGACTCTGGCAGTGTCTTGCGCTCAGGGGGTGCTCAGTGAGCGTTGTTTGTCGATTGGCTGAATGATACAGCCCCGTCTTTGTGTGGTACTTCTGGCATAGACCCCAAGGCACTGGGATAGCTCAGTTCATTTAGGGGAGATGGAGAGCCAGAGTGTAAGTGTGATAACAGATCCCATCCTCCAAAAGAACCCATCTGACTGCTTCAGGGCCAGACCTAGGGTCCGGGGAACTCACATGGCTCTGACAGGGGCAGCAAGCAGGGACTTCTGGGTCAGGCCCAAGTGCAAGCTTATAAATATTCCTACTTGATCTCCTTAAAATGTTGATTCTGATTCAGCCTATTTAGGGTGGAATGTCGAATTCTCAGCAGTTCTTACCAAGCTCTGATTTGGATCTTGGTGTTGTGACCTTGGGGAGGGGGGCTTCCTGGACCCTGCTGACCCTTGGTTTTCTCATCTGTAAAATGGTTGGTTCCAGCTTCCTTAAGGGGCCAAAGCGAAGAGGAAGGGAGAAAAAACTCAGGAGGATTCAGGAGAGAGGCGGATGCTGAGTACTGCTGGCATACTGTATCTGGTGGATCCAGGTTCAAACATTGCATTGCAGTCCCTGGCCTGGAGGAAGGGGAGGAGCAGGCAGCACAGGATTTGGGGGCCTTTCTCCAGAGCTGAGAAGCTCAGGAGCTGCCTTTGGGATGGAGAGCAGATATTACACACATGCTGGTGTTTCTGGGACATGATGGGTGCATGAAGCAGACTCTTTGCTAGTCTCACTGCAGTAACTCACCCACCCGCTCAGTCCTCTGGTGGAGGCAAGCAAAGCGTGGAGACAAGAGCCAGAGGCGGTGGCACGGGAGCATCTAGGAGCCTGGCATCTGTCCAAAGGACTCAGGAGTCAGCAGTGCCATCAGGTTGTTGCCAATTTTGCCTGAGTAGGGTCTACAGAGAACTCGGGGCTCCATCCAGGGGATCGGTGACCTTCACACTCTGCACCCTTGGGGTGCCGGGTGGAGATGAGAAAAGACGCTATTGAGTCCAAGACCCCCAGAAGCCTCAAGAAACCCCAGAGTGCCATCTGATGAGAGTCACAGCAGTGGGCTTGGGCAGAGCTGAGTAATCAATCACTTTCTCTTTCCCAAGCAAAGGCAATGACAGTTCTTGGCCATCTCGCCAACACCTTCACAGGCATGGCTCATAGGTCGGGTTCAAGCCATACACACACGTGTGTTTGCATACACAATGACATTTGGAAACCTCGTTTATGACTTGGAGTAGCATTCGAACGGCCCCCTCTCCAACACTACTCTCTGCAATTCCTGCGTGCCTTCATTTAGGGCGCATCTCCTACGAGCTAGTGTCCGTTGCTAGACACTAGAAGGAATCCACTCATCACTCATGCTGCTATTTCCAGTGGCCCATTCAGCACCCCCACTGCCCGCCCCTGGTCTCCGGGAGACGGAGTCCCACCAGTAGCCCCAGTGCTACTCCAGGCCAGGTTGGGGGTGGGGGGATTGGCAGCGTGTTGGGGGCGCGGGAAATGCAGCCGGATCGCCCCTTCTTGGGAATACCTGCCCTGCCGCCCAGGACCGCCGCTCCCCGGAGCCGCCCGGCTTGGCAAACTCCGCTTTCCTTCGGGGCCGCCGCGCCTCACCCCAGCCCCGCTCCCGGCTTCGGAGCGGCGGCCCCAACGCGGCGGCAGGTAGCTGGGGAAGGGACCGGGCTGCGCCTGGGGAGCGAGCTTCCCCGGGCGGGGAAGCGCGGCCGACGCCAAGTGGTCCCAGAACAAAAGGCTCATGGCTGGCAGCCGCCGCCTGCGAGCGCCGCGGAGACCTGGGCGCGGGGCGCGGGCGGGAGGAGCAGGCGCCGGAGGCCAGCGAAGTGCAACCATGGAGTGAGAGGCGCCCGGGGCGCGGGGGCGCGCGGGGTGGGAGCGGCGGGAAGAGGTCATCTCCGAGGCCGAAGTCTGCGGCGGGGCCGCCGCGGCCCTCCCTCCGCCTCCCGCAGCGCCTTCCAGGCAGCCAAGCGTGGCTCCTGCGGCCCCTCGCCGCGCCCGCGTCCACGCCCGCCGGCCGCGCAGCCAGTAAGTAGCGGCGCGCCCGCTGCCTGCCCCGCGGGCCACTCCGCCGCCGCCCGGCCTCTCTGCCGCCGCCCGGGCCACGCAGGCGGCCACAGAGGGCCACTCCGCCGCGGCGCGGGGCCGGAGCGAGCGCGCCTCCCAGGCCGGCGTGGGGTCTGCGGCGCGCTGCGGGGAGGGTCGCCCTTGCAGCGCGCTCCCCGGGCGCCGCGCCACCCCCGCGTCCAATGGCTTTCGGGGGGTGGGGAGAAGGGGCGGGGGGCGTCGCCGGGGGCGCGGAGCGCGGCCGGGGTGGGGCGTGTGCGCTCTCCTCCGCCGACCGAGGCTGACGTGCCCGCCCGAGCGCGCGCCCGGCGGCGGGTGTGAGCCAGTGTGTGTGTGCGGGAGGGTGTTTGCTCACGCCTCCGGGGGCCGGTGACACTGCAGTGGGTGCTCCGTCGCGCCGGTCGCAGGCTGCTCAGTCCCCCCGCCCGCCTGCCCCACGTTCAGGAGACAGGCTGGCTCGGTCAGCTTCCCGAACCTTCCTCTCCATCCACCCCTCGCCGAGCCCACTTTTCCTTGGACCGCCGACCGGTACAACCCCCCACGCTTCTCCAGTTCCCCCAGGGGTCTGCCAAGGTCTCCCCGCTTGTCTTCCTCAGGGACCCCCGGCGTCCTGGGAAATTGTTTTGTTGAGCTTGCTAAGCTGCAGGACTTTTTGGTATCTTGATTCTGTTCCATTCCTCCCCTTCCGGGCAACGGAGCAATGAAATTTCCAATCGAGACTCCAAGGAAACAGGTGAACTGGGATCCTAAAGGTGGGTACGGTCGACTCTGGCCACAGCGCCCTGCCTCCATTTCCTGCCTGTGCGCGGTTCCGAGAGCAGGGGACTGTGGCTCTGCGGGCAGCGTGGGTCTCTGGCTGGGACCGGCGCTTGGGGACTGCAGCCCGGGTGGGAGGAGGGCGGAGGCAGCTGGGGTTCAGAACCCAGATCATGCCTATCGCTGTCACATCATCACTGCCCTTCCTGGATGGCTCTAAAATCGATTTAAAGAGACGACAAGTTTAGCTTGACAGAGCACCAAGTGTTGGTATTTGCTGTTGACTTTGGGCCGACTGTGTGTGTGTGTGTGTGTGTGTGTGTGTGTGTGTGTGTCCTTTGTTTCTGGTGATCTTTGTCTCTCTGGCAGATGGGTGGGGTGCCTCCCTCCGGACCGGCGCGGCGCGGCGCGGCCGCCCTCAGTGGGAAAGGTTTCCCGGCAGCACGTGGAGCTGGGATCTGCAAGAGCCGTCCCTGGGGATGGTCCATCTCGCAGTGCATGCGGGATAATGAAGCTCACCGTGGCGGGGGTGCGGGGTGGGGTGTGGGGTGGGGAAAGGTCTCCTGAGGCTTGGCTCAGTCTCATTACCAAGCCCGTCAGCTAGTTTGGCTCAGGCAGGTCTTAGTAGGTTTGTGATCAGGGTGGGGCTGGCAGGTGTGGGGAGTCGGTATGCTGCAGGGTCGCGTGCCTGCCTGAGAAGCGTCCTTTACAAGCTCTTACCAATGTTGGACACTGTTCCGGCGCAGAAGGGGGGCGATTAAGGCCGATGTGCGTGTTCCCAGAGCTGGACCCTGGCCTTTCATTAGCATACAGCTGTGAAGGCTCCTCCGGGGACCAGCATGGGAGCCGAGCCACTTGGAACCGAGGGTCCAATTTTGACAAGAACACTCTTAGCTCCTCTGGAGGCTGGGCTGGCGACTGGGCAGTGCCTCTGTGTGCGTTGACATTGATTGTATTTGACCCGCGTGTTTCACGCTCTTTAGGCGTGCATGTCTTCTGTTCTCCAGATCGGAGAAGAAGAAACCCATTCACACCTGCACTAAATGCTTGCCTTATGGGTTGACTGGTTATTTGAGTGTGAGAGGCCTTTAAAAAATATTGGTGTTACACCTTACATACAATGCAAACCTTCAGGTTTTTTGGTTTGTTTCTAATCCCTAGAGTATGGAGGCATGCTTTTTTTTTTAAACTACCCCCACATCCAATATTTATTGAAGACCTACTACCTGTGTTCATTGTTTTTGTTAGGTGCCGTTGAATCAGTTCTGACTCATAGTGTACCTGTGTCCAACAGAATGAAACACTGCCCGGTCCTGCTCCATCCTCACAATTGTTCACAGGCTTGAGCCCATCATTGTAGCCACTGTCCATCTGTCTCATCCAGGGTCTGCCTCCTTTGCCAAGCATGACATCACTTTCCAGGGACTGGATAGCATGTCCAAAATAAGTGAGACAGAGTCTTGTTTCTAAAGAGCATTCTGAATGGCCCTACTTCTTCCAAGACAGATTTATTTGTGCTCTGGGAAGTCCACTGTACTTTGCATACTTTTGGCCAACAGCACACTTGAACTGCAGTGGGTTATCTTTGGTCTTCTTTATTCAGTGTCCAACTTTCACAGGCATCTGAGGTGATTGGAAATGCCATAGCTTGGGGGCAGGCGCACCTTGGTCCTCAAAGCCACATCCTTGCTTTTCAGCATTTTCAAGGAGGCCGTGCACAGCAGACTTACCCAATACAAAGTGCCGGGTTGATCTCTCGACTGCTGCTTTTGTAAGAAGCACTGTTTTACCTCCTGGTCCTACAGTCAGAACAGACAGACAGAAGGTCTGCTTTCTTGGAAGTTTACAGAGACGGAGAGGGACACAAATCAATCACTGCACCAGTAAACTATTGGTCACAAGTGTACACACACTGTGACAGGAAGAATAGGTGTGTTAAGCAAGTGTTTGGTAGAACAGACCATGAAGGACCAGAGAGGCATGAGGTGGAGGGCGAGCAGTGAGTCGGTGATCAGAACTTCCTTAGGCGCGCATGCCTTTCTCCACTAACCCACTGAGGCAAACAAGTCCACTTTGACTCCCTGGGGCCCGGTCACTGGCCCCTGAGCCAGTTCTTTGGTGGTCTGAGTTTACACAGACCCAAGTGTGTTTCATAGACAAGGATGGGAGGGAGGCTAGCATGAGAGTGGGAGAAGCAGAGGGATCATTTGCATTACAGGGACTGGAACCTTCCGGAGGTTGTAATTATGGTGTTGTGCATACAGCACCATCACCTGAGTTTAATAACTCCAAATGAAGGTGGTTTGAGAACAGATTGGGTTTGATTGCAATTGGGCGAGTTAAGGAAAACATTGTCAAGAGGTTCAGGTGTGAAATTACAAGCTCAAATGTATGATGATTTCCTGGTAGGTGATATGGCCTTCCCCTATATTCCTAGACATGAGGCTTTGTAGCCCGAGTAACTGTTTTCCATAGGATCCACCAAGGACAGATTGGAGTTGAGGTGCATTTTAAATCACAGATGATTTCCTGCTTAAAATTATGACTGATGTGCTGCTTATGTACCTTAACCAGCAGAATGTCGAGAGAGTTGTTCTTGCTCATGAGGCTCCCACGTGAGCACAACTGTCCTTCCATGTTTCCGAGACTGTAACTCTTTATGGGAGTAGAAAGCCTCATCTTTCTCCCATGGAGCAGCTAGTGGCTTTGAACTGCTAACCTTGCAACCAGTTAGCTGCCCAGTGCATAACCCATTACTCCCCCAGGGACTCCTGTTATGCAAATAGATTAGACTTGTTCCTGACCATTGCATGGAATGTGCCTCCTCACTCATTAACAGCTCCTTTCCGCCACTGGAATCTCAGTCCAAATGTCACTTCTTTAGCCATTTTCCCTGTTCCATTTGAAGATCATCTCCGGCTCAGTTGTTTTCCTGATGCTTGGAATGATCCTTCCTGGGTGTTAAAGTTTGTTGCCGGCCTCCCTACCCAGTGTGCAAACTCTCTGCCTCGCTCACTGCTGCATCCCCCAGGGCTGCAGGCAGTCAACACTCAGGAACACTTTGCTGCATGGATGGCTGGAGAGTTGTGAGAGTGCCCTTAGACTCTGTGCCCCACTTCATCCATGAGTCTGCTAAGCTACGATTAAGCCAAAACAAAAACAAGACAAAACCTCACTGCCACTGAGCCAATTCTGACTCATGGTGACCTTAGAGGACAGGGTAGAACTGCCCCTTGGGTTTCTGAGACTGTCACTCTTTACGGGATCAGGGACTCTTGTCTTTCTCTCTCGGAGCCCCTGGTGGTTTCAAACTGCTAACCTATCAGTCAGCAGCCCAACTCAACGCACTATGCCACCAGGCTTCTAAGCTATAATTGCTGATACAAATAAAGAGAAAAGAAGAAAGACTGACTTTAAGCAACAGGCTAGTAGAAGAAGAACCCCCCCCCCCTCCAAACCAAACCTGATGCTATCAAATTGATTTCAACTCATGAGGACCCTATACCTTGTAGAGCAGTCTGGCCAGAATGGGCTTTCTTCGCAAGGCTGCTGTCTTCATGGAAGCAAATCCTTCTTTTGGAGGGACACGGGGTGGGCTCCAACCACCCACCCTTTGTTGGGTTATTGTTGGTGGTCTCACTCTCACTGCTATCAAGTCAGGACTGACTCATAGCGGCCCCCTGTGGGTTTCCGAGACTGTGACTGTTCACGGGTGTAGAAAACCCAGGCTTTCTCCCGAGGAGCTGCTGGTGGTTCTCAAATAGCCGACCTTGCGGATTGTAGCCCAGCATGTAACCACGGTATCACCAGAGCTTGCCATCTGGTCAGTTCCAACCCTCAGCGACCTCACTCACAACCCAAAACCACTGCTTGGTCCTTCGTCTTCCTCACGGTTGTTTGTTGTAGTCATGTCAGTCCATGTTGTTGAGGGCCTGCCTCTCTTTCTCTGCCCCTCTACATTACCAAACACGAGGTCTTTCTCCAGGACTTGTTTCTTAGTGTTGCTGTGCACATATGAGTTCACCCATCTGTAACTCTGAGACTTTCATATCTATAAAAATAGGGTCCTTTGCAGAACAAATGAGATCATTTGTAAAAAGTGTTCTGTAAACTGAAAGGTAAAACACTTAGAGGAGAGGCCTCTCCAGAATTATGCATTTAAGGTGCACTAGAAATTCAACTTAAAACAAAACAATAAAAATCTAAGCTATTGTTCTGCAGCTTTGCTTTGGGCTAAGCTGTTTAAAAATATTTTTAAAAAATGCTCATATCAATCATATGATACAAAAGAGGGGCTGGGAGTGGGGAGCTAAAGCCCACCTGTAGACAATTGGGCATCCCCCCACAGAAAGGTTATAAGGAAGGAACAATTCAACCAGGGTGCAGTATAGCACTGATGAAACACATAATTCTTCTAGTTCCTGCATGCTTGCCCCCCGCCCCGCCACTACCATGACCCAGTTCTACCTTACAAATCCCGTTTGGCTGGAGTACACACATTGGTCCAGATTAAAGTTCTCAACACATGGAATTCAGGACAGATAACCCCCTCAGAAACAGTAGCGGGAGTAGCAATATCATGAGGGTAGGGGGATTGTGTGGGTGGGGGGACCCATCACAAGGTTGGATATCTAGTACCCCCCCAGGGGGATGAATAACAGAAATGTAGGTGAAGGTAGACAATAGACAGTGTGAGACATGAAGTAACAATAACAATATATAATTAATCAAGGATTCGGGAACCTGATGAGAAGAGGCCCAACTCAGATTCTTTTGATTAACTTTTATTTTTGTAAAAAGAGCAGATACCAAGGGCTCAAGTAGAAAGAAAATGTTTTGGAAATGAATATGGCAGCATGTGTACAAATGTACTTGATGCAAATGATGTATGGCTTGTTATAAGAGCTGTAAGAACCCCCAATAAAATGATTTATTTAAAATTGTAAAAAATATGCTTAAGGCAACATTTGCCCATTCAAAATCATTTTTTATATAATTCCGTGACCCCCATTGAATTAATCTTACCGATGAAGTACTTACTGACAAAGATCAGGATTGCAGCCCTCAGTACATATTACAACTCAATGTACAGAAAACAGAAATCCTCACAGCTGGACCAACAGACAACATCATGGTAATGAAGACAAGATTGAAGGTGTTCAGGAATGCATCTTGCTTGGATCCAAAATCAGTGCTCATGGAAGCAGCAGTTAAGTGATTAAATGACAACACCTTGCATTGGGTCAATCTGCTCCATGGAACCTCTTTCAAGGGTTGAAGGACAAGGATGTCACTTTGAGGACTAAGGTGTGCCTGACCCAAGCCATGGCGTTTTCATTAGACTCATAGGCATATGAAAGTTGGACATCGAATAAGAGACTGAAGAGGAATGGGTGCATTTGAATTGTGGTGTTGATGAGGAACACTGAAAGTACCATGGGACCGCCAAAAGAGCAAACAGATCCAACTTGGAAAAAGTATGGCCAGAATGCACCCTAGAGGCATAGATGGTAAGACTATGACTCACTTACTTGGACCTGTAATCAGGAGAGACCAGACCCTGGAAAAGGACATCATGCTTGGTACAGTGGAGGGGCAGCGAGAAAGAGGAAGGCTTTCAACAAGATGGATGGACACAGTGGCTGCAACAATGGGCTCTGTGTTAGTCTAGGTAAATTAGGTAAGCAAATCCACAGAAACTCCTATGTATAAGAGAGAGTTTTATATAAAGGGCAAGTGTACATTAAGAAGGCATCCCAACCCAATGCTGTCCAAGCCCACAAGTCCAACACTAACCCGTATGTCCGACCGATCTATACAGTCCTCCATCTCACAAAACACATGCAGTGATGCCGATTGCAGGAGGAAAGCCAAATCAGTGAATGTGCAAGCATCTCAGCGCTGGCAGGGGTCTCCTCACTGAGCCATTTCTCTCTCCGTGTGTCAATTAGTCCCACATGTTTTTATGGGCCAGGTTGGCGCAATATACCTTAACTATCTCAGGCTCGTACATAAGACAATTGTGAGGATGGCGCAGGATGGGACAGAGTTTTGCTATGTTATATATAGGCTCGCCTACTTGATGGCACCTAACAACACCGCAATTACATTAATCAGGTTGCACAACTATTGCTCACCAGAAGCAAACTTAGTGCTTCCTAACCAAGATTCCTTTTTCTTCCTCCCTCTCCTTCCTGTTAACCACATGTCAGTGTTGGTCTCTATCCATTGCCTGCGTATGGTACTTTGTCTGAGTGAGACCAGACAGTGTTTGAACTTTCCTGACTGACTTCACTCAGCACCTTTTTTCAAGGTTCACCCAGGTTGTCGCGTTCATCAGGATGTCGGTTCTCTTTACGACCCAGCGATAGATAGTCCTTTGTCTGCTCCGCTGCACCACACTGCTCTCGTATTTCCCCCATTCGCCTGTGGATGGACAGGAAGGCTGCTTCCACTTGTGAATTGTGCTGCAGTGAACGCTGAAGCACACCGAGCTGCCTCTTGGTTTTCAGTGCCTTCTGGGGATGGAGCTGGGCATGGCTGGGTCTATTGTGTCTTACGTCCAGGCCATTTTACTTAAGCTCTTCTTCTCTTCAGGGCTCTTGTTCACTGTGTACTCTTGCACTACTTACGTCTGTGCACTCCAGGTTTATCTGAGAGACTTCGAGGGAGTCTGCCGAGCACTGGGTTCACAGACAGTAGCTGGGTTCAGCAGGTTGTGCTTGTGGTCGGTATCTCCTCCTTCCCACGAGTTCACGTGAAGACCTTTGTGCCCCATGGGTGTTCTCATGGTTAAAGGAGATTTGGTCTCTTGTGATTGCCTGGGACATTCGGTTTACAAGGTCAATCCTGCACTATCATTATGAATGTGTTTCCAAAGGCGCATTTGCCTAACTTGGATTTACTGGAAAGAAAATAATCTTTTTTTGATTCAATATCACCTTTCAGGAGACTAGCATTCCAAGTGGGATTAATACTGTGCCAAGGCCACCACAGTCACTTTGGACTTGAGGCGTTCCAAAGATCCTCTGGGCCAAGATGTGGTCAGTGTTCTTTTCCAGCAGTGTCTGAGGGGCAGCGGCATCACCCTTGGACAGCCCTCGTGGTTGGTGGTTGCAATGAAAACCAGGCAAGGTGACTTTGCTGTTCTACATTGTTTCCAAAGCATTTGTGCATTGACTTCGGATGAACCTCGTCTTATATCAGATCCATTTCAGAAATGCTGGCTACCTCAAGCTCCCCCTGCCCCCCCCCCCCTGGGAAACATCCACCACAATAGAGACAGAATGTGAAGTGGCTGACTGCTGGCAAGGAGAGGGTACACACCCAATGGTCTCCTATGCACTTTTGACGTATACGCAGTTAAACTAGAAGCATGCAAACACACCAAACTCACTGCCATCAAGTCAATTCCGACTCATAGCGACCGCACAGGACAGAGTAGAACGGGCCCTTTGGGTTTCTAAGACTTTATATCTTTACAGGAATAGAAGGCCTCACCTTTCTCTTATGGAGAAAGTGGTGCATTTGAACCACTGGCCTTGTGGTTAGCAGCTCACAGTGTAACCCAGTACACCCAGTACACAAGGTTCCTTGTATAGAGTTAAACCAAACCCAAACCCATCTACCATGGAGTCTGTCCTGACTCATAGTGACCCTATAGAGGGGTCCTGAGATTGGCTAATTTTAAAGGGAGCTGACAGCCTCATGTTTGTCCTGGGGGATGACCGGTGAACCCCTGACCATGCAGTCAGCAGTAACGCCTAACCAATCCATAGCACCGCCAGCCCTCCTCCCTAGAGTGTTACACCGTGCATGTGATCACAGGGAATTTCACCTCTCCTATCCTGATCTTCCTCCCCTCTTTATTCATCCTGCCATCCACACACCCATCCATTTATTTCTGGTCTCAGTGACTATCTCTCACCCAAAGGACCCACATTTGTGTTTTTCATCCAGCTACCCTGGTGGCACAGCCGGCTAACTGTTGGGCTTCTAACTGCAAGCTCGGCTCTTCAAACGGGTCAGCTGCTCTTAAGAAGAAAGAGAAGCTTTCCGCTCCCTTAAAGATTTACAGCTCTGGGACACACAGGGGCACTTTCAATCTGCCTCGTGGAGTCTCTGTGACTTGGGATCCACTCGGTGGCAGTGAGTTGCAGGGAGACCTGATGAAGGGGAGTCTTTGGCGGCTCAGTGGTAGACCTCACATCTTCCGAGGGCGAGATCTGGATTTAGTTTTCAGTCACGCATGTGTCCATCTGTCGGTGGGGATTTGTGTGTTGCTATGATACAGAGCAGGTTCAGAGGAGCTTCCAGACAAAGATGGACTAGGAAGGAAGCCCTAGCGACTGACTTCTGACTGTCAGCCAATGAAAACCCTGTGGATCAATGGCCCCACCTGCTGTAACCCAGCACAGGGAGGGGACAGCGCCAGGCAGCGTTTCCTTCCTCTGGGCGTGGGGTTGCTGTGGGCCAAGGACCAACACAATAGCTGCTAATGATGAAAACAGCACCTGGATGCAGGGGCACTTGACGTTTTTAACAAAAGATGTTTGAGAAGCAACATAGATGGTTTTTAAGGGCTGGAAAACCTACAAGTCACAGGGATCTTGGCAGAAGGGTTGAAAATGCCAACATTTTGTAATTCTGACATACACTCCAGGAACAGTTTTACCACCAGGGACATGTGTTTCCTACATGTAAGCAGACCTTTAGGTGCCCCAAATAATTACACATCAGAGATTTTAGTCCAATAAAGATAAACAGTATAATTTACCACATTTCGTGTGACACAAGCCTGGCTAATAGAGATGCTTGATGACAGGTGTTACACTTGATAATAGAACACTCATTCATTTTGTCACATGGAGCAGGAAGGTGGTCCCAGATGTGTGAGAAAAATTGGTAGGAGGGAAAATGAGTGTTGAAAAGGGACCAGAGGGCTGACAGGCACTGATGTGCAATACGTGTTTTTTTTTTTTAAGTCAGTTTTACCACCACCACCACCAACAGCAACAACAACAAAATCTTTACCTGAAAAATGGTTGTGGGTGTTGTTCCACTTGTCTGTCCGTTTGTCACACTGTGGTGGCTGAACACATACTTTCTAGTATTTATTTACTTTTCCCTTTGCAAATGTGGGGCAGTCTGTATTGTTTGTCTGTTTTAGCCATAGCATATCCAGGCTCACCTCCTCAAGTCCACTGGTTGGGGATGTAGCTTTTGGCCAACGGTTGTCCTTTCTCAAATATGGAATTTGAGCCCATATGGGAAGTAGTTACGGTAGATCTGGTGCTTTCTGTAACCCCAAACCCCCTCAACCCACCACCACCACCAACTCAAAACGCCATTACCACGGTGCTGGTTCTGAGTCTTGGTGCCACCTGGGCTGTGGAGCAGAAGTGCTTCACGGGATTTCCTTGGTTGTAATCTCTGGGGAAACGGACCACCAGAGCTTTCTTCCACAGGACACGTGGTTAATAAGTTTGAACCTCTGATCTCTGTGTCAGTTGATGATGTCCAAACCACGCATGCCACTGAGGAATGGTTCAGCACACGCATCCTTCAGATGGACCTGATGGAGCGGGGCCCCAGGACAAGATGCCATCTGTGGATAGCACAGGGTGGGGACAGCTGGCCTTAGGACTGGCTTTGCCAGGCCGCCTCCCTCGCTTCATGTAGCAAGAAAGGGCATCAGACTGCTGAATTATTCAGATCCCTTCCTACCCAGCATTCCCAGATGGCTACATCTCAAGTCCAGCGAGGTCACTTACCAGTGAGTGATCTTGGCCAAGGTGCTTCATCTTGCTATGACTTGGTCTTCTCATCTGGAAGATGGAGGGAATGACAGCCTGGATCGCCTGGGCTTGTTAGGCCTATTACACAACTCGATGTATGCAAAGCTCTTAGGAGAGTTCCCAAGGCATCACTGGGGCTCAAAGAGGGAGCCCTGCAATATATGGTTGCCAGAGTTGCAGGGCACCTACTGGATGAGGTCAAGGCAGGCTCCACCTCCACATCTGGAGAAACATCCCCTTCCCTCTCCAGATCATCGGCGAATGTGACCCCTTGCAGAGACCTTCTTGGACCCCCTCAGTATTCTTCTTGAAGCTGACTATTATTGTTGAGGTGCTGCCAGCTCTTGGTGACCCATAAGGTTTCCATGGGCTGATTCTCAGAAGTGGATCGCCAACCTCTCTTTCTACGCTTGCTCTGGAAGCTCTCAAGAAACCCGTTCAGCGTCACAGCGACAGGCCAGCGTTCACAGGCACATGAGTGGTTGCTCCGTAGAAGGTGCATGGCTGGTAATTGACCTGGGGGGCCTGCAGGGGAGGCAAGGGTTCTACCCCAGAGCCATCGCACCCTCTGTATCGTTAGTCCAGATTTACAAATCCCGAGCAACTCTGGCAACCAGGGGGGTAAGAACATGGTTTGGAATCATGGTAGCTGAGGATGAGTTACTATTGTATTAATTTTATTAGCTGTGTGCAGTTGGGCAAGTCACTCAGCCTTTCTGGGCCTCCATTAAAATTTTTAAAAAAATATCATTGTATTGGGGGTTCTTACAACTCTGATAACAATCTGTACATCAAGTGTATCAGGCATATTTTTACATAGTTGTCTGGGCCTCCATTTAAGCTGGGCCAAATAAACACAACAAGGAAACTACTTCACAGTTGTTGAGACAACCAAGTGAGATAATACACATGACCGAGCTTTATAAACGGTTATGCTCTATGGCAGCGGTTCTCAACCTTCCGAATGCTGCGGCCCTTTCATATAGTTCCTCATGTGGTGGTGACCTCAACCATAAATTATTTTTGTTGTTGCTTCATAGCTGTCATTTTGCTACTGTTATGAATTGGGCGACCCCTGTGAAAGGGTCCTTCGACTCCCAAAGGGGTCCATTGTGTCAAGCACATTTGTGCTTTTGTTGCCATCATCATTCTGAAAACATTTGCTTTCTGCTTGAGGCCTTGGTATCAGCTCCTGACTTTCCCCCCCCCTCCTTCCCCGCTCCCCCATCCCTCATGAACCCTTGATAATTTATAAATTATTATTAGTTTGTCATATCTTAAACTGTTTGATGTCTCCCTTCACCCACTTTTCTGTTGTCCATCCCCCAGGGAGGAGGTTATATGTAGATCCTTGTAATCAGTTCCCCCTTTCCACCCCGCCTTCCCTCCACCCTCCCGGTATTGCCAATCTTACCACTGGTCCTGAAGGGATCATCTGTCCTGGATTCCCTGTGTTTCCAGTTTCTATCTGTACCAATGTACATTCTCTGGTCTAGGCAGATTTGTAAGGTAGAATTGGGATCACGATAGTGGTGGTGAGGGGAGCATTTAAGAGCTAGAGGAAAGTTGTATGTTTCAGTGTTGCTACCCTGCACCCTGACTGGCACATCTCCCTGAGACTCTTCTGTAAGGGAATGTCCTGTTGCCTACAGATGGGTCTTGGGTCCCCACTCTGCACTCTCCCTCATTCACAATGATATGATTTTTTGTTCTTTGATGCCTGATCCCTTCCACACCTCGTGATCACACAGGCTGGTGTGCTTTTTCCATGTGGGCTTTGTTGCTTGTTAGCTAGATGACTGCTTGTTTACCTTCAAGCCTTTAAGACCCCAGATCTTTTGATACCGGGTGTCTTTTGTACGCTGTGGACTTGGAAGCATGAGGAGCCAGACAACGTTGCAGGTGTTGCTTCTTACCTGAGATGGGGCCAGTGCAGGTTGAATGCAGCTGCCTAAAGCCCCATCAGGTTCTACAGCCAACATGCACGTAACCATAGTAACTAAGGGCCGGAAAATTCTCAGGATACAGATCTGTCACCGCACCCACCTTCCGGTTCTGCCATTTCTCTGCTAGCCCTGAATCCCACTGGCCCTCTGGTTCCCATCCCCTGTACTCTGAGACTAACTGTCACAGTAACATCGATTCTGGTGGCTTGAATCCCTCTCTGACGACACTTCCCGAAGCCCCATCTTTAGTTCCTAGGCCCACCGCTGATGCACTCTGACCCAGACGAGCCCCACAGCCATGATTTTCCCAGCTTTCCCATTTTCACTACTAAGAAAAATTACTCATCAGGCCCGGCGTGAACATGTGTCCCTCAGACGGAATTGTCGCTGTGCTTCAGAGTATCAGCTCCCGGCACTCACACACTGTTTCCAGTAACCTACCCACAGAGTTTGGCTTATGGAATAGCAGAGAAGGCCCAGGAGGGGTAGTGGCCTCTGGGCCGTATCCTTCCTTTGTGGTTCTGGCTAGAGAGCAGACAGGTGACAAGTGATGTGGTGACAACCAGCTCATGCACAGTAGTAGGTCCTAGTGGCATCGTGGGCTACTCGTTGGACTGTTAACCACAAAGTCAGCTGTTCGCTGTTTTTTCCTGTAAAGCTTTCCCAAAAAACCAAACTGAACTCACTGCCATAGACTTGGATCTGATTCACAGGGTCCCTGTAGGACCAGGTAGGGAGTTGAAAGCCTCATCTTTCTTCCTCTGAGACGCTGGCGGTTTTGAACTGCTGATTTGGCAGTTAGCAGTCCAACACATCCCCCAGTCTACCATCAGGGTTCCTATTGCTCAAAGCTTCTTAAACTGCCCCCCCTGTGGAGTTGTGTATCTGAATGTGGTGGTGGTGAAAAATTGGACAACAGTAAAAGGTTGAACGGGCAAAAGACCACAAATAAATTCAAAGTCAAGTGTACGAGGAATCGCTGGTGTTTGGGCAGTGCTGGCCCATGGTGTAAATTTCTTGGGCAACATGGGTTGTGTGGGACCCATGCACTGTGTGCAGGTCCTTTCTCTGGCAAGATGAACTCATGGCTTCTGGGAGGATCAGGCCTGCTCGTCTGTAGTCCTCTCCTCTGGCCCACTCCTTTTCTAAAGCCAGGCTGAGCAGTCAGCCACAGCGGGGAGGGGGGGACTTGAGCAGCTTGACCAGGCCTTTTCCACTGTAGACTCAAACCACTCCTCCCCAGGCCTATCGGGGTGCCCATTATCCACCTGTGATCCATTCATTGCAGTCTTTCATTCCTCCCTCGTTTATCCCTAAACATTGATTGTATCTCTGCAGCAATGGGCCTGAGCACCAATGACACAGAAAGATGAAGGGGACACAGGTCTGGGCTGCCCACTGAGACAGTGCCCCATAGCATAACTGACAATCTCAAATCAAGACCGATATCGGAGTGTGGACATGACCACTTGTGGAACATATCTTATTGAAATGTAAACAGACTTCCTCCTGGCCACATAAATAAAACGGGAAAAAAAACACAAAACAACTGGTGGCCACTGAGTGGACTCTGACCTCAGGTGGTCGGAGCGGACCTGTGCTGAGGGGAGAATGTAAGGATGAGGGAGGTGTTCCTGGTGAGTGGTTTAAATGGTTGTGTACAGAGTTGACGGTCTGAAATTCAAGCCCCTCATTTAGTTCACAATTAAGAAACAAAACAAAACAAATTTTGTGGAACAGACAAGTATAAAAACTTTGTGAATCTTGAATCCACAAAACATTCCCATACAGTTTGGGCCACTGTAAGGGAAGGCACTTTGAGAGCTACCAGCTGTCTGCTTTCCAGAAGGCGAGAGTGACATACAGAGGGGTCAAGGCACTTGCTGGTGGCCAGACAGCAAGGACAGAATACGCTCATTCTTGATCTCGGTTCACCTCTATTCTTCAGTATTGCCGATCACAGCCATGCCAACAGGGGCTGGCGCCTATTTCCTCATCATTTGAAGAAAAATCAGTGTTGAGGTGCAGCTCTTCTGAGCAGCAGCTCTTCTGAGCAGCTTTCGTGGCTCAGTGACTAAGCATGCAGCTGATAACCAAAAGGACAGTGGTTTGAGCCCACTGGCTGCTTTGTGGGAGCAAGATGTAGCAGTTTGCTTCCATCAAGAAAGAAGCCTTGGAAACCCAATGGGACCCTTCTACTCTGTCCTACTGGGTCCATGAGTTAGAATCCATTTGAGGGCTATCGGTAGCCTCACGGGTGACATGTTGGGGTGCTAACTTCAAGGTTAGTAGTTCAAAACCACCAGCCTCTCCAAGGGAGAAAGATGAGGTTTTCTACTCCTATAAAGGGTTATAGTCTTGGCAAACCAGAGGGGCCGTTCTACTCTGTTCTGTAGGGTCACTATGAGTCAGAATGGCGTCAATGGTAGTTATGTTTTGCGAGCACCCAGAGCATATGGGTTCTGAGATTGCAGAATAAATCCTGCATCAGCCGGGAGCAAGCATGGATGTGAGTGGGTCTTCAGCCGCTGCCAGGAAGGATCCCTTCCTTTAATCCGTGACTATTTACCTGGTTGTGTTTTTTAGTCCCAGTCTCTGGGCAGACAGCGATGAACAACAGTCTCTGCTCTCTTGAAACTTACCTGCTAGCCAAACTCAGCACCTCTCAAAGACCCCGAGGTCAACGTCCGGTTTAGGCATACAGTGAACACATTGCTGATTGCCATCAAACTGCCCCCTCCCCATGGGCATCCCCACACCTGGCCCTGCACATTCCCAGGATAGATTTCATAGGCTTTTCATTGGTTGATTTTTCTGGAGCAGATTGCCAGGCCTTTATTCCTAATGCATCTTAATTGGCAAGCTCCCCTGAAACCTGTTCAGCATCAGAGCAACATGCCAGCCTCCCACCGGCAGGTGAGTGGAGTCTATGCAGGAAGTGCCTCGACTGGGACTCCAGCGGGAGCATCCGACATGGAAGGCAAGCATTCATCTGTTTAAAAGCGCTTTGTAATAAGGATGAACAGGAGACTGCTTTGGTTTGAACAGAGTCCTGATCCCACTAGAGAGGCAGGCAGCAGCCTGCTAGATAACTCAGTGTTTTCAAAGAAAGCCTGGGACTGGCCTCGTTTAAATTCAAGTTGTATTGAGAGTTGTGAATTCAGACTCTGTTTTCTGCCCAGGTCTCTGGATTAGGGAGCCTGGAGTTTGAGTCTCTCCTGGGGTGGTTGGTGGGGGCGGGGGGGGGCGGGGATGATGAGAGTTCAATTAACCCCTGAGGAGATGCAAGAGTTCAGAATGTTGGACACACGCACACATGCACTCCCTCCCTTCCTCCCTCCCTCTTTCTCTTTAGGAGATGGAAAATTTTTGCCACATCAGATTCCCAAAGCTTCTAAATTTACGTCTTCTGAATGGGGGGAAATTGAGGCTTCTGTTTGTCATGAGCAGGCGGGCTCTTTGCAGGATCTGGGCTGCTGAGACCAACAGAGACACACTCCAGAATAACAGCCTGAGGGGACAGCATCCTGCTAGCAGGCTGAAGCGTCCTGTCTGCTGAGAGGCAGGGGCAGGGGGAGTCTTGTTTGGAGTCTGAGGCAGGGTCGGAGGAGGACTTGCCAGCACTCTGTGCTGAGCGGAGGAGCTGTCCCTCCAAGCAGCTATGAGAAATGTCTGTCCCGTGAGCACGGAGTGCGTGGGTGGGCCCAGGAGTCCTGTACCTGGCTCCCAACAGGAAGGTTGGCAGTGGGAGTCCACCCCGAGGCTTCTGGGAAGAAATACCCTGTGATCTACTTTTGACCAATTAGGTGTCGAAGTCTTACAGAGCACCAGGGGTGTCACTGGTGGGATGCCGGGGTTCCGGACCCCACGGGGTCACACTGTCTGAAAGAGTGGTACCAACAGGACCCCAGGGCCTATAGCAGCTGTCCACCAAGGAGTTGCGTCCCCTGCCAGTCAGGATGCAGGCGCTGGCCACTCGGTGGAGGAGAGGACGTCCACCGAGGTCAGTGGGAGTGGGGCACAGATGTGGGCAGCAACCCCAGGGGCTTGGTGGGCTGGGCAGAACTACTCACCCACAGCAGGTGGGAGGGCTCTGCTGCCCCATCCCACCCACCCTCTGGCTGTGCGTGTGACACATGAGCTCCTGAACTGGGTGCTCCCAACCGTGGTGAAGCCAACGTGGAGCTGGGTTCTTGTCTGACCCCTTGGCCACCGTGAATCAGAAACCACATGGTGACAAGGTCTCTTTTGTCTCCCTCTCTCCATCTTTGTCTTCCTTCTCCGCTTCCTACACCGACTTTCTTCAACCCTCAAACAAATGAGTTGTGTTCAGATCCTGCTCTTTGGGTGGGCTTCTCAGGGGATTCACATGAAGACAGATGGTAAAGTTAATCCTTCCCTTGCCTCTCTGCCTCCCGCCCCAGTCAGTGAGCTGTGATGGCAGGAGACAGGGGATCCGGTGCCGGTGCCCTGAGATGTTGCCCTTCTCAGGCAGGTGAGATGACACTCCTGGGACACAGTCTACAGCCAATCACCAGATGTCCCCAAGCTATTAGCACACATCCCAGTGTTGGTGGATGCTCCATAAAGCATGAAAAGAGAGGCTCATGATGAGATTCACCCCGGCACCATCGGACCATGTTATTTTCACAACTCCCTTCTCAGAAGAAGGCAGCCTGAAGTATCTCTTAGCACAGCAAGACTCCATTCCAACCCAGTATATTCATTTAAAGTGTGTGCCAAGCTTGGTGACAGATGCCGAGATACGAATGACCAGACACGGCCAGAGTGCTCCTTAGTGGCAAGGATGTCAAGACTTCGTCTTTGGACGTGCTGTCTGGTGAGACCAGTCCCTGAAGGAGGACGCGTCTCCTGCTTGGTAAAGTGGAAGGGCAGTGAAAGAGAGGCAGAGTGGGTTCAAACACAGCATCACCAGGATAGCACAGGACTGGGCAGTGCACAGGATCACCGTGGGTCAGAATCAGCTTGCTGGCATTTACAACAGCTGCAAAGAATACATGCTCTGAAAGATCAGACCTTTCATGGATGATGTGCCTCCTACTTCACAGACAATGAAGGAAGCAGTTGGTTGAAATGAATTCGCTTTTCCATCCCGTGTCTGCTGGGCTACCTGCTCTGGACCCACCAGGGCTGGGCGAGTGCCTTTATGGGTGAAATGTGTCTGCTCCTATCTCAGGGCCACTCCTAAGAGTGTATCTTGAGGCTTGCGCATCCAACCGCCAGCTTGACCTTGCTGTGCACACGTTTGATGACCATCTCAAGTTTACAAAGATTGGAATGACATTCAGTTTTCCACCCCAAGCCTGCTCCTCCCCAGTGCTCCCTCATGTCAGTAAATTGGACCATCCCCTGTCCCCATGTCAGTTCTAACTCATGGTGATTCTGCTCCCTAAGGCTCCTGTTGACTGATTTTTCATGGCTCATCACCAGGCCTTTCTTCCGAGGTACCTTGGGGTGCACTTGGACCAGGGCTCTGAACCAGTGCATCCTAAAGCAACTGCCGTCGCAGGAAGCTCACGGCCATCGAGTCAGTGCTGGCTCATAGTGACTCTCCCGTGGGTTCTGAGACCACACTTGTTTGAGTAGAAAGCCCAGTCTTTCTCCTGAGGAGCTGCTGCTGGGTTTCTCTGCTGGCCATGTGGACCACAGCCCAGTGCGTGACCACTACGTCACCAGGAGTGGACATAACCTTTCTATCAGTTTCCCTACATCTACTCTTGCCCTCTATTGTAATCCATTCCCCAGGGAACACCCAAAACCATCTTTAAAATGTGAACTAGATCCTGCCCACCCCCTCAGCTGAAAGCTCCTGAGTGGGGACCCCCCCACTACTTGGGATGGAATCTGGGTATCTGAGCCCAGCCTGCAGAGGCCCCTGTGGCCAGCAGTTGCTTCTCTTCTCCCCAAACCTCTTTGCCACCATCTTCCCCAGGCTACTCTGGGATACTTTGGATTTGTGTGTGTGTGTGTGTGTGTGTGTGTGTGTGTGTGTGTGTGTGTGAAATAGGCCAAGCCCCTCCTTCTGCAAGGGTCTTTGCAGGACCTGCTTCCTGTGGAGTTTTCCTCCTTGACCGCTGAGAGGGCCATGTCAATGTGTCCTCGAACCCTCACTCCAGCCGCTCACGCTCCCAGCGCCCTCCTTCCCTGCACTATGCCTGCCATTCTTGGGAGAAGGACAGTCTCTTTATCTATTCATTTACTAAGTAAAAACTAAAAAAATTAATTGGCAGCAGACACTCAAATGAAGTTTCCATGAGGTTGAGGGAACCGAGCGGTTTTTTCAGAGGAGGAACTTAATGAGGGAAGTAAAATGCTGTACAAAGACTGAAGCTAATGATCATGCCGATGATGTTGCCGATCATGGCAGTGATAACTAACGTTGATTATGATGATGAGCCTGGCAGAGGACCAGGTATTTTGCATAAAACGCCATTAGCGTGAACTTGATTCTGACTCGTAGTGACCGTGCAATCTTTACAGGACACCTGCTGTCTCTTCCTCCCGTGGAGGGGCTGGTGATGTCTTGGTTAGCAGCTGAACACTTAACCAGTGTACCTTCAGGACACATATTGTCCTATTTAATTCTGACAGCGGCTCTATTGGCAAGGAATACTATTTGAAGATGAATGTGTTAATCTGGGTAGACTAGAGAAACAAATTTTATGGACACTCATGTGTATGAGAAAAAGCATTATATACAAGAGCAATTGAATATATATATTTAAATTATTTTATTAGGGGCTCATGCAACTCTTATCACAATCCATACATACATCAAATGTGTAAAGCACATTTGCACATTCATTGAGCTCATCATTCTCAAAACATTTGCTCTCTACCTAAGACCCTAGCATCAGCTTCTCTTTTTTATCCCTCCCTCCTCGCTTGAACCCTTGATAATTTATAAATTATTATTTTGTCATATCTAGAGCAATTGAATATTAGTCCGTATGTCCGATACCAGTGTATGAAGTCTTCTTTAGACTCACAAGACACATGCAATGATGCCGAATGCAGGAAGATCACAGGCAAGTGGGTGGGGAGTCTTGTGGATCCAGTGGCATTATAAGCATCTCGGCCCTGGCAAGGAGGGGTCTCCACGTGGATTCTTCAGCTTCCTGGACACTGGCTGCATCAGGGTAGCTCGTGTGGCTTCTCTTCAGAAATGCCTCACAGGGAGTGAGCAGAGAGAAAGGGCATGTCTCTTGCCTGCAGGGCGGAAATACAAGGAATTCCCAGAATCCTCAGGAGAAGGCAATGTCCACACAGGCCTCATTGGCTATTACCTGATTGACAGGCTAGACTCCACCCTTTCACTCTTAACCCCCAAATTGACACCAGATTATGTACCAAAGTGGGAAAGCTAAGGACCAGCGCAGTCCCTGGTTCCTGGCCAGGGACATGTGCTCCATGAATGAATGACTTTACCCAAGTGCTGGGGGTTAGTCAATACTAGACTTGAAAGTCCTACCTAAGTCAGTCTGAGTGGCTGCAAACCCACTGCTATTGCGTCGGCCCTGACTCACAGTGATCCACAGCTCAGCTTTGTGACCACAGGGCTAGCTTTCCTCAGCATAATGAGGACTGACGCACCCAACTAGTTCTTGACACATCGAGAAAGGGCATGGAATATAGGCTAAATGATTTCTTACCATTTATTTAAAAACATGATAAAGAAAAGTTATTTTTAGGCCCTACACCAGTATCTGAGGAGCCCTAGTGGCATCGTGGGTTGTGTGCCGGGCTGCCAACTGTACGGTCGGCAATTCAAACCCACGGGCGGCTCTGCTGGAGGAAGGCGAGGCGGTCTACTCCTGTGAAGAGTTAGTGTCGGAAACCAGGGGCAGCTCGACCCTGTCCTATAGGGGCACCCTGAGTTTGTGTTGACTAGATGGCAGTGAGTTTGGTTTGGAAACCAGTGTTTCCCAAAGTGGGTAGTACCGCTTTGGAAACCTTTCCCTAACGCTTTTTCTATTTTGAACTGTACCAACTTCATGACAAAGGATAACTGAGTTCCAGAAGCCCAGACTGAGCCACTTCCTCCTGAGAATACTCAGAGGGATGAGCCCGCTGTCCACCGCTGGGAGACCAGTGACCATGGTCTTTGTGGGCTCCGGGAGGGTGATGGTGGACACGCCTCTGAAGCCAGTTTCCGCATTGAACAAGCTCATAGAGGCCCGCGTGTCAGTCCTTCACCAAATATGCTGGGCTTGGGTTTCTTCTGTCGTGACATGTGGATTAGCACCTGCCATATGCTTGACACTTGTAGGCAATTTGAGGCTCCACAAAATGTCCAGGATGGAGTGACTTTCCTGGCTGAGTTCCCAGTCTCATCGAGCTGAGGAAACATCAACTGTGCAGCAAAGATGGTGAGACCCAGAACTCCGTAGGCCTGCTGGCTTCTCCTGGATCTCTCTCAAGGTTTACCCATGTATCCATCCCCCTCAACTGGGGGAAAATACTAGAATCTTCCTTTGCTGATAGGTTTCTGCCTTCCCGGGTTCCGGTGTTCCCCAGGCCATGGCTGTTGAGTTGATTCTGACACCTGGTGACCCAAGGTGTCACCGAGAACTACTCCATCACGTGGACTTGACGGTCATCTTTCCGGAAACAGATACCCATTCTCCTGTATCACCATTGGGTGGGTCCGGCTTGCTGACCTCTAGGTTCATGGTTGAGTGGAAAGCATTTGCTCCAGCCAAGGACTAAAAGCAACATAGACCTGTGGGTAACTGGAAAGTCACCAATGCAGGGGTCAGATGTGGAAGACCCAGAACAGCTAAGACTTGTTACTCATGGGCAGGGATGCACAGGGACTGGTGGAGAGGAAAAGGGTGGGGGATGGTCCAAGCCAAGGCAAGAAGGTGCACAGATGTAAGATTTGCGCATGAGAGAAGGTGCACAGATGTAAGATTTGCACATGAGAGAGAGACAGGGCCAATTACCGGGGAGAGAGTGAAAAGGGTTTAGGGAAGTGGCAGCTGTCAGCAGAGGACGCGAGATGAGGCTTTTCAAGGGGAGCGATCTGGGGCTGGGGAGCCCCACAGTGATATGGAACGAATGCACCATTTCCCACATATAACACTCCCAAGAGTGTAAACAGCCCACCCATCACAGGGGAAACCAACACGTAACCAGATGTATGATTTGCATGAAGACACGGTGTCTGTAAGGAGCAGCCATGCAGTAGTGAGCGGTGGGATACCTAGGAGCAAAGCAGGGTCAAGCAGATTTTATTAAGTGTCAGCCTTCCATAGTCCACCTGCACTTTAATTATGCCGTGTTTAAAGATTACGTCTATCACTGTTTACTTAATTCCCCCCCTGTAAATTGAGTCTACTTCCCAAAACTTAAATACATTTAGCTCTTCCCTAAGCAACCTCTCCCACTATTTACTTATTATTTTTCTTTGAATCGACCCCTATTTAAGAAAAGACAGCTTTGCCTCAAGCAACAATACCTGAGGCATCGAGGGGATTCTGTGATATTTTCCTTCGCGCACATGAAAATAAACTCTCTGCCGTTAAAAAGCAGACAAACAAAACCCTTTCAACCGCGTGTCACCTCGCGTCACTGTATGTACCACTTGTCATTTTTGTGTACACGTTCGGGGCACTGTGACAGCTGTCTGGTGTGACCTAGTTGTTAGATACTTAGTATCTACAAGCCACTGTGCCAGAGGGGATGAACAGATGACGGACACAGTCGTTGCTGTGCACATATTTGGGAGCCTGGCACCCATAAAAAGGGGAACTGTAGGTTCGATGAGACTGATCCAAGCTGCATGGCACAGGTGTTAAGGATGATGGCCTCTGACATCTGCTGTGCCCATTGCAGAGCCAGGACTGGGCAAGCTCTCCCCAAGTTCAGCAAGTGTTCACCAGCCACTCTATGATGCTTCTGCGATGATGAAGGAGTTGTGGTCGCTATTTGGCTGACACTGACTCCTGACCACTCCAAACACAAAAGAAGGCAACATGGCTCTGCCCTGTACCACCTTGTGAGTGTTGGTGTTGTGCTTCAGCCCATTGCTGTAGTTGGAGCGCTGTGCTTCCATCCATTGCTTGCTGCCGTTGGAGTGTCTTTCAATCTAGAAGGAGCCTGGTTGCTTAGTGGGTTATGCATTGGGCTGTTAAGCACAAGGTCAGCAGTTTGAATCCACCAGCCACTCCTGGGGATAAAGAGGAAACTTCCTGCTTGCTCCCATAAAGGTTTTCAGTATTGAAAACCCAAAGGGGCAGTTCTACTCTGCCCTATAGCATGGCTGTGAGTTGGAATCGACTTGAGGGCAGTGGGCTTACTGTTTTATCTTTCTAATCTTAGGTAAGATTCTGTCTTGATTCATAGGGTTTCCATTAGATAAAAATTGGAAGCGGCTTGCCAGACCTTTCTCCCCAGTTGGTTTTGGTCTGAAAGCTCTGCTACAACCTATGTACCATGGGTGACCCTGATGGAGTTTGAAAAACCATGGCCCTATTTTTTTCTGCAGCCTGTCAATACACATGACAAGGCACTGACAGACAGGTGGTGGGTACAGTGTGTAACGAGAGAGAACCCAGAAACTTCATCGTTGCCTGACAGCTGTGCCAGTAGGATTGATTACTCTTGTTGCCCATGATGCCCAAGGTCTGGGCATAGGCCAACTAGGAGGGACAACCTGGGATCTACTTCCCCAAATTAGTCAATAACAGTCCTATGAATCGCAACAGGGGATTGTTCACACAGTACTCGAAGATGAGCCCCCTTGCGTTGGAATGCTTTCCAAAGACACCGTGGTCCCAACAATGGCTCCTAGCTCTCCAGTGATCTCCAAGGTGGTGGAGAACTGGGCAATGCTTCATTCTATCACCATGAGTTGGAGTAGACTCAATAGAACTAATGTGTTAGTCTGGGTTGACTAGAGAAACAAATCCAGAGACAACTCATATATGTGTGTAAGAGAGAACTTTATATCAAGAAGTAATTATGCATCAATAAGGCATTCCAGTCCAGTCTAGATCAAGTCCATACGTCTGATATTAACCTTTGAATTTCTCTCCAGACTCACGCAGCACATGCAATGATGCCAAATGCAGGAAGATTACAGGCCGGTGGGTGGAGCGTTCTGTGGATCCAGTGGCAGTGGACACATGACCAGGATTCTGGCTGCCACCAGCGTGGCTCCATGTGACTTGTCAACAGGAATGAGAAGCAGAGAGAATGTCTCACCTTGAGGGAGGAAGAGAGGAAACTCCCAGAATCCTCATGAGAAGCCCGCACCCACAAGGAGGCATCCCTCAGGCTGTGTCCTTTAACCTGTTTATCAAGTTGACATGAAATTATGTCACTACCACAAGTAGCAATAACAAAAATACTCTAATCTCCCTTAGGGCCCAGAATTGTCAGTGGCAATGGGTTTTAAACCAGAAGCCCAGGATGATGGTGGGAGGCAGGGAGGGAGAAAGGCAGGAGAGATGGATGTAGGGGGGCAGTTCTCCTCTGTCCTAGAGGGTCACTATGAGTGGGAATCAATGGGTGGCATTGGTTTGTTTGCTCGCTTCAGGGGGATATGCTGGGGGGAGTCCCTTGGTGGTATAAGCAGTTCATGCTGCTAACACATTTGCCTCAGGAGAAAGGCCTGGTGATCTCCATCTGAGAACTCAGCCTCTGGAGACCCCGTGGGACACAGTTCCACTCCGACACACATGGGACCGCCCTGAGTCACAGCCGACTCAATGGTGAAGCATCAGACGTGATAGGCTCCTTCTGTTCCAATGCCTTGCTTCCCACCTAAAAGGCTTTCACCCTCAGGGGCTGTGGATGCAATTCGCCTTCACACAAACAGGAGTCTCTTGTGAGTGTGTTTGTCCAGAGCAGCGCAGCATCTGGTTTCTGATCTTCACAGCTCAGCTCAGGGAAGGGTGGCCCTCCGAGGCTGGTGGCACCAGCTGCTGGACAATGTCCCAGAGAACCTTCTAAATGTACGAGCCTTCAAATGCACCCGTGTCTGTCGTCTGTGCTTTTCCAGTCTCTGTTCTCTCATCTAATTATGTTTCTGTCCCGGAAGCGCCTGGGAAGAAATGCACCCATGCTAATAGCAATGAATGGGGTACAGGGACTCTTGGGAGTCTCTCTGGGCAGGGAGCGGAGGTGGAATTCTTCTACTGGAACTTTTCTGTGGGGACCATGACTCACTGGCCTTCATCCTCCTCCCATGCAGGGATTAGTTGAATTCCAGGAGACAGCTGCAAGTCTGTGGTGCATCTAATGGGAGAAGGTACTTGAAGTAGTTAGTTTATTGTGCCAACCTGGCAGATAAACATATGGGGTTAATTGAAGGGCGGTGGGATAAATGGCTTAGTGAACCTCACCTTTCAAGTTTCTCAGGTCTCTTGCTTTGTGATGGTCGGACCAGGGTGCAGCTGCCTTAGCAGTTCCCTGCTTCAGTTTGCAAGGCTGACTTCCTGCCAGACATTCCCAAGGAGAATCCTCATGGACCTACCCCGATGCAGCCCTGGGTGCTGGAGCAGCCGTATGGAGACCCCTGCTAGTGCTGAGATGCTTACACGTTCACTGACTCGGCTTTCCTCCTGCAGTCAGCATTGCGTCTTTTGTGAGATGGAGGAGGACTTTGTGGATTGGTGTCAGACATATGGGTTAATGTTGGACTTGTGGGCTTGGGCAGCACTGGGCTGGGATGTTTTCTTGATGTGCACTTACCCTTTATATAAAGCTCTCTCTTACACAGGAGTTTCTGTGGATTTGTTTCTCTAGAGGACCCCGACTGGCACAGCAAGGCTGTTGAGTAGGTCATTGTTCCTTGTTATCGGGGCACTGGCTCCTAGCAGATCGACACCCAAAGTGTGCCCTGGGGTGGATGCTCACTGCTTCTGAATTGGCACCTTGTATTTCATGGTCCTGAGTGCCTCCCATGTACAAATAGTGTCTGCTCAAAGGTGGATTTCTAGGTGGACAACTCTTGGAATCTATATTTGGTTCTCCATTTTTCCAAAGCTGCAGGCACCTTCAGGGTTTTTATTCTTTAAAGAGATGAATGGATGCGATCGGTATGGTCCCAGGATAGGTATTTCACTTTCATGCTTTTTCTATTGCTTTAATTTTTCTCTTGTTTGAAATGTCCTCTGTAAATGTCAGGAGCCCTGATGGTACATCGTGTACCCATCAGGTTGCAATCCACGTGGCCCACGGTTCAAAATCACCAGCCGCTGCTCAAGAGAAAGATGACACTTTCCATTCCCAAAGTTACAGTCTCAGAAACCCAGAGAGGAGCCCTGTGAGTCAGCATCGACTCGATGGCTGTGAGTGGGTTTTTGAGCTTTTGTAAACGATAGAGCCCTTTATCACAATGTCCTTAGGCCATTCATTTGTGTGCACACAGATTCTTTTGGCAAATACCTATCTGTGGTCTGCAGGTCCCCAGGCTCTGCGCAAGACTCCAGGAAGTAAGGATAAGAGCAGCGTTTTGTAGTTTTGTTTTCTTTCTTCTTTTCAACCAGGCAGCGTTTGTTTCCCTCTGTTGTCCTTGGGGTTGTGATGAGCCATGGCCCTCCCATCTCACCAGAAGCAAGTTAACTTAAGAATAACTACAACAATAAACTTTCCCCAAGAGAAAAGTGTATCGTGCTACACTGATTCTAAGATGCATTTTTAAAATGATTTCACTATTTCTGAAATAAAGACGTCTTGGACAACCAGTGACATGTCCTAGGGTTTAACTGGCCATTTTCTTCTCCCTCCCTCCCCCAGCCCCCTGACTTCAAGTCAATTCCAACTCATAGTGACTCGAAAGAGGGTTTCCGAGGCTGTAAAGCTTTACAGGAGCACTTTTTTGTTTGTTTTTTAATCATTTTACTGGGGGCTTGTTTAGCTCTTATCACCATCCATCCCTCCCTCCCTCCCTCCATCCATCCATCCATCCATCCATCCATCCATCCATCCATCCATCCATCCATCCATCCATCCATTGTGTCAAGCACGTTTGTATACATATGCTGCATCATCAGTTAAAAACATTTTCTTTCTACTTGAACTCTTGGTATCAGCTACAGGAGCAAACTCTATGTCCAGCCATGTGATGTTCCTGATGCCCGCTATAGGAAGAGTCCAGAAAATAGGCTCAGAATTCAAAATCAGGGTCATGGGACATTGCGTTGATAGAACTTCTCTGGGGTTATAGACTGGAGTGGGCCGGGAGGGGGCAGAAGCCCAGCAGACTCAGGGAGGTGCTTGGTCATCTGGGGAGTGAAGTGCTGAGGCTCAAAGAATATGTTACTCTCCTCTAGTCAGACCCCCAAACAGGCAGAAATGCTGTTGGAGCCCAAATTCCAGAACTCCATGATGGGACACTGTAATACAGGCTGTGAGCCCAAGAGGAGATTGCAGTAGAGATGACCTAAGTGTCTATAGTTGGGAGCTGATGACATTTCTAATTACATGCCTGAAATATGTGGGGGATGTTCTGCTGCCAGTGGGTTCCCTTCAGATTTGATCCCTTGTGCTTACGGTGTGTTGGATCATTATTTAAAACCACGATATTATTTACCTCGAGCTATGAATAGCCAGAAAGTACTTACAAGTTACAAGAATAAGTCCAAGCTTTCAAGTGGGTTTGGGTGGCTATATTAAGGTAGCTGTTAACCACAAACCCAGGAACTGGTACGAATTCTAAGTTTCTCACTTAAGCCTGTTGCTAATGTCTTCTTAGGAGGGTGGCAAATGATGTGGGTTTTTGTTAGCTAGGGGAAGTAGCACCACGGAATGGGCGTAACTATTGTCTTTCTAATGATGCCCTCAACTTGACCCCTTTCATCCTTGTCATCGTGACCTTTGTCATCAGTCAGCATTTTGTAAACACCGACTTGTTGCCTTAGACACAGTGCCACACGAAAATGGCTTTTCAAAATGTTGCTTCCCCTGTCTTTTGTAGCTTCGACTATAAAAACATACAGATTAGGGAGCCCAAGAAATACATTGAATAAGGATATTCCACATTAAAATAGTAAGTGTACAATAAGACAGTTACAGTCTATGTAAAAGTCACAAGGGGCCTTGTGTAATTGATTTATGAGCCATGCTGTTAGTTCCGACTCATCACAATCAGATGCACAACAGCGTGGAACCCTGCCTGGTCCTGCACCATCCTCACAGTCCTTCCCAGAGTTGAGCCCATCGCTGCAGCCAAATCCCATCTTCTTGAGGTCTTTCTCATTTTCTCTGAGCCTCCATGTTACCATGTATGATGGCTTCTTCAGGGCCTGGTCCCTCCTGATCACGTGCCCCACGTACATCAGACAAAGTCTTGCCAGCCTAGCTTCCATGGAGCATTCTGGCGGTCCTTTCTCGGCGTTAGGCTGGGTTGGCTAGAGAAACCCAGCCAGTGACACTAATACAGGTATAAGAAGAACTTTACATCAAGAAAGCATCCCAGCTCAGTTCAACTTAAGTCCATGGATCTAATGCTAGCCGGGGCCTCTTCAGATTCATGGAGCTGATGTCCCAGAAAGGTGAACCAGTGCATGCGGAGTCACAGGGATTCAAAGTTGGTGGAAATGTGGTAGAACACCGGCAGCTCTTAAGGCCCCCCTTGGAGGCAGATGTGAGCTCCAGCAAGCAGGAAGGTGGAGTGTAAAGGCAAAGAGAGAGAGAGAGAGAGAGAGAGAGAGATCCTACTTTTGCTTTCTCAGAGGGCCACATCCCAAATGAGTTGTCATCAGGCTACTACCTGAGTAACGAGTTGGACCCATTCTTATCTCCCTATAGGTATCAAGTTGACATAAACCTCTCACCTCCTCCAAGGCAAACTTGTTCCTTCTACGGGCAGTCCATGTGATAGTTCATATTCATTATCAACACGGTAATTCAAGGACGTCAGTTTTTCTTTGGTCTTCCTTATTCACTGCCCAGCATTCACACACATGGCATAGGAAGCAACGTTATCAGTTCATCCGAGAGGGGGGCACTTAGGACAATATACCGGAGAAGCTGCATAGTACATTTAAGTATGGACCAAGGTCAATTGGTGTAACAGTCCACAAAGACAATGTTCCACATCTTACTTTAGTGATTATGGACGGGGTCTTAAAAGCCTGTGAGCAGCCTTGTAAGGTTCAGCTATTGGTCTTTCCGGTCTGGAGAAAAGAAGGATGATGAAAATTAAAAAAGCCTGCAAACAATTAGTCTAATTGACTGATGGACCCCATGCACATCAATCTTCATGAGCCTGAGACAAGAAGAAGCAGATGGTACCTGGCTATCTTTGCCCCTGCTCTGAACAGGATCACATTAGAAGGCTCTGCATAGATTGAAAGTAAAGGGTTGAAAACATTTCACATCATAAAAAAGACCAGGCTTCCTGATTGAATAAAGGGGTTGGTAGGATCTCTGAGACGATAGGCTTCAGTCCCTCTTCATCTCCAGAAATGAGGTCGCTCTCGTGGTTCATTTTGAAACTGTGGTTGTTCGGTGCATTGAGTTAGTTCTGACTCATAGCGACCTTGTGCACCGCAGGACAGGACACCGCCCGGGCTCCTGTCATCCTCATGATTATTGTTGCAGCCACGCATTAGGATTATCAATCATTTGAGATAAAAAGGCGGCATTTGCCCACAGGCAAAGTTCAGAAGGGTTAGGAAAGAAGCAGGACCAGAAACAGAAGCACAGAGAAGAAGTGGGCGATGTGCTGTTCTGTTCATGATGTGTGCTCGTCCTTAGTGCATGCCGGGGTGGGAGGTGATGCTGGATGGGACGGTGAAAGCTGTGTGCTGACTTGGCCGGGCAGTGACTCTGCATGAGGGGGTGGTTATGTAAAGATGCAGTTAGGCAGTACGGAATGATGTAGTCTTCTCCCATTTTATAATCTGATCTGCTGTGTTCACTCTCCATTTTTGCATAATACCTATTTGGACATAGGTATTGGTCTTGGGAGCTAGCCATGTTGCTAAGTGAGGAAGGGGTGTCTATGTGTAACCCAGTTTTGCCAATCTCACTGTTCACGGGTGTGCCTCTCTTCACAGCAATGCTAGAGTTGCTACCCTCAATCAGACGGGAATGTTTCCATTTCCATTCACACCACTTCTCCCCCACCCCCCTCTCTCTTGGCAACCATGAAGAAGCCCTGGCACATTATTCTTACTATTATTTCTTTATTTTAGGCCTTTCTTCTTAGTGAGATCATACAATATTTGTCCTTTCGCGTTGAATGCATTTTGTTTAGCGTCATGTCTTCAAGCTCCATCCGTATTATAGCCAGTATTAAGAACTTACTTCTACTAGCTGAGAAGTACATCATGGTGTACATGCACCGCATTTTGGACACCCATTCATCCGGTGATGGCCATTTACACAGTTGTGAAGATGCCGCAGTGGACATTAGTGCCTACGCCTCTCTGTGTTTGGGTCTCTTTTGGAGCCCTTGTTTCCAAGACTTGGGTGTACACCTATGCGTGGGTTTGCTGGGTTATAGGGTAGTTCTGTTGTTAATTTTTGAGAAAACACCGCAGTGTTTGCCAGAGTTTTCCATTCCCATCAGCAATGCACTGAAATAAGGATTCCAATTTCCTCACCTCTTTTGCCAACATCTGTTATAGTCTGTTAGTATAATTGTTAAAAAATTCATAGCCAGTCTAGTGGGAGTGAGACGGTATCTCATTGTGGTTTCGGTTTGAATCTCTCTGAAGGTTAATAGATTTGAATATCTTTTCAATAGGGTTTTCATTGGCTCATTTTTGGCTACTGTCATACTTCCTAGTCCCAGTCTGGAAGCTCCATTGAAACCTATTCAGCATCACAGGTGGTGGTAGATACACATGAGACATATTGGCTGGAAATAAAATCTGAGTCTCCTCTAGGGAAGGTGATAACTCTACTACAAAATCACCAGTGAACCTTTGGTGGTTTTGAACCGCTGGCCTTGCAGTTAGTAGCCCAACACTACCAGAGCTCCCTCTTATCCTGTAGACATGGACTTTAGATTCCACCTGGGAGAGTCACAATACATAAGTAAATATGTACATCATGTCATTTTGGTGAGTGATACATTACTGTGAAGAAAGAATAGACAGTGACCAGGAAGGGAGATGGTCTCATTGCAATGGGACAGTGGGGAGTGTCAAGGAGCCTCTTAACCTACAATGGTTAAGATCTCAACTGCTAACCCCCAGCTGCTCCGTGGGAGAGACGACCTGCAGATCTGCTCCTGTCAAGATGACCAATGCTAAACCCATTACCATCTCTCTCGCCAGTGTGGACTCACAGTGACCTCATGAGACAGAACCGCCCCACAGTGTTTCCAAGGCTGCAATCTTCACGGAAGCAGAAACATAAATATATCACATCTCTCTTCCATGGAGCAGCTGGTGGGTGAGGTGCAGAGGTGAGCTCTTAACCACGGTGTCACCGAGGCTTCTTCCCCATGAAGATGACCCAAGCCAAACCAGCCCACTGCCATGGAATCCATGCCAATTCACAGTGACCCTCTGTAGGCTTCCCAAGTCTGCGCATCTTTATCGGAGCAGACAGCCTCCTCTTTCTATCCATGGAGCAAAAAGGAAGCTTGAACTGCTGACCTTGCAATTCCCAACCCACCAGCTAGGAAACCCTTGGGGCAGTTGTACTCTGTCCTAAAGGGTCAGCACGGGTTGGGCTCAACTCGATGGTGCACAGCAGCAGGAAAGGCTTCTCCGAGGACGTGACATTTGCACCAAGCTCCAAGTGCCAGGAAGGGGCTGCCTTGCAGGGCTTTGGGCATGAATGCTCCAGACAGAAGGGGCAGCAAGTGTCACATCCCTGAAGTGGACAGGCTAATAGACCAGTGAGGCTGGAGACCATGGAGACAAGAAGCAGAGGCAGGAAGCAGCGGGACCGGGAAGAGGTAAGGAACGGCTGGAAGTGTTCCGTGTAATGGAAATCCTTGGGAGGATTTGAACCAGAGTGAGGTGGTTGTTGCGCACTGTAGGAGGAAGTCCTTCTGCCTGCTGTGTGGCATGGGTGAGGACACTGCTGTGTTGACATGGCAATGGCTCGGTGGTAGGGGGGCCTGTGGAGGGGTGGTACGGCTGTGGTGCGGGTAGAAATCTGACGTTTTGGAGCGCGGGCTGACTGGACTGACGGCTGGACTGACTGGGGGCCAGGATGGAGAGGAACTCCGGATGAGAGGGAGTTTTGAGGTGTGTGTGGGTGAAGGCAAGCTTTCTCTTTAAATCACATTGGGGTTTCGAAGGGAATTGGCTCTCTCGGTGGAAACAGGTCAGGTCTGGTCACAATCATTTAAGTGTGGAAATCATCAGAGAGATGGATAGGAAGTTAAAGGAAAAAGGAGAGGTGTAGGTTTTGTTTTAGAAAGGTGTATTTTCTGTTAGTTGGGCACTCATTTGTTAAAATAAATGGAATCAAATCTAGGCGTAAATTGGCGCTGGGTACACGTTTACTCGGTTAGCATTGAATTTTGCACTCAAAATGCATACCCCTTTAATAGATATTTTTGTTACTGTGGATTTTGCCTTAGAATAGGTGGTGCACTGAATTCGAATGTTGGGGAGAACAGAGGTACTATTCCTCAGGCGCTGGCTGTGTGCCAAGCACTGTGTGAGCTGTTTTGCATGCGTTGTTTTCAGTGGGAATACACCCCGAGATGCTTTCGCAATGACGGAACAGGATCACCCACTCTAAAGACAGAGTTCTAGGTTCAAATCCCAGCTCAGCCTCTTAGTAATGATGTGCTCCTGGGCACATTGACTTGACCATTCCATGAGTTGGCTACTCAGCTGTAAAATGTGTCATGTCAACATGTACCTGAAGGCCATGCTTCATTCCATTGTCTGCAGGGCATCTAAAAACCATCAAAGGTTTACATTTACCATTGAACGCAGGTTTCCCTCGCTACCCATGAAGTCTTTCGTGAGCTGCAATGGAGTAAAGTGAAGAAGCAATTTCCATGTATTTATATGTATATTTTTAAGTGCTCCTAGACCACCCACATAATGTACTAAGTCGGTGGTTCTCAACCTTCCTAATGCCGTGACACTTTCATACAGTTCCTCATGTGGTGGTGCCCTCCCCCCCAACCATAAAATTATTTTCATTGCTACCTCATACCTGTCATTTTGCTACTTTTAAGAATCGGGCGACCCCTGTGAAAGGGCCGTTTGATCCCAAAAGGGGTCACGACCCACAGGTTGAGAACCACTGCAATAAGGCCTCCTTCATTTACCACGTAAGACCTAAAATAACAGTATCACACAGTGTCATAGACACCGGCCAAAGCTTGGGTGGCGTGTTGCTGAGAGACTGAGAGTGTGTCCTTCTGGGGACAGAATGGACTTGGTTGGGGCCCCTCTCTTGCTGGGTGGGTGGGTGGTTGTTGTTAGATGCCATCGGGACAGTCCTGGCCCATAGCGACCCCCGTGCTGTACCATCCTCACAATGGTTCCCAGGCTTGAGCCCATTGTTGCAGCCATGGTGCCCATCCATCTCGTTGGGGCCGTCTTCTCTTTCACCCTGTGGGTTGGCTGCTCTTGTAACCACTCGCTGCAAAGCAGCCACGGCACACTTGTCTCACCTTTTCCTCCGTAAAAGCCAATATCCTCCTTGGATTTCTTTGGGTTAGCGTAAAACAGACACGGATGTGCGTCTTTTGGTAAAAAGCAAAGCTGCCTACAGTGAGCTTTTGAAAAGCAGAGTGTCCCTGCACGTGCAGAGGACTGGAAAACGTCCTTGAGCTTTTGAGTATTCACCATTTCCCGAAGAAACACTCAAAACCCCCAGTGGTTTTCCCACGGCTGCGCTGCCTGCTTGACACACGGCCCCTCGCTAGATGGACTCGTCAGCGGTGTTCTAACAGCAGCGCTTGGTTTTCTTTGGAAAATAATTGTGTTTATTTTTGTCACTGTTAAAGGAGTGTTAGATTGGAGCAGGGTTTCCCGAAGTAGCACTATCACCCCCTGGGGTGCACTAGAACGACCCAGAGAGACCAAAAAAGCATATTTCTACACTTCATCCTGCATTGTGGACTATAATTCAAAAGTTTTTAATTGCCCGGGGGTGCTGAGTATTTTGTTTTTAATATACCATTCCCTTTCCAGAAAAAAAAATCAGATCCCTTCTTTTTAAAAAAATATCATTTTACTGGGGGCTCATACAACTCATCACAATCCATACATACATCAATTGTGTAAAGCACATCTGTACATTAGCTGCCCTCATCATTCTCAAAACATTTGCTTTCCACCCAAGCCCCTGGCATCAGGTCCTCATTTTTATCCCCTCCTTCCCTGCTCCCCTCTCTCTCATGAACCCTTGATAATTTATAAATTATTATTTTGTCATATCTTACATTGTCCGACATCTCCCTTCACTCACTTTTCTGTTGTCTATCCCCCAGGGAGGAGGCTATATGTAGATCCTTGTAATCGGTTTCCACTTTCCATCCATTTTCCCTCCACCTTCCCAGTATTGCCACTCTCACCACTGGTCCTGAAGGGATCATCTGTCCTGGATCCCCTTTGTTTCCAGTTCCTATCTGTACCAGTGTACACCCTCTCGCCTAGCCAGATTAGTAAGGTAGAATTGGCAGATCCCTTCTTCTTATCCATCCCTACCCCACCCCCCAAGATGACAATTAAAAACTTCTAAACTATAGCCCATAATCCAGGATCAGGGGCAAGCCTTTGCTTTTGCGATGAAAAATTTAAAAAAAATTTTTTTTAACAATTTATTGGGGCTGATACAATTCTTTTCACAGTTCATACATATACATACATCAATTGTATAAAGCACATCTGTACAGTCTTTGCCCTAATCATTTTTTTCTCTTTTCTTCTTTTACATTTTATTAGGGACTCAAACAACTCTTACCACAATCCATACATATACATACATCAATTGTATAAAGCACATCCATACATTCCCTGCCCCAATCATTCTCAAGGCATTTGCTCTCCACTTAAGCCCCTTGCATCAGGTCCTCTTTTTTTTCCCTCCCTCCCTCCCCATTCCCCCCTCCCTCATATGCCCTTGCTAATTTATACCTCGTTATTTTGTCATATCTTGCCCTATCCGGAGTCTCCCTTCCCCCCTTCTCTGCTGACCCTCTCCCAGGGAAGAGGTCACATGTGGATCCTTGTAATCAGTTCCCCCTTTCCAACCCACTCACCCTCCACTCTCCCAGCATCGTCCCTCACACCCTTGGTCCTGAAGGTATCATCCACCCTGGATCCCCTGTACCTCCAATCCTCATATGTACCAGTGTACAGCCTCTGTCCTATCCAGCCCTGCAAGGTAGAATTCAGATCATGGTAGTTGGGGGGAGGAAGCATCCAGGATCTGGGGGAAAGCTGTGTTCTTCATCGATACTACCTCACACCCTAATTAACCCATCTCCTCTCCTAAACCCCTCTATGAGGGGATCTCCATTGGCCGACACTTGGGCCTTGGGTCTCCACTCTGCACTTCCCCCTTTATTTAATATGATATATATACATATATACACATACATATATACATATACACATATATACACATACATACACACACTTATATCTTTTTTTATTTTGCATGATGCCTTATATCTGGTCCCTTGGGCACCTCGTGATAGCACTGGCCGGTGTGCTTCTTCCATGTGGGCTTATTTGCTTCTGAGCTAGATGGCCGCTTGTTCACCTTCAAGCCTTTAAGACCCCAGACGCTATCTCTTTTGATAGCCGGGCACCATCAGCTTTCTTCACCACATTTGCTTATGCACCCATTTGTGATGAAAAATTTTTTACTGTAGCCAACTGGCTGGAAGAGAGCCATATTTGTGCCCAGTCAATGAAAGGTGACCCAACAGAATGCTCAAACTGTAGAGCAATATCATTGACATCATATGAAAGTAAATTTTTCCTGAAGGTCATCCAACAACGGTTGCAGCAGTACATTGACAAGGAGCTGCCAGAGGTCCAGGCGGGATTCTGAATAGGATGTGGAACAAGGGCTATCATTGCTGATGTCAGATGAGTCTTGGGTTCAAAGCAGAGACTACCAGAAATATGATTGCTTGTGTTTTATGGCGTGTGCCAAGGCATTTGATCGTGTGAATCATAACCAACTATGGCTAACTTTGAGAAGAAGGGGAATTCCAGAAGACGTCATTGTTTGTATGCAGAACTTGTACGGGGATCGTGAGGCAGCGGGACAAGGGGACACTGCATGGTTCAAAATCAGGGAAGGTGTGTGTCGGGGCTGGGTCCTCTCACCATCCTTGCTCAGTCTGTACGCTGAGCAGATCGTTAGAGAAGCGGGTGATAGACAGTGCGGCCTTGGGATTGGAAGGAGGAAGTTACATGAGGAGAGGCAGGGCGCGCTGATGGTTTAGAACCAGGAAAGATGGACCGCAGACTTCTCTCACCATTCTTACTCAAGCTATGTAGTGAGCAAATCATCAGAGCATGGATTATAGGAAGAAGGTGGCATCAGGATTGGAAGAAGGCTTATCAACAACCCACACCATACAGGTGACACAACCTCGCTTACAGAAAGTGAGGAGGACTTGACGCACTTGCCAATGGCGATCAAGGGTCGCCGCCTTCAGTGCGGATTACAACTCAGTGTAAAGAAGACCCAAATCTTCACACCTGGATCAATCGTTAACATTAGGATAAATGGAGGAAAAATTGAAGTTGTCCAGGATTTTGTCTTGCGTAGATCCTCAATTTTGCTCATGGAAACAGTCGTTAAAAGATCAAACGACATGTCGCATTAGGGAAGCCTGCTGCACAAGATGTCTTTAGAGGATTGAAGAACAAGGATGTACTTTGAGGACTAACGTGCACCTGACTGAAGCCATGGTGTTTTCAATGGCCTCATATGAACGCGAAAGTTGATATTGAATAAAGAAAGCCTTAAATTGTGGTGCTGGA
Organism: Tenrec ecaudatus; assembly: GCF_050624435.1. Taxonomy (NCBI): domain Eukaryota; kingdom Metazoa; phylum Chordata; class Mammalia; order Afrosoricida; family Tenrecidae; genus Tenrec; species Tenrec ecaudatus. Next base: position 15,224,131 of record NC_134543.1, read on the forward strand.
AAAAATATTGAAACCACCATGGATGGCTGAAAGGAAAATCCAATATGCGTTGGAAAAAGTACAGACGAGGGTGCTTAGAAGAATGGATGGCGAGATTTTGTCTTACATACGTTGAACATGTTATCAGGAGATCACATTCCCTGGAGAAGGCCATCCTGCTTGGTAAAATGGAGGGGCAGTGAAAAGGCAAAAGCCCTCAATGAGATGGATTGACACAGTGGCTGCAATGATGGGTTCAGACAAAGAAACAATTGTGGGGATGGTGCAGTATTTCGCACTGTGGTGCATAGAGTTGCTATGGGTTGGCCCTGACTTGATGGCATCTAGCAACAATAGCCCCTGATCCAGGATAAAGGGCAGGTATCTGCTTTTGAGGCCCCCTAATCATTCTAGTTCCACCCCACCCCCCAGGGGTGATATAACCCGTTTTGGGAAACACTGGTTTAGAGTTTGTTAAACTTGTTTCCTGGTAATCAGTGGGTAGGTGCTTGGATAGGTTTGCAGGCTGAACAGGTGTGGGAGGTCCCGTGAGACTATACTCATGTATATTCATAAGTGTCACAGAGGATATTTGTATATGAGCATTAACCCTCACTGCAAATATACTTATGTATGTGTTGGAACATACAAGGAGCAACGTTATGAAAACGTCTTTGACGTAACCAAAGACCATGAGAGAGTAAGTCCCTGGTCCTAGGGACCAGGGCCATCATCTCAAGGGACTCCAAGATCAATTGGCATAACACACACGAACAATGTTGTACATCCTACCTTGGTGAGTCGCAACTGGGGATCTTAAAAAGCTTATTTTTCTTCCTACATCCTGAGGTAAGATGTAAGGAACACTGGAAGACACACAGAAATAACTAGTCCAATGGACCACACAAACCTCATTCTCCACAGCTCTGAGATCAGAAGAACTAGATGGTTCCTGACTCTCCTGACTAATTGCTCTGGAAAAATATCACATTGAAAAGGCCTGGATAGAGTGAGAGAAAAGTATACAACATAGCTGAAACCCATAAAAGAGACCAGGTCCAGTGGTTGGATAGAGACTGTTGGAAACCCCAAAACTCTGGCCCTTAATCATACTACAGGTGTGACACTGAACTCACCCCTATGCTAGAATAGTCAGCCCGTAAGAGAAAATTGGATCATTTAGCAAAGGACAAAGTTCAGGAGGGTTAGGAAAAAAGGATGAATGGAAATAGGAAACAGGGAGGAAGTGGGGTAAGTGATAGTAAACTGAGGAAATTGCAATGGGTGAGTTGAAACAAATGTGTTTCAACTGTTGCACATAAAACTAATCATCTGCTCTGTACACCGTCCCCTAATCACAACAGAAGTTTTAAAGAGCCAAATCAATCAACAACTTAAGAAAATGGTTTTATTGGTTGGTCTGTGGAATAGTTGTGCGATAGTCCTAGTTTGGGGCATAATTCCGTTTTGAGAGCAATTCCTTGCCAGGGGAAACCAGCCCCTAACACATCATTATGGGTCCGGTAGTAATAGTGATAGTAAGTAAAGATGATAGTAAAGTCATAGAGAGCATGAGAGATAGAAGAGAAATATTGAAATAAATGGAGTCAGACACAATTCATGGTAGCATGCTCACCCCAGCCCCTCTTGGTGGTCCACGTGGAGGGAGAGAGAGAATCTGTAATGCTGACCAAGGCTTTTATATTCTTTGGGAACATGCAAGCCCCCTAATTACAGGTTCAGACATACGTCCCAGGAAGGGGTTGTGCTATAGGTAATACAGTAATGGCAGGGGATGATCTATCTAGGGGTATCCACTCACTAGGAAGAGGAGGGATTGGGGGTACACATGTGGCAAGATGGGCAGATCCTAGATACAGGACGGCAGCCTAACTTTGGATGTCACAGAGCTGGTTTGACCTGTTCCCTGGCTCAACTGATAGAGACCATTATGGGTAGGGTGTGAACTCCACCTACAGGAACCAAGCTAAGGGTCACATGTTTTAGGGAGAAGTAATCCATTGCATCAGGGAGCAGGCCCACCTTGCAGGGAAGATGTCTGTAAGCATCTGACCTCCCCCACAATTCCTCAATTATAACAAAGATTAGCAACTATGGCTGTCCTCAGTGCTTGGTAATAGATCACATCAACTTCTTCTTCTTCTTGTTATGAGCTATCCAGTTGGTTCTGACTCAGGGTGACCCTTTAGGATGGAGTCGAACTGCCTCCTAGAGTTACCAAGGTTGTTGTTAGGGAAGCCAACTGCCATGACTTTCTCCTGCGGGGTGGCAGGTGGACTTGAACTGTTGGATTTGTACTGGCAGCGGACTATTGAACCATTGAGTCACCTGGGCTCCTTCACAACAACTTGTTGTTGGAGGCCATCAAGTAGTTTCCTATTTAAAGTTCCCAACATATGGAACACTACCTCTCTCTAACCATCCTCACCATCATGGCTTTGTGAAATTGTCGCAACTGCTGGGTCAATCCATCTTGTTAAAGAGCTTCCTCTTTTTTGCTGAATGAAACTTAGGAGTATAACATAAGCATTTTATTACACTCATTAATCCTGTGGCTTTAGCATCCAAGGGGAGATAGTGAACTGGGAGCTTGGTCTTTTCTCCATGGTGTCAGGGACCTCAGCTGGGAAGATCCCGGGGCTCGCTGGTCAACATCAGTGAACTGCAATCAATGAGAAGCACCTTCACTCACATGCCAGCCTGCTTGGCTCTTGACTGGAATACCTACACTTGACCACTGCATGGGGTCATTTGGGCTTCCTCCCAACATGGCAGCTGAGTTCCAAGAGTGAGGGTTCCCAAAGAGCCAAGAAGACACTGTATTGTTTGTGATGAGTTAGCTTGGCAAGTCACAAGGTGTCCTCTGCCTTAGTCATAGCCGTGTCGATTCAACAGGAGGTTGTATGGGTTCCATCTCTTGCTAGGAAGAATGTCAATGCCACATAGTATTAGAAACAAGTGCAATAGGCAATATTGTTGTGTCCAGCTTGGGAAAAAGATATCATCTGCCAGGAGACAATGGGTGTAGTTTATAGGATCAAATGATCCAGTAAACTCCTAAATTTTGGCTGTGTTTTGAAATCAGAGTATCCTTGGTCTATTAAAGGAATTGAATGCTCTTAATCAAAGTTGTATTCTAATTTAGAGATTGACTCATGGGATTGGCTTTCATTCATTTAGCAAACACTGATTGAATACAGACTCTGCGAGATACCATCCTAATTGCCATGGGGGCATATGGAGATACCAGAAGAAGTCAAGAAGCTAACAAGGGAAGGAAAATACAGTTGACTTTCAATTAACTGGTCTCTGGAGAGGTAGCAAGCCACTGACATTCCCTAATGTTAAAATAAAACAAGTCAAAACAAGACACAAAAGGGACTTGGTGCAAACCTAGCCGGTTAGCATCACATTCAGCACACGGGAACACATTGTCCCCTGCTGTCGACTTTCCCATTTGATAGTTGTTATCACAGCTAGCCATTATTGAGGACTTACTTTGACTGCTCAACATACTGAACACTGAGAGTAGCCTGTCCTTCACGTCCCACTCTAATGTTGGGGGGGGGGGAGCGGGGGAGGCAGGTAGCCTTATTGGCTCTGCCATGCTACAGATGAGGAGTGAGAAGTAGGGAGGTTAAACCCCACGGGTCAGCATTTGCACACAGGTCTTCAGTCCCACAGCACAAGCTGGACGTGGGTCATCAGTGCAAAGCAAGGAACAGAACCCACGCACCACTCTTTCTATTTTTTGTGTGGCATTCTTTGTCTAGACCAGTGGTTCTCAACCTTCCTAATGCCACAACCCTTTAATGCAGTTCCTCATGTTGTGGTGACCCCCAACCATAGCATGATTTTCTTTGCTACTTCATAACTGTCATTTTGCGCCTGTTATGAATTATAATGCAAATATCTGATATGCAGGATGTATTTTCATTGTTACAAATTGAACCTAATTGAACATAATTAAAGCACAGTGATTAATCACAAAACAATATGTAATTATATATTGTGAAATATGTATGTGTTTTCTGATGGTCTTAGGCGAACCCCGTGAAAGGGTCATTTAACCCACAAAGGGGTTGAGAACCGCTGGTCTTGAAAGTCCTGTGGCACAGTGAGTTAAGCACAGCCTTGCTAACCACAAGGTCGGCAGTTCAAATCCACGGATGGTCCATGGGAGAAGGATGACGCTGTCTGTTCTCCTAAACAATTATCGTCTCAGAAACTCCAAGAACAGTTCCAATCTGTCTTATAGGGTTGCTATGAGTCATATTTGTCTCAGTGGCTGTGGGTTTTCTTTGCGTGTTTCCTCCAGGCTTATGGCCTCCAGTTGTGTTCCATCAATCTTCTGGGTACTCAGGACGGTTCAGGACCTGGTGCAGGGGTGGAGAGGGAGGCAAAACTCATAGAACTCCAGGCTCCCGTCTTTGTAAAAAGATAATTTTATTGGGTGTTCTTACAACTCTTGTTACAATCCATATATCAATTGTATCAGACATATTTGTACATACATTGCCATCATTCTTTTCTAGACATTTACTTTCTATTGAGCCCTTGGGCTCAGCTCCTCCCCCTCCCACCCTCATGGCCCCTTGATAGATTATAGATTGTTATTGTTTTCATATCTCTCACCAACCGCTGACTCCATTCCCCTCTGGCTTCTGTTGTTCTCCCCCCTGGAGGGTGTATGTGGTTACGTGCCATTCATTGCAATCGGTACCCCTGTCCTGTCCTTCTCTCCCCCTCCCCCCTTGCCTTTTGGTATCGCTATTCCCATTCCTTTTCCTGGATTCCGTGTGCCGTGAGTTTTATCTCTTGCCTATATATGTACATGTTGTGGTCTAGTTCAGAGGAGGAAGCAGCCCTGGGGTCATGATAGTGGGGGGTTAGGAAGCCTCAAGGAACTTGAGGTATATTGCATGATCCCTCGGTGCTCTACTGCACCCTGACTGACTCGTCTCTTCCCTACAACCCCTCTGTGGGAGGATGTTCCATTGTCTACAGATGGGGTTTGGGTCTCCACTCAGAACCCCCTCATTCTCAGCAATGCGTTTTTATTTATGTGTTGTTTGTCACGGATCTTCTGATGCCTGTTACCTGGTCCTGATGATACCTTATGATCCCATCGGCTAGTGTGCTTCTTCCATGTGGGCTTGTTACTTTACTGTTGGATGGCCACTTGCTTAACTTCAAGCCTTTAAGACCCCAGATGCTATATCTTTTAATAACCAGGCACCATCGCTGTTTTCACCACATTTGCTTATGCACCCATTTTGTCTTCAGCGATTGTGTTGGGAGGTGGGGGGTGGTGAGCGTCACAAAATGCCATTTTGTTAGAACAAAGTGTTCTTGTATTGAGGAAGGGTATGAGTTGAGGCCCAAGGCCCATCTGCACAGGTGCCTGTTTTGAATTCCAACCTTGTTGATGCTGTTAGGTGCCTTCATGTTGTTTCTGACTCAGAGTGACGCTATTGATGCACAACAGAAAGAAGCACCGGCTGGTCCTGCACTGTCCTCACAATTGCTTTTATGTTGGACTGCTGCTTCCAGGCACATTGACTATGGACTCCCAAATATTGTAAGCTGGTCCCCAAATCTTATATGCCTCAGAGTAAAAAACAATAATGCTTACCTGAAATTCCTATTAAACTACCACCCCTCACCTCCATCCCCTCAAACTCACTGCCATTGAGTCGATACTGACTCATATTTCACTAGCGGCCCTATGTTTTCACTTGTTGGCAACTTGGCAACCCTACTCCCCCCAGACTGTCCTGTAGATACTGACATCTAAATGGCTGCTTGGGTCCAGCCATTTGGGCCAATCCAGAGAGGCAACCTCGAGGGCCGATGTTCTTTCCAGTGACAGTTTTAGCTCCTATGAAATGCCCTTAGAGATAGCACATAGTAAACCCAAAACAAAACCATACTCATTGCCATCAAGTAGATATCAACTCATAGCAACCCTATAGGACAGGGTAGACCTGCCCCTGTGGGTTTCTAAGACTGTCACTCTTTATGGGAGTAGAAAGCCCTGTATTTCTCCAGAGCACATAGTCAACCACCATCACAGACTGGCTTGATAAACAACTACACCTTTGCTTTTGGGAAAAGTCGCTGACAGAGCTTCCTTGATGGAAAGAAGCAATCCTGGAAACTGTACTTCCACTAGAGACTGTCATAGAAGGGGCCTCACTTGGAATTTCCCAGTGAATTACATGGTGTAGCACTCATGGCTGTGTCTGGAGGAACCAAGGGGCTGTCATAATTTTACACAAAGTACACACTTGTTATATATTTGCAAAATGAGCAATCCCTTGCGTTCGTTTCCCGTGCATGCTTATGCGCGTTCTGTGGTGTCGTTCTCTGTTGTTTGTGTGGGCAGGGCACGGTCCATGGGGAAACACGGCTCTCCATAATCCACCTACTTTCTAGCGCCGATGGCTGTGATGGCGGAGAGCTGCACTTCTCAGGCCTATCTGCTTGCGTGCCGCTGGCCGGAGCCACCATCAACAACCTTTAAATGGAGGGAAGCTCTTGGAAATGCCACCAATGTCAAGCTAGATGAGCTGAGTAATTTGCTCTTTAAATTGTTCATGGATTGTTTGCCTTCCCTTCCCCTCCTTTCTGTGAGGTGGAGCATGCCGACCCCAGACTATCGTTAAAAGGACCTCTTCAGAGACATTCCAAAGCACTTAAGCATGGGTTGAATCCAAAATGCATGATGAAGGACGTCCAAGCTAGGGTTTTTCTGTGAAGATTCTGCTCCTAGGCTCAAAACCAGGAACTCAAATATCAGATTTAATTACCCAAGTGAAATACCTTGCTCACTTCTGGTTTTCTCCCCACCCCCACCCCTGCCTTGTGTTTTTAGAGCATCTTGCCTCATTGTCAACATGACACGGGCATTCATTTATGCGACAAGCTGAGGGCAGTCCTTTGGTTCTACTCTGATTCATTGAGCCTGATGAGATGCCCTGGTGGCCCAGGGGTTAAAGCAGTCAGCGGCTAGCTGAAAGGTCAGGGATGGAAACCCACCAACCCCATGGGGCGGGGGGGGGGGGAGAGGGAGGGAGAAAGAGAGAGAGAGAGATGGCAGTTTGCTTCTGTTTAGACTACAGCCTTGGAAACCCTTATTGGAGTTCTACTTTATGTTCTAGCGTCAGCACACGAGTTGGAAATGATTCCGTGATAAATGTGTGTCTGTTTTGTGTCGGTATTCAATGTCTAATTTGTCTTCTGGCGGTTGATTTCAAATAACGTCCCCTGGTCCTTATAACTGGCACGTTCGCATCGATTCCTTAATTGTCATTAACCCGTCACCTAGACCTTGTGCTGCTTAACTGATTTCAGTCTGGGCGTCCGTGAGACAAGAGGGAGTTGCCCCTTGCAGATACCACTGCACTAACCTTCTGCATGTCCTTGCTTCATGACCTGCAATGAGGGGGTGGTGGTGGTGGAAGTCCTTAATGCGGCAGACAGATAGTGGGCATGACTGCCAACCGCCAGGCTGGAGTTGGAGTCTGCCCAGAGGTATCCCGGAAGAGGCACCTGGAGCATTCCTGCGAAAATCAGCCCCGGAAAGACCCAGGGAGCCCAGTCCGACGCCGACACACGTGCGGTCACTGGAGTTGCGACTGGGTGGTTTCCCCACTTGGTGAGCTGCTCAGGGAGCAGCCGCTCCGGGCGATCCGGGTCAGAATGCACTAGCTTCATGGACGCCGGCTTCAGATCCTGCAGGCTCCAAGGGGCATGTGGAGGAATGGAACATCCAGCCGGGAGAATGACTACTGAGCCAGGACTAGTGATTATTTGGGGCCGGGGTGTTGGTCTGCTTAGTCTATTCAGCAGCTCTGTGGCGTGGAAATCCCCCAGAAGGCTGCCTGACCCCTAGGAACTTCCGGCCCCTCTGAACTTGGCATTCATTAGACCACGCTTCACCTCACGGTAGTCTGTGGATGGCGCAACCGGTGAAGCACTCAGCTCCTTGCCCAACCATTGGCAATTTAACTCCAGCCAGAGGCTCCTTGGGAGACTGGCCTGTCGGTCTGCTTCTGAAAACCCTACAGAGCAGCACTGGTCTGCGCATGTGGGGTCACTACAAGTCAGGATTAACTGGCGACAGCAACACCAGTGTAGCTCCCAAACCCACACTCCAGGAAACCTAGGTCCCCAGTTTTTTCAGTAAATCTGATGACTCCCGGAAGACCTTTTTTTAATCCCGTATCAAAATACTCCTCCCGGGCAAGGATCTGTATGTTTCCCCGGGAAGGGCAGCGTGGTAGTCTGGTCTCCTCCTCTAACTCACGCTCACTGGACACTCGCTTGGAGCCCTCTCTGCCGGCTGCCCTGCAGTCATTCACGGAAATGGTGCTGATGTCGGAGAGCCACACCGCTGGGGAAATTAGCCAGAGGGCCATGCTGCCATGCAAAGCCATTTTGTAGCGTATTGCAGAAGCCCCTTGCATGGAGCCTATTCATGTTTGCGACTTAGTAGGCTCATGAAAGAACAGCCCTATAAGTGACGTGTGTTCTGTGGCAGAGGCGTTGCTGACGAGGAGATGGAATGGTGCATTCTGAGCAGCTGGCCGCACTGGGCGATGGCGGCGGCTGAGGCTCTGGGAAGCCGCATGTACAGAGGCATTGAGCTCCCTCTCCGGGCTCACTGACTCCACCTGAATGACTTGTGTAAAATAGACATGACTGTCTGTAAAAGCCTACATTAGAGGCCTGCAGAATTTGCTGCTGAGAAGCTGTCTGCAGAAAATCCTTCTGGTAATGTGAAATGATTTTGCTGAGTTGAATTTTCTTGGCCGACTTGTGGTTTCTTGCTAGTGAGGCGCACCTCCATGCCCACTGATCCTGGCTGCTCGCTCTGGCCAGGGTGGCCCAGAAGGAGTGCTCTGTATCACCGAGGCTCAGGTGAGGGCTCAAACTCGGAGTCCAGAGTGGCAGCCATCCCCAAAGTGGTTCCGTCTCTCTAGCGGTGTTTGGCAGTCTACCTGTGGCCCTGAAAGCAAGGAGTCACCGACAAGGGGGTTACTCCCAGGTCGGAGCCCCTGGCATGTACACATTGAACGTGCTCAGCTGCTAAGTGAAGAGTTGGAGGTTCAAGGTCATTCGAAGGTGGCTTGGAAGAAAGCGCCTGAACATCATCAGCCATGGAAGCACCATCTCAAAAAACTCACTGCCCTCCAATCAGTCCTGACTCCTAGTGACTTGATGGCCAGATGGGAGCTGTCCCCTGTGAGTTTCTGAGACTGTAAACCTTTGTGGGAGTAGAAAGCCTCATCTTTCTCCCTCGGCGCTGGCTGGTGGTGACTATCTGCTGACCTTGGGATTAGCAACCCAATGCGGGGCCCCCAGGGTTTTCAGCATATCATGCTGAGAGAAATAAGTCAGTTGCAGAAGGACACCTACCGTATGATTGACCACATGTAAAAAGACAAGAAAAGTCAAATGATGGAGACCAACGATTACTTACTCTGGGTGGGAGGTGGGGAGAAGGGCAATAGAAAATACACATTGGCTATCTGCCCACTCCCCTTTCCCCCTGAGTGCCGCTTCGGCTGCACCGTGCTCACTCAGAGCTCCGGGCTCCTGCTAAGCTAGCGCTGCAGCTGTTTCCCTTTACCTGCTATCATGATCATCTACCTGGTCCTCATCAGCCATGGTGAGATGTTCCCCAACATCTACAAGATCCAGGAGATCGCAGACGGGCTGTATCTGGAAGTGGAGGGGAAGATGGTCAGTAGGACCGAAGGTGCCATTGATGACTCCCTCATTGGGGGTAATGCCTCAGCTGCAGGCCCCGATGGTGATGCAGCAGAAAGCACAGTGGTCACTGGTGTTGATATTGTCATGAACCATCACTTGCAGGAAACCAGCTTCACAAAAGAAACCTACAAGAAGTACATCAAAGACCACATGAAAGCAATCAAAGGCAAACTTGAAGCACAGAAACCGGAAAGCGTAAAGCCTTTTATGACAGGGGCTGCAGAACAAATCAAGAACATCCTTGCAAATCTCCAAAACTACCAGTTCTTTATTGGTGAGAACATGAATCCAGATGCCATGGTTGCTCTGGAACCGTGAGGATGGTGTGACCCCGTATCTGATCTTCTTTAAGGACGGCTTAGAGATGGAGACATGTGAACACAGTGGGCAACTCACGACCGATGCCTCATCCCGACTGGCTGCTGCTCATCCACACGACATCAAGACTTAGACAAATGGAGCTGATATCATCGTGAGCTCTTTACTTACTTTTGACCTTGATTTATTTGGAGCAGAGGCTTTTTTTAAAAGGAAAAAAACATGTGTAGGTTGTATAAAATAAAATGCATTGAAACTCACTTGAGAATGCCTCCTGGTTGACTAGCAGTAAACTAAAATCACCTTGCAGCGCTCCTGGAGAAGCTAGAGCCGCGTGCACAGTGTGAGGCTGCCCCAGATGCCTGTTGCAACCAAACTACAGGGATCCGAAAAGAGACAAGAATCCAAAGGCTTAATTTTGAGTTTAAATAAAGGGAGTGACCATGTTCTTAGCGCTGCCGGCATCTGAAGTGGGTCCTTAAGCATTTCATCGCCTAAAAATGGAAGAGATTATCAAAAGACTAAAGAGACCAATACAATTGGGGGAAGAAAATTCACATTGATTAGGGACAGTGTTGCATAGCCAAAGGAAGCCAATCATTGTCAATAAGTTGTGCACATGTGACAAGTGGAATTGGCAAAGGTTGTGTGATAGAAATGTGATCAATGACAAAAACAAAACCCAACCAACCAATAAAAGGAGAGTAACCGCCGAGGCTGTTTATGCACAGCTGAGCACCTCCGGGATTGGCTTCCTTGGTTTGGAGATTTAGTGCCATGGTTTCTTGGGACCTTCCAGTTAATTGGCCTAATACTGTGTTTAGTGCTTGTGTTCTGCTCCCCCTTTCACTGTGCAGCGCCTGGAGTCTTACAAGCTTGCAAGCGGCTATCCAAGGCCCCATTGATCACTATTCAGGAATGGGAAGAGGCAAGGGATGTGTGGCCGGCTAAGTGCCTCCGTGAACCACTGCCTCCTTTGCCGTGCAACCTGAAGAACTGGTTGGTGCCTGGCTGCCATTACTGGATATTTGGATCAAAGATTCTCTGGAAGAAAATGAATCAGAAGGAGGAAAGTGCAGAACAGAATTTCAAATTTTCGTGGACTCCTGGCACAAAGGGGGCTGGATGAACTGAAATGATTGAGATCATCTTTAAAATTAAACCTCCAGATACCCCCTCATGTCTTTCAATAACCAAACAGTGTTTTAGCTTAACTAGTAAAAAAGTATGCCTTGAGCATTATGCTCTTAAATTTTTTTGTAATGGTTTTATGGACATGAAGTTCACATATCATATGGTTCATTGGCTTAAACATATTTAAAAGATTTGTGCAATCATCACTAGAATCAATTTTAGTACACTTTCTTCTTTCTTGTATGCATTATTATTAACTCCCCATTTTCCCCAATCTCTCCTGCCATAACACCAAGAAACTATTAATCCAGTTACTGTGTCTATAGATTTACCTATCCTGGATTTCATACAGAAAAAAGAAACACAAAAATACAGAAAGCAAAACAAAAATAAGAAAACAAACCAGTAACAATAATGAAATTAAAAGACAAACCTCAGTTGAAAAGATAACAGAAAATAATAAAAACTGTAACAAATTTAAAATGGGACAAAGGAGAGAAAACAATGATGTGTTAAATTTTGACCTCACTGTATCATCATTAGTCTACTTTCCAATGTGTTCTGTCTGAAAGCAAAGCCATTCACATGTCTAGTCACAGCCAGAGGGGGTTCACTGGAGCCTTACTTAACCCATGTGCGGCCTCGGAAGATGGATATTGGACTTTCACTGCTATTTCACAGCCTTCTGCAAACTGAGTGCTCAGAATTGAGGCTCTGATATCATTCTTTCCTCTGATCTTGGATTTCATTAGTTATAATCCCTAGATCACATGGTCTGGTACGCATTTTCCATGTGAATTTAGCCGTCTCCACACGTAAGAACTATCTAGGTGGGATCATAGTGACAGCTCAAAGTCAAAGGATTAGATAGAAACCTTCGGGGTTCACAAGTTTCCGTTATCGAGGGAAGGACGACTCGGAAAAGGAGTGTGAGCTTGGTTGCCCGCTTGAAGAATGTGACCAGTGTCATGAATGATAGTGGACACAGTTGCATTGGCAGAGATTTTGCTATGTATTTTCTCAACAACAACAACAAAATGAAATTAAAGTGGGGGGGGTGGCGCACAAAACAAAACAACAGAAACACCTAGACAGCTCAATGGAGCACAGGCCTGCTTGGATACACATGATTCATCTCAAGGTGGAATTGACTCAAAGCAACTAGTTGTGTTTTAATTTCTAGGTAGCGCTGGGAAAGGTTACAAAGAAAGGTAGTTGAGTGCGTAGCTAAAGAGCGGAGTGTTGAACATGAAATCTAAGGTGGGTGAGTTTGAACTGGTGCCACTCAGCTAGTGTTTGAGTACTTCATTGTCTGCTACACCCAGGGTCTTCTGGGGGGTAAGATGGGGTCTAGTGAAAGGGGAGGTGTAGAGCTGGTTTCAAGGGGTGGGGACTTAACTATCACCTCTTGGTAGAAAAAGGAGTCAAGGATTTAGAGGCATATTTTAAAACCACTACATGCTGTGGGCTTCCTAAGGGAGCCTTCTGCACCTTTGTATCTCTTGGGCCTGATAGAATGATCAGATTCCAGGGAATTTTACATGGTTTTCCTTTTAGAAAGGTGCTGCTTCTGTTCTTGCCACCAATGACTGCTATTAAGACGTTATTAATCCACAGTAAGGTGATTCTGGAGAGCTCATGTTAAAGACTAGTGATATAGTTAAAGTTTATTGTGCCAACCTGGCCAATAAACACATGTGGGGTTAATTGAAGAGCTGAGAGATAAATGGCTCCGTGAGCCTCACCTTTCGAGTTCTCAGGTCTCTTGCTTTGAGATGGTCAGACCAGGGTGCAGCTGCCTTAGCCAGTTCCCTGCTTCAACCGGCAAGGCTCACTTCCTGCAAGACATCCCCAAGGAGAAGAAGCCACATGGACCTACCCTGATGCAGCCCTGGGTGCTAGAGCAGCCGTGTGGAGACCCCTGTCAGTGCCGAGATGCTTACACATTCACTGATTTGGCTTTCTTCCTGCACTTGGCATCATTGCGTGTGTTTTGTGAGATGGAGGAGGACTTTGTGGATTGGTGTTGGACATATGGGTTAATGTTGGACTTGTGGGCTTTGGCGGCACTGGGTTGGGATGTTTTCTTGATGTGCACTTACCCTTTATATAAAACTCTCTTGTATACATATAAGTTTCTGTGGGTTTGTTTCTCTAATGTACCCAAACTAACACAAGTAGCAATGAATCAAATAGAAAAACAAGTCATGTAAGGCATTTCTCACAGGAGGGCTCTTCACTTCTTTTTGTGGTACCTTCCAGTAATGAGTTCATTCACACTCAAAGTAATAGTAACCCGTATAGCAGTACACAAATAGAACCCAACCCAGTAGTCACTTCTTGACTCTTACGCCCCCAGCCTAGAACACCATGCTGCAGATGTGCGGATGACCAATGTAAGCACAGCCTCTGCCTTCACTGAGTGATGAGTGGTTGAGGTGTGAGTCAGTGGGCCTTTCAGCAGGGTGAGCTTTCTGGGTGGAGAGGGTATGAATGCTATGCGATCCTGGTATGCTCAAGGAGCAACCAAGCAAGACTTAGACGGGCTCCAGGGAAGATCTCTACAGAAAGTGCCTTCCATGCCAAGACATAAAAATGAGGACTCGGTCCTGGTGTGGTGATGGGGAAAGGATCTCAGGCAGGGGCCAACAAGGGTGACATGGACAGGTTGGGGAGGGAAAGGGGATTTAGTTTAAGCTGGGGAAGGAAGGCAAGACAAGCCCAAAGCATACGGGGTATTGGCATTAGTGCCAAAGGCATTGGGAGCCCCTGGGGCAGGGGCTTAAGTGGGAGCATGATTGGATTTTTAGAACCGTTACCTGACTTTGGTGTGGACACTGGTTACCTGTGGCCATCAACTGGCACCCTAGCTCACATCAATCCCATGTGTGTCACAGTCAAACTCTGCTTCGTAGGGTTTTCACTGGCTGCTTTTTTAAAAGTAGATCACCAGGACTTGAACCTCTAGCCTTTCAGGCAGCAAGTGAAGGTGTTAACATTTTTGCAGCACGTAAGGATTTGAGAGAGAAGGGTTGGGAAATATATTATGCATGAGAGGCATAATTGGGAGAGGCAACTGTTTTTGGCAAGCCACCTGCGATGGGGAACCCTCTAATTCAAAGGCATGGCCTGGTGACGATAGGATTTCAAACAGTTGGCCTCTGGCTAAAGGAGATATTCTGGGAGCTGCCACGGCCAGTGGTATTTTTGATCGCAAAGGGAGGAAAAGGATCTTCCTTTCCTAAAATGCTCTAGTTAAATTTAAGTTATGGGGGAAAACGCTTAGGGCAGGAGACACCATATGGTATTTACCAAGCATTTGGAACAAGACAATGGAACCCCAGCTGCAGCTATGCCACCGTGAGGGCCTTACAGGAGGAGCCACGGCACGGGGTCGGTTTTGCTCGCCTGGCAGCGTCAGGCGTGTGGGAGAACCACAAGGTTGGCAGAACTAAGCGTTGAAAGGTGACCGGTCCAGCGTGAGTCACCAAGGTCGCTCGGACAGCTAGCATGCATCAGGAACAGGTTTGCTCCTGGACTCTGTTCCCTGGCTGCCGGGGGTCAGTTCTGTGTGAAAATCACACACACACACACACACACACACACACACACGTTGCTACCAGAAGCAGGCCGATAATGCCCAGGGGTTCTTTTGAAGGGAGGGTTCCTGTCAGTTAGAGACAAGATGGAACCACAAAATGATCACATGTGATAGCAGGTGGGTCACCAAACCCACCCTCAAGCCTCCTCCGGACCATGCCTTGGGGATGATGCTGGAGGCTTGAGCCAGAGTAGGCCACCCCTGCCTTACCTGGCATCTCCTGGTTTCCTCCCTGGTTCTCTTTCTTCCTGATTTCTGTTTCCCCCACTCTGCTGTTCTTTGAACAAGACTATGCTTGTCTCATTCTCCGACTCTCAAGGACACTTTCGTTGTGCCCAGTGTCTTCCACACCTCTTCTATACCAATCACTATGAAACCTAGGGGTCAAGCTAGATTACCGCCCCTAACCCCCGCCCCCCGCCCCGTCCCTGAGTTCCGGACCCTTCTGCCTAAAATCTCCTGGACTTCTCCACCGGGTACCATAGGGGAGCACAAGCCTAATTGCCCAAAGGTGGGCTGACCCTCTAAGCCTCCTGCACTTTCTGTTTCAGAGAGAGACACACCATGCTCTTCCAAGCCAGATACCTGGGAGTCATTCTAGACCCTTCCCTCTACACACTTCTTATTTTTTGACAGCCATCGAGACCTGTAGATTTTATTTCCTTAACAACCTTTGCTTCTGACCCTCCTTTCCATCCATCCCCTGTGCTACCTTCGAAGCGGAGGCCTTCATGGCCTATTCTGGACAATTCTCCGCCATGCTCCTTGGTGCTGGTTCCTTGCTTCTCCAATCTACATCATGCTGCTGCCAGAATCAGCTGTGGCCCCTCTATCCGTGTTAGCTTTGATGGCTTTCCAAGCTCATGAATAGGGCTTACAAGACCACCATGCTCTCTCCTGGCCTTCTCTCTACCAGAAAGCCTGGACTCACAGACCTGCTATAATCTCCCAGGCATCCCAGCTTGACTCATGGCTGTCTTTATGCACATTGCGCCCTTTTATTGGTCTGCCTTCCTCTCTACCTCTCGTTTCCCTCTTTTTCTATACCCAGTTCAATTGGCACCCTTCTTTCTTGTACGCTTCTGTTAGAAATGAGCACTTGCTCATTGCATTGCTTTGTACCTTGTGATTATGTCTAGCACAGCATGCGCATATTTTATTGATTTTTTTATATATAGTTTAGCACCCCCTAATAACATGGATCATCCTTGTTGATTGACCCTTGTTCTGAACCAGGCATTGACTCTTCCGGACAGTGGCCTGGAAGATAGGAGGGAAGGAAGCGCAGAGAGAAGGCTTTTATTCTTTCTTTTAAAAATTAAATCATTTTATTGGGGACTTGTACAACTCTTATCACAATCCACACATCCATCCATTGTGTCAAGCACTTTTGTACATTTGTTTCCCTCGTCATTCTCAAAATAGTTGCTTTCTACGTGAGCCCCTGGTATTCGCTCCTCATTTTCCCCCTCCCTCCCTGCTCCCTGCTCCCCCAGAAGGTTCTTATTCTTAAGGGCCCTACCTGATGCTTCCTGAGGATGATGGAGTCTCAGTAGATCTCAGTCCTGTGATAAGAGTAGGAGTGGATGATCATTGAAGTTCTGCTTTTCTCGCTTTTCCTAAACTTAAGTCCCTCATTCTCCGACTCTGTCTGCTTCTGGAGAAGCTCTTGATGTTGTGCCATGACCTTCTCTTATCAAGGCAAGCAGAATTGGAGCAGATAGACCATTTGCTCACTAGTCCTGAAAGGGAGGCACTGGTCCTCTGTGCCTCAGTAAACTCGCTCCATTTGTCCTCTCCCCATGGGAAGTCTACTAAGGAAGTAGGATGAAAAAACACTGTCTGTCTCCGGGGTGTTCAAATCCAACTTGATGCTGTTTGGTCTTAGTCAGAAGTAAAGACTGGAGGGAGATTCTGTCTGCTTGGTACCAGAAGTGTGATTCACCAAGGATGACTCATAGTCTTCAAGAGATGTTTTTACCTAAGGAAGAGTTTTTATCAATGGGTTGAGAGAACTACCTAGCCCTGCAAGAGGAGAACAAACAAGCCCAGAACTGAGTGTTTGGAGTTCCGTGAGGTGAATTACTGTTCCCCTTGGATGGTTTGCTTTCCCAGAACCTTAATACCTCAACTCTGGGAACCCATCTGTGGGAAACCACCCAGGGCCAAGTAGCCCTGGTGGCGTAGTGGTTACTCTTTGGGATGCTAACGGCAAGGTGAGCAGTTTGAAACCTCTAGCTGCTCTGTTGGGGAAAGTTGGGGCTTTCTACTCCCACAAAGAGTTACAGTCTCAGAAACTCACAGGGGCAGTTCTACCCTGCTCTATAGGGTTGTTATGGGTTGGAATCAACTTGATAACAGCGAATTTGTCTTTGGTTTGAGGGCCAGGGGTACTCGTGCATACCAAATAACTGTGTAGTTTAGTTCTCTTTGGGGCAGATGTGTGAACTTAATCTTACAAATTAAGGCCCAAGGCAAGTTTATGAATGGATGAATTAACATGTTCAGGAAGGGAAAAAATTGTAATTAGGAGCCTCCTAGCTGTGTTACAGAGAGTGGACTAGACAGAGAGAAAAGCCATCTATTCCAACGGGCGTGAGGCGACAGGGGCCACTTCATGGGGGTGGTGACACGTGAAGTGAGTTTTCCTTAGGAGGCAGAATTCACCAGACAAAGAGTGGGAGGGTGAAAGCAATCCAAGACTTGAGACCCAGTCCTCTGGGAGGGCTTAGGGGGAGCTACAACAGTGGCTTAGCCTGTGTGGGGCTGGGTCCTGCTGGGCTTGGGCGGGGCAAAGGTTTCTTACGTTGGCATGGCAGCAAGTGAGGCAGTAGCGAGAGAGAATCCACAAGTCCTGAGAGAGAGCTTGGAGTCTGCCCTTTTTTTCTGCATCTCAGTGGGGCCTTTGCTCCTTAGAGAAGTCCACTGGACCGGGCTTGAATTCCAGGGGTTCTGAGGCTGTCGTGACTCAGGTGAGAGAAGCTGAGGGTCTGGACAAAGGAGATGCGAGGGACAGATGCAAGACAAAGTGGCAAAGTCCTCTGAACTCTCTCTTCCCCTGCTGATTCCTGTCTCCTGGGCTCTCCATTCCTCTAGGGGCCCAGTCATTTCATGCTACCACTGTCTGGAAGCAAACCCTGGAGTCTGAGGGCTGGAAGGCAAGGCAGGTGTTTAACCCCGAGGTGGAATTCCAGGACCTCATCCTACTCACTTGGTATGGAAATATTGAGTCTCATCATCATTCCTACTGGGGCCAGCTTGCCGGTCTGCCTTTACTGAGTCACCTAAGTTCCCCAGGTGCATAGGATCCATCAAGGGGAGACAAGGGGTTTCTACAAAATGCTTTGTGCCATGGCTTTGCACCTCAGCCTCGCCCACTGTACAGAAACAGGGCAGACGGCTGGCGTCTCTGGATTTGGAAGAAACATGCACACTGCTTTTCTTTGAGGCAGGTGACCATTGAAACGTGCAGCGCTGGCGATCTCCGCTGTCTCCCCACTTCCCACCTCCCCAGCAGCGTGCAGTCTGATCCTGTCCCTTGAAGCCTTAACGATTCCAGTCCTGGCAGAGGAGGGTGCAGTCACAGGTGTACTTTGCCTGGATCGATAGGCAGAGTCCTGTTGCTATGTGATAGTGGCACCTCTGGGGAGGCCGCACTGCCTTGTCTCCAAGAGACCCGGATGCCCTTTACTTCATTGATGGTGTTGGAGAGAGAAGGCATTCAAGGTGAGGGGTCAGAAGATGTATTCAAGGATACCACTGCATCGTAGCTTGCGACCTGCCAGTCAGTGTCACCTCTCTGGACCTCTCAGATTCCTTCCCTGTGAAGGAGGCAATGATCAGTGATGACCTCAGCCCGCCACACAAGATTGTTGAGCAGCTCAAACGGGTTCAGACGCATGAGAGATCTGTGACGTCTGTCTCATCCCTCTGTAGGCAGAGAGGTGTCTGATTCCTTGATGGAGGATTCCCCGTGCTTAGCACGGTACCCGGCAAGCTTGCATGTTTGTTGATTGACTGATTGAATGAGCGAAGTCTGAGCACCATTGGAAAGCCACTACATACACTATCAATAGTAAGATTTATTTAGTAACTATAAAGAATATTTATAATAACAAACACAATGAAAAACAAACAAAAACACGAGTATAATGCTAAATATAAAGACTAATATTCGAAATGGTATATATAAAAACTAATATTTATAATTGTATGAATAATATAATCTAAAGGATATTTATAGTAGGAAATATAAAAGTAGTGCCTACCATGATAAGGAAGGATATTTACAATGGTAAATATGAAGAATAATTATAATCAGAAACCAAGAACTCCACACCCACTGCCAATGGATCAATTCTGACTCCTGGCGAACCAATAGAGCTGGGAAGAATGGCCCCTGTAGGCTCCCGAGACGGTAACTCAATGCGAATAGAAAGCCTCATTTTTCTCCCAAGGAGCAGCAGGTGGTTTCAAATGGCTCACCTTGAGCTTAGTATCCCAAAACATATCCACTATACCACTGGGGCTCCTTATCATCATAAAATAGAAAATTATTAAGAACCTGTTCTTCCCCAAAACAAGTCCATTCCTTTGAGTGTCTCAGTGTCCACCGACACTGAGGCAAAGATGGAATATGCTAATGTTCCGAGAAAATGTATTTAAAATGAAAATGGGCTGAAGGGATTTTCAATTTCTTTTCTCCTCAGGTCCCCGCGCCATATTTGGCGCTGGTGGGAGGCTGGAAGATGACGGTCCATTGCTTTGTGTGCGGCATCCATTATTGATACATTATGTGGGCCAAGCTCCATCCCTGCTTGGAAACCCAAGTAGCCACTCTCAGACTGGAAAGTATTTTTGTGTCTGTCTGAAACAAATGCCTTGCTCACTTAAAAACCAACAACCATATATTTTTAGAGAGAGAGAGAGACAGAGAGCTGTTTGTACATAGAATTGCTTTCTTTGTTCCTTAATCCCCCATTTCCATAGTCAGAGGAGTCTAGTTACAATTCTGGCTCCACCTCTTTCTGGCTCATTGACCTTGGCTTAGTCATTTAACTGCTCTGGGCCTCAGTTTCCCTGGTCTGTTGGTGGGGACATGTGGTGGCCGTGAGCTTCATTGTAAAGGGAATGTAATCCACCCGGGCCTCTGGCTGCTGCCCTGAAATCCAGTGCCAGGCTACTCCAGGCAGCACCTCCGCTGGGCTGCTCCCAGCCAGGCCACACACTGATATGGCTTCTTTCTGAGGGCCACAGGACTCCGCTGATGGCTGGCTTTGGCTCATGGTCTCCTTGGTGGCCTTGCTGAGCCTTTCTGAGACCGAGAGCCGTCTAGGATGCCGTGCCTACCCTTGTTTCCCTCTCGGCTTCACTGGGGTTAGAATTACACGTGTCTCATGGCTGTACTGATCTCCCGACTCCCTCCTATCTTCCATATGCATTTCCCGGGATCGAATCCATTTACATTTAATTCTGCTTTGGCACTAACTTCTTAGAGGGTGTGAACAATACAAGATGGTAACAACTCATGGAGAAGGCCAAATACAATGATGTCAGCAGAGTGTTTAATTATTTGAGTACCTGGTCCAAAGTAAGGGCTCGCATCCCCTTCAGCACCACCAGCACCGCCATCACTACCGCCACCCAGGTGTCCCCGCCACTGCCACTGCTGCTACCACCCAGCCAGCTGGATGTCTGTGATGGCTCCCGGCACAGACATCTCTCCAACCACAAGGCAGCTCTGTGTTAGCAACGAGCCGCTGTGGTTTCTGAGAAGAAGAGCAGATTAATTACCGATCCCCTTTGGAAGCAAATGCAACCCAAGGAAAAGGCCAGACCAAGTCCTTTCCAAGCCGGCCGAGTGCGGTCGCGTGTCCGAAAGCCATCAACTCCGTTTTCAATTAAATGCACAAAAAGGTTTTGTAACATTTTCTGGCCTCGCCGAGTGCTTCTGACTTTCAAACTGCAGCCAGCAAACTGGGGCATCCCATGTGTTGTTCCCAAGCGTCCTGTGGGAGGGAGAGGGTGATTGTTATGATTCACATTTCACAGATAAGCAAACCGAGCAACTAAGCGACAGTTTCAAGGTCACCCAGTCGCTGACAGGTTTGGCATGGAAGCTCTGATTTCGGTCTCAGTGCTTCAGGAGCTCATGGGCTGGTGGATTCGGATCCAGCTCTGCTCCCAGCATGTTCTCTTAGCAAACTGGCCCCAGGAACTGGGCCAAGTATGAAAAGACCTTTCTCAAGTTCAGCTCTACCCAGCCTCCTGGACGCTAGAAGCTCTGGGTCCCCCCAGAATGCAGGTTGGTGAAGGACATTGCCCTGGCATGGTTTGCCACCTGGTGAGGCTTCACCCTGATGTGAGTGAGTGGGCGCTGCTGTCCTTTGTCCGCGGGGTGGACAGCCAGGCCTGGGAAGCTTGGGAGGACCTGCGACATAGTCTGCACGCTGTACAGCTCCTTCTGCCTGTTCGGGGCTACATCAGTGCTACCAGCGGGGCGGGGTGGTTCTGATGGGGCGTCTCTGGATCACCTGAAGGAAAGATCACTACAGCAACCACACCACACAAATGTCTGCCCCTCGCCAGGCATGGTGTCAAGAAATGGAGGAACACTGAGTAAAAGATGAGCTCTCTAACCCAAGGAGCTCAGAGCTGAGTAGTAGACGGGCAGGTGGTATCTTCCTGGGGAAGGCCAGGAGGCCTTCACGGAGGAGGCAGCGTTGAGCTGACATGGAAGCAGAGAGGACCAGCATCTTCAGGGGAGATGGGACGGGAAGGGGTTCTTTGGTGAAGGAACAGCATCTGGGAAAATATGGCAGTGTGAAGAGAAGGGAGACCCCAGAAGGGTCAGATATGAAAGGACAATAACTATATATAATTGATCAAGGATGCACGAAGGTGGGAAGGTGAGGGAAGGAGGGGAAAAAGAGGAGCTTATACCAAGGGCTGAAGTGGAAAATGTTTTGGAAATGATGATGGCAACACATGGACAAATCTGCTTGGTACAATCGATGTATGGAATGTTGTAAGAGCCCCCAATAAAAAATTTTTAAAAAGAAGGAGAAGAGGACATTGCTGGGCTCATCACTTGTTTTCCATTCCACATGTCTTCCACCACGCATGCGTGGCTTGGATGTGCCAACTCTCCTTCCTTCCTCCGTCCCTCCTTCCTTTCTTTATTCAGACATGATGAATCCGATGCCCACGGTGTGGCAGCCACTGTGCAGGGTATGGCGGATTCTCGGGTGAGGAATTGACATGGTCTTTCACTCCCCTCAAGGAGCTTTCTGTGCAGGAGCAGGACAGGTTACACGTGTGACACAGCGGTCACATGCACAGTTGCTAACAGAGTCTGAATCCAGCAGCTCTGCAGAAGCGAGATGGCAGCCTTGGAAACCCTGCAGAACGGTTCTACCCTGCCCTGTGGGGTGGCTTTGAGTAGGAACTGACTCGATGACTCTGGGCGTGGTTTGGTTTTTACCACCGACACAGGACAGTGAGAGTTGGAAGCACGTAACCAAAGCTAGTGACTTAAAATATCACCAGTTTGTTATCTTACAGTTTTAGGGGACAAAGGCCAGCATTAAACTCACTGAGCCAACAAGGTTTCCTCGGGACTGGGTCCTTCTGAAGTTAGTTTCTATGGGAGAATCATTCCCTGGCCTTTCTCGACTGCGTCCCTTGGCTTGAAGCTGCATCAGTCCTCTGTTTCTATGGTCACATCTACTTTATCAGCTCCTCGTGCCTCCCTCTGATGAGAATACTTGGAATGACATTAGACCCATCTGGATAATACAGGCTAGATCCTCCCATCGTAAGATCCTTAGCTATCACACGTGGGAAGCACCATAGACTGTAGCTTAGTCACAGGTTTAGGGATTCAGATGCAGATATTTTGGGGGGCCATTATTCTCGTCATAGAGGGTCTAGTGGAGAAGGGGGGAGAAGTGGCCCTAGAAGTGGCATTGAACTAGAGATTGAGTAGGTCATAAGCTGGGTAAAAGGTGGCTGAATTGGTCCAGGCAAGGTGTGATGGTGGCCTGATGAGCTGGAGGCCAGGGGTAGTGAGAAGGGCAAGACACACACTCTCTCTCATGGCCATCCAGCTGATTCTGACACGAGTGACCCTCATAGGAGAGAGTGGAACGGACCTTTGGGTTTCTGAGGCTGGTGGGTTTGAACTGCTAACCATGTGGTTAGCGGCCCGTTGTGTAACCCACTACACCACCAGGGTGCCTTTGAAGTGCACAGGGGTTGCAAAAATGAATGGGAAACCTGGGCAATGTGGAAAGCAAGGCATCTTAGACAAGGCTCACCTCAGTATC
Organism: Tenrec ecaudatus; assembly: GCF_050624435.1. Classification (NCBI taxonomy): domain Eukaryota; kingdom Metazoa; phylum Chordata; class Mammalia; order Afrosoricida; family Tenrecidae; genus Tenrec; species Tenrec ecaudatus. Next base: position 15,247,291 of record NC_134543.1, read on the forward strand.
AACAAGGACGGGTTGGAACGGAAGGTGACTGCCTAGAGAAGGGCTAATGAGAATTGCCAAGAGAGCAAACAAACACATGAGAAGACATGTAAGCAGAGTGCTCCTTTGAGGATGGAGAGTCTTTGGCTGACTTAGCTTGGGCACGCCATTAGGAAAGACTCATGTCTTTAAAAGGCTATCATGTTTGGTGAACTAGGAGGCCAGAGAAAGTCAGGGAAACCCTCAGTGGGATGGAGGGTGGTCCAAGAGCCACACGAGTGGCTTCAAACATCCCCATGACCCCGAAGAAGACCTCGAATGGGGCCGTGTTCCGTTCCCTTATGCATGAGGTCGCCGTGAGTGGGAGGCTCGGGGAGGCCAACTAACAACAACAGGCAAGAACATCACGTCCAGGGGCCTGACCCCCAACTTACGAATCTTGCCATCAGAAATTCCAGAGACTCTGATGTTCATGTAAGTCAGAGAGAAATGGAGGACTTGATTTGGTCGGAGGATAGACAGTGAAAGGCCGAGACTCGGTTTTCAAAGAGAGGGGCTGATTTTGCAGTTTTACAAGAAGTATAAAAAGAAGGCAAACGTTTATAAAGTCATTTATTTTAAGTGGGCACCCCTCTGGCCAGGTATTGTCACGGTCATTGGTGTTTTGCACACCGAAGATGACATTTCTGATCTTCTATGCACCAAGCCCGAGACTTAGCTGTTTGGCCCCACTGTGGTGAATGTTTGCCCCATTTAGATAATTAGGTTTGTCATCTCCTAATACCTTATTTTCACAACAGCCAGGCCACCCCCCACAGATGCCATCGTAGGAATTAGAACAATGTAGGAGAACAGAATCCAAGAGAAATGGCTATTTACTTTGGATCATGGCAGACCTCTGCACTGTATTATACGGTATTATGTGTGCAGGACAACTCTGAACTTCCTGCCATTAAAGAAAAGCCTCCAGCTTAACGTATTTATTTTCAAGGTAATGAAATTGCCCTTACAGAGAACAGGGGCTTTAGAGAATTCTCTAGATCTGTAAAAAAGAAGGATGTGGGGGTGGGGTCTGCTTTCCTCCTACTTCACATGGGGGTGGGGTGGGGGTGGGAGTAGGAAAGTCAAACTCTACCCCAACATCAACCAGAACTGATTTCTTTCTTTCTTTTTAAAATCATTTTTTATTGGGGGCTTTTACAGCTCTTATAACTTTACATACATGGATTGAATCAAGCATATTGGTACCTATGTTGCCATCATCATTTCCAAAACATTTTCTACTGGAGCCCTTGGTATAAATTCCTTTTTTTCCTTTTCCTCCCCCACCTTCCCACCCTGGTGAATCCTTGATCGGTTCTATATTGTTATTTTTATTTCATATCTTACACTGTCCATTGTCTCCCTTCACCCACTTGTCTGTTACTTGTCCCCGTCGGTGGGGTGGGGGCTATATGCCCAACCTTGCGATGGGTTCCCACTTTTTCCCCCTTCTTCCTCCCTGGTCATCTCCTCCCCTCATGATATCACGCCTCCCACTACTTTTTCTGAGGTTTTTTCTGTCCTGAATTTCATGTGTCGAAAGCTCTTATCATACCAATGTGTGTTCTCTGGTCTAGCCAGATTTGTAAAGTAGAACGGGGTCATGGTAGGGGTTAGGGGAGGACGCATTCAGGAACTAGAGGAAGGATGTGTGTTTCATCAGTGCTATACTGCACCTTGGTTGAATCATCCCTTCTTTATAACCTTTCTGTGGTGGGATATCCAACTGTCTACAGATGGGCTTTGGGTTTTCACTCCAACCCCCCTCATTCACATCGCTATAGTTGTTTGTTCTGGATCTTTTGATACCTGAGACCTGACCGGACTTATTTCTATGAGGCTGAGGCCAGACACGTCCTGCCTTCCAACCTTCTGACACCAACTGTCCCTCTCAAAGTACTCTCTACTTTTCAGATGTTACATCATTCAGTACTTTTCAGATGTTACATCACACAGAACTCACGGTCAATGTTCATGATTATGGGGTTTATTAAATATTAAGGATATAATTGTTTGGATAGGGCAGCCTCATCTCTATTGTGCTTGCAGGCATGCTTGTCTGGTCTTTAACTTCTCAGCCACATGACCTAGTGGCCTCTCATCTGCTCCTGCAATGGTTCAAAGTTTTTGGGGGGGTTGCCAATAAGTGCCTAAAGGACATGCTACTTTGCAATAGGTCTCAGCCTGAAGGCACTCAATTCTAGTTCCATGGGTCAGCAACCTTAGCTCCCCCAGTTAAGTATCTGGAGGTTCGCCACTCCACCCTGCTTCAGGGTATTCAGCTTTCCTGGCTTCTGAGGCTGCTGTAGCCCATTACTCTGGATCTGGGATCTGTTGCTGCCATTTTTTCTGTTGTCAGAGCTTTCTCTTGGGCTAGAGAGGGACAGTGTGCAGGGATCTTGGGGCTCAAAGGATTCCCTCCACTTCTGGCTCTTCTCTCTTGCGAGGAATACGATTGTCTCTTCCTGCTTCTGAGATGACTCATTTTAGAACCAGCAATATGTCAATCACAATTAACCCTGTCAACAATCATTCACACTGAATTCTGTCAGTATCTCTCTACTACCTTCTCTTATCCAAACTCATCAGCCAAAGGACATTTGGCTGGAGTAACAAAGACAGTGGTTAGAGGAACCATATTATATAACTCACTGCCCTACTGGTCTAGTCATTGTCATTTTCATCCATGAATGATTAACTGCCCCCCAATTTTAATCATTTCACTGTAAGCCCACTCATGAAATCTTGTATGCCAGTCAATTTGTACCTCTATCTCTCCCCAATTAAAGTACCTAATTCCCAAGTTGCTAATCCCTATGAACGCAGTACTCTGAGGAGACAAGAATGTAATGGTAAGTCCTCAACTCTACATAAATAAACCCTAACCCTTCTTTTAGCATATCCAATCAAGTATATGTAAACCTGGGCTTACCAAACTCTGTAATATGATAGCCATATTAATTTCCATCAAACATGAAGGCTTGTTTTATAATACCTGGTAGGAGAAACATTCACTATCCATAGGGAAAATCCTGATGAACACTTAACCCTTAACCCATGTGAAACCCCCCAAGGATAATCTTTTCTTCCCCACTCCTGAATTGGGTCTCCAATTATGTGTCCATGGCCGTGGGCCACTGGCAGGGTGGGCCCAGCAGGCCTTGGTCCCCTCCCAGTCGTTTTGCTCATCCAGCCTGCCTTTTGTATCAGGCCAGTCCAGAAGCAGATTTTCTCCCTTCCGCTGCAGCTATTATTTCTTACACTCTTTGCCCCATTACAGGCAACAATGATCAAAGTAATCATCTACAAATCACACGTTTTGATCCTCTTTCTCGTACAAAGTCTCGCTTCCAGTGACTGGAGCCATTACAATGAACCCTACATCTGATGCCACCCGTAATAGGAAATGATATAGGTGTCGTGGCTGACCTCCTTTAACTATCCAAGGGGGAAGGGAACTCACCATCATCAGCATTAGCTGCTCGCGGCTGATGCGGATGAACCTGAGGTCAGATAGGCCTACGCCGTCCAACCTTCCCTCCCAAGACATGCTGCTTCACAGCTGGGTTGATAATTCATTGCCTTGGCCACACAAACCTCACCAAAAGACTCATGATTATGGAGTTTAATGAGGGAGTTGACAAGTCACTAATGCCCAAGTTACAATTCTTTGGACCAGACAGCCTCTTCTCAGCTATGCCTGCAAGGAGAGCTCTCTGGTCTTTGGTTTCTCAACCACATGACCATTGGCCTCTGCCCTGCTTGTGAAATGTTATGAAGCTCTTTAGAGGCCTGCGATTAAATGCCCAAAGGGTATAGGACTCAGCCATAGGCCTCAGCCTGAAGGCCCTCAGCTCTGTCTCTGCGGGACCCCATACCAAGCTTCCCAATTAAGCGCATGGAGGCAGTCTACTCCCTAAGCCAGCCTCCTGCTGGAGGGACCTCAGCCTTGTTTGCTTTGTTGGCCGAGAAGTCCACTGATCCCTGTCCTGCTCTGGATCTTGGTTTTACTGCTGCTGCTTCTCTGCCACTCCTGTGGCGTCACCGCTGCCTCTTGGTTCACAAGTGATTCAATATGTAGGGCTCTCTGGGGGCTCAAAGGACGCACCCACTACTGGCCCTTCTCTTCCTGGTAGTGATTGCTCTCCTTCCTGGTCCCGAGATAGCTCATTTTACACACAGCACATGGCAAACACAACCATCAGCAATGCCTCACACTGGAGTCGATCAGTGTCTTCCCTGCACCTTCTTTCCCAGGCCCATCAGCAGAAGGATATTTGGTGGGAGTAACAGACTATGGCTAGAAGAGCCATAAATAAGTAACACATTTCATCTGCTCCCAAAAACCAGATGACATATTTGATCCAGTGGCTTCTTGGAAGAAAACAGAAGCGTTCTATTAATAATAGATAAGGGATATACCCTAAAATCCAAATGCACAGTGACTGTAGAGGGAAGAATAGAATTGCCTCACATAGTCTGCATGGCTAGACATCATTATGGAAGCAGAGGACCTCTGCTTTCTCCTGTGGAGTGGCTGGTGGGTTTGAACCACTGACCTTTTGGTTAGCAGCTGAAGGCCTACCTACCGCACCTTGAGTGCTCCTGAGATCATGAGTGATTGTGTCACAGTCATGTTCTCTTTTGACTGAGAAATACGTTTAGGATACATGTTCTTACTCTAGGAAGGCAGGCTAACTGACAAAAATCACTCACCATTTTTTTGTTTTACTCTCGTTAAGGCCAACTTGTTTTCTTCACTCTTAGGCAGTGGTTCTCAACCTTCCCAATGCTGTGACCCTCTCATCCAGTTTTTCATGTTGGGGGTGGCCCCCAAACCAAAAAATGATTTTCATTGCTGCTTCATAAGTGTCATTTTGCTACTGTAATGAATCAGGCAACCCCTGTGAAAGGTTCATTTGACTCCCAAAGGGGTCGCGATCCACAGGTTGAAAACCGCCACTCTTAGTGGTCTCTGAAAACCTGAACTTTATTTAGTGTGTCATCTTTGACCTTTTTCTTTTATGGTAAGCATGCTTTGTGTGGGTGTCGGGGTGGGGCGGGGGAAGGGTGTGGGCACCTCATAGTCCCCCTCCCCTAAAGGGGACATTTTAATTTGCTAAACATTCCTCTTTCCTTCACTCTTGGTGTTATCTAGACCACAGTACTGGTCATGTAACTGGGTCTCTCTGGGCTATTTCCTGTCCAAACTGAACAAGATTTGTTTCTCAAATAGGACTTTGTGTCATGTGTCTGTCTCACCTTTTGCTTAATCAGGGAAGCTGCAGGAGAAGCTAACTTAGAAATAATAGAGCATGGGTTTAAATCTGAGCCCTTGTAGAAAAGATATAAACATCTCAAACTCAGTACTATTTAAAAACAAAACCAACCCCCCCAGAAAAACTGGATAAAAAAGAGAACAATAAAAAAAAATCCAGGACCCTTGGGGAATCATGTTTTAGAACTCCAAGCGGCACCTAGCAACTGATGAAACACCCTAACTGCAGGCTGGGTGAGCAAATTTTTAATCCTCCAATTTGAAAGCCGGCTTAGCAAGACATCTGTGCTTTGTTTCTGACAAGTTTTGTGTTTCCTATTTATAAACAAACTCTCTTCTCCCCTCTCCCCCTTCTCCACCCTCGTTTCCCCAGTGGCTGTTCCCTCAGCGGCACCTGCCTGCCAGCCCAAGAGTGCCACTAACGGCCATTCCCCTGCCCCACGCCTTGCCATCTCCTCCCGAGCCACGGTGGTAGCCAGAATGGAAGGAGCCTCCCAGGGGGGCCTGCAGAGCGTCATGAAGTGGAAAACAGTGGTCGCCATCTTTGTGGTCGTGGTGGTCTACCTCGTCACCGGGGGGCTCGTCTTCCGGGCCCTGGAGCAGCCTTTTGAGAGCAGCCAGAAGAATACCATTGCTTTGGAAAAGGCGGAATTCCTGCGAGATCACGTCTGTGTGAGCCCCCAGGAGCTGGACACGCTGATCCAGGTGAGCGGCAAGAGTAGCCGTTGGAGGACAGCGGTGGGGAGAGGGGAGAGCAGTCCTTTTGTCTCCCTGCATCACTGAGTTCAGCCTGGTCCCTCTTACCACTGGGTCATTTCTCAGGACCAGGACCCTCTCCGCAGGAGAGGACTTGGTGAGCGGCCACTAGATGGGCAGGCATCCTGTGGCTTTCCAGAGGCTTGCACTCTCATTTGGACTTCAGTCTGACTCTGCTGTCTGGCTGTTAGCAATTCACACAGTGACCCTGGCCTGGCCTCGGAGTCCTCATTGGAGAAATGAAGGCCTTGGGCAGGATCTCTCGGGTCCCCTGGAGGCCGACACAGTTATTACATCAAAGGGCAGTAAGTCGGAGTATCTGTGGCCTTCTATCACTTGAATTCAGTTAAGGCTGCTATTGAGGTAGCTCGTAAGGGCCCTGGGTTACACGTTGAGCTGCAGCGGCTCACCACAAAGACAGCAGTTTGAAACAACCAGCTGCTCCCCAGGAGAAAGATGGGGCTTTCTACTCTTGTAAAGAGTTACTGCGTTGGCGACCTGCAGGGCAGTTCCACCCTCTCCTTAGAGCAGCGGTTCTCAACCTGTGGGTCGCGACCCTTTTGGGGGGGTTGAAAAACCCTTTCACAGGGGTCGCCCGATTCATAACAGTAGCAAAATGACAGTGATGAAGTAGCAGTGAAAATAATTTGATGGTTGGGGTCACCGCAACATGAGGAACTGTATGAAAGGGTTGCGGCTTGAGGAGGGTTGAGAACCACTGCCTTATAGGGCCATTGTGGGTCGGCTTGATAGTAGTGAGCTGGTTTTGCCATCTATGGGATAAGAGTCCTCATGGAGCAGTGGATTGCATACTGGGCTTTTAACCTCAAGGCCAGCAGTTCAAAACTGTCAGCCACTCTGAGGGAGAAAAAGGGGTTTTGCTCCAGGAAAGAGTTACAGCATGCGAAACTCCCAGTGGCAGTTTTCCCATCCTAGCTGGTATCTATGTGTCCAAGTCAGCTTGATGGCAATGAGCTTGGTTTTTTGGACTATGTGCTGGAGTCCTGGTGATGTAGTGCTTGCTCATTGGGCTGCTAACCACAAGGTCGGTGGTTCCAAACCACCAGCCAGCTCCACAGGGGAAAGACGGAGCTTTCTACTCCCGTCAAGAATGACAGCCTCAGAAACCCACAGGGGAAATTCAACTTTATCCTGTAGGGAGGCCATGAGTCAGAATTGATGTGATGGCACAGAAAGAGAGAGAGAGAGCAAGAGAGAGAGAGAGAGAGAGAGAGAGAGAGAGAGAGAGAGAGAGAGAGAGAGAGAGAGAGAGAGAGAGAGAGAGAGAGAGAGAGCACATGAGAGCAAACATTTAATCCTCCAAAGTTGAAGGCAGTCCAATGGTTGACAGCCTGTCATTAGGGAGCACCTGTGGTAGTACAGGATGCTCCCATCCTCACCAGCCGTTCTATTTGAGTTGAAAGGAAATGGGCCACAGCCTGGGTGTCCTGTCTGACCTCATAGTCTACGCTTTGCCTCTCCTCTCCAGCACCGACTTTCTGGCTGTTCTTGAACCTTCTAAACTTGCCCCTCTGTTCTACAGGGTTGCTGAGTCAGAATTGACTCAATGCCAGAGAGTTCTGGGGGGACAAAATGCTTGTTACCTGTCTCCTTCACTGGTATATACTAGCGGTGAAATCAGGGGGCTGATCTGCTTGGTGTATTATTATCTCTCGATTGCTTAGTGCGGCCAGAGTGCTCCTTGGGGGCAAGGGTGGCAAGATCTTATTGTACATCCTTTGGACATGTAGTCAGGAGAGACCAGTCCCTGGAGGAGGACATCATGCTTGGTAAAGTGGAGGGGCAGCGACAAAGAGGAAGGCCCTCAACGAGATGGATGGACACGTGGCTGCATCAATGGGCTCAGGCACAGGAACCATTGTGAGGATGGTGCAGGACCGTGCAGTGCCCGTTCTGTTGTGCACAGGGTGGCCATGAGTCGGAACTGGCTGGTTACACCACCAACAAACACCACCACCAACCCTGGCCAGAATAGTTCTGGAAACAGTAAGTTCTCATGAAATATTCATGGGGGGTGAGAAGGCAGGAGTGAATCCATGGCATGATGGGACCACAGAGCTTGTTTCAGCACTGTGTGGTGCTGGTCTCAAAGGGGTGTTTGAAGAGTGACACCAGGTCTCAGTGCTTGAATCCCTTCAGGGTCAGGGGTTGCCCCGTCATTGAAACAAAAACCAAACAAAAACTCTACGGCCACCGAGCGACTCCGGGTGTTAGAGCAGCAACCCCCTGGGGGGTTTCTTGCCCGGAACTTTCGCTGGAGCATACTGCCACACCTCTCTTCCATGCTGCTGCTGAGAAGCGGGCTGAACCACCAACTTTCTTCTGGGATGATGAGCAAGTCGGAGCCAACCATTTTTAGGCCAGTTATTGAGCATGTTAATTTGGGAACTTTAGAGAAATGAATCCACAGAAATTCATATGTATGACAGAGTTTTACATAAAGGGTAAGTGCACATCAAGAAAACATCCCAACCCAGTGCTGCCCAAGCCCACAAGTCCAATATTAACCCATATGCCCGACACCAGTTCACAAAGTCCTCCCCCATCTCACAAAACAGATGCAATGACGCCGACTGCAGGAGGAAAGCCGACTCAGTGAACATGTAAGCATCTCAGCACTGGCAGGGGTCTCCACACGGCTGCTCCAGCACCCAGGTCCATGTGGTTTCTCCTCAGGGATGTCTTGCAGGAAGTGAGTCTTGCCAGCTGAAGCAGAGAACTGGCTAAGGCAGCTGCACCCTGGTCCGACCATCAGAAAGTAAGAGACCCGAGAACTAGAAAGGCGAGGCTCACTGAGCTATTTATCCCTCCGCCCTTCAATTAACCCCACATGTGTTTATTGGCCAGGTTGGCACAATAGACTTGAACTATATCATTGAGTGCATGCTTTTTCTACCATGCTTGACTCTGCAGGGAGTCACTGTGTCACTTAATGGTGACATTTGATGGAAATGGGAAACAATTCATCTTCTTTGGATGGGTTTGTCTACACTGCCACTGCCGTTGAGTTGATTCCAACTCACAGCACCAGGGCCCTGTCGAACAGAGTAGAACAGCCCCTGTGGGCTTTCAAGTCAGTAACTCTTTGTAGGAGCACAAAGCCTCCCCCTACCCGGGGTGCAGCTGGTGCTTTTGAACTGATGATTACCCATGAGAGACCCTCTTCGCCACTCGAGTTTCTGTATCGAATTCAGAATAATTGGCTCCTCAACCACTGTCTAATTTACTTTTTCCATGACCTCTGTCCCCTTTGATATGATTATCTCTCTGTACATTCATTTCTCCAACCAACCTTTATTGAATACTTAATATGCACCAGGCTTTTGAAGACACTAGAGAGGAATATGGAATACGCACACACAGCCAAACATGACATATGAATAAATAGAAGAATGGAAAGATCCAAATGATATGGGAGCTCCGCCTGCAGGTGACAAAGATGTCTTCTCCGAAGAGACACGGTGTGAGTTTTGAAGGACAGCGAGCTCTACGAGCTGCTGCTGGAGACAAAGGTGTTTCCGCGAGGCAAGTGCACTCGGACTCTGCCCGCTCTTTTGTTTTTGCAGCTTCATTGCACAGACAATATATTCATCCACGATGCCTGGAAGCGCCATACTGTTTTACCGTGTTTATGAGTACAGTTTATATCAGACGTTTCACAATGAATGCCAATGACAATGCTCTGAGTCAAATGAATACAAAAGTCGATCAAAGAATCAATTCAAAGGAAGACCAGCTGGGATATACTTGTTCTACGAGCTACCGAGACTTCTACGGCCGAGTACAGCATCGGGCGTTGGTGCAGGCAGATACATATGCCACAAATATGAGAAACTGGGAATGCAGTGTTGTTGTTAACTGCTGTTGAGTGGACCTCATGCACAGTGGTCCTGCACCACCCCCATAGCAAATGCTTGAAGATTCCACTGTTAGATCCGTAGGGTTCCCAGTGGCTGATTTGGGGAAGTGGGTCGACAGACCTGCTTCTTTAGAGACTTCATCTGGATCCTCTACTGAAACCCGCTCAGCATCATAGCAACACATAAGCCTCCACTGACAGAAGGGTGGTCTCTGTGGCTGAGATGGAAAACCATCTCTATTTGGAAGCGTCATCTAGAATAGCCATGTATGCGCAGTCTTTAAGACCCAGTTGAGATGTATTGCTCTGGTTTCTCTGGGATGCGCCGCTGCTACTTCGACGTCTAGGGCACTGCTGGTAGTGCTCTGACCAGAGAGCTCTGAGCTGTTAGCCCCTCCGGACATCACCTCTCTGACATCACGTTCCCCTCCCAGGCTGGTCCCCATCCCATGACTGACCCAGGTGGAGCCAGAAACACTGGCTGCCGGCTACTGAGCTGGGCTTGCTCGGTCTTTCCTGGAGGTGACACTGCAGCGTGACTGCCTCTGTCCACTTCCACTTCCACTGCCCCTTTCCCCATGCTGACTCCACGGGGCCTCCTCAAGCTCATCGATCTCTGCTCGCTCAGCCTTGTCATCGTTGGCCGTATACCAGGGGGCTTTGATAAGTTCATGGAAAAGTTAACAGAATTTGCCCACAAACTTTTTGAAGAGCATGTGGATGACTTTCCTGCCGAGGTCCTGAAAGCCAGGTCCCAGAACAGATCTTCTTTCCTTCTGACAACCACCATCGTTGTTGGGACACTGTGGACATTTATTGTGGGTATGATTATGATGCATACTGAGCCCATGTGGCCCCCAAAGAGACAAAGGTCTCCGAGGTTGTAATCTTTATATAGGATCAGATAGGCATGTCTTCCTCCTTAGTGTCGGGGGGCCTGGGGGGCCTGAACTGCTGACCTTACTTGAGTCAGCAGTGTGGAACCATTGCACCTCTGTGGTCTTTTGTGGATAATCGTTGCATTTCGGGTGGACTCACTACCACCTTCTGGGGCCTGCCAGAAGACTAGGATATGGTGGAAAGGATGAGATGGATGGAAGCGACGAGGAGTCTCATCCTTCTCGAGCTCCTTAAAGATTTGGGAAATGGAGGGATGGAAAAGGGGGGTTCCATGGTTTCTTCTGGCTCCAGGACCAGCTGGATTCAATAATGGTGGCTACTACCTTCCAGCGGGGTATAGATCTCAAAACTCTATGCTGCATTTTCAAAAATGAATTCCTTTCCAACAAAACTCATAGAGGGGTTCTGATGCTGTGGACGATTTGGCACGTCATTGTTCTCCATATCTTTTCAGAGAACCCCAGGGACCTGGTAGGCTGAAGCAGCCCCCACTGAGCAGGTCCCCCTGAACAATGGGATGACCTTTGATTCTGAGATGTGACCCCAGGTATCATCAAGGGGTCACTTTCTCTTTTATTCTCTATTTTTAATTCTTTTAAAAAATCATTTTTATTAGGGGCTCATACAACTCTTATCACAAACCATACTTACATCAATTGTGTAAAGCACATTTGTACATTCATTGCCCTCATTGTTCTCAAAACATTTGCTCTCCACTTAAGCCCTGGCATCAGCTCCTCATTTTTCCTTCCCTCCTTGCTTCCCCCTCCCTCATGAACCCTTGATAATTTATAAATTGTTATTTTGTCATATCTTGCCATGTCCGACGTTTCCCTTCACCCACTTTTCTGTTGTCTGTCCCCTGGGGAGGAGGTTATATGTAGATCCTTGTAATTGGTTCTCCCTTTCAAACCCACCCTCTCTCTACCCTCCCAGTATCACCACTCACACCACTGGTCCTGAAGAGATCATCTGCCCTGGATTCCCTGTGTTTCTAGTTCATATCTGTACCAGTGTATATCCTCTGGTCTAGGTAGAATTGGGATCATGATAATGGGGGGTGGGGGGAGGAAGCATTTAGGATTTAGAGTGAAGTTGTATGTTTCATCATTGCTACATCACACCCTGACTGGCTCATCTCCTCCCCAAGACCCTTCTGTAAGGGAATGTCCAGTAGCCTACAAATGGGCTTTGGGTCTCCACTCCGTACTCCCCCACTCATTCACAATGATAAGATTTTTTGTTCTGATGATGCCTTATACCTGATCCCTTCGACACCTCATGACCACACAGGCTGGTGTCTTCTTCCATGTGGGATTTGTTGCTTCTGAGCTAGATGGCTGCTTGTTTACCCTCAAGTTTTTAAGACCCCAGATGAAATCTCTTTTGATAGTTGGGCACCATCAGCTTTCTTCACCACATTTGCTTATTCACCTGCTTTCCCTTCAGCGATTGTGCCAGGAAGGTAAGCATCATAGAATGTCAGTTTAATAGAAAAAGTGTTCTTGTATTGAGGGAGTACATGAGTGGAGGCCTAATGTCCATCTGCTACCTTAATACTAAACCTATAAATATATGCACATAAATCTATTTTCCCATCCTTATATATAAAAATATTTACATATGTAATTACTTTATTTAGACCTCTATAAATGCCCTTTACCTCCTAGCTCTTTCCTCTATTTCCTTTGACTTTCCTCTTATCCCACTATCATGCTCAGTCTTCACTTGGGTTTCAGTAATTTCTCTTGGTTACATTATCCTTGGTCACGCCCTACCAGGCCTCTTATACTCTACTGACCACCAATTTGGATCACTTGTTGTTCCCTTGTCCCTGGGTTTGTTAACATCACTACCTTTCCCCCCACCTCCCCCTCTCTCATGTCCCCTCCCCAACAACTGTTGGTCCCATTGTTTTCTCCTTCAGATTGTTTATCCAGCCTATGTTATTTAGACAGACCTGCGGAGATAATAACATGCACAAAAACAAGACAGAGAAAAATCAAGCAACAATATATAATAGAACAACAACAACAAAAATGACAAAAAACAAAACACAACAAGAAAGAAAAGCTTGTAGTCAGTTCAAGGACTGTTTGGTGGCCTTGATGAGTGTTTTCCAGTCCAGTGTATTGGGGCACCAAGCCCTAGCCCCAAAGTCCAACTTTGGCATTCCCTGGAGACCTTGCCGCTCTGTTCCCTTGCAGTTCTGTTGCACCCCTTACTGTTTTGCCTCAGTGTGGCAGGATCAGATCGGGCACAATTCCCACACTGTGTCTCCAGTGTTGTCCCTGTAGGGCTATGGGTCAGTGAAGGACGTCATGTCTCATAGTGGGGCCGGCCATGTGGTCTTCTCTGTGGACTGGCTGTCCTGAGTGGGAACATCATCCTCAAGGCCTGGTGCGCCAGCATGTGCTCCACTCTCTCCTCCTCCCCCTTCATCTGCTCCCGTGTTCTCCCATCAGATATGTCCCTCTCCTGAAGCTGCAGATTCAGTTCCGACCTCTGAAATAAATTCTTCTGTTGGGAGGGGCATGTAGTTGGGAATTGGGGCTGGGCCAAGGGGTCACTTTCTCTAGTGAATCTCAACTCCTACTAATACCAAATTGTCCCCAACCAGTGCAAGGAGGCTGCTCCAAAAATGTCCATCTTTCTTTCCTCGTCTGTCTGACTCCAGACAGCTCTATGCAGCCCTTTCTCTCATCACAGCTACCCGGGGTAAATCAGGGGTACCAACCACAAACATGGGTCCACATGGCTCCCTGCACTTCAAACCAGCTGGCCCCTAAATGTGAGGGTTTCCTTTAACCCCCTCAGAATGCCAATCACAAGTATGTGAGTTCTCCATCCCTGAATCCTGACCTGCTGGCTTCCCTTCCCTGTGGGATTGAGAATTCATCGACATGCTCACAAACTCCAGAAAAAGGACTATCTTTATTTTAGCAGGTGAAAAAGAATTCACCACAGAGGCAAGGTCTGGGAGCAGTCTAGGGCAGAGCTTCCAGGCTCTCAAGGGGTGTCCATTCCCTCTGGAACAGACTGTCCACGCACGCCACTGAGGCTCCGAGCTTGCCCACTTCATCATCCAAAGCCTTTATTGGCTTTATCACATGGTCATGGCCATGCCTCATGGGGCTTAGCCACTGTGCAGACCTCAAGTGAGTACCTCCTCAGATCATCAGTTTTCCTCTTTGACCCCAGGAGCGGCTCAGCTCTCGGGAACCCAGACCAGGGATCAAATTATTTGCCACAAGGAATTTCTACACCTGGAACTCTGTGCAAGGGTCTCTATCCCCAGGGTCTGGTTGTTCCTGAGCCCCACTTCGAGGCTGGTGAATGTCCCAAGGGAAGAGTCAAGTCCCTTGAACATGAACCCAACTAGACAAAGGCGCAAGAGACATACTAACTCCAATCCCAGCAGGACTCGCTAGGGGCCCTGGGGCAACCCACACATTTCAGCCCATAAGGAAATATAAACTACATCATCTCTGAATCTCACCCCAGAGACCGTCAGCGAGTCTGTGATGACTTTACTAGGAAGACTTCCTGCAGAGCTGTTGTAAATAATAATAAAAAATATAGCTTCCACTGATCGGTTATTTTCCTCTAGGCTGTGCGTGTGATCTTTTCATTAATGTACCCCCTTGTAACACATCGGGGAGGTGGGTTACTAGTGTAGTCGTCATCGTCCCATTGTATGGACAGCAAATACATTTTAAGGAGTTAAGTCACTTTCCCAGGGCCACGCAGTTTATAAATGAGGGATTTGAGCCTTAGGCGGCCAAGCTCCAGAGCCCATACACTTTGCCCTTGTATTATATTATCCAGTTATTTCTATGCACCCCCCCCCTTAAAAAGAAATCTCATTCCTTTGTGATACTTTGGTTGGGGTGGGAAATATATACAGAACAAAATACTTGACACTTCAAGGAAATAAGGTTTTGTTCAGTGATACTGTGCTCAATCGGTGGGTCAGTCAGCACTCTTACCCAGTCCTGAGTTTGGCTGTCACTTTTCGAAGCAGCTCAGAGCCAATGGCCTTTTCTCAAAGCTTTTACTCCTTGGACAGGACTGAAGGGAGAAGGAGAGAGGATTTGGGAAAAGTGGACTGTGTGCTGTGGAGTAGCATTCCATTCCATTCCATTCCAGGGATGGAATATTGTGTCTTCAAAGAGGATGCTCAAGGATGGGAAGGAGCAAGGTATTAGAATAAGACTCTTCACCCCACGAAACTCAGGCCCCTTCTCATAGAAACCAAACTCACTGCCAGTGAGTCGATGTTGGCTCATAGCAACAGGGTGGAAATGCCCCTGTGACTTTCTGCAACGTTACGGGAGTAGAAAGCTCAGTTGTTCGCCCTCAGAGAGACAAGTGGTTGTGAACGGTGGACTTTGCAGTTAGCAGTTCAAGGTGTGACCACTATGCCAGCAAAGCTCCTTTGCCCATATTAAAGGGGCTCGAAAATTCCTGTCTTTGGGATTATTGGGAAGAGTCAAGGAGAAAACTCTCATGAAGTGTCTCACAGACTGCCTGGCATATACAGGCAGTCCCCAATTATGACAGACATTCATTCTCATGGGTTGGCTCAGAGATAAATAGAGTGCTTCAATTTTTCCCCCAGTTTTATTCCTACCGCCTTTTATTATCAATATCATTATAAATCCCATCTTTATTTGTCTTGAGGAGTTGGGAACATTACCGATAAGGTACAGATATCTTTTAATACATATATACACACATACGTAGATACAAAGGAGTTTGTGAAAGCTTGTGGAAAAATCCCAGTATCTTTTAATTCATTTTTCTATGAACCCTTTGAAGCTCCCTCTTATATAAAAAGATGCACAAATCATATTGAGAAACCGTGGCTGTAAGTGCAGTCTGCCTTAAATCAAGCAGGGTGTAAGCCAAGGATTGCCTGCAGTCAAGGACATTCAGAAGATGTTATCTCCTTCCCCTGGTCCCGTCTTCCGTCTTCAAAGCGGAGCGTGCGCGTGGGATGGAACTGAACAGGCGGTGATAAGCACACCTGGGCCCTTGCCTTGCCTTGGCAGAGGGATACAGTAAATGAAATATGTGCTTGAGTGGCAGCTTCCATAAACTCGATCTACCTGCCACGCAGTCCCAAGCATTTCTTCATCCCTGATGCTTCACGGACCGCAATTGCGTTATGTCCTTGTTCCCAGTGTAATTGTCCCAGAAGCTTCTGTACTGACAAGTCTTGGAGAAAGCAATAACACGTTCATCCTCTGTAATCCTCGCAGAATCACGAGGATGTCTTCTTGACTGACAAGGAGGGCCAGGTGCTTCTGCCTGCGAAGGTGGTGATTTGGGGCAGTCCGTCTTAGGTGAGGAAGTCATAGACAGGCCGAGACCTCAGCTGTCTTTGTCGCAGCTTGTGTGGTCCCACGGCCGCTGGTTCTCCTGGAAATAGCCACACGGAAGAGAAGCCTTTAATGGAACTGGCCCTTGAGTTGGCCAGTGTGCCCACCAGGGAGGGTGGGCTCTTCCGATCTCAGCTCCCTGACATAACACGGGCAAAGAGAACCCCAGGCTTACCAGGGAGCACGTCTGAAATCAGTTTGGTCAGTTCCACCCAGAGGGAGCAGATTGCCTCACCGCCTAGAAGGCTGACGTTCTCCTTGGCATCTTGCAGTCCTTAACTTGGGAAAAGTGTCTTAACCTCCCAGAATCCACTTGGCCTGGAATGGATGCCTTCTCTTCCTGGTAGTCTCTTTCTCTGAAGAAAGGCAGCATCGATAAGGTCTGCACTTTCCAGAAAGTATGAGCCATGAGGAACCCTGGGGCACAGTGGTTAGGTTCCTGACTACTAACCCAAAGATCATTGGTTTGAATCCATTAGCCGTCTGTCTCCATAAAGATTATAGCCTTAGAAATCCTATGGGGGTCGACTGACTGTCTTTAAAGGTTTCTACAAGTTGGAATTGACTAAACAGTAATGGGTATAAGAGTACGAACCTTTCCCCAAAGGGTTCCTTCTCATCCTGCTATGTCCCCCACAACTCTTACTCGCTACATCATCAGTCACAAATTGAAGCTTTCCCACTGGTTTCTATGTTATGACCTCTTAGGGATCATGAAGGATATTAAGGACCTCTGGTGGCATAGTGGTTACACATCGGGCTGTGAACCACAAGGTCAGCAGTTTGAAATCACCAACTCTTCCTCAGGAGGAAGATGAGATTGTCTATTCCCATAAAGATATACAATCTCAGAAAACCACACAGGGAGCCTGACTTGTCCTGCGGGGTTCCCATGCGTGGAAATAGACCCGCTGGCAGGGATTATTATGTGTCAGAGTCTTAGCATTTAGCTCAAATCTCCAGCTGCCAGCTGTGCTTGTTGACTACTATTCATGTTTATTAAACAAGATCTGTATCCAGTGCTAAGGAACCCTGGTGGTGTAGGGGGTTACACGTTAGGCTGCTAATCATGAAGTTAGTGGTTCAAAACCACCAACTCCTCCTTGGGAGAAAGATGAGGCTCTCTACTCCCAGAAACATTTGCTACCATGGAAACCAACAGAGGCAGTTTGACTCTGTCCTTCTGGCTTGCTATGAATCATAATTGACTTGATGGCAGTGAGATTTTGAGTGTCTGGTGCTAAGGAGTTCAGTGAGTCTCATACTCCTCCTCGGCCGAAGGGGCAGCAACTGTTAACTGCTCCATCTTATAGGGGCTGTTTCAATCCCACCAGCCACTGGAAAGGAATACATTGAGGCGATCTGCTCTATATAGAGTTGCTAAGAGTCAGAATCAACTCCTTGGCAGTAAGGAATTTAGTAAGGAACTCGGGTGATGCTGTTGTGTAAGCATTGGCAGTTGACCTCAATGTTGGCAGTTCAAATCCACCAGACACTCCTAGAGAGAAAGATGAGGCTCTCTGTTCCAGTAAAGATTTACAGCCTTAGAAACCCTACACAGAGTTGCCATGAGTTGGAGTTGACCTGACGGCAGTCGGGTGGGTTAAATAACTTGGAAAGGAGCTTTATGGTGCAGTGGTTAAAGTGCTCAGGTGTGAACCGAGTGGTCAATTGGTCCTCCGAGGAAGAAGAAATGTGGCAATGTGACCCGCATCTGTTTCGCTCGGATGGGTTGCTGCGGTTTGGGTTTTGGTGAGCAACTTGGTGAGGGCCGTGCTGACTCAGTGGCCAACTTCTTAGTGTCCATCCTCCACCCCACATGGGAGTCCCTGGTTTGATTCTAAGCCCCTGAAGTTTCTGTGCAGCTACTACCTGCTGGTCAGTGGTAGCTTGTGTGTTGTTGCTACAGTGCTGAGCAGGTTTCAGCAAAACATCCAGACTAGAAGAAAGGACTGGGATCTACTACTAAATATCAGCCAATGAAAGGCCCATTTCCATTCTGCTGTGCATGTCGCTGCCCTGAACCAGGGGCAGAGTAGATAGCAGCTAAAAACAAGAAAAACTCACTCCATTGTGTTAATGCTGACTTATAGTGACCCTAAAGGACAGGGTAGAAGTGCCCCTGTGAGTTCCTGGTACTGAAACTCTTGAAGGGAGCAGAAAGCCCCGTTTTTCTCCAGTAGAGGAACTGGTGGTTTCAAACTACTGACCTTCCAGTTAGCAGCTCTACTCATAACCTCTATCCTATAACAATAGATTAGTCAGTTAAGTTCTTGTGAGTAGCAGCTAGTTAGTGACAAAAGTAATACTTGAACCTGGATCTCTTGGACTCCAGTGCCCATGCTTAATCATGGCTTTACTCCTGCTTGACATAATGGGGCTAGAGATTATGTCATTGTATCAAGACAAATTCTTCCTGACTCAGGGGAAAATCCACTCAACTGAAGTGCCAGGCTGACTATGGGAATGCTCCTTGTGGAGGGTGGGTGGTTATCTTCTGGCTCCCAGCCCCTTCTTTCTTCTCCCCATGACTTTGTAGCCTTCTAGACCTACAAGCTCATGGGGAGCAGCCATGCCAGCGTCAGAGCTCTGGGCTGTTAGCCTCATTTCACCAGCTCTGTCCACTTGCTTTGGTTGAGGAAGATTTAAGAAGTAGGGGGTTGCCTGAAAGGATGGTACCGTGCTGGGCTCTTGGATATGGCTTTGGCCCCTACTCCTTTGATGTTGTCAGGTGTTACTCTGCAGATGAGGGAAGTGCTCCCTCTCAACTGCTAACTGCAAGGTTAATGGTTCCAATCCACCCACTGGCTCCTTAGTGATCTATTTTTGTAACCATTACAGCAAAGAAAGCCATATGGGGCAGTTCTAGGCTGTCACCTGTGGGTCATTGTGAGTCTACTTGACCCAATAATACCGGGCAACAATACCAGAAATTATATACTGCCGAGCCATTCTCTCCAGAAACCGGAGATGCAGTCTGATTGGCTTGCTCTATGAATATCTCCCAAGGCTATTTTCTGCCAAGCCCTAAATCATTTATTCATTCAATGATAGGGCCTTACTTTGTGCCATATATAGGGGGCATAATGGCGAATTAAACACAGATGCCTGCCCTCTTGTCACTTATAGCTGACTAAACAGTTGGATTAGTTTGGAGTACTTATTAGCAATCCTTTCTCTCTGGTGGTTGTGGTTGCGTGTTGGGCTGTGATCTGCAAGGTCAGCAGTTTGAAACCACCAACCACTTCATGGAGAAAGTCAGGGCTTTCTACTCCGTGAAGAGTTACCGTCTCGGAAGCTCACAGGCGCCGGTCTGCCCTGCCCTACAGGATGCCCATGAGTCGGCATCAACTTGATGGGAGGGGATTTGGTCTTTTGGTTTTAGCTTTCGCTCTCAGAGGTGTCTTGGTGTGAAAGATACCTGATGTGATTATCCTACCTCTAGGTTGTCGGGGAGGCTGATTTTATATACATAAGCACACAAATATGTGCAAACACAACGATAATGAGGGCTGTGAAGAGAGGGAGATAGAGCTACGGAAAGGCAGAGGGTGGGTGCTGAGCTCCCACATGGGTGGATGCAGCGTGGCATAGTGAGGACCTGAGAGAAAGGGAGCCAATGTCGTGAAGGTCACTTATGGGGGATGGGGGGTAGGTAAGCTGGAAGAAAGGCCTGGTGTTGGTTTTGACCCAAGACTTGCACTGGGAAGCCTTGGTGCTGTCTGAAGCAGCAGCGTGACAGGATCCGTCCATCAGGACTTGGCCCTGTTGGTCCTTCCTTTAAAGCCAAAGAGTGGCAGTGGTAGTTAGCAGCTTGTAAGCCACGCAGTGAACAACTCAACCGCTAAAGGGTTTTCTTTGCGTTTCCTAACTGATGTATCCTCGGTGGCATCAAGACTGGTGTCTGGGCCACTTGGGAGTTTTCTCAGACCCTCCACGTTAGATGGTGCCCTTCCCTTCTTGTGCCTCATGTTCCCGAGTGCTCATTGACTGCTCTACTTAATCTACTGTAGTGGGCGAGTGCTCCAGGAGTACCAGCTCTTTGAGGGTAAGCGTGTTGTGTTTGTCCGTGTGCTCCTCATGCCCGGTACAGTGCCTGGATGTATACAGCTTGGGGATCCGAGGACCGGTGCTGCTTCTATCTGCCTTGGAGATCAAGAGTCCTGCCTTGGAGCCCGCAGAGAAATGAAGTGGAATGTTCTTTTGTTTCCCTGGATCAGAAGACTTTTCTCTTCTTCTGGTTGTCGGCCACACCCTTCTGAAATCCCCAGCAGCTTCCCTCGGGGTTTGTAGCTCAACCCAGCTGTACCTATTTAGGGACTTAAGGATCTTTAGGGGAGCAGCCCATGGGAAAGTCTAGTAGTTGGGAAACAGATCCTTCAGCAGCCTGAGCATCTTCCAGAGGCAGAGCCAGGTCCACCCTCTCTCCCCGCGTCCCGCTCTTCTAAGCAACCATTTGCCCCCGGTGTTTAGGAGCAGTGCAGGCAGGTCGAGTGATTGCAAGGTTGGCTCCTTTGTGTCTGGGGCATCAGCTGGGAGGATGTGAGGTGACTCCACGTGGCTCTTGCTCTATAGTCATGGGGGCTGCCCTTTTTTCTAGTGTAGAGGTCACATCAGAGATTGCTCACCGTGTGCAAGATCGGGCTTGCAGACCCTGGCTTGTCTTTAGAGGCCCCACGTCTTCATTATCATTCTTGGTTTCATCCCTGGGGTTATTCATTCTGCCACTGTGTAATGGAGAAGATGTAAAGCTTTTAAGCCAGAAATTAAAGAGTGAATGGAAAATGAATCTGCAAGTGAGAATTCAATGTTCCCCAAACAAAATAAAACAAAAACAACCATCCTGTGCAAAAAAACAAAACAACCCCACATACACAAAAACCCATGAAAAGAAAACCCCAAGGTGAATGCCACCACGTCCTCATTTATTTACAAACGTGCATGCGCTTGCTGTTGTTTAAAGTGCTGCTGTGCACACCATGGACTAATGAGATTTGGATGGCACGTGGCTTGTAGTATGATGGTCTTTACTCATAGTCCAGCATATTCCTCCAGGTAGCTGATATTTACTGAATGCTTGTTACATAGTAAGTGCTGTGCCAGACTCTAGTAATTAAAAAAGAAAGAAAGAAAAAAGATGCAAGATACCCACATTCTGTTCTCAAGTAGTGGGCAGAATAATGGTAATTATAGCAGGAGCTAACAC
The DNA here is from genome assembly GCF_050624435.1 of Tenrec ecaudatus. NCBI lineage: Eukaryota > Metazoa > Chordata > Mammalia > Afrosoricida > Tenrecidae > Tenrec > Tenrec ecaudatus. The sequence goes on from NC_134543.1 coordinate 15,268,716, forward strand.
AGAGTGTTGATGGTGGATAGGCAGTGCTCTAAGTGCCTTTGTATATTAAGTCATTTAATCTTCAAATGTTCCTTTGAGATATTCATAGACTTCCCAGGAATGGAGGAGTTAAATAAGTGGCCCAAGCTTACTCAGCTCGTAAGACGTAGAGTCAGGGACCGAACACCAACTGCCTACCTCCAGGATCCCTGCCTTTAAACCACCTAGCCATGGTCTTTTCAATCCCCCCCCCCCCCCACGTTAGAAGGTTGGCTATTGAAAAAGAAAGACAGCAGAGTTGATGTGTTCAAATAGTGGGCTCGGCAAAGAGTATTGGATAAAATGTGGACCGGAAGAGGAACAAATCAATCGATCTTAGAAGAGATGGAAAGATCCAACCATAATGTCCCACAGAAGTGAGGATGGTGAGCGTTTGACTGGCTTATTTGGGTGCGTCTAAAGGGAAGACCAATTACTAGAAAAGGACTTCATGATTGAGAACATAGAGGGCCAGCGAACATGAAGGAAGCCCCTCCGTGGGATAGGTGGACACAGAGGCTCAAGAATGGCCTCTAACGTACCATCACTCATGAAGCTGGGGCCGGACTGGGCAGCGTGATGTCCTGTTCTATAGAAGGTCACTGTGAGGCAGACGTGACTCACTGACACCCACCAGCAACAGCTCAACTGTCAAGAAGGCTGACTGTTCCAGTGTAACTGTTTCTAGAAGGCCTGGATGTCCATAGATCAAGGGTTCCCCAATAGTTGTCCATTAGAGGACCATGGCTTTGTGTCTTATGTGAAGGCTGTGCCGATAGATATATTCTGTTGAAAAACCAGAATCCACGAGCTACCATTCAGGTCTACTAGTAAGAGTAGCAGATCAGTCAGCGTTGAGAACATTCATTTTCCCCGCCTTCTCAGTGGAAATGTGCAGAAAAGTTGAAAGTATTGATGACTCAGTTCATATTACTGAGTTAGTGAGTGTTTGTCTATAGTTTTTAACGTGAGAATGATCAAGTTCAAACTCCTACTATTCTGCCTTGTCTTGTTCCAAGTGGAAGAAAGCAACCTTGACAGGTAGCTTTTGGACACATTTTCCAAGGTGACAAGAGAATTGTGGAAGACAACAAGAGGTGAGAGTTAAAAGGTTGGACTTAACCAGCCCTGACTTTGCCACTTACTATAACCACAAGCAAGTGGTCACTTCTATTTTGTGTTCTTTCACCTATAAGATGGGGATAGGAATAGTTGTTGTTGTTAGGTGCTGTTGAATCAGTTTCAACCCACGGGGACTGTGTTAGTCCAGGCTAACTGGAGAAACAAATTCATGGACACTGATATGTGTATGAGAAAGAGCTTCATATAAAGAAACAATTGTATATTGAGAAAACATCCCAGCTCAGTCTAGATCAAATCCATAAGTCTGATATTAGCCAATATGTCTGATACCAGTCTGTAAATTCCTCTTCAGACTCATGCAACACATGCAATGGCACTGAGTGCAGGAAGATCACAGGCCAGATGTGGAAAGTCTTGTGGATCTAGTGGCAGCAGAAGCATCTTAGCGCTGGCGTGGGTCTCCATGTGGCTCCTCCCACTCCAAGTCTCTAGCTGTCATCAGCATGGCTTGTCAACAGGAATGTGTAGCAGAGAGAGTGTGTGTCCCACGCCTTCAGGGAAGAAGATGAGAGTTCTCAGAATCCTCGGGAGAAGGCCATGACCACACAGAGACCTCATTGGCTACGACCTGATTGACAGGCTAGACTCCGCCCCTTGAAAGTCTACAGGAGACCGTAAAACTGCCACAGAGAGCTCATTGTTGCAGCCACCGTGTCCGTGTATCCCACTGAGGGACTTCCTCTTTTGTGCCGCCCTCCAGTTTACCAAGCATGTTGTCCTTTTCCAGAGACTGGTCTCTGCTGACAATTAGTAAAAAGTATGTAAGATAAAGTAGTATCCATTATGATGTTTTTGTTTTTCCTGTAAAATCGGAAGGCACTGTTCTGCAACCATAGGGACTTGGGTGGTGCTTTCAGGTAAGGGTTGCACTGTTAACTGAAAGGGCAGTGGTTCAAACCTATCTGCTCCTCTGCGGGAGAAAGATGAGGTTACCTGTTCCTGTGATGATCTGTAGCCTTGGAAACACACATATATATACAATGAGTTAGAACCAACTCAATTACCATGGGTATGATGATTTTTCTAAGGAGTTTAGCACTTTCTTTGAAGTCTCGGAGGCTGGCTCTGCCACTTCCTTGTCGCTCCCCATCCAACTGTGCTCGTCAGAGAGGTGCATTCTCTAAGGGGGTATGGGAAGTGAAATACTGATTTTGGATGATCATTGAGTACTCATGAGCCCTAAGTAAATAGCTACAATTAAAACAAGATAGCAGACTCATCTATTTTTCATGATGTTATTAATCGTCTCTTCAAGGCTCAGATTCCTCCAATGCAGTAGCAATGAAAAGAACCATGTTCTTTCATTTAGTACACACTGCACTGATCCAGAATCCCCGTGGCTGATTTTGGAGTTCAGTACACTAAACAACAACAACAAAACAAAACATTGAACAACAACAACAAAGCAAAACACAGAAATTGGATCGACTCATCTTTGAGAGAACTAAACTCAGAGGCAGTGATTCTGGGGTTTACATCAGGCATGCTCCTCAGGACCAGGGGGATATTTCAACACCACTTGGCAAATTTGTTACTCATTCTGCAGAGGCTGAGTTCACACTGAGGTGAAAGGGTGATGGTTAATAAGCCTGAAGGGTTATTGATCTTATCGGAGTATGTGCGCCTGTTTCCCCAGTGAACTGGGTGCTTTCCTCAGGGTCCAAATTTTCTTATATTTTTGATCCTACCAGATAGTCAAAGAGAGAAAGCTAATTTCACATGGTGCCATTCAGAAGGCAAAACAGCTTCCCATGAGCCTGGCTTGGTGCCACAGTACCATGTTTAGATAGATTAGTCATTCATGCAACCCAAGTTGCTAATGGATTGAGTTCTAGAGCATCTCCCCTCTGAAGGACTAGCTAGTGGTAGCAAGGCAAGCAAGCTTGTCCAGGTAGATTGAACACTACCGTTGAGTCCACTCTCAACTCCTGAAACTTTATAGACAATAGAATGAACCGTTGCCAATCCTGGGTTATGCTCATGCTCATCAAACATGCTTGAGTGTGTTTTTGTGGCTACTGTGTTCATCCACTGCATCCTTGCTAGCCACCTGCTTCACCAAACATGTTGTCTTCCTCCAGGGATTAATCCCTCCTAAGGACATGTCCAAAGCATGTAAAGTCACACAGGGGTCTGTTGTGATCCTAGCGTTTTCATTGGCTGATTTTGGGAGGGAGTAGCTCTCCTGGCCTTTCTGTCTAGTCCATCTAATTCTGGAAGCACCACCGAAACCCGTCCACTGTGACAGATCCTGCTGGCATTTGATATACAAGTTGTCCAGCTTCTAGCATTAGAGCAACATGCAAGCCGCCACCGTTGGAATGGGTGATGGAGCTTGTCTAAGACTAGGTGATGGGTATGAGGTCTAGCTTGGAGACCAACTCATGTTTACATTTTCTCTCTTCTTCTCCACTGGTCTAATCGCAGATGGCCTTCAGTGTACATTTAGAACCAGACTTTAAAGTTCTGAGGAAAGCCTGCTTACCTAGATTCCCTAAGGACCTTTGCAAAAGGCTAATATTTGCATATAACTGGATGCTTAGAGCAGAAGGAAATAAACATCTTCCCTCCCCGCCAACACTACTTACTACCCACTGAAGGTGCCCTTTTCTCTTTGCCTTTGTATGGTTTTTCTGATGGCCTGTTTACAGAAGATGATGTGGTTGTTTGGATGTCCACTTGGTTGTTGCAAGTTCTGCTCATTCAGCTCAGCACAGGCCTCAGACAAGCTCCACATAAACATCAATCCCCCTTTCCCTCGCTTCATCCTCCCGTGGGAATCATAGGTGTTGAGAGTCAGGACCAAGAGCCTCCATCATGTAAGATGGGGAGAAAGAGGAATGCAAGATAGAGGAGTAGCCTTTCCAGGTCTTAGAATGATGACATTCCTGTTGACAATTTTAACAGCATCTGCTTGCTGACTGATGCCAGTACGATCAAGGACAAGGTACTTCCCTAGTTTAAGACTCCTCTGTCCCTGGGGAACAGTAGCCATGCCCACCTCACAGAGTTGGTATGAGGCTTGATGGAATTAATTTTGGCACTGGTCAGTGATTGGAAAGAATTCCTTACATTATTAGTATTGTTATTATAAGAGATTCAAGACCAGTTATAGCAGTACACCCACAGGGGACTGCCAGCAATTCTAGCCAGATTCTGAAGAGGACAGGGGATGAGGGATATAATTGAGGGCTATAATTACTGATGCCAGATGGATCTTGGTTAATGCAGCTAACACCAGAAAGATTTATCCATGTTTTATTGGCTGTGCAAAGGCATTGGGACTGTGTATTGGATCCCAACACACTGTGGATAACATTGCATTGCTTAAGAATATGAACTCTAGAAGACTTGATTGTGCTCATATAGAACCTGCTCATTGATCAAGAGACAATCTTTCAAACAGAACAGGGACTGACTGGTTTAAAACCAGGAGAAGTATGCATCTTTTTGCCATATGTAGGCAATCTGTATGCTGAGCACATGATCTGAGAAGCTGGACTACATGAAGAACATGTCATCGGGATCAGAGGAGGGTGCAGTAACAACCTGTGATACACAGATGGCACAATCTTGCTTGCTGAAAGTGTAGAGGACTTGAGGCACTTTCTGAGGAAGATAAACAACCCCAGCCTTTAATAGGGAGTATAGTTCAATGTTAAGGAAATCAAAATCCTCACAACGGAACCAATAGACAACATCAGGATAAATGGAGAAAAGACTTAAGTTGTCAAGGATTTCATTTTATTTGGGTCTACAATCAATGCTTGTGGAAGCAGCAGCGAGGAAATCAACGGACACATTGCTTCTGCAAAAGACCTCTTTAAAATGTTAAAAAACAGAGACATCACTCTGAAGGTTAAGGTGACCCTGACCCAAGGTGCTTTCAATCACCTCATATACATGCAAAAAAAAAAAAAACAACAAAAAAAACAACAACCCACCGAAACCCCAAAAACTTGGACAATGAATAACGAAGACCAGAGAAAACTGATGCATTTCGATTATGGTGTCGACAAAGAGGATTGAATATGCATATCTTGGGCGGCCAGAAGAATCAGCATCTTTGTCTTAAAAGAAGTGCGGTTCACATGCTCCTTGGAAGGGAAGATGATGAGAGTTCTCCAGTACTTTGGACATGTTGCCACAGAAGGAGCTTCTGCTTGGTTGAGTAGGTTGGCGCTATAGAGTTGCCTCTGATGCCTAGTGACCCTAAATACAAATGCAGCATAGTCCAGTCCTGTGCCATCCGCAAAATTGCCCTTATGTTTGACCCCATTGTTGCAGTCATTGTGGCAATTCATCTCATCAAGGATCTTCTCCCTTTCCACTGCCCCACCCCCACTTTACCAAGCGTGATGTCCTTTTCTGGGGTTGGTCTCTTCTAATAACGTGTCTACCATATGTGAGGGGGTCTCATCATCCTCTTGTATCAGGAGACTTCTGACTACATTTCCTTCAAGACAGATTTGTTTGCTCGTCTGGCAGTTCGTGATGTTTTCAGGAGTCTTCTCCAGCACCATAATTCAAGTGCATCCATTCGCCTGTGGTCTTCCTGATTCAGTGTCCAATTTTCAAAAGCATGGAGGACTCTGAAGATAGCAAGGCTTGGTTGAGTCATAACTGAATCTTCAAAGTGACATCTTTGCTATAAAAACTCTAAAGAGGTCTATTCAGATGTTCCCACCCAGTGGAACACATCATTTGATTTCTTGACTGCTTCCATGAGCATTGATTGTGGATCCTTGCCAACTCCCCCATCCCTGTTTATCATAATATTGTCTGTTGGCTCAATTGTGAGAATTTTTTATTTTTTAAAAAAATTGAGCTGTAGTCCATGATGAAGGCTGTAGTCATTGATTTTTATCAGCAAGTGCTTCAGGTCCTCCTTGATTTCAGCAAGCAAAGTTGTGTTACCTGCATATCACAAGTTGTTAATTAGCCTTCTGTTCCATAGGGTCATGATCATTTAGGAATGGACTCAGTGACCAGTAAGTATCAGTGCATCTTGATTGCATGTTTAATCAATTTCAGACTCAAGGATAGGTATTCTTCTTCAATTTCTTCATCACTGACTTTAGTGGTTGGTGTGTCAATTTGAATAATAGTTGTATTAACTGATCTTTCTTTTAGGTTTAGAGATATCATCACAAATAGCACTGCACTTCAAGATAGATCTTCAAATGTTCCTTCTGATGATCAATGTCATTTAGTCTGAATTTGTCATTCTTGGCATAGTAAGCCATGATTTTCTGATACAAAATGGCCAATGCCAATCTATTTTAGATCACTAATGCTTAGGAGATTGATCATTCTGTGCTCCCTTTCATTTTAGAAGACTTCCATTTTTTCTAGATTCATACTTCATATACACTACATCCAAATAGTGAATGTTTGCAATGGTTTCTTCTCATATGAGCCTCTTCCCCTCAGCAAACAAATATCCTGGAAGCTTAGCTTCATCTGTGGCAGCAGTTCTCAACCTGTGGGCCGCAACCCATATGGGGGGGTCCAATGGCCCTTTCACAGGGGTCACCCAATTCATAACAGTAGTAAAATTATAGTTACGAAGTAGCAATGAAATAATGTTATGGTTGGGGATCACCACCACATGAGGAACTGTATGAAAGGGTTGTGACCTGAGGAAGGTTGAGAACCGTTGCTCTATGTCATTAAAGTGGATGCTACTTTGAGGAGGTGACTCTTCCATTGGACAGTTTGAATGCCTTCAAATCCGTGGCGCTCATTTCCTGAGACTACAGCAGACAATGTTCCTCTGCCATTCCCAAGGTGTGTAGGAGCTAATTTTCCCACAGTGGACCACGTCTTCCTTCTTCCTAATCTGTGCTTAGTCTGGAAGCTCTGAGGGAAACCTGTTCACCACGGGCGACCCTGGTGGCTTTCAGAATATCACAGGACAGCTCCCAGCATCACTGCAGCACTGTGGACACCGCAGTCCAACAAGGGACAGACAAGTGGGCGGTAAAGCAGAAGGTCAGTGAGAACGAAGAAGACCATCAAAGAGATGGATTGGCACCGGGGCTGTGACAGTGGGTTCAAGCATAGGCATGATGGTGAGGATGGTGCAGAAGGGCAGAGCTTCCTTCAGTTGTGTGTACGGTGACTCTAAGTTCAAGTGGGCTTGAGGGCGCTGAATGACAACAACAGGGTTATAAGAAATGACGAGGCATGGGCTAGAATGTACAAATAGTAATGTAAATATGTTTGCATATTTTACATATGGACATTTATTTTACACGTATATTTACATTGCTGTTTGAATCTGACTTTTGATAACCCTTCGTAGCTTTGAGTAAAACTTTGACATAGGAGACAATGGCTGATTTGGGGGAAGTAGATCGCCATGCTTTTCCTCTTCGGGGCCTCTGGGTGGACCGAAACCTCCCAACATTTGGTCAACAGCCAAAACTTAAACACATGCTTGTGCTTAACCCAAGTGCCCCCTAAAAACCACGGGAATCTTTGAAAACCTCCAAGGACAGGGCTTCCAGGTGCAGAAACTGAGGCTCACTCTTTGCCATTGGTCTTTGCCTGAGAAGGTCTCTACCATAAGAACATGAGGTGCCCAGCCTTGCAACCTCACTCCATGGCAGGAAACAAAGACTGCTCTGAGTTGGCCACAGGTGGGCTTGCCAGGGAGTGGCCTTAGCACTCCTCTGGGGCACCCTTTGCCCACTGTTGTCTGAACTGTCAACTACCATGATGTGATAGTTCGGGTAGACTGGAGAAAATAATCCATAGACATGCATCTGTGTACAAGAGAGAGTTTTATATACAGGTAATTGTACATTAAGAAACCATCCCAACCTAGTCCAGTTCAAGCCCCGAAGTCCAATATTAGCCCCTATGTTCAATACCAGTCTATAAAGTCCTCTTCTGACTCACGAAACACATGCAATGATGCCGAATGCAGGAAGACCACAGACCAGTGAGTGGGAAGTCTTGCGAATCCAGTGGCGTTGTAAGCTTCTCAGCACCGGCAGGGTCTCCACATGGCTTTTCCAGCACCCAGGGCTGCATCAGGGTAGGTCCATGTATCTTCTCCTCAGGGATGTCTATCAGGGAGTCAGCCTTGAAAGTAGAGTGACTTTCAGGGGTTGGGAGAGAGAGAGAGAGAGAGAGAGAGAGAGAGAGAGAGAGAGAGAGAGAGAGAGAGAGAGAGAGAGAGAGAAAGAGAGAAAGGTTAAGTGTCTCCCAGAATTCTCAGGAGAAGGCCATGCCCACACAGAAGTCTCATTGGCTATGACCCAATTGAAAGAGTTGACTCCACCCTTCACTCTTAATCTTCTTAAGTCACAAATTGACACCAGGTGATGTAAGTACACACAGGATGTGACTTTGCACACAGGATGTGACTTTGTCCCTTCCTAGCCCCTTCACCTGCATGGCTGCTGCTGCGAGACATTTGTATATCAAATATTTCTGCATTGGGGGAACAACAATGCAATGGTGTCCAACAAATTATTATCATACTTCCAGTTCTCCCCCAGTGCCCGTCTGCCACGAAGGTGTATGGAGAGGATGGGTCGCAACAATCTCGTGTACAGTAGATAGCCGGGGTGGTGCGGGCCTGGGCAGTGCTTAATTTCTATGCTGTGGACCAACTGGACAGCAGCTAAGGAGGATGACAGCAACAGCAGCAAAAGGGGCCCTCGGTTCAGGCTTACACCTGCCCCCTTTCCCTTGGGAGGCGTCTCAGCTTGGGCAGTAAATTGTCCTGTGCCCCTGGCTATTGGTGTATGGATCAGTGAGGGTATGAATCAGTTACTTTCAGCCAGTCTGAGGCCCACTGAAGGCTTGTCGATCCACCTTTGTTTATCTTTCCCCTGGTGTCTCCTAGGGGAACAGACAGGTGATCTCAGCGTACACACAGATCATAGGAGAAAAGCCACAGGCAGTTAGTGGTCCCCCGAGGGTCATCACTCTTCCCGGTGAGGGGCTAACAGCCGCGATGTAGCCCCTCCCTGTCCAGAGCAGTGATTTATACATCAGCCCAGCGCACTGCCTTCTGGGATGGCAGCTGGGCGCCTCCTCAGGGGGAGAGTTAGCTCTAACACTTGCCTCTCCCCTCGGGTCAGCCTCAGACCCTCTAGGCCAGTGGTTCTCAACCTTCCTAATGCCTTGACCCTTTCACACAGTTCCTCATGTGGTGGGGACCCCCGGCCATAAAATTATTTTCCTTGCTACTTCACAACTGTAACTTTGCTATGGTTATGAATCATCATGTAAATATCTGATATGCAGGATGTATTTTCACTGTTACAAATTGAACATAATTAAAGCATAGTGATTCATCACAAAACAATATCTCATATATTGTGAAATATTTATTTCTAGTGACATTTTGTCTTGAAGCATGGTGTAGCATGGGCAACAGTCTTCATGCTGGGTCCCTGTAGGTGTTTTCCGATGGTTTTAGGCGACCCCTGTGAAAGGGTCATTCCACCCTCAAAGGGGTCGCCACCCACAGGTTGAGAACTGCTGGTCTAGGCTCTCTGCTATCTCTGAAGTGGTCCTAGTGGAGACAAAGAGAGAGAGACTTGAGAGGAGGGAGGAAGAGGGAGGGGCATAAGGGAGAAGGAGGGAGAGACAGCCAGAGAGGAAGCTAGAGGGGGAGGGGAAAGGGAGGGGAAAATGAGAAAGAGGCAGGAAGAGGTTGAGGAGTCAAAGTCAAGAGAGACACCACAGAAGGAGAGAAGGAAAGAGAGAGAAATCGATTCCTTTAGGCTGTTCTCTCGGGCAAATCAGCTCCTCCCATCTTTTTGTTTTGTTGCATAATAATTAGATATTCACTTGTCGGATTCCTGTCTTGTGTTTTTGTTTCATGCATTCATTCAGTTGTTCACTAAAGCCTGCGCTTGTGGTTCTGTCATCTGGGTAGGACTAGCTGAATCTCAAGTTAGAAGGCGTAAAGGGAATTCATGACAGCGTGGAATCGAATTGGAAGTGACACTCCTTATCCACACCGCCTTTCCCCAGAAGCTTGACATTTTCATAGAAACCCGATAAAAGCTCCCCCGTCATCCTTCTAAGAGCTCTGTGGACTGGTTAAGGGTCGGACACGTAAATGAATAGGTGACGCTTACGGAGTTTGAGGTTGTGGCCCTAGATGATGCTGATACAGGTTCAACCTCTCCCCTGTGGGTAAGCTTACGTGTCTCACTTTCGGTTCTTCATGAGCTCTGTCCTCAGCCGTCCTGAAGGGGCCGGATTATCTCCACTTGTACCTCCGCGAATACTGATAAAAACACAAAAACAACTTTAACCCCAATCCATTTAATTTTAACATGACTTAGCTGAGGACAAGCGATTTAAGGTCACGAGAAAGTACTCTAGAAAATGAATAGGATTAAAAATGAACTCAATTAGAAATATTGTGATTGAGTGAAAACTGATGCTCTTACTTCTGAGTGCTGGCTGTCAGGAGCCCCTGGGCTTTCCCTGCTTTTGCCGATTCCTTTGAATTCTTTGAGCAGACTCTTCCTGACCCATATGATCCAGATAAACTCCAATCTCATTCCCGACATGGCAAAGCATCAGAGACTTCCCAGGAGTTTAGTGACTTGAAAGCCTTATTTTTCTCTTCCTCATTCCTGGTGTTAGCTGTTACTAAAAAAACTTCCACAAAATGCCCACTTTCTGCCCCCAAATTCACTGCTATTGAATCTATTCTGACTCAGAGTGACCCTACAGGACAGGATAGAACTGCCTCTGTGGGTTTTCAAGATAGTAACTCTTTAATGAAGTAAAAAGCCTCCTCTTTCTCCCAAAGAGCAGCTGGTAGTTTCCAACTGTTTACCTTGCAGTTAGCAGCCCAACACACTAACCCACTATTCAGTGGCCACAACCAGAAGGCCTCATTTCTACAAAGCCTCTCCCCCAAGGCTTTTGCGGGTGTGGCTCATTTTATTTGGAGCAAAGAGGGATTGAGGTTGGTCAGGATAAACAGCAAGTTGAAAGTGGATACTAGATGGACCTGCTCTTGAAATTTCTGGGCACTGTCATTGCTGAGAAGGAGCCCTGGTGGCATAAAGGTTACACGTTGGGTCGCTAACTTCAAGGTCAGCAGTTCAAAACCACCAGTCACTCCTTGGGCATAAGACAAGGCTTTCTACTCTCATTAAGAGTTAGAGTCTGGGAAACTCACAGGGGCAATTCTACCCTGTGGACATTGGCTCCATGGCAGTGATCTCCCCGCTTCCCTCACTTTGGTAACAGCCAGTACCAGGAGTAAGGAAGAGACAAGTAAGGCCTCCAAGTTTGGTTTTGGTTTAATCGTTGCTGACAAGGAGTCTTGATAAGGCTTGGGCTGTTACCCACAAAGTCAATGTTCCAAACTCATCAGGAAGACAGAGAAGGCTGTCTGCTCCCTCTAAGGATTTATAGTTTCAGAGATCCTAAGGAGCAGGATCTGCTCTGTCTTGAGTTGGAATCCACTGGACAGCAGCTATGCCACCAACGTGCCTTCTTCCTAAATCCTTGGACTCGCGGTTCTCAACCTGTGGGTCCACGACCCCTTTGAGGGTCGAACGACTCTTTTGAAGGGGCTGCCCGATTCATAACAGTAGCAAAATGACAGTGATGAAGTAGCAACAAAAATAATGGGATGATTGGGGGTCACCACCACATGAGAAGAGCCCAGGCTTGGGGCCAGACTGATAGCAGGGTTTGAATCCTGGCTTCTCCATTTCCTGGCTGTGTGAACGCAGGCGAGCGGCTTCCTTTCCCCAAGTCTATGTTCTCATCTGGAAAGAGAGGATACGAGGACCTTTCCTGAAAAGTGTGGGAAGTAGTGAGTAGTTAACCCTTCTAGAGCTTGTGGCTAAATTCAACAAATCAACAAATGTTAGTAGTCTTGTACTTTGCAACCCATAAACACTTCTCCCGAGGCTTACATAGGTATGCATTAAATATTTATATGTTGCGGAATTGAGAGAGAGAGAGAGAGAGAGAGAGAGAGAGAGAGAGAGAGAGAGACTAGAAAGGAATCTTTCTTACTTCAGGGGTCTTGATGAAACAAGTAATCACCCCCGTTTGTGTCTTCTGCCCATCTGTCCCTTCAGAGGCTGTGCAGGGTCGGTGTATGAGATTCCTCCACAATTCGCCGCCCTGTGAGAGCCGAGTGAACCAGTGCTGGCAGCTCGGGTGGGACAAGGGCTCTTTTTGCAGCGTTGCAGAAGTTGCCAATGTGAGGTATTGGTGGGGGAAGCGAGGCACCCAAGGGACCGAAGCGAGACCTGTGTTTGGTCTGAGTGTGCCAGCATCCATCTGAGGAGGAGCATGGGGACATGGCGGAGTCCTTGGGTCGTGCCAATAGTTAAAACGCTCAGCTCCCAACATAAAAGTTCATGGTTCAGATCGACCCCAAGGTACCTGGTGATCCATTTCTGAAAGGTCGCAGCCCTTGAGAGCCCCAGGGAGCCCAGTTCTCAGAAGCACAGGAGCCACTCTGAGTTGGAATCAGTTGGCAACAAAAGGTTTGACTGTTGGTTTTTACAGACCTGGTAGTTTCAGCTGATGACACATGTCCCATTCAGAGAAGATGGTAGCTGACCAATGGCAGGGACTCACCATCTGTCCTCGCTCTAAAGCAGGGAAGAGTGAGACCCTGGGTGACAAAGTCCGTGCTGGCAAGTGGGAGCCATGGGAATTCAGTGTCTGGAAGTCAGATGGTAACCACGGGTCTGTCATTCCAACCCACCAGCTGCTCTGCGGGAGTCAGATGTGGCAGTCTGCTTCTTACAGCCCCGGAATGAATCTAGGACAGGTCTGCTTTCTCCTGAAGGCTCATTCGGCGTAGGGATGGACTGGACTGCCCTGTTTGGCCAGTGCGGCAGATTTCAACCGCTGGCAAAGATGGCTTGTAGGGATGTCGTCTATGCAGCCTGCTTTTAACTTCTGGATGTCCGGCTCTCTTCTGCGCTGTAGCAGGACTGACTAGAGGACGTCCATGTATCAGCTGTCTGTTACCTTCTTTTCTCCGAAGCTGCCATCACAGGTGTGCTCACCTGTGTTTGAACAGCCTGTGCGCGAGCAGAGTTGATAGGCCCTTCTCACCTGCTTCCTCAGCCGGAAGGAGGCTGGCAAGTGTTCAATGCAGGCATTTCCAACGTGTCCTGCACACGATGAAGCTCAAGAAGGGTTTTTGGAAGGGAAGCTGCCAAAGCTACAAAAAAGTGCTTATGTGTGGTGCAGGCATGGGGAAGGGTGATTGTGGGTGTCCTAGTGTGGGATTGGGTCTCACGGAAGGAGAGCGGCTTGAATTCGACCCTGAACTATGGGCATAGGTACAAAGCAGGGAGGGAGGTGGTGAGCACGGACCATGGAGGACCGTCTCATGGGATGTCCTGCCCAGGGTGCAGGCTTTTATAGCGACGTGACAGGACACTGGCTCAAGGTGGTCCATTTGTTCAGACATTCTAGCCTTCCAGAAACCCTGATGGAATCGTGAGTATGTGTTGGGTTGATCAATGCAAGGTCAGCATTTTCCGCCCACCAGTTACTCTGAATGAGCCAGAGGCCCTTTAGTATGGTTTCTCTTGTTGTGGTGAAACCACCCCCCCCAAACATAAAATTATTCTCATTACTACTTCATAAGTGTAATTTTGCTACTGCTATGAATTGGGTGACTCCTGTGAAAGAGTTGTTGGACCCTCCAAGGGGTCGCCACCCCCAGGTTGAGAACCACTGCTTTACAGCCTCAGAAACCCACTCAGGCAGTTCTCGTGTGTCCTATGAGTTGGTATTAACTCGATGGGGGTGATTTCTTCCTTTTCCCTTTTATTTGATAGCGGTTGGAAGGGCCTGGGTTGCCCACGCAGTTGGTGATAGCCCCACCAACCTCCAAGCTGGCAGTTCGAACACACTCAGGATCTCAGTGAAAGAAAGGCCTGCCATCTGCTTTTGTAAGCAGTCCAGCTAAGAACCCCCAGGGGCAGTTCTGCTGTGTCCCACCAGGACCACCAGGCTGACTGGACAGCAGCTCAGAACAACTACATGGGCCAGTGAGCTTCACATCCAGTAGCCAGGGAGGCTTCTTGTCATTTCGTTTTAAAAAGAGGAAACATAGGGAATCCAGGATGGATGATCCCTGCAGGACCAGTGGTGTGAGTGGTGATACTGGGAGGGGGGAAGGAAGGTGGGGTAGAAAGGGGGAACCGATTACAAGGATCTACATGTGACCTCCTCCCTGGGGGATGGACACCAGAAAAGTGGGTGAAGGGAGATGTCGGACAGTGTAAGATATAACAAAATAATAATTTATAAATTATCAAGGGTTCATGAAGGAGGAGGGAGCAGGGAGTGAGGGGGAAAATGAGCTGATACCAAGGGCTCAAGTAGAAAGCAAATGTTTTCAGAATGATGATGGCAACAAATGCACAAATGTGCTCGACACAATGGATGTATGTATGGATTGTGATAAGAGTTATATGAGTCCCTAATAAAATGATTTAAGAAAATAATAAAGCTAAATTTAGAAACCAATAAAAAAAGAGGAACGTGTGTGTGTGTGTGTGTGTGTGTTGAAGGGAGAGAGTAAAATGATAATCCTGAAGTAGGTGACTGTGAAACTAACTTGGCATTGGAGAGAAAGGAGAGACTTTCTACTCTATAAAGACAGGACAGGGCAGGTCTTCTCTGTCATGTGGGGTCGCTGTGAACCTGAATCCTCTAGTGGAGAGTGAGCAAGGACACTTGGCACCCGGCATTGGACCACATGTGTTACACGGACCATCTGAGTTCATCAGCATCCCAACAACTTGGTGACGCTGTTATCACCCCCACGTTGCAGACCAGGAAACTTGGGTTTAGAAAGGTTAAAAGAACTTGCACATGGCTTTGAGATTAATACCGAGCAGAGCAAGGAGATCGGATCCTGAAGCCCAAGCTCTTTACCCCTGTGCCGCTGAAACAAGCTCCATGCAGAATCTTCCAATAGAACAGAAAGGAGAAATCTGCACAGGTATTGAACTCCTGCCTCCCAGGAAAGGGCACTCTGCACCAACACCCTTCCGGTCACCTTTCTGTGTATATTGACAGCAGCAGCAGGTGTACCTGTGTCCTAAGGAGCCCTGGTAGGGCAATGCTGAAGTCCTCATTGTTCGCCAAAAAGAACTCACCCAGTCTCTCCTGGGGCGAAGAGATATATATATCAGGAGAACTTATAAGATTACTTCATGGGAGGAGGTCACAGCTGACAAACACAAGCACAGCATTCGAGTTATTTATGCGGGAGAGAACTGTTTTAGGAAACTCTATAACTAGAGTGGGGAACCTTTTTTTCTATCAAGCACCATTTGGCTATTTATAACATTCTCGGGCCACACTGGTCAAACATTGAGTGAACTCTTTGCTAATGCGATAGCTCGGAGCTGTGGTGGCACAGTGGTTACTTGTTGGGCTGCGATCTTCAAGGTCAGCAGTTCGATGGCACTAGCTACTCTGAGGGTAAAAGATGAGGCTTTCTATTCCCATTGAGTTATAGTCTTGGAAACTCAGAGGGGTAGTTCTATCTTGCCTGAGCTGGAAGTGACTTGATGGCGGTGAGTTTGGGCTCTTTGGTTAAAGCCGTGGCTGGAACTGCTTGGCGGTGCATGATGTGAGCTGGCACTGACGCTTTTGCAGGCTGTCAATGGCCTGAGGGACAGAGGCTCCCCACTCCAGCTCTCTAAGGACAGTGCTCTTAGACAGTGCTGTCTAAGGACAGTCCTCCAGGGTTTGAAATAGACCCCAATGGCCTTGATGACACACAGTGACAAAAACTCGATGAATCCCGGACTTTTTTACATAGTCACTGTGATTTGACCTTCCGCTCTACCAGGTCACTGCAGGCCCTCGAGCAAGAAATGTTTCACGGAGAACGTTTCCAATGTTTTCTTAACTGAGCCCAGTGCTTGTCTCTCTCTCTTCGCAGCACGCCCTGGACGCTGACAACGCGGGAGTCAGTCCCATCGGCAACTCTTCCAACAACAGCAGCCACTGGGACCTTGGAAGTGCCTTTTTCTTTGCCGGAACCGTCATCACCACCATAGGTACCCCTTTGCTTGTGAATGCCTTTTTCCCGGCAGGCCATCTTGGCGCCTGGCCCATGCTTGGTCCGCCTAGGATACGTGGCCCTTTGTGCCTCCGAGGAGAATTATGAGACACTGTCAGATGAATGTGGTCCTTGTGGCTTTTGATAAAAGGTTAAGCCTAAGAAGGAATCTCTTTCTCAGCATGAAAGGCTGGGGAGCATCTTGTTGGAAAGGACCGGATACAAAGGGCAGAGGGGAGAAAAGAGGCATTAGTCACTGGAACTCAGACTGAGCTCGGCTAAACTCAAACTTCTTTCCGAAACGTCACCTTTTTGGAAAGATGGATGTGTAAGAGGAAAATGCATTATAAAGTTTTTGTTTTTTAATGGAAAACCCTCACCCGCTTGAGCAACCATGTTTTACCTCTTGTAACTGATGGCTTTGTTCCCCTTTCACTCTGAGGGTTTAGCTCGTGACTCCCGGCCACCCTGCACACATTCTCTCTTTCCGCCCTCCTATCTTCCTACTCGAGTTGATGGGCTCAGAAGTGAACGTGATTTTGACAAAATCATTGCTTGTTTCATTTCACCACTGATCCATGCAGTGAATGGTGACTGCTTCTTCCTGGCACACACTGCCTCTGATTTACTTGTTTTTGTGTCTGTGCGGTATGGTGTCTCTGTGCATGTTCTTAGAGGTGATTATTGCCTCTTTGGTCATATTTTGTATGTGGTTTGGGCCAGGACTTTGCAGGGAGCCGGCTTCATCAGTTAGTAAAGTCCTGCTGCTCTCTACATTTTCCTTTGACAGCATTATATTTATGTGGGGCCAGTCTCCTTCTTGCTTCTCAACTCTGGGTGAGTTGGCTGTTCCCTGGGCCAATTTGTTGATGTGCTTGATGCTTCTGTGAGCCCTGGGAGAGGAGAGCAGGGAGCGGCTGGGGCAACTTTCCAGGCCGTACATCCTAAGATGCCCTTCTCTGCTGCCAAAGAGACCGGGTGTTTTCTGCAGATAGGGCTCTATCTGCGCTATTCTGTGATTAGTTTTTCGCCTTCTGCTTTCTGAAAGCAGAGGAAGTCCAGCAGGGCCTCTGCTGTTAACCCTCTTTACCCTGTATTCCGCGCTTGGTGTGAGCAAGGATGGTCCTCATCTTTATCGCTGGATTGATTCGTTGGCCCTTTTGAAGACTTGTCCCAGATGGTCTCTCTCATTATCCTCTGGGCTTCCTTATTGTCTCCAGATGGCTTACCCTCAACCTTAGCTTCTTTGGGGGGTTCTTCCACATAGCCAGGAATCTACCGATTCTATCCTTTCTCCAGTTCTGCTGAAAATGAGCTTATGGGTTTTCTCCTCCTATACAACCAACCAACGCAAAAACAAAACCCAACTAAGCCAAACCCACTGCCTTCAGTTGATTCCAACATGTAATAACCTTGTAGATCAGTGGTTCTCCACCTTCCTCAGGCCGAGACCCTTTCATACAGTTCCTCATGTGGTGCGTGACCCCTCCAACCATCAAATTATTTTCGTTGCTACTTCATCACTGTCATTTTGCTACTGTTATGAATCAGGTGACCTCTGTGAAAGGGTCATTTGACCTTCAAAGGGGTCGGGACTCACAGGTTGAAAACCACTGCTATAGAAGGTTTCCAAAGTGTAAATCTTTATGGGAGCAGACAGCCTCATTTTCCTCCCTCAGGGCAGCTGGTGGATTTGATCTGCTGTCTTACTGGTTAGCAGCCGAACACTGATCTGATAGAATCACTACCATTCCGTCACTCCTGATCCATAGTGACACTACAGGACAGTACTTGACCCTGTGGGTTTCCAAGACTGTAATGAAAAAAAAATTGTTTTTCCAATTTTTTGACTGTAATTCTTTACTAGAGTTGAAAGCCACATCTTTTGCTGCTGAGTGGCTGATGATTTTGAACTGCTGACCAAGAGGTTACGCCAAGCCCAACTCATAACCACTGTGTTGCCAGGGCCCCTATTAAATAGTGCATTGCTGTACAAATTCTCTCTCCGAATCTGGAAGAATGGAGACATGTGACACACTGTGGTTCACAGCAGTGATGGGCAGGCTTTGAGAGATCCTCCCCACCCCACCCTCATGCCTCCCTGGGGACATTCCTTCGATAAACGCTGTGTGGGAAGAACCCCTTGGTCTTTAAGATCCAGCAATGCCTCCTTCTGGAAGGTTCTTCCCTGGCCCTTAGCCCTCATGCCCTCACCTTGGGTGAGTTTTGGAGAGTATGCATTCCCTGGGGGGAGAGTGAGGGGAGGGAGAAGCAGTTTTTAAAGTTGACTTCCTGTTGGCACCAGTTCCAGGTTCTTGAGTTGTGTTATGGGTTTTTGTTTTCAGACCAAGCCTTTGTTTCTTCTACATTGAGGAAACCATGCAATTCATAGGCAGCAAAGAGATGAAAACAGGTGAGAGTTGTCGTTCTTGTTTAGAAAGCCTCTTAAACGAATTAGATACCATACAGGTTTACACTTGGTAACCAGCAAAATATTAAAAGGTCATTAAAGATATGCATTGCACTGGCGGGTCTATGAACTAGAAACCTTCTTGGACATTCCAGATCAGGCTCAGTCTTCTTAGTCCACCACTGGATGGACGCCAACAAGAGAAACCAGGTGGAAGTGGTCCCTCAACAGTATCTGAGAATGTCAGGGAAGACCAACATCAGGCTACTCTTTGTTCAATGTCCCGTTTATTGTGATGGGGAGATATGCAATGCAGGTTAAGAGGGTTTATAGCAAAATCATTAAAATGGAGAAAGTCTGGGCTATTTTAAGAGAATAGCCTTGGAACTTTGGAAAAATGCAACCTAAGATCCAATATTGGATCATTGAAAGCTATTTTAAACATGGATGAAAATGATTCATGGGGAGAGGATATGGGGAGCAAGCAAACTTAGAACATGTGTGCCTCACTTACATGAAAATAGCATATATTAAAGGACATAGGAAAAGGAAAATGTTAATTTTATTGTTTTCTGAAATGCCCAACTAATGCCTAGCAAAAACTATAGCTACATTAGCAGACACTCAAGTGGCATTGATGTGACTTGTTTATAATCCCATTATCCCCCAGTTATCACCCCATCCTACAAGAGAAGCCACGTCATCTGACAAAATTAGTGTAAGGCACTGAAGGGAAGGGTGGCCCCACTTGGTTAAAGAGGAACATATAACACTTTCTGTCCTTTCCAAGTTATGATTTTGTATGTGTTTGCACTGAACTGTTGACTGTCTCCGAATGACTTCTAATTCTTAAAGTAAGAGCCCTTGGTTTCTTCCAGCCAACGTCTATTCACTTGTTCTTCCTTGACCTGATGACCATGACCCGGTAACCTCTTTCCCCATCTCGGCCTGCAAGTCCAGAGGAAAGGTCACCTTGTTTAGGCTATGAAACCCAGTACCTTGGATCTCCTTGGCTATCGTCATGAATTCAGAGGGGGACACAAGGACTGGGTTAGGCCAATGAGAACCTCCATTCATGGACTTTCCCCTGAACGTTGGGGGATGTGACTTCCTCTCTGCCTTGTTGTTAGGAGCTGTCAAGTTGGTTCTGACCCACAGTGAGCCTGAGCCTAACAGAATGAAACGCTGCTCGGTCCTGCACCGTCCTCGCAATTGTTTGTTGCCTGAGCCCGTTGTTGTAGCCGCTGTGTCACTGACTCTCACCGAAGGCCTTCCTTTTTCACTGTCTTTCTACTTCACCAAGTGTAATAATCTGGGTACATTAGAGAAACACATCCACAGAAACATATGCATAAGAGAGAGGTTTATACAAAGGGTAAGTACACATCAAGAAAACATCCTAACCCAGTGCTGCCCAAGCCTACAAGTCCAACATGAACCCATATGTCTGACACCAATCCACAAAGTCCTCCTCCATCTCACAAAACACATGCAATGATGCCGACTGCAGGAGGAAAGCACAGTCAGTGAACGTGTAAGCATCTCAGTGCTGGCAGGGGTCTCCACACGGCTGCTCCAGCACCCAGGGCTGCATTGCGATAGGTCCACGAAGCTTCTCCTCGGGGATGTCTTGCAGGAAGTGAGCCTTGCCAGCTGAAGCAGGGGACTGGCTAATATAGCTTGACCCTGGTCCGACCATCACAAAACAAGAGACTCAAGAACTAGAAAGGTGAGGCTCACTGAGCCATTTATCCCTCTGCTCTTCAATTAACCCCACATGTGTTTATCCGTCAGGTTGGCACAATAAACTTTAACTATATCACCAAGCATCATGTCCTTCTCCTGACAACATGTCCAAAGTACGTGAGAAGAAATCTTACCCTCCTTCCCTCTAAGAGTATCACTCTGGCTGTATTTCTAACAAGACAGACTTGTCTGTCCTTTCGGCAGTCCAAGGGACTTCCAGGATTCTTCACCAGCACCTCTCTTTCTTACTGGATGTAAATTTGGAAAGAGGCCCACAGTTCTACTAGTCATTTTCTTACCCAATGGGTTCTTTTGCTGAGAATTCAGCTAACACTGAAAAAGAAAAATCAGAAAAAGAGGGCAGGGAATGTGATCCTTCTAACAGACTTTGAACTCTGAGTCAAGCAAACCGTGAAGTATTAAAAAACGAAATCTGCTTCTGTTTAACAGGGTCAATGCATTTCTTTTTTTTTTTTTTGCTTAAGCCAGTCTGCATTGGATTTTCTATCTCTTGCAACTGAGAAAAGTCATAGCTCTATACACGTAGAGGGTCAAAGGTCATGGGGTTTGATCAGGATTGTATTCTGTTATCTGCACAGTCAGGGACCGGCACCGAGCCCATGGTTGTAGCCATTGTGTCAATCCAGCTTGTAAGGCTCGCTTTTTGCTCACTGATCTTTTGCTTTGCCAAGCATGAAAGGGAACAGGGATCCGTGTCATCCTTGGCGCTAAGCCCGTGTGCAATGGGCCCACATTTCTGCAAAGCTCTACAAAGTATTCTGCAAAGATCTACAAAGAATTCTGGAAGGCTAGGTGGGCAGCCGAACAGGGCCAAGAGCCGAAAAACCAGGAATGTGGCCCAGAGCAAATTTCCAGTGCAAGTTCAAAAATTTTCTTAGCGAGATCTGCTTGAGGCCCAGACTACATAGCTTACCAGATGCAGGGGCCTTGGAATGAGACTTGAGACTGGGTTACATACACACCCCACCTGCTATGCTTGTACACACAAGCACCGTCATGCGCTCACGGGAAAGAAACTTACTCAAGAATGGGGATTATCTTTATGTCTGCCATGAAGTGAGTCATCAGGAATTAAGGCCCTAACTGTATTTGAAGCCGTGTTTAAATATCACTTCTCTAGTGCCCTGACCCCAGGTCTTCACTCTCGTCTCATTTTTGTGTTCTCGTTAGAATGCTGAGCGGCTCAGGAGCTGGTTGTCAGAACAATGGCAACACCATGATTGACCTTGATGCCTTTGCTTTGGCTTAGTCCTCCCCACCTCACTGCTTTCTAACATCGATCCCCAAGCACATGAGTGTCTTAGGGCTACGGTGACTGGTGATTGAGGGCCTCCGTGACAGTTCACAGTGGCAGGTGGCTTTAAAGAATAGAGAGCACGTTCCTCACAGTGGTGGAGGCTGGACGTCCCAACTGGGGTCTCAGCCTTGGTGATTGATGCCTCTCTTGTCAGCCCTCCTGCGTGTGCCCTGGTGAACCCCGTCTGTCTTCCCCCACATGTGCGTGTATCTTGCGTCTCTCCTCTGTTCTCTGTGTCACTCAGAAGTGATTAGATTTAGAGCCGCCCTGCCCAGGGTGATCTAATTAACATCTCCAAACAGGATTACACCCAGAGATAAATATCAGTTAGGCTCCAAGCACACCTGGGGAGGGACAAGATTTGATCAACAAGGACATTAGGATTCTGAGATGTTAAGTGCTTTTAAGTGCATCTAAAGTGCTTCTTAACACTCTACACGTTTGAAAAGCAGGGAGGTCACTTTGAGAACTAAGGTGGGTATGACTGAGCCATGGTATTTTCAATCGCCTCCTATACATGTGAAAGCTGGACATTGAATAAGGAAGATCAAAGAAGAATGGAGGGCTTGAAGTGGTGCTGGAAGTGTGAAAGAATTGTTGAAGGCATTGTGAACTGCCAAAGGGTAAGCAATGCTGCCTTGGAGGAAGTAAGGCCAGCATTCTCCTTAGAGGCAAGGCTGATGCGATTTTGATCCCAAGGACTGTGGACATGTGGTCAGGAGAGACCAGCCCCTGGAGAAGGACATCATCATGCTCGGTACAGTGGAGGGGCAGCGAGAAAGAGGAAGGCCCTCAACAAGATGGATTGACATGGTGACAGCAGCAATGGGCTCGGGCACAGGGACAACTGTGAGGCTGGCGCAGGGCCAGACAGTGTCTTGTTCTGTTCTGCTAAGGCTGCTGTGGGTCAGAAACAACTGGACTGCACCTAACAACAACCAGGCAGTACGGGCTCACTGCACTGGAGCCGCCTTCCCCTCTCTTCTCATACTCCTGCTCTTTGGATGTCTGGAAGATGTCCCATTTCCACTGTTCCTGGTCCAGGAAGTGGGGTGGAGCCTCTCGGGAAGCTGGGGACAAGGGTGCAGCACTTGTCAGGATGAACAGAATGCCTGCGTAGCAGATTCAAAGCCTCAGTTTGTTTGCCTGTGCCGACCCACAGTCAATTTCTTTTTGAGATAAACAGATGCAAAGAAAACCTATAGTTTCCACCATCAGGCAGCCATGAGATAGTTAATCAAGAGCTTTAAATGCTTCCACCGTTCACTAGAGTGCTTCCAAGAGCCACCATAAACCTACATGGAATTAAGGGTCATCAGTAGGACCAGGTGAACGTCAATCTGGGAATTCCAGAGGGGAATACTTAGGAATTGCTTTTCCCAAGCTTCTGACAGCACCTGGAAAATGTTCTCGGAGTTCTCTGTATATAATTATATTGGAAATGGTGGTGAGTAACAGAAACGAGAGACCAGGAAGGCTTGCCTGAACACTCAGTTAAGAAATGGAAACTGTAATTTAGATAATTTGTGATAAGGGGTTGGAATGATTCTGAACAGAAAATGAAAAAGGAAAATGGCCAGGTGACTTATCCCCAAAGGCAGGAGGGAGCAGCAGGAAGTTTCTCAGGCCGTTAGGATGATGAAGGATCGACCAACCATCTACATTCTTCTTTTTATTTAATTTTTAAATTTATCATAGTGAAGGTTTACAGGGCAAACTGGTTTTTCAGCCAACCATTCATTACATCTTGTTTCAAGTCATTGATCACAATCCCTGCAAGGTCACCCTGCTCACCCAACTTCCGACTTTTGCTTCTTGTTTTCATTCCTGCTCTTTGCCTAACCCTTCCTTCTGAGCTTTGTCTTTGGGCAAATGCTGGGTTGACCTCGAAAGGTTGATTGTTGGTTTCCCTAGTGTTGTTGTTGACCTTACAGACCCTGTGGCATGGTGGGTTATGAATTGGTCAACAAGTTGAAACCGCCAGCTGCTCTGTGGGAGAAAGAGGAGGATTTCTACTCCTGCAAAGATTGGCAGTCTCACCAACCCCCAGGGAGGGACAGTTCTACTCTGCCCAATGGGGTCACTGTGAGTGAGAATTAACTTAATGGCAGTGAGTTTGTTTGTTTTGCTGAAAATTGAGCCATGGCTGAGCTCAGTTCCAGGCCTTAAGGACATCCAGAGGCCATAGCTTCAGGGATTCCCCCAGTTTCTAGCTGACAGTGAGTTTGGTATTTTTTTTGTGTGATGATTTTGAATTTTGTTCCATATTTTTCTCTCACTCTATCCAAGGCCTTCTAGTGTGACCTCACTCAGAGGTGGCCATCGTAATAGTTGGGCACCATCTAGTTCTTCTGGTCTCAGGATCATGGAGGCTACAGTTCATTAGTCCTTCGGACTAATTGTTTTCATATGTCTTCAATTGTCTTCACTCTTCTTTGCTCCAGATGGGGAAAGACCAATCGCTGCATCTTACACGGCCACGCATCAGCATTTAGGATCCCCACTGCCACTCATCAAAGTAGGATGCAGAGCATTGCCTAAGGGGACTGTTTTTGTCAGCTGACCTTGATATCCCCCTCGACTGTCCCAGTGACTCATTGTTCACTGTGTTTTACTATTGTGCAGTATAGTGCTATACTCACCTTGCTGTCATTCTTGTTAGGTGCCATGAAATTGATCCCTACTTAGTATTCCTACGCATAACAGAACAAAACACTGCCCAGTCCGATGCCATCCTCAGTTGTTGTTATGTTTGACCCCATTGTTGTAGCCACTGTGCCAGTCCATCGTGTTGAGGATGTCTTCCTCATTTTCACTGACTCTCTGCTATAGACAGTACCATTGCTGTTGTAATAGTCTTGACATTAACGTATACTCTGCCAAAGCATTCTATACTCATGCCAGGAACCACGGACCCAGTCACTGGCCCATGTCTTGGATTCAGAAACAGGTTTCACATGAATTCGCCTAACTTGGGAGACCAGCTAGAGCAGTGGTTCTCAACTTTCCTAATGCCATGACCTTTTAACATAGTTCCTCATGTGGTGGTGACCCCAACCATAATATTATTTTTGTTGCTACTTCAGCACTGTCATTTTGTTACTGTTATGAATTGGGCGACCCCTGTGAAAGAGTTGTTCGACCCCCCCCCCCAAGGGGTTGTGACCCACACATTGAGATCTGCTGATCTAGACTCTCATTAACACAATATTGTAAAACTATTACTAATTGGCATAAGATTGGGTATCAATTAACTGAGACTCTTCTCTATATAGATGTTGGTAATACCATAAGCCCTCCCCGCCCCCACTCCAAAAACAACCCGATTCTCATGCCATCCTTATGAAATAGGCCTGATACTCAAATAAGTGAGGACTCAATTGAAAAGCTCTCAGGAATGCAGATGTTGATATTTTCAAAGCACCAACAAAGTTTGAATTACATATGAATCAGCTTGACTCTAAAAGGGATTCTCTTGCATTTAAACATCCAATCCCTCAACAAACATTTATTTAGCATCTGATTACCCTCATCCTGGGTGCAGGAAGAGTGGGAGGAGAGACAGGACTCAATAGATGGCATGACCTTCCTGCTCAGGATCAGAGAGCCGTGCAGAGCTGAATGTTGCTGTCAGTGAGGAAAAGAAGCACAGTCCCCCCCCCCCACTCACTTCCTGTTCCCTGGACTATGATTTATGGGTCTTGGAGGAATTTATACGAAATCACACATTCTTCTCAAAAGAGTACCCACGACCCTAGGGAGGTAAATGTTGATGAGAGGCACAACTTGGTCCAGGTAGAGGGCTGCCGATTGGATGAGATGACAAAGGAGAAGCCCTCTGAGATCTAAAGAGGGGGGCGTGAACTCGTCCCTAAACCAGACATGTTTAGTCAAGTCGCCGTTTGTTCCTTATGAAAAGGATGGTCCATTTTTCATTAGGGATGCGATACCGGGTGACCACAAAAGCCTGCCATGCAGTCTAACTAAACCTAACAAGGCCCAGGCTCTCCTTGCGACTATTTACAAGGAGAGAAACCCAGGATGCAAAGAAAGGGTGTGGTTCTGAAGGTCACAGGACCTTTGACACGAAGCCTTAGTCCTTAAGAATCATGAAATGGGGATTATGTAGCACTTTTCAGAGAAGTCTGTGGATTCTTGGGTTCAGTATTCTAATTTCTCTGCCACCTCACCATTCTTCTCTCGTTTTAAAATCTCTCACCAGGGTATGGGAATATTGCTCCAAGCACGGAAGGAGGCAAAATCTTTTGTATTTTGTATGCCATCTTTGGAATTCCGCTCTTTGGTTTCTTATTGGCTGGAATTGGAGACCAACTTGGAACCATCTTTGGGAAAAGCATTGCGAGAGTGGAGAAAGTCTTTCGGGTGAGTACTGCATTTGTTGAAACCCAAACATTGCGATCCAATTAGCTTCATCCTGATGGGACCCAAAAGGAATGATCAGAGGGGTTGTGCCAGGTGTCCTTCCGATGAAAGAGTTCATATCATGATGGCGTTTTCTGATTTGGCCAATGGAAGTCATAGGTATGGTGCCTAAACTTCCTTCGCTTGAGTAATTTTCTACTTTGGGGTGGCATTTCTGGAGTCACCGCACAAGAGGGTGGGGTATGGATTTTCCAACACACTTTCTGAAGTGGTGAGCCCTCCCAAGTTTCTCCTTGAAGACGGGCTCCTTAATGCATCTGCAATAAAGGAAAGAACTCTAAATCTATCCATTCTGCCATTGCATTCCCTATCCCATTGTATTTCCAAGCACAGTATCCTCAGCCTAAACCTGACTTATAAGAACTCCTATAGAACCTGTCTTCTTACCGTCCGTGCTGTGCATCGTCTCCTCAGGACCCCATCCACTCCCTCTCCCGCTGTGAATGCTCACTCAGTTATCACATACTAACATCATAGATGAATATGCTAATTTATGCCCAGGTGTGGATGATTGCTATTGGCTAAGTGGCTGTTCCTTCTCAGAAATACCTTGAAATAACACACCTGCCTCTCTGCTCTCATTGATTTACTGGCATCAGTGCAAGCATGTAGTATAGATGAGCTGACTGGGGTTTCCAGGACATTTTAAGTGACCCCATTCATATGATTGAACAGAACACTTGTTTTTTAATCCAGTATAAATTTGTGGGTTTTTAAAAACATTCCTTTTTCTCCCTGTTGACCCGGCTCCTTCTTCAGGGGGTTCCTTTTCAAGAGACTTCCGATTTGGAAATGACCTTTGAAACTCTGTTCTTGAATCTGGCCGGGATGGGCAAAGATAGAACGGAGTGACAAGCTCTCAAGCTGCCCCCTTCCTCCAGGGAGACAACAATCTTCAACTTTGAGTCCGGCTCTGGCTCTCTCCTAAATCACGGTGTGGCTCTATCTTCAAGGACGAGGACACAACACAACACAACCCAACCAAACAGGAACAAAAAGCAACACAAAGCAAACCAAGCCGGTTGCCATCCCGTTGCTCCTGACTCATGATGGTGACTCATGATGGCCCTAGGGGGTTTGCTGAGTCACGCTTTTAACAGAAGCCGGTCACTAGACCTTTCTCCCATGGGGGTGCTGGGTGGGTTCCAACCATCACATCCAACCAAGCCTCCTGCTGCCAATGAGTGGATTCCGACTCAGAGCAACCCTATAGGACAGGGTGGAACTGTTCCTTAGGGTTTCCAAGACTGGAGTTCTGTACAGAGCCAGCCAGCCTCATCCGTCTCCCACATAGCAGCAGGTGGGTTTAAACCGCCACCCTTGTGGTTAGCAGTCCAATGCCTAACCCACGGTGCCACCTGGGTTCCCGAGCCTGCAGCTCCTTGTGGGAACAGAAGGCCTCCTTTTTTTCCTCTCACTAACCACCAGGAGGTCCCTAACTGAAGCTTTTCAGAGGCTTTGTGTGAGTGAGAGGAATTGGGTGCTGCAGCCCGTGGGGAGCCACCACCTAAGAATTCGGTGACCCTGGGTAAGGAAGCTGCCTCAGTGTACTCATTCTGAAAAAAAAAAAAGCGTTACAATTTGAATCTACTCTATACGTTTCTGTTGACAAACAGATGAACTAATGTAGGACAAGGGCGTGGCCCAGGGTCAGACACACAGGATGCAGGGGCTGCTGGGTGTCCGTCTCTCACGGTTCATCCCACTGGCTCGCTGGCATGCCTGCGTTTCCGGAGGATCCTCCAGCCCTCCCCACGGGTGCGGGTGCGGGTGGTCAGCCAGTCTCATCAGAGCCAGCACCTGGGCTCCTCTGTGGTCACCATGGAAACCGCCAGGGCTCAGCACCCTGCTTCTCGGGCGTCTCAGATCTCCAGGAACCAGACACAGCAGTCCTGCCTCCCGGAGCTGTTGTGAACTTCTCCTGGAGTCTGTCCCCTGCGCCCCACCGAGGTGGAGAAAGACGCCTGCAGCGGGAGCAGCACTCGAGCAGAGAATTCGAACCGAGAAACGATGGTTCGGGAATTGCTGCTGCTTGTGTAACTTCTCTAGATCCGTGTCCTTAGTTTTCGAAAGCAAGGCGTGAACGGAATGCTTTGGAAGGCCCCTGGAGGGTTAAGTTCTCTTTGTTCTTCACTGTATTCGAAACGATTGAAGAGATTGCCACCGGGTTGACTCTGCGGCTGTCAAATATGGGGCCCAGACTCCCCCCTAGGGTTTGGACGACCAGGAGAGATTGCTGCTGCCCCCGGCCTCCTCCCCCACCTGCTCCCGGGACCTGCCACTGAGCCGGATCGCTCAGTCTCATGATCTCACGTTTTATTTTATGCTGAATGTTTCACTCCATCCCCGGTAGTGCCGGCAAAGCATGGTGTCTTTCCAGAAGGCGAGGCAGCCTTAGATGATTGAATTGGCAGACCACCGTGCGTTCCATTGCAGACGGCTGGAGGGTGCTTATTGGGTGAGGTGACTAAGTTCTAGTGGCAACATCACTACACTTCCTGAATGTGCCAGCACCGGTCCCTGGCAGGTGGCTTGCTGCATGAGAAACGTTTGGGTCGAATGATCGCTGTTCTTTGTCCTTGTACCTCTAAGGATCTGTTACTCCTTGGCGAGAGATCATTGGAGAGCTGGGTATCAATTGCATAGGCCAGCACAAGCAGAGGTTGTGACATTTTCATGGGGGAAGGTGCATCTTCTCTCTGCCACCTGCTCAGGAGTTGTTGTTAGCCTACTAGCCTCATCTGTTCCGCTATCTCACGGCCCTGGGAAGGGACTCAATTTCTAGGGCTCGGTGGTGGTTTTGTGGTTGAATTCTCACCTTCCTGAAGGAGACCCGAGTTCGAGTCCTAGCCAGTGCTCTTCAAGTGCAGTGTTCACCAGACTGTCTGTGGATGGCAGTGTGTGTTCTATGATGTCGAAGAGGTCGAACTGCAGATTGAAACAAGTTAGGAAGAAAGGGCTGGTGATCTACTGCTTCAACATTGGCCAATAACAACCCGGTTTTCGATATATGAAACCCAAGATTGATGAACCTCTAGGGACAGCAAGTAAAATCAAGGTTTGGGGGGAGGGAGGTTCAGTGGTGGAGGTGGTGTGGAGGGGAGATGATGTCAAGGAGTCCATGTCGAAAAAGAATGCTCAGAAGCAGATGGTGGTAGCAGTCGTACAATCCTGCTCGACGTGATTGAATTATGGAATGACATGATGTAGATATAAATAACCCCAGCCCCCACCCCATGGATCACAAGATATATGGGTTTCATATATTGAAAAATGGGTTTTTATTGGTTCCTTTTGTTATTAGCAGCTATTGAGCTCATGGAACATATAAAACCAGCCATGCAGAACCAGTCACCTGAGGTGACCCTTGGTCATGTCCTTCTACCGAACACATTCCAGGTCCAGAACCTCATTTTAAGAGTTGGGGAGGGAAGAGAGGTGCTGTATCACCTACAATTTACCCTGGATTATGGGCTACAGCACAAACATTATTAATTTAGTAATTTTTTTTTCTGAAAAGAGGTGGGGTGGCGATAGGCTAAATAAATTTGGGAACCTATGCAAAGACTAGAAACCTTTTCAATGATTTAAAAGCTGCACGTGTGCAGCCGGTGAAGGTGATTGTGATGGAGAATTTACTGGAGTTGGGTTAGGTTTGATTGTTTTCAAAGTGAGAGCAACTTTACATAACATTGAAAGGTCAGGAGAGCCGTCAGTCAGTAGCCTGACATTCATGATGGGTGGGTGGGGTGGTGGTGATGGTGGTATACGGACCGGACCGTACACACCTCATGTGGCCAGGACTCCTCAGGTGAGCCATCTTAAGTTTGGTGCATCAGTCCCACAATGCCAACTCACTGGCTGCAGACCCCACACCACATTTAAAACTAGCCGAAAGGCTTTCCTTTTCATAGGGGCGGGAAGCACGCACACTGTCCTCTGCTGGTTTCTCCTTGTGCCTCCTTGACCAGTCTGGCTTACCGGACAGTCGCCCTCCTGCAAGGGAGGTGAGGGACGCATTTGACAAAGGAGGGAGAGCTGGCTACGGCTGATTTAACCTCGTGCTTCTCAGAGGGTGCTCCCTGCACCAGAGGCACCTACTGCCCCACCCCCCCAAAACTGGGACCTTTTACTGGAAATATTAATTCTCCGGCTCTGGGGTTGAGGTTTAGCAGTATGTGTCTCCCCAGTGTTTTAGGTGAATCTGATGCCCACTACAGTGTGAGAACCCCCTAGATTAGAGAAAAGGAGTAAAACTACTAACTGCAAGGTCGGCAGTTCGAACCCACCACCATCTCTTTCCACGGTAGAAAGAGGAGACTGTCTACTCCAGTCATGATTCACAGTCTCAGAATGCTCTCCACAGCGCAGCGCGACTGTGTCCTGTCGTCTGTGTGATGGGCAGGAATGAGGAGGTGCCAGTGGGTTTGGGGCTGGAGCTTAGAGAAAGAATGGCTCATTGCCTGGAGGGTGGGGTGGGGGTGCACACTGCTGGGGTGAACATTAGAATTCTGCGAGCAGACGAGAATCGTAGTTGTCCGCCATAGGCCTGGGTGGACAGGCTGTTTTCACTCCCTCTTGTCCAGGACCCAGGTGGTCTTTGGGATCCCTGAGTCAGTCAATGAACTTATGGTAACAGACAGCCCGAGCTTATTTCCTGTCCTGCTAGGTGCAGGCCACCCTGCAGGCATTAGGACTTGCTACATCGTGGAAGAGGGCTGGGAGATTGCATACTGATCCTTCAGAGCCTTGACCTCCATTCCAGCGGAATGATGGGCCAGCTGTTGAGGGAGCCGTGGACTGCCTGGTTGGCACCGAGGAAGGGGACACCAAGGACAATATGCTGAATGAGAGTCACATATACCCCCGGGTAACAGTCAGCTGCTGACAAAGAGGTTAGGGCCCACTTGGAGGCCCGGTGAACTCCTGTCTTCATTGAAAGCCTTAGGAGCACAGCTCCACACTGCTCAGGCGGGGCCGCCTTGAGTGGGAATTGATGGGGCAGCGGTTGCTGTCTAACTTATCCTATGTATATGTCCCCTGTGTATATGTGTATGTATGTATATGTCCCCTGCACCTCACTTCCTGGCAACTGGCATCCTTGAACTTGGGTTCACATCACTGGACGGGGGGGGGGGGGGGGTGGACATCATGCCTTAGGAAGACCCATGCATTTCACATTTGAGAACACGGGAGGCCATGATGTGTGACGTGACAGCCCAGGACTCCTCAGTGAGTTGGTGGCAGGACTTGGACTAGATTTTGTCATCTCATCACCTCTTCTGGTTAACTAGAAAATACTTGCTAGCAGATATTTTTTTAGGGGCTCATACAACTCTTAACACAATCCATACATATGTCAATTGTGTAAAGTACATTTGTACATTCATTGCCATCATCATTCTCAAAACATTTGCTCTCCACCTAAGCCCCTGGCATCAGCTCCTCATTTTTCCCCTCCCTCCCTGCTCCCCTTTTCCTCATGAACCCCTGATAATTTATAAATTATTATTTTGTCATGCCTTGCAGTGTGCGATGTCTCCCTTCACCCACTTTTCTGTTCATCCCCCTGGGAGGAAGTTATATGTAGATCCTTGTAATCGGTTCCCCCTTTCAGTCCCACCCTCCCTCCACCCTCCCAGTATTGCCACTCTCAGCACTGGTCCTGAAGGAATCATCCACCCTGGATTCCCTGTGTTTCCAGTTCCTATCTGCACCAGTGTACATCCTCTGGTCTGCTAGCTGATACATTAATCTACCCTGTGGAAGCAAAGTGGAGTTGTGTGTGTGTGAGAGAGCATTCCATGCTAATTTATGGAAATGATTTATAAATATTTATGTCACATGAAAGAAAAATAATTTGTCCCAGGTCTCCCAGGGGGAAATGGGGGCTGTTAGCAAGGAAGGGTAATTATTTGGGATTAAGCAGGCTCCAGAGCCTCTCCCTCCCCTACTGGGGGCTGGCTCTTGGGCAGGACCAGGCTGACTGTCACTAACAGGGCCCTGGAGGAGACCTGGTCATCTTTTGGACCGGATCCCACTTACTGGCTCTGAGCTGGCCCCTGGCCTTTGGGAAGCGCTGCCCCTTTTTATCTGGTTGAGCAAAAGGCTTTCTGCTGCTTCCTCTGGAGTCACGTGCTGGATGCTCCTTTGGTCTTGCCCAGCCAGGCTGAGGCAGAAGCATTCACTTACGTTGGGACCCAAGGAGGCTGGGGGTAGCTGACAAGTAATCCCACATTCTCCTCCAGCCATCGGGGTCACCATGACTTGAGAATGATAGGACCTGCCAAGTGCTTACAATGGGGTGATGGCAGCCCCAATCTGCTAATGATGCTCACTTAGGGGGCTAATCAGTCACTTGGATGGCAGGAAGGGGGAGTTGGAGGGAGCCTAGCGACTCAAAGAAGCCCCTGCCACATGCCTGGCATGAGTTAAAGGAAGACTTCGAAGGGCATGCTGGGCAGAAGGCTTCTGTTTCTCATAGAGTGTCCTAGAGCTGACACCCAGCAGCCAGGGGGTTAACTTTAAATACTTAACTATTTCAAGGAGAAGGGAACAATTCCAAGCTCTGAGGACTGAAAGTTGCTTCCAATTCTTGGGTTGAATTTCAGCTTCCACTTGCTACTAGTGGTGAACATGGACACGGGGTTTCAGCGAGCACAGTATTCACGTAGGCGGTGGAGTTGGACTGAATATCGAGTCTGAATCGTGGCCGCCTTCCTGTAGAATAGAACAGAACAGAAAAGCTGTAATGTGAAGTTCAGTTTACAGCTTCATGAGCATGTGTGTATGTACCTCTGTAACATAACAGCGATCAAATGTCCATTTCCTTACCTATCACTTCTGTTTTACCACAAACTTTTCGAGGCGCTCTCATGTATAGGCTGTTGATGTGGTTGGTTGCTGCTGAGTTGGCTTGGACTCGTGGAGACAACGCCCAGTCGTAGGCCATCCTCACAAGTGCTGGTGTGTCTGAGCCTATCTTTGCGGCTGTCCCGTTAGGCCCATCCCTCTCATTTCCATCGGCTCTCTGTGCTCCACACGTAATGTCCTTTTCTCGTGACTGGCCTTTGCCGTTGACATCCTCACATTGCAGAATCTCGACCAATAACTTGGGCAGGAGGGATAGCTACATGGGTGGTGTGAGGTGTTTATCTGCGCCCGTGAAAAGACTCGGGTTCTAATGCAGACATCTGCTGCTTTTCCCTAAAGGCACTCAGAAAGAGTGGACGGGTAGTAGCTGTCAAAGGCAAAACCGCCCAAACCTATGGCTTTCTCAACCAGGTCTCTTGTAGTTGGCTTAGGCCTCTTGTCTTGCTTAAATGACAGGCCTGGCATGCGAATGTCCTTTGGGCTAAAACAACATAAAGGATACACACAAAACAGACAACCTTGCATCTCTTCATGCCAGTCCCTGATAAGGCGTTTCCCTGGATGGTCTGCCCCTTCTCTTCTCCCTTCCTCTAGTGCAGGGTGTTCAGCTTGGGCACTATTGACGTTCAGTCTGGATGCTTCTTAATTGGGGGGCACTGTTCAGTGCATCTTAGGGTGCCTGTCTACCAGCATTTTGGGCGTCCACCTGCTACATACCTATAGCCCCGCTTGGCCATGTTGGAGAGTGAAAAATATAGTCAGTTATTGAGAAATACCTCCTCAGACAAAAACCCAACTCACGGTTGGGGAGTCGATTGAGACTCATCTAGGATAGAACTGAACTTCCCTGAGGACTGTCTTGATGGGAGCAGCAACCCTCCTCTTTTCCCAGGGAGGAACTGGTGGGTTTGAACCACCAATCTTGTGGTTAGCAGTCTGCCTCCTAACCCACTATGGCACCAGGGCTCCTTGAAATGCTTCCTATGAGGTCTGGCCTGGCCAAGAACCGCTGCTTTAACAGGATGCTCCCTGCGTCTGCTCCCCTGGCCAAATCTTCCACACAGGCTCAGGGTCTGCACCGATGGTCCCAGCCATTCTTCAGAGGCAGCTAGCTCCCTCCCACCTCTCTCCTACACTGAGACTCGATACTCTGGGAATAAGATCATTTCTCACCGCAAAGGGCAAATGCCTGGAGCTCAACCCCAAGGTATATACATATAAAGATGGATCTGTCTGCTGTCCATCTCTAACAGACCTGCCCTCTCTGCATGAACTTCAGCTGACCTGGTGGGGACTAATCTTATACTTTGCTTTTTCTATGGTGTTTCCTGTTGCTATTTTTCCCTTGTTTGTTGGTTTTATTTATTTATTTGTTTTTAAAAATCATTTTATTGGGGGCTCTTACAATTCTTATCACAGTCCATCTATCTATCCATTGTGTCAAGCACATATGTACATTTGTTGCCATCATCATTCTCAAAACATTTGCCTTCTACTTGAGCTCTTAATATTCCCCTCCCTCCCCACTTCCTCTTACCTCATGAACCCTTCATCATTCATAAATTATTATTATTTTGTCATATGTTACACTGTACGATGTCTCCTCCCGCCTTCTTCTCTGCTGTCCATCCCCCAGGGAGGAGGCTATACGTAGATTCTTGTAATCAGTTCCCCCTTTCTACCCCACATTTGGTAGCCAACTAAAAAGGGGGTGGAGCGAGGAAAGGGGAAAAAATAAAAAAATGTGTGGTAGGGGCATAGGGCACTGACCCACTCAAGGGGAGGGTATTGTTTGTGGCTCCACAGGGAAAGAGGAACCAGATATAAAGGCAGTCCCCGATGCATGCAGGCCTGTTGCTTTATGAGATCACCATGGGTGGTTGTAATGCCCTTTAAAAGGCATCACCAGTCTTAAAAGTAGGAAAGCTATCCAAGTCTGGGTCACAGGCCTAACATGTAACCACTTAAAATACAGCCCGTGCAGTGTTTATTTGCTAAACATTTGAAAGGTAGTTTTAGCAGAGACTCTTTCTATTGCTTTCTCTGGCAAACTTGGATCATGGGTCCCCTCTGGGAATCAGTGGGTTACTTGGCGGGGGAGCAGTCTCCTTATCCCAGCGCTCCCTCCCCAGGGGGCATTGGGGGGGGCTCACCCAGTCCACTAGCCCCGCTTTCTTAGTTCTCTGGTGGTGCAGGGCTAGCACCTGGCCCTTCAGAAGAGGGTTCACAAAATGTTCAGGGAGCCCTTGGGACAGGCAAAAATGGCCAGTTGAGAAGAAGATAAGATTGGCCTTTACTTGACCTCAAAGGGTTTTAGCTTTTCCTAAAACTTTTCATGTGACGTCTTCTCAGGGGTTACATGGAAAGCTCAGGGCCTGCTGCAGCTTCTAAAGGCTCCAGGAGAGCCTTGGGCACACTGCTCTCCGACTTAAGCCCTGTTGCTTCTGCAGCTGCCATTCTTTGGTGAAGCTGGCCTTGCCAGGTGACTGCCTCCTCCTTGCCCCTCCTTCCCTCCCCTCTCCGCCACCCCTTCCAGCTGGGCCTGCTTGGCTCCTTGCTTTCTCAGCTCCAGCCTTGCCCAGAGAAGAGCTGTGGAGAGGGAAAGGGGCTCAGGGCCAGGCAGACTTGGGCCTCTAGGTCTTGGTGATCTCAGGTCCTACCCGATCCCACGGCTACTTGCAACTTTTTTTTTTAATTCATTCATCATGATTCACCCCTCAGCTCCTCCTTGCCACTGCTCCTGCCAATTGTCCCCAGGTTAGTGTAATAAGTCATTATCCAGCAACACCTGCGTGTTCTTCCTAATGTGGGGCTTTGGGCGATAAACAAGGGACAGTCCTCTCTCCCAAGGGGATGACAGGCCGCGGGGAGAACAGGCATGAATGGAGACCGATGGCTGTCAGACTGTGCAGGGGGATACCGGGTGAGGACAGGCAAGCTCTGAAGCCGCAGTGGTGCAGTGCACACGCCCTGAGCTCCCTGCATGGTCCAAGCAGTTCGTGGGCCCGGAAGTTAGCAGAAAGGTCAGCCATTGGAGCCCACCCTCAGGAGGGTCTTGAGATCGACTTCTGAAAAATCAGCCATTGTAAACCTTTGGGAGCGCATGTATACCTTGACCTACCAGGGTCACCATGAATCAGGGGCAACTTCATGACAGCGGGTCAAGAAAGCCACACTACTTCCCAGCCTTATGATTGTGGGCTATGCCTCAGTTACCCCGTGCGGGAAATGGCACATAGCACTCTCTGGGTACTTAGCAGACACACGAGAGGACCGTGTGCGTTCTTCACTCTCCGTGCGTGCACACCGTCGGCTATGGGCGCCCGGAGGAAGGACTTGGGAATTCTGACGTGGATATTTGTGGCACACCTAGTTCCCTGCTTGGCTGAGAACCAAGAAGGCGGCGGTTTAAACCCACCTGGCGGTTCTAAGGGAGAAAGAGCAGCATCTTCCTCTGTGAAGACGATGCAACAAAATGACAAAGTCACTGGCATGGAGCCAGGGCTGACTCCTAGTGAGCCCTTGTGGGTTTCCAAGCCTGCAACTGTTGACGGGAGCAGAAAGTCCTGTCTCTCTTATGAAAAGCTGCTGGTGGTTTTGAACTGCCAACCCAGGTGGATTGGAGCCCGACACGTAGCCACTGCACCACCAAAAAAGACCATGTGTGGAGCAATTCTGCTCTGCTCGAGAGGTTGCTGTGAATTAGGGTACCTGACAACCCCTGCCACCACAGCATGCTTGTTATCACCGACGTCTTCAACTATGTGTCCCTTTACATCCTGCGAAGCTTATGGCCTTGAAGGTTAGCACTCAGCCCTTCTTTTTCTGTCTGCCTGGGGTGCTCGCTGGGTTCTAGGCACCCTGAAGTTATTCGGTCAAAACGCAGTGATTGTGAATTGACTGGAGACCTGAGGGCGATGAACATGGTTTCCTTTCCTGCAGGCAACACTCAGAGACAAGCCAAACACAGACGAGAGTGTTGCTACCTGCCTTGTTCTTCCTGGGGGGGGGGGGTGAGGTGGAAGGGGTAGCAGAGAGGGGAGTGACACTCCCCCCAACACCCCCCCACACACACACACCTGAGAGAACACAAGGGGCAGCAGGGTAGGGCTTAGGCTTGGGATAAAACTCTGCCATCAGTCACTGTCGCTGGGAGGAAAGCAAGCCCTGGCCTTTTTGAAAGTCGAGTGAAAAAGGAAGCGTCCAGACGCTCGGCTTCTTGTGCCCTTGCAGTTCCATCTGTGCCAGGCAGGGGATAGGGAACATCCTCAGCAGCCTTGGCTGCACTCCACTGGCCCCAACTGTGCACGCAAAGGTGGCCATGCGATGCCACGCGCCCACCGTGCCCAGTGAGGAAAATCACCAAGGAATAAAAACATGCTTTCAGTTCTGGGACAATTGTTTCTCAGCTTGCTTGTCGATCTTCAACACGGGGGCCAGCTCTCATTTTTTATAAAGCTTCAAAGCATTGCTCGACCCTCCTTCCAAAGATGCCAGGCCCTTCAGATGCCAACCAGAGTGGTGGGAAGCTGGGGACAGCTCCACCCCAGTGGCAGCTCCCATGGGGGTTCTGCATGACTGCCCTGTGCTCTGGTTAGCGCCCAGCTGTGGCCGTCTGTTGACTTCTGTTCCGCCCC
Source organism: Tenrec ecaudatus (assembly GCF_050624435.1). Classification (NCBI taxonomy): domain Eukaryota; kingdom Metazoa; phylum Chordata; class Mammalia; order Afrosoricida; family Tenrecidae; genus Tenrec; species Tenrec ecaudatus. Next base: position 15,306,359 of record NC_134543.1, read on the forward strand.
TGGGCAGAAATGGATTCACTGGGCTCTCCTCATGCATCTGGTGGAGAGACGAGGGCTTTGTCTTTAGCAGAGACAGCTAAAATCGGTGCCCGAAGCACCTCGTATCTGTGATCAAGACTTGCGCCTCCTCGCTCGCACATCAATCTGTCATTCAGTTTGGACAGTGAGAGTCAGGGATAGACACTGTGTAGACAAGAAAATAAATTTATATATGATTTCCTACTTGAGTTACTTAAAAATGGCTTTTACTAAGCATCGTAACAGAGCTGGCACCAAAGCAAACACAAACGCGAGTGTGGCCATTGGAAACGCCGAGCATGTAAGTACCATATGGTGCTCTTGCCTCGATCTTTGCTCCCTTCTTGGCTTCCATCCCTTCCTTGAAGTCACTCTTTGCTTCTTGCCTTTGCCTCTCTTTTAAAAAATGTCTCATTGCCCCTAGTCCTTTATTTTTTCTTTATCTTAGGTTATTTTCTCTCCTACTTTCTCTCTCTGGGGGCTTGTCCGCCCTTTACCCAGGGAAGAGGAGGACGAGAACCTGCCCAGATGGTCCCAAAAATAATGTGCCACCTGCTTCTGGGGTGAGGCCATACCAAAAGCGTCCAAGAGCTGATGGGATTATTGGGGAAATGGCCATATTTCTTCCATTTCATTTCTTTAACTTTTTATCCTCAGTTATCATATGCTGTTATTTTAAATAAAGGTCCTTGGGTAGCACACGTGGTTTGCACTCAGTTACTTCCCAAAGGCCGACAGTTTGATGCCCTCCAGGGGCACTGTGGAAGGAGACTGGGTGGTCTGCTTCCATAAAAAAAGTCCACTGGCTGACCTTGGTCCTCAGTATGAGTCCCAGTTGACTTGACAGCAATGGGTGCCCCCACCCCCAAGATCTCTAGAAATGGCTCCAATTTGAATGCTCACCTGTGATTAGGAGAGCCCAGCAGAATCTGAGCCAGTCACACTTCGGGCAAAGTTCATAGGCATCCACATTCAGAAGGTTTTCCTGGTTAGTTTTCGTGCCTGGATGAAGATCCTGTCTGAGGTGACATCTCTGCCTCCTTCCACAGGGGAAATCCAAACGGGCTGTGGGTTTCAGCTGAATGTGCGGCAGGCTCTTTGCTCTTCGGGCTGACAGGCGTGGTAGTCATGCTCATCATTCTGGTCTCAGCCAGAACTTCACTTCCCCAGGGACACTGTCCTCACTCCTGAGTGAGGTTGTTAGTCCCTGGGTGGTGCAAACAGTTAACCTTTTCCACGCTGACCCAAAAGGTGGTGGTATTAATGCACCCAGAGGTATCTCAGAAGACTCTCCTGGTGATGTGCTTCTGGAAAATTCACCCTGAAAGCCCCATGGAGCCCAGGGCTGCCCCTACATGTACGGAGTCACTATGAGTTGGAATCAACTGCTTGCTTCCAAAGGAGTCCGCCCCCTGTTGCACGTTGCTGACACCTCGAATGACATGGCTTACACCCTACAAGAGTTAGGTATGCCACAACTGCCTCATCCACCAGCTGATAGCTCTGTGGACACTGGTCCCATCTGCCCATTCACTGATCTATTTCCAGATGCAGGACAACCCTTCACCAGCCCCAATGGATGAATGGACATTGCCAGACATGACTTCATAGTTTGGATGTAGATACTGATGTTGGGACCAAAAGTAGTCTTGTATGTATATAAACCACAATGGAAACAAAGAAGTATAATTATTTTGATGAAGGGAGGCTTCAGTAGAGCAGCTACTGTCTGATAGTACGTACATCTGTATTCGTTTATTTAGGGGCCATGGTGACATAGGGCTTACGTGCTGGACTGCTAACCAGATGGTCGGCCATCGGGATCACCATTCTCTGTAGGGGAAAGATGAGGCTTTCTACTTCCATAAAGAGTCAGAGTCTCAGAAACCCGCAGGGGTGATTCTACCCTGTCCTATAGGTTTTCCACGAATCAGAATTAACTTGATGGCAGTGAATTTGGGTCAGTCTGTCTGTCTATCTATCTATCTGTCTATCCATCCATCCATCTGGGTTTTTGAAAATGGTTATTTAGTATGTGTGCTCCGCATGCACTGGTTTTATTTATTTGCTTATGCTTTTTCAAATGGTTATTTTAGTGTGGGCACCTTGTATGCACATACATACTCACACAACCAGTTGATTCTGAGTCATGACACCCCGCAGGTGTCAGAGTAGGACTGTGAATCATAGGGTTTCAATGGCTGATTTTTCACAAGTTGGTCAGGCCTTTCAATTGAAGTACCTCTGAGTGGATTTGAACTTATAACTTGCCAGTTAGCAGCCAAGTGCATTCAGAAAACCAGGATGCCTTTTACGTGCACAGAGACGTTGTCTCAACAGAAGATACCCATGAGTGTAATTCTACAGCTGTTTCAATACAATGTTTCATACAATTCTGTTTCGATACACTTCTTAAATACAATGTACACTTTACTTTTAGCCAGTGGTTCTCAACTTTGGAATGGCCAACCCTCTATTTTGTAACAACATTTATTTATGACTCCTTCTACCTTGAAATGGATTTCATACATAGCAACAATATACCTAGACATGAAGCTTTGAAATTTACATTATCCTCTTGCTCTACTAAAAGAAGAAATAAGAGCAAGGTACTTTATAATGAAAAAGAATACGTATTTCAGTAACAGGCACTCAGTGTTAATTCCTAGTGACTTTCTGCATAAAAGAATAAAATAATGCCTGGTTTTCTTCCGTCTTCATGGTCATTGGAAATAGTTATGAACATCCCATGATGTAAGTCCTATCCTATTACTAGTCACTTTAATTCACTTAGTTTTTGTTCAACTGTTTGTATCTCTTGACAAGGGGCTTCAGGAAGTTCATGGGAAATTTTCATTATCTTAAAAAAAATCATTTTATTGGGGACTCACAATTCTTATCACAATCCATACATGCATCCATTGTGTCAAGCACATTTGTACATTTGTTGCCATCATCATTCTTAAACATTTGCTTTCTATTTGGGCCCTTGGTATCAGCTCCTCGTTTCCCCCCTCCCTCCCACTCCCTGCTCCCTCATGAACCCTTGATAATTTATAAATTATTTTGTCATATCTTACACTGTCCCACATCTCCCTTCACTCACTTTTCTGTTGTATATCCCCCAGGGAGGAGGTTATATGTAGATCCTTGTAATCGGTTCCCCCTTTCTACCTTCCCTCCCACCTTCCCTCCACCCTCCAGATACTGCCACTCTCACCACTGGTCCTGAAGGGATCATCTGTCCTGCATTCCCTGTGTTTCCAGTTTCTATCTGTAGCAATGTATATCCTTTGGTCTAGCCAGATTTGTAAGGAAGAATTGGGATCATGATAGTGGGGGGGGGAGGAAGCATTTAATAACTAGAGGAAAGTTGTATGTTTTATCGTTGATACCCTGCATCCTGACGGGCTCATCTCCTCCCCATGACCCTTCTGTAAGGGGGTGTCCAGTTGCCTACAGATGGGTTTTGGGTCCCCACTCCGCACTCCCCCACATTTACAATATGATTTTTTGTTCTTTGATGCCTGGTACCTGGTCCCTTCTACACCTCGTGGTCACACAGGCTGGTGTGCTTCTTCCATGTGGGCTTTGTTGCTTCTGGGCTAGATGGCTGCTTGTTAACCTGCAAGTCTTTAAGACCCAGACGTTATGCCTTTAATAGCCAGGCACCATCAGCTTTCTTCACCACATTTGCTTATGCATACATTTGTCTTCAGTGATTGTGTCGGGAAGGTGTGCATCATGGAATGCCAATTTAATAGAACAAAGTCTTCTTGCATTGAGTAAGTACTTGAGTGGAGGTTCGATGTCTATCTGCTGCCTTAATACTAAACCTATAAATATTTGCACATAGATCTATTTCCCCACCATCCTATATAAGTATATTTACATATGTACATGCCTATATTTAGGCCTTTCCAGTTTTTCATGAGTCTTTTTGAAGCCCCTTTACATTTATACTGTATTAAAATTCCATACTCTAAAATCCTCAAAGTTGGCTTCTTGTTGGAAGAATAATTTTATTTCTTTTTTTAAAAAGGATTTTACCTGAAACAATTATTCTTATGTTTTCCCTCGGTGCTAAAAGAGAAGGGCCAAATGTAGAAAATGCAGTGTTCTGAGAACCCAGGAGGAAGGAGTTCATTGCCCAATGAGGAGATGTGTGTGTAGATAAATAACTGTGTGGGTAGAATAATTCTATCCACAGAGGCTCGTGCAGAAAACTAACCAGAAGGCAGAGAAGGCTTCTCACAGGAGGTAATCTCTGTATTGTGTTTTGAGAAATCAACATGAGTTTGACTCACCTAAAAATGGAGAAGAATATCCTGGCAGATGGAATAGCTTTTAAAAGCATGGGATGCCACAACCATGCCGCATTGGAGCACCAGTAAACAAGCCTGAACCTCCGAGGGCAAGCTACAAAATAACCCTAAAGCAAGGGGTAAGAGGGGGGACAGCATGCTTGCCATCAGCAGGAGGGACTCCTGAGCAGTTCCGCTTAGGAAGAGGAGCTTGTTCAGGCAGCAGGCAGGATGCAATTATCTGAGCTGGACCAAGACCAGGTCCCATTGCTTCCAGGGACCATTGGAACATGGTCCAGGGATCCTGCAGGCTCTGACGAGGCCCATATTTCTTCCTTTACAGAGGGAATATCTCCTCTTTCTCTTGTCTAGTGTTCTTCCAGGACATAGTCGTCACCCCACTCCCAAAGGGGAGGAAGACAAACAGTGTGGTTTTCAAGGGACTTGTGTTATTTCACAAGCGAACCACCACGAGATTCATGAGCATCTGATGTTTCCTCTCTTATCATGAATTTTTAAAAAATGTTATCCACTTTCCTCTTATAATTCCCCACTGCTTTTCTCCTGTAAAGAGTTACAGTCTCCAAACCCGAAAGGGCAGTTCTACCTTGTCTTGAAAGGGTAGTTCTCTGTGAGTTGGCTTCAGCTCGATGGCAGTGAGTTTGTTGGGTTATGTCCTCCTTTTCTTTTTTCCGGAGGTTCCTCCGGAGTTCCAGGGTTGTTGCAGGGACATTGGGAAACTTTTGAGGAGCACAGAGAGGCAACTAGAATCCCATGTAAACTTTTGTCCAATGAGACCCCCCGCCATTAACATGGTATGACTGTATAGCTGCATCCTCTCTCACGTGTCTCTAACCCAAACACCTGCAATTCTCCCCTCCTCTGCTCCTCCACCTCAGTTTCCCTTTCCGCAGTTCCTTTCAGGGATTGCTCCATGTGTGTGTGTTAGCCAGGGTTGACTAGAAAAACAAATCCAGAGAGACACTCCTATGTGTGTAAGAAAGAGCTTTATAGACAAGAGCAATTGAATATTGAGAAAATGTCCCAGCTCAGTCCAGATCAAATCCAGATCGGATATTAGCCCATATGCCTGATACTAATCTATAAAGTCCTCTTCAGACTCACAAAACACATGCAATGATGCCGCATGCAGGAAGATCACAGGCCAGTGGGTGGAAAGTCTTGTGGACCCAGCGGCAGTGTAAGCATCTCAGCACTGGCAGGGGTCTGTCTCTATGTGGCTCCTTCAGCTCAGGGCACTAGTATAACTCCATGTGTCTTCTTAGCTGGAATGTCTCTCAGGGAGTCTGCTTGTGTCCCAACTCCAATGAGCTATTTATCTCCTTGGCAGCTCCAAATGAGGTCAAGAAACTCCACTCCTTCACTTGGAAGTCTCAAATTGACAACAGATTATGTAACCACCACAGTGTGCTTCTCTCTTTCCCTACTTTAGCCTACGCTTCCCCATCAGTTCTTTCTAGACCACCAGTCACTGCTCTGAGCACCAGCCCCTATCTACAGAGTGGTTGATCTCCTTCTGTCAGCGGGAATCTAAGGAGTCTAGAGCCACTCTTCCCGTTTATACTTTATCCCCAGTTGGTGCAGCCCCTTCCACATCACAGCTGAGAAGAGCTCGCCCCCACACCCCCATCAGTTGTAATTGTTGACAAGACCTTCCAGAGTATTTAGGAGTGTCCTAAAGACATTACCCAAAGTGGAACCATCATGCCTGTTGCAGCTCGGACTATTCTTGGAACCTAGAAATCCAGGGTGTCATCTAGGATCCAGTAGGGTCATGTCCCATTCCTGCCCCCAAGTGGCTGAGCCAGTTTACCCGGTCACTCTGGTGGGGTTGTTCTAGGTTTCCCCCAGGCATATAGTTTATCTACAGTGAATTTAAGCAGGGAAAAAAATGACACATTAAGAAAACAACTTTGGCTATCTATAGAATCCTTGGGATGGTGGAGGAACAGACTTGGGAGCTGCAGAGCTAGGACCATTCCCAGAGTCATGTGCTAGAACTGGTCCTGAGGAAACCACTACTGGGTCTGCTTGACTCGTGTGTAGCAGGTCCTGCTGACCCCATGGGTGTTCTGACCTGGCTGCTGCTGTGAGAACCACCCTCGTAATTGCCTGTGGACATGGGACATGGTGCCACCACTGTAGTCACCAGTCCTGGGATTGATGCCAGGTGGCCTCTACCAAAGAGGTATCTACTGCTGCCCACCACTCTGCCTACCCATGGCAGCTCCCACCTGCTGCCATTCAATTCAACCTGGATCAGGGGCAAGGTCCTCCCTCCTTGTCTCTACACCACTCAGTATCCAAGCTCTTTGACCTCTTTGTTCAAGAGCCTTAGGAGGATCCTAGACCTTTGAGAAGGAGGTTTTAGAAGTTTATCCATAGAGATGCCTCCTTGCCTATCACTTGGGCCACTGTTTATCCGATGGCTCATGGTATTGGAGTCTTGACCTTGTGATGACCACATTTGCTCTCTGACAGCTATCCAGTCAGTGTTTTCAGTCAATGAGTTTCCCCAGAAGAGATGGATGAGTTGATCCCATGATGTATAATGGAGTCCCAGGGTGATGGAAACAAGTTAACATGTTCTACTGCTAACCGAAAGGCTGGGCATTTGAGCCCATCCAGAAGCACTTTGAAAGGCCTAGAGGTCTACTTCTGAAAGATTGGTTAAAAAGAAAAACAATTTAATTATTCTATCACATTAAGAAGAGTTGTGCCGTCATCACCACAATCAATTTCAGAACATCTTCTTCTCATACTCATTGTAATTAGCACCCCATTTCCCCCAACCCCCTGCCACGCCCCCTGGGTAATTATTAATCCAGTTACTGTCTCTATAGATTTATCTACCTTGGATTTCCATATATAGAAAATCATACCAAACACTAATAGGAAGCAAACAACAACAAAAACCAGGAGCCCAACAATAACGACTGGAGAGCACACAGAAAAAACTCAACTGAAAGAAAGCAGAAAACACTAAAAACTGAACCAACTCTAAAACAGGTCAAAAGGGAGATAAATAAGGTATTACATTTTAACCGAACCGCATCGGCCATGACTGACTGCACATTGCTCTCTGTCTGAGACCAAGGCTATCCCCATCCCCGGATGTGATCATAGGAGATCCACCAGCGGCTTAATCTATGTGGGAAACCTGCAAATGAATTCTGGGCTTCCGCGGTTTTCCTTAGTCTCCTGCAAACCTGTGTTCATAATTTAAATTCTATTACCATTCCCTCCTTTGGATTTGGGTTTTATTACAATCCTTGGATCACACAGATAGAGTTAGTTGATCGCTCACTTAGGTGGCTGCTTGTTTTAAGACAAACCTTTAAGATCCCCGATACTATTCTTTCTGAAAGCCAGGTACCATCTGATCTCCTCACCATCCTCTGCTACAGCATCCACATCTTCAGCGATCTCTTCATGAGGGCAAGTGTCAAGTAGGGCCATGCTATCAGAACGAATTGTTGTTAGGTTAGAACTACGATTGTGAACCCCCGCGTCCATTGGTTTATGCATGTCATTGGTTCGCTTTAGAGCAGCGGTTCTCAACTTGTGGGCCACAACCCCTTTGGGGGTTGAACAGCCCTTTCACAGGGGTCACCTGATTCATAACCGTAGCAACATTACAATGAAAATAATTGTATGGTTGGGGTCACCACAACGTGAGGAACTGGATGAAAGGGTTGTGGCCTGAGGAAGGTTGGGAACCGCTGCTATCGAGACAGCATTATCATTTTATGATCGAGAACGCTGTAAATCATCTCCCTGGGCTTAAAGTTGTTCCATTCAGAGTGTCATTCATTTAGCCGTGGTACAGATGAAAAACCAGTGACTGCTCCATGGCGCACAGTTCTACTCTGAAATACGTGCGTCTCCATGAGTCAGAATTTTTTGGATAGCAACGGATTCAGTTTAAGTATATAATAGGGCTCTATTCTAAAATAAAAAGTGACATTTGCATTTGAAATGGTAATCTTGTGCCTGCTACCACTGTCACTTATTTTCAAAGATCCTGGCATCATGTTTAGCTCAGGTAACTCCTTAGAAGCTACTAGAAAGGATTCACTTTCAGGTTTCAGTCTTGGCAGGGAGGGTCCTGCCCGATAGACTGGAACAGGGTACTCAAAAACGTCAGATTTTGAACTCATTGGCTCAAACACAAACCCAAGACATTTTTTGGTGTGCATGTGTGATGGGGTCAAGTAAAAATATATTTCACTTATTATATTAAGCTCTGAACATAATTTAATTTCTTTTAAATTATCAACTAAAAATAGGGACATTTATTGTGGTTGTTTAATAACCCAAATGGCCTTCCATTTCTTCTAATCCAATTCCCGTGGGCAACACTCCTCCTTAATAATCAGTGCCAATGACTTATCATTAATTCCACAATCCATATCAATGTAGTCTAGAGCTTCCTTGAAACATCCATATAAAATGTCACTGAGATACAAAGAGGGTGACGTCTTAATGTTTTACTTCTTTGGATTCTAATGTCATTTGCAATGGCTACGCAGAAACCCCCACACACAAGTCATGACGAAAAGGTTTGTTAAAGAGTTAAAAATGTGTGATACCATTGAGAAACGCTCAGGGTAGTTGTTTACCAGAACATGACACACAGTTTCAGGTTTGCTAATAAATGCCCAAAGGGGCATACTACGCTGCCATTATCTTCACCTGGAAGGCCTTTAGCTCAAGCCCTGTGGATCAGCAAACCCAGCTTCTTGAAGTAAGTGCCCAGCGGCACCCCACTCCAGTAAGCTTCCGCCAGAAGACACTCAGCTCCACTTCCTTGAGTCAGAAAGCCCAACTTCCTGAATTCAGTACCCAGAGGCACCCCACTCTGCAAATCAGCTCCCTGCACGGAAGCACTCAGCTTCACTTGCTCTGGGGGTTGGGAAGCCCATCACGGTTCCATGCTCTGGTCCTGGTTCTGCTGCGGCTCCTCTGATGGCGTAGCTGTGTCCTGGATCCAGAAGGTTTACTGTGCAGGAATCTCAGGTCCAGAGGACACGCCCCACTCCTGGCCCTTGCGAGTAATGAAATCCCTCCCTGCTTCTCAGAGGACTCATTTTAGACCCAGCAGGATGGTACCCTAGGGAATCCTGTTTGCAGTTACTCACTGGGGAATCCTATCAGTATCTTCCCCACCTTCTTACCAGAGCCTTCATCCAAGGAGAAGTTGTTAGTGGGAGTTAGCATCTTTGGTGAAAAAGAGCCCCATTAAATAATCCATTAAGTAATCCACAGCCCTCCTTGATGACTCTGCCACGAGGTGATGGTGACCACTTGGTCAAGGGCAGGAAGGAACGGATGTAAGTGAAGCCTGGCCTCATTGGGTGTGTTGGCCACCTGTCAGGGCAGTCCCTTGGATTGATTTACAACAGCACCTTTTACTTACATAGGCATCTCCAGGTAGGGACAATATGTGAGTGGGGATGTGGTAAGTAAGCAGCTCAGCAGGGTCGTTCATTTCCCTGCCAAACTCTCACGATCAGAAGCCCTTTCCCTTCACTTCTCTCAAGCTGTGATTATATATTTGTTGTGTGATTATTTATTTAGTGCCTTTCCCCACTAGCTCTATGAGACCATCATAATTCTGTTTGGTGCCCTTTGGTCCCTGGATGGTGCGAATGATTAAGTGCTTGGTTTCCATCCAAAACGTTGACGGTTCAAACCTACCCTCAAGCATCTCTGAAGAAAGGTCTACTGATCTGCTTCTGAAAGACCGTAGCCACGGAAAACCCTATGGAGGCAAGGGGCTTGCTTGAGTCAGAATTGATTTGACAAGACTGTTTTAGTTTGAGTTTTGCTTAGTACCAAAGAAGAGGAAGTGGTAGAATAGAAAAGTTGCATCGTTCAATTTATTCACAGCTTGGAAAATACCTCGCTGAAGAAACTTGGGTAGTTCTAGCTCATTTCTTTTGCGTTCACTCAATTCAGGGCTTCCCAGGTTAGGATTTGTTTCTGGGAGACTTCTCATTTCCCCAAAGGAATAAGGGGGAAGAAGAAAGAGTCGATGGCCCATAAGTCCAAGAGACAAAGGCGGTAGGAACTACCAGGAGGTGGGACGTGAGCATTCACCCTATCAGGGATCTGTCGGCAGAACCACTGTGCGCTGCTTGGCCAAGGCACTGACCTTAATGGCCAGTGGAGGGAGAAGAGTGAGTCCACCTTTGAGGGTCGATAATAGTACTGCTGTCGAGTCAGCCCGACTCCTGGTGACCTCGCGCACAATGCAGTGAATCCCTGCCAGTCCCGTGCTGTTCTCTTGATCAGTGGGTTCTCACGGACTCATCTTCAGAAACAGATCACCAGGTCTTTCTCCCGAGTGCACAACAGCTTGTGCCGTGTAATTGTCTGCTTGTGTGTGCATGATGGGAGAAACGTCAGGCTTTCTACTCCCAGGAAGAGTTCAAATCTCGCAAACCCAAAGGGGCAGTCCCGTCCTGTCCAGTCGGGTAGCTGAGAGTGGAAATCACTTCGATGGTCTCGAGATTTGGAGGGCGAGTGATGATGTTGGCATTGTTCCTTGTGTGGCTGAAATCTGGGTAAAATAAAATTGGAATCCGGGCAAGCTGGCCAAGTGTCTGTCAGGATTTCCAGGATTCCTTTCAGTGATGTGGCCAATCAGCCGATGTCCCCTTCCGCTTCTTTTCGTGTATCTCCCTTTGATGCCTCAACTTCAGCCGAGATCACTTCTATATGCTTCCTGTGTAAGATGCTGAGACTTTCATGTTGTGTGGCCGCTTGCCTGTAGCTTCTAAACCCTAAGTTAGTCAAGATTCAAAGCGTCTTCCTCACATCAAAGACCCAAAGAGCCTTCCTGACAGTTGGTACATCTTTATCTTTCACAAATCAGAGCGACAAGGATTTAATTCTTCTTTCTTCTCACTAACCTCACTGCCATCGAGCTCATTCCAGTGCATAGTAGCCCCTGTGGAGCAGGGTAGAACTGCCTGTGGCAGCCCTTCGTGGGAGTAGAAAGCCTCTCTTCTCCCTCTGAGAGGCTGGTCAGCAGCTCACCTTGTAACCACTACACCACCGGGGCTCATTGTGCACCCAGTCTGCCTCCAGTCAGCATCAAGGCTGAGGCTCCGTGGACAGCTCCGCCAAGACTATTTCAGCCACACTCAGTCCAGCTCCTACTAGATCTTCTGGGTTTGAGCAACATATTTTACACTTTCTTTCTTCTGCTTTTTTAAAAAAAAAAAACTGCAGTGTCCCTTGTGATTAAAGAATGTCCGATACTTAAAAACAAACAAAATAGCCATCTTAACAATGATGTGTGAAATAAATTCACTGGCCTGATTTTGAATGCAAAAGCCCGTGTCCCAAGGGAGTGTTCTGCTTAGATATTAGCAGCCACCAACTTTCAGAACACAACACTTGGAAAGATTTTAGGTAAAGTCTTCCTGGAGAAGAACACTTGAAGATGTTTAAAACTTATTTGTGGATTGAAAGAATCTATGTATTTTTTTCCATCACAGGTGTGCCTACTTTGGAGTTTCGGGGTTAATACAACTTGTTTATAAAAAAGTCTTGCAACGATCTTTGTGCTGCGAAACCAGCAGAGCACTGAATTGGCTGGCCATCTGTTAGATGCTGTCGTGTCTCAGAGCTAAACACAGTTTTTGTTTGTTTGCGCTGGGCTTGTCTAAGTTCAGATCCATGTGTCTACCCTGCTTTTGAGTGGGAAAATTTCACTCAGCTCCATGGAGACTTTCTGGTGTGTCTGCCCCTCAGACGTATTCAGAGTCAGCATCTGCCTGGGAGCCCATCGTGCACCCCATAGTTTATAGAATTACTGCCGATAGTGGTCTGTTCATTGTGTTGTTGAACCTATTAGCCCAGAAGCAGACATTTGATGGGGGCGGGGGGGGGGGAGTCTTGCAGAAAAACAATAAGAGGAGAAAATAAAGTCAGTCCTTTTGAGAGGTAGTTCCTTTTATCTTTCTGTTTGGAGAAATTATCCTCAGTTCAGTTGTATTACCATGGTGATGTGTTTGCATTTCAACCAAGCCTTCAACTCAAGCAATGCTTCTTGTCTAGCTCCTGTCCCGGGCTTTTTATTGCCAGTGTCTTTATTATTTAATAAAATCCTCATCATCCTGGCGAATGAATCACAGCAGATGCAATTTCTCAGGCAGACTGTGAGCTGAATTGCTTATCACAGAATTCTAAAACCACCCATAAAAGTGAAAGCAGAAGAGAGAGGTGCCGACAGGCAGTGAAGAAGTGGCGTGCGGAATGAGCCTGCACTCTCTCTGAGTTCCAGGAAGAAAGCAAAGGCAGCCGGGAATGGCAGGCTTCAGGAGCCTTAGTCTTGGGGGTTAGCCTCTGAGGTCGGACCCACGTCCATACTGCTGCAGCTGTCAGCGTCCAAGTGCTCGCCTTAGGACGAGTGCTTAGAGATGGCTCTCCCCAGTTTACGATACTTACTTGGTTCTTCCTAATCCTTGCACGTGTCATTTTGATCATGATAGAAACTTTCAAATATTCCCACAGTGGGAGCCCAAGGGTATATTTTTGTTTGTTTTTAATCATACTCTTTGTATAAGGAGATGGGAATAGCATATGCATCCCAAATAGCCAGCAAAATGAGAAAACCAGCTTTGGATCGAAATCTACGACCACTCTACCCTGTCAGCCCAGATGCTCTATCTAACCATCTCTGCCCAGGAACAGTTTGGTTAGCTTTTGCAAAGCTCTCTGCTAACTACTCTGCTCACTGGTAAGTAGGCAACACCGTTTTGCCTGGCAACCCACAGTGGAAACCCAGATGGCTTTTCTAAGTGGGGTGAGGCGGGGAGGCGAACGAGCAGGGAGAGCTGGGTCCACAGCCGCTCTCTGGGCTTCTCTGACTTCAAAAAGCCTCCTCTACAGTTCTTGTCAGTTTCCAAAGCATGATGAAGAACGAGGGGAAATTAATTGGAAGCCAAATAAAAAAGCTTCCAAGATCATGAGCTCAGATTGCCTGGGAGCACAATTTAGAATTAGCATAGAAGGACCTTCCCCTCCCCTCGCCCCCCCCCTCCACCTCCCGCCTCCCTCCTTTGAAAATGAGTCTGTTAAATGACATCATGCATCTAGGAAGGGGTGTCCAGACTCGGGGAGACATTCTTCAAGAGTAAAATAACAAAATCAAGAGCAAACCAAACCCAGCACTATTGAGTGTATTCCCATTCAGAGCAACCCTATAGGAAAGAGTGGACGTGCCATGTTAGGCTTTCCAGGCTGCCGTCTTCATGGAAGCAGCTTGCCTCATCTTTGTCCTGTGGACTGCCTGGTGAGTTTGAACCACCAAGCTTTGATTAGCAATCCAGCACTTAACCCGTTGCATAACCACGGCCTCAACAACAAAGAACAGCCAAAATTAAACCACTGCTGTCGAGTCGATGCCGACTCATAGCACCCTTATAGGATGTGGGTCTAACTGCCCCTGTGAGTTTCCCAGACTGTAACTCTTTACGGGAGTAGAAAGCCAAGGGTCGGTTCCTACCCAAGAAGAGATTTAAAGTGTAACAACAGTGAACACTCGTGAGGGCTGTGTTATATAGTTTTACACACTTCACTTATTGGAACTTAGCACCCTTATGGAGGTGGGCCCTTGTATCTCCATTGTACGGAGGAAGACGCTGGGAAACAGAGAGGTTGAGAAACTTGCCCGAGGGCCCTCAGCTGTTTACCAGCAAGGATGGGATTTGTTTCGGGCACTCTGTCTCCAGAGTCCACGTTCGTAGGCATGCTGCACAGGCAGTGAGCAGCTAAAGGCCAGTGGGGATCAGAGGCCTACAGGAGTGTGTGCGAGGCACGTGAGAGCTTGTGGTTCCATCCTGAGATCCACTGTTTAAAATGGTCAATGGGGGCAACTGGGTTTTTAAATATCTAGAGCGCAGCACAACTATGGGTGTGCAGAATACTAGATACTGGGAAAACTTATGCCTGTAAATTAATTTCTGAGAATAGAACCAAAGTTAATACTAGAGGTTTATAATTCCATCCAAAATTAGCACATCGGGGAACACGATGCCTAAAGAGCATTGTTGCAATGAACACGTTGGGATTAGATAGTCAGGGGGCAACCAGGAGAGTAGGAGGTGTCTGAGTGGTTTGAGCCAGTTGGCCTCGGGTTCACGTAAGTGTCCTTGGGAATCCCGTCTTCTCTTTGTTGAAGAAGACCAAGGTCACAGGTCTGAGGGGCTCCATCCCTGCAGAGAGGTTTCAGATGGCTGGACATCTGCTTTTCTGGAAGGCAGCAGCTAGAGAGTGGGGGCTGTAGGTTTACGCATAAATCTACAGAAATGAGCTAACTACGATTCCTTTCTCAAAACCAAAACAAAACTAAACATTTTATTGTGTTTTAGGAAAAAGCTGACATCACGGATGAGCGTATCACTTAACATTCGTGCAACTCGTTTCAGGGCATGCGTCACCTTATCTAGAAAACCTTGCAGTTGTGTTGCATCTGGGTAATTTTATTTCAACGGTTTTATTGGCATATGGTTCCCGTAGCCTACAAGTCAATCGTCTAAATATCCTTTTAAAGTTGCGCAACCATCACCATAATCAATTGCAGTAGATTTTCTTCATTTTTGTGCCCGTTACTGGTAGCTGCTGACTACTCTTTCTAAATGTTAGGTTGCTTATTAAGTTTTTGCCTGGGGAACCCAGGTCGCAAAAGCTGCTCTCCCTGATTGGGCCTAGCGACCTCCGTCTTTGTTTTAAGCTTCCAAGACCTGCCTCCCTCCTCTTGATGAAGCCTCTATTAGCAGACACTCATCACCCTCAGCTGTGAACTTTTCTTCTGCCAGGATTTTTGCCTCTGGTGGTTGGCTCCACCATCATTTTACTTATTTCCGTGCCGCTTTCCCTGGTGTTTATTTTCCTCGCCTCGCCACCAGGCTTCCTCTCCAAGTGCGCTGCTTTGCATCAAGTGAGTGGCTTACTCAGAGAACGTTTCATCCAAATCTAAGCAAGTCCCTTCAGAGAACAAAGATGGCACTTTGAGGACTAAAGTGGGACCGACCCCCAAACGTGGTCATTTGAATTGCCTGATATGCATGGGGAAACTGGATAATGAGTTAAGGAATATCAAAGAAGAATGGAGAATTTGAATTGTGGTGCTGGCAAATATATATATATCTCGAATAGATGCTGACCTGTCCAAAGACTGAACAAATTTCCTTGGAAGATGCACCACTGGGATGCTCTTTGGAAGTGAGGAGGGCAAGATGTCGTCTCACAGATTTTGGGCATGTTACCAGGAGGGACCAGTCCCGTGAGAGGGCCATCACGCTGGGTCCCATAGAGGGCCATTGAAAATGAGGAAGACCCTCAACGGGATGAGTTGCTATAGTGGTTGTAACAATTCGCTCAAACCACAGCAACACGAAGAACGTTAGCTGACATCTGTATAGCAAAGCCGAGAGACATGGTTTTCCTTATTTGCTATAAAGCATGAATGATTAACATCAGTTTATCTCCGGGATGAGTAGGTTTGTAATAGGTGATTAATTACAATGTTTCATACTTATAAAGCTAGATAAAAAGATGAATGGAAACACACCGGGGACATTATTTTCTTCTATTATCTACACCAAGAACTAAACCAGTGATTGACAATTTTAATCAAAGAGGGAACAGGCTTATGGATTTGGCTCTGTGCGTTGCACATGGGAAGCATCATGAGTAACGTTAGCACCCCAACAGCAAGATTTGACCATGCCACCGATGCCTTTTGAGCAGCGGTGGGAATGTCCAAAGCCATTTGGCTTTTGAGAGCTGCACTTCTATCCTACTCATTGCGTTACCCATTCCTTGGATAAGGGAAATAATTTTAAATACTCTGAGGTTTTAAGTCCGAACTGTGACACATGCCACAATAGCATCCAATCCTACATGATGTACAAAACCAGAAGTTACGTGGTTCTACTACTGAAATCCAAATCCAGATGAGCATGCTCTTACAAGGACAACGTCAGCTGGGAGAGGTATGGCCATTGATGGAGAGTGGGTCTAGCTCAAGCAAGAGTGAGAGCCACACAATCAAAAGCATACCACTCAGGCTACTCAAAAGCAAGAATCAGGAAATGAGGAGAACCCTTAGCAAGGACATTCTTTAGCTACCGTGTTAGGCTTTGTGTCATCTTGCATGGCCCGGGTTTCTAAGCGTTTTGGCAGTTCAGACCTAGCAAATGGCCAGGATGTGATATAACACGATCACTTGGGTAATAGGATCGGCTGGGAGCAGTTGTAAGATTAGAGCGTGCTGGCCCACTCTTACTCAGATAAAAGCTCTGGCCTGCTCCCAGTATATAAGTAGATGCTGTGGGAAAGCTTACTTACCTTTTGCTGAGTGTGACTCATTGAACTCCAGTTCTTTGGACTTGAGTTACAGGCCTGTGATATTGCCTGCTGATCGTCATTGGCTACCATCTGACACACTGACTTTAGATTTGGCCTCCTCTGCAGCCATAAGCCTATTGTTATTATTTGGCTGATCTTGGGCTCATCAGTCCCAACAGCTACACGAGCCAAGAGAATCCTCCGACTTAACAACCTGACTGGGAGCGTGTCTGCTTCTATGACTATGTGGACCATTCTGTCTTTAAAAGGTGGTCACCTGTTTGGGAGGGTTCTTTTCCCAAAGCTTTCTTTGAAGTCTTATTGATCTCAGAGACTCATTATCAAAAACAAATTGGTCAATCACAATTATTTACATATTTTTAATTGACCTACATAATTTGACAGACCAAAATCAACTAAATTGTTTTCCTTCCCATTGTAATTATTTTCTTGCTGTTTAGCAATCTTTCTTCTCATTCTGGGATTTACAAAAATTACTCCCTCCCCCCTAAATAGCATAATTCTGTATACTGTCTAGCTAATTACTTAGAAAGGTTTTACTCTTAAGATTTTGTTTTCAAGATTGACATAAATATAAAAATCTTTGTCAGAATGAATCTATTTTCATTAATTCCAGAGACTATTAACACGAATTTATCTAAGTATCATTAAACTGATCAGAGTAAGTTCTTTGAAGGAACAGTATGTACAACCTAATTTACCACCCAGAGACACGTTATTACATTTTTATAACCCTATTCTTTGCATGCTTTATAGGATGCTTTAGAGCAGCAATTTAGAATAATTTGCTCCTTTTAGGGCCTTGCCATACCAATTTAAAGAAACAACCCACCCTTCACAGTGTAGCTTTCGAATAGACCAGTTTACATCAAGTTTTCTCAATGTAGCCTTAGAAATTCCAATGCCTAAGACAAGCAAAGAAGCACTTCTTTTTCTTGGAAGAGGAAAAAAAAAATCTATGACTGTCTCATCAAAACAAAACAAAACACCTAGTAGTCATAGCTTCTTCAGACAAGACGGAAACACAGACACGAAACAAGACAGGAAAACCCCATAAAGTCACTGGTCTGCGAGGTGAGTTCCAAATTCAGCCTTATGTTCAACTCAATATATGACAAGTGTTACTTAATGTTTAACAAAGATTACATAACCCAGTTACTTAATATGTACACAGAAATTCTTCATAAGATTCACTCACTTAAACAGAAACACAGATCCAAAATAAATCCATTAGCTTGTAGTCTCTGATGGAGGGTTTTTATTCAGAACCTTTCATTAAAACTAAGATTAAACAAATGGCCTAGGAGAACAAATGCACACGAAAACGAACCATGCACACGGGAACTCACTTCCTCAAGTTGATCATGGGAACGTGCTCATGCATCTTTGAACACCAACACCAAGAGTCACCTGAGGCCTCTCTGGGTAGATTTGAACCTCCAGCCTTTCAGGTAGCAACCAAGCACTTGACTATTTGCAATGCCTGGCGGCTCCAGCACTGCCAATGAAAAACACTGTTTCCTCATTTACAGGTAGAGTGGTCAAGCCTTTATCAATCTATCGTTGTTTAAACTCAATCCGTAACAATGGATTTTCAAATGTTTAAAAGATCCTCACTCATCATCCTCGGATGTCTGGTGAACGCAGCTCAGGAACCCACGAGCGAGCTTGGGCAGTGAGCTGTGGTGGCATGCTTATCTCAATGATCAGATCCTTCAGAACCCACCCCTCTCTGCTACCAAGCCAACCCACTCCCCGCTTTATGCCCTCTTCCCCTCCACCCATCTTCTGTAGCTGGGAATTCTTCTAGCCTCCTGTGGATTTGTGGTCCTCCTTGGCCAAGGTCAACTTCATTTGGACTGCAATCGCATCCACAGCCTCATTTACGCCTTACCACGTAAACATCACAACCATTTCATTATTTTAATTTCATTGTGCATCGGAGGGGGAGGGATCCATGGGGGTGGGGGAAGTTGCTGTTCCCACTGCCAGCATTTAGACTAACCTAATGACCTATGGGAGCATCTCCCATTGGGCTTTAGACATTTCTGATGGGCCTGCACCTGAGACGAGGCTAATCAAATGGTCCCAGGTACTCCGAGGGTCTCCGATGCACCATCAGCATGGGCATTCATGACATGAACCGTCCCATGGCTCTCAGGTCATTGATGGCTTGCTATGGTGCTTTGGGAAAAGAAATAATTTTCATGTTAATTTCAGCAATACCCATGAAGCTTTCCCCCAGATAGTTTTTGAGGGGATAGGGAGGGAACAGCCCAAATGGTGTCCCCTCCGTGCCCCCTTGGGGTGGGTTAGCAGTCCCATGTTTACCTGGCAGCCCCACCCTGTGCATCTGGAGAATGGGGTGCAGGGGTGCGTCACTTAACAGCCGTGAGAGCTTTGTGAGGCAGGGCAGTTCTGACTCCTAGCGACCCTGTAGGGGTGGGGTAGAACGACCTATTTTGGGTTTCTGAGGCTGTAAATCTTTACAGAAGTGGAAATCCTCATCTTCCTCCCGGCTGGAGTCTTCAAAGTACTGGCCTTGAGGTTACGGGCCCAGTGCATAACCCACCTCGTCACCAGGGGTCCATCACTGGGGAAAGAGCTCAGAGGTCTCAGACGCAGCACTCACTGCCATTGGGGCAATTCTGACACATAGAGACCCTACAGGACAGAAGAGAACTGTTCCCCGTGAGTTTCTGAGACTAACCGTTTACGAGAGTAGACAGCCCCGTCTTTCTCCCAAGGAGCAGCTGTTGGTTTCGAACTACCGGCTTTCCAGATCGCATCCCGACCCGAGGGTAAATAATGCCAGCTGAACCATGGCAGGAAGCCCATCTTGGGAAGCGATGGCATTTGTCCCACTGAGGGAGCTAGAATCCGCGTTGGTCCTGCAGTGATGACCTCCAGGGAGGGACATTCAAGAACGTGAGCTAATCTGGGCTTCCCGGCCAACCGACCTGCCGTCCACACACGGCTTTGTCGAGCCTGGGAACCAACTGCAGGGGTCTTTAGGTGTTTTTTCTCAGAAAGGGTCCATGGTGTGCTTTGGATTCGCAGGCAGCAGCCTAGGACCTACCGACACGGTTGGAAGCCATTGACGTGGCACATGTTTGAATGCTTCTTTCTTCTGATGAGTCTCTCTTTGTTCTTCCTAGAAGAAGCAAGTGACTCAGACCAAGATTCGGGTCATCTCCACCATCCTGTTCATCTTGGCTGGCTGCATTGTGTTCGTGACCATCCCTGCTGTCATTTTCAAATACATCGAGGGGTGGACAGCCCTGGAGTCCATTTACTTTGTGGTGGTCACTCTGACCACAGTGGGCTTTGGCGACTTCGTGGCAGGTGAGCACTGGGGGAATCTTGATCACCAGGGCCCCGGTACAGAAAAGAATCTGTTAGCTGTGCTTTTCAAAATCGATGTGAAACCCCGTGGTAGGGGAAGGCAGTGTAAATGATTCAGGTGTCCCTGCTGCTGTGCACAGGCTCATTTAAGACCTGCTGTCCTGGGTGTGAAAGGAACATAAAACGCCTTCCTCCCCGGGATGCCAATTGCCCTTCTCTCGTATGAATTATGCATAAGTGAGATGAAACAGCTCATTGAATGTTGGAATTCTGAACTGTGTTAAGACTCCTTGCAAGATTAGCATAGCTTGGCCCGCAGGCAAAGCTTCCTGAAGTTGAGGGAAGGGATTCTGTCCCCCAAACAGTGGGCCTGGACATCCCCAGACCCAAGACTCAGAATGAATGTTGTGACTTCCCAGGTGCTGAGGAAAGATACTGTCACAATGGATTCTGCATGAATGGCTCTGGAAGCAGTAACAACCTTCTTTGTAGAACGGAATGTCAAGGAGTGATGTGTAATCCAGTAAAAAGAGAATCTGCATCCCTTTCACTTGCAGGCAGGAGTTGGAAAAGGAAATGGGATTTCACTTTGTGTGCATACCACTTACCCAGAGGGTGGGGAGAAGGCAGGGATCAAAGGACTACCCTTCTGCTCTCCCAGTGGGATTGTTGTAGGTGGTCAGGCAGCAAAGTGCTTTCTACTCTAAGGAGCAAACACTCCAAATGAAAGACACAATCCGAGTTTTGAGATGTTTGCATTGCAGTTTGTGTCCATCTCGCCCAGTTTCTGGCGAAGCAGCAGCCTGCTCCTCACGTGGTGTGTGGTCCCAGCCAGGCTTCAGCTCCACAGAGTGTAGGAAGACAGGGCGGGATCTGGGGAGCAGGAAATGCAAGCCAGGAGGATGTTCAAGTCTCATCAATGGGCGTGGAGGTGCTGCTATGTTAATAGGTATAACAGATGGGTGGTTTGGCTCAACTGAGCAATGAAAAATGAAATCCACTTTGTGGAAAAAGTAGGGACTCCCCTTCTTTTGATTAATTAAAAAGTCACAGTGATGAATAATGGTTTATGAAAAGACTGGAGCCTCAGCCCACCAGCCTTCTCTGATGGGCAGTGCTGAGCCCCGTATGCAGCAGCTAGCTTCTCAACCTGTGCTCACTCTGGGCCCCCAAGATTTGGAGCGAATCACACAGCAGTACTGACAAGGCATGCCCACGTTCATTCATAGCACTATCTATAGCTGGTCTATGGGGAACTTCATGAGTTCAAATACACGTAAGGGTGCCTGGACTTTAGACTCCTTTCCACAAACATCTTTAAGGACTCTCCAAAGTATGATTTGCACTGGGTCACATCTGTTCCCCGCCCCGCTGCCTGTTCTTCCAAGACAGATTTGTACAGCCAGAACACTCTATAGAAATGAGGATGGTACGACTTCATCTCTTCTTATTTTGGACCTGCTAGTAGGAGGCATCAGTCCCTGGAGAAGGCCCTTGAACTTGGTAGAGGGTCAGGAAAAAGAAGACCCTCAGGGGGAGGGATGGACATAGAGGCCACCCCCCCCCCCCCGTGTTCACACCAGAAATGGTGTGAGGCTGGTGCAGGGCCGGGCAGTGTTTCTCTCGTACTTAAGGCCGATACGAGTTGGAACGCACCCAGTGACACATATGTCTGGGTTGCCTTCAGCCCTCAGCTTGAGGACCTCACAGACCTGCCTCAAACTGCCCAGTTGGGGCTTCTGGAACACAAAGGCCAGAGCCCTGTGTGAGAGAGATTATTTTAAAAATGGTTTTCTTTATGATTCTAATTTATGATTCATTGGTCACCATGGGGCACCACAGAGGGATCATGTAGAAGATACTGACATTTTACTTCCACTTGCCTAGCAGGGCTCAGTCATGAGGCGCCACCATTTTAACCTCTTCTCTGCTGATTACAGAGCCCTTTGTCCTGGGGTTTCCACAGTCTGACAGCAGTTAGGAGAGGCCCTTCTCCACACCTGTTTTCTGAGCTGAGGCTGGCCGAGCTGAACAGCATGCCTGCATGCGCCCTAGAAGCCCAGCCGTTTGTCATTCCTTTTGGGAATACTCTAAGAGCGAGAGGGAAGGCTGGCCGATCATGTAGACGCTATGAGAGGCCTTCAAAAAGTTCATGGAAATTTGGAATGCTAGATGCATTAAGACCACAACTTAAAAAACCCAAACAAAACAAGAGCTTCACACTTGGATATGTTTTGGTTAATGAAGGTTTTTATGCTTCCATTTAAAAAAATAAGTAGAATTCTGGGAAACATTAAATTTTTTGTGGCTAGAAAAATCCGGTCATCTTTCCGTTCTGGTTTTTTTTTTTTTCCCCACGAACCTTTGGAAGTCCCTGGTCCATTAACAAGGGCTGGCTGCGGCTGTGCTTTGGGGAACATGGACCTCCCGCAGGAGGAGCCAGTGCTGGTTTATTCTGTGGCTGGCTCAATTAGGACAGCCTGAGGAGCTTGCATGGAGTCCTTGGTGGGGCAGTGGTTATGAGTTGGGCCTGCTATCTGCAGGGTCAGCAGTTTGAAGGCACCTGAAGCTCCCCAGGAAAAAGACTGGGCTTTCTACTCCCACAAACAGAGTCTCAGAAACTCAGCGGTTTGCTGTGAATCAACACTGACTGGTTGGCAGTGAGCTTGTATTTTTTTAAAAAAACAACCGTGCAGCATTTCTCAACCCAGCCCAGGAGCCCATAGTGACTCAGAATCCCTGCAGACCAGAAGACAGAGACTCACTCACAAGAGGATGCCTACTGCATTGTTCGCCAGCGCCCTCTAGCGTCAGTCTAGATTAGGCGATTAAAAAAAATCAAGCCAGTTGCCATTAAGTCAAATTTCACCCCTGAAGGCCCAATAGGACAGGGTAGAACTGACCCACGGGGTTTCCAAGGCTGTCATTTGTGCAATCGGACTGGCCTATCTTTTTCCCAGAGAGCGACAGGGTGTGTGTGTGGGAGGGGGAGGGGGGACGGGTTCGAACCTCCAACTTTTGGGTTAACAGCGGAGACCTTAACCACTAGCCACAAAAGTTCCTCCAGGACAGGCTGGAGATTTGCAGTGCTAACTGTGTGCCCCCAGATAGCCCCACAGAGAAACCCACCGTGTGTTCTGGCCTGACCTCAGAAAGATGTGTTGCACGGTGCAGGGGCTCCAGCATATCGTACGCAAGCTGTGGAGGGGAGTTCTAGCGAAAAGCAAAGACCACCTAAGCCCACTGCGAGAATCATGCCACAAAGCCCTTTGACAACCTGGTGTTCTGATGTGAAGAAATGGCAGCGGCTGCTCACACTTTGCGGGCTGCGTGGCAAAGTGGGTTCAGCTACAGTCAGAAGAGCCAGCTGCCTTGGGGAGCTCAATCTGCATGCAGTTGGTGCCCATGACCCAGCAGGATAGCCTAATAATCGTTCTTTGTGAAATATCACAACGGCCAGTCATCTTGGAAGTGATCACCTGCCTGCTTCATCGATTGCGACATCTGTCTCCCAGTGAGAACAAGGCTCCCTCCCTCCATCTCTCCCTTCTTCTGCTCAGAGTGGGCTGGGCTTCGGAGCCTCTTTTGCATGACTACCTCAGGCAAGTCCCTATAGGAAGGTCAGAATAGACTGATTATTTGGAATAAGTGACTGCTGCTGTTAATGGAACAGCCAGTCAATTCATTCGACCTGCTGGCCAATTTGGTTTGATGGATTTTCGCTGGGATTCCGATTTATAAGAGAAAGGGATTGGGCTAGCTGGACTCCAAGGTCCCTTTCAGCTCTAGCTTATGGTGGTTCTAATTAATCGGCCTAATTGACCCTTCGTGGGAGCAGCATGTAAACACCATCCCTCAGCATTAAGTCACTGCTTCTTGGATTAAAGTCTCATTCATGCCATTATGTCTAATTTTACTCCCACACCTCCATTCATCTCTTGATAAGTGTATGTGTGCTTAAGAAGACGATGCTTCCAGAACTGCAAACCGCTTGGGATCATTTAAGGCGATTTGATTTTCTATTAAAATAAACGTAGGGACGTTCAGGGGGAAACAAGGAGCCCAGGTGGGGCAGTAGCTAAGCGCTCACCTATTAAATGAACCGGTGTTGTTGCTAGGTGCCCCCAGCAGGTTCTGACTTGTCGCAACCCTGTGTAAAAAAAAATGAAAGACGACCAGGCCCTGCGCTCTGTGTGGTTTGAGCCCATGGTTGCAGCCGCTGTGTCAGTCCCTCTTATCGAGGGTCTTTCTCTTGTTCACCGTCCCTCTACTCTACCAAGGGTGAGGTCCTTTTCTGGGGATCAGTGCCTCCTCAGGTGTCTCTCGCTCCGTCCTTGCCGCTAAGTCAAGTTCTGGCTGTACTTCCTGCACATCCCAAACTCACAGCCGTGGAGTCAATGCCGACTCATAGCCACTCCCGTGGGTTTGTGAGACTTAACTGTTTATTTTTGACATTAAGACTTCAACCGTAACTGTTTAGGGGAGTGGAAAGCCCAGTGTTTCTCCTGCGGAGCTGCTGGTGGTTTCAAACTGCTGACCATGTGTGTCGCAGCCTAACGTGTAACCACTACACCACTGAGTCGCCCTGTTCTCCAGGGCAGATTTATTTATCCTTTGGGCAGTCCATGGTATGTTCAGTAAGTATACTGCTCCAGCACCATGATTGAAACGCATCGGTTCTACGTCAGTCCTTTTCCAATGCCTAACTTTCACAAGCATGTAGAATGGTTGAAAATGACACCACGGCTTGGGTCGGGCTCACCTCAGTCCTCAACACCTGGCTTGAACCCTGCAGCTGCTCCTTGAGAAGCAGATGTGGGTCACAATCTTTGAAACCGCAGGGAACACAGACACTCTGTCCCAGAGGGTCACTGTAAGCGGGAATTGACCGGACAGCACACAACAGTGATAACAGCAGAGGGGAAAACTGACAGCCTGACTCCTTCTTTGTGCTCCAGCTCAAGGCCTTGCCAATGCTCAGGTTGAGAATAAGTGAGTCCAGTTCTCAACTCATCGTGGTTGTGACGAGCATAGTAGGCAGTGGCTGAGAATCAAAGGTGACCAAGCCTCAGCGCGGCTCCTTTAAACAAGGGCCTATCACAGCCCTGCCTCCATTCTGCTGTTCTACTGCACACGGCCGGGGTAGAACTGGTCGGTGTTACAAGTGTTGGATGCGGATGGGACCGCAGCCCCACTGTGTGGACTGCAATCTGTTTGCGCTGCAAAAACCATCTGCTAGATCATGGTTAAAGTAACGTTTGGTTGTTTTCAGGGGGAAACGCTGGCATCAATTACCGGGAGTGGTATAAGCCCTTAGTGTGGTTTTGGATCCTTGTTGGCCTGGCCTACTTTGCGGCGGTCCTCAGTATGATCGGAGATTGGCTGCGGGTTCTTTCCAAAAAGACAAAGGAGGAGGTAGGACCCCTTCCCAGGGCTGTGAATGTTCCTGAGATCAGACCCCTTCCCAGGGCTGTGAATGTTCCTGAGATCAGACCCCTTCCCAGGGCTGTGAATGTTCCTGAGATCAGGTGAACTCCCGTTATGAGAACTGCCTGTCTCTGCTCTGTGGGCCCGAGTGTTTCTTGCTAAATAGACTCCTCAGGATGTCTTTGTTTTGAATTGCTCCCTAAAAGCCAAGTTAAATGGGAGAGTGGTTATTTTTATTTTTATTATTATTGAACTTCTTTTGGCAGGCCAAGAAATGCGGTGGCTCAGTCACCAGCCCATGACTCCTGGAAAGCCTAGTAAACAAGAATTCCTTTCAGAAAAAAAAGAAAAGATAAGAACTAGAAATAGCTGAGATAGACCATGATGAGGGACAAGTGCACTAGCTCCTTAGCACATTCCTACGCAAAGAGACAGAGAACATTCACAGGAAGCCCAGCAAAGTCAGACCTGGTCTTAGGTCTCTGAGTCCCGATGGCCATGCAGTCCAACGCTTGAATCGTTCTCAGTTAAGAATGGGACCCAGGTTACCCACTAGGGACCCGCCATGGGAAAGCCATGAAAACACAGGTCCCTTTTACCCCTACCCCCTCTTTTTTTGGGGGGGGGGTTCTGATCCCTAGACACAAATGTATGTCTGTGACCAGGGCCATAGAATGTTTCCTTCCTGAGGGAAATTGATGTGAGAATTTACACAAAGGCGAGCGGAAGATGAGCCACATTGATGACAAAAAAACCCTTTCATCTTGTTTTCCTGGAAGGGAAGGAAAAGAAATGAGGGATGATGGCCCAGAAAGGGGAAAGAATTTTAAAAACAGGTTGTAAGAACAAGAAATGTGCCGAAAGAGACAGCTCTTGCAGGGGAGCTGTTTACCAGTACTTCCCAGAACACCATCTTTCCATGTCCAAGACCCTTGGGAGAGAGTTGCTTAATGGCGAATTTTCCCATATCCTTACTGGGCCCAAGTGCTAATTTTCCAGGCTTACCGAAACACCAGCAATGCAATTTCCCATTGGATTCCCCAGATAACTAACCAACCAGCTGAAAATAAGCTATTAAAACAAACAAAAACAGGGACCAACATAAATATTGACTTCTCTAAATGCTAAGATTTGACTTTTCTGTTCAGGGAAGTACACTATTGGTACTGTGGGCCCTGCTATTAAGAACCAGAACACTCTGGTGCTGAGCATCCTGGCGAGCTTCACACACGGGGAATATTGTCTGGGGGCCTTTGGCAGATGGTACCCTCTTCCTACACCCTCACAGGGGGAATTTGGTTCCCAGGTGCCCCGGTGGCTCTTCTTAATCCAGGACAAGCCTGATAGCTCATGGCCAGGGTGTGCCCTACGTCCAGGATGACCCCTTGCCCCATTTGCCTGGGCCTGATGGAGGTCCCAGGATACAGGACGTTGAGGTTTAAAGCTGGGAGAGTCCTGGGTAAATGGGGGCCAAGGGGTGTCCTTAGCCAGGTAGACGCAGGAGAAGGGCAAGGAAGAGCAAAGGACCTACTGAGCGCGGGACTGGTAGGTGAGCTGGATGAAGCTTCAAGGGCTCCCAGCTAGAGAGGGAGAACCCAGCGTAGGTCCGAGCAACGAGGCCACACAATTCAACAAGGGTAGAAATGTAACCATCTCCAAACCCCGGCGACTCCTTGGGGTGGGCTGACGGGCGAGCCTTTTGAAACCACATCAGCCTCACTAGCCGGTCTGAGACACGCGTTGAAGAGGACAGGTGACCAACTAAGGCAGAAGTAGCGTTTCATTCCCTTCCTGGGTGAACCTCCACCCCCTGGCCTCCCGGAGTCAATGCCACTGGCACCCGCCCCTTTCCCTCCAGGGCTGTGGGTGCTGGGAGGTACGAGGCTGAGAGGGCTTTCTCAACATGACCTTGTGTTCTTATGTCTCTTGGCCAGGTCGGTGAGATCAAGGCCCACGCAGCCGAGTGGAAGGCCAACGTGACCGCCGAGTTCCGGGAGACCCGGCGGCGGCTCAGCGTGGAGATCCATGACAAGCTGCAGCGGGCGGCCACCATCCGCAGCATGGAGCGCCGGCGCCTGGGCCTGGACCAGCGGGCTCACTCGCTGGACATGCTGTCGCCCGAGAAACGCTCCGTCTTTGCCGCCCTGGACACGGGCCGCTTCAAGGCCTCCTCCCAGGAGAGCATCAACAACCGGCCCAACAACCTGCGCCTTAAGGGGTCGGACCAGCTGAACAAACACGGGCAGGGGGCCTCTGAGGACAACATCATCAACAAGTTCGGCTCTTCCTCCAAACTCACCAAGAGGAAAAACAAGGACCTGAAAAAGAGTCTGCCGGAGGATGTCCAGAAAATCTACAAGACCTTCCGGAATTACTCCCTGGACGAAGAGAAGAAGGAGGAGGCGCTGGGGAAGATGTGCAACTCCGACCATTCCAGCACGGCCATGCTGACCGACTGCATCCAGCAGCAGGCCGAGGTGGAGAACGGGATGGTCCCCACAGACACCAAAGATGGGGAGCTGGACAACAACTCGCTACTTGAAGACAGAAACTAAATGTGGAGGACTTTGGACTTGAACTAAGCGTTGTACTTTTTTTTTTGGTTGTTTTTTTTTTTAATATTCACACTGAGACACGTGCCTTAAAATTGACTTTTCGTTAGTCTGAAATTTACACAGCATCGAAGACTATAATTCACCGTGCCATAAAACACCTGAACTCCTGCTCTGCCGCAAGGAGTCAAACAACTTCGCTTCCGACTTCTGAGAGCGACAGCAGGACACCAGGGGGCATTTGCATCCTGGGGAGGTGACCGCTGTTCATGGGGAGGGAGTTTTTGTGGCGATGCTCTGCGGCTGTTCCGTAGCCCCTGCCCTGGCCAGGCCCTTCCCAAAGGGCAGCTATTCCTTAGACCAGCCTTCTGAAGGGAAGAAGTGTGTCTTGTAAGTGGTGTCTCATGTCCTGAACCTACCAGTTAGTGATATGTGCACACTGAGAAAGGGGCTTGGTGGGGGTGAACTGGTAACTGTACCCTGGCTTAGATGTGACATTGTGGCATGTGCCCCAAGCTTGAATTTTGATCCCAACCGTTCCGTGCATACCTACTCTTTCGAAACTCCAAATGAATGTCCGTGGAACTCCAGAGCACCTGGACCATGTTGGAAGCCGATCCAAGCACACGCTTTCCTCTTGACAAAAGAAAAAACAAATCGCCACAGACACAACACTCTGTGGGTATCACTGTAACCAATGACGCAAGTCAACCGGGTTCCTTCTTTCTCCGGGGGATAGGGGGTCCAAATTGGCTTGCAAGCAGCGGTGAGAACTCAACCTGGTCCATGGCTAATCGTACATTCTCAATAGGTCAAGTGGTGACAGTGAACTGGTTCTGAAATAGCCACACGCTCACCTTTCCAGTGGAACTTGGGTTATTACTTGTGTTGATAAGAGGGGTGGAGGAAACACCAAAACTATTGCCTTGCATGATGCCAGCAGCTTGCTCTTCTGTCTAGCTGATGCTACATTTTGATGAAAGTAGACATCGTTCCTTTCCAGACATTCTGGGGCGGACCATGGCATCATTCCATCTCAGGGCTCTCTGTCCCTCTGGGTGTCTTAGGGTTCAACATCGTCATGAGATCCAATCTTGTTAGTTCCCAACAACAACTACAAAAACAACACAATCTCTTGAACCACCCCTTGTATCATAAAATCGAAATGTTTTGATCGCTTGCAGCTTAAGTGCCATTAAGGACATTTAAAAAAATACTCACAGAGAACTACTTAACCTATTTTAATTTTCTGTTTGGGCATTCCTTTATTCTGAAATAATCCCTACCCCCACCCCTCCTCCTCCCACCCCAGTGCCTGCTTCCTGAGTTCTTGATCTCACACTTGTTAATTATTCACATTCAGATACCAGTGTGCAAGACAAACACGAACTTGCATTTGAAAATGTCGATTGTTCCATGAGGTTTGACTGGCCAGTGAAGGAAGGTGGGAGGTGACTCAGCATAGGCTTTAGTGGGATGATTTTTAAAAAAATCTCTCAGAGAGGGGAAAATTTGGGAGCTCTCTATAGCAGGCCTTCATCCCATGTGTGCCTCAGGCTTCATGATTGGCTGAATATTGTACCGACTCGCATTTTGACCTTGGTTCTGGGTTCCTTGCAATACCAGGAAGTTGCTGGCTATGGGCTTTCAGGCTCAGTGCCAGCTCTGGGGCTTTGAGAGAACTAAGCCACAGAATGGATTTGCCCAAAGATCACACAACTGTCAGGGACTTCCAGGGATGAGCTGAAGCTTTGGGGCTTTGGGGGAAGCAGGGGCATGTCCTCATCACATTCTTGACTCCTGGTACCACGGAAGACCTCTAGGTCCACTTTCCCCCAAATGTGCAACTCTTCCCAGAAGCACACACAGTCCCCTCACCCCACTCCTAAACCTTTAGACTCCCGTTGAAGTTTTGACACTGCTCTGAGGAAGGAGCCAAGTCCACTGCTTGACTTTGAGGATGCCCTTCCTGGTACAAGGTTTACGTTGGGTCCTCCATTAGGCTGGGGTGACATCTCATTGGTGACCATGAAAAACTTGCCCCTAGGAAATGTTGATATGGGTGTGGGCTTCAGTTCTCTTTAGGGGAATGGGCCCAGCCAAACAAAACTTGGGGGAATCAATAGATACCCAACTTTCTTTCTTATCCCAACAAGTTAGAGGCATCCTGATTAAATGGTTTGTGGATTTTACTCTCTTGCTTTCTTGAGAGTAGTGTGTTAAAATTTCAAGGTCCGACAGCCAAGTCTGACAAAGGGGCTTCGTCCTAGAAGAAATAAGGAGAGCTACTGTGGATAGCTATCATTTATGGAGGAGTCCTAGTGGCCTAGAGGCTATGTGTTGGGCTACTAAGAGCAAGGTCAGCAGTTTGAAATCACCAACCACCTCATGAGAGAAAGATGAGGCTGGCTACTCGCAAAAAGAGTTACAGTCTCAGAACCCCCCAGGATCAGTTCCACTCTGTCCTATAAGGTCACTTCAAGTGGGAATTGACTCTGCAGCAGTGAGTTTGGTTGGGATCTGGGGCCTTTTGTGGACCCGGGACTGTACTAGGCACTTTACATATGTTAGCTCACTGACACCTCACGGCAGCACGGTGTGGGGAGTGTTTGCAAACCCACTAGGACCGAACAGGACATGGAGGCTCAGGGAAGCCATGTGACTTACCCAATGGCACACAGCAATTAGGAGGTAGAGCAGGTATTCATAGCTTGTCTGACCAAAGTCTGCTTTCAACTTTGCTACAGTGTCCATCATGTACCCGCTATGTGTGTGTGTATGCATGCCTGTGTGTGCGCGCGCGCATGTGGTTCTAGCTTCATGGACACAGAGGTGGGAGAGGTTGGGAGAAGTCTTTACCACCCAGAGAACATGATGTCTTTGTGCAAACATGGCTTTAATGTGATGTCCTTTGTAGACACTTAACTGTGCAATTTCGGGGGGTGGGGTGGGGAGGGGCGGGAATGGGTGGGTTCTGGAATGTTCTATGTGGCACCCTTCCTGTATTGTTAGAAAGGCCCCTTGAGAGCACTCGTTTGCACTTTACTTGCTTACCTTGCAAGAACTCCCGATAGCAGGAATAAAATAATTCAAAGGACTAAGCTGCAGGCTCTGCCGAATGGAACAGGTGCAGAGGTGGGTGAGCTGCAGAGATGCTTCCCCAAAGGAGCAGAATCATAGTAGTAGGGGGAGAGGGCTTCACAAGAGCCCCTGGCTTAGGCATGGGCACATCCTCAGCCTAGTAATCCATCCCCTGAGCACAGATGGGGTCACGATCCTGATGACCAAAGTCAAAGGAGAGCCTCCGGAGTGGGGGGAAGGGGTCCATCAGAGAGGTGGGCAGATTATTTGGGAAGCCACAGGAGGCGACGGGAGGGCACAAGAGGTGGGACCCCTCTTCGTTGTGTACAAGCTAAGCTTTGGGGAGAGGCCAGTTAGGCAGCTTGCTCTGAAGTTGTTTGAATGTTACCTTATGTTTAGACTTGGCCAAATATCATGTAGCATACCTGTGATAAGGCAGGCAAGACTGCTACAGACTAGACACACAGACAGGCACAGCCTTGCCTTCCACACACTGAAATGGAACATTTTAATGTGATGACGTGGAATGAGCAGTCCTCCGCACAGCGTCCGTGGTTGGTCTTTTCTTCATGTGCTCGCTGGGCACTGAATGCATTAGGGCAGGCCCGTTGGTGCGAGCCAACAGGTGGGCTGGAGAGATTACCGTCCCACCTTTCCATCGCAATCCAATAGTGATTCTAGGAATTCCTCGCTGTTGGGGAGGATCACCGGGCAGGGATGCGGAGGCATCTAGGACAGTCTGCACTCAGCCTGTCAGAGTGCTTAGATCGCGGTCACTCTCACGCAAATCCAAGGTCTTGTACACAGGTCACTTTCAAGTTCAGTTTTCCATTGTTTCTGGTGAACTCGGTTTATTCAGAAAGCTATTGGTTGGATGTGTGAATACCGACTGATGGTCTCATTCATTTTAGGATGAGGTGAGCTCTTGGGTCTCCTGTCCTTTGGGGTGATAGGTGAGGACCACATGCCTTCGGAGACCGGACTCCAGATTAGGCTCACTCTGCCCTCCTTTACAGCTTTTAAGCATTCGCTCACCAGGAGGCCTCTTGCTAAGGGGGCTTTTTTTTTTTTTTGCATGACATGAAGAACTGTTTGAAACAACTGTAAGTGAATGCAATTTGCAGATTGTTCTCGGAACGGCTGCCTTTGCTTCATGAGTTTGTGTGTTATAGGCATCAGACATCCTCCTCCTCCTTCTCCTTCTTCTTCCTCTCTCTCTCTCTCTCTCTCTCTCTCTCACACACACACACAAGAAATGGGTTCTCTGGGTTCTGTGAGAGACCCCCTCCACACTGAGGTCCTGGTTGTGTTGATCATTAGCAAACCGCCTTCTCTCCTGTGGAGACGCCAGTTCCTGATGAAGCCAGGACTGCCCATCTGGGCTTGGGTGGGCATGTGGTCAGACTTTGGCTGGACCAAGGACCATGAGCCGTCCAGTGTGCCCGGCGGTTTCTGAACCACAAGGGAGACGTAGGAGAACCAGCCAACCTGTAGATGGCTTCGTTAAGAAGAAGGAAGCCAGCCTGGGTGTATTTTGTAGTTTTGCTCTCTGCATTCCAGTAACGTGTCCAGTAGGGGGGTTAGCCTCACTCACAGTTAAGATGCAAGTGTGGGTGAGGGGGAAGGGTGCTCCTTTTGGGGGCTGTCGGGTAAGAGCTAGTTGCTGACCACCTTAAGAAAGGGAGATGGTATAGCTCTGTGAAATAAAGGCCTCTTTAGTTTGTCGCAGTGGGTGCTCTGCATTCTTCATACCGAGGCTTTGGAATAGCATGCTACTGGCTGAGCTGCCCATTGAACCAACCCGCCCCATACTCTGCGTCAATCTGTCCTCCTGTGGCAGTCTGTGTGTCTCATGGCATCAGCACAATGACACTGAGAAGAAAGAGGTGGCCCTGACTTCACCGAAAGCGATGACCCTTGTCACAGGTGCCTAAGAGATTGGGAATCTACTCTCTGTTTTCAGTTCTCAAGTGAAATAAAACAAAAACAAAACATCACAGAGAGGTTTCTGTCCATTTCAAACAATCCCTAGGGAGGACTCCTACTCCATCCAGACAGACCGCCTGTGCTGCCGGGGCCCTCTGCAGACCCTCTCCTTCGCAGGCAGGGCTCTGCGCTTGCAGGGAGAAGGCTCAAGGTTGCCTAGAAGCTATATGCAAACCCACCTGCCTGACAGCCTCTGGCCTCTTCCCCGTTCCAGAGTCACAGGCATGGGATCCAGTGATGATTACAATAAACCCATATGTGGAGGTGTTTCACCTATTTCTCTCTCGGTAGGATTTCATGGTGCTTTAAAAAAAAGGCATTTTACAGAAAATAATGGGGCAGGGGGATTTTGTAATGTTGTTAGGAAAAGTACAAAAGCAAATTTGCTTGTAACATTTCAATAAGCTGTGCTGCTATTGTCTTTACTCAATGATGTAATTTTTTAATTTTATTTTGGTTACCTTTTTTTTTTTTTCTTCCCCTCTTCTCAATGAGAGAAAACCGCAACAAAGACCTTCTGGCAGATACACGCCAATGGCTCGCCTGTTTTCTTTTGTGGGGCCAAGCATGATTCCTCGGGGCTGGGTTGGAAGCCTTGCTCAGGACTATCTGTTTTCTGGAGACAGAGCTCTTTGCCAGCTGTGCACAGACCCCTGCATGTGTGCAAATGACCCTGCAGGAGGAGGAGCCAAAGCAGTTCTCAAGGAGGAATCTTAGCCCAGGCGGGGTTGTAACATGGTTACTTTCTCCTCCCTATTTCTGTCTGAGCTTCATGCCTGTGGCTGGAGAGCAACACAAGCCACATTTGCTCAGGCAAAGACAGTGTGGGCAGTGCCCTAGGTCTACCAGGATGAGATGAACCATGCCCCGGGGACTGAGGCTCAAACTGTCTCTGTCTCTACCCTTGCTGGGTGGGCCACCTGCCACGAGCTTGTCAGGATGAGATACACTGATGACCACCTGAGAGCATGTGGTCTCTATTTGCTAGTAGGGTGTGTGAGTGTGTGTGTGTGTGTGTGTGTGTGTGTGTGTAGGTGGTGGTAGGGAGCAGTCCTTGGGTACTGCAGATGGGTAAGGGCTTGGCTGTGGAGAGGTTGCCTGTTCGAGTCTACCCACATGCACTGGGAAGAAAGGGCTGGTGGCTTGCTGCAATGGCCCCCCCAATTTTGAAAACCCGACGGAGCCCACTCCTACTCTACAGCACCCGAATTGGAAGGGACTCAATGGCCACTGGAGCTTTTCCTATGTGAGGATGTTTACAGCGCTCGCCTGTGTAGTTGTCCCGACAGAGGCAGGCCTGGACGTCTTCAACTGGTACGGGAGACCTTGCGGCTGGCAGAGAATAAGAAACTTCCAACCCAGAGTCAATCAACGCCAAACCCAGGCTGCTTTCTGAAGGTCACCCTGTGGCATGAGGCCGGCTTCTAATAAAGAGCACGTGGCCCTCTCTCGCCTGCCTTTCCCAGCACTCCCCTCTTCTTTGTGAGAGAGGCAGGCTCTGGTGTCACTGGTGCATCCCTAGCCCCTGACCTGGACCTGAGCAAAGCCTACTCGCCAGTCAACCCAAGCTACCCCAATGCGACGCTGGCCATGGGCTGGGCTGGGGGCAGATCCCCCGCTCTTTATTTTTATGGTATTCTTAAAATGCAGATGACTTCCCCCTCAGCACACCCCCTTGGGCTTCAGGAAAACCATTGATCTCTTAGGCATCACATGTACTTTCGCACGATTGGCAGTCCCCCCCCCCCCGCCCCCATGGCCCACCCCTCCCTGCATATGCTGCCCCTTTCCAGGGTCCTCCAAGCTGCACGCCACTTCCCTGTCCCCCTTCCACGGGACACACTCATTGCTTTTCGAAACTCAAGGTCCTTGTGGGAAGTTTCTTCTTGTCTACCCTCTCAGAGCCCTTCAGTGGGCTCGACACTGCCTGTCCTATGACACTTGTTAGGCTGGGTTACAAATAATTGTCTCCTCATCTGTTCGGCCCAGATGATAAACTCCGTAGGGTCTTGCCCGTAGGAAAGACTGCTTGGCCCATGAGCCCTGGCACCGCAGTGGTCACGAGTCGGGCTGCTAACAGTTGGAAAGCACCAGCTGCCCGCAGGGCAAAGATGAGGCTTTCTAGCGCTTCCTGGGTCTATTGGGTTTTCCGTGAGTTGAAATCAACTCAACGGAAGTGAGGTGTGTTCTTTACTTTTAAAAAACATCTCCAGCACTGAGTACCACACCTGGTATCATCTAACTTTAGAGGACAGAGCAAACTGCCCCAGAAGGGATTTACAGGCTGTCAGATTTATAGACACCACCTGCCACGTCTGTCTCCCTCGGAGTGACTGGTGGGTTTGAACTGCTGACCTTCTGGTGAGCAGCTGAATGCTTACCCGAGGCACCACGAGCCCATGTAGTACCTTCGAGGAACTCAGCAGAGGTAAGTTTCAGTTCCCTTAACTGGTGGCACCTTTCAAGGCCGATTGGGTTTTCTCCACGAACTGAAAGTTAAGTCTAGCCAATTCTGGTGGCTGAAGTGGTCTGTTCAACTCTTAGCTATTTAGGGGTCAAAACACAGTTTGCCTGTAAAAGAATGAGTTGTTTAAATAACAAGGGTGGTTGCTAACAAACTCCCAACACCCCGTAGATTAGAAAAACTAGGATCAATTGAAAGTGTCTGCTCTGATGGCAGCGCTCATCCAGATGTTTCTACAGTAGATTATTTAAAACCCATCTCTTCACCGTCAATGCCGCTTGAGGATCTGTGCTGGGTGGAGGTGCCAGATACATGGAAAGTGTGCTCCCCTCTTCCTTTCCGTGTGCAGGGCAGCCAGCTCTCAGCCATCACCCAACGCCTTCCCTGGGAATCCAGGCATGTTCCCCGAATCCATTTTAAGACTCTAGCCCCCCGGTCAGCACTTCTTAGCATCGGGTCTCGGGACCCTTGAAGGTCCCACGAGTTCTGTGGGCTCAGAATCATTGTCTGGACAATACTACTACCTTATCTGCCCTTTCCACTCTCGTGTCTTCACGAGGGTTATCTAAACCGCTTGCTGAATATGGAAAGGATATTCTAACAGGAGATTCTATGGGCTTGGCTTTTTAAGGGAATTCAAAAGCACCAAGATAACATGTTGCATTAGAAAGGGCTTCCTGCTTGCCTTGGTAGGGATGCATCATAGCACTGGCCAACAACACTCTTCCTTTGGGCCCTGCCCTGCTCCTCCGTGGGACTTGAGGCCCCCCACCCCCAGTTAGTCCCAAGTCAGGTGCTCTATTGCTTCACCACTAGGCTGTGGCCCAGGTTCCTAGAAGTCTTCCCTGAATCTCCAGGACTGGGCTAGAGGTCTTTCCAATGCCCTGGCAACCACCACCACTCCACTGTGTAATGGCCATTCTTCCCTTGACCACCTTGCTTTGATGGGTCCGGCTCGGTGCCTGGCATATAGAAGGAGCTCCAAAGTTGTGTGTTAAGGACAAATCTCAAACCTGAGCGAGACAAAGTGAAGGGAGGGGCTTTGCTGTGGGGGGTGGGGTGGAGGATGGGGGCTGAGGAGAAAGAGAGAGAGAGAGAGAGAGAGAGAGAGAGAGAGAGAGAGAGAGAGAGAGAGAGAGAGAGAGACTGCCTAAATCTGGGGATGACTAGAAGGGATCCTGGAAGGATACAGGGCACAAGAAGAACCCAAGGCCAAGGATGGCGGCCCAGACAAGTGGAGAGTAGCGTGGGAGAGTTCTGGAGACCAATAATGACTCCAGGGGCAACGTTTTGCCCGGCCATTTCCATGAACCTGCATCAACCAAAGTGTGGTCTAGACGCCCTGAAGACAGACTGATGGCTGTTTTCAGTGCTAGCACCCGGCTGTCCATGTGAATTTGAGAGAGCACACTCTGTTACCTTCATGGGTCACATCAAAACAATGACACGTTTCTAATGAGTGGCTGGTTTTAAGCCATGAGTCTGAAAAGATCTTGTCGTAGTCTGAAACTGAAATAGAGTTTTGAATGTTGCCCACAACCTACTGAGAACAGCTGCGCACATGAAGTAGCTTCTTAAAGGTCATTTTTTTTCGTCATTTGAGGCCGTCCAAGTTAAGTAAGGATTTTTCCGCAGTTGACGGGTGAAATATTTGCCAAGTCTTGTAATCTATGGTCGCGTCTAGCAGCTGCCTACATCAATAGGTGTTTTGAGTTACTTGCAGCTGCAAGCAAAGTCAAGAACGAATGGCAGGACCTCGGTGAGCTAGACTCTCCTTTTGAGATGGAGAATCTGGGAGAAGCCTTTTAACCTTCTGGAATTAACAGCATTAGTTACAAAGCACCAGGCACAGAAACGCGCATGCACACAAATCACGACTTGGCATTTCCTTACGTGGACCATGCGTGCGTGCCTTAAAGAACAATCTGCTCCTTCATTGTCCGAATCCACAGGAAGAAGAGCAAACAGCGGCCATCCTGTCATTTCCATGGAGGACAAAGAAGAATCCAGAACAATTTCTCCACTGAATTGTTAGTGAGGTAAAAAGAGAGAAAGGGAGAGAGAGAGAAGGGATAAGGAACCCAGCTTCTCCCCTGCCAGGCCACAGAGGGGGGGGGGGGGAGG
The DNA here is from genome assembly GCF_050624435.1 of Tenrec ecaudatus. Classification (NCBI taxonomy): domain Eukaryota; kingdom Metazoa; phylum Chordata; class Mammalia; order Afrosoricida; family Tenrecidae; genus Tenrec; species Tenrec ecaudatus. The sequence goes on from NC_134543.1 coordinate 15,344,068, forward strand.
ACACCAAAAACTTTAAATGTACCATAAAAAAATTGATTGTATATTGTGAATGGGGCAGGACAAGGTTGTCTAGTATAAAATGTTTGGATCCCCCCCCCCCCTCCAACCTTTCTTCTCATTTTCTCCTCTCTCTCACCCTCTTGCAATTCAAGCCAGAAATGGATGTCATGGGTGGAAAGGGGAATAGGTCTAGCACTTTCCTGGCTTATTTCCTTAAACCTGTGGGCCCTGAAGGGTCACCAAGGAATGAAGTATGACACCGGATTAGGGAATTCACGGGTTGAAATGTGATACATGAAAAAAAAAAACTTTTATTGGGGGCTCTTCCATCTCTCATCACAATCCATACATTCATCCAGTGTGTCAAGAAATGTGATCCATTTTCTAAAGGTAAAGGGGAGAGAAGATATGGGGATAGGTGAACAGAGACACAATGGCAAAAGCATGCACTTTCCTGGAATGAAAAATACTCTCTCAGGCTCAAGAGACAACAATGAAGGCGAGAGGAATTGTTAAGATGTGGAGAGGAGATTCCTGCAAAGCCGAGTCGACTTCCGAATGGGGGCTGGGTTCCTCACAACCCAAGGAAAGAGGAGTCTGACACTACTGGACTGCAGTGATGGGCAAACAGAACCCCAACGGGCAGGTGCTCCCACACAGATCCTCCACCCTGGTACAGTCACTGTGGCCTGACGGCAAACTAGAGGTGACAAACTAGAGGAAGATCCAGGCCTTGGGCAGGTGACCAGTGTCACTAAATTGAAGTCAGGAGCCGCCTCCAGAAGATAGGCACCCAGCCATGGTTGTGACCCTAAGCAGGATCCCAAACGACCTGAGCAGAAGGGATTAGGAAGGACTTGGATGAGGGGTGGGCGTCAAGGGTGGGATAATTTGTGTTGGCCCCAGGAACACCACTTTCAAGCCGGGTTCCCGGCAGTGCCCCACTCCCTCACCCCCACCCCTGCCACCTGAGCTGTCTCTACTCCACAACAGGATCCAAGCGTTCCTCCAGATGAAAGATGGAGACACTTTGAGATGCCAGCGTTCTGGGACTCATCTGATTGCTCTGGGTTGGCCAGCCCCTCCTCCCTCCATGCTCGACGGTGCAGCATGCGCTGGGCAGAGCGACGTCAGCGAGGGTGACCTCCGAGGCCAGGCACGGAAGGTCTAGAGCCGAAGTCGCCTCCAAAGTACCTCAAGCCAGTGTGAGAATGGAGGAGTCAGCTGCGCCCAGCCTCGAGTGACAGGGTCTCTGCACAAAATGTTCCAATGTACTGAAAGTGAGGCAAGCAACCTCGTCCCCAACGCCAGACAGAGGGACGGCAAGCCGTTTAATGAAGCCGGGGGGTGGCGGGGGGAGTTGACCCCGTGATCATGTGGAAACAGCCTGTAGAGAAGAGCAGACCCAGCCTTTTCGTAGGAGTCCTCCTTCCACAAAGACTGGCCTCTGAAAGTCGTGCGAAGATGCCATTAGCTTAGGCCACCCGCGCCTGCCGCATCCTTTCTGACTGCACGCTCGGAAGCTGTCCCAGAGGCAATTAGAACCAAGAATTTGGTGGCTCTTTAGAATCCCAACGAAACCCCAGCAAGAGCTTACCACGCTCGGAGTCAGCGCCCCCCAGCTGCTCCTGTGTGTGGCACCCTGGGGTAGGTGACACACACACACAGGGACAATTTCATTATTAATTATGCAAATAGATATTGGTATGCTAAATAGCAACTATTTCTATTACTTTTCCTTTTTTTTCAATCCTGTGTCATAATCGATACAGAAAATTCGCAGTGATCCTGTGGCGGGGGGTGGAGGAGGATGCACAGCAGATGATTTGCCCACTGTCAACAAGTCTGCTTTGTCTGAGAGGAACACGTCATTCCCCTACCCCATTTTTCTTTTTTTACGCTCCCCCTCCCCCCCGCGCCCCTTCAGAAAAATAAACAGAAGAGACGTTCATCAGCTGCGTCTCCGCAGGCCCATTGGAGGAATGAGCAGGAACGAGGTCCCAGCTTGGCAGCCTCTTTTGTGATTAAAATCCGAATGCCCACTGACTATTCTGTCTTTTAGGGTGGGTGTCCTAGGTCCCAGAGGGCTTTAGGGATGGGTTGGGGTCACACCTGCCACCAGTCGTGGTGACTGGGCTGGGGCATAAAATCAAGACATGCTTAGCTCCAGGTCGCGGCTTCTCTTGGTGCACCGCTGCAGCAAGTTACTGACCTGAACACAAAACCACAGCATTGTGGAGGGGATGGGGGCCTTCCCGGGAGATGCCACCTTTGTCTCACTGGTGCATCTCTTAAGACCTGCGTGCGGTGCAGGCGCCAGGGGACTGTTCTTCCAGGCCAGCTAAATGATAAGCAATAGACCAGCTGGTCCCCACCTGCCCCTTGGAATGTCCTCCCAAAGCCTCCTCTGCAGAGTCATGGCCAAAGCACGGGAGGACGCAGTGTGCCGGCCGGGACAAACAGCGCCCACATCTCTCTGTCCCCGCTGGGGTAGAGGAGAAAGCAGGCTGGCAAAAGGGCTGGCTGTCAAAGCGCACTGTGCTTGGACAGAGACAAAATGACCAGTTCGTCTCCCACTGAGTAGGCAGCCAGAAAGGGAGCAGAGTGCAGGAGGAAAGGTTAGATAGTGTCTTTTACGCCCCCCTCCTTTTCTTAGTTTCCAAAGACCCATCGTCTTAAGGAACACCTGTGGGCAAAAGTCTGGCGATGGGAAGTGGGCGGGCGAAGTTACCAGCCTGCAGCCACAGTCCAGAGGGCTTGGTCTGCAAGGTGGACTCTTGCTAATCAATCGGTGGGGTACACGTGTCTCGCGGACCTTTTTAAGTCCTGCCTACTTCTTATTCAAAACTGCTTTATGGCAGTTTTCTCAGGGTCCCCCTTTCTCATGGGGAGGAATCCACATTCTCAGGCCTTGGGAGGGTGCTTGGTAGCTGACCCCCCCCCCCCCCCCCCCGCAGTACTGTTTGTTCGCTTTAGAGTTCAGTCTCTCTGCTCTGCAGACTTTTCCAATTTTATTCCATTTGCAGAGGTAATTCCATGAGGCTGGTGGCACTTGGGGTGGGCGGAGGAGAAGGGGGCTGGTGAGAAATGCAGCCATGGGGTCTGGGAGGGGATGACCCGTGCCCTTCCTTAGGCAGGATTGGGACAAGTGGTGCCCCCGCATCCCCTGCTCCGTCCCTTTACAAAAGAAGCCCTCCTGGCCCACCAGGCCGGTCAATGGATCCAGAAGCTCCATATTCCAGATATATTTTCTGGATCTGTGTGGGCCAGAAACACCTCCTCCCCAGTCCCTGGATCATTAAAATGAAAATCATTTGCCTCCTCTTGCTCTCAGCAGCACACTCTCTGCCGCGCGCTTCCTTTGCCCTCACGATGGGCTACGGGTCTCCACTGCAGCCCACTCCCCTGTGGGTACCTCTATATGAACCAAATTGCCATTCTTCTTTACTCCCACACGCTACGCTCTAAGGGCCATGGGCCTTCTGAATGCAGCAAGACTATGCGGGGAAACCACCGATTGCCCTGCATTTGGGGCCATAGCCACAAGACACGATTTTTCTGGCCCTGCCCCTTTGGGGGTGGGGTCTCTTGACCTGCTTGAGTCTCTCAAGTTTCTCTGCAATGGTCCTGTGAGTCCAGAGAGTCCCCACAAGGTGATCTATGCAGTGCCCACCATTGCCCATCCAATGGGTCCAAGTGTCCTGATGAGGGGACTTGGCAGATAGGCTAGGGAGCCATGCCAGAAGGCTCTGCAGCTGGTATCAACTGCAGATGGCCAGACCACAGGCCGGGGAGGCGCTTGCGTCAGAGGCAGCAGAGATGTCTGCATCAGGCCCCCACATTGTCTATAGTACCAGGGAAGAGTCCCCCTAAAGTTGGGTCCTTAGTAGGTCTTAAGGGTGGGTGTGTCTACTCATTTGGGGTTGGGGAATGTACCTTCCCTCCAATGTTCATTTCTGCTTTTCACAGGCTTGACGATGGAAGCACTCAGTGAAAGAGAAAACTCAACACCAGACTGGAGCAGGTCTCAGTAGGGTTCTCAACCCTTTCCAGTCCCGACTTGGGAGGGAAGGGGAGGGGAGCTAAGAGAAAGGGTCCAAAATAAAAATGGAAAAAACCTGGCAACAACACAGTGCAGTTTCCCCAGAGTGCTGGACTGAGATTTTCCAGTGATGGAGATCGAAAATGTCCAGGTCACTTTTTCTAAACGACCCCCCCCCCACCCCAGGACTCCCTCAATGACAGTTCCAGACAGATGGCTATCCAGCTGCTGTGGGCACATTTCCAAGCCTGGTGGGTCCAGAGGGAGTGACGACATTCCGGATGTGACTCCCAGACTGGCATGCCAAGGGTTTTGTTCCTTGGTTCACTGTCAGCACCCACGGGGTGCGGCGGACGGAGGACACATTTCAGGAAGGTTGGGACCTGACACCCGCCAACTACTCCATCTCTAGAAGTTGGTGCTTTGTGACGGCTCTCCCAGTGGCCAGGCAATTGGCCTCCTTTCTCAGCTGGTCAGCATATGCATGTCAACATGCCATTAACATGACAAAGGGGACTAAGAGATAGATAAGGAGAAAATTACTACATATACTTCACTCCCTCAAGGGCTGAAGGCACAAAGAGGGTGGTCTCAATGGACTCAAAAGAAATGTGTGGTTGAAGTACAGAAAGAAGATGTTAGGGCTCATTCATTCATTCACCTCCTTCATCCAACAAACATTTACTGAATGCTTATTAACTGAAAAGTGGAGATTCCAGATAAGTTAAGACATCACTTCTGTCCACTGACACCGCATTGGCCAGTGTGGGTAAAGGGGGGAGGTCACACGTGGTGCCCGATGGTCAGGTGGCGGTGGGTGGGGAGAGGGAGGCGAGGAGTTAAGAAGGCGTCAGGGCGAGGCCCGAGGAGGGGTTGGCCTTGGCTTAGGATGGTGAGGTGATTTTCCCAGGTGGGCAAGAATGATGAACAGAAACAGGAGATGCAAGACACAGCGGACTCAGGGAAAGACAGACAGAAGGGAAAGACCCTTGTGGGCATTCGAAGGACAGGACCAAGATGGCGGTGCAGGAAGCTCCCCAAGGGAGGCCCCTGCGGTACTATGTCAAGGAGCTTGGACTTTATCTTATAGGCAATGGGGGGACCCTGAAGGGTTCTACAATCAGAGAGGCATGAAGAGGAGGGTCTGTTTAAGTTTCTGCCTTGCACCCCATGTTGATGAAGCGCTTGCAGGTTGGGTAAGAGAGTCGCCGATGGGATTAAAGGTCACATAGCTAGAAATAGCCCCAGGAGACCCAAACCTTGGCCAGGCTTGGGCTGGCTCAGACTTGGGCTCAGTGTTTTACCTTCGCTAAGAGAGGAAGCCCACACAATGTCCTGGGGCTTTCAGCTGTGGGGTTGAGACAGCCGTGGTTGCACGCTTACGTTTTCTGTCTGAGTCTGTGTCCACGCCCATGTGTTTCGGGTACCTTTCTCCACACTTCCCTCCCTAGCTTTGGGCTTCACTGCTCATTCACGAATGTGGGTTCAAAACAGACTAATCATTCTCCCACCCTCCCCATGGGAAGCCTGATTGTCTCTTGGTTAACCTTTAGGGGTGTGTCCCTAGATCCTTCGGGCTGAGCTCCATTCATGAAAGTAGAAGAGGCCTGGAATAAAAGGTAGGCATATGGTTGAAGCTGGGGACGGACCCTCTTCTTTATAGCAGGAGGTTACCTAGGCTGTTCCCGTGTGGGCCCAGTGTGGAAACTCGGTATGGACTGTCCATCAAGATGGAAGCAGGAGGCCGATTCTTTATCACGACTCTTCCTCCCAGCCCCCGTGTGTGTGCTGTCACAAATGGACAAAATAGTCTTGTTCAGAGAAAACGTGTGCTTGGTCGGTAGGAGCAGGGAGCCCGTGAGCTGGAGCAACGAGGTTGCTTCTCAAGGCTAAGCTTTCTCTTCTACCTTTTGAAAATCTCTCTTACCCTGAGATTGCGGTTTTATACCAGACTCCTACACAACGGGGAGAGAGCCATCAGCCAGCAAGAAAGTAGCCTACAATGCAGACCCCCATAATCCCAAAGCTGGAAAGGGCCTTAGAGATGAGTGTAACACCCATTCAACATGGGTTTTGGGGAGCACTTTTTCATTTGGGCCAGGCCCTGCTTTAACTTCTGGCCCTAGCTCACGGGAGAACAAAGAATAAGAGACCCTGTCCTGGGTGTGGCCTGGCTTGTGCAGACCTACCAGAAATAGTCTAGACTTCCTTTGAGCTAAGACTTTCTCAAATCCACAAGAGGTTCTGGGTCCTTCAACTGTCTACTTAAGTGCAGTTGCTCATTTCAGTTCTTCTGGACCTGCATAGAGACTTTCTGATTGCCCCCATGTCTCCCTCGCTTTCTTATTGCCTACTAGGTGTCAGGCTTCACTGGGGACCCCAACCTGGATGGCAGGCCTTTGGAAAGCAAGTGGGAGATGAACAAGACCCAGTGACTACCAAGGAGAACGCACGAGTTCTCGTGGAGTGTGAGCCGTCCAAATGGACCCCACCCCCAAGTTTGAGGGTTGCGCCTTTACCTTCTCAAGTTCCGATCAGTTAAACTGTCATTGGGGCTCTTCTCCAAACACCCATCCCCTCAGTGAACACAGTATCGGTCCCCTCCTCCTGTGCCTCTTGGCTGATACCTGGAATCCCAAGGCTAAGACGTCAATTTCTTCAATATCACTCTTTTCCTCTATATCCAGTTTCCCATTGGGACCAAAGATTTCTCCAGGCATATGGAGTGGGGGTCTGCTATCTACTGCAAACTTGAGGGAGGAGCTACTTTGAGGAGCTAACACATTAAAACCTATTTTCCAGCGAACTCTGGGGCAGGTAGCTGAATAGGGAAACAGGAATCATAGTGCTTGTGCTGCATCGATCGTGAAAACACCTATTAGGAAATCAGAAAGAAAACAAAACCGAGCAAAACTTCAATGTGGACCCTGTTTTATAAGGCTCTTGCGCTGTGGAAGTAGTTACTGAATAGCTAAGGAGCAACGATAAGGGGTGCTTTAATTCCCTTGGGAGAAAATAACCTTGTAGGAAATGGGTACCTCTGAGAGGTAAATACCCTCTACCCATTCTCAAGACACACACACACACACACACACACACACACACACACACACACACCCCATGTCCACTTCTCCACTGTTTCTGAAGCAGCCTATGTCGTTCTTGCTCATCTTCATAATCTCGAAAGCGAAGCAAAAGTTAGGACAAGCTGCTTGTTGACTTGGAAATTCTAGTAAGATGCAGGGAACAGTCCAAGAACTAACTTCATGCACGTCTCCCTCCACTTCTCCCCACTGCGGTCTGGCAGAGCTGGGGAAAGCGACATCACCCTTCGTAGCCAAAAGGGGACCAGTGAAAGGCGACCAGTAAGACCGAAGCCTCAGACAAAGGCACTTAACTCCTGAGGGATGTTCCCTCAGGAGTGCTTGACGCTCAGCTCAGGGTGCCAGCACTTACAACCCTATTTGAGGACACAAAAGAATTTACCCTGTAACCCTGAGTAGTGGGGAGCCGGAGAGGAGACAGAGGGGGTAGAGGGGAAGCCTCCAAACCAGGTGTCAGAGAGAAACCAATAAGCCTTCTTTCTCTTCTATTAAAGGAGCAGAATGACACAGAAGAGACTCGAAATGCTCCTTTCTCTCGCAGCTTCAATCTTTTGAGCTTCTCAAGGTCCCTTTCCTCCTGGGAGGGGCTCAGACTTTGTGAGTCCCTCTTTGTGACGCACGCACAAGCGTCAGAAAAGGAAGGCTCAAATCAGGGACGGAGACACCGGGGATCATTTGGACTACTTGCCCCACATGTGAAATAGTTTAGAAAGGGACTTACTTGGTTACTTTGGGCCCACTTGTCCGCCCAGGAATTTAGACCATGAAGATGATTTAAAAACCCTCTCCCTGAGACTGTAGCCTGAAAGACGAGAACGTTGGGTGCATGCACCAAAGAGGAGGCGCATTCAGAGAGCGAGGACATTGACCAAGAGGGAGCCAAAACTAAACTCACTGCCACTGAGACTCAGAGTGACCCTGCAGGGCCCAGTGATGTCGACCCCCTTTGTGGTTTCTAAGGCTATGCATTCACCTGAGCAGAAAGCCTCTGTTCTCTCTAGCGGCCTTACCCTCGATGGCCTCGTGGTTAGCGACCTGTCAGGGCCCAGGCCACAAGCAGCATGAGGGCCTTTGGAGAAGAGTACCCCAGAGTACTCACCTGCGATCTGAAAGGTTTCCATTGAGTTGTGAGTTTGGGAGAGGGTGGGGAACCGTGGCCTTTACCATAACCTGGCTTAAGAAGCATGAACGTGAGATGCTTGATTTCAGTGAACTGAAGGAGGCCTTAGAGAAAGCAGGTGTAGCTGACTTCTTTGGGAAGATGGAACAGTTTGGCAGCGAAGAAGCAAAATGAAGGAAGCCCTTTGTGCCCAGAAACCCCCTCACCCCCCAGCCACTATTAACACAGCAGCACAGAGACACGTTTGTAAGCCGGATGTGTGCAAGGAGCACATTGAAAGAATGAGAGAAAAGAAGCCCCTGGGTGGGGCCCAGGCAGATGGGGGAGTGAAGAGGGATGGGCTGCTGAGTGCTGACCTTGGGATTACCTTGAACCATGCGCTTGCTGGGGAGGTAGAGAACGTCCCCTACAAGGGTTGGGCTGAGGATGATAGATGCAGATGGCGATCCAGAGGAGGACAATAGGCCATCTCTTGTGAGATCTGTATTTTCCTCTGGGCTGTAGGAGGCAAGGCCAATCTGGTGTGGGCAGGAAATTGGGGGTGGGTGGGGATTTGAGAGGAGAGGTGAACATTTGGAATAGCTGTGATCCAGGGGTAGGGGTGAGAGTGGGGGTGGGGGTGGGGGTGGGGGTGGATGGGAGGAGGTGGTTGCAGGACACCGAGATCCCAAGCAAGGGACCTTGGAAAGACTATGTGGTGCTTTTGTCTAGCAATGCTCAGCAGCCTAAGGGTAGAAGCCTAGAAAGTAAGTCACTGTTTGAACTAGCATACAGGTAACAGTTGGCGGGGAAGGTGATGGAAAGAGCTGGAAGTAATTTCTGATCATTACTTCCAGATAGGGAGGGACGCCACCAAGAAGGGAGTTGGCTAAGCAGAAAGTCAGGCGCCATATGATCAAGGAGGCAGAAACGGGGAAGGAGAGGGAAGGGCTTAGAAAAGAGAATGAGAGCTGGGAGGACGGACTTGAATTTGTCATTTCGGAAAAGATGCTGTTTTAGGGGTGAGATGGTCCCTGTCGAGGGCCCTCCCGTTGAAGAAAAAGCTCGGACTAAATGGCCTTATTGCGCAAGCAAGCCAGTGCTGAAATGACCCATCTCTGCGTTTGGCTGGAATTATGTACGATGCAGTCAAGGCATCTCCATGGTCTTTTCTTTGTCTACTGGATAGGGATTCGGAACAGATCTTTTTATTTCTCTTTCTCTCCTTTATAGTACTCAATAGCTCTTTTAAAAGATCACCCTGACAATTACAAGGTAGATATATTTGAATATTGAATATAGTTGAATGCTTTTTCATGATCTTTAATTCTAAGGCCCCTGGGCAGGTCCAAGTTTTTGTTTCTAACTATTGAAATCAGAGGGAATAAAAAGAATATTCTTCAAGTGAAAGCACGGTCTTTCATTCAGGTGCCAAAGTAGGCTCTTTTACCTTCCGAAAAGAACTGTCCTTTGATCTTTGTCTAACAGGAGGGAAAACCATCTTGATTCTTCCCCTGGGGCTATGATTCAGCTGTAACTCATACACAGCCTTTTTTGTGGTTAAAAAAAAGAAGGTAAATTAGATTTTTTAAAAAGCTAAAATAGAATTCAAATGAGGAGCAACAAAAGAAAACATTCTGATTGACTTACAACGAATGAAGTCAGTCAAAGACAGGGCAAACGGGTGCACTAGTATCGGTTACATTAATCCAGCTGGGCTCTTAGGCTCGGCACCTCTTCCATGGCGTGGCTATGCTCTTTTGGTGGTCCAGAGGGATGCGTTTTTGCTACAGTTTCTTCTGACCTTCATTTGCTATGTCGCCCCTGTCCCTGAAACTGGCCGTCTGGGGAAGACAAAGGAAATTATACATGTGTTTTAAAATTGGGCCAAGTTGACTCCGAATATCGAGACGATATGGAATTGTTGGGCTTCTTCCATAAACGACTCCCCCTCCTAGTAAAATGGACTGTTCTGTCAGCCCAGAAGCCCGGGTTCTGAGTTGATCATTTAACCAGCCGACTGTCCAACTTGCTTTTTGAATTTGGTCAGGTCACAAAAGACTTTCCGGTGCCTTCTGTGAATCCAAGGCTCTATACCAGTATGCCTTCTATCCTGCGCTCTGGGGACCCCAAAACCCACCTGTATATACGCATTCATTTTAAATCATGGAAATAATGGGCATCATCAATAAACGAATGAAAAGAGAAAGTGTAAATAAAGGTTTCATTTAGGAAGGAAGCAAGTGTATCCTCCCCCCCCCAAAACAAACAAACAAACAAACTCAAGCGTGCTTTGAGTTGATTGTGACTCATAGCAACTCTGTGACGACAGGGCAGAACTACCCCAGTGCATTTCTGAGACTGGGGCTCTTCGTGGGAGTAGCACGCCTCTTCTTTCTCCTGAAGAGCAGTTGGTGGTTTCAGACTGCTGACCTTGCACTAGCAGCCCCGAGCGTAAGCGCCATGACTGCAGGGCTCCTTACGTATGCGGAAATCAGAAATGGAAGACTCTCGTTGTTGTAACCTAGTTCCTTAAGCTTCTCTGTGTTATATATGTTTCCACAATGGCATTTCTGACTACACAGAAAGCCTTGTCCATGGTCAAAGATGAGCCCCCTTTCTCCCCTTGAGAAGTCTTCCTCTTAATCCCAACAGTTCGGATGACAGGAGAGAGTAGTTAAGGGAAACATTAGTTCTGGTTCACTTTGCTTTGAGTCTGCATCCAGAATTGGTGTTTTACGTATGTGCACGCCTGACTTTTTCTTGGCTTTAGGTGCACTCTATCTGTTTTTAACTAGTTCTACTTCTGGGAGGACCTTGGAGATGGTCAGCTATTCCTGATCTCTCTGTACTCTCCTCCTCCTGTTTCCTTTCATGTCTTCCCATCTACCTTAGTGTTCAGTACACAAAAGCGCTGGCATTCTTTCTTAAAACTCCCTGGAGGTGCCAAGCCCCTCATCGCCAGATTAAAATCGGTCTTCCCTTGGATCACCATGAAGCAAAACTGGTTTTATTGATTTGGCTCCAGAAGTTGAATCCACAAGAAGCTGGGCTTGGAAAGGGCAAGGTCCTTGCTCTACCTAAAGTCTACAGCGCATCTGGCCCAGGCATATCATGAGCATCGTGGGAAATCATTAGAAACCCCCAGTTCTTGGCTCCAGGCAACACCTAAAGATCTTCAGTTTACCCAAGTCCCCACATCTGAGCATTAAAATTTGGAAAGCTCCATTTGAGATGACATGTGAAAGAGTATTGGGACAGTCCATCTGCGCAGGTGGAGAGAACGTAGCGAAAACCATTGTTTCCAGCAGTCAGTTGTAACCGTTGACCTAATGTGATGTCTGAACCTTAGGGATAGACTCCCTCAGGAGCAGTTTGGTTATGATTCGTTCAGAGGGAGAGAAGTAAAGACTGTTGGGAGTGGGGTGGAAAATGAGGACTATTCTGCTAAGGTCCCGCCACTCTGGGAACTTGCAATGTCTGCTTGGTGTGGTGTCTTCATTCTGCCAGTCTCTTGTGAACCTTAGCGACACTCTAAGATCCCCGTGGAGAAAGAAAGCTTGTACGCTAACTCTAGTTTCCATCCTAAGAGAAGTAAGATGGAATGCACCCTACCTTGGAAGGGTCATTCATCTCAGTGCGTATTCTAGGTAACTATTAAGGAAGAAGCAGCCACCTGTCTGGATAGCACCTATGTGTTTGTGTTAGGGAGCAGGGTGAGGAAACCATTAAGATAAATAATCGTAGACCCCAGTGTACTTTTTGGCATCCTGGGTATAGGCAGGGCATTCTTCTCTGTGGTCTTCTACCAAAGGACCTAGGCATGTGATGACTTGGGAGGTGGCCCCAAGAAGCCCTTCTCTGTTGCCCTGCACTGTGGTGTGGTGAGATGCATTAATTTGTAAGCAGGCATGACGAGGAAATAGGTGAGCCATCAGTTGAATGAAACCAACATCACGTTGGCGCCCTTGAACTTAGCATTTGTATGTAAGCACGTGAAAGCGTGCAAAAGCCTGGGATGAGCTAATTTGAATGAGCTCTTTTAAAACCTTTTATTCATGTTCATTTCTTGTGTGTTCATTAAAATCTTTCTAGATCAAGGAAAGCACATCACTTGTGGACCTGTGTGGAATCATTATCTCTCTGAATCACATCCTGGAAAGTGCCCACATGGGCAGTCGGAGAGGACTAGTCGCAGATTGTAGCCCAGCAGAGTCACATCTCATTGACCTTTTCTATCATCAAGGTGCTTAGAAAGTTTATTATCAAGTTGCTTAGAAGGTGAAGGACAAAGGATTGGGAATATCATCTAATTAAATTTTTGATCCTTGGGTCTTGTTGCATCTCAAATTTCTATGCAGTGAAAAAAAGTCTCAGGCTTCTTCATTAATTAAAAGTACATGTCCACAATTAAACATGAGTAGCATTAGACCAGAACATGCACACTGCTACAGAAAAGAACCCGCAACACAGGGAATCCAGGACAGATAAATCCCTCAGGACCAACAATGAGAATAGAGATATACCAGGAGTATAAGAGGAAGGTGGGGGGGATGGAGGGGGAATCGATCACAAGGATCAGCATATAACTCTCTCCCAGGGGGATGAACAACAGAAAAGTAGGTGAAGGGTGACAGAGGATGATGTAAGATATGAAAATCATAATTTATAACTTATCAAGGGTTCATGAGGAAGGGCAGGGGAGGGAGGGGAGACATGAACTGATACTAAGGGCTCAAGTAGAAAGAAAATGCTTTCAAATGATGGCAACAAATATACAAAAGTGCTTGACACAATGGATGAATGTATAGATTGAGATAAGAGATGTAAGAGCCCCCAATAAACGTATTTAATTTAAAAAAGGAAGAGAAAAGCAACAAAAACTATCTGTAGCCACCCCCATGCCCAAATAGATTAATACTTTATGTTTGGCTTTCCTTCCCTAAACTTAGATATTTGCACTTTTTCTCACATCAATCAAGGTGGTTTGTCATGTGATTTTGAATGGTTGCCCCCTATGCAGTGTAGCTCCTCTGCATAATGGAGATTACAATTGATATGGGTCTAATTAAAATAGGGAACGGAACTGGAGCTAGGATGCCCCAATCTAAGGGCATGCATGTATGTCCACTCACAGAACAAAGGCAATTTGTTGCTGTTGTTAGTTGTCCTCGAGGCAGCTCTGACCCAGAGTGACCCTGTGCACGACAGAATGAAACACTGCCCGGTCCTTTACCACCTGCGTAGCTCTTGCTTGTTCGAGGGTCTAAATACCTAGATCTCATTTCCAAGACGACATTGTATGATGACATGGTTTCTTGTCTGCATATTTTATAGGAGTGCCCATGTAAACCTGAACATACTTTGAGTATTCTTAAAATGGTCTTTGTTTGATGCCATGGATTGAATCCTATCCCTTTAAGATAGGCGTTGAAGTCGTGGTCCCTATACACGTGGGTGTGATCTTGTTTGAAGACAGGTTGTTGCTCTTATTGTGTTAAGGAGGCCATCCCAGTGTCAGGGTGTGCCCTAAACTTGATTCCTGAGAAGTTAGAAAAATTGCAGAATAGACACAGAGGCACACACAGGGGGAAAGGCAGACACCCCGGAAAGATCTGTCTACAGGGAAAAGACTGCTAGGGAATGGTGGGAGAACTAGACCTAGCACTTGTAACCCCCAGAATGGAACACACTGCTCTTGTTTAAAGCCACCCAAATGTGGCATCTCTGTTTCAACAGCACACGTGTGGTTTTTTACTGCTACCTCTTGCTGACTCTGCCCATGGTCTTTGACATTGATTCAAGGCTCCAGAAATGTTCTTGGTTCAAGGTTCACAGATGTCTCAACCAAGCATTTTCTCTCCACCTGCCCACAGAGGCACCTGACAACGTGGTACTGGTGAAGGCCCTCGCTGACAGAGACAGCTAGTCTTTCCTCATCTTGGTTTCTCAAAGGAGTTCTCTGTTGCTGTCTTTATTCACATTGAGCAATGGTCTAAAGATGATTTTGGAAGTTTGAGGCTGACTCTGTTGGGGGTATATGCTGGGTGATTTCTAGAGACACCCTGCTATCGCCCCTCTTCTTGGCTGTACATTTGACCATGGTTGCTAACTTCCCCTGGGAAGAACTTCTACTCACATCTTACTCAACCCTGAGCATCATGGCCCTGCCCTCTTTCTCCCCTTATTTTGCAGTGCTTGCCCCCATAACTCAGTGTCGGGTGTACCCTAACCTCGATTGCTTAGAGGTTAGAAACATAGACACAAAGAACAGAGTGGAAATGCCCCTGTAGGTTTCTGAGGCTGTAAATCTTTGTGGCAAAAGAAAGCCCCGTCTTTCCCCTTGCATTAGCAGCCCGACTCATAACTAACCAATATGTTTCTGCATTTCCTGGAAGGCAGTCACTTTGGCTTTTTGGTTTTGCCTCCAGAGATCTTGCGACCACACAAATGGGCCCATCCCATCAGTTCACATCCCTAGCTCCTTTGGGATCCTTGGCAGACTTCCTTCTCCAATGGGATGTGTTCCACCCACCCCTTTCCTGGTAAATCTTAGGCATTAAAAAATAGTATGCATAATAGCTGCTCAATGGAAGGAATGGAGGCACCTGGAACACTCAGAGGTGAGGCTCTCTGATTTTAGTGGTGACACGCCTCCATCCTGGCTCCTAGGGTGTGGGTAGTGTTAGGGCCATGCCTTGCCAGACTTTTGTTTTTGATAGTCAAGCCTCACGAGTTCCCCAGTGGGTCTCCCTCTCCACCATCTCCCTCTTCACACCACTGTGAACATGACGCGAGGCAGCTCCTTTTCCCTACTATGGTCCTTCAAACCTTTGCTCCTGGATGCGGCCAAGAGCCAGCTGGGTGGCCTTAGCCCCCTGCCCAGTGCCTCTTTCCAGAAGGAGGTTTTGCCTTCTTAGGTGAGAGGGTCAGGGAGCTACCCTTTGAGTGATGCTGCCCAGCAGTGGCTTCACCGGGACAGTCACCTGGGACCCCTCCCTTTGTAATCATCTCACATTGAGTCGAGTGGTTGTGTTTCCTCTGGGTGCAGGGACAGTCTGGGACCAGAAGGATCTATTTTCAAATATGGATGGGTTCCCAGGGCTCATTTCTTCATAAAGGAGTGAACAGAACTAATATTGAGAATACCATACGGAATATTCACTGTAGATAGAATGGAGGCAGGAAGGAGCCACAAGGGTCTCAGGAGAAGGGAATTTTTTTTTCCTGCCTCCCAACTATTGACCACTTCAAGTCCCCTCCCCAGCCCACCTCCCCGGCTACTTTTAGTAAGCACCAATCTTACACTTGGAGGGGAAACCAGACAAGAAGTTAGCGTCTGCATCAGAGTTTCGATGCCCTGGCTGTTGCTCGCAGCTCCCCTGTTTCTCAGAACTCCTGGACCTTACTTTCTGGCTTCCTCCCAACCCATCTCTTGGCAGATGAAAAATCTCCAAACAGCTCATTTGGGGTCCTTCCTCTTAGCAGAGGACACTTTCCCATTGGAACTAGCTATAGATTTCAATTCCTGACACTCCTATAGGTCAGCGTAGAACTGTTCCTTTGGATTTTCTTTCAAGAATGCAAACCCTGGGGAGCGCTGACAGCCGCACCTTTCTCCCGCAAAGCAGCTGAGGCGTGTCAAGGACCAGTCTTAGGGCTAGCAGCCCAGTGCTCAACTCCATGTGTCACAAGGGCTTCTCAATGAGTACCTACTCTTAGTCTCTACCACGCGCATACGGGTACAAAAGAGATTTTGGAAAGCCAAGAGGGCTTTGCGCTTCTCCAGCCAAACTCTCCTTGTTTTAGAAATGGTTTGGAGCGACGCCCTTGATGTTACACCTGATACTGCACACCAGGAAGGCCAGGCCCAGCCCTCTCTCTCTGGCTGCGCACATTCACACAGGAGCTTTCCGAGCGAGGGTCTCTCCCCTTGCGCTGCACTGAAGTACAGGTAGAAGAGTAAGGCACTGAGCTCGAGGACAGGGGAGGGCCATCCGACTTGCTTAGACATCAAAGGAACCGAATCATTTGAGACCCTTCCCTGTCTCAACTTTAGACTGAGAACCCAATACATCATATGCCCGCCCTCCCACCCCCTTCAGTTTCCAGGTAAAGAGTAAGCAGCCCAAGAAAATGTCACAATATTGGGGTGTCACACTGGAGAGCAAGCCAAGCCACTGGGTCTCCAGCTTTTTTTTTTTTTTTTTGATAGTCAAACCTCACGGGTTCCCCAGTGGGTCTCCCTCTCCACGGGCTCACTCGTCACACCACTGTGAACATGACACGAGGCACCCCCGTTTCCCTACTATGGTTCTCCAAATCTTTGCTCCTGGATGCAGCCAAGAACCTGCTGAGTGGCCTTCGCCCGTGCCCAGTGCCTCTACCCCCTGTGTCCCTGCTACTGCCCTGGGCTTCTGGGCTTCAGCTGGACAGAAGCGCTGATGTTTCCCTGATGTCCTGCTGCTTCACGCATTGTTATTTTTCTGCTCTTAGCCAACTCTTTGTCCTTCTTGATGGCACAAAGGAGAAGCCTGGCTCTCTGAAAGGAGGGATGGAGCTGGGGAGGGCTTTCAGGAGACTTTTCTCTTGACCTCAGCGAGGTACTCAACATAACATTTGAACAATGTAGTTCTTATAACGTGGTTCCCAGGTACAAGCAATTCCCCCTTCACCCCCCCAGCCCCCAATTTTACCAATGCTAAAACGTAAGCTCAGAGAGACAAACACATTTGGTCAAGGTAAACATGGCGAATAAGTGGCAGAGTCCAGGCCTACTGGACCCCACAAACTGTATTTTCTCCCACACGCTCACATTGCTTCTCTGTCCTGACTAGGGAGGTGAGATACTGGGCCAGACCGGGAGGCTCTGGAAACCAAGAAGCATTGTGGAGAATGAGCCCCACTTTTGTGTAAAGCAATTCCAGACTTGCAGTTTCTCCCTATATTTAATGATCTCATGCCTTTTTGCCCAGAGCCCTGTGGGCTCTCTCTTGCCGCTCCGTGAGAGGCTTAGAGAACTCATTTGGAACGTAACTATGGCCGGCTGGTGAGACAATGCATCTAGGCTTCAGAAATGAGAGTGGCACATATTTCCTTGGAAAAAGTCATAAAAATGTCCTTCAGCCAGGGTGGTCATTTTATGCAGCTTGACCCTCAGATATCCAGGGGACAGTTTTAGATGACCCCGACAGGTGGCTTCTTCAGCAATGGTCCTCTTCAGAAGCTACAAGCAGGTTGATATTCAGCATTCTATGATCTCTTGAATTTTGACGTGTTGGGTTTGAGGTTGGACATGGTTGTTTCTCGTGTACGTGGATGGGAGAGAGGAGGAGCGGTGGGCAGGAGGAAAGGAGGTACGGAAAAGGAGGGAGGGAGAATGTGAAGAAGGAGAAAAAGGGCAAGAGAGAGAAAGGGAAATAAAGAATTTTGAGACACAGAGAGCCCTGGAGGTGGAGTGGTTTGCGTGTTGGGCTGCTAACCATAAGGTCGGCAGTTCAAACCAACCAGCCACTCCTCAAGAGAAAGATGATTGGTTTTGCTCTTGTAAAGCGTTACAGTCTCTGAAACCCATGGAGGGTGGGGGCTGGAGGGGGCAGTTCTACTCTGTCCTATAGTCACAATGAATCAGAATCAACTTAATGGCCATGGTGTTTTATTTTTTTGTTTTGGTTTGGAAGGGAAGACAAACTGTTTATATTAACAGTAGTAAAGTCTTTATCATCAGCTTGCATGGAACAGGCACGTGGTATAAAGGAACACGCGATTCTTGACTGTGATGCTGATTCGGTATTAGGGTTGTTGAATGAGATGGAAAGGAAGGAAGGGAGGGAGGGAGGGAAGAGGAAAGAAAGGTGGATGGGTGGGTGGATGGATAGAAGGATAGACGGTACTGCACACATGACCAGGGAAAGGAGGCACAGGATCTTCATAGGGGTGTCCCAGGGGAGTGAGATGATTTAGACAAAGACAAGGACAAGCGCTGGGGAAAGAGGGGGAGAGCGAGATTGAATAATGTAATGTCCCAAAAAATGGAGCCCTGAAGTCGACCTTGGGCCAAGTCTGAGGCAGACGGGCCATATGAAAAGGGACCGAGAAGATCCTGGGGAAGGGGAACAGGGAGAAAGTTGGTTCTTCTGAAACTCCGATGGCCCATGACCTTCCAGTCTTCCTCAGTCAGGAAAAAAACAAGTTGTGTATTTCCTATTCCATGAACCCCACGGATCGAGGGCGCCCCAATACATCCAAGGGGATTCTTGCACTCCTCTGGTTTTTGTTCTTCTCTGTTCTCTGGATTGG
Organism: Tenrec ecaudatus; assembly: GCF_050624435.1. Taxonomy (NCBI): domain Eukaryota; kingdom Metazoa; phylum Chordata; class Mammalia; order Afrosoricida; family Tenrecidae; genus Tenrec; species Tenrec ecaudatus. The sequence continues at coordinate 15,362,612 of NC_134543.1, forward strand.
AGCTCTCCATCTCCCTCCCTGCGGTCTCCTGAGAACTCTTCTTTTTCTGCCTTTGTGGTCCAGGATGGAACATAGCCACTTCTCTTTGGAGCAGAAGGGCAACAGGTAACACTCAATTGCTGCATTGCCTGGAGGACGGCACAAGAGTCCCGAGTCCTTGCAGGTTAGGGGGATTTTTCTCCCAGGCTTCATCCCTCCATTACTTAGGTCCCCCGGTGCCATGCTCGTCTTCATTCCCGCCCCCCTTTCTTTCTTTCATTTCTTGTCAGATTCCCCCTCTCCCACTGGGGGATCTCTGTAGTCAGCATGTACTCCCCAATTTTAAAAATAGCACTTTTAACACTCTTCACAAAGAGGCCATTGAGCTCTCGTTGATTTTCTCTGCATTTTCTGCACTGGCTCCATGGTCTCACTCGTCACCTCCCAAACGCCCACCAAGCCTCATCAAATTGAAATCTGAACAGAAACAAACACACAAAAGCCCCCTTCCAGGGAAAGGAAGCAGCCGGCTTCTCCCTGTGAGGCAGGCGCCATGTCAGCTGCAGTTGTTTCCAATGTCAGTAGCTTCCCTTCCTCACATGTTGAGAGTGTAAAAAGGGGACCGGGGTCACAGGAGTGTGGACTCGGCTCCCAGTTCTGGCAAGGGCTGAGGAATCTGTCCATTTCTTGGGTCCCGTGTTGTACTGGGTTTAGCTTCAGGTTGATCCCCTTGAAGAGGATGGTGATGGGGCACTCTTCTCGTGGACTAGACAACTTGGAGAATTGAATCGAATGGATGAAGCAAGCCAAACCGGCGGCGGTTGGAATTGAGCCAACTCATGGAAACTTGATGCTGCTCAGAGTAGAGCTACTTTCCGTAGGGGTTTCACTAGCTGATTTTTCGGAAGTAGATTTCGAGGTCTTTTCTTTAGTGGTGCCTCATGTTGGATTTGAACCCCCAACTTGCTGCTTAGCAAATGGGAGTGCTAGCCGTTGGGGCCATGTCTATGTAACATTCTCCATTTTTCTTCCAGTGTTAAAGGAAGAAACCTGTTCAGGCTGACCACTCTGCTCTTTAACTCACCTAACTCTGTCATTACCTGTTGAAATGTCTTCTCACATAGGTTGTGTGCTCTGTGTGGGCAGCACCTCAGTGCCAGGTCAGCAGGTAACCATACCTCTTTGTGAGTCAGGGTTGGATTTTTGGCTCTGCTTTTCTTTGTAGACCTTGTTTGCTTCTGCATCTATAGTCACCCTTACTCTTGAATAACGTTTCTTTTCCTGCCATTTCAGAAGCGACCGATTTAGTTCCGGTCCTCCCAGACCCCAGAGAGCAAAGAGCTCCTTAGCAAAACTATGCTTGTGTTTAGGATGACACTCAGTTCTGAGGGACGATCATTAACCCCCCTGCTGAGTACCTACCCTGCACTGACCAGGATGGGCCCAAATCAAGGCTGTCTCCAATTATACATTTGCTGTATGGGCTTGATCAGCAGTGTCCCTGCGAGAGGACAGGGCTTACTGTCACCACCGTTCTGTGTGTGGACCAAATGGCTCCTCCACCAAAAAAAAAAAAAAAAAAAAAAGTCCAGGGGTAAGTTGGAGACTTTTTCTCCGATCACTGGGGCAAATAGAACTGAAGTTGTTTTTGCTCAGGCTCAGCTCATTGAACTGTATCACTTATTTCCTTTCCCGAATACCTAGATTGCATCGTTGGCTGCTCCAAGTTTAAATAGACCTGCTTGCTTACCTATTGCTTTTTAAATTCTTTTCTAAGACAACCCCCTAAAGGCTCCAATTTCTATTAAGTGCCCCTCTTCTTATTCACTCTTCGCTGGTCATATTGTTCTCCCTGAGAAAACATTTTGCTATGTTTGACAAAGAGCAGTGTACACACTCAAGTTTATAAAAAGCAAAGGAAACCATGCAAGGGTAGGCCCAGCAAAAAACTTGCAATATTTCTGAGTTCTGTCTGTGATGACAGACTCCTATCTTTGAAGGAACCTTTATTCATGGGGGACCCAAACTTTGAAACCCCGAATACGTCTGCACCACCAACTTCAAGGCCAGGTCTCTACAAGGCGCTGCATAAATTTGAATTCATATTTCAGAATTCACAGTTCAATGTACTTAAGGGCCTTCTGGGATTGTGCTAGGTCTGCAGTGTACCCATGGCGATTGCCTTCCTTCTAATGCACAAGTCAGAACGGAGGGTCTGTGGTTTGGTGGCTCCGATTTCCACGGGCAGACCCCCGGTCTTGGATTCCGTGATTCTAGGCAATCATTCTTCTCGTCCTTTCTGCCTCTCTTATAAAGCAACCAAGCAGATGATAATAACTTTCTTGTTACCCGGGAGAGGACTCGTGTTGGCCGCATGGTCTAAAGACAGAGCCGCCATCAACTTTATGACCTGGATTCACATGTATCTTTGCGACTTTCGTCCCACAAAAGACCAGTGTGCCCATGGAATCAAGAGTTAGGATGCATGATTATGTGGACTTCCTTATTTCCTGCCCAGACTTTGCCTCCTTCCCATCTCTAAGCTCCTCTGGCTCGGCACTTAGATTCTGATCGAAGTGGACAGGTGGAAAAGGAGACAAGGGAGCTAACCCTGTGACTGCTGCCTGAATTAGGGGAGACTCCACAGCTGAGAGAACACAAAAATGGCAGGTGTATCATTGTCATGATCGGGAAAGGTGGACTGTGAGACAGAGATAAGGCCAAAGCCATGGTAAGGCTGGTGGTGGGATACGGCCTAGAAGAGGAAAGACAGGATCTGGGCTACTAAACGGGTCCTCTGGTGTGTCTCAAGTGGAACCATTTTAAATTTCTTAGATTGCTTGCCTCCCCCTGGGAATGGGGACATTGGGGCCCATCCTCATAAAGTGCATGGGGTAGATGAATTCTCTCCTAAAGGTTAAAAGTTCCCCCAGCCAAAATGTTTGCTTTCCTGCCAACCACCAAGAACATTTCCTTGGTAACTAGGAAACCTACATTCACACAGGTCTGATTGTGGTTGACTTCCAAGAATGCAAGGTAGGCTATGGGAGTGCCTCAAGGGCATATACAGATCAGGACTGGGGACAGTGCTCCAGGGGACATAGGTTCTCTCTGCTCTATGGGAGGAAGCACGCAAGGTTAGTGCTGCAGAGGGCCTCAATAAGCATCCTGCCAGCCACCCTGTGGTGCCAAGGACATCGGGAAAGAAGGCACAGCAGACAGGATTGAGAATGCTGGGCATTCTGGGGGGTATGCAGGGAAGAGCAAGGCAGCTTTCCAGGGACACAGAATCTCTCAACAGTGCAAGGAAACAGCTGGAACTCAATAAAATCTTCCAGTTTCTTTGTTCTTAAAATTTCCCCAAACCAGAATGTGGGCATATTTACTGCCCCAGGGGACGCTTGAAATGTCTTCTTTCTCTTTAAATATGCCAAGCATCTGAAAAGTTTATAAGTACCACACCTTGTAGGCTGACTTCATAGGCATGTTTGAGGAGGCGGGAGATGGGAAGTGTGTGTGGGAGAGGTTAGCCAGAGGAGGGGACTGGAGGTCTTTAGGTCCAAAATGATAGAGTATTCTTTACCAAGAGCCAGAATGAGGGACAAGCAAAGTGAGAACTGAGACGTTCACATCAGAGAGAGTATTTCAAGTGGGCCCTTGCTTGAAACCAAGACCCACAGAAGGAAGGTGAGGAGCCTGGAGAGTCAGTGACGTCTGGATAAGGGATTGGAGAGTGAGCCTCCATGGACCTTCCTACTAGTAGGGCACTTTTCTTTGCAGTGGTCTTCTGCACGTAATCTGTAGAGGCATGCATGGACACCCATGGCTGTCTCTCCAACTCCAGCGGAGGGTAAATAACCACCCCTAAACTGGGCGTGTCTGCCCACGAGAAGGCCGCAGCAGGTCGTCCGTTGTGTCATCTGATACAAGGCAGCGGTCAATGTTTTCTCTTCTAGCTTGTACTTTCCTTGGGGAAGCAGTGCCAAAGTTGGTCAGTGTACTCCGTCAAAATTATCTGCTTCCTCCGTGGTGGCTTCTCAAGCTCCCACGTGGGGTCCCCAGAAAGAATGGGACAGTGATTCGATTAGGTGGAGGTGGGGGCCGAGTGAGTCATTACAATCACCCAGAAATCAGGGCATTGATGTAAGGAGAGTTAGCAGGAACTCCAAATGGACTAGAAGATGGAATTGAACATAGTTGGGACCATAGAGGCCTCTGAGAGTGTATGGAAGAAAGCTGTCTGGAGGAATGGAAAAAAAGGGCAAATATTTCTTATGCTGTCCATGTGTTTATAGCCCACTGGTGCCTGTCCATGATCCTGGCTTGAGATCGACTGCCTTTCACTTTATTTTCCTTTTGAATCCCAGGAGCTTTAAGAATTCCATAAGGTACTGGGCAGCTGCCAAAATGAGGATGGGGACATGGGATGCAACTGTGCCAAGGGCAAAATGATACGGTCTAGGGTTCAGAAGTACAAAGACCTGTGTGCAGACGTAGTTGTTACTTGGGCAGATCTATTGGTAATTTCTGGGACATGTGGCCCAAACCAAATAAAGACAAAACTCCCCTTCCCCCACCCTAGACTATGTACCATTTGTCCATTGACGTGTGGGTGAGCGGCAGTGGATGGATAGGAGCTAGAGACTTTCCTTGTCTAACAAGGTGACAGTGGTTGGTGTGATATTGCAGGGAGTGAGTGTGAAATACAGCCCAAGTGTGGAAGGAACACGTCTTGGTTGGCCTTGGGAACGGGGCAAGAATTATGGAAGCAGATACAGTTGAACGAATGCAAAGATGGCAAGTAGTATCTCACTGTCATGGTCAGGAAAGTTGGGCTGCGATACACAGAAAGCCAAGGCCCAGACCAGGGGGAAAAAGGTCTAGCAGAGGGGGAGGGGGGGAGAAGAGCTGGGATGTTGAAAGCATGCTCCATGCTGAGCCTCCCTTTCTTAGATGTCTTGCCCCTCCTGGAAACAAGGACACTCTTGTTGTTCACCCTCCTAACCAAATGGGGTAGGTGGATCCTGAAATAGGGGTTAAAGATTCACCCAGCCAAGAAAAAGTTAGTTTCCTCTCCAGTCACCCAAACATGTTCTTATTAACCTGGAAACCCACATCCAGATGGATCTGGTCAGGGATGACAGCCAGGAAGGAAGGAAAGACTAGGAGAGGCCCCAAGATCAAGACTAGGAACAATGCCCAACAGGCCTGCAGAAGGAGCACTTCCTATGTGGCCTTGTGAATGTTGCACGAATCAGGAAAGATGAGAGCCAACAACTGAAATGGCAAGCATATCACTGTCCATCATGACCGGGAGAGATGAACTGTGAAGCATAGATCAGGCCAAGGCCAAGGTCACTAGTCAATAAAGGCTGGTCACTAGGCTGGTCACTAGTCAATAAAGGAAGAGCTAGAGGAGTCTCATCCTTCAACATGATACTCTTGAGTATCTATAGTACTTACCAATGGAAACAATATGGTCACAAGTGATTCAAAAAGACACTTTTAATGCACCTGGAAGGCTGCCCATTAGGTCGTTTCCGTGATTGTGGTTTTCCAATGTCCACAGTCGCTTCTGATTTCCTATCCCAGCGTCACTGTGAAAGATCAGTTCCCACTCTTCTGAACCCAAACGCTGATGATCAGCTACGTATTTTTAAAATCACGTCCGTCCCACCTCTCTTCCGACTTCACCTATACATGCAGTTCTTCCTCTGACCTCAGTCAGATCTCACAAGTTAAAGAGTGAGACCCTTCTGACCTCTCAGTCTTCCAAAGACTTCAGAACTAAGAAGTCTCCAAAACACTCTTCCTTCTGAACCGCTGTCTATAAATCTGGGGTTTCCCCCAGTGCCCTTCAGGTTGTTAGCTGTAAGCATGGATTTTTCGAGGCTTCCTTTGCTTCTGACTTTCTGGATACACATTGGGAGGTTCTCTCGACACCCTTGAAGATCGACCCTAAGTGCAGGGGTCCCCGGGGCTCCCTCTCCCTTCTCACCTGCTGCCTCCCGCTACTTCCTTAGGTTTGATCATTGGCCAGCACAGCTGCGGTTTTATCATTAAGGATATGAACCAAGAATAGCACAGAGAGAGGAGACACGAGGTCAGGTGTTGGAGGACCCCAGCACAGGGATAAGCCCCACCACCCGTGTGCATCAGTGTCTGTCACCAACCAGGAAGTCCATGAAAGCCCATGCTCAGAGCGTTGATGAAGGTTCTTCTGGTGCATATAATCCAGCCTCTTTCCCCTTCAGTCCGTCTATCTACATGACAGAGTTGATAGCATGAGGTGGACATCATAAGGCAGGCCTTTCTGTCCTAGCCAGCTCACAGTCCAGTTGTCAGCGTCACTTGCTAGGTCAGGTGCGGCCTGAAACCCTCATCTCCGAATGAAGTTGACCCCGCACCCACCTTGTGCTGGTAAGGACGCTCTCTGCTTTAGCAGTCTCTCTACTCTGGACAGAGGGCAGCTGCCTTCTGTGGACTCTGACAAGCTTCTCAACAAAGCTCAAGAAGTTCCCTCCTGATCTAGCGGGTGTTGGGATTTCCAAGGAGGAGGCAGCTCTAACTACAAACACCCTAAGTTAGAGGACACTTCTACTAGTGTCTATTAATGAGTGCCATTTTGTCCCTAAACTTGAAGCCAGAGGACTTGTGGAGTGTGGAGTCTAGCTCCTAGGACTCTTGTCCCAGAAAACATCATTTGATTGTAAAATGGTAAAAGGGTTGTTTGATTGTATAACTGGACTGAAGGTTTCAAATCAGGACTGTGATGGAAAGTCCAGCATGATGGGGCCCCATATGTCTGCACTGGTGCCACATCTCCCCCACATGGAATGGACTGCCTTGAACCATGTCCTTTGATGATCGATCTGTTTTACCTCACCAGACACTGAGACAAACAAGACACAGCAGACCACAGCAGGCCCACACTCCTACTTAGATGCAAAGTCTCTACATACTGTTGGAATTCAGTGATGAAGCACCTGAATACAGCTCTGGCAGTTGCTATTTGCATAAATTGCAAACCCTTCCCCCTTGCGCTTTCCTCCCTGCTTTCCATCTTTTGGGAACTTGTTTGTGAAAGATGAGTCAGTGGCCAACTGAACATTATTTAAGGAGGCCCATGGGATCATTATAAGAGTGGCATCCATTTGCATCATCGTTTAAAAGTGTTACATGATGGAGTTACGTGGTGTCACTAGGCAAGAGAAGGGAGTGGCCAGGGAAGGGAGCCGCGAGAAGATCCTGTGGGTCTCCGAGGAGGGGGAGTGGCCAGGGGGGCCGAGATGTTGCTAGGTGTTCTAACATCAACACATTGGGCAGGTCTTGGCCACGAAGCCCAGTAGCATATCCGCTGGTGAGGTGAGATGGGCACGGCTGCTCCGCTGTCCTGGGAGGCCCAAGGAGCTCTGCTCAGGAGGTTGGTCCGAGGTCCTGGAAGGTTTGGGAGTTCTGAGAAGTCTAGCCTGACTGACAAGTGTTAACAAAAGAGGTCCATTTATGCCCCATTCCTCCAGCCACGATCCTATCAAGAATGCTCACCATTTATCTCTGCTAGGCATCCCGCTTGCCCTTAGGGCAGAGAAGGGATCAGAATGATCTTTACCTTCAAGGAATTCACAGCCTACAACATCAGGTGGGCAAGTTGAAGCTAAAGGACCACATTGTGCAAATGGGCTGTCCTAGAGATAGCTACAAGGGGTTCTCAGGTCAACACACAAGCTGAGTTGTGACGAATCTGGGCACGTTGAAAGGCTGGGGTGAAGGGTTGAGGGGGTTCTGCTCTGGATCTGGATCAGGCCCCAGAGAGAGGCAAGAAAAAGTGTGTGTGTGTGTGTGTGTGTGTGTAAATGGGCTTTCCACTAGAGGGCGCCCTGGGTGACAGGGGTGAGGGCCACAGCATTTGTCCTTCAGACTTAGCCAATGTAGAGACTCAGTTTGGAGAAGCTGAAGAGGAACGGGAAGACACAACGCAGAAGTGCAGTGCTACAATGTGAGGTACTCAGAGATGAATTGGGCGTGGGAGCCCAGAGTATAGGGGGCCAGACAGCCAAGCAAATCAGATACACACACCAGAGGTATTTCCACTGCCCTGAGGGAGTAAGGGAGGAGGCCAGCAATCAGTCTCAGGACCCAGGCTCTCGAGTTTGGGAAACAGCCAAGGTGGTTCTGCACAGTGCTAGCCCACCCACTGTGCCTGGGTCTCAATGCTCTTTCAGGACTTTAGGCAGAGACCCGAATGCTAAGTCCCACTGGGTGAGTGGTGGGGTCAGAGGACCAGGAGGATTGGTGATAGAAGCAGCTTAACTACATTGTTCTCCATGAAAGACTTGGTTGTGGAAGAGGGTGCGAAGCAGGCCCAGCTGTGGAAGAATTGATGGGCCCAGGTGGGAATGCTGATAGATGGTTTTACAAGTGTCTTTACGAAGTTGAAAACTTTTCTGCGTATGCTAAAGAAGCCATGAGCAGCATGCAAGACTTTTGTGGAGGCTGATCACATGAGGCTGAGCGGGCGAAACAGGAAAAACTTATATAGGACAGGGTAGAACTGCCCCTAAGGGTTTCCAAGGCTGTAAATCTTTACAGGAGTAAAAACCCCCATCTTCCTCCCACAGAGCCATTGGTGGTCTCAAACTGCTGACCTTGAAGTCAGCGTAACCACTTTGCCTCCTGATCACTATGAATTAGAAATGGACTTGATGGCAGTGAGTGAGTGAGGGACTAGGAAGATGAGTCTGGGGTTTTTGATTGACCAAACTTGGAAGAGTGGCACCCACTCTATGCATTTGCTCCGAGGTTCCTTGCTGCGTGCCTCTGCTCAGGACACCCCCAGACGACAATGGAAGCCAACAGGCAATCTTTGCCCATTTGGGGGATTCCTCCCAATTCACCCCATTCAGAAATGCAGCTGGTTTTCCCACCTGTACTGGTGCCTCTTACATTCTGGCCCTGGTCTGATACGCAGATCCGGATTCTTGGCTTAAGAGAACTAAGCCTTTGGTGTCTTACTGGTTTTCCTCCTGATGGCTCTTTGACCGGGAACTGGTGGTGTAGCGGTTTATGCAGTGTGCTTCTGACCAGTCGCGGGAACCCACCAGCTTTCCCTGGGAGAACGAGGAGGCGCTCTGTTCTTGTAAAGATTCAAAGTCTCAGAAACCCAAAGGAGAAGTTCTGCTTTGTCCGATAGCGTCTCTGTTAGTCAGATTTGACTCAATGGCAGTGAGTTTAGGTTTTTGTTTTTTTTACCTGCTTCTCTACTCTTGACCTTCCGGGACACCTGATCCTGGACCATAGCATGGTCAAATCTGTCTCTGGTCAAAAGAGTGCTCTTGTGTCTAACTTAATGAATGACCTAACTGAAAGGGAAAATCAAAGCTGTGCCAGAGGAAGGTGTAAATATTCAAAGCCAAATGTGCACAGATCGCTTGGGAAGCAGAGTGGCGGAGAGTGATAATGGCCTTTTGGGTGAGACGGCCAGAGCACTTTGAATTAACCCGTGGAACATTTTCTAAGCATCAGGGAGACAGCTTGTTAAGAGAGGTGTCAAGTTCTTGAAGTCTGTATACAGCTGGCTCATATGAGCCAACCAAACGGATAGGAACAGCTGTTTCTCCTTGCCTTCTTAACTCCACAGGAGAAGGATGGGGTTTTCTACAATTATAAAGAGTGACCGTCTCAGAAACTCACAGGGGCAGTTCTACCCTGTCCTGTAGGGCCACTCTGAGTTGGCATTGACGCGATGGCAATGAGTTTGGTTTGGTGTTTGGTCTGAAATTCATTGGCCTTTGACTTCTTGTTTCTTGCACCATGTGGCCATTTCCCCGTGGGTCTCAGATACTGGATTATTGTCTATGCATGTCTATCTAGACAAGATGGGCGGGATGAACAACTCGGAGGAGAGAATAACGGGACTGTCGTTTCCAGGGGCATACGGGAGAGGGAGAAATGGGAGGGGGGGAAGTAGGGGGGTGTAGTGCCAGGGACAAGGGAAGAATAAGTGATCTAAAATTGATGGTGAGGAGGGCATCGGATGCTTGGGGGTGGGGGCCTCGATCAAGGGTAATGTAGCTGATAGTGGGATGGGAGGAAAGTAAAAGGAAATAGAGGAACGAACTGAGAGGCATAGGACAGCTATAGAGGTCTAAATACAGGCATTTATAAATGTAAGTACATTTATATACAATGACAGTGGAATAGAGCTATGTGCATGTATTCATTTACAAACTACTATGGTAGCAGATGGACATTGGGTCTCCACTAATGTACTCCATAAATAAAGGAACAATTTGTTCTACTAATACGACACTTTGTGATGTTCACCTTCCCTGATACAATTGCTGAAGACAAAATGGGTGCATAGGCAAATGTGGTGCAGAAACCTGATGGTGCCCGGCTATCAAAAGATATAGCATCTTGGGTCTTAAAAGCTTGAAGATAAACAAGCAGCCATCTAGCTGAGATGCAACAAAGCCCACATGGAGGATACACACCAGTCTGTGTGATCTTGAGGTGTTGATGGGAGCAGGTATCGGCCATCAAAGACCCAAATCAAACCACCAACCAACCAACCAAACAAACAAACAAAAAGCATACCAATGGGAATGAGGGGCAGAGGGCAGAGTGGAGACCCAAAGCCCATCAGTAGTCAATTGGAAACCTCCTGTCAGAATGGTCACAAGGAAGAGAAGAGCCAGTCAGGGTGCAGTACAGCACCTAGGAAGCACACAACCTTCCTCTAGTTCTTTTATGCTTCCTCCCTCCCCCCACTACCAAGACCCCAATGCTGTCTTACAAGTCTGGCTAGACCAGAGCATGGACACTGGCACAGATAAAAGCTAGCAACACAGGGAATCCAGAACAGATTGGTCCCTCAGGACCAATAAGGGAAGTAGTGATACTAAGAGGGTAAGGGTAGGGGGGTGGGGGGGAACTGATCACAATGATTGATGTACAGCCCCCATCTCAGGGGGACAGACAGCAGAAAAAAGTGCATGAAATGAGACAGGAGTCAGTGTAAGATAGAAAAAAGAATAATTTATAAATTATCAAGGGGGCATGGGGGAGGGAGGGTGGGGAAGCAAGGGGGAAAATGAGCTGATGCCAGGGGCTCAAGTAGAAAGAAAATGTTTTGAAAAAGATGACAACATATGTACAGATGTGTTTGACAACATGGATATATGTATGGATTGTGATAAGAGCTGTTAGAGCCCCCAATAAAATAAAATTCAGATTAAACAAACGAGCAAACCATACTGAACACTTTTGTTGTTTGCACTATATTCTTATTCTGTAGTGGCTCTTCCCTTTCCTCTCTCAGACCAAACCCGTCTACTTATTAAAGTTCGGAGATATGCACAATCTGCTAATGTAAATGATCCCAAGGCCCTTGCCTTCAGAGGAAGCTCATTTGTTCAACAACTAGCAATATATTTCTCTCTAATGGAGTGTCCTTTGGTATTTTAGGGGAAAACCATATGCATCAAGTGACTTTACAATATATTAGAATACATTAAAATGTCTATTTTGATTCAAAAGTGGCAAGGCATTATGGCAAAAGCAGGTTTTTAGCTGTGACTTTCCGTCTAGCATTAGCTTTATTTGCTATGCAAATTCGGTAAGAAGAAACACACAAGTTATCCTTTGTATTTCCTGGAGAGGAAATAAATCAATCTATTTTAACTATCTGAGGCCCAGACCAGTGGATGTGGGATGCTGATGAGCTGCTGTGGTCCGCAGCTCTGTCCCCATGGAAACCCTGCATCATCAAGTGATGCTCGCCTGATCGTTGCTGCCCCAGGGAATGTGGGAAATAATAGAACATCCACATTTAACTTGCTTCCAGGGTATATTTAGACAGCAACGGAGGCTCTCAAAGCAAAGCTTTCCCTGGAGATTAATTGCCAGCTGGTGTTGACGACACTTTGGTTCCCAAACACCTCCAGATGGGTTTTCATTTCCAGGAAACGGCTGGTGTCGTAATCAGAACTCTCTACATAAGTAGCCCTTGACCACTGGAAGAGAATTTGTACTCCGGAATTGCTGAGAGCATCTCACTTGAATACCAACTGGTCTCCGATTGAGGGAGTGTCTTAGTTATCTAGTGCCAGCATCACAGAAATGCCACAGCGGATAGCTTTAAGGAGCATGCAGTTATTCTCTCATGGTTCAGGTCCCAGCTGCAAGGGGACGACTCTCTCTCTGTCAGCATCTGTCAGGCTTGGAGACCTCCATGCGTCGTGGGCATCAACCCTCCCCCGGACTTAGGGCTTTTCTCATTGCACGGGTCCCAGGTTTCAAGGGCACACCCTACACCAATCAGGAGAGGTATGTGTCAGAATCGTCTCCTCCCATCATACCTATTCAATCTGTAGGTTGAGCAAATAATCAGAGAAACTGGATTAGATGAAGAAGAACGCGGCATTGGGATTACAGGAAGGCTCATGAACAACAACGCAATATGTGGATGATACAACCCTGCTTGGTGAGAGTGAGCAGAGCCTGAAGTCCTTCCTGTGGAAGATCAAAGATTGCAACCTTCAGTGTGGATTTCAACTGAATGTAGAGAAGACCACAATCCTCACAACTGGACCAATAGGGAGTATCATGGTAAATGGAGAAGAGCTTGAAGCTGTCAAGCCTTTTTGTCTTGCTTGGGCCCACAGTGAATGCTCATGGAAGCAGGAGGCAAGAGATCAAAAGACACATTGCATTGGGTGCATCTGCTGCACAGACCTCTTTAGAATATTGAAGAGCAAGGAGGTCACTTTGAGGACTAAGGTGCGCCCTGCCCCAGGCTACGGTATTTTCAATGGCTTCATGTGTATGTGACAGTTGGACATTGGAGAAGGAAGACTCAAGAAGAATCATGTGTTTCAACTGTGGTGGTGTCAAAGATTAATGAAAGTAGCCGCAGAGGGGCTGGTGGTTTCAAACTGCTGACCACGTGGTCATCAGATCAAGGTGTAACTAGTAGGCAACCAGGGACCCTCCCATTCTAGATAGCAGTTGTTAAATATTTTGAACATCAGCTCTACCTAGATTGGAACAGAAATAAGGGATGAAACTGCTTCAGAAGAGATACTCCTGAGTCTAGTGGAAACGATCTTAGCTTGAAGGAGGGCAGAATTGGCTCACTCACATAACCAAGACTCCAGGGAATCTGAACTCTTAAAACACAGAAGATTCAAATGTGAAAAACACATTGACCCGTGAAACCCAGGAAACAAACGTGGGCTGAAAAGTCAGACAAAGCCAGGGTTCAGGAGATGGTGAGACCATGAGGTTGTGAGGCCACGTGGGTATCTGAGTGAGCATTATGCGTTGGGTTGGGAACAGTTTGCCTTCATGGGTCACCAGTCCTCGGGCAGGTGGAGCTGCTTCCTCAGAGGCATCAAATGACAGGAGATGCTGGCTGAGTGTCCTTCTCTCCCTATGGCGTCCCCTCCTCTGTCTAGCACCAGTACCAGGAAGCTGGCCGAGACTTGAAACAGCCCTAGAGATTTTCGCTGGCTGAAGCTCAGCGCCTCTTCTCCCTCCTATTCAGGGCATTTTCCTTGTGACCCCTGCCGTTTGCCAGAGTGTTGAGAATACATGCCAACTGAGAATACACGTGTCTTAGCTCACCTCATTCTGTGGTTACGGTATGTCACCATCACTTGAACTGCTCATAGGTTTGATGGGTGAACATCGAGGTATATGAATACTTTAACATTTCTTTAGCACTGTGGAACCCACAGAGAAGCTAACGGAGTAGACTTTTCTGGAAATGATTGTTACTTGGCTACAGGATGCGTTATGCTGCGTTAGATTTTTATATCTTGATGTTACAGCCACAAAAGAAGCACATTAGCCAAACACAAGCTGTGCCTGAATAAGATGAAAATCTCCCTCATAATACATCACACTGAGAGTGGAACGTATTAATAGAGATCCACACCCCCTCGCTTTTTCATATGACTTATATTGACTATGCCTGCTGAGTTTCTTTGAGATTATAAGAAATGTTTGACACTTAGGATTCGTGTGTTGTGGGTTAAGGATCGTCAATTTCTTGTAGATATGTGGCCAGTTTTTATAATGTAATGCTTCAGAGTTTTGCAGAAGTAAGGGACTAAAGACTCCTCCAGGAGATCTGAACCCCTTTTGAGGCTGGTTGGCAGTCCTTCAGGGGAGAGGCTCCCCAGTTTCCTGCAGGGGAATGAAAAGGCATCACATGGACATGGCTGGACACAGGTCGCTCTGAGCAAAATGCCGTCGCTCAGGACTCAACTTCCTTAGTTGAGATGGAGAGATCACCCTTTGAAGACGACACTCCGCTCCTTCATCTCACCTGTGACTTTGATATCCTAGTTGGGAGAGACCTCATGCAGAAAGAGGCAGTACCTGTGTAATGACATAAGAAAAGAGACTTCCATCACAGTACTGACAGTTCAGCTAAAGTCTTAAAGCAATGGACATTAAACAACTCCATATTCATTTGGAGCAGGGGTTCTCAACCTTCCTAATGCCATTACCTTTCAATACAGTTCCTCATGTTGTTGTGAACCTCCCCAACCATAAATTATTTTCGCTGCTACTTCATAACTAGTTTTGCGACTGTTATGAATTGTCATGTAAATATCTGATAGGCAGGATGTATTTTCATTGTTACAAACTGAGCATCATAAAAGCATAGTGATTCATCACAAAAACAATATGTACTTATGTATTGTGAAATATTTATTTCTAATGACAAATAAATGAAATTTTGGCTTGAAGCATGGTGTAGCATGCTTCACACCGCTTACTCGCATGTGGGCATATCTGCATGTGGGCGGATCCACCTGGAGATGGACAGAGGAGTGGTGCCTTGGTTCCTAAGCCATCGTAAATACGTGTTTTCCAATAATCTTAGGCAACCCCTGTGAATGGGTCATTCAACCCTCAAATGGGTCGCGACCTACAGGTTGAGAACCACTGGTTTAGAACTTACCAATTACCAAGAATGAAGTGGTCCCGGCAATATTTGCATCCATTCTCCAGGCCTACAAATGAGAAGATTGGGTGAATTATTCTCAAAGGAAAGTTTAGGAGTAAAGCTAGATTTGGATCTCCTCCCTGGGGAGAGGAAAAGAGGAGAGAAAAGAGAGTATTGATTCTTACAGTTCTCATCCATTAGCCAGACCAAGATGACTCAATAAAATCATGAGAATAGACTTTGGGGTTGTCTGCCAAGAGAGGTCAATACCACATCCCCTGGGTGAATGGTTGTAGGGCTTCAAAATCCCATTCGATTTCCTTGGGCTGCTTTAAGAGTACTGAAGAGTTCTCTAGAAAGTTCTATGGGTTCCCTGGAGAAGGTGGTGGGGTGGGGGGCGGCCCTGGCTGGGCAGTGCACAGAAACAGCAAAGAAGCTCACTGTTTTGAGGAGCAAGAACGTACCCCTGAAGAGTCACCTGAAGTTGTAAGAGGAGCTGGGGATGAAAGTCTCTTGACAGGAACGTG
The DNA here is from genome assembly GCF_050624435.1 of Tenrec ecaudatus. Lineage (NCBI taxonomy): Eukaryota > Metazoa > Chordata > Mammalia > Afrosoricida > Tenrecidae > Tenrec > Tenrec ecaudatus. Next base: position 15,378,077 of record NC_134543.1, read on the forward strand.
TACAAAAACACTCACTTCTGGGTTAAATGGACCCAAGAGATAAATTGCCAGAATAAGAACTGATGAGGCCGGGGTCACTCGAGCTCAGTCATAGGGTGCATTGTCTGAATTAGGAAATGATGTCACATACCAATCTCTGAAGAAGTCTTCAATACACCCACAAACACACCCCACTAAAATATAGTATTTATCTGACCAGACCAAACTCACCGTCATTGAGTTGATTCTGACTAAAAGAGATCCTACAGGACAGGGTCAACTGCCCTTGTGGGTTTCTGAGACTAACTTTTCACGGAAGTAGAACACCTTGTCTTCCTCTTGAGGACTAGCTGGTGTGTTTTGAACTGCTGATCTTGTGATTAGCAGCCCAACTCATAACCACTATGCCACCAGGGTTCCTAATTATCTAGTAGAGGCTCTTTAAGAGCCTTTAGAAATCTAACAGCACCAACAAAATGGAAAACCCTTTGCTTTTTTCATCTCAGACTTCTTATACCTTGAGATCCCAGAGTGGGTACCGAGTGGAGCTAGCTAGGTAGGACATTGGGCAAAGAGAAGGACAATAATGACACCTCCCCCAAAGCTGATAACCCAGAGTGAAAATAAATGTGAGCAGACTTGTGGGAGACATTTTAATTGGATGCAGGGTTAGTTTTGATTTAGAATGGTCTGCACTAGACTTTTCAAAATACTGAAGGACAAGACTGTTTTTCATGGCTGACATTGGCTTGAAAGTGAGGTGATCTACCCGAGACAGGGAGAGCCATTGAGTATATTTGAAACCATTAATGGGAGAGGAGGACAACCCCATTTTCCAGTTCACATTATGTCCTGTTAAACTCTGTGCACAGCTGGCATAAAAAATCTGCATTCTAAATGTCCAGCTGCAGCTTGCTTGCTTATTGTGGTCACCCTGGCATTTTTTTCTGAAGACCTGTAGAGACACTGGTGTTCCAGACACATAATGCCTATCTCCACCTTGGATTTCTTAGAGTAGTAAAGAATCCACCCTAGGGAGACTGGTATGTGTTGTTTTTCATTGTAAGACTATCATAGCAAAGACTCATTGCAGACCACCATGACTTAGAAGACACGGATTTCTGAGTGACTTTTCCAAGAGGGTGTCAAGCTCCTCTCCCTGGCTCCCTTCTTCCCCATTGGAATGACCACTCCATGTGTACTGAGCCTGCTGTCATGGCAGGAAAGGTTCACCTGACAGGATTTAAGGAATCCAAGTGAGCTGTTTCTGGGAAGATGGACAGCTACAAACCAGAAGTGCTTCTGGGAGCGTTTTTGACACTTTCTACTTAAAATCTTCACATTTCAACAGAATCCACTATCATTCTCTCATTTTCTGCATTGATACTAGGAATCAAAAGCAAGCAAGGTTTTGTCTTGTCTGCTTTGAGTATTTTCTCTCTTCTCAGAGGTCACATTAGGAACCTTACAATCAAGACCAAACAAATACGAGATAAAGAAGTCCCAACAGCTTTCTTCATCAATGCCTGACTGATTACTATTTATGCTAATGACTAGGTTGAGTCTCTTCTTTATTATCTTTATTGGGTTGTTCTTTATTATCTCTCAACCCAAAGATAATTTTCTTTGGCTAGATGACAGTGCTTTCATGTTAAATGTCTCAAGAGAGTATTTTCTGCAGAATAACAAGGTCCTACTAATGTTCCCAAGGACGTGTTGGAGCTGGTCCTTGACAGTCTTTGCTTCTGCAAATGACAAGGCATTAGCCTGCCATCATCTGAGCATCAGCGCCTCTCTAGTGGCAGAGGCAGGACCACGGATGATTGGGATTCCAGTGATGTAGGCTTCCGGTCCGACTGCGGTCTTCCAGGAAAACCTTAGGCTCAAAACAATACAAATTATTTATATATATATGAAATGTAAATCCAGTGGGACCTGCTATGCAGAGGGCACTCAGAAAGTGTTTGGAAGCAAGGCTTGCTTTGTCTCTTGTTGAGATTCTGCTACATAAAGTCTTTTCCTTAAATCAATCCCAACCTAAAAACCAGCTTTTGGTCATTCACAGTTTCTCTGATGCTAGTCAGAATGGCTTAAAACTAATGTCATATTTTAAGTTGTTTACTGATTGAGTTAGTTGACCTTTTTGACAGTATAAGAAAGCATGGATGGAAGAGGAGTCGAGATGGCATTCAGGTGGAATCCCCCTGGCACTCCTGCTGTTAGGCCAGAAAATTAAGAAGTAAGGAAGCCAATATTGGAGGCTGGGTGCTGAACATAGATTCAGTGTGCTACTGTTCAAACCCCCTCTCCCCCCGCCCCTTGCAATTTTTTCTCATGGAGCAATTGCAGAACTCACTGAAATGCTGTTAAGTTCGCTGCGTCTGCCCTCAGGCTCCGCTAATCCCTTGGCAGATCCAGTTAGACAGTGTCTACTACCTCTTCCTGAGCCCAAGGTCTGGGACCATGCAGTAATTTCCCCAGCCTGCTGTCTAAAAGGCACATGGAGAGCCTCTCTGGGAACTAGACATTAGACCTCACACTGGTGTTCCGCTCTCTGCTATCCTCTCTGCTCCTGCCATCTGGGGCATTGCAGCTCCCCTCCCCAGCTAGGAATGGAGTGAATACACCAGCTATTCCCTTTCCCCCTCTATCCAGCTCCACGCCTGCCAGTGTGGGTTATGATAGAGAATTAGGCACACATTCACAACAATTGTAGACCTCCTGGGATATTTACCTGTGACAGAATGCAGCTCTCCAGAGCACAACTTGCAGTGCTGTGAAGGAGAGAGCCAAGAGTGACACAGGATTGCACCCAGGGGAAAAATTAAGATCCAGTCAGCCCCAAACCTGCTTGGCTAATCTGGTCCCCCTTCCATGGGGGACAGCACGGTGCAGTCCGATACCAACACACCACACTAGTCCATTATTAAAAAGGAGGTAAAAATTAAAACAAACAAAAAACTTACAATGCTTTCAATTCCAGGCTGTGTTCCTTTGTGTAACTTTGAATGTCAGTGGCCAGAAACTGGCCAAAAGCATAGCGTTCACATAACAAGTTATCCAGAACTCTAATCCCCAAAGCGCAGACTAGGATTTTAAGAAAATGAAACAAAACAGGAAAAAGCTAACAGGTTCTGATAGTCACAGTCCAAGCCAAAAACAGGCTCTACCAGTTTTGGACTCGACAGAGAGTCTTTAAAAGACTGCAAATTGTGGCCAGGTTGTCCAGACCAGGCCTCTGCCCATCCTGCAGACCTGCCCCAATGTGGCCCAGTGGCATACCCATGGCTGCCTGCCTCAGGCCACCCTCTGAGACTCCCCACCCCTGCTGGTCACTGAGTAGCTGCGGGACCCTGCCTACACAGCCGTCTGACCCACTATCATAGAAGGCCACAGGTAGTGCTCAAAAACACTCTTACCAGCCACACAGAGAAATTGCTCAGGGCCCTTCGGCCTCCCAAGAACATGGCGCTGAGTTCTTCCAATATGACAAACAGCAACATACCTCATCACCCTCAACAAGGAGCCAAACAAAACGCAACAGCAGAGGAAGTTGTAAACCTAACAACGCTCACAGATGAATCAGACGACCTGCCACAAAAATAGATCTTCAGAACGCTGCTTGAGTAAGACAAGCTATGAGGGAAGCAGCAAAGACTAAGAACACGGGGACAGAGGAGACGGAAAGAAGCACAAGGACTCCCGGATGAGGTGACAGAAGCAAAACACACGATCATGGGCCTCCCTGGTGTTACGGAGTTGCGCCCAACATAGACCACTGACCCACAAGCAGTTGTGAAGTAACAAAACAAAACTTTATTACAGAAAGACAAAAAGACAAATCCGGATTTGGGCTACAGCATGGCCACGCAGGGTCCACCACTGCAGCCCCGAGTCAAATTTTTCTTTTCTTTTTATAATCGAAGCTAGTGCCGTGGGGAGGGGTTGAGCAAGGAACGGGAAAGGGGGTTTACACAAGATAACAGGGATGCGGGTAGTTCGGCACCTCCTGCTCAGCTTATCTTGGACCAGATGATCTTGCAAAACTTCTTGCTCACATTTACCAGCAGATAGTTGTAAGGTCACAGTGACTTGCTTTTCCAAGATAACATACCTCTCTGAGAATGGGGGTGGCACTTAGCTCTTCAAAATGGAGTAACTTAAGACAAATTGTTTTATTCTATTAAGCCGTAACACCTGGAAGACAAGAAGAGGCAGAGAATCTTCTTTTCCCTGCCATGTTCATAATCCTACTTAATTCCAAGTATATATGCTGGATTTTAAGACTGACATTTCACATATTTTACAATCATACAAATGAGAGCGGGAAAAATATATAACATCATTCATATAACCTAAAAATATCACCTTTTTAGAACAGTGCAATTTATATACATTATATGTTAATGTAAGTTAGACCAACTTGTCATTTATTGATTGCTTAAAACTGTGCAACACTTGGCTTAGTATTTACCAGCAATTACTCCATTGAAGGCTATCACAATTCTGTGATATATGTTTGAAAGATTTTGATTTGTAAGCAAAGATGACTAGGCTCAGATCATTAAAATATGTAATCTGCCCCAGTTCAAGGCAGAGAATCTTATTAGCAATCTCAAAGACAATCACGCAGACTTCAACAAATGGGGAAGACCGTCAAGATAAGCAAAGCCTGGAGGAGGACATCCCTGCATGGAGCTGCTAAGGCACAGAGGGGACTGTAGGGCAGACAACAGCTGGAGACATGATGTCCTCTCCCTGGAGCACACCGGGATGGAGGACAGTACTGGGGCACACGGGGGTGTGAGTCCTGTTTGAACTCTCCACAGTGGGGTAACCAAGAAGGGAACATAACAGATCAGCAATGGGAGCAAAGCCAAGCCACAAAGTGCCCGAGGAGCCCCCAAAATAGACTTCAGACTAGGAGGGGAATTTCCCAGAACCCCCAAGAATCAGTGGGGAGGCAGTCATAAAGGTCAGCAGACAGACCTGAAATTATGTATGCTTTTCGATTTCTTGGGGCTCTTGGAGGACTATTTATTTACCTTTTTATTCAATCTTTTGTTTTCTTTTTGTCTCCGTTATTGTTGGTTTCCTATCTATATAAGATAGGCTTGGGAAGCAAGCATGAGGGGAAAGCAAGGTGACCGATGGTTCCGAAGAGACTTGCGGGAAGGAGGAGGCAGGGGAAGGGAGCAGTGAGCAAACAACGCCACAGGCAGGGGAACTACTAGGGAGTAAAAATCAACACTGAGGAGGACTTCGATATCTTGGGGGTACTGAAACAATTGCAATCTAGTTGAGAGGAATTACTAAGAGGCAGAAGAAGGGCAAGCATGATGGTGGGGCAAGAGGAAGGTAAAAGGAAACTGAAGGAAGAGCAAGGAAGCAAAGCTACGAATAGAGATAAACATAGGTGTGTACATATGTAAATATATTAATTCATAAAAATAGGTATTGGCCTATGTACATATATTTATATGGCAATATGCTGAGGTAGTGGAGGGACTTTGGGCCTCTGTTCAAGTCCTCCCTCAATGCAAGAACACTTTGTTCAAACAAACTGGCATTCTGTGATGCTCACTCTCGTGGCATGATTGCTGAAGGCAAAAAGGGTGCATAAGCAAGTGTGGTGAAAAAAGCTGATGGTGCCAGCTATCAAAAGAAATAGCCTCTCGGGTTTTAAAAAGACTTGCAGTTACACAAGCAGCCATCCAGCAGAGAAGCAACAAGCCCACGTGGAAGAAGCACACCAGCCTGTGTGATCATGAGGTGTTGCAGGTATCAGAAGACCCCAAAACAAACAAACAAACAAACAAACAAACAAACGTTGTTGAGAAAGAAGGAGGTCAGAGCAGAGATCATGAACTCATCTGTAGACAATGGGACATTCCCTCACAGAAGGGTCACAAGGAAGGAATGAGTCAACCAGGGTGCAGTACAGCACCGATGAAACACAATGTTCCTCTGGTTCCTTGAAGCTTCCTCACTCCCCACTATCATGACTTCAGTCCTGCCTTTCACTTCAGACAGGAGCATGTGCACTGGTACAGATAAGCGCTCATGACACATGGAATCCAGGTCAGATAAACCCTTGAGGTACAGATATGGGAGTAGCTTTACAAGGAGGGTGGGGGAAGGTGGGAGGAGGGGAGGATGGGGAATCAATTGTAATGATTGCCAAATACCATCCCCCTTAGCTGCTCCCCCCAGGAGGACAAACAATAGAAGCATGGGGGAAGGGAGACAACAGACGGTGTAAGATATGAAAATAATTTATAATTTATCAAGGGGTCACAAGGGTGGGAGGTGGGAGAGGGAGGGAAAAAAGAGCTGATCTTCAAGGGCTCAAACAGAAAGTAAATGTTTAGAAAATAATGATGACATCATATGTACAAATAAGCTTGATACAATTGATGAATAAATTGTTCCAAGAGCTGTAAGAACCCTCAATAAAATGATTTTTTTAAAAGAAAGAAATCATGGAAAACATACTCCTAGCTCCCCAAAGCAGACAAAACTTAGCAGTCAGAGGAGTCACTGCATTAGATGCTGAAGCAGGATACTGGCAGAGGGTCCTGGGCATGTTGATTGGCTGTTCACAACTTTGTAGGAACTACAAGGGGATACCCCCCAACACCCAGATTTTTCCCCAAAAGCTATGTATTAAAAAAAAATTAACTAAACAATCCGCCTCCTATATCGACATGCTTTATTTGAAGTGTGATTTGTCGTACATCCTGAAAAGGTAATTAGTGAAGATTTCTAAATGCACCAATCACTATCATCTTAGGAAGTAGTGGGGTAAACTAAACAACTTTTCCATGAAACATACTTTGGGGAAGTCTATCACATGTCCTTTTAGGTTTCAAAAGGGAAAGGGATGACCAAAAGTCTTCTAACAGTAATGCCCCTGCACTTTATTCTTGCGTCTTCCAGAAGCTCGGGAAGAATGAAGGCTTCCTCTCAGTCTTTACATGCATGAGGGCTCTCTCTACTGCGGGTTCACACATGTCTAGTGCGGTAGTGATCTTGACATCACTCAATTCATATTTCTCCACCTGAATTTTTGTTTCCTGAGAAAGAATAGCAAATGCTCTCGCTGTTGCTGATACCCAAGCCTTCTTTGTAAGGTGTTGTTTTCTGTTGAGAAAGAGAGAGTTAGACAAAAGTTTCCCCCGCATTGTGCATTCTTTTCTGCTGAGTGAGGTGTGTGGACCAACTAAAGGCTCTCACTTGTTCTTCACCTTCATGGGCCTTTCTCTCCATTGTGAAATACTGGTACTGACAGGTGAGTAAAAGCGAACCCGAATCCCCATGATTCAAATCTCACTATGTGTTCTCTTGTTTACTTTGACGTGACGCTCCCCCCATGTTCTTTGCTTCTTAAGGTCCCTCTACACTGTGAACTAGTTTACGTTTAGTAAGTGCTACAGGGCAACCAAAGACTTTCCCACACGCTTGACCTTGATAAGGCTTCTCCACACTGTGTTTCATTTTATCTTCACTGAGTTGGGACGATTGAGTAAAATCTTTCCCAGTTCCTTACCTTCAGGAGGCCTCTCTCCATTGTGATATCTTTTATGTTTAGTTAGAGCTACAGAATTACTCAATTCCGCCCACAGTCTTTGCATGTACCTGGCTTCTCTCCTCTGGGTATGCTCTTGTGGTCATTGAGTTGTGAGGACAGCCTGGGGGCTTTCCCACGTACTTTACAGACATAAGGGCTCTCTCCACTGTGAGTTCTTCAATGTTTACTTAGCGCTGAGGCTTGATAAAACATTTTCCCACATACTTTACATTCATAATGTTTCTCTCCACTATGAGTTTTTATATCTACACTGAGTGTCAAGGGATGTCCATAGGCTTCCCCACATTCCATATAGTTCCTAAGGCTGCTTTCCACGGTGGGTTATCATATGTCAAGTGATATTTGAGCTTGAATAAAACGTTTTCAAGTGAGGTCAGGTGAGTAAGGTGAGTGGGGCATGAGAGGCATGCTATTATTATTATTATTATTATTATTTTTGCAAAAAACTGTTGCACTGAGATGGCTGTGTGAGCAGGTGCATTGTCCTGGCGGCAAAACCAGTCTCCCGCCTGCCACATTCAGGCCTTTTTTGGTTGTACACTGTTGTGCAATCTTTTCAAAACTTCTAAATAGAAAGCTTGATTGACTGTCTGACCTGGTGGAATGAACTCCAAATGCACTATCTCCCTTCACCTCAAAATAAAAAATAAGTGAGCACTGGGTTGTCTTGTTCTTTTGGTATCCCTGTATAGAATGAAGCTTGTAAAAGGCTTTATTTATTTAAAGTGGAGGGGAAATTTTTAATAAACTCCAGTCATAAAGTGGGTCACCTCATTATTGGAGGACAGTGACAAGGTCTAATGGGATCACATTTACCTTGATAGGGGTCAGGTGGCAGGAACGCCCTGGCTCACATCAGTCTATCTTACTTTCCTGTTGGCCCTTATTTTCGCATCCTGGTTGGTCCTAATTTGAGCACAATGGTTTGTTGTATAATCCAACACTTGTGTACCTCATTATCATGTGAGGCAGTGTTCGTAAGTTATCTGACATGATCTATTGAATGGATAATGTGAGGCTATTTGGGGTGGGTCCTCCAGGCCTCTCGTTGTCCTTGACATGACTGGTGGAATGGATCGGGTGAAGAGGTGGTGGGATGCATCATCAGCACATGGCCAGTAGAATGGATCACGGGAGGCAATTCGGGACAGGTCAGTCAGACTTCATAGATTGCCCAAGCCTCTGGCTGACCTTCACATTTCCCCCTAAAGAGAGCAGGACTCTGAATCCTTTCAGGATATTGGGTATACTGGGTGATGACGGATAGGACTTCTTCCTGCTGAAACAGGATGCAGGACATTATATCATCTCTATGCCTGTTATGTCTATGTCTAGAGTTTACTCTCTTTACTTGATGTAAACCTGGAGCATAATCTGGAGTGGATGGGACTGTTCCAGTTTATCACCATTATTCTTGCATGGACCTGCTGCAGTCTGAAAGAGACAAACTTGACCAACAGGTTAAAGATACATGGGATGAACAACAGAAGGCAGATAGCTTGGCTTTTTTTAAATAGGAATTTCTCAACTGGAGATTTAGGTCTTCTTTCGTCTCATCTAGCAGAAAGCTCAACCTTGGCTGGCTAACTCACAACTAGGTTTAGCTCCAGGGAGTACAGAAAATTCCTGTACAACTGAACCCTATTTGGTCAAAATTAATAATCATATTTTTCTTTTAAAGGTAGGGAGTTGGGGCTGCTTTGTTTTCAACAACAAGCATTAGGGAGAAGTAAAAATTCCTATCATTGCTAACATCAGATGGATCTAGATTCTAGGCTGAAATCAATGAATCCCAGCAAGATTACTTTGGTTTTATTGACTATGGAGACATTAGATTTTATACCATATCACACTATGAGTAACCCTGATAAGACTGGATATTCCAGAACATTTTGATGTGCTCATGTGGAACCTATACATAGACCAAGAGGTCATTAATAGAACAAAACAAAATACTTTCTGCTTTAATGTCAAGAAAGGTACTGGATTTGGGATGAATCCTTTAACCCTGATTATTCAATTTGTATGCTGAGCCAATAACTAGAGAAACTGGAATGTCTGAAGAAGAATTGGACATCAGGATCAGATGAAAGCTTATTAACAACCTGGAATACACAGATGCTGTAACTTTTCATACCAAAAGTGTGAAGGACCTGAAGCACTTGCTGAAGCCAATCAAAGACTATGCCAGTCATGTGGATCACCGCTCAATGTAGTGAAAGCTAACATCCACATAACTGGAAAAAGAGACATCAGGATCACAGAGAAAACATTGAAGTTGTCAAGGGTTTCATTTTGCTTGAATCCACAATACTCCTAGAAGCCACCATCAAAGAGAGAACGGTATATTGTGTTGGGCCAATCTGCTGCAGGAGACATCTTCAAAGTGTTGAAGAGTGAAGACTTGACTTTGAGTCTTAAGGTGTGCCTGACTCAAGCCATAGCATTTTAAGTTGCTTTCAGTCCATTTGTAAGTTGGACAATGAATGAGGAAGAATGAAGAACAATTGATGAAGTTGCATTATGGTCTTGGAGAAGAATATGAAATTAACTTGGACTGACAGAAGAACACTCCAATCTCTCTTGGAGGATATATAGCTAGAGCACGCCTTAGACCTTAGGATGGCAAGACTACCTCTCATGTACTTTGGAAAGACCAGTCCCTGGAAAAGGACATCATGCTAAGTAGAGGGGAAGCGGAAAAGAGGAAGGCACTTGATAAGATGAATTGAAACTCTGGCGGCAACCATGAGCTCAAACATAATTTAGAGGATGGTCCAACACTGGGCAATATTATTTTGTGCGGTTTACACCGGGTCGCTATGAGTCAGGATCAGCTGGAATGCACACAACAACAGCAACAATAAAAATTAGTGGACTAAGTGGAGGAGTGAGTCTTTTGAGTACAGATCTCTCCAACAGCCAAGAGACCAGTGTTAGAATCTTGTCCTTACTGTGCTTGACCAACTGAACATTTTCAAAGAGACTTTTTATTCTTCTCGGAGGGAAGATACTGATTATACATGTCTCAACCATTCACCGAGATCCACTTCAGACAATGCGCTACCTAGATTCACGGCAGAGCTTGCTTCCTGGATTTCAACGTTCGTGCTCTCTAACAATGTCTTCCCATGGTTGACCCAGCAGGTTTGTCAGTCTTGAATATAAATGATGGTTGAAATCTTGCCAGGCTTCAGCACAGCTTCCTCTGAGACCTGTGTCTTAGAGCTGATGGTGGCTGATTCTCTTAGAAAGCAGGGGGATAAAGTCTACATGGAAATTGGTTTCTCATACTTCTCACAACCCATGATGAAGATATAAAGTATGCCTTGGTGTTGTTTCCATCAAAATGGAAGGGGTGTGTCTAGGAGGAAATGTTTTTCAAACTCTAATTATTGAGATGTTCTAATGTTTTCTATTGGTGGTCTTTAATTCAAGAAATGTTAAAAAGTCTGTGTAGATTTTCTTAACTGCCAGAATTTCAGTTCTCCTTATTATTTTGCTTTGTGACTGCCCTGCAGATTCTGAAATAACCAATCAGTATAGTAGAATACTTGCTGGGCACAGAGAGACAAATGTAATTATTTTTTAATCATATTTCACTTATTTTTTATCTGCAAAAAGGGAGGGATTCAGTGACATCTCAAAGCAATGCCTTTGGCAAAGATTTTAAGCACTTACCATTTAAATTGGTAGCGTGGAACAAATATTCATTAGGCTTTTCAGTGATCAAACAAAGCCTTATGCTAAACGATGTATCGGAGTGTGAGGCACACTGATTAGATGCAATGAAAAAAGCACATGAGATGAGAAGATCTCAAAAACAAAAAATTGAATTGTATCAAGAATGAAAAAATATGGGACGCAAACCCGAGTATTTCTGTGCAAAAGCACAACATTGAATATGCCCACAAACCTTCTCCTTTGGTTATGCTTCAGTGAATGGTGGTGATAGTTCTACAATCAAAAATAAGCCATGGAAGGGGAAGACCCACAGCCGACGTGAGATGTCTCACTTCTAGAACAAGGGAAATGTCTCAAGTAGAGAGTGAAGCAGAGGTGTACTTTTGGCTCAAGATGATGGATTGCCACACCGAAGTCTTAGTTTTGCTCCCTCCTGAAAGACTTCCAAAAGACTTACTGTAAAATGATTCTTCAAGGTCATGAAGCCATAAACACGGGAGGAGGATTCTCCTAAAACTAGAGAAGCCCTTAGCAAGAGTACAGATGCAGGACTAGGTGGTATGTTTAGAGAGCGTACAGTTTTCTGTCAACCTAGAACAAACACGTCTTCCTAATGCCAACATTAAAAGTATGTCTGTTCATTCCAGTTTATGCCAAGTCATTGCACAGAGTACAACTTCAACGGTCCTTTTGCTTTTGCTCAGCGCACGATTCATTTCAGAGAGACGCTGGAACCCCAAAACATAGGCCCTTCAGCACACGGCCAACTCCATTCTCATTGCTTGGGGAAGAAGCTTTTCTTGGCCATCCCCCAGGCCTAGCATGCACGTACTGGTGGTGCTGAGTCCAGGGACAAAAACCTTGTAATCCTTAGATCCATTCTGGAGTGGGGCTTCTTGGAAAGGGATTTTGGGGCTCCTGCATGCCCAGAATGTGACCCCAAAAGGGTTGGCAAAGAATTCCCTTACTTCCATGAATCTATGACTCTTTGGAAGGGTACAAACTCTGAGTCAGGTGTCCTTCTGCCCAGATCTGAGGTAATATTGTGATGGAGTAGACTGGAGAGAAGCACAACATTACAAACTTTCTGAAACCGGAAAATGGGTAAGTGATTACTTAGCAGACCAGAGAAAGCCCAATCCTTTACCTACAATGGGGATAGGGAATAACTAACTGGTGTACACTATATCTTTAGGATATACTTGGTTGATCTTCAAGGAGAAACAAAGAGTAAAAATAAAGCTAGCAATTTAGATCAAGAAAATCACTTGCTTCTAACCCATATAATTAAGAGACAAAAAATTAAGGTAAAAGTTCTTAGTAAGATAAAGTGGCTAGGGTGCTCTAGAGTATTAAAAAACAAGGTTACTACTTTGAAGTGCAAGGTGCACCTGACCCAAGCCATTGCGTCATATGCATGTGAAAGTTGGACACCGAATGAGGAAGACTGAAGAAGAATCAATGCATTTGAATTGTGGTGCTGGAGAAGAATATTGGAAGGACCATGGACCGCCAAAGGACAAATGGATCTGTCTCAGTATGGCCAGAGTGGTCCTTAGAGGCAAGGGTGCTGAGACTTGATCTTACATATTTTGGACTTGACAACAGGAGAGACCAGGCCCTGGAGAAGGACATCATGCTTGGTAAAGTGGAGGGCAGCAAACGAGAGGAAGGCCCTCAAGGAGGTGGATTGGCACCATGGCTGCACCAATGGGCTCCAGCACAGGAACCATTGTGAGCATGGCACAGGGCAGGGCAGTGTTTCCTTCTGTTGTCATGAGATCGCTATGGATCAGAACCAACTGGGTGGCCGCTAACAACAACAGCGACATTTTTATTTTCGACTGTTTAAGGAAGCACCAACCCGTTTTCAAATGTCCATTTTATCGGCACCCCGGCGGGGTGTGAGGGTTTCCGTGTCTCCCCGCCCTCACCTGAATTAGCTGTCCTCGGCTTTGTTTCGTTGTAACTTTGCTCTTAATGCTGGGGTGAGATTTAACGTATGTCAAATATTTAAAAGTAAAGGTTTTGTACTGTCTACAAAGCACAGGTCATATCGCTGTATCTAAATATTACACAGTTAAAGAGTAACTTGTTTGAATTCTTTGCAATCATTGACTTATTTGATTTTCCTGCCTTTGTGTGTCATCTGGAACTGGGTGCCCCCTGGTTATTTCCCCATGTTGCTGAGCAATTTTCCGCAAAGAGAAAATCCTCCTCCGTTAGATTTCCTTGACCGACGGCAAAAACCACCGAGATGAGGAAGTTAAAGGGTCATCTTTATTTCAACCATGCCGGCAGAGGGTTAAATGGCACAAGATCTCAGATAGAATTCCCCAAACAAAGGTCACTTTTACATTCATACACTTTCTAACAAGGAAGTTATACGTACACATGGAATTCCAAAGAAAATACTTGTATTTATAGAGCTAATTAACATCCTTGGGAGTTGTGTGTGTGTGTGTTTATGACAGCTTGCGGTCAGTATTATGGCTATCAGGAGGTGTGCTTTCTGGTGTATAATATCAAAACACCTTATTTTTGGACATGGATTCTACATACTGCACTTACATGGTCACACTGAAGTGGTTTTAACTACTTTTCACTGGTTTCCTTAGTTTTTATCCAGTTAACTTATGCTGGCTCCTCATGCTTCCACGAACAGAGTTTGGCCTTACATATTCTTGTGAAGAATCCAAGGAGAGGGCTGGGGGTGGGGGTCGGGGGGGGCATCACCAGGTCAGAATCAAGAAGATCACTCTCTTATGTTTGTACCATGGCCAAGAGCTTTGCTGCCCCGCCCTCCTACCCACCCCCTTGGTTTGAGTTGCTGGGTCAGCAAACATAGATATGCATGGCAGTTCTTTCCAAACGGGTCAGACACCTGTTATTTAGGAGTATCCTTTGTCCTTGCCCAGCACCCATTCGTGTCGGATCCAACTGTGATTGGGTGAATGCGGCAAGAGATGGGCTTAACAGACCCCCTTCACCTTTTGTTAATTAGAAAGAAATAGTATACTCCCAAGAGGCCTGCTGAGATCATTTCAATTATGTGAGAGGGAACCATGGGAAATGATAGCAACTAAGGAATTGAAGTGATAGTGGTCACATAGTTTAAAGTATCTTCCTGTGGGTGCCTCCCAGACACTGCATAGACTTGAATTTTGACTGCCACAGTTTTTCATGTTGGAGCTGGTTCCGGTTTTACTTAGTGACTTTGCTAGTTTATTTCCACTGCAGCACTTGCTCCTGTGTCCACTATTCGTGGCATCTGTGTGTCTTTGCTGTAGACAATGGGTGTCTCCTGTTGATTCCTTAAGCATGTGCTTGCCTTGCTCCAACTTCTTCTTCTCACTCACTGCCATCCCGAGAATGCTGACTCATTGCACCCACTGTGGTTTCCCAAGTCTCTAAGTGTTTACGGGCCCAGTAGAAAGCCCAGTCTTTGTCTCGAGCAGCTGCTGCTGGTTCTGAACTGCCGACCACTCAGATCACAACCCAATATGTAACCACTACACCACCAGGTCTCTCTTAGTGATCTACAAAACCACATGACAGTACATAGCTGTATTTATGGTGCATTAAGACCTAATGTCTTGTCCCTGCTTACTGCTGAGACTTTGGTCAACCAGGAAATGCAGGACAAGGCCACAAAGTACTGAAGTAAAAGCCTGTTGGCAAAGGCTGTGTGATAGTTAGGTTTATTGTGCCAACCTGGCCAATAGGAACATGTGGGATTAATCAGGTTGCAGTTTGGAGGGCAAAGAGATAAATGGCCCTGTGAGACCTTCCCTCTCTCTCTTGCTCTCTGGTGTTTGGACCAGTGTGCTGCTACTTTAGCTACTTCTTTGCCTCAACCTGTGAGCTACACTACCTGTGGGCCAAGCCAATTCATGGATCGTGTTGCTAGAACTTGAGACTCCTTCAAGACCTGCTTTGCCATACCGCTGGTGTGTATATCGCTTGAGCTTGAGGCTGGTGGATACTGTTGCATTGCATTGCTTGAGTTTGATATCCCAACAGGCCTGCTTGGCTAAGCTCCTAAGCGATTGACTGTTGCTGATCCCACCCTGTTGTTTGCTGCCTGGGAGTAGACTCTGCCTGGCTTGCCCGAGGGAGGACTCTGCTGTCTGCTTCCTTGACCTTGGACCGGAGTAATCAGCTGTTATATTCCTTCTTGCTGGATAAACCTATCATCTATCTATCTATCTATCTATCTATCTATCTATCTATCTATCTATCTATCATCATCTATCTATCTAACTAAAATCATAAGAATCCTGGTTTTGTTTTTTCTAGAGAACTCTGCCTAACACAGTCTGGGAGACTTATTTATCTCCTCAATTTAAGGACATCTCTGTTTGATCCTTTGTAGGCCACTAAGGGACCAAATTCTCTCTCTCTCTCTCTCTCTCTCTCTCTCTCTCTCTCTCTATATATATATATATATATATATATATATATATATATATATATATATATATATATATATATATATATATATATATATATAACAAGGAGTCCTTCAAGCTAGAATTGGATCTCTTAGAAAATGACTAAAAAACAATAAAATTAAGAAATTTAAACAATACAGAAATTAAAATGGTGCACTAGAAAATGTCTATTTAAGAAGGTAGTAATAGAGGAGTGACCTGTTGCCTTTGAGTTGATTTGGCCTCCCAGGGCCCCTACAGGACAAAGTGGAACTGCCCGCAGGGGCTGCCTGGCTGGACATCTTTGTAGAAGCAGACTGCCATATCTCTCTCTTGTGGTCAGCTGGCAGGGTCAAATCATTCACCTTGTGATTCTCGTCTGACAGCTTAATTACTGTGCTGAAAAACGTTGTTTTAGAGGACCACAAGGCACAGTGACTGATGGGAGAATATAAAAGATACAAGACAAATAGTAAAATGGTGGATTCGTAGAAAAGATATTGTTGTTGTTGTTAGGTGCTATCCAGTAGACTCTACCCCACAGTGACCTTATGCACAGCAGAAGGGAACACTGCCCCTCCCTAAACCATCCTCACAATTGTTCCTCTGCTTGCACCCATGGTTGTGGCCACGGTGTTAAATCCAGCTTGTTGAGGGACTTTCTCTCTTTCACTGCCCCTCTACTTCATCAAACATGATGTCATTATCCAGGGATTGGTCTCTCTTATGTGTCCAAAGTATGCAAGATGGAGTCTTTCCATCCTTGCCTCTAAGGAGCACTCTGACTGCACTTTTTCCAAGCCAGGTTTGTTTGCCCTCCTCGCAGTCCATAGCACTTTCAATGGCCGTCTCCAGCACCACAGTTCAAACACACTGATGCTTCTTAGTTCTTCTATATTCAGAGCTCCACTTTCACGGAGTATGAGGCAAGAGCAAATACTATGATTGTATCACGTGCACCTTAGCCCTCAAAGGGACAGCCTTGCTTTTCGATACTCTCAGGAAATCGTGTGCAGAAGATCTTGTACATTCAATGATGTAAAAACTAAACAACACACTTAAAAAGAAAAAGTATAAAAAATCACAAAAAATTCAAAATACTTTGAGACTAATACGAATGAAAACCTACACAAAACCACGAGCATGGAGATACAGCTGTGCCTAGAGGGAAACTTATAGCCATGTGCACCTGCATTAAAAGAAAAAGAAAGATCTCAAGGTTTTACCTTGAGAAACTAGAAAGAGTAAACAAGGTTTTACCTTGAGAAACTAGAAAGAGTAAACAAGGGAGAGGAAAATAAACATATAGTAGAGATAAGTGAAATAGAAAATAGAAAAATGATGGAGAAAATCAACATTTTGAAATGATCAAAACATTAGCAAATGATTAGCTAGACTGACCAAGGGTGGGGTGGGGGAGATGCTTCAAATTATAAGGATTAGAAACAAAAGGGGGGCGGGGTTTCTACTGACCCTACAGAAATAAGATTATAAGTGAACTCTAAGAAGGAATAGATGCAAGCCAAGTAGAAAATAGATGACATGATGAATTTTGAGGAAGATAAACACTACTGAAACTGACTCAAAAAAGAAAGAAACAAGCAGATATATAACAAGAAAGAGCTTACATTGGTAACTAAAAAGAAAAACTGCTCAAAAGAAAAATCTCAGCCCAGATGTTTGCAACAAGAAATTATACTAGTCACTTAAAGAAAATCAAGCACACAAAAAGTCAACTTCCATGGAGCAGCAGTCAAGAAATCAGAAGATGATTCATGTTGGGCAAGTGTGCTTCAGAATACTGCTTTAAAATAGTCAAAGCACAAATACTACTTTGAGGACTAAGGTGCCCCTGATCCAAGCCATGACATTCTCAGTGCTCTGATATGCGTGCAGAAGCTGGAGAGTGTAAAGGGAAGGCTGAGGTAGAACGGACGCATCTGAATTAGGTTTTGGTGAAGAATGTTGACTTTACTCTGGACTGACAAAAGAATAAAGAAATCTGTCTTGGGCGAAGGACAGCCAGAATAATAGTCCTTAGAAGCAACGATGGTGAGGGAGACTTTGTGTCGTGTACTTTGGAGCTGTTATGGGGAGGGACCAGTCTCCGGAGAAGGACGTCATGCTTGATAAGGAGGCCATCAAAAAGAATGAGACTCTTATTTTTTTTAATAAATCATTTTATTGGGGCTCATACAACTCTTATCACAATCCATACATACATCAATTGAGCAAAGCACCCTTATACATTCGTTGCCCTCGTCATTCTCACAGTTCGCCTTCCACTTGGGTTCCTGGAATCGGCTCGGTTTCCTTTTCTCCCTCTCCCTTCCTCCCCGCTCCCCCCTCCCTCACGAACCCTTAATCGCTTATAAATTATTACTCTATCCTATCTTACACTGCCTGGCGGCTCCCCTCACCCACTTTCCTGTTGTCCATCCCCCCAGAGAGGAGGTTACATGCAGATCCCAGAGATTGGTTCCCCCTTTCTACACCACCTTCCCTCCCGGTGTCGCCACTCTCACCGCTGGTCCCGAGGGATTCATCTGTCCTAGATTCCCTGTGTTTCCAGATCCCAACTGCACTGCTGTGCATCCTCTGGTCTAACCAGGTTTGCAAGGTAATTGGGATCATGATAATTGGCGGGGGCAGGAAGTGTTCAAGAACTAGAGGAAGGTTTTTGAGTTTCATTGTTGCTACATTGAACCCTAAGTGACTCATCTCCTCCCCACTACCCTTCTGCAAGGGGTGTCCAGCTGTCTACAGATGTGCACTGGGTCCCCATCATGCACTCCCCTCATTCATGATGATATGATTTTCCTCCCTGCCTTTGTTGCTTGAAACCTGGCCCCCTCAGCCCTTCATGATCACACATGTTGGTGTGCTGCTTCCATGTGGGCTTTGTTGCTTCTGGGCTAGATGGCCGCTTGTTTACTTTCAAGCCTTTAACTTCCTAGACGCTATATCTCTCAATAGCTGGGCACCATCAGCCTTCTTCACCACACTTATTTATGCACATGGTCGTCTTCAGTGTTTATGTGGGGAAGGTGATCGCACCGTGATGGTTTTTGTTCTTTGGTGTCTGCTACCTGATCCCTTCAACACCTCTTGTTCACTTAGGCTTGTGTGCTTCTTCTCTGTGGGCTTTGTTGTTTTTGAGCTAGATGGCTGCTTGCTTGCCTTCAAGCCTTTAAGACTCCAGACACTATATCTTTTTGATAGCCGGGCACCATCAGCTTTCTTCACCACATTTGCTTATGCACACGTCTGTCTCCAGCGATCATGTCGGGAAGATGGGTATTATGGAATGACTGTTTAGCTGAGCAAGGTGCTATTGTATTGAGGGAGTGTGTGCAAGGAGGCCCAATATCCACTTGCTACCCTACTACTGAAGTTTTAAATATATGCACATAGATCTATTTCCCCCATAATCATAAATATATTTACATATGTACATGTCTGTATTTAGGCTTCTATGTATGACCTTTGCCTCCTGTTCCTTTCCTCTATTTCCTTATGCTTTCCTCCTGTCCTACTACCATGTACAGCCTTCATTCTGGTTTCAGTAATTCCTCTAAGTTACCTTGCCCTTGGTCACTCCTTACCAGTCCTCCCATCCCCTCCCTCCACTGGTTTTGAGCCACTCATTGTTCCCTTGTCCCTGGGCTGGCCAACACCTCCTCCCTTCCCCTACATCCCACACTCTCATGTCCCTCTGGGACCATTGGTTCCGTTATTTTCATCTCACATTGTTTGTCCAGCCTATCTTATCTAGGTGGACCTGCAGATATAGTAATATATGCATAAAAATGCAGATGGCTTTGACAGCACCAAAGTGGCACATAAGAACAGGGCATTGACAGCAGCAACACCAACACGCTAACAAACAAAAAAGCCACTAACATGCAAAATTTTAAAGAAGAAGAAAAAAAGAAAAAAACAAAACAAAAAGACATAAAAAAAATCTGTTAGTAGTTCGAGGTCTGCTTGTTGGCCTTTAGGAGTGTTTTCCGGATGAGTCTGGCGGGGTGCCATGTCCTGGCCCCAAAGTCCATCCTTTATACTCCCTCTGGACCTCTTTGCTCTGCTTTTCCCGGCGCTCTATTGCACGCTCCCAGTGTTTTGCCTCAGTGTGGTGGGGTCAGCTCAGTCGCACAACCCCCACTGTGTCTCAGGTGCTGTTCCATGTAGGGCCCTGGATCAGTGCAGGATGTTGCATCTTGCCGAGGGGCCAGCTACATGGTCCTCTCTGTACAATGGGCCCTCCGAGCTGGGCTATCGTCCTCTGAGCTTGGTAGACCCAGGTATGTTCTGCTCCGTTCTTCCTCCTTCATTTGTTTCAGCTTCCTTCTGGATGTGGTGTGGTGGGTCAGTTCCTTTCCCACACAGATTATCTATTTTCATTTTCTGTGGTACTCCCTTCGAATGTGGGGGTCTGGCTAATTCTGGATTGGGCTAGCGTATGGTCCAGCCTCTTTGTGTAGTCCTCCGTACTTTACATTGCCCTCCTTGTTTGGTGTGTCATGGTGGGGTCCGTATGCATGTTCCAGTTCTGTGGGGACACAACCAATACTCTCCCCTGGGTAGGTTAGTGCCCTGTTCCCCCCGTGCCATCCACTAGGTTTCTTCCCACCCTGCTTCTCCCTCCCCCTGCCCCAGTTCCCCTTCTATATGTACCTCCCTAGGTGTGGCCTGCCCTCCATCCAACTATCTATGCTTCCACCCATTTATTGCGAGATGGGTGTTCATTCTTCTATTCCTGGCATGCTGGTTGTACTTACCTCAGGGGACTCATGTGATACCTGTCCTTTTAAGTCTGGCTTACCTCGCTTAACATCATTCCTTCCAGCTCTTCCCACGAAATTACATGTTTCATGTGCTCGTCAGTGATTTTCAGTGCTGCATAGTACTCCATTGTGTGTCAAAGTTTACTAATCCACTCATCTATTGATGGACACGTAGGCTGTTTCCAAGTCTCTGCGATTTTGAATTGTGCCGCAGTAAACATTGGAGCGCAGATGACTGGTTGTGTTTTACAAAAGAACGAGAATCTTAACAAGATGAACTAAACACTTAAACAGCAGAGCGGCTGCAACAATGGCCTCAAACATGGCTCTGACCGTGAGGACAGCACTGGGATTGGGCAGTCTTTCATTATGTTGCACATGGGTTGCTATGAATCACAACCAACTGGGCGACACCTTACAACAGCAAGAACAGGAAGGACGGCCAGTGGTGGGAACCTCAGGTGGCCTGGATCGGCTGACGACTGTCAACCTGAGGTTTCTCCATCAGGAAAGTGGGAATTGGGAGGGGTGGCATCTGGCTCTGTCAATTCTGCCCTGAGCTGGTGTCTTGTCAATGCCACTCTAAGTGACTCTGATCTCATCTCGCCAATTTTTCCTCATTAGGAACACTGCCATGTAGGCTTGACTCTTAATGGTACTAAATGTTCCCTGAGGTGTGGTGTTTGGGACGTCATGATGAGCACAGTCATGAGGGAAATAAAAAATAAGAGATCGTAAATGTAAGGACTCAATGAGAACGGCACAAACTGTTTAGTGTTATTTTGTTCAAAACGCTGCCAAAAACATGGATCCTGGCAGTATTCAATAAATACCAGGAATAAAGAACCCCAGGAAATGCTATTTCAGCTACCCTAATATATCTTTTTCCTTTTGTTTTCTTGGAGTCAAGACACAGATGATCTCTTCCAATGTATGATTCAGAGTAGATTTTATTTTTCATGGACTAGAAAAATCCCCAATTTCAAAGAGGAAGGCTACAGAATAAGATACACATTATTGCCACCTGATTTGGAGCCTGAGAGAGGTGGCGGGTGGCAGGGCACCTGCACTCTGGCCTCTGACTCTTAAATTTAATCCTTACATATGGAGACTAAACAGACCTTGTACAATCTGGTGAGGCACTCAATGAGTAATTACTTATCCAGAATAACCAGATCTTGAGGATGTGTTACAGGGACAATTTGTCATGTTGCATTAGTTTAGCAATGTGGCTTAAATGAAAATGGTCGTGTAATTTCATCGCCAGAGCCCAATCTTACACAGGCACGATTCTTTTCATTTTCGAGTTAAGAGAGTAAATGGTTAATAACATGCCCTGTCTGAGATTATTGAAGGCAAATAAGAAACCGTGGTGTATTGGATCTTACACGGGAGGTGACGGATAAAGATTAGAGCAAGCATGGGAACAGCACGTGAATGCTTAGGATTATGCTGTATCGCTCTCTCTAGTTTACAAAGAACATTAATTTACTGTCTTGATTCCTAGGGCAACTCTGTCGGGCTGGTCTTATTATCTGCCTTTATAAATGAAGGCACCCAGGCTCAGAGGAGGTGTCTCTTTTCAAGGTCATTTGCCCCGTCTGTGATAGAGTGGGATGAGAAGCTGGATTTAAGCTGCCAAGAATAATAGAAGCTTCTATTTATAGAGACCTGACTGCGGGCCAGGTACTTTACATATATCACCTTGAAGTCTTCCAGGAACCTTCCGAGGTATGTCCTTATCAATGGTCTTTTCAAGACTGACCTAAGCTCCAATGATGGATACAATAAAACCGGCTATCCAACCTGGTGTAAAGCAGAAACTTGTCAGAGCAGGGACTTAAATATTTTCCAAGAAAAGCAGAGGAGAAATGTGGTAAGACTATCTCTTGTCACAGGTGAGAAACTTGTGAGAGGTGGAAAACACAGCAAATCTGTGGAGTTCCTGCCCTCCGTTTCTCTGTAACACAGGGGGCTGGCTTCCACCGCTAAGATGCCTGTGAATCTGTGGCTTGCCCATTAGGCTTCTGAGGCATGTTGGGGATAACATGTTTGTGCAGTGGGAGAGAGAGAGGGCAATTGTTGACTCAGTTGGAACTCCACTGTGCTAATGTGCATGCCATTTGTTATCGACAATTCTGACGACACGGTGCTGGAACCAAACAAAATGCTGCCTCGTATTTATTTAATGAACAGTGAAAATAACCATTTCACCTGTTACAGACCCTCCAGATTTAGAAAATAATTCCCCGTGGATTCTCATCAGACCATTTAAAAAGTAACGTCAAGAGTGGTTTTTTCGTATGCTTGCTGTTGGCTTTGTTTTGGGCTTTATCATGTCACCACCC
Source organism: Tenrec ecaudatus (assembly GCF_050624435.1). Classification (NCBI taxonomy): domain Eukaryota; kingdom Metazoa; phylum Chordata; class Mammalia; order Afrosoricida; family Tenrecidae; genus Tenrec; species Tenrec ecaudatus. The sequence continues at coordinate 15,400,899 of NC_134543.1, forward strand.
CACCTCCCCAGCCAGAGAGTAAGCTTGTCTATAAAAGGTCATGAATAGGTCATATTTTCTCTTCCTTCTCCTTGGGTCACTGGTTAATCCTTCAAGTTCACTGGACGCAGACTCAGAGACTGAATGATCACCCATGTCATCACGAAGAATGAACTTGGGTTGTTGCTGTTGAACTTGACTCTCCAATCTTCTCTGTCACAGAATGAGGTATTGCCCACTCTTGCATCATCTTCATGATTGCTGGAATGCATGAGTCCGTTGTGGTGGCTATTGGGCCAGTCCGCTCCACTGAGGGTATTTCTACCAAATAGACTCTCCTTTTCTAGAGCATAGTTGATCCTGATGACATGGTCAAAGCCAACCAGCCACAGTCTCTCCAGCCTGGCTTCTAAGGAGTGTCCTGGCTGTCTGTCTTCCGAACCGGATTGGCTCATTCTTCTTACAGCCCATGGCATGCTGGTTATTCTTTCCGAAGGCCACATTTGAATGCATCATTTCTTTGTCCACTCTTCACAGGCCAGCTAAGGCAAAGAGCATCAAAGAGACACCTTTGCTTTTGGAAACGTTAAGAGGTCTTTTAAAGCAGATAAACCCAGTGCCAGCTATCATTGCTTTTGTGGCTGATGCTTCCCTAGACATTGATTGCAGCTTCAAGCAGAATGAAATCAATTACAACTTCAATTTCTTCTTCATTTATCATAATGTTGTTCATGTTCCTTATCACGAACTCAACCATCTATCAATTGAAAAACAAAACAAGAATCAAGCAACCAGGCTTTACCTTAGAAATCCTAAGTAACTCTACTCATGCATCCTGAGTGTTGTTCATCATTTCCCTTTGTTTATCTGTGAGAAAAGTCCTGATACCATTAGACCCTGCCTTCTATCAGCTCAGTTCTCCATGGTTCTTGGAGTCCAGGAACCTAATAAATCATCCCCACCTCCAACCCCCCAAAGAACATTCGGCTGGCTGAATGGCCTCTTCAGAATGCAAGGCATACCATAGCCATGTTCTCACCTGTCCAGTGGTTTGGCCTTCTTGGTGATGGCTAAAGCCTGTACTAGTTTTACTAGGTATTTTTTTGTTTTTTCATTTTCTCCCACATTAGGTTTCAAGATGTTTTCATCTAGTGTAGCTTCCCTTACACAACTTATTCAAAGTATAAGCATGAGGGTAAGCCAAAAAGTATTGCTATTAGGAAGGGTTCTGGTTGATACAGGCATGTGTTTATGTCCAACAAAATGAGTTTAAACAAGTCACAGAGATGAGTGGATGACTATAGACAAGCTCTCTCAGTAACACATGCATCTCAGTAGTACCGTATATACTCCAGTATAAGCCGACCCAAATATCCCCGGAGGCACCTAATTCTACAACAAAAACTGCATTAAAAATGTGCTGAAAAAACTCGGTTTATACTCGAGTGTTTACGGTACCTGTATCTTGCCTGCAATAAAAGTTCCAATCAAAGTAGTCGTTTCTGAGGGGCTATGCGGGCCAGTTAGTTCAAGGCAAAATGGTCATCTCAGGTTATAATGACTGCCGGGTTTTTTTTTCTTTTCTTTTTAATCCCAAAGGGGCAAACTTAATAGATTTTCTTGAAGCCCACAGACAGTCACAGGGGCTGCTTATGAAAATGTTTAAGAACGTTGAAAACTGCAGTGGTGAGGAAAAGAGCATTCAAGTTGCAGTGAGGAATTTTTCCTACCATGGCAATATGTCTGTTCATTTATTAGGGGGTAAAAGGGAAATCTTATGAGAATTTCATTGGGAAACCTTCCCCCACCCGATGTGGTCTTTCCAGACTTTTTTTTTTTTTGCTCATCAAACTCAAAGGACATTGGGAAGGAACACCATTTGAGTTTCTCGAGGATGTCCAAACTCCCAATCGGACAAAGAGTAAATCAAAGAGCACAGACTTCGAGGGATGAGGGTGGGTGTGTTAGTCTGGGTAGACTAGAGAAACAAATCTATTGACACACCTATGTGTATATGAAAGAGATTTATATACACGAGCGAGTGAACATTGAGTAAACATCCCAACCCAGTCCAATCCAAGGCCATAAATCTGATATTAGCCCCTATGTCCAATACCATCTATAAAGTCCTCTTCAGACTCACAAAACACATGCAATGAAGCCAAATGCAGGATGATCACAAGCCAGTGGGTAGAAAGTCTTTGGGTCCAGTGGTGCTGGAACCATCTCAGCACTGGCAGGGGTCTCAACATGGCTTCTCTGGCTCCCAAGGTCTGGTTATGTCCATGTGGCTTGTTGACAGCAATCTCTCCCAGGGAGTAGCAGAGAATGACAGAGAGAGGGTCTTCCGCCCCCAAGGAGGAGGTACCAGATTTCCCAGAATTCTCAGGAGAAGGCCATGCCCACACAGAAGTCTCATTGGCTGTCTCCAGATTGACCGCCTAGACTCCTCCTCTACACTCTTAATCCTTAAATTGACACCAGATTAGGTGACTGACACGTGGGGAAAGGTTAAAGAGATGCAAAGAACCCCTCCGGTATTGTATAGACCTAGTGAAGCATAGGTCAAGAAACCATAGCCTTACATTTTGGTATTTTTGTTTAATAAAGGTATCTATGGTTTTGTAGCAATACTTTTTACTTACCGTCATGTGAGGGAGTGTAAAAAAAGTTAGAGAAGAAATACAATGGGATTTTCCATGAGCTCTCTGAGGCCTCCTTGTACACAAGCTGAAACTGACCAGCTCAGATTTTGAGTGATGCAACGATATCATTAAGTGAAAAGAGTTATAAAAATATGGGCAGTGTGATACCACTCCTCTGTTTTGCTGCTACTTCCAGGTGGGCGCATTTGGGCAAGTCATGGTGAACTTTATTTTTCTTCAAGTTCATAATAATGCACACTTTTCAGGGCTAGCAGGCAGTGCACCTGAAGATCCTTTTAGAAATTGTGACGAGTTAGGCTTCCTACACATTCAGCCGATTCCCACCTGTGTTTCTAACATTTTCCCTGTTGGCAGGACCGGATTTCCTCCATTCCATGGTCTAGCTCAAATGTGTGAACCTTTAGGAAGCTGTCTTAGTTCACTATCACTGCTGCAACAGGAGATGCGATGAGTGGCTATCTTCAAAGTACATACATTTACGTATTGCTCCCCCCATTCCGAGGCTAGAAGTTCAAATCAGGATCGTGACTGAGGGAAGGTCCCTCCTTGTCAGTAGCCCCTGATTCCCTTGCAGTTTCTTGGACTGACCTGGTGTTTGCTTGGGTTCACTTAGTGCTCTTTGGAGTTTATTCCTACTCTCAACACAGACCTTCATGCATGTCTCTGTGTCTGGTCTGTTCTTTTGAGAACTCCGGAGGGACGAGGTTTAGGGCCCACTCAACCTGGCCAGCACTTAATTAACATAACAAAGACAGCTCTATCCCCCCAAAGGATCCCATCCACAGGTACAGGGGCCAGAACTTTAATACATATTTTTGGAAGGACACAATTCAATCCCTAGCAGAGTGTTTCTCAAACCCACCCAATCTGTAAGGAATTTACCTCTCTATCTTGGCTCCTTTGGGTCTTTGCTTGTATCTCTTTTTCTGAGAAGTACTATATTTTACTCACTTTCTGTATCTCCACAAGGTTAGGCTTGGATCTGGCACAGAGTAGGTGTACAATATTTAACCTGCTGAGCTGCGCTGAACACCGGTTAAGTAAACCCATGTATTTCTTTTGTCTGATCTCCCTGAGGAATTCCGTCATTTCACCAGCAGGGGAGCACCGTGAAAGAATCAGAAACCAGGAGGAGTTACTATGCACCAAGCCAATGCATGAGAGAATCAAAATTAAATATGTTTGCTTATTCAGCCTTCCTTTATGCATATTTTTGGCCGGAGGAATTTATTCCAATATATGTTTGAGACAGCCTACCATTTATGGATGTTAGCATGCATGCTAAGTGCCTCTTGATTTATAGATACACTTTAAATTTTTAATCAAGATAAGAAAAGCTGTTCTACGTAGGAAGTCTGGAATAGAGTGTAAAATGATTCTTTCAGGCGCTCATTGGGGGGAGGAATGGTACAAAAGGAACGTGTGCTGTGAACGTGTGTAAAGTTTAAGGACAGCTTATTTATACATGTATGGACCTTACATGTATTGACTTGTCTATTTATTTAGTCCTGACAATGAAATTTAAGGCAAACCAACAAAGGCTACTTCAGCGAAATAAGAAGTTGTGTGGAAAGACTGCGTTTCTTTCTTGTCTCTTCTCCTCCTACCTCAATTTGAAATAAATGGGCTGTTATGAGTTTTTAAACCTAAAAATACACCTTATGTATTCCTCTCTTCCAAGTGGACTGCTAGTACAAATCTGAAAACACACCTAGCCAGGTGATTGCTGGCCTTTTGATTGTAGACCAGGAAGTAGAGCAGCGGTTCTCCACCTTCCTAATGCCGAGACCCTTCAGTACAGTTCCTCATGTGGTGGTGACCCCCAACCAGAAAATTATTTCCATTGCTACTTAATCACTGTCATTTTGCTACTGTTATGAATCAGGCGACCCCAGTGAAAGGGTCATTCAACCCCCACAAGGGTGGCGACCCACAGGTTGAGAACCGTTGCAGTAGAGGGTCCAGCACACCTGTGCCTTGTCCACAGAGTTCTGTATTTTACTGCCTTTTATGTCGGGATGCCCATCTCTCTCTTCTAAAACATCCCTTGTGCCTTATAAAGAAGAGAAGTTCAAGAGAAGTTATTTGAATGGATGAACAAGAGACGCGAGAACTGGAAGTAAACACGTTTCACCTGTAACCTCTCTGATTGTAGAGATACGGTTCACTCAGTCTTCAAGCCAAGGTGCATTGGGGACACGGCTGAGGTCCCTCTCTCTTGCTTTCCACATCCCGTCAGTAAGTGCAGTGATTCATGTCTCATCTTCATCTCTGTTCTGCTTCCTCTTCCCTGCCGCAGGCCATCTCATGACTTCTAGGCAACCACCTCACCGATTTGTTACAACAGAACTTGGCCTGTGTTTGATAGACGGTGGTAAACACAAGGCTGGTGAGGGGACTTTTGCTCTCTAGAGTCCTGGGTTCCTTCTATCTTGTGGCTCCATCATTGGATTAGTCTGGGTAGACTAGAGAAACAAATCCACAGACACTCATATGTGTATAAGAGGGAGTTGTACATAAAGGATAATTGTACCTTAAGAAAGCATTCCAACCCAGTCCAGTCCATGCCCAGAAGTCCGATAGTAGCCCATATGTCTGATACCAATCTATAAAGTCCTCTTCAGACTCACGAAGCACATGCAATGATTCTGAATGCAGGACAATCAGAGGCCAGTGGGTAGAAAGTCTTTGGATTCAGAGGCGTGGTAAGCATCTCAGCTCTGGCAGGGGTCTCCATGTGGCTCCTCCATTTCCCAGGGCTCAGGGTCTATCAGCGTAGTGACATGTGTCTTGTCAGTAGAGCGTCTTCCAGAGAGTGGGCAAAGAGAGAGTGTGTCTCCCGCCTCCAAGTAGGAATACCAGATTTCCCAGAATTCTCAGGAGAAGGCCAGGCCCACACATTGGCTGTGATCTGATTGACAGGCTAGACTCCACCCCTCCACTCTTAAGTCCCATGTATATAATTAAGGGCTCACAAAGGTGGGAGGGAGGGAAAAAAGAAGAGCTGATCCTAAGGGCTCAGGTAGAAATACAATGTTTTGAAAATGACCATGGCAATATCTTTACAAGTTTGCTTCTAATTGCTTTATGAATTGTTATGATGTCTGTAAGCGCCCTCAATAAAATTATTTTTAAAAAAGAAGACATCAAACCTGTAGTACAAGACCTCTTTAAAGTGTTGGAAAGCAATGCATTACTTTGAGGATGAAAGTGACCTGACCCAAGCCATGGTATTATTCATTATCTCCTCGGTGTGTGGAAGTTAGATGTAGAATAAGGAAAACCAAAGAATCCATGCATTTGAATTGTGGTGCTGGCAAAGAATGGGATTGAAAGGATCCTTACACAGGGAATCCAGGGTAGATAAACCCCTCAGGGCCAACAAGGAGAGTAGAGATACCAGGAGGATTAGGGGAGGCTGGGGTAAGAAAGAGGGAACCAAGCACAAGGATCAACTAGAACCCCCGTCCAGGGGGATGAATATCGGAAAGTGAGTGAGGGGTAAGAAAAAAGAAAGGATTGTAGACTTTCAAAAGAATAAACATTTCTCTCTTGGAAGAAGGATAGCCAGAATGCTCCTTAGAGAGACTAGGTTGGTGAGACTTTGTCTCATGTACTTTGGACATGTTTTCAGGAGAGACCAGTCCCTGGAGAAGGACTTCATGCTTAGTAAAGTGGAGAAGCAGCCCCCCCCCAAAAAAAAAGAGAGAGAGAGAGAGGAAGACCCTTGACAAGATGGATTGACACAGCAGCCATCGATGGGCTCAAATACATGTGACCTCCTCCCTTGGGGACGGACAACAGAAAAGTGGGTGAAGGGAGACGTTGGACAGGGCAAGATATGACAAAATAATAACTTACAAATTATCAAGCGTTCCTGAAGGAGGGGGGAGTGAGAAGGGAGGGGAAAAATGAGGAGTTGATGCCAGGGACTTAGGTGGAGAGCAAATGTTCTGAGAATGATGAATGTACAAATGTGCTTTACACAATTGATGTATGTATGGATTATGAAAAGAGTTGCATGAGCCGCTAATAAAACGATAAAAATAATAATTACGAGGAAGGCACAGAAATGGGAAGGGTTTTCCTCTGTTGTACGAAGGGTCACTATGAGTTAGAACCCTCATGAATCGGAACCAACTTGACAAACGAACAATGACAGCGGCATCTTGGAAGGAAGCCCTGCCAATTTACTCCTGAACGACACGGCCATTGGAAACCCTGCGGAGCAGAGTTCTCTGGCACAGTGGGTCACCATGGCTTGGAAACGATTCCCTAACAATTGTTTTGGGTTTTGGTTTCCTTACCACCTCAGACCTTGTACTTGCCCTGCACATAGAATGTTATGGTTTCATCTGTTTATATATCTGTCTCCTTCTCTGCACTCTGAGCATGATCAGATTCTTCATTGTAGTCTCAGAACTGCAGCCATTGCCACCGGGCATTGAGTCCTTGTTTCTCCAGAACTAAATTGAATCAATGAGTTATGGTGGGAATACATTATATTCGAGTTTTTTTCCTTTCTTACTTTTCATATAGGGTCTTGCTTTAATGAGAACGACCAAGCACTTGATTTGGCTGATGTCTTGTGTTCCAGTCTTAGCCTTGTCATCTAATTTGATTCTTACAAATTTCCCCCTCAGGCAGGCATTATGATTCTCCTTTTAGAGATGGGAAACGGAGGCATACATAACTTAAGTAGCATACCCACCTTCTTTTCTAATTTTCTGGATTGTGGGGAAAGTGGGGAGCAGAAGGGAGTTAGGAGAATTTCTTTTGGAACTACCGAGTTTACTGGCCTGGCATGGTGAGCCAGTCCGCCCTGGCCCAGTCCTTTACCTTCTTAACCTGGCTGACCTGGCACGTGCCACTTTCTCTATCTGGGCCGCCGATTTCTCATCGATGGTGGGAGAGTTTGGCTTAATGATCCTTGGGTTTTCTTTGGGATCTACAAGTTGGTGATTTTCTTACTTTTCTCAGATAGCAAGTTGCAATGTAACTAACCCTCCTCCACACCAATATGCTGCGTTCAAACAGCTGCGAGTTTGCTAAAAATGGACCCGTTCTAAATGTTACAACGGCACGTGGTAGAGAATGGTCCGTTTGGATCCAAACAGCCCACTCTGTGAAACCATGAACACAAAAACCGTGGGGCCCACTCAGAATTGGAATCTTTTCCGTGTGGAGGATGTGAAATGGCATGGCTCTCACTGGAGCTTTTTTAAAACTCGCATCCAGATAGATTTAGCCTCCGAGCGAATGTTAACTCTGTGCGTGGTGCCGTGGAAATGTTGTGCAGCTGCAGTGCGGCCCGCATGCTTTCTAAGGGTGCGTGCCGCAGGCATGTCTACACAGCCAGCAAGACGACGTCTATACCAGCTGTACGTGAGGATACCAGGCAGGTCTTTTCGTCAGCGAGTTATGGTAGCCTCTTGAGAGGCCTCAGTCCCATCACGTCTTTTCGCCACCTGGTATCTGCAACAATTGAAAGCAAGACACAGCAGATGGAGCCGAAACACTTACCTGTGTTGCTGTGAAAGAGAACGTTGGGCCGCGTGACCTGTTTCCCGCTCAGTTAGCTGCCACACACAGTCGCAGAACGTAGCCCCTCCCGCTGTCGCCTTAGGCTGGGTCGTTTAGCATCCCTGCAGGAGCAGAGGGCGAAAGTAAAACGAGGCTAAAGGAAAGACGTTACGTTTCCCCTTACACGCTCGCTGTGTACTGTAATAGAACCCCGCCTTTAGTGTCCTGCGTGTCCCTGGCTGGTGCCAATGGTGAATGTTTAGCGGCTCTCTGAAAGGTTGGAAGTTCAAGTGCAGCCATCAGTGCCCTGGAAGAAATGCCTGGTGGTCCACTTTCACACAGTCAGCGACGGAAACCTCTGAGGTACAATTTTCTGATACAGATGGGATCGCCATGACGTGGAATTGCCTTGGGGGTAACGGGTTTTGGTTTGCTAGACTGTAGCAAACTGCAGACCCACCCACAGCTCAGGAGAGGGAATTGTACACGGGGTGAGTCACTGAGACTCACTTTAGAATTCTGCTTAGCACACTCCTTATGTAAAATCCCTCCAATATCCCCCACATCTATCTGGCTCTCTCCTTCCTAAATCTTGTATTTGTCATTCTCTTGCTCCCCCCCCCACCAATAAATATATCACACTTACATGTTTTCCAAAGGAACATACTTTATTTTAGTTGTCTTTATAAAATATATGTTATGTGAAATATTTTGAGGTTTGCTTTTCTGTCACTTAATACTTTATTGCTAAGATTCATCTATATCGGTGTGTGTGTGTGTTGCTCCTGCATTTTGTCACTCCAATGTTCCATTATGTGAATTTTACATGGCTTAGTCATTCTTTAAAAAGCCTTGGTGGTGTAGTGGGTTATGAAGTGGGCTATGAACCACAAGGTCTGCAGTTTGAATCCGCCAGCCGCTCTGTGGGAGTAAAACCAAGCCTTCTGTGCCTGTAAAGACTTATAGCCTCAGAAACCTAAAGGGGCAATTCTACTAGAGGGCCCCTAGAGGGCACCTATGATCCAACCACTCAGGGGCAGTGGGCTGGGGTAGTATTCATCTGAATATTGATGGGTGTTTGAGTTGTCTCAAGTTTTTCTTGCTACTGTGAACAGTGTAGCTATGGACTTTTTCAACATGTCTCCGGAATACATGCATAAGAATGTATTGGGGGGATATACCTAGGATTGGGATTTCTGAGTTATTACATATATGTATGTCAAACATTTTCCAAGTTTGCATTTCCACTGGGGGCACAGTTGTCCTGTGGCTCTTTATTATTTATAACATTTGATAAAGATATAGATAGAATTTTACCTTTTAGCCTATCAGCTGCTTGGGAAAAAAATTTTTTCTTTTGGTCCCAATTCCCCCGCTCACTGATAATGGAAGGGTTTGTATCTTTTATTTGTAGGCAATCTTTATAGATAAAGCTTTATTTTCTTGTCAAATATGAAGGTACTTGACAAGATGATGATGACATTGCTTTCTTTGTAAAGTAGGATGTCTGCCGCGCTCACTGGGAAGATCCAGTGAGGGGGGGGGGGTGAAAGTTCTCTGCGCACACAACATGGAGTGACAACCCCTTTAAGGGTGAAATACCCCTGATCCTTGGAATTCCAGATCGAACTGGATTACATACATCATCTTAAAAATGATTAAACTATGGGGTCGATGCTCTAAAATTGATATGGGGTAATTGTACAATTCTCTGTGATATGATTGAACTATTGAATTATATGATATGTAAATTACTTGCCAATAAAACTGTTGGAAAAAATTTTAAAATACCATGTCTTGGGTCAGGCCAATTTAGTCCTCAAAGTAACATCCTTGCTCTTCAGCACTTTGCAGCGGTCTAGAGCAGTAGGTTGCCCCGGGCAACACACCACCTGGTCTCCTGACTGCTGCTTCCGTGGGCATCGATGGCGGATCCAAGCAAGATGAACTCCTTGACAACGCCAACCTCTTCTCTGCTTATCAGAATGTTACCTACTGGTCCAGGGTGAGGATTTTTGTTTTCTATACAGCGAGTTGTAATTTTATACCGAGGGGTTCAACCCTTGACCTGCATCAAGTGCTTCGAGTCCCCTGCACTTCCAGCAAGCAAGATTGTGTCTTCTGTGTAAACCTTCCTCCGATCCTGCTGCTACCTTCTTCTTTATAGAAGCCAGCATCTTCCTAACCCCTGTGAATATGAACTTGTTTGAAACAGTGTCTTTTAAGATGGAGTAAGGTGTTGTGGTTACATGTTGGACTGCTGACCACAAGATCAGCAGTTCAAAACCACCAACCACTTAATTGGAGAAGGACGCGTTTTTCTACTCCCATGATGATCTGCAATCTCAGAAACCACAAGGACAGTTCCACTCTGTCCTATTGGGTTGCTATGAATTGGGATTAACTTGATGGCAGTGAATTAGAGTTAAGTTTGGCTCTAATCCCATCAGAGTCTTGTTTTATAAAAGAGAAGAACAGATACAAAGATTTAGACAGAAAAAGAGTCAGGTGATCATGAAGGTATTGGTAAGTCAAGGACCACCACGGATGGCCAAGAACAACCAGACACTGGGAGAGAGACTGGGTCAGCTTTCTCTGGGTCCTCGGAAAGACTGCTTAGTAGCACAGTGCGGATTTTTTTCATCAGATGTATCGGGTCCAGGGCTGGCTCCTTTACTCTGTTCCACAGCCTCTGTGTCCGTCTCTGGTGGCCTTGGCCTTGGCTCTGCCACTTCTCCCGATGGTCCGGAGAGTTCTTCCTCCTATCCTGTTTAAAGATGGCTCTCCTTGCAGCCAGGAGGTGGCATCTGAAACTGAGCAATCCCCTCTATTCGTGTTACATAGGTCCTATGTGCGTGGTCCGACCCAACCATTTGGTGGGATTGACAGAGGCATGGATAGGAGAGCTCCATGAAGAAGTTTCACTTTACCGCAATGAGGAATATCATACGGAAGCAATGTACCATGATCCAGATCACATATTATCCTACGATGAACAGTGATAGGGAACACTGGTTTCTGTACCGTCTGGTGGGCAGACCCATCAGGAGGGCAGGGAGGGGGTGACATCAGGAGTTACCAGTCCGAGGGGCAACAGCCTGAGTGGAGCATCTGCGGGTGGGCGCAGAGTACAATTGCTCCAGGGCTTTCTACGCTGTGACCTCTCAGAGGCGGATCACCAGGCCTGCCTTCGGAGGCATCGATGGGTGTGGATTGGACCTCCAACGTTTCAACTTGGAGTCACATGCTTAACCCTGTGTGTCTTACAAGCATTCCTTTTCATACATTGAGTTTTATTTGGCTTGGGAGTCCACAAGTCTCGCTGGATACACAGGCTGCGTTCTTGTGAATCAAATAAGGAACAGCCGCTTCTGCACGCACCTGCCTGTGCACATCTGTTTAGTCTTGATTCTTTGACAACAAATCAAAATAGGTTTTATTTCTCCCTGAATAACTCTCTGGTACTGACTTGATGGTGCCTTGGTGGGGGAGTGGGTTATGTGTTGGGCAGCTAACTGAAGGGTCAGCAGTTTGAACCTATCAGTTGTTTTGTGGGAGGAGAGGTGGGCCTCTCTTCTCTCATAAGAGTTTGCAGCCTTCAAAAGCTACAGGGGCAGTTTAACCTTGTCCTGCATGGTGGGAATCAGCTGATGACAGTCTGTTGGGCTTTTGCTTTCTAGTAGTTAATTAGGTACTAGGAGAAAATGAACTCTCTCAGGCTACTAATACATAATACATATAATAATTTAATAATCACATAACCTGAACAGGAAATTCTGCCTGTATGCCTCTGTTGTAGTCTATGATTCTGTAAGGGACGTGAAGTACTCAGTTCTGACTGCCCAGTGCCTGACAACAGGGCAGAAAGGAACTTGAATGGCCCCGCTCGGTGGAGGCTGAAATCACATTCTGAGACAATACTCGGTGTCTGAGTAAACTGCGCTGCCAAGTATGTGAATAAAGAAAGGCATTGTCCTGGATTAGTTCTCTTTTCCCCTATCCAGGAAGGTAATCTGTTCTCATTGGCCCATCCTCTCCTTTGTTCTGCTGGGCCTTTCTTAGGAATGCCAAATCCCTAGATGCTTTGATCCGCTCCAGGCAGATGGGAGGAGTCGGATTCTTCTAGCGAATATATTTTTAGAAGCAAAGAAAGCTTATGTATCCCAGCACCCTGCAGCAGTGAAAGTCACCTGCATTCAGCCTTCGGGGACCTGGCTGCTTTGCTGATGGTTTGGCTATCAGGCAGAGGCATAAACATTTGCGGGTAGTGTGCAAGCTTGAGAAGGCAGCTAATTATGAGAATCAAGAATATTAATAAGACTTACAAACACTCTTACTAATCTCAAGGCACGATCCTCCCCTTCCACTCCTCACTCCCTCGGTCTCCACTCCCGCTCCCCTAACTCACCTGTAGGACATAGAAGTAGCTTCAGGCAGGTTTCCTCTAACAGATACTGGATCTAAAAGAAGGAGAGAGAAACTTGACAGGGACATTACCCATCGAGGAAAAGACAGATGCCATCTTTCCCTAGGAACGGGACTTTCACGAAGGGTTTGGAAACTCTAAACTCGCTGCCGCCGAGTTGATGCCAACCCTGGAGGACTGGGTAGAATGCTTCCTGTGGGATTTTGAGACTAACTCTTCACGGAAATGGAAAGCCTCATCAGGAACTCTGGGAGGAACTCAGAGAGTCAATGCACTCAGCTTCCAATGAAAGGTTGGAGCTAGGCGTCTACCCAGAGGCCCCGTGGAAGAAAGGTCTAATGGTCCCTTCCCCACAAAAATCAGACACCCCCAACCCGGCGTAGCACAGTTTGGCTCTGATGCCGGCAGGGCAACCACGAGTTGGGGACATCTCTTGTGGGAACTAGTTTGGTTTGGTTTAGGTTTTGAAAACAGTAGCCGACAAGATTGTTAGGGCATCTCACGGATTCGGGCATTACTGGAGACCGTCTAGCGACTCTGTGCCGGCATGGACAAAGGTGAAGGCTTCATGTGAGCCGGTCTGGTTTTCCAGATGACTTGGGCGATTCCTGCAGATATGTCCACAGGTGGGAGTCAGAATCTTGTTTCCACCCTTTATTATTATTTTTAAACCATTCTTTACTAATGCCAAGCAGCTGCCCGGCACCTTGGATTGTAGGAGTGGCACCAAGGATGAGACAGAAGTGAACTCTATTTATTTCCAGGGACTGCCGTCTGTTTGAGAAGACAGATGGTCCATACTTACTATAGATCAGAAGGAAAGAGCTCAGAGCAGGTATGCAAGCTGCATGAGGATGCAGTTTGGAGAATCGGCTAGGGTCCATCATGAATACATCACCAATGTCAAGCTCAACAACTTTTCTCTCTGTGTCTCTGTGTCCCCGTTCTACTTCTCTCTCCTACTGTCTGTCCCTCTCTCATTCACAGGCACACCTCCAACTTACAGAGCCCCCGAGGGTGTTGGTTCAATGCCCATTGGGGTAGGGAAGCTGATTCCCAGGCTTTGCTTCTTTGATATCACTGGATGGATTCTAAACACCAACCTTCTGGGCCTCACTCACTGGCCTCAAGTCAGTTCTGACTCATAGCAACCCTACAGGACAGAGAAGAACTGCCCCCGTGGCTTTCTGAGATTGTAGCAGTAGAAAAGCCTCAGAGCTGTTAGTGGTTTTGAACTGCTAAGCTTATGGTTAGCAGCCCAATGCACAGCCCACTATGTTGCCAGGCCTCTTTTTTGGATAGTTGTTGAATATAAACAGTAGTTGACTCTAAACATCACCTAGGAACCTTCCCCCACGTGGAATCTCACATATAAATGCAGCCACCTACAGCCTCCACATTAAGGGGAGGCTGGTATAGCGTAGAACCGATTTTATGACTAGATTATTTTGAGTTTATGGCTCACACAAACTCATGGCAGCAGGACAGGAATCTACAGTTCTGTTTATATTCAGTATCAGAGTTGGAAGTTACAGTTATATTCAGTATCAGAGTGGGAAGATAATTTTTTTTCTTTTGAAAATGCATTTCAGATCCTGCAAACCCAAACTGCTGTTGAATGGCCTCTGCACATATCGTCTGCAGGTATTTCTCTATATATGGATAAAATATAGAGCTGTTACAAAAGTGCCCAGCAACAACAACAACAACAACAGGGTTATGGTTTTATGGGGAGCTAATAACAATGAATACAAGAAAAAAACCCTAAAATCCACTGTGGTGATGATTGTGTAATGTTTCTTCATATGATTGAATTATTACTTATATGTGAATTATGAGCCAATAGAACTGTTAATTTAAAAAATGTAAAACAGAAAAAATGTGCCCATCAATCACACTCTAAGAAAAAAACAGTTGCCAACTGATAGAGTGGAGACAGGGGCCAGGGTTTTGTCATGAGAAGATATTGGAAGGTTTTGAGTGGGAGCGTGAAGACAATCTTGACGTTAGAAATCATTCCAGACTGGTTTGCAGGGGGTTAAGAACTAAGCAAGAAGACCAATCAAAATGTCCCTGCAAGGGTACAAGTTCAGATCAATGGGTAACAGCGGAGGTTGGATGCGAGGGACTAGAATCATGCAGGGGTTGGAAACGTCATCTTTGTATTATTTAAAAGCCAGGGGAGTCTTGGATGTGTCAAGCAGGAATATGGGAGATGCTTGCTTTCAAATGTGTGACAGACTGTGGTATAAAAGATGGATTAAAATCATTCTGAATCTCAAAGGCCAACTGATGGGTGGCCACGACAGGGCAAGAGAGTTGTGTTCAGAATGGAGAAGAATGTCCTTTCAGAGCTGAGCAATCGCAGGAAGGGGGCTTGGGAAGTGAGCGAGATTCCATCCCTGAATGTTTCCAAGAGGGTCGGGAGTGGGGGGGCGGGGCTGGAGAAGCTGCCAGAGGAGATGTGGCAGAAGAGAGAGTCTTGGAGGGGAGTAGACCATATGCTGTACGGGCCTCCCTCTGAGACTCGCTGATTCCTGAAACTCATTGAAGGTGACAGTCCTGGGGGCTGGGGACGTCCTCATTTTGCTGCCGTATAACAAGGACAGAGAAAATCTGTAATTACTCTCTGACTCATCCCAGGGTTTTCCAGAGGAGACCCAAGTATCTGACACATAGCAGATCCACGTTGAGGTGTTGCTGCTGCCTACTTAGTGGAAGGGGGGCGGGGAACACCCCTCCCCCAAGACACTTTTAGCTACCTTTCTCTGATCATTTATATAAATATGAAAAAAAAACTCTTCTTTTGGAAGAGTAGTGCAGGGAAAAAGTCCTGGATTTGGAGGAGGGAACCTCACCTGCTAATTGCATAAATGTAGGCACATTAATGATTTCCTCCATTCGTCTATTAGATGGGGCAGGTGGGAAGGTAGTATTGTCCATTTCCTATTGTTTGTTTGATCATCTGTGCCTGGAAAACAAACACCTGCGCAAACAAAATAGTTTCTGTTTTGTGCAGGCAAATGCGATCTCGCTATTTTGGGTGGGGGTCTGGGAGTCAGAGTCTCAGCCCTTGGAGAGTTAATTTGAAAAAGGTAATTCTTTTTTTTTTTTCAGTCGGTTTACTGAAGTGATGGGGTGCTAACTCCAGGATGCTATTAATTTTCTCCTCCAATGTGCTGCCTCTTGCAAGATAACCATGTACACAAGTCCTTAAAATGCTCTGGGAAATTAGTGGCCAGGCAGAAGCAAATGTGTGATGCTTGGTACTTTCTGCAGTCTGGCGCCAGGGAAGTGGGTGGAGTGAGAGAGCCTCTTTGATGAGAGCACTCCTTCCTGTGGATACAGGGTGGGGGCAAGATGGATCTCCAAGTAAACATGATTCATAGGTTAGTGAGAAAATTCCCTATGACAATTGAATAGCAAATCACTTTATTACATGATAGCTATTGATATTGCAACCTGCTCCCGATGAATGCAATTAGAAATCTATTTAGGAAAGCGTGAGAACAGGTGTTTTGCTTGCTTTCATTTACCCTCTTTAGGGGCCCGGATGATGTTTCTGCAAAGGAAACTTGCTCATCCCCCTGCTCTGGTCTTTGGATCTCGTTCATTTGTCTTCCTCAGTCCTGGCACATTAGTAGGCATTTCTAATATTTTCTGACTGATTGGCAATGCCCTCATCATGTCATCTCTGGTATCCTCTGTCCACTCAATACAGGGGTGTTTAGAAACTGAACATGCAGTTACCTTTCTGTGTGTCACCGTTGCACATGCCCACCAATGCCAGCAGTCTTGATATTCTACTACTATCAGTCTTGATAACCAGCCTCCATATTGCTTTTCATTGCTTGCAATAACTAACTCCTTCATGCCAAGGCAATAGTGTGCGTAACCTGCCCATGCATGGCACTTGCTCTGCTTCCTCAAAGTTTGAAAGAATGCCAGCAGCTGGCAGACATGCCCTCCAGTGCTAAGACCCTCATTTGGTCCTTTCCTATCAAAATCCAACCACGTACAGCCCAACCTTCCGGAGAAATGGAAGATGCAACATTTCACAGAAGCTCACCCACTAGCCCCATGACATGGAGAATGTAGAGCTAGTGGGCCATTTGTCACCCACTGAGCCAAGTCAAAGAGGCTCTAAGAAAGCACTCATAGATTCAGAGCATGAGGGCTACACGAAGAGGGCGCTGGCATCTCGCTCTGTCTGGATTCTGATGGAGGGCAGAAGCAGGGCGTGATGAAGTGAAATTCAGCTTGGTATCCCTTGCCTATAGCAGCCTTTGTAACGCCCACCAACTGATCATGGAGGGGCATGCAACTGAGGTGTAGAAGACTCTACTTGGGGGATTGGTTAGTCTTGCCATTCCACTGGTTTAACTGAGCTATCTCAGAACAGGAAGAGCGACAATCTCTGGTGCCTCGGGTCAGAAGAGGCATCCGTGGAGTATGTGAAGCGTCGACTGCAGCAGAGGCAGCAGAGATTTGAAACACCGAGCCCCTGAGACAGAGCTTTGGGCTTCCTGGCCCACAGAATAAGTAAAGCTGAGTGGCTTTGGGTGGGAGGTTGGCGTTCAAAGTGGAGTATCCTTTGACTTTTTATTAGCACTCAAGGAGCTTTATATCACTTGCCTAAGAAGGGCAGGGGCCAAAGTGGCTGCGTGGCTGAGAGGCTGAGGAATAGAGAGGTACTTGGCTGAGAAGAGACACTACAAAGACTGTGTCCTTCACGGTTTCTTAGTCTAGTTTGTAATCTGTTAACTTCTCTAATAAACTCTGTAATTGTGAGCATTGTCTGCAAGTTCTGTGTGACTATTGCAATGGTTGATGGAACCCAGTAAAGTAATAGAGTATCAGGGAGGGATGGTCAGTGTCGGAACAGGATAAAGAAGGATGGAGAATGGACTTCTGCTTCACAGCCATCCTTTGGCATATTGGAGCTGTATTCCATTTGTGACAATTACCTCAGTTCTGCGACATGAGTGCAGGCTGAGAGAGGGCTTAGAGAGCTTGACTCACACACCGTGGCGTTTAGGGTAGAGATTCCCCTGAATGTGGAGACTGGTGACAACCCAGCGAAGTGTGGTGATAGAAAAGCATGTGGGATACCCTGGCATGACTGGACGGATTAAAAGAAGGACGGCATGTGGCTTGCATTTTCCTAGCCACAGGAGTGGGGCACACGGACATCATTGGGAAGGAGACTTTTCAAGAAGGTAGCACGCACAGAGAGAGCACCCAACTCTGGGGGGCACCTGGAGACACAGGAGCTGAGAAGGGGTCCATAGAGGGTAATTAGAGTCTACAGTCCCCCCAAGAGGAACTAAGCATGTACCACCATGATTCTCTAAAGTGGGGTTTCTTGTGTTTGTTTCTTTTGAGGTGGCTCAACGTCTTGCAAGCAAGTTCTATGGAGCTCTCATCAGTACCAGCAGAATGCTCCTGGAAGCCAGGATGGAGAGACTTTGTCCCCTGCACTTTCCACATGTTCTCGGGCCAGACCAATCCTTGGACAAGGACAACAGATGAAGTGCCACTGTGTCTACTGCAACGGGCTCAAGCACAAATGTGGGAATGGCGCAGGACTGGGCAGTGTTTCTTTCAGTTTTACATATGAATCAGAGCCGGCAAGAGGGCGCCTCCCCGATACTAACATCCAAGGAAAGAAAGGAAGGAATGAAGAAGGAAAAGGCCAGCCCCGTCCTCTAACTTCTCTTTTCCATGAAGCAGGGAACTAGAATGTGGAGCGAAGGCTCACGCTCAGTCTCTATGGTCAGTCCTCACACAAAGGTTAGACCCGACCGGGGAGGAGGCGGAAGAAGCATGCACAGAGCAGAAAGGATGAGGAAGACTTCAGGTTAAATATGAGGCTCACCTTTTGTGTTACAGTGGGGAGGGTTTTATAGGTTCTGAAAACGAGTCTTTACTCCTGTCAGGAGATTGCTCCATAAAACCAGAGGGCCCGGAGGTTGTGGGAATGTTCGTGGATGACAAAGATGTTCTAGGACGGTGGGAGATCCTTCCGCTGTTCTTCGTATCTTGTCTTTGTTCAGCGTGAATCACCAAGCTGCTCTGGTGAGCAATTTGATTGAATAGGTGAGATCGAAGACACACACACACACACACACACACACACACACACACACACAGAGCAGACTACCTCAAGCATCCTAATTCGACTTTCCTTTCTGACTCTCCTCCCAGCCCTCAGATCCCGTGGTCCTGCATTGCCTCGGTTGCTCAATCTACTTCTCTTTGGAAGGCCCCTTAGTGATCAATCCCTGCCTCTGGCGGGCCCAGACCTGAAGTCAAGGTGCGCGGCCTGGCAGCAGACACTCATACACGCTTTCCCTGCACTGCCTTTTTCCAAAAAGAAAATCTGCACCTAGATTTACAGGTGGGGCTCAAGCGAGTGTAGCGTGCTTTCATTTAGGTTATCTGAAGCAGGTATTGGGTTCGGGAGGGAAGTCAAAGGCAAGTTCTTAAGGTAATCCTGGACTATCATTGTAAAATTCAGCGGGGTCCCTAGGGGATTAATTATGAAAGGCTCACCATGATATGGGAGAGGTGGTTTCGATACCCTCTTTCCAACCCTCAGGCTAATTTCCTATTTTGAATCATTGTCTGCGCTTAATTGAAAATTGCGCACTTTTAAAAGTATTACCCAGCTGGCTTTAGAAAATGATTGTGAGTCCTCAATTGCTTTTAGCAGATGAGTTCATTTGGAAAAAGCAACAATAAAAAGCATTAAGGTCCAAAAATGACAGCGATGCGTCTTTTTGTGGCAATTGCAGTAGGACGTGGTTGAATGGAGTTACGAGTATCTTTTCAGATGGCCTGGCCGGAGGAGGGTGGTGGTGGGAGAAAAGGAGCAATAGCATTTAATTTTTTAAAATCACAACAACCTTTTGACGGCTTTCCTCCCACAGTCTGTCCAACTGCGCCATCTCGGGAAGTCAGAACATTAAATCCATAATCAGTCTGTTGTTTTTATTGCCCAAATGTGCTTCCAATCAATTTTCTTCAGTCTACCTTCACTGCCTCCACTGTCGCCTGTGGACTGAAGTGGCCTCATCGCTTCCAATTCACTTTTCTTCGCCCCATTCTCCAGAGAGAGCAGAGAGAACCTTGAGTAGCAAATGGAGGACCTCTGGGCTC
Source organism: Tenrec ecaudatus (assembly GCF_050624435.1). NCBI lineage: Eukaryota > Metazoa > Chordata > Mammalia > Afrosoricida > Tenrecidae > Tenrec > Tenrec ecaudatus. The sequence continues at coordinate 15,420,654 of NC_134543.1, forward strand.
AGATGAATTAAAATCAACTCCAAGAATTCCTCTTCTCTGTGACTAAGTAAACGAAGGTGAGACCGTACAAACCAGTAGAAAATAGATCAGCAACCTAGTGGAACGCACTAAATAGAAACAAGATCAGCAAAAGTGTGGTGAGGGGTTCTGGAGGAGAGGAGGGGTGTGCTATAGTTCTAAGCTCAGCACCCCACTTCAGAAGCCATTGTTATGAGTCAGCAAAACTATGGGTTTCTCTCCAATATGCTGCAGAGAAGTAAATGGAACGATCTCTCTCTCTCTCTCTCTCTCCTTCCCCTTTACTGCCTGAGTACTAGTGGAAACCATTTGAACAGGGGACTACAGAAATAATCAATATAAGCAATAAACTGAGACCTTGACAAGAAAAAAAAATGAAATAATCAATATGACTGACTGCGTTTGTGATGGGATTAAGAGTAAGTTACATCCAGAAGAAGGTAAAGAATCCAAAGGTTTAGAGCTCCTGCTTCCGCCCACAGCCCGGGATATACTACCCACTGGGAGAAATGGACTTGGGTAAAGGGCATCTAATAAAGGTTTCCTAAGGCAGACAGAAATGGATGCCCCAAAGCGCTTCTTTCTTCTCACCTCCATCCTAGTCCTTGTTGTCACACACAAAAAAAGTAACTCTCAAGCTGTAACTTAGCTCAAACAACAAATTAGACCCAGATACTCACTGGGACAGTTAAGAAGCCACTGGGACTTATAGGTGTTGGTGGTGCCATGGGGTTGGTTTCAACCCCCAGTGACCCGAAGCACAACAGAAGAGAGCTCTGAGCAGTCCTGCACCGCCTTCCCAATTGTTCTTATGTTTGAACCTATTGATACAGCCACGGTGTAGATCCATCTCATTAATGGCTTTCCTCTTTTGTCTTGGCTTTATACTTTACCAAGTATGATGTTTTTCCCCACAGGAACTGGTCTCTTCTGATAACATGTTCAAAGTACTAGAGATGACGTCTCACCATCCTCTGTACAATCTGGTTGTACTTGTCCCAAGACTGATTTGTTTGTTATTCTGGCATTCCACTGTACCTTCAGTATTCTTAGCCAACACCATAATTCAAGTATATCAAAATTTCTCTGTCCAACTTTCTTATTTATTGTCTAACTCTTATATGCATATGAATCAATTGAAGATACTACAGTGTGGCTCTGGTCCACTGTAGTCCTTAAAGTGACTTACTCTTTAACATTTTAAAGAAGTCTGTTGCAACAGATTTGCCCAATGTATTGCTTAGTTTCTTGACTGCTGCTCCCATGAACCTTGGTTGTAGATCCAAGAAAAATGAAATCTCTGAACATGTCAATCTTCTCTCCGTTTATCACGATGCCGTCTATTGGCTCAGTTGTGAGGACTTTGTCTTATTTACTTGAGGTGTAGTCTGTACTGGAGATCGCAGTGTGATTTTCATCAGCAAATGTTTCAAGGTCGCTTCCTTTTCAGCAAGGTTGTGTCACCTGCACATCATAGGTTGTCAATGAGCCCTCCTCCAACTCTGACTGAATACATATGGCGAACATATACAATCTGATGAACACTTTTCCTGAATTTAAACCATGTGATTGTCCCTTATTCTACCCAAAGGACTGCCCCTTCATCCATGTACAAATGGATTTAATTGTTTTGGAATATCCATTCTTAACACTATCAAGAGTTTGTTATTATTCACCCGATATGTATTTATTTGTATGGTTAAGAAATCACAAGTAAACATCTCTCTGGTATTTTCTTCATTTAGCCAAGATCAATCTGACATCATCAATGAGAGCCCTTGTGCTGTGCCCTCCTCTGAAACCTGCTTGGAATCCAGGCAGCTCTCTGTCAATTCAACGCTGCAACCATTGTTGAATTATTTTCCAAACACAATTTACTTCCATGTGATATTAATGATATTGTTCTATACTTTCCACACTGTTGGATCATCTTTCTTTGGAATAAGCACAAATATGAATCTCTTCCAGTCTGCTGGTCAGGTAACTGTCTTCCAAAATTCTTGGCATAGACTAGTGAGTGCTTCCAGTACTGCTTCAGCTTATTGAAGCTTTCAGTTCTTATTCTGTCGATTCCTGGAGCTTTCGTGCTAACGCCTTCAGTGCAGCTTGGGTTTCTCCTCTCTCTTAAAAAAACCATTTTATTGGGGGCTCATACAATTTTTATCACAATCCATCCATCCATCCATTGTGTCAAGCACATTTGTACATTTGTTGCCACCTTCATTCGCAAAGCATTTGCTTTCTACTTGAGCCCTTAATATCAATTCCTCCTTTTCCCCCAAGATTCCATATTTTTTAAGTGAATGAATCAAGCAAATAATAAATAAAGGCCAAGCTAATAATGCCTTATGTTGTTTAGTGTTTTGATAGTTGTATAAAGGACATAAACTCAGAGAGTTGATTTCTAAAATCTGGATAGGAATATGCACCAGCTGTTTTAGTTTGGGTTTTGTGTTTTAATGCACTATGGTTCTAAATAAATGGTAATATCAGTTTCTTGATTTCCAACGTATTTGTTGAGGACTGTTATCGTTAGGTTTTGTGTCAACTTTGCGGGGGTAGTGTTCTTAGTGGTTTGGTAGCTGGCACCTAGCAAGTCCTCATCATGTGAATGAACACAAGTCAAGCAATTCCATCATGGGGTCTGCTGTGCATAGCCAAGCAGTTGTATGATTAGGGTGGAGTATAACTCCCTTACTCAGGACACAGCTCGGAAGCAGCTGGAAAAAAAAGATTCCACTGCTTCTCTCAATACCGCTTTAGATGGTTGACTGTCAATCATTTTTGGTACAGCAAATGTGCATATTCTTTCCATGTTTCAATGAGGCTTCCTGCATCATTTAATATTTTGTTCAGAGAAATCTTCAATATTGCAACTCAAGATGGTACTATGTACTATGTCACAGAATTGCTTTTAGGTCATTGGTTCTCAACCTGTGGGTCGCTACCCCTTTGGGAGTCAAACAACCCTTTCCCAGGGGTCACCTGATTTGCAACAGTAGCAAAATGACAGTGATGAAGTAGCAACGAAAATCATTTTATGGTTGGGGGGGTCACCACCACATGAAGAACTGTATTAAAGGGTCACGGCGGCATTAGGAAGGTTGAGAATGACTGCTCTAGGGAAACCAACCACCCAAAAAGATCACTGTGTGCCTGTAATAGACACTCTCAGGGCCCTGTGACTTTTCTTTTTTTTAAGCTATTGCTGGGTGTCTCCATTCCTTTCATGTATTTTCAGTGCTGAGAACCTAGACTCTTCTCGAGAAGTCTGCCCTTGGACTACTGAAATCACTATGCCCCTGATCAGAGTGAGTCAGAGGTGACTTCTAAGCACAGGACTATGAAGGCCTGCCTCTTGCTGCGGGCAGAGACAACTCTGTGACATCACCGATCCCCTGGAGCTCCCTGGGGGTCAGGCTGAGTGGGGAATGTGCCTGCGATCACATACTCCTTGAATCCCTCCACTGCCTTGGAGTTGTTGCTTTCCTCTTCTCCTTATTTTCTCTCCTAGAAGCCGAAACTTATTACATCATTTACCCACGACTCCTCACCTCAGTATCTATTTATTTCCACATGCTACAGTATTGGAAGACAGAGGACTACAGTAGAAGAAATACAATAACTCAAGGACCAAATTTCCTTTGACTATTGATAAAGACTACGTAAGAACATTAACTTTGCAAAGGGAAAAAGTAATTACAAAATCAAGGAAATAAATTGAATTACAAAATACCATTAGGGACTAATAAAATTACTAAAAGCAAGGCAGAAAATAGAACATGTTGAAAATCTAATTACTCATATGATGGAAAAGTTGATGTAATTATCCAGTCAATGTAGATGAAATGACTAGAATATTAACATGGTTTTAACAAAGATAATAAATATAATAAATAAATCAAGAAGATTTAACAAAAATCTTTGGTGTTCCCGATGTTAGAAACACCACGAATGAAGCAGAGATGCATTTAAAGGGATGATAGTGGAGCAGGAGGAAGGTAAAAGGAAATAGAAATAAAAAACAGGAAGCAAAACTATTTCTAGAGGTATAAACATAGACTTGTACATATGTAAATATATTAATACGTAAAATAGGGATATTGGCCTATGTACACATATTTATGGAAATGTGGAAATGTATAGAAGGAGTGGATGGGCTTTGGGCCTCTATTTATGCATTCCCTCGACACAAGAACACTTTGAACTTATAATGTGGCACAAGTACTGTCCTAATGATGTCCACCTCCCGGACACGATGCCTCAAGACAAACTGGGTGCATAAGAAAAGGTGATAAATAAAACAGAGCGTGCCCGGCTATGAAAAAGCATAGCAACTGGGGTCTTAAAATTTTGAAGCCAAACAAGCGGCCATCTAGCAGAGAATCAGCAAAGGCCACATGGAAGAAGCACGCCAACCTATGTGATCATCGGCAGGATCAGGTATCAGAGTTCAAAAATAAGCAACGTAATTGAGGTGAAGGAGGGAGGTCAAATAGAGACACAGAGCCCATCTGTGGCTAGGTGGACATTCCCACATGGAGGGTGTGCAGGGAAGAGAAGATACATCTGTAGGGCAGTTTAACATCTACGAAAACACACAACACTCCTTTAGTTCTTGAATCCTTCCTCCCTCTACTTTTATAATCTCAGTCCTACCTCGAAAATCCTGCTAGACCAGTGTATATACACCCATGCAGATGAGAGTTTCTATATGTGGAATTCAGGATAGACAAACCCCTCAGAAACAGTAATGGGAGTAGTGATTCCAGGAGGGTAGGAGAAGGGAAGGGGGAGGAAGAGGGAAAGGGAGAATGGATAGCAATGATGGTGGAATAACCCCCCTCAAGGGGGATGAAGGCCAGGATAGTTGGTGAAGGGATAGAATGGGCTGTGTAAGATATGTATAAGTAATAATAACAACTCAATATATAAAGGGGTAACGGGGGTGGCAGTGTGGGGGAGGGAGGGAATAAAGAGGAGTTGATGTCAAAGGGTTCAAGAAGAAAGATACTGTTTTTTAATTGCTGATGCCAACAATTGTACATGTCTGCTTGATATAATGAATGTATGGATTGTTGTAATATATGTAAGAGCCCCTAGTAAAATGATTTATTAATTAAAAAAGGATTTGCAAAAAAATAGGAAAGAGATGAGCCAAGAAAATTCCTTGAAAAGATGAAACCATTAAATATTTAGCTTTAAAAGGAAGTACTCAGGTAGCATAGCAATAAAACAAAGTTTAAAAAACTGAACTCGTGCTACTGAGTCGATGCTGATAGGACAGGGTTGAACTGCCACCGTGTGTTTCCAAGCCTAGTGGTTATGCACTGGACTGCAAACCACAGGTCAGCTGTTCAAAACCACCAGCTGCTCAACAGGATATGGATGGGGCATTCTACTCCTCTAAAGAGTTGTAATCTCAAAAACCCACAGGGGCAGTTCTACCCTGTCCTATATAGTCGCCATGAGACAGAATCGACTCAATGGCAGTAAATTTTGTTTTGTTTGTTTTGGAGTTATTTGTGGGAGTAGAAAGCCTCGTCTTTCTTTCACTGAGTCGCTTATGGTTTCGATCTGCTGACCTTGCTGTTAGCAGCCCAACTGGTAACCACAAATGCCACTAGGACTCCTCAATTGAAGTACAAGGATAAGTAAAACTGGATTTCCCCTAAACTTCCAGTTCATACATGCACATTATTGATTCCCAACAAAGCATGTCTTTGTGATCACTGACGACTGCAGTCAAGTTCTCTCAGCTATACATATATATATATATACTTGTCTTGGTCTGGTGAGGGTGCTTTCCAAAACAACAAAAAAAGTCCAATCAAAAGAGTAGCATCCACTGGGATCTGCTGGGCTAATTAAGTTCAAGGCAGAGAGGTCAGCTCAGAAGGTGAAGGTGACTGGTGTTGGGGATTCCAAAGAAATAGTCTTGATAGATTTTCTTGAAGGACATAGACCAATTGTGAAGCCTTATTAGGCAGACGCATTAAGAAAATGAAAAAGTGCTTTGGTAAGAAAAAGAGCAGGAAAATCACCCAGAGGAATTGTTTTCCATCATAATAGTGCACCTGTTCATGTTGAGGGCAGCAAGGTTCATCTGAGGAGAGTTTTACTGGGAAACCTTTCCCCCTCCACCCTGCATCCCTGCTGGTGTCCCTTCGGGGTTCTTTTGGTTCCCCAAACTCAACGAACATTTAAAAGAAACACGATTCCAGACCCTTGAGGCTGGTGAAACCGATTTTAATATGGTGTAAATTGAAGAGTACAGAAAATTTTCAGGGAATGGCTAGAGAGTTAGAACTTCTTCTTTCAGAGGTGTCTAGACCTAGGTGGAAGATATTTCAAGAAAGAATAGCATCACATATTGATATTTTTATTCAATAAAGTTTATATTTCAAGCATTATTATTTTTAACTTAAAGAAGAAAAAGAAATTAAACTTGTCTTTAGCTTATTCAAAACAAAATCCAATGCCTGAGGGGAAAATTTAAAAGTCTACCAATTTATAAAGGAAAATGTAACCCCGGGCTGTAATACCCAGACAAGCTGCCATTAAAATATAAAGGCTGCAGGGAGAACTCCAAAACAAAATAATTCAGGCCATATAACATTCATGAGGGTTTTTTTTGGAAACAGATTAAAATAATAACAAACCACTTGACAATGAGATCTAGTCATTTGAGGAATGAACTAGCATTGAGAACTAAAAATGGAGAATATGTGATCAAATACTGGTGGTAAATATTGTGTTCATGTAAATAAGAAAAGCTGCTCATAAGTGGAATTCTGGGTTTATTATTGCTTGAATTGCATCTTCCAAATATATATGTAATGCCTTATACCCTAAACCTTTGAAAAGATCAGTATAAAAAAACATGTTGTGGTCGATCCATGCTACAAGACGTGTGCTTCTGCCAGCAGCAACATGGCAGATGTACTCGTATGTACAGGGAAATAGACAAATCATAAATGGTATGTGTTGATTAAAATAAAGTCTTTGGTTGGCTGTCCTATGTGCTGGGCAAATTCAAAGCATATACGGTAGGGGCCTCGGGAGACAGGTTTGTAATCAAATTTTGAAAGGTCACAGCTTTGAAAACTCTATAGGATGGTTCTACCCATGCGCACGAGTAGCCATGAGTCAGAAAGCAACTTGACAGCAGCAATAACAATGGCAGCTACAGAGACTTCTGGGTATTACTATTGGCTGCTATCCGGTAAGTTTCCCTTCATAGCAACTGTGTATGAATGAAACATGTGTATGAATGAAACATGGCCTTATCAAGTACCACCCTTACCATTGCTACTTTGTTTGAGCCTATTGTTACAGCCACTGTGTCAATCCATCTTGTGGAGTGTCTTTCTCTTTTTGGATGACCAGACTCTACCTCACCAAGGATGATGTCCTTCTCCGGGCATTGGTCTCTCCTGAACAGATATCCACAGTCCATTGGAGGAAGTTTCCCGATCCTCACCTCCTGGGAGCATTCCAACTATACTGTTCTTCTGTCAGACCTTACTGTGCTCAGTATTCTTAGCCAACCCCATGATTATCTTCTCCAGTCTTCCTTCTTCATTGTACAGCTTCCACATACCTATGAAACAATTGAAAATACCATGGTGTGGATAAAGTCTACCTCCGTCCCATAAAAGCGACACGTTTGTTCTTTAATGCTTTAACTAGGTCGTGTGCAGCAATTTTTGCCCAATGAAATAGGTTGTTTGGTCTCTTGACTGCTGTTCCCTTGTTTATGGATTGTGGATCCAAATGAAATGAAATCCCCAACAACCTCAGTCTTTCCTCCTCTGTTCATGATGTTGACGATTAGTCCCATTGTAAGGGCTTTTGTTTTCTGTACATTGAGTTATAATCAACACTGGATGCTGTAGGCTTCGATCTTACTTAGCAAGTGTTTCAAATCCTCTTCCACACGGTCAACGTTGTATCATCTGTTTACTGCAGGTTGTTTGTGCTCATGCTGTGTTCTTCTTCGTATAGTCTGATTTCTCAGAGTATTGCGTCTGTATACAGATTGAACAAGCATGCTGAAAGGGTACATCCTGGTACACACTTTTCCTGAGTTTAAGCCACTAAGTAGACCCCTGTTCTGTTTGAACAACTGCCTCTTGGCTTATGTATAAATAACTCCCAAGAACAATTCAGTTTTCTGCCCTTCTGATTCATTACAATGTTGACTGTACTTTGTTATGATCTACACAGTCACATGTTTTTGCACAGTCGATACAACACCGGTAAATAACTTTCTGGAATTCCCGGTTGTCAGTCAAGATTCCATCTGACATCAGCACTGAGTTTTCTCATTTCACATCCTTTTCTGAATTTGACTTGAATTCCTGACCATTCTGTGACAATGTACTACTACAACTGTTCTTTACTTATCTTCAGCAAAACTTTACTTGCATATTATATTGATGCTATTGTTAATATAATTTCCTCATTCTGTTTGATCACCTTTCTTTAGAATAAACACCTATTTTCAGTTGCTTGATTGGGTATCTGTCTTTCAAATTCTTGGCATAGACTAAACAGTGTATCGCATTGGGAAAATCTGCTGTGTCGGGTGTGATGCATTTTCAATATGTCATAATAGATTTTTAATGATGCAAGTTCATTTTCACGTTTAATTTTGTCTTAAGCCAGTGAGTCTCCATTTTTTCAAGAATATTGATATCTAATTATTTATTATATAGTTCATTTTGTAATATAAACATATACTTATTATATGTTAATATTTATTATTTATATATATGTGAAGGGCTTTGAGGACTATCAGCTCTCAAGAAAGCTTGGAAGATGGCAGAGTCCCACAAAATTTGGAAAAGAAACTAATACTGGTACCGGATGCAGAATGACCATTTTCACCATCTATTAATGACAAGTAACACAGTGGTAAATTTTATATTAGTAATGTACACACTGTTTTTCAGCAAATTTAAGTGAAAGTTACAGTTGATTGAAAGGAAACTACTGTGTAAGTAATTGTAGGATGGAGGATGCCTATGACAGATAAGGAATCATCAACTATTGAAATTTGATAAGTGGTGGTAGAGACATCTATCAGATATGTGATCCGGGGGAATATATAATGATATCAATATTGACAGAGGTTTTCTGTTCATCGAAGAGAACTGTGTTTAACCCTGAGAACTTCTGTCAGCTTTGTAGCTTTGAAAAATCAGATAGCATTCATTCTGGGCATCAGTGTTATTATCATTTGAAAAACTAAAGAAAGGATTTAACTTATCCTGAAGAAGAAGATGATGATGATGCTTGTTTTGCTTCTTTGCTTCAAGTTTTGTGACATCTCTTATTTCAATAAACCATTCCCCTTTATTTAGAAATGAACAAGCATGTGGATGCTATTTTATATACTTTACTTTTGATAGAACTAAAGAGGAAAGTGCTTTTAATTCAGTGTCATCTCTTAAGAAAATAAATATTTTAAAATAGCTTCTAGAGTAGAGCTATTATCACTGAACTTCATTTTTCTGACTCCATTTCACTGACTTTCAAATGTGCTTTCATCACCGTCAATAGCTCCTCATCATAATTAGGTCTTCATCCAACATCATAAAATGTGAACACTCGGCTCCTCTCATCACTATTCACTGAAATGGTTCATCAAAGACCATCACCCGCCTCCCTAACTGAGATGCTAATAACACTGTTGCATAGATTATATTGAGGAAAATCACACAAAGTTCACGAGGCCAGATCAGAAGGGAGTGTCCTGAATCCAGAAACAGTCTCTGCTGATTCCAGAGAGTCACTGAGGTGCCCGCTCAATTACAAAGCAGCCTCTTACCATGACTGACCTTGGAGTTGACAGTGTTCAAAGTGGGCAGGCTTCCATGCACCTTTCTCATCAACTCTTTAACATCTCCTTAGGAAGGAGACAAGGGAAGGATAAAAAAACAAAACACAAGATGAACAGGATCTCATCCTTGGTGTCAAGATTATTTCCTGGTCACAGCATCAGCCTTGGAGAATGCACCTATCCTCTGTCCTCTGGGCAGCTAGAAGCAGTATCATGTGAACGTCCATGTTGAAAAGGGCTGCCTCCTTTCTCAGGGCAGGGCGTTGTGGACCAGAGAAGCTAAAGGTCCCAGCGGGAGTCAGGACTGGGATTGACGTTGCTTGACTCCTGTTTGCCGAATGCCTCTCTCAATCCCTAGTCTGAGTTTTCATTTCTTTAATTGAAAAATAAGAGAAACCGTTTTTGTCTTGTTTGACTCACACACTTAGTTCCTCCTAGGGGAACAAGAACTTAATGAGCCCTTTAGACAAGAATGCCTTCAATTGTCATCTGAGCCCAATGACATTGGGACGATTGCCTCCGCAATGCTGGTTGTGGGGTGATGAAAGCTGCTAAATTGCTCCCTGTCTCAGGATGTTTCTACAAGTGTCATTTATAATTAAAAACTATTGCCTACGTTTCCACCAATTTATTGAGCATGCACCCACGAATCTATTGACATAGTCAAGATGTGTTTAGTGTGCATCTAGTACATGCCTGGGTGCCGATAAATGCTCAGTGTGCTTCCGTGGATCCGGCGCGGCCATTGCCCTCATGGGTGTCACACATACGACAATACTCAGAGCGATGAAGGGCCACCGGCGCTCCGAGAGAGGAACGGTCTGGATGCAGATGGACCCCCAACACAGGGGACATTGATTTTACCCAGGGAATATTGTTTTACCCAGGAGAATATTGAATTCTCCATATTGTTGAGGGGCAATGAGACTCAGAGTCTCACCCACTTCAGACTCATAGACCACATGATCGCGGAAACAGCTTCCACGGGTTCTGCACATAGAGACAGCTGAGCCTGAGAGAGACAGGCTGGCAGGAAGGTCTGCACGTAGAACCACGGGGACATGCTTGTCATATTCGTTAGTTGGTGGCTTGAATGTTTTTCAGCGACCTTTCTCACCAAGGCTAACCTCATGACTTTCTCACAATGACGGCCCCAAAGCTAAGCTACTAAAGTTGTATGAGAAGTCATGTTTTCTTGGACCAAAAAGACAGACAGTCTTGTCTTTCATTTTATATTTTTATTCTGGCAGTCCAAATTTCCAAGCATCGTTGAAAGATTCTCTCCTCGCCTTTCTCACCTCTCCTCTCTTCCCAATCAGTTGAAGTAAAACCGTGGACTTATTGGGAGAGGCAGTGGTGGAGTTGCACTTGGATTCTTGGAAGCAGGGCCCGGAATGTTTCCACGGCTGTTTTCTTCCCCCATTCCTCCTCTATTCCTTTTTTTATTGAAGGCTAAATTCTCTTCTGCAGAAGGTCTTTCTTTCTGCTGAGATAAACACAACCTGCACAGATTGAGCCTTAACTCAATTATGCTCCGAGATCCACATTTCTTCACCAGGCCCACCTAAGTATCCGATAGAATGGCTTTTATTGGCCTACCCTGAGTCATGTGTTCACTTAAGGACTAATCACTGTAATCAAGGGAGTGTGGCATTGTGATTGGCTAGGCCTGTCCTGTAGATTACCAAGAATTGGAGCCAGCTGGATAGCACACAACAAGAACAGGCCTGGATCACATGTCCATCATTATATCCAGGAGATTAGTAGCCCTCACTGGAAGCCCAGAAGAACTACATGGTTTCTGTAGGAAGGGAGGAATTCCCCACAGCTATGCCAGATGAGGATGTGTGGAAGGATGGATATCAGGATCAGAAGAAGCAGAGAAATTGGTCATGAGTCAGCACAGGGTAAGTGTATGCTCTAATCTCTTTATAAAAAACCTCACCGCTCTACTCCATCACATCAAATAGCTTGACATTTGGGGATAAAAAGATCACGCTAGAAATGAAGTTTAGAATACATGCATTCAAATAGTAATATTTGTGAAAATAAATAGGTTTCTACAAACAGAAAATTATGGACTTTTCTATAGTTTGGGGAACTAGCAACTCCTAAGACCAGTTATAAACTTGGTCCATTGATCAAGACAACTCACCTCAATGAATACGCTTCTGTGAGCCAATCAGTCAAGGTCAGTCCTTGACTCCTAACCACCAGCTAGTTGGAGATCGAGTTATCCAAGTGAATTTTCCAGGAATGTGAATTTGTCAAGCGGAGGAGCGCGGATGGTACAGTGGTTACACATTGTGTTGTGATCTGCAAGATGGGTAGTTTGAAACCACCCGCAGCTGTCAGGGACCAAAAACATGGGGTTTTCTACTCCTGTAAACAGTTACAGTCTCAGACTCTCACATGGACAGTTCTCTCCCATCCTAAAGGGTCACTGTGCATCAGTTTTACCTCGATGGCAGTGAGTGATTCAAGAAGAGTCTCACCTGAGTGATCACACTTCTGCAGGTGATGTGAGCACCTGCAAAGATGGGATAGAAAGGTCATGCCAGGTCATCTCTGATGGCACTCACTTTCATACCCTTCAGCTATCACCAGGAAGCCTGGAGACCTTGGGACTGCCATGAGGAGAGACTTGTGGAAGAACCACACGAAGAGCAATGCTTGAGCTACTTATGTCTTCTCTGCTTCAGACGCAGACATGGGAGGGAAGAAGCTTTGGAGGGGACATCAGCCCCATCACTATCTAATTGCAATGCCACAGAACCCTTTCCATGGGAAATTGGGTGAAATCGTTCTTTGTTCTAGAAGGCTTTCTTGTGCATGGAAGGGTGTTCAGCAGCATCCCTGAACTCAATGCAGCAGGTGTCAGTAGCACCTTCCCAGTTGTGACAGCCAAAAATGTCTCCAGATATTGTCGCATGTCCTCTGGAAGGCAAAATTACTCCTGGCTAGCCGGTCCCAGTTAACCCCCGGATACATAAACACAATATACAATTACTATCTTTCTCAACAAGTGGTCCTAGTGGTGTTGTAGAGTAAACTTAACCTGCTATCCATAAGGTGAGCGGTTCAAACCACCTTGGAAACTCTGTGCAGGATGGCTGTGAGCCACAGTGACTCGATGGCAGTGAGTATTGTTTCGAGCCACTCCTCCCGGTGATCCGCATCGATGGACACTTCGAGAGGCAAAGGGAAACTGGGATCCAAAACACCCTTTCCATTTTTTCCCCACAAATTTGCCCAAATATTCTGTTTTCCGCTACATCTGTCACTTAGTTGCACTCCGCTGCCTTGTATATTTCTATGAGGCTGGAAGTTATGTCACCACTATTTCAAGTCCAGAGGAGTCACGGTGGACAGGTTTTGTCAAGGCTCCCAAACTATGGACTCAGAAGAAAGGCCTCCAAAAATGAGCCACTGAAAACCCTGGTGCTGGACAATGAGACCCCAAGGTTGTAAGCCACTGAAACCACGTAGTGGCAGCACGGTGTACTGGAGCATCCCATGCCTAATGACTGTGGCGTCTGACCAGGCAACATCTCATTTGATTGTACATGGGTTGCCATGAATTAGAACAACACCTGGCATTTAGATAAATATTTATTGATCCTTTGTGGAGGTTTAACTAAAATGCCCTTGTCATGATAATATCTGCCTCATAAACTATGCACAACCCAAAGCTCATCCTACTGCCACCAAGTCTATATGGGGTTTCTGGGTCTGGAAAGCTTGAAGGGAGTGGACAGCCTCGTCTTTCTTTACAAGGGACAGCTGGTGGCTTTGAACCACTGACCTGTAGTTAGTAGTTAAGTCGTTAGTAGTTAGTTAGGTTGTTAGTAGTTAGTTAGTTAGTTAGTTAGTAGTTAGTTAGGTCATTAGTAGTTAGGTCAAACTACTGACCTGTAGTTAGTAGTTAAGTCGTTAGTAGTTAGTTAGGTCGTTAGTAGTTAGTTAGTAGTTAGTTAGTAGTTAGTAAGGTTGTTAGTAGTTAGTTAGTAGTTAGTTAGGTCGTTAGTAGTTAGTTAGTAGTTAGTTAGTAGTTAGCTAGGTAGTTAGTAGTTAGCTAGGTCATTAGTAGTTAGTTAGTAGTTAGTTAGTAGTTAGCTAGGTCGTTAGTAGTTAGTAGTTAGGTCGAACCACTGACCTGTAGTTAGTAGTTAAGTCATTAGTAGTTAGTAAGGTCATTAGTAGTTAGTAAGGTTGTTAGTAGTTAGTAGTTAGCTAGGTCGTTAGTAGTTAGTTAGTAGTTAGTACGGTTGTTAGTAGTTAGTTAGTAGTTAGTAGTTAGTTAGGTCGTTAGTAGTTAGTAGTTAGGTCGAACCACTGACCTGTAGTTAGTAGCCCAACACATAACCAACTAGTGTTCCACATGAGAAAGTTAAAAAGCAAAAAACCCTCAAAGATAAAATTACTCAGGAGAAGGGGGAAGCAATGTTTTAAGAAAAAGAAAGTGTCGACTGATCATTTGCTTCACAGCTTTATGAAACCTTGCAGAACCACTTTGGACTTCTTTTGCACATGATTTGATGAGGGTTAAACTGTTTTCTGGTCCCTGGATCCTAAGAGGAACTTGGGAAGTGGGTTCTTATGGGAAGGACATTGGAAACGTCATCAAGAACAGTTTTGATTTTGCTTAAGTTGCAAAAAAAATTGTTTCCTATGGCCAAGGACCTTGCACCTAAATCATAATTCACAGGAGGTGTTTCTGTTCAGGTATTTTTGGTTGTTTGTTTGTGTGTGAATGATTTAGCAAGGGGCCAGGATAGTACTTAGAGAAATCAAGCAAAGACTATAACTTGAATTGTAGCTGGATGACCAGCAGTCCTATTTCTGGCAAATTCCATCTCATGCAATCATCTGTTAGTTCCAGTCCTTCCTGTTTAAGATTCCTAGTCCTTAACAACCGTCGAATATACACACTCCTATAAAAGAATGTTTATTTGCTCCCTCTCTTTGTTGTTTCTTGGGAGGAAGAAAGTCTGTTTTGTGGCAGATGGGGGACTGGTTTGACCACCATGACAATGCACCTGCTCACGCAGCCATCTCAGTGTGCCAGTTTTGGGCAAAAACAGCATGTCTCTCTTGCCCCACACACCTTACTCACCTGACTTCACTCCATGAGACTTCTTTTTGTCTCTGAAAACGAAGAAGGCCATGAAAAGACAGTGATTTGACTACACAGAAGAGGTGAAGACAAAAACAAAACAAGGGAGGTACTGTTTGCCATCCAAACAGATAGGGTTGAAAAATGTTTCCAAGACTGGAATCACAGATGTGACAAATGTATTAAGTGTAATGGAGAGTACTTTGAAAGTGATAAGGTTGTTTTCTAAAAAAATTAAATACATAGCTTTGGGGGTGAAAACCCATTTTGGGGGTGTACCCCTTCACTAGATGCTAGTCATCTGTCAAAGAACCTGTGCTAAAGTTTGCCCAATCTAGAGAAAGAAGTGGTTAGAATGCCCCCCCCTGGCCCATTTTCTCCTTTCCTTCAGGAACAGGGTGCTCTTAGCACAACTCTCAAACAATTCCGAGCTGTCGCTGGAAGAGGAGTCCACTCACTTGAGATTGCATTGCTAAGTGGACCTGGGCACGGGCCCCGGGACGGCTACAATAAAGGCCGTGGGACACACATTGTCACTGTGGGTCATACTTGAGGGATAGCGGTATCAACATAATCTCTAGCCTGGATAAAGTTTATCTTGGAAATTTGGGGATAAGATTCAACGTCATCAATTCTGGACTCTTACTTCTTCCAGGTATGATGGATCATAGTGACTTTAAATTTCTCAAGTTTGCTGATTGGGGAGCAAGTGTGGTCACCCCGTGAGTACTATGATGGTTAACGCTTCTGTCAACTGGGTGAAGATATGGGTGGAGCCAACCCATCAATCAGATTGCAGCCTGATGGCACCTCCTTGTGCGTGTGGCCATTTATTTAAGACAGAGATCCTAAGCAGAGCCAAGTTCTTATTTTCCCTTCACCTTCTGCTGGAGTTGGATCCAGTGTCTGGTTCATCAGTCTCCAGTTGTGTGCCCTGCCAATCCCAGGAGCCATCTGTGGACTACCAACCTTGGATGCATTCATCCAACCTTGGATTCATTTACCTCTGCATCCACCAGCCTGTGGTCCTCCTGCCCTGTTATCCTTCCTGTTCATCAACTTTCACCATTACAGGAGTCAGAGAAGACTTCAGCTCACATATGACTGATGAACTTTAATAGCACTGGACTTACCTATTTTATAATTACCATTTCTTGATATAAATCTCTTTCTGTGTATATACACACAGAAGCATCGCTAGTTTTGTTTCTCTAGAGAACCCAGTTGTGTACAGGTACACCATGATGATTATTAGTGATGAAGAAATTTGTCTTCCATTACTTCCCCCCAGGTCCTTCCAAGACCTAGGAACACGAGTGTCTGTGTTCCAGGACTTGTACCAAAATGTCCACACTCCCTGTTGAGAGGCAAACACTGTTGTTCTTCTGGTGGGCAGACTGCACCACCATTGTCCGTAGGAAGCGATATTGCTATCTTGAGAACGGACATCCCTCAACAGCCCTCAGAACTCTGACAGTAGCCTTTGTTGTTGCTGCTGCTAAAGTAAACAGACACCTCCAATGTCAGTGGGTGAAAACATATTTTAAGACTTGTCCTCTGGAAAAAGTGATTGCTATGGGGCAGGAAGCTTTGTCTGAGAGATGCTTATTTGTCGGCATGATGATTTCAAAGAAGCATTCAGCAGTCCTCGGGAGGACCAGGGTCACTGGTGTAGGACTATGAATGGGAGGGAGTTCAGGATAAGTAAATGACCATCTATGAAGTGTGCAGTCATCAGAATTTAGGATCGTGCATGGTGCCAAAGGATGATGGCAGCACATGTGCAAATGTGCTTGACACTGAATATAATGTATGGATTGTGGTACGAGATGTAAGTGCCCACAATGAAAGTATTTAATAAGAAAAAAAAGTTTGTGCCTCACTAGTAATGTAAAGATGGGTGGTTTAACTCCAGACAGCAGTGTCAAAAGCCTCTGGAGCAGTTCTGTTCTGTTGGAATCTACTCAATGGCAGTGGGATCCATGGAGATACATTCTTGATGCTTGCTGTACCTGTACCTCAAAGCTTTGTTTAACTTTTAAAAAAACATTTTATTAGGGACTCATACAACTCTTATCACAATCCATACATATACAGACATCAGTTGTATAAAGTACATCTGTACATTCTTTGCCCTCATCATTTTCAAAGCATTTGCTCTCCACTTAAGCCCTTTGCATCAAGTCCTCTTTTTCCCCCTCCCTCCCTGCTCCCTCTCCCTCATGAGCCCTTGATGATTTATAAATTATTATTTTGTCATATCTTGCCCTGTCTGACGTCTCGCTTCACCCCATTTTCTGTTGTCCATCCCCCAGGGAGGAGGTCACATGTAGATCCTTGTAATCGGTTCCCCCTTTCAAACCCACTCACCCTCTACCCTCCCAGTATCGCCCCTCACACCCCTGGTCCTGAAGGTATCATCCGCCCTGGATTCCCTGTGCCTCCAGCTCCTATCTGCACCAGTGTACAACCTCTGCTCTATTCAGACTTGCAAGGTAGAATTCGGATCAGGGTGGGGGGGTGGGGAGGATAGGGAGGAAGCATTTAGGAACACGTGGATGTCATAGGTGAACTGAGGAGATGCTGGTGCTTTCCAAAGTCCATTTCTTGGCTCCTACCAAATCCAAAGTCACTTGTGATCACCGAGTGAGCTCAGAGTCACTTGGTGGGGCAAGTCATTTGCACTGTCCTACTGTGTGAGTGACAAATACCCTGACTTTGGATCTTTGGAAAGGAATCCATTTAGGACTTTTCGTTTCAAGCCTTGTCCTGGCTTCCACAGCCTGACCTCGAGGCAGCTGATCTGGATATCACAGTGATGATGAGTGAGGAGTGGGTGTGTCCTCTGCCAAGGGATTTCTTGGGGCAATTTATGAAGACATCCCCTTCAGGAGAGCCTTTCATCTTCATGTTCAGAACGCAGCGATGCACCGGCTCCCTTCTGTCCACCCAGACGTTAGCCACTTTGGAAGTTAAACCTTTGGGTCAAACAGAAAGAACACCAGGCACATAATTTCTTCAAGCCACAGTGCAGATTGAAGCCTGGGCCTGGGTTCTTTATTCCTCTACAAACCAGCTCAGTGCCATTGCACGAGTGGAGCTTCTCTGACTTGTAGCTCCTCTTTCTGTAAAATGAAGATAATTAGAGTACTTTTCTCTTTGGATCGCAGTGAGAATTAAATGAAATCATGTAAAGTGCTTAGTTCACTTCTTGGAAAACAACATGCCCTTGGGAATTATTAGCCACACTAATGACTACAAATAAAAATGGGGTAGGGAGAATCTATCAGATCCAGTATCTTACAACTGATAAATGACTGCTTCCTGATTGCAGACAGTAAGAATGTTTTAGGGGTAGTGCAGAATCTTAATTTGGAACGCTTTCATAAATATTTTAGTAACATAGCAACGTAACTTACTGCTTGCTATCAAGCCAATTCTGACTCATGGGAACTATGTAGGATGGAGGAGGATAACTGGTACTTAGGGTTTCCAAGCCTATACATCTCAACAGGGGCAGATAGCTTCATCTTTCTTCCGTGAACCTGGTGGTGGATTTGAACTGCTAACCTTTTTGCCTAGCAGCTCGGAGAGTAATTCTTTACACCCCTGGACTCCATATAGTAAAAGATGAAAAGAAAAACTAACTTTTAGTTTTTAAGGTTTTTTTTTTCTAGTGCTGGCAGAAATGATTAAGCATAGCATTTCTTAAGGTAGAACATCATAATAATTAGTTAGATGGACTAAAAATATGGGGCACACTTCCCTGTCTCTCAGACATTGATTAGGAAACAGTAATATTACGTTTGTGAATGTCCATTCCCTTCAGACTTCCCAAACAATGATGTCTATGAGCAGGTTACAGTTAACAGGCTCAGCTGATAATGAAGAGGTTGGAGGTTGGAGTCTCCCAGAGGTGCCTCCGAAGAAAGGCCAGGTGATCTATTTCTGAGAAACCATCACTGAAAATCCATGGCGGACAGTTCTTTGGGCACACACGGGCTGTGTGAGTCATTCGATGTATCCTACGTGTATCTGTGTAGCGAGCTTTCCACTCACGGCATAGACGCTACATAGACAGCGGCTGGAACGAAGCCCTTGAGTCTGTTGGATTGGCAGTGAGGGTGTTTAGGCTGAAGCCACAGTCCGTGCTTCTTTTTTAAGCTTTTTGGGTTTGTGGCTCATGTCTTCTTGTTCCTTAGAGTTATTTTTCTCAGGGGTAGATTTATCTCACACTTTGTTTGTCTGGGTTAAATGAAAACCTTCTTTCCAGCTCCTGTGAGGGGCAATATTGATCAGGCAGAAAGGTTCCCATATCCACGATACACACGTTCCCTGAAGAGAAATTCCCGTGAGATGAGAAGGTGGTGGTCGAGAGGAAAGAGCCAGCTCTCTGGAGTCAGCAGGGGGTGAGTTTTCATCCAGCTTCCGCTTGGTGCACAAATACAGGCCCAAGGGAAAAAAGTCACTTCCCTCTGTCAGCCCCTTTTCCTACCTGAAAACTGAGAAGCCGTTCCATATAAACGCCTATAAAGCAAAGGTCAACATATCTCGTGGGCTATTAAATTGTAACAAAGCTTGTGATTATGGGAAGGAGCCGTGGTGGCAGAGGGTGTACACATTGGGCTGTGATCCCAAAGGTCAGCAGTCCAAAACCATCAGTCATTCTCTTGGAGAAAGATGGGGCTTTCTATTCCCGTAAAAAGTTATACTCTTGGAAATTCACGGGGGCAGTTCTCCCCTGTCCTCTGGGGTCCCTACGAGTCAGCAGCAACTGAAGGGCAATGAGCCTGTTTTTGTTTCCTTCATAATTGTTATAAGATCGTTGGAACCATTTTGTGGTGCGATGCATGCAAACAACCAGCACAGTAACTAGCTTCAGCCCCTTGCTAAGACTTATGCATGGCTCTCATTATTGATACAGAATTAAAGCCAGGATCCAGTTGCTGTGCAGTCCCTTCAGATTCGTGGTGATCCCCTGGGTGTCCGAGTAGGACTGTAACCTACAGGGTTTTCTTGGGGAGGTTGATCGCCGGTTTTAGTCCCCAGCACCCTGCATTTCTACCTCACAGTTAGCAGCTACATACGCTAACCATGTGCAACCTTCAGAGACTCCAGAGGAAAGTTACCTCTTGTTTAATAGACAATTTAGGCCTCTGCGTGACACAAGCAAGTTGAGATCAATTGCTAACCAAACGGTGGGTGGTTTGAAACTAACCGGTAGCACCCTGGAGGAAAGGCCTGGCAAACGGCTTCTCTAAACATGACAGCCAAGAAAACCCAATGGAACGGGTTTCTACTCTGCAATATATATGGTTGCTATGAGTTGGAATGGACTCGGGGGCAATAGGTTACTCAGTGTTCTATTGAGGACATTTGTGAAGGAAGAGTTAGACGGGGTAAGTCCATGCTGCTTCGCTTAGGATCTTGAATGGGGCCAGTCTCACTTCCCTCCGAAAGAAGACACGGAGGAGAAGGGCACTCAGCAAAATGATGATGGTTGTGGTTAGCCTTCACTGAGGATTTACTGTAAGCATCTACTCTAAGTCCATTGTCATGTTTCCCCCATAACTCATCTGTGAAGTGAGGTATCACTCCCTTATCTTAGCCTGGATTTCTCCAAGACAAAGATTTGGGTGCAAAAGTTTCTTTGGGAGATCATGTCAAGGACACGGCGAGGGAGTTGGGAGTGATACAGGGAGGGGAGGAAGGCGTGCGGGGGTGAAATCATGAGTAAATATTGCTGACTGGTACTCAACTGTAGGGATCGTAGCAAACTATAGATCCATTTGCAGAGAAGAGACCATTAATTGTACTCATGCAGAAGCTGTGGACAGAAAAAACAACAACCAGGTGTTGTGGAAGAGACTAAAAGTAGCTGTATGCTGAGCCAAGGAGTCGAGAAGCTAGTCTGTAGGGAGGAGAACTGCACCGGGATGGAAGGAAGATGGACCTGCAGGTGGCACTTGACGCTGTTTGCTGAAAAGGACGGGGATTGGAAGCTCTCACTGGTGAAGATCAAAGACTACACCCTAGGGTAGGGAGTACACTTCAATGGGAGGAAAATTAAGAATCCTCACAAATGGACCAATAGGCAGAACCAGGATAAACAGAGTGAATCCTGAAGCTGTCAAGGATTTCACTTTACTTGGATCCCTAATCAACACTTGGGGAAACACCTTCAAGAAATCAAACAATGTATGGCATCAGACAAACAGTCTCAGGAGCGCCACCAGTCGGTCAGACTAGTAAGCCTGCTCTTTAAATACTATTGTGAATTTTTCTCTGCATGTTTTCTCCCGCTTTATAGAGGTCCTCCTATTGTGGTTCTTTCCAGAGTGGTCAGCAGCGGTAGCCGGGCAGCATCTAGTTCTTCTGATCTCAGGGCCATGGAGTATAGGGCAGAACACAACGCTTAAGCGGATGATGTATTTGTCTTATAGATTGAATGGTGTCCCTCACACAGATATGCTGAGTCCCTAATCCTCAGGACCTGTGCATGTAGCCAGTTTAGAAAAAGGACCTTAGAAGATTTATATGATAGCATGAGTCATACAGAGTAGGCTGACTCCTGATCCAATATGAGTGTTCTCCTTATAAAGGAAGAGAAAAAGCAGACATAAAGAGAAGACTGCCACTTGAAGAGAGATACATCTAGAAACCAAGAAGTACTAAGCATCGCCGCTGATCTTCAGGAACAGGAGAGATGCATGGAACAGATTCTCGCGGAGGCCTAACAAGGATTCAACATAGTGGACATCTTTCCCACACACACCCTGCAAGGTTTCAGCTCCAGAAGTGTGAAACAATTATTATATTTTAAAATATCTCTCTAAAGTTCTAAAGAACAAAAACATCACGGCGAAGACTAAGATGTATCTGACCCACCCAAGCCATGATATTTTCAATCTCCTCATATACGTGTGAAAACTAGACAGTGAATAAGGAAGACCAGAGAAGCGTTGAGGTATGGGGTTGTCGAAGAATATTTAATATACTTTGGACTGCCAGAAGAATGAATAAATCTATATGGGAAGAAATGTGGTCAGAATGTTCCTTAGAAGTGATGATGGCCAGACTTCATCTCACTTTCTTCGGACATGTTATCAGGCATGTTATCCCTGGACAAGGCAACCATTCTTGGTAAAGCAGGAAGTCCATGCAAAAGAGGAAGATCCTCAAGGTGATGGATTGACACCGAGTGCAGTAGTAGGTGCAAACAACAACAATCGTGAAGATGGTGTGAATCATGAGGATGGTGTAGAACTAGTTAGTGTTTCGTTCGGCTTACAGAGGTCTGTGCTGAGTCAAAGCTGACTCAGCTGCACCTAACAACTGCTGAGAGACTGCATGCTTGATTCTACCCAGAAACACCTCAGAGCAAAAATGTGGTGATCCACTTCCAAGAAAGCAACCGCTGAAAACCCTACGGGGCTTAGCTCTACGCTAACACACATGGGGTCGCACATCTCAGAGGTCGTTCTGTGCCACACCCCACTGAGAAGCAAGGAGGCTGGGGTATTTATCTACCTGACCTCACTCCTCATTGGTTGAAAGTCATTTGATGGGGCGGCCAGGATTAACTCACTAGCAGGTCTGGCCACCCCTGCCTGTGGCTTGAGAAGATTCTGGTGACCAGGGAGTGCTCCAGGCAGACCCACACAGGTGCTGGAGCCAAGATGCCTGTACAGATAAAGGAGCTTACAGCTGTTTGGTTGGTCAAAGCACCAATGCTACCATGTTCCTGGTTACATGTGCAGGACTGGGCACATTGTACAGCTGGAATTTAAGGTGCCCTGGTGGCATAGTGTGTATGTGTTGGGCTGTTAACCGCAAGATCTTGAGTTCAAAACCACAATCCACTCCTTGAGAGAAAGACAGGATGTTCTGCTTCTGTGGCTTATAGTCTCAAAGTCTCACATGGGAAGTTCTGCCTTCCCCTTATAGGCTCTATGACGCTGAGTCAGCATCAACTGGATGGCAGTCAGTATGGTTTTTGCTTTTATAGTTGGAATTTACACCCAGATCCTGAATATATGACCGAGGTTCCTCTGGTCTTTTCTGACTGCTAATACATCCAGTCTTCCAAGCCCAGAGCAGATTTTGGATCCTGCTAATGGTAGCTGAGTCTTAGCAGTAACCTCTGCTCCAAATCTCATTGTTCAAATTTGACCCATTAAGAGAGACCAGGGTCTTCCGCCAGTGTCCCTGCGTATGTTCTAGGGAGGTGGATTTTATCATATTGACTTTACAGAGGCAGGTCATATTCAATGATTTTTGGCAGGCGTTGCAGTCTGGACTGGAATTTGAGTCTTTCAGTTTGAGCCCCAACTTTCTGATGAACTAGTTGGGATAGGCCTTGGTACCCTTATTGACCTTAAGGGGTGATCACATCATGCTCAGCTCCTTCACAGGAGCTGGTACACAAGCATCCGTGTGAGAGTGCTTTGCACTGGGCAGACATGCTGCCGCTTTCCGAGAGTCTCTCAGGCCCGTTGCACAGGGGTGAGGTCCGGGGGCCCCGGAGCCAGCTCCACAGGTGTGAACCCTGATTCTTCCACTCCTATTCCTTGAAAGGTGGGCAAGTTATATAACGTCAGGGCCTCAGGCTCCCTGGTAGGGAGGGGGCCTGCAATTTCTACATGTTATTTTCCATGATGGGCTTGACAAGGCCACCCTTTGCTCTCTTCGCTGTTGGGCCCTGCATGGCCCGCAGGAGTTAGGGATATCCTGTCCTTCGTAACCCTTCCGAGAAAGTCAACTAACTCAACAAACAATCTCACCTATGACACATATGCCAACGACTGGCAGCATCAGACCCGCCCCTTCCTTCACCAGGGAAACTCCCTTCTCAGCCACCGTCTGAAAAAAGCCACAACCGGAGGCAAAGGTGAAGAGGCTGACACTTTGTTGGGGGAAGACGTAAACACATGGCAGGAATCGTAAGGAAGCAGGAAAGATGTGAAGCACAGCGTTCTGGGCATGCCCAGCCAAGAGACTATTGCTGAATGGGCTAGAGCTGGAGACCCAGCCAGGCACGCCAGTCTCTGTCTCCACTCCACATAGGATTCTGGAGAAAGTGGCTTGTTAGGAACTCTTGGGAGAGAGGGCAGAAAGGTGGACAAGCATGAATCGGAACAGTTAGGGAGATCACCTGTCTCAATGTAGGTCAGCCTCCCAGCTGTCTTGATCAGGGGTGGGGAGCTGGAGTGCTGCTACCTCTGCGTCCAAGAGACAGCGGATAGGAACCGATCTCAGGTACTTCCAGCTCTCTCAGGCTGCAGGTGCTGTGGGTTCAGGCAGCCTGAGGGCAGCCCTCTAACAAAGAGATGCAGGTGCTTGCTGGCACGAGTGCCGGTGTGCAGAAAATGGCAGGGGATCCAGCGGATAAAGGAAGTTACTACTAACATTGCTACGGGAATTCCGTTGATTAAGAACCAGACCCGTTGTGACTGTCACCGTGCTAGTTGTGCCAGATGTTGGCTGGTAAATTGTAAGCTCTTTCATGACGCACGCTGGGTATGTTTTCTCTAAACCGTGGGTATCAGAAGTAATGATGAAATGTTGTAGCTACTGTATATAATATATTGTAAGCATTTGGAGCTGCGAGAGTGTTCCTTAGAGGGTGAGGGAGTCAGTTTATTGTGCAACCTGGCCGATAAACACATGTGGGGTTAATTGAAGGGCAGAGAGATAAATGGCTCGATGAGCCTCGCCTTTCTAGTTCTCGGGTCTCTTGCTTTGTGACGGTCAGACCAGGGTGCAGCTGCCTTAGCCAGTTCCCTGCTTCAGCTGGCAAGGATCACATCCTGCAGGACATCCCCAAGGAGAAGCTGCATGGACTTACCCAGTTGCAGCCCTGGGTGCTGGAGCAGCCGTGTGGAGACCTCTGCCAGCGCTGAGATGCTTACATGTTCACTGACTTAGTTTTCCTCCTGCAGTCAGCATCACTGCACGTGTTTTGTGAGATGGAAGAGGACTTTGTGGATTGGTGTCGGGCATATGGGTTAATGTTGGACTTGTGGGCTTGGGCAGCACTGGGTTGGGATGTTTTCTTGATGTGCACTTACCCTTTACATAAAACTCTCTTATACATGAGTTTCTGTGGATTAGTTTCTCTAAACTACCTAGACTAATACAGAGGGTGAGATGGCCAGATGTCATCTCACATGCTTTGCACATATTGTCGAGAGGCCAGTCCTTAAAGAAGGACGCCATGTTTAGTAAAATAGAGGAAGCTCCTGAAGGAGATGGAGTGACTCCGTGGCTGCAACAAAGGGTTCAACCATAGGAACAATTGTGAGCAAGGAGCAGGACAGGAAAGCACTTCCTTCGGTTGTGCATAAGGTCGCTGTGGGTCAGAATGAACTTGATGGCAGCTAAAAATAACATATCAAGCTTTCGTGATGCACCAGGATCTGTGAAAACACGCAACCTCTCCATTCTTATCCTAATCTGTGCAACAGTGTCTTCAAGGGAAACAGAACCAGTGACACTCATAAATGTATATAAAAAAAGAACGTTATATCAAGGAAGAATTTTATACCAAGAAAACCTCCCAGCTTGGTCCAACTCAAGTCCATGGGTCAGAAGCTATCGGGAGCCCTCTTCAGACTCATGCAGCTGCCTGGTCGATGAAACAGGAAGCTGGGAGATCACAGGCTGGTGGGTGCACAGTCATGTGGATGCAAGGTCCATGGAAATATGGCAGGTACTGACAGCTCCCTGGGACAGCAGATCACATCAGCTTCCCTGGGAACCAGACACAGATCCAAGCAAGCAATAAGGTGAAGAGGAGAAAGAAGTTCTCCACGTCTTGCTCATAAACAGGCCACGCCCACAAAGCGGCATCACCAGGCTGCGAACCTGATGGAGGGATTGGATTCCACCCCTACCTCCACACAGGTACTATCAGGTTGACATGAAATCCAGGCATCACAAATCGCATCATGAGTTAGCTATTGTTCGGTCTTACCAGTGAGTAAACTAATGCATACTGCTGCTGTTGAGTGTGCCATCAACCCAGACCAAAGTGTCTAGTGACAGAATCAAGAGTTGAACGCAGGCCCGCCTGATCCTAATGCACACGTGCTTTCCGTCACCGCACCTGGCTTCCAACCAGAGGGAACATGGAACAGGAACTAGGTCAGAGATGGTCACCACCAGTCTACCCACAAACAAGTGTTGTGTATTGCTAAAAACTCAGTTCCTCCAGAAAGCTGGGAATCCTTTGTGCTCGTCTGACTCAGGAGTGTGTGCTCACATGCCCCATGCTTTCACTCTCCACTTTCTCTAACTCAGGCCCAGCTACTTACTGAGTCAACTTTGGACTTCTGTTTCCTCATTTTGTAAAACACAGACAATAACTTCAGATAGCCCATCGGATTATTGTGAGTAGACAACAAGGTCATTCAGGGGAAAAAAGAGCTCAGAACAATGCCTTTCATATATTTAAAAATAAAACCATCTCTACTTGAGCTCCTTTCCACCCTTCACTGCTGCGCTAACCCATCTCTCACCGGGTGGTTGCAGGCCTCTCCTCGCAGGCTATTTCCCTTCCCTCTTGTCCTTTCCTCCCAGGACCCCACAGAGGGACCAGGGAAATCTTCGGAAAATGCAAACCAGATTGGACTAGGCTGTAAGCTAAATATTTCAAGGGCTTCTTATTGCATTTTTGGAGGGGTGGGGGGTTTGGAATGCATGTGTCTCACCATGATCTGGAAGTCCCAGTTGTTTCAGTTCCAGTCAACTTCGTACTTTCCCTTCTCTCTTCTCACTTTCTGCATTTTAGCAACACAGCTTTCTCTTCCCTTCCAGAGCTGTCGCTCTTTACTGGAACCACGATGGCCGGTTTTCTGGAGAAATAGACAGATAGGTCCAGAAACTGACTCACACAATTGGAGGAGTGGACAAATCCAGTCCAGTCCTTCTCCTGAGGAGCTGCTGGTGGTTTTGTACTGCAGACCATATGGACCGCAGCCCAGCATGTAACCACTAGGGATCCTCCCTGGAAAACTAGGAACCATATTTCCCATAATCCCTTATATCCAGGTTCAGTCAAGCATGAAAGGTGAAGTGGGCAATGGGGTGGCCTAACATTGACTCTCATGGGAATCAAAAGGGGGAGGTATGCCATTCTCCTGGAGCAGTATGTTAGATGAGGTTCTCTAGAAAAATAAAACCAGAACACTTATGATTTTATATATATTTATATAGATAGATAGACATACAACACATGAAATAAATAGCTAATTAGTCTATAGAGCAGTACAAATGGCTCAGTGCAACTTACTTCCATGAGACAGCTAGTACATTGGCAGTCCTTCAATCTTGATGACAGGGTCCAACAATCCCCAGCTCAAGTGATGTATACTCGAATACGTGGTGAAGCAGGTCTTGAATGAACCTCAAACTACAGTGACACAGTTCATGGGTTAGGTGTCCCAAAGGTAGTGTAGCTTGCAAGTTGAGGCAGAGAACCAGCCAAGGCAGCCACACACTGATCTGACCATCAAAGAGCAAGAGACAAGAAAGAAAAGACTCACAGAGCCATTTATCTCTCTGCCCTTCAATTAATGCCACATGTGTTCAATGGCCAGTTTGGCACAATAAACCTACCTATCAAAGGTAGTTATGGCAAAGTTTGTGGTGTCCAGTTCCTACCCAGCCTCACAGAGACTGAGGCGTATTTTCTGATGAATCTACTAGCACAGCCCCGTGACATGGCTGGGTATGTCTCTTGACGGAGAGCTTTTCAAACTATGCTTTTTCATCCTCTTAGAGATTGTGTTGCTTCCTAATATATTTTCGGTAACTCTCTCCTGCTTACCTGGCAAAAAGGCTTCTATTCTCTGCAACTAAGAACCCAAGCACAGATGTTATCCCTGCTTCTTTTTCCTCTCATGTCCCCAAATCCAGCCAGACACCAAGTCCTGCTGATACTATCATTCAAATTCTTCTCCAAGACAGATTACAAGGATCTACATATAACCTCCTCTCTGGGGGATGTGCTGTGGAGAATTGGGTGAAGGGAGACATCGGACAGTGTAAGATATGACAAACTAATGATAATTTATAAATTATCAAGGGTTCAAGTGGGAGGGGGAGTGGAGGAGGGGAAAAATAAGGAGCTGATACCAAGGGCCCAAGTAGAAAGCAAATGTTTTGAGAATGATGAGGGAATGGATGTATGTGTGGATTGTGATAAGAGTTGTACAAGCCCCCAATAAAATGATTTAATTATATAAAAAAGTATAAAATAAAATTACATTGCTCTTAAAAAAAAAATCTTCTCCAAGGCTGCTTTTCTGCTTTAGGACACTACCAGATCTTACCTAAATACCATCCACTGCTGCCTCAGGCACCACTAACAGCAAAGTTGTCTTCATAAAATGTCCATATGTTCATGACATTCCCCAGTGGAACCCACCTCTCCAAATGCTAGACTTCAGCCACATGAAATGACGTTCTGTTGCCAGAATGTATGATTGTTTTTTTGACCACCAGGGCTATGTACATGAGGTTCCTTCCACCAAACATTCTTCTCTGTCCTTACCAGGCCAACCTCTATCCATCCTTCAGGCCATAAATGCTATGTGCCTCAGGTTGCATTTCTTGACTTCTTGTGTCTGAGTTAGAGGCCCCTCTGCTCCTGTAGTATTTGAAAACACTTTACATTTGCTGTTTATTTATTTGCATTTTCTACAAGACACAACAACAAAACAGGAGCATCTGATGGCAAGAATCCTGTTTAGCTGATAATTATGCCTTCAACATCTGACACACTGAAACGTGGTAGGCACTCAGTAAACACAAAGTATTAAAAACAAAGTTCTAAAATATAAGTATTGAAAAGCATTCATGAGCCTTGGCAATCAAGAGATCACTGTTGCCCATATCAAGGTGCTTTTCAATGAAAAGTGGCAGCAGACAGCAGATCCCAAGGGGGCAAGGAGGAATTGGTGTTGGGAAGCCTATTGGTTTATCATATCTTTTCTAACTCTATTCTTAGACAACATATGTTGCTGGATCAGCAGCTAGGACAGGCATGAGAAGCAGAAAGTATTAGATTCCTGAGATATGTATGTGAAACTGGCTCCCCAAATATGCTGAAGCACCAACCCTTCTCAGTTATGCAAAAGAAAACACCTACAGAGATGTTTGGGTTTAAAAAAAATCAGGACAAGAAGGTGGCTCTAATAACCATCAACTTCTCTTCATAAATCCAGCCTGGGTGATATTCTTCTTTGTACCTGTGCAGTTGTCAACTAGAATGTTTCCGGTTACCTCATGGAAGAAGGAACCCTTGCAGGCAAAATTGCTCAGGGTCCATGAAATTCACAATGCTGACTTTACAATATGATCCTGACTGTGAAGTTCATTTGTCGTGAATTAGGTCACCCTATTTCTTCCACCACCCTCGAATTCCCACCCTGAATCTCCCACACTTCCTGGGCTAGGCTGAGTGAGTAACAATTTCCTTCTGTAAAAATGGGAGTGAATGAAGGGGGAAGTGCAGAGTGGAGACCCGAGGCCCAAATGTCGACCACTGGAGATCCCCTCATAGAGGGGTTTAGGAGAGGAGATGGGTCAGTCAGGGTGCGAGGTAGTACCGATGAAGAACACAGCTTTCCCCCAGATCCTGGATGCTTCCTCCCCCCAACTACCATGATCTGAATTCTACCTTGCAGGTCTGGATAGGGCAGAGGTTGTACACTGGTGCATATGGGAGCTGGAGGCACAGGGAATCCAGGGTGGACGATACCTTCAGGACCAAGGGTGTGAGGGGCGATGCTGGGAGAGTGGAGGGTGAGTGGGTTGGAAATGGGGAGCTGATTACAAGGATCCACATGTGACCTCCTCCCTGGGAGATGGACGGCAGAGAAGGGGGGGAAGGGGGACTCCGGATAGGGAAAGATATGACAAAATAGCAATCTGTGGATTACCAAGGGAGGGGTGAGCGGGGAGGGAGGGGAATAAAAAAGAGGACCTGATGCGGAGGGCTTAAGTGGAGAGCAAATGCTTTGAGAGTTATTAGGGCAAAGATAAGAGTTGTATGAGTCCCTAATAAAATGTCAAAAAAGAAAAGAAAAAAAAAGAAAATGATTAGGGCAAAGAATGTACAGGTGTGCTTTATACAATTGATGTATGTATATGTATGGATTGTGATAAGAGTTGTATGAGCCCCTAATAAAATGGTTTTTTTTAATGGGACTGTGGATTGGAAGGCACTTGTCAAAGCCAAAAGGAATGCTGTTTTTTCATGATTTTCAAAAGCTGATCAGTTCATCCTTTGAGTGTGCCATTTCCCCCACCCCCTTATCTCTACTCAGAGTAAACAATGTCAACAAGTAAAGATACCCTCTTCCTGGAACTGTAGCTAGAGAGATGACCCAGATAGGCTCTGCTAACACCGCAGAGTAGATGGCAACAAGAAGCGCCAACTTGTTTCTATGACAGAATTGGAAATTATACTAAATTTCCAGCTCGATGAACTGACCTGGGAAAACACAAAGGGTCCTGGGGGTTCCTCACTTCCCCTCCAAGGAAACAAAGAACATTTTAACTTGCAGACTCATTTTTCAGTGATGCATTGTTTATTCAAAGTAGAAGACTAATTTGCTGTAGGTGATGTAGTATCAAACTGGGGAGCTTTCCAACTTTATACGCTCTGTGCCAAAGCTGGGCCATGAAGAGGAAAGAGAAGACACGTGGATACACAGGAATCCTGGCACTAGTGAAGAATACAACCAGAATGCTCTTGAGAAGGGAGGATGGTGAGCCTTCTGCTCACTTACTTTGGACACATCATCAGGAAAGACCAATCAGTCATAGGAAAGGACATCCCGGTTGGTAAAGAAGACCAGTGAGGAGGAGGGAACACTTTTGGAGAGACAGAGATTGACAGAGTAGTCACCACAATGGACTCAAACATAGTACCCATCATGAAGAGGGCACAAGACCAGGCGATGTCATGCTTTTTTAGCTATGAGCTTGTCACGAGGGAGAGCCAGGTGGCTGAGTGTCAACAGCAGCTCCAACCAAGAATGCCAACATTTTAGAGGAGTAATTTTTCCCCCTGAAGCCCTTGTTGGTGAAGAGGGCAGAAGCCAGAACAAGGGATGGCTATCTCCCACTGGTTTTCCCTTTGGAAATTACCTGCATCTGGCACATAATTGGGCTCCATTTTGCTGAGACTGGAAGCACATGCCTCCCCTTCTATGTGATGGTTCTGCAGGAGCCAGAGGTTCTGCAGCTAGAGTTGATCATCTTTAGTCATTATACCCTTCATCCCTTTTACCTCCTTCAAGGCCAAGGTCCTGGGGGTCCAATTGTGAATAAGATTCCATCCCTACCTGCTTTGCTGGCACTTTTCTTTACAGCCCCCGTAAATGGATTGGCGTATTACCCAACTGCCCCATCAGATGGTAAGCCATCTCCACTGTTCACCTTCATTCACTGCTGCAAATTTGGGCTGACAACAGTGATGGTCATCATCAGATACATACTTGTTGCAGGAGTTTGTGGAATTAAGGGATGAATTACATTCTCTCATAATAATTCTTATTCTTATGCAAAATGCTAAAAAACGTCTGAGTTCCATCCAAAGCGCAATTTGATACCAGCTCCCCAAAATTGGTATCGAAAGTCTTTATAAAAACAGGTTAAATTTAGCATGAAAACATCAATATTCTCTTTAGCGATAACTCCACATGAATGTATAATAAGAGACTCTGACCTTTGTATAAAATGCCTGTGTCGCATTCATCTTGATGAATTTGAACTTCACTTGAACTAGAAATTGTTCAAATGTAAGTCTCTAGTAACTTCTAAACGTAGCATCTGCCAGTTCAAGAATGTAGTTCACCCTTTCATTGTTAAACACTGGAGTTTCTTTGGCACAAGACTCTCTCCTAGGAGAGGTTAACCTGTTTGTAATCATCTTTGCATATGTTCATATCGTGGTTGGCCTGTATTGACCTAGAGAACAGACTTGGATTCTGCACAAAATCCACCTGTTGCTGCTGCTGGGTGCTATTGAAGTGGTCCGGGCCCCGAGCCTCCCTGTGCACGCCAGAACCCAACGCTGGCCGGTCCTACTCCACCCTCATAACTGTTCTGCCTGAGCCCACTGATGCAGCCACCGTGTCCATCCATCTCGTCTAGGGCCTTCTTTGTCGCTGCCCCTCCACTTTACCAAGCACGATGTCCTTCTCCAGGGACTGGTCTCTCCTGACAATGTGTCCAAAGTATATAAGGTGAATTCTTGCCATCCTGGCTTCTAAGGAGCGCTCTGGCTGTCCTTCTTCCAAGAGAGATTGGTTAGCTCTTTTAGTAGTCCATGGTCCTTTCAATATTTTCCAGCACCACAAGGCTGGAATTCTTCTTCAGCCTTCCTTGCTCAATGCCCAACTTTCACATGCCTATGAGGCCATTCACTTGGGTCATGTGCACTTTAGACCTCAAAGTAACATCCTTGCTTTTCAATACTCTAAAAAGATCTTGTGCAGCAGATTTACCCAATGCAACTCATCTCTTAATCTCCGGACTGCTGCTTCCACAAGCATTATTATAATGCAAGCAAGATCAAATCTTTGGCAACTTCAATCTTTTCTCCATTTATCATGATGCTACAAATTGATCCAGTTGTGAGGATTTGGGTTTTCTTCATGAGTTTTGATCTATCCAAGGTTAAAATCCTTCATGTTCATCAGCAAGTGCTCCAAGTCTTCCTCACTTTTGGTCAGCAAAGTTATATCATCTCCATACCCAGGGTTAATAAACTTTCCTGCAATCCTGATGCCATATTCTTCTTCATAGAATCCAGCTTCTCTGCTGATTAGCTCAGCGCACAGATTGATTTTAAACCATGCAGTATTCCCTCCTTCTATTCGTACAACTTCA
Source organism: Tenrec ecaudatus (assembly GCF_050624435.1). Taxonomy (NCBI): domain Eukaryota; kingdom Metazoa; phylum Chordata; class Mammalia; order Afrosoricida; family Tenrecidae; genus Tenrec; species Tenrec ecaudatus. Next base: position 15,453,539 of record NC_134543.1, read on the forward strand.
TCTTGAGCCACGTATAAGTTTCTCATAAGCACAATGAAGTGTTTTGGAATCCCTATACTTCTCAAGGCTATCCGCAGTTTGTTATTATTCACACAGTCAAATGCCTTGGCAGTCAATAAAACACAGGTCAACATCTTTCTGGGATTCTCTGCTTTGAGCCACGATCCACCTGACCTTCATAATGCTATCCCTTGCTCCATGACCTCTTCTGAATCCAACAGGAACCCCTGGCCGTTCTCTGTCAATGTACTGTGGCCACCCCTGTTGGATGATCTTTAGCACATTAAGGATATTCTTTTATAAATTTTGTTTGTTTGTTTTTGATTTTTTTAACCCTAACCCTAAGAATTTTAGCATTCTATTGGGTGATCTTTCTTTGGAATGAGCACATACATGGATCGCTTCCAGTCTGTTGGCCAGGTAACTGTCTTCCAAATTTCCTACCATAGTGAATGCTTCCAGTATTTCATCAGCTTGTTGAAACAATTCAATTAATTCCGTTAATTCTTAAAGCCTTGAACTTCTTCATTGCTGTTAGTTCTTGCTCATATCCGACCTCTTGAAACAGTTGCCTGAGCGCTAGTAGTTTTTGCTATAGTGACTCTGCACTGTCTTCTTTGGTTGCTTCCTGTGGCCTTCGAAATTATGCCCAGGCAATCTTTCCATATTGCAAGTTGAGGCTTGCAGTGTTTCTTGCGTTTTTTTCAGTTTAAGATATTCTGAGTGTGTTCTTCCTTTTTGTATTTTCAGATCTTTTCATACTTCATCATGACATCTTAGTGCTGCCCATTGACATCTTCTGTTCAGTTCTTTGACTTCATCACTTCATCCATTTGCCTTACCTAGTCTATGATTAACAGCAAGTTTCAGAGTCTCTTCTGACACCTACTTTGATCTTTTCTTTCTTTCTTCCTGTGTTTTTACTGACCTGGTGCTTTCTTCATGAATTACGTTCTTCAAGCCCTTCCACAGCTCAGCTGGTCTTCGGTCATTAGTGCTCATTGTGTCAGATCTGTTCTTGAGATGTTTTAGAAATCCAGGTGGGCTACACTCAAAGTCATATTTTAGCTTTTGTGGACTTGTTTTAAATTTATCCAGGTTCAATGAAAACTTGACATATGAGCAAACAATGGCTTGTTCCACAGTCAGTCTCTGGCTTGATTTTCACAAATGATATTGAACTTCTCTGTAGTCTCTTCTCACAGATATAGTTTATTTGACCTCTGTGTATTTCATCTGGAGAAGTTCATGTGTATAGTTGTGTTATTGGAAAAAGGTATTTGCAATGAAGAAGTTGTTGGTCTTATAATATTCTGTCACGTGGGCTATAGTTTCATTTTTTTTACCAAGATCCTATTCCCCAACTACTTTTCCTTCCTGTGTTTTCAACTTTTGCCATTCCCACCATGAGTCCGTATCAAAGCACCTTGATCACATGTTTGGTCAATTTCTGACTGAAGTATTGTACTTCAACACAGATCTTGAAATGTCCTGTTTTTGAGGATGGATTCAAAGCCATTCCTCTTGACTCTTTCATTCCCAGCACAGTAAACCCTATGATTTTCTTATTTAAAATGGTAAATACAAGTCCATTTCATCTCACTAACATCTAGAATGTCAACCTTGATGCATTCCATTTCATTTTTTATGACTTCCAACTTTCCTAGATTTGTACTTCATACCTTTCAAGCTCCAATTATGAATTGATGCTTGCTGTTGTTTCTTCTTATTGTGAATGACAGGCAAACTTGTAGGTCCCAAAGGTTTGCTCCCACAGGCTTCCTCCATCCATGTCATGATAGTCCATTTTGCAATGAGAAAGCGTCATCTTGTCCTCAGTCATATTTTGAGTGCCTTCCAACCTTGAGAGGCTCATCTTCCTTCTGCTACTACCTCAGACATGTCTGCTTCTATTCACGAGGTTTCAGCTTCTAGCAGTGTTAGATACCGTCCGCAGAGTTTTCATGCGTAGATGTTATCCATAGGGTTTTCATGGCTAGTTTCTCTGAAGTGGAGAGAGAATTCCTCCTGCAGAGTCTGCTCTTAGCCTGAAGCTCTGTTGAAGCCAGTTCACATTGAGTGACCCTCTTGGTATTTGAAATACCTGTGACACAGCTTCCAGGATTACAGCAACACACACCATCACAATACAACAAAAGAATAGACCAACTACTCCCCAGGAATGATCCATGTGGCTTTGGGGAAAAAATATCTGGTTGACAGTGTAAGCCTTCAGATTAGTAGGTGTAGAAAATCCCTATTCCTTGTTGCCTGGAATGCCTTTGACGGACATTCCTTTGGGTCTCAAAAAAAAAAAAAATCTCAATCTAAATTTTCCTTATGAGGGTGGCAGAAGGAAAATATTGTGCATCATTAGTCAGATGGAGACTACACAAATATACATTAGTTAAATAGGTGGGTATAAGACTAAAGGGAATTGGGGAACTGTAGGCTGAGGAGAGCCCCTGGGGACACAGTGGCTACTGGTGAGGCTGATCACCACAAAGGAGAAAGCTGAGACTGTCTACTCCTGCAGAGAGCTACAGTCTCAGAAACCCACAGGGGCAGTTCTGTCCTGACCTCTAAGGTCACAAATCAATCAAAATCCACTCAAGGCAGCGAGCTGGAATTTCTTTTTTTTAAGTAAGCTGCAGAGTGCCCCTGGCACTGCTTTGTATACAGTAGCAGCTTCAGATGTTTTCTTAAGAAAGGTGACAATGGAAAGAATCAATCATTTAAGCTCAGAAGGGCAGCCTTTCCCCAAGAGCAAATTCCAAAGGGAAAGGAGAGAAGGGGCTACAGGGACATAGGGAGGAAACGCAGTCAGTGAGGGCACATTGAAAAGATTGCAGTGGATGACTGAAACGAAATGTGTGTGAAGGGTTGAATATATAATTGATGATTTGGTCTGTAGACCCTCACTTAATTCACAATAAAATGTTAAAAAGAAAGAGAGAAACACAGCAATGTAACTGAGAGGGGGGCCGTGGTGAAGGATGATGGTTCTGGAAGCTGAATTTGCAGAAGATTCTATGTGAAAGAAACCAACATCCATTTCCCATCTTGAGGAACAGGGACTAAGTTCTGACCCAATCAGACGGGAAGAACAAATGGTACTTCTCCTTTTTAAAGAAAAATAAACAAAACTTTTTAATGGCATTTCTTTTTATTTCCTCTTAGCCGAACTCACCAAATCTGCAAGAAAGGTTAGGAATTTTCTATATTCTGGGAGAGCAGGGACTTATTTGGTTTCTATGGGAGAAGAGGGCATGGAGACCGGAGGCGAATGCACAGTTCCATCCCCCGATACTGATGCAGTAGTCCTGATGAGAGAGCATGCTCATGAAGGTGGGAAGAAGTAATCATGTTCTGGATACAGTTAGAGTAAGGCTGGAGTGGATTCTGTGAGGTGCTATTAGATAAGGTGGTAGGGAAAGAAAATAGTCAAAGTGTGGGTTTAAAAAGAGAAAAATGGTGCTACTTTTATCGAGCAGATTTGAGAGTGAGGATCATTAGTATTTTGGGGTGTTTTTAAAGCCCACGTGGAAGAAGCACACCAGCCTGTGTGACCACGAGGTGTCGAAGGGATCAGATATCAAGCATCAAAGAACAAAAATCAAATCATTGTAAATGAGGGTGAGTGCAGAGTGGAGATCCAAAGTCCATCTGGACACCCCCTTACTGAAGGGTTGTGGGGAGGAGACTTTGCTGAGCAGCCCCATGAGCCATGAACCTACTTGAGGTCAGAGGTCATGAACTGAAAGTGAAACTAGCTACAGGGAGCAGACAGTGTGTTGGCTGTCATCAGACTAGGATTTTTCCAGGAGGTTATACTAGAGTCCATGTCTGGGAGAAAAAAACTGTTCAGTGCTTAACCAGTAGCCAACGGATTGGTGTTCCAAACAGACCCAACACTAATTCAGGATGATTCTAACTCAGAGCCACCCTATTGGACACAGTAGAACCACTCCTCAGAGTTTCCAGACTGTTATCTTTGTGGGGTCAGACAGCGTCATCTTTCCCTTGCTGAGTGACTGGTGGGTTTGAAGCACTAACTGTGATTAGCAGACCCATGTCTGACCCACACTGGCTCCTGGGCTCCTTATTCATCTTGTCACTCACTGCCAGTGAGTTGATGCTGGCTCATTGTGACCTATAGGACAGGGTAGAAGGCCCCTGTGAGTTTCAGAGACGATAACTCTTTATGGGAGTAGAGAGCCCCTCCTTTCTCCCACAGAGCTGCTGGTGGCTTGAACTGCTGACTTGCAGATTGGGTGACTTAATAGCTTTGAAGTGGTTTTTATGATACTGGAAGAATGAGAAGAGGTTGTCAAATATATAGATGGAGCCAAGGATTAGGTTAAAAGATGAGATTATATGTGCATATTAATATAATTCATTTTAATAAGGACCTAATAAAGATAAAATTTAATTAGATTTTATCTGGTTTTCAGAGTTAGTTTGGGGTAAACTATTTTGAGAGTTGCTTTGGATTTTCCATGTCTAAAAATTGAGACTTTTAAAACTGGGATTTGAGGGGGACAGAAATCTCAATAGAGAATTTGTTTCACAGGAGAAAACACTGTGGAGTAGATCTTAATATATTCCAGAATCGGACGGTGCTGTTTGGGGTCAGCTTTAACTTACACACACTTTTTAAAAAAATTAAACACTTTTATTGGGGGCTTTTACATCTCGTATCACAAACCATAAATTCATCCACTGTGTCAAGCACATTTGTACACATGTTGCCATCATCATTTTCAAAGCATTCTCTTCCCACTTGAGCCCCTGAAATCAGCTCCCCATTTCTTCCTCTCACAGACCCTTGATAAGTTATAGATTATTATCTTACATCATTTTCCATCGCCTCTCACTCACTTTTCCATTGTTCATCCCCCTGGAAAGGGGTTATAGGTTGATTCTTGTGATCAATTCCCTCTTTCTCCCCCTACCACCCCCAAATCCTCCTGGTATCTCTACTGTCATTGTTGGCCCTGGGGGAGGGGGTGGTTTATCTATCCTGGATGCCCTGTGTTGCGGGCTCTTTTCTGTAGCAGTGTGCATGCTCTGGTCTAATCCGATTTGTAAGGAAGTGAGGTCATGATAGTGGGGGGAGGAATCATTAAAGAACTAGAGGAAAGTTGTGTGTTTCATCAGTGCTATACTGCACCCTGACTGGCTCATCTCCTCCCTGCGACCCCTCTGTAGGGGGATGTCTAATTGTCTACAGATGGGCTTTGGGTCTCCACTCCATGACTCACCCCCCATTCACCTGGGGTATGATTTTGTCCTGGGTCTTAGATGTGACACATACTTTTAAAGAACTAAAAGAACATTTTTCGCTAAATAAAGTCACAAATGGTGGTATTCATCACATAAAAAGCAAAACCAGAAGTAAACAAACAAAACAAAATTACTGTCGCAGAGTCAGTTCCAAGCTGTAGTGACCCCACAGGACAGAGTAGAATTGCTCCCTTGGGTGTCCGAGACTTTACATCTTTACCGGAGCAGACAGCGTCATCTTTCTCCCTTCCAGTGGTTGGTGGGTTTGAACTGCTGACCTTGAAGTTTACAACTCAATGCCTGGCCCAAAAAGTCACCCAGGGATCCTTATATCCATCACATGGTGCTATCCATAGTGACTATCTCAGACTTTGGGAAGTACATTACCAGCCATCATGACTCTGTGTATCGAAATGACAGTTTGCATGCAAGGAATCGGAAGGTCTCTATGTCAATCCCTTCGGAGCACAGGAAAACGAAAGTCTTGTTTTGGGCATGGGGCAGAGCTCTTTCTCTTACTGATGCTAGATGGTGGACTGATGCCATGTTAGGGGAGCTTAGGCATTTAGCTGTTTAGGGTTTGCACTAGTTTTTCTCACCTGTAACTCAGCGGAAGCTAGACGGTAGTTCTGAGGTTGGCTTTGGCTTGCTGCCTATCAAGAAAGCAGCTTTGGTAGCACTCCATGCTTTGAATGGCAATACTGTTATCCTGTAAGTGCCCCATAAACATCTCCTACGGCCGGTTTGTTTGTTTTTACTGGGAAAACAAACCCAAATATGCATGGGAGACTATGATGCAAAATTAGACTTGCAGGAAGGAATCACACATGTGTCAATCTTGTAACCACTCCCTGTGTAGAAATAGGACTTTGACAGCTACCGCAGGTCCTCCACTGATTAGGTCCCTCTTTCCTCAAAGAATTCCATCTTGATCTTTATTGTAATAAATTCCCTGAAAAACAAGTTCTACTGATTAATTTGATCTATTTCTTAATTGGCCTTTGAAGTGTGTTTAGGTGAAGGTTCTGTCTTTACCTCTTCCTATTCCTCCACGGTGATTTGTTGAAGAACCTTGGTTGTTTGATCTATGGAGACACCCGTAATCGAGACTCACCTACCTGCTCCCAATGGCACCTCTCCTCTGTATTTCCTATAAATTCTTAATTGGATCAGATTTAGGGTACGTCTTTTTGGTAAGTCTGGAAGTGATACTGTGCCTGCTCATAAGGGACACGTGGTATCTGGATGTCTCCCCTTTTTTGGGTGTTTTTAGCAGCTACTGATCAATACCTCACACTCCCAACTGAGCAGAGTCTGTAAAGTGGAGATCATTTAGCACAATATTATGATGAGGTCTTCTGAAAAACATAGCCCAAGACTTCTTCTGAATCTAGGTAACCAGTGGGTCAGATGAATGCAAATATTTGCAAAACATGTAACATCTGAGGATAATATGTGTGATTTTAAAAATGTGGTTACTGAAAGAAAAATAAATCTTCAGGTGTGAGAAATAAAGGAGGAATGGAAAACTAGAAATGTACATCCAGATGATATGACAAGTTAAGTCCTAACAATTTGTAAAATAATATGTAATTCTCACTTCAGAGAAACTGGTTCAGAGAATACTAAAAGAAAGAGATTTCCAACTCCTTGTATGCCCTGTGGTAATGTCCACAGATGCAGAGATTTGGTAAAATCCCATGCAAATTCAGAATATCAACTTTTAACATTTTTGTTTGCTTTCCTGAAGAAGGCGATATCCCCAAACCAAGAGCAACCATTGTATACTTAATGGTGAAACCAGAAAAAGAAGAGCCATTTATCACAGATTCCTAGTGAGTTCTTCCAAATCAGATACCAAAAATTTTACCAGACGAAAAAAGTAGACGACTTATTTAGACTTTAATATTTCAGCATGTAAAAATTCAATCATATTATTAGCTGGAAATTTCTATTCTCAGGGAAATGGGAGGAAAGTTGTTTGCAATTATACAGACTGAGGTCTTCATTGTTTCCGAAGAAGTGTACGCCCTACTGTGTGAGTCTCAGTGATTCCCAGCAAAATAAAGAGTTGCTGTTATGTGCTGTTTAGTTGGTTCCAACTCATAGCAACCTTATGTACAACAGAAGGAAACACGACCCTGCCCTGCCCCAGCCTCCCAATTGTTCCCAAGTTTGAGCCCATTGTTGCAGCCACTGAATCAAACCATCCTTTCAAAGGTCTCCCTCTTTTTCACTGCTTCAAGCCTGGCGTGCTCTGTCAGGGACTAGCCTCTGCTGTCAACATGCCCAAAGTCTGTGAGACAAAGTCTCACCATCCGTAGTTCTAAGGAACATTCTGGGTGTATTTTTGCCAAGACAGATTTGTTTGTTCTTTGAGAAATCCATGATACTTTCAATACTCTTCGCCAGCACTATAATTCAGAAGTATCAATTCTTCTTCAATCTTCTTTATTTAATGTCCAATGCTCATATGGATAGGAGGTGACTGCAAATACCAGGGCTTGGGCCAGATACACCTTAAATCAGTCCTCAAAGTAACCTCTTTGCTTTTCAACACTTTAAGGAGCAGATGTACCCAGATGCAAAAGGTCATTTGGTCTCTTGACTGTTACTTCCATGATCATTGATTGTGAATCCAAGCAAGATGAAATTCTTGACGTCAATTTTTTCTCCAGTTATCATGATGTTACCCAATGGTCCAGTGGTGAGGGTTTTTGCTTGCTTTATCTTGAATTGTAATCCATACTGAAGACTGCAACTTGAGAGGATTAAGAGTGGAGGGGTGGAGTCTAGCCTGTCAATCAGGGCATAGCCAATAAGGCCTCTGTGTGGGCATGGCCTTCTCATGAGGATTCTGGGAATTCCTGTATTCCTGCTTGGAGGTGGGAGGCACTTCCTTTCTCACTGACTCCCTGGGAGACATTGCAGCTGACCAGACACATGGGACTCCGCTAATTCCTTGCACTGGAGAAACCATGTGGAGACACCAGCCAGCGCTGAGATGCTTACAATGCCACTGGATCAACAAGACTTTGCACCTTCTGGCCTGTGATCTTCCTGCATTCGGTGTTATTTCATGTGTTTAAAAAGGACTAAAAGGGACTCTATGGATTGGTATTGGACATATGAGTTAATATCAGACTGATGGACTTGATCTGGACTTTTCTCAATATTCATTTGCTCTTGTATATAAAGCTCTTTCTTATACACATATGCATGTCCATGAATTTATTTCTCTAGTCTACCTGGACTAACCCAAACTCCAAATACATAGGATGGAGAAATTAAGCAGTTTTCGACTAAGCATTCTACAGTCCCTACCACAAACCCACTGATATTTGTGAATTTACATATTCTGAAGCCCTGGACCTTAAGAAAGAAACTTTCCTAGGAAGAACCCATTGTAATTTTTTGATTTGTATTTCCAATTCTGAATTTGCCAAGATTTTCTTTAGTAACTCTGGAGGTGTGATTGTTATCAGTTGCCATCCTGACCCCTGGCAACAGTGAGTATAAGGGAATGACACGCCCCGTCTTACACCCCCTTCATGTTGTTGCAGCTATTATGCAGTGACTTCCTGTGCAGGGAGCCCACAGTGCAGCACTATGTAGGACAATACTCTGCTGTGAACCATACGGTGTTTTTAAACTAATTTTTGGAAGTAAACCACCAGGTTTTCCTCTCGAGGCTCTCTTAGTCTGGAAACATTGTTGGAAATCTGTCCAACTTGGTTGAGGAAATACCAACGGGTGGTACAGTTTCCAGCATTATTGCAACACATAAGCCACGACAATGACATATTGACAGATGGGTACGGTCTTGAGCATAGTTCTGAATTTGGAAGTTGTGGTGCTATTATCTAGATACACATAAAGGTTCTAGCAGGAAGAGCTCTTCAGAATTAATTTTTGCAGATGCAACCACAACGAATTTCATCTAAGTCACAGGGTAAGACTGGAGTAGTTGGGATGAGCATGGAGACCTCCGGTCTCCCAATCAGTAACTACGTTACCCTGTCCTTTTCAGTAAAGGTTACTTGACCTGGCTGTTTTTGTTGTTGTTTGTTCTAGCATTGAGTTTGTTTGAACACATAGCGACCTTGTGCACAACAGCATGAAACACTGCCCAGTCCTGTGCCATCCTTACCATTATTCCTGTGCCGAAGCCAATGATGTGGCCAAGGTGTCGAACCAGCTCCTTGAGGGTTTTCCAAGCCTTCACTACCCCTCCACTTTACCTTTACCCCTTCATGATGTCCGTCTCCAGGCACTGGTCTCTCTTGACAATATGTCTGAAGGACAGGAGACAGTCTTGCCATCATTGTCTCCAAAGAACACTCTGGCCATACTTCTTCCAAGACAAATTGGTGGGTCCTTTTAGTAGTCCGTGGTATTTTCAATATTCCCCACCAGCCCCTCAATTCAAATGCATTGATTCTTTTTTGGTCTTCCTTCTTCAATGTCCGACTTTCATAGGAGGCCATTGAAAATACCATGGCTTGGGTCAGGTATTGGACCCGGTAACATTTTATTTCTAACCTTCTGGTGTTAATTGCCAAATGGTTTTTGATTCACATCAAATTTATGGAGCTGCCTCATGAGTGTTTAATATTAGGAACTCAGTAGGATGAATTCTTAACTTTCCGGCTCCCTGCTGTCCATACATCTATTACTTCAACTCACCACAGGGGATTTGAGTTTCAAGGAGTCAGTGGAAGAATTTGTGCAGAGCTACGTGACTACAATTTGAAGATAAACAGCGATTTATGACACAAAGCGGTGACAGCTTACTTTTCAAAAATACCTGGGCTGTTTGTTCTGTCCCTCTTAGGAAAGGATGTTAAAAGGGAAAACAAAACACACTTTTCTTTTTCAATGGAAACAGTAGGCACATTTAAGTGTATTTGTATATGTATTTGTGTCTCCTGATCATTTCCTGCAAAAACACCTACCTGGTACCAGTTATCCAGTCATGGAGCTGAAGCAATGACTGACAAAAAATTCTGCTTCTTTGAGCTATTTAGTGAGAACACAGACAGCGAGCTGCGGTCTAGATTTTCCTCTTGGAGAGTCACCAGCCATGCTCTTTAGCCCAGTAATGCCTTTGACTGTCCTCCCATTGGACCGCTCTCCCAAACTTCTTTGACTATGGCGCCTCTGTTCATTTTTTTTCCAGTTAACATCCGAGGACGTGAGTCCCGGGGGACACCCTTTGGGAAGGGCTAACTTATGATTGCCCGCCAGGCGCTCAAAACCCTAGATGTACATCTCCCAAAATGCTAGGTGTTTTCATTGAGAAGAGTCTACTGCATGTGTCCAGTGTCCTGGACTCAGCTGGCCCTGTTACTTCCCTCCTCACCTGTAGGGGGGAAGCCACAGGAGGCCCAGGAATCCAAGACTTCCCTCACTTTTTCCAGGAGACACGAGTCATTCTCATCAATAGGCTGCTACAAGCTTGTAGCTCGCTGATTCCGCCATGCCTTGTTCCCAAGATAATCCCAGTCCTCAGAGGCCACACACTCAGATGCCTTTGTGAGTCAGACAGGAAACGGAAACATGCAGACCATGCTAGATGTGACATAATACAGATAGGTAGAGACCATGGCAAATGGGGATACATTCTCTACCTAAGGACATTTACATTTAACATTTTTGTTTAAGTTGGTCCTGGCAAGCAAAATACAACAGGCCAATGTATATTAAGGCGTAAATGCTCGTGTATATAAGTTTCCCTAAATTTGCTTCTCTAGAGCACCCACCCTAAGTCACTAGGTTACTTGTCAAGCTAATAGCAACAAATAATTATCTCATGATTGGCAGCAAGCAGAGCGGTGACAATTTGCCAAGTGACACTTTTGAGGAATAGCATGCTTACATATTTATATAATTACATATTTACAAGAGCAAAGTGGTCCTGTGGGTCAGGCACTGGGCAACTCACTGAAAGGTTGGAGTTCAAACCCACCAGTCTCTCTGAGAGAGAAAGGTGAGACTACCTGCTCCCACACAGGTTCACAGACTTGTAAACACTATGTAACGCACTGCTATTGTGATGCCAGCTCATAATGACCCTCTAGGACTGAGTTGAACTGTCCTTGTTGAACTGCAACTCCTTATAGGAGTAGAAAGCCCCATCTTTCTCCTGGGGAGATGACTGGGGGTTTTGAACTGCTGACCTTGCAGTTAGCAGCCCAATACATAACCACTGCATAAGCAAGGTTCCGTCCAAACACTATATCTCAGCATCTATTTGATGGCTGTGTATTGGTTGAATTAAATATTTACATTCTTAGAAACCCCATAGGGCAGTTCTACTCTGTTTTATTTATTTATTCATCATGATCTGACTTATTGAGATTACAGCTCCCACCAAAGCTCTTTCAGGGTGTGATTTTTTTTTCTTTAAAAAAATCATTTTATTGGGGGCTTGTAAACTCTTATCTCAATTTATACACCCATCCATTGTGTCAGGCATATTTGTACATTTGTTGCCCTCATCATTCTCAAAACATTTGCTTTCCACTTGAACTCTTGGTATCAGCTCCTCATTTTTCCCTCCCTTCCTGCTCACCCCTCCCTCATGAACCCTTGATAAATTATAAATTATTATTATTTTATCATATCTTACACCGTCCAACATCTTCCTTTACCCACTTTACTGTTGTCCATCCCCTAGGGAGGTGGTTATATGTAGATCCTTGTAATACTTTCCCCCTTTCTCCCTCACCTTCCATCCATCCTCCCGGTATCGCCACTCTCACCACTGGTCCTGAGGGGATCATCTGTCCTGGATTCCCTGTGTTTCCATTTCGTACCTGCCCCAGTGTACATCCTCTGGTCTAGCCAGATTTGTAAGGTAGAATTGGGGTCATGATAGTGGAGAGGGGGTGGGGCAGGAGGAAGCATTTAAGAACTAGAGTAAAGTTGTGTGTTTCTTATTTTTTTTAAGTTGTGTGTTTCATTGATGCTACACTGCCCCCTGAGTGACTCTACTTCAGAATCTATTTGATGGCCGAGTGTTGGTTGAGTTAAAGATTTACAATCTTAGAAACTCTATATGACAGTTCTACTCTTGCATAGAGTGACTATAAGTCATTGACTCGACAGCAAGTGGGATTTGGGGGTTAAGGAAGACATGTAGGGGTAGATAAAAAAATATTGGCTTCAAACAAGGGGGGAGGGAACTACAAGAGTGGGCCCCAAAGAAAATCAAAGTCACTGCCAACCATTGAGTTGATTCTGACCAATAACGACCCTATAGGATAGAGCAGAATTGTCCATGTGAGTTTCCAAGACGATAGCACTTTATGAGAGTAAAAATCCTCACGTTTTCCCCTCAGAGCATCTGTTGGTTTGAACTGATGACCTAATGGTGAGGCAAATTTGTATCCACTATGCCACCAGGACAGCATTTATTGACAATGGAGAGCTCATTTGTGACTTGGGGCTCATGACCGTAGATATGCTAAAATTAATTTATTATATTTAATCTAGAAACCTACCAAATAACTATACTCACTAGAGGACACTCCATTAAACTAAAACAGTAAGGAATGTACTGTGCCAAGGAATACTGGTAGGTACTTATTATATCAATGGATGATGCATTTATAAAAAAAAAATGATGGTGGAAGATGTTGTCATAAAATTGGACCTCAGAGTATCAATGGGAATGACAGGATTCCCGAATGGTAGAGTGTAGTGGTCGAACTTAACCCTCAAGTCAAATGAAGAATGATGTGTGTGATTGGCAACAAAGTCGGAGTGGGAAGAAATGGGGAACTGATATCAGGGGCTCAAGTGGGAAGAGAATGCTTTGAAAATGATGATGGCAGCATATGTGCAAATGTGCTTGATACACTGGATGAATGTATGGATTGTGATAAAATATGTAAGAGACCCCAATAAAAGTACTAAAAAAAAAGAATAGAAAGCGACAGAGGGCCTTCAACTAAATATGAAATGTAGTGTTTTGCATCATTTGACTGTGTCTGTAGTATAATAGATGTTAATTATATTATTATCTGTACTTTTCTTTATGTTTACATTATTCTAAGCAAAGTAGGTGGTATACTTATTAAACTAGTAATATATTTTCTGATTACATATATGACAAGTGCCTTAGTGGGGATCTTCGGTGTGGCTAATAAACCATGATATTCCGGGAAGAGAGATACATTGCTGACCACTGCTGCTGACTTTTATTATTTTATTTTTAAAAACGAGAACTGGCGAACAGAAGACTGACATCAGTCACCAACTTGGAAGTTTTGGTCTCCCTTTTATTTCAAGAAAGAAGTTAAGTTCTAGACTCATGACTCCTTTATTGAAAGAAAGGCTAGACCTACTTTAGGAATAATCCTCCATTCTGTATATCTACATCTATGTATCATCGAGCTGCCTATCTACCCGTCCATCTATCCTTTATTCATCCACCAGTCTTCTATATACTACTCTCTCCATACTTACCCAAAGGGACCCGGCCATTTGTTATGCTATATGTACCCAAAGGAAAGGTAAAACACAGATTTTTAACAGCACTTTCAGATGTGGGGTATTCTCCATCTGATGCCGGAGGACTCCAAACTTCATCAGAGCCCTCAGATTAGCGTAGGGACTAGTGGACTGTAGGTGATCCGTAGACGTTGGGCTCTCGTGTGTCTCTTTGCAATTTCCCTGTCATGGGAAAGCAGTTACCTCGAGCTGCGGCATCAGCGCCACGGTGTTCCTCTGACTTGCAGAGCGGGGCAGGAAGGGCCGCGTAGACGCCCAGAACCCACTGCCGGTTCTCTTTTCTGTGAGCAGCTGAGCGCGTAGCTGTTGCGCCTCGAATGCCCCCAGCATTGGACAAACGAAAGGACAAACACGGAAAGGACAAACAATCGAAGGTTTTCCCATTTTTCTTGTAAGAATGTCCACCATCTTTTATAATTAAGTTTAAGGACCATCCTGTTATTTTAAGCACATGCTTCTCCGATAAGCTCACGAAGTAACGTAAGTAACCTCATGGCATATGAACAGCATAAAATGGACTGAGAACTTTACTAGGAATAGTTTGTAGCATTAAGTTCCTGGGAAAATATTCCCAGCAACTGCAGGGAAGAGAGCAGTGGATCGATGGCTAATCCAAGCAAGATAAATGTAATCTCGTACATTGAGGTCTTAGGAAAATAGATGAGATCTTAAATGTAAATTGTCAAACATTTAATAACCTCATTCTGCATTTTTAAAAAGAAGTCATGGGTGGTGTTATTTCTCATAGTAGCACCTCACTAAGTGGAGCGAACCTCCTCTTGAACACTGATCTCCCAGCTGACCTTGGGTTTTATGTGATATCATAATATGAATCATGAGAATGTAAGACTTTATAAAAACTGACAGAGAACAGCACATTGATATTGCGATTCCCCTCTCGACTATTCAAACAGAGTTTCCAGGACATAGTAATAATCTCTTCCACAGTAAAGAGTTTTTTATGGTTGCAATAATATGTGTACACAAAGATTTCCTGAAATTTAAGTAGCATCCCCCCGTTTGCATCTTGACCTAATTAAGACTCATTCACCAATAGTGATCAATCAGATTTTTGTGCAAGAATGGAGACAGCAAACACCGAGGTTGCCAGAACATCATAAAAGCAGATTGACTACCTAGTAGTGGTGACTTAAGATTCTGATGTTGTCGTTTGAGGGCCAGCAAGTAGGTCCCAACTCATAGCAACTGATCCTGCACCGTCCTCACAATTGTTCGTATGTTTGAGCCCATTGTGTCAATCTATCTTGTCAAGAGACTTGTCACTGCCCTTCTTCTAGAACAAACATCAAGTCATTTCCCAGGGACTGATGTCTCCCGATAATATGTCCAAAGTACATGACACAAAGTCTCACCCTTCTCACTTCTAAGGAGCATTCTATCTGTACTTTGTCCAAGACAGATCTTTCAGCAATCCATGGTACTTTCGATACCCTTCACCAGCACTATAATTTAAAGCATATATTCCTCTTCAGTCTTCCTTCCAATTGAAAACACCATGACTTGGGGCAGCCACACCTGAGTCCTCAAAGTGACATCCTTGCTCTTCAACACTGTAGAGGTCTTGTGCAGCACATTTACCCAATACAATGCATTGGTTGATTTCTTGACACTGCTTCATGAGCTTTCATTGTGGATCCAAACAAGATGAAATTCTTCACAACACCAAATATTTTCCCTGTTTATTATGATGTTACCTGGATTTAGATATGGGTTTAATTTATTGTTCTGCTTTTACCCTCTCTAAACTTCACTCTCTTCAGATCTAATGGAGATAATATCTACCACATTTCATTGTTTGGGAAATGAAGTAAAACATTGTATATATAGTTCCTAGGATAGAGCACACTCTTCAACACACATTGGGGAGCTGTCATTGATGAGCTCCTAGAAACCTAAACCAAACTGTAGTAGTTGCATAATCTGTTGTCAATTTGAGGATTAAGAGTGGAGGGGTGGAGTGTAGTCTATCAACCGGTTCGCAGCTTGATGGCCTCATTTGGAGGCACTAAGGAGATAAATAGATCTCTGGAGGCAGGAGACAGACTTACTCCCTGAGAGATGCTCAATTGACAAGACACATGGTGCTACCCTGTCGCAGCCAGAGTCCTAGGAGTTGGAGGATCCATGTGAAGACCCCTGCCAGTGCTGAGATGCTTCTACCACCACAGGATCCACAAGACTTTGTACCTGCTGGCCTGTGATCTTCCTGAGATTGGCATCATTGTATGTGTTTCATGACTCTGAAGAGAACTTTATAGATTGGTATCAGGCATATGAGCTAATATCGAACTTATGGACTTGATCTGGACTGGGATGAATGTTTTCTCCATATTCAATTGCTCTTGTATATGAAGCTCTTTCGTATACACATATGGACATGTCTCCCTGGATTTGTTCCTCTAGTCTACCCAGACTGACACACAAGCAAACAAACAAACCTGACCAAAGAGCCTTAGGAACTATAATATTCAGAAGGGAATGAGAAGAAAAGGGAAGAATGTGGCCATTTGAACCAGAGTAGTTTTTATTAAAGAGCAGCTTCCAGTATGGACTAGGAAAGGCAAGCAATACTTTAGGGAGCCAGTAATGCAGAAATAAACTGTAATAAGCCTGGTTATAATATGGAAAACGTTCCCAGCAACTGCAGGAGAGCGCAGCAGATGCATGGCTAATACACTGCTTTTAAACAATGTTTATAGCTCATTAGGACACACAGGAGTGCTCTGTGCATTGCCTAGTCAACAACAGAGTATAAGCACCATGACCCACTTTTCAGGTGGAAACTGGACTCATTTCTTTTTGTTCTAGTGATAAACAGAGTCAGAGTCAATTATAATATCCTTACTGCAAACCTGGGACAGACAGGAGTTTCACTTAACATTCCTTCACTGACATTGTTCACATGGTGAAAAAAATAGAGTAAGTCAAATTAGCTTTTTGCATAGAGTAGATAAAATAAACTTTAAAAGTTCCTGGACATAAGAATTACAAAACTCCAGACCCATAAAAAATATACAACCCTATCTAATGTGCTAACGTATTCAAGTTGCAAGGCCAATATGCAAGTAATGCTTTGTCATTCTCAAAACCCTTTTATACCCAGCCTTTTATGAGCACCACATGACAGATACTATTAAGTGGCCAGGGGAGAGGATAGGATCCTCATGTGAAAGTCTAGGAAATGAAATTGCTAGACGTTTCCTTCTTTTTCAATTCAGGCAGCTAATAAAAGATCAAAAACTGGGACAGGTCCTATCTATGGCTCATAACCAGAAGGAACCTCAATGGACCAAACTGACCCAGTAGCCATATAGCTCCCAGCCCCATGATTTTCCAGTCTTTACAGGCTGTTGTTGAACACTGATTCAATGCCCTGGCCCATGTGTAGAGATAAGAGCCGAGATAAGAGAGATAAATCCAGATAAGAGAGATAAGACAAGCCCAGACAAGATGGATAGGTCAAGATAAGAGATAAGTCGAGATAAGAGAGATAGGTCAAGATAAGAGATAAGATCTCTCCAGGGATTTTCTGATCCGGAACAGGAATGGAAGGCAAGCATAACAAAGCAAATAAGGATGTGTTTGTCCCTTGGGACTGATTCTCTACCCTACTCCGTGCTCTGGGAGGCTGGCCATATAAATGGCATCTGTGGGCTTCTCTTCTGTGGCTTCCCAGAGGTTCATCCAGTAGAGAGCTTCTGGAGAAAACAGGAAGGAGGAGAGAAGAAGGGGATTTTGATATCTGTTCCCCAGTCTCACCTTTCATATTAAAGGGAGGTCTCCATCCAGTTGACTCTACCTCCAGGTTTGGTCTTGGGGACTCTTGTCCCTTCAGGGCTAGGAGTGCCAGGGTGCCCAGATGTCACTTCTCAGCTTTTTCCAACATCTCTTTATCGAACTCTCCTCCCATTGTCTGGATCTGAATTATCCTCAGTTCACCTGATACATTACCATCCAAACCAAACCTTGCTGAAGAAATCAATTTTCTATGCAAAATAATCTAGACCACACCACACCTTACTCCCACCCCACTCTGCTTATCATTTTATCTGTCTGGTATCACAGGTGTGTCTGGACCATGCAGCCTCAAAAAAAGGTTGTTGTCCTTTGTGACCCTGCCTCCTTTCCCGCCTTTCAATGATAGCATCCTGATTTTTCTTTGGTCTCTGAGGTTGGGGAGACTGACCCCTTACTCAAGGAGAAGGCGTGAGACGTAGGCCTGACTTAGGAGAGACCCACTCTTTGCCACAATAATTGGTTTAAAGATGAGAACTGGGGTAGGGGAGTGTAATTGGTGCACAAAGTCCCGAGAAAGAGACTGCGACTTCCCACTGGATTTCCAAGTTGAGATCTAAGCCTGGACTTGCTGGTAGCCCTCGCTGATGTCATTTATGGGCTTGCCTGCAAAAAAAGGCACAATAACAAAAGGTGAAGTTGAAAGATGTTGAAAAATGTCTTCTTACAATTTTGGCCAAGTATTTGAATTCAGTCATACTTGAAATTTCTTCTGGATTTTACTGGAGACATACCTCTCTCTTCAAAGAGTTCAGGGAAACATTTCATTATGTTTTAAATTCCACTCTTTCACAAACTTTTAGAAGTTCCTTTCTTTATTTCTGTGTGTATGTGTGTGTGTGTGTGTGTGTGGTCAATTTGATGTGTTGCTTATAACCAGAAGAATTGAGTAATTATGGGACCTCCTGGTGGTGTGAGGGACTTTAAACTTTCTTTTCTCTGTCACTTAGAAATTGTGTGACTTTTGGTAAATTACTTTTATTTATTTTTAGTTTGGACCAGCTGCCCATCAAATGGGGACTTTTGTATCATTTGCTCCCTACACTCCTTTCTGTGGTAGAATATGGGGCATTATTAAGAATGATGCATCTTCCAGCTCAGCAAGGACCCAGAGAAAATGTCCATCTCAAAATGAGCTTAATTCTGTTTGCAGAGTATCTACCAGAGCACCTGCCCAGGAAATGGGTTTGATAGTTGTTGATGAGTTGCTTTCAGCGTGTGGTGACTCTGTAGGGTTTGCAGAGCCGTGACCTTTAGAGAGCAGACAGCTGGGCCTGCCTTCTGAAGCATCTTGGGTGGATTCCAACACTCAACCTTTCAGCTAGCGGCCCAGTGCACCTTCACACAATGACGACACTCAGCCTTTGTTGGCCCCATTGCCACCCATAGCAGATCTCAGCTCATCTTCCCCATTTCAATTCAGTCGATCCGAGTCCCTCGCAGACTTACAGCTCTCATACTTCTCTTGAAATCAAACCAGTACAATAAATGAGCAAATGGACGTTCGATATGAGCCCGAGGTAAAATGCATCACTGGGTATTGTGATTATTAGCATTCTGCCCGTATACCCTGAAAGAGACAGAATGAATTTTCACTCAATGAATGTTGGGGAAACAAATGAGAGTTGAAGGGAAGAGGAAGCAACACTGTGAAGAGTACGTGGTCTTC
Organism: Tenrec ecaudatus; assembly: GCF_050624435.1. Classification (NCBI taxonomy): domain Eukaryota; kingdom Metazoa; phylum Chordata; class Mammalia; order Afrosoricida; family Tenrecidae; genus Tenrec; species Tenrec ecaudatus. The sequence goes on from NC_134543.1 coordinate 15,472,827, forward strand.
ATGATCTATTGTCCATTATTCCAATCCCCACAGCCAGGGGGCATCGCTTCTGGGCTGCCTGCAATGGCTCTGCTGTCTGCGTTTGCTTTCCAGTGACTAAAACTTTCATTGCAATGAACCAGGCTGGTGTAGAATGGAGAGCCCCTGGGCAGTGCAAATGATTCAACACTTGGCTACCATATAAAGATTGGTGACTTTAATCTACCGAGAGGCACCTTAGGAGAAACACTTGACAATCTACCTCCGAAAGCCTTTGAAAACGTTACAGAACACAAGTCTGCTCTGACGTACACGAGGGAGCCATGGAACAGAAGCAACGCCATGACAACTTTGTTTAAAAATGTGAGATGAATGAAGCAATATAATCTTACACAAGTCTCGAAACGTTTGTTGAATTGATAGCCATGTCTTTGCACACGGCATGAAGATGTGGGAGAGAAATGATTTTTTTTCTGAAAGCCTGATTCCCCCGGGTGTGGGAACACCAGTCCTCGTTTGGCGCCAGAGTACTTTCTGTCTCTGCTGCTTGGAATGGTCTCCAGAAGGCTCAGGGCTGAAGGAGGATTGGGGACAGGACACGCCAAGAAGAAGAGTGATATGTGACGCGACCTTGAGGGAATGGCAATAGATCCAGTGACTCAGCAAAAGGTGTAAGAATTGCTGAATGTGAAATTGATGATCTGCCCTCAAAACCTTCACCCAATTCCCAATGACATGTTTTGTACACGATTAATATCTTTCGGAGAAGTCATTAACTCCAAGGCTCATATCCTCTCTTAGTACGGCTTCTGGTTTCAGATATTTCACCCCCTCCTTCCACAGGTCTCAGAAACCCGCAGAGACAGTTCTACCTTGTCCTCTAGGGTCGCTGAGTCAGAATGGATTGGATGGTGGTGAGTTTCCACAGGTTGACACTTGGAAAAGTGGATAGCTTATCTGTGTCCTTTGTAGTGAGCAAAGACATGATGTCCACTTGCTGGTCTCTGTGGCCTTAGAGAAGATGTCCTACCTGGTTGCAGTGCATTCTGCTGTCGGATGCCATCACTGTCCCTGGGTAGTGTGGCCTGTGGTCCAGGGTTTATCCTTTGTGGCCATTCTACCTTGATTCTCATGAATGCTGGGATTCTCTGTCTTTCAGCTGCCTTCTCTATCCTGCCACTGACGTAATCTATCTTCTCTGCAGCCTCTACCGCAGAGGCTGCGTTCCCCACCCCCCCCACAGTCAGCCATGGTAGCCCCTTCTGGCCTCCTCTTTCGGTTTCACCTGTCACCTGTGGGTGCTTGTCTGTATCCCTTCCTTGCTTCACAGGCTTGACTTATTTAGGGTATCTGTTGCCAGATCATTTTTATTCTTAAGCAAGCAACACACTATTATGTGTCTTTTTCTGGTCTGTTCTATCCATCCATCCATCCATCCATCCATCCATCCATCTATGATCTATGGATTGATGGATAAGATGCCTCATTTTTTCTATTTCTCTGGAGTCTCCCGACTGAGACATGTACTATTCCTAGTTCATGTCCCTCATTAACATTATTTCCTCACTCAAGAGACAATTCTGGAAGCCAGTGCGAACACCCTTGGTGGCAGCTTCCTTGGGAGACAGAAGATGAGCTGCAGCGGAAGAAAGAGATTCTCCCTGCTTGTTTCTGACCCTGCAATCCTTGCAAGCAGGGAGACTGGCAAAGTGTTCTACTACATTAAGCTATCGAGTCCCCAAATCATTTTGAAAATAGGGATTCACAGTTCCCCCTTCCTTGTGTGAATTTCCAGAGAAGCACTGAAGGAAGGGCTTACATATACACACATTATATATATATATATATATATATATATATATATATATATATATATATATATATATACAACCAAACACCATAAAGACTATTGGAGTCAGAATCCACCCATTGTGTGCATGCTTCCAATGGCCCACAATACATCTCTCTCTTGACATTTCTTCAAAGGCTATTTCTGCCTTTGTTACGGTTCATTTAACTGTCAAAGGAAGTTGGGGTTTGAGAAATTAAGTCATTTTCCAAGGTAGGTAATTTCTAGTCAGTAACAGTAGCCTCGGAGACAAGGGCAAACGTTTCATCGCAATTCTGAAAAGGATTCTCTTAGAAGGATGCGGATGGTTCAGTAGACAGCTCCAAGAACGACTGTTGAGACGGTGAGACCTGAAGTGCATGCTTTTCAGGATGTTGACCAGTCAGGGCCTTGTAGAGTCAGGCTCTCGACTGTATGTGGTTTAAAATTAGTGGATCACACACTGGTTAGATAACAGAATTTGTACTTGTATTTTAGGCTTCTGACTGAACAATGGTACAAAGACTTCCTGGGCTCATTCCTGTCTGGCTTATGTAAATTGCTTGCTTTTCAAACACTTAATTGCAGCATGATTCGAGCAATCACAACCTGCTTCTTCTTCACGTGAAGAATCCACAGGTGGTTCATGAATGGCTTGAGGAAAGTACCGCAGGGAGAAAAATGGATCATGGCTCATTATACCTTTGACATTATGTAAATGCCGCTCCATTGAAACAGGACAGGCTGGGGAGAATGGACTTCAACATTCTAAAAGAACAGATGCCATCTTCTGATCATAACCATCGGAAATTTGAAATTCAAACATATTTCACATTACATCCATTTCAGAATACTAGATAATTCAAGTAGTGTAAAAATGAAATGTCTTTTATTCCAAAGGAGCCTTGTATTTTCTTATAGCAGATCATTGAATAAGGGCAATTTATGAAGATCTGCAGAAAGCCCACATCTTAGCCCATGTTCTCCTCCGTGTAGGCTGATTTATTTTAACCAGCTTTCCCACCCACCCACCCACCCTGAAAGAAAGACAAAACATTGGAATGGCATGTGGTGACCAATCTGATGGTCGCCAAGCTATTTCGAAAGCAGAGAACTCCAAACAGTTCAAAGGGAAGTTCAACATTCTCCACCCCCAACCCCCACGCCCCTCACCCACCCCCACTTGCAATGCATGGAGGTAGTGTTTGTCCTCCCAGGTCAGCCAGCTCCTTGGGAGTGGCAGCTGGGCTATTAGAAAGTCCCCCAGCGGAGTTCTATCACCATCTAGTGGCCACACACAGATCTGTGTGGTTTTCCTGGACCCGCAGAGAGACTCGCTCATAGCCAACTCATGAGAGAAAAGAGGAATCTCCGAATTCCATCACTCTCATGCCGAGTTGGACCATTTTGTGATTCCCAGATTTTGCCTGAAAACAAGTGGCATTCTACGCAGGCATGGACACCCTGGAAGTTTTTCATGTATGTTTTCTTTGGAAGGTGTTGGCTACGACAGGTGTTGTCGTGGGCATATAGCTCGGGTTTTGTTTGTTTGTTAGGTTTTTATTGGGCTGTAGGTGAAATTTGACCCTGGAAGTGATTTTCCCATTCATTAATTCACTCACTTGCTGTCTCCTGATAGTGGTTGCTATCTCCATCCAGTGTGTTACAATGTGTCAACATTCTCCCCATTCCTACCCAGAGTCCCCCAGTTGATGTGGCTGGTCTCCTGCCCTTTCCCACCTTCTTATCTTTGGGGGTGTGGCACTGTTTTCCTTTCTTTTCAATAGAATTGATTGTTCTAAGGACACATTATTTAGGGATCATTGCTTATTGCATACCAAAGACTAGATCCACTGCCATTGAATCCATTCTGACTCATAGCAAATATTTATGAGAGGAAATAGCTTCATCTTTACCTCCCAGAAGGAGGTCTAACACACAATGTGACTAGAGCGCCTCATTCTATTATATAATCCAATCCATTGTGTGCTAGCTAGGAGCACTGGTGGTGTAGTGGGTTATGCGTTGGGTGGCAAACCACAGGTCTGTAGTGTGAAACTACCAGCTGCTACACTAGAGAAATATGAGGCACTCTATTCTTGTAAAGATGTACAGTCTTGGCATCTCGACAACCCACAGCGGCTGTTCTACTCTGTCCTCTAAGTTTCCCATGAGTCTTACATCAACTTGATTGCAGTGGACGATTGCCTGGTTGGGAGGTGATTGAAAGGTGGTTTAGGACAATAGGTGCAGGGGTTCCCCCGGAATCCAAAAGACCAGCAAGCTAGGTGTATTTTATAAATTTGAGTTTTGTTCTGCATTATCTCCCACTTTTGTATCCCCGACCAGAACAGCTGATAGCAGTAGCTGGACACCGTCTTGTTCTCCTGGTTTCAGGCTAGAGGAGGCTGTGGGTGATGCGGGATTTTAACAATATGTCCTTTAGACTTATTGTTGCCTGGTGTCTTTGTGTTTTTTTCCCCCTACTCTTCTTTGCTTTGGGCTTGAAAAGACCAAGAGTTCAATTTTAGAATGCTTCTCCCAACCTTTCAAGACCTCAGATGGCTGTTCACCAAGCTAGAGGGCAGAATGTTGATTTTTATGGATTATGTTACACAAATGGATCTAGAAATCTCTGGAGACTACGGTCCCTAGCCTTTCAGCCCAGTGGCTCAGTTCCTCAAGAGGTTAGAGTGAGAGTACGTCTATAAAGTTTCCATAGCTGTGGCCCCTATTTGCTTTATTATGCATATTATAAATATGTATGAGGGGACTTCAAACTGTTTGTGGGAAGATTCCATTAATTTTTAATCCCCCCTAATACATGAGGTTTTGAAACTTTCATATGTAGAAAAATCCACGGTCATATAGCTATAACTTTAGCATGAGTTACACCTCAACAGAAAGAAAACAGAAATCATCACAACTGGACCAAAACTTTGGTCAACAGAATTCAACAACATATTTTAAAAGTCATGGTCATATGAGATTCACACCAGAGATGTAAGGATGGGTCAGCATTAGAAAATGAATTCAAGTAATTCACCACATTAAGAATAAAAAATAAATAATCACATAGTCATCTCAATTGATGCAGAAAGGGCATTTGCTAAAACCCAACATCTTTTCCAGATTAAAAAAAAGGTTGAGCAAAACAAGAATAGCAGGGCAAGTCCTCAACAAATTCAAGACATTTACACAAAACCAGCAGCTAATATTCCTCCCATCAGAGACAGGAGGAAACCCCCCGTACCCACCCCCCACCCCCGCCCCTTGAAAACATAGCAAGACCAAATTCAAAACCAAACAGCCAGTTCTGACTCATGGCGACTCTCTAGGACAGGGTACAATTACCATTGTTGGCTTCCAAGCCTGCAATTCTTCAGGGGAAGAGAAAAACCTCGTCTTCCTCTAACGGAGCAGCTGGAAGTTTTGAACTGCTGAACTTGCCCATCAGCAGCCCAGCTAGTTACTCACTTTGCTGTCAGGGCTCAAAGAGCCAACTTCTAGTTTAGTTGAATCTTTGTTTGGGGTTTTTTTTTTTCTTCTGTTTATTTCTGCTTTAATCTTGTTATTTCCTTTCTCATGGTGACCATGGGCCTCTTTTGTACTGTTTTTCGAATTGTTTGAATTATAGGGTTAAACTAATGATTTGAGTCCTTTGGGTTTTTTTTATGTGAGCATTTATTACTATAAATTCTCCTTTGAGCACTGTTTTTGCTGGGTCCTAAAAGTTTTGGTGTGTTATGTTTTCATTCTGATTTGATATTAAGACTTTAAAAGTTTTATTTTTAATTTCTTCAATTACCCAACCATTTTGAAGCAAGGTGATATTTAGTTTTCATAGATATTATTTTTTCCTTGTTTTTCTTATTGTTAATTTCTAGTCTTGCAGTCTTATGATCAAGAGGATTGTTCATATGATGTCTGTGATTTTGAATTTATTGATGTTTGCTTTGTGGCCTAAATATGGTCTCTTCTGGAGAATGATCCAGGTGTTGGAGAAGAATGCACACTGTGCTGATCTTGGGTGGAGTGTTCTGTATATATCTATGTGGTTAAGTGGGTTAATTGGTTTTCTTAGCTCTTCTGCACATTTTTTCAGTTTATCTCTAGTTGTTTGTCCTTCAACAGAAGTGGTGGTGTGTTGTCTCCCATTATTGTTGTGGAAATTTTTCCTTTTGAATATGATTGAAATTTGTTTTTGTACTTTGAAGCTCTGTCACAGTACATTAATGATTCAGTTTTGTGACTACATTTTACTTTTGACATTTCCTTGTGTGGTTTAATATCTGAGTGATATTGTCATGTATCTTAATTTCAGATTGTTGTTAGTTCTCTACATGAAGAACGTCCTTTAATAGTTCTTGTAAGATTGGTCTAGTTTTTTACAAATACCCTTAATTTCTGCTTATCTGGGATGTCCTATTTTCTCCAGATAATTTTTCTGTATATATCATTTTTGGATGACAATTTTCTTTTAAGACTTTAGCTATGTCGATGCATGGTTTTCTTGTCTGCGCGGCTACTATTGAAAAGTGAGAGCTTTGTCTTATTGGTGCACCTTTTTCATTCCTGGTAGCACTGTGGGTTAAGCACTGCTCTGCTGACCACAAAGTCAACCGTGTAAACCTCCCACTTGCTCCACAGTGGAAAGAGGAGGCTGTCTGTTTCCATAAAGGTTCATTCTCTGGGAACACCGTGTAGGATTGCCCTGATTCAGAATCAGCTCTCTGGCACTCCATAGGGTCAGAATTCTTTCTTCGTGTTTGGTTTTGGAAAGTTTGATTATGATATGTCTTGGTAGCTAAGACATTTGAATATGATATGTCTTGGTGGCTTTCTTTTAGGATCTATCTATCCTGTAGGACGTTTTTTTAGCTTACTGGCTGGAAGTCTCATCTCTCCTGATATGAGGAAAATTTCTGCCAGAATATCTTCAATTCTACATTGTGTCTTTGTTGCTGTTGGTTCCGCCTATTCTGAACTTCCCATCATATGCAGCTATTACTATTCATTGTCCCACATAAGCCTTGGCTGTCTTCATTTTTCATCATTTTAATATTTCTCATTGCTCCTCAAGCAAATTATTATCAAGAAGTTTTGTCCTGATTTTATCTTAAATTGGCTCAATTTTACTTCTATGTTCTTCTGTTGAGTTGTATGCTTCTGTTATATTATTGTTGAGCTAATGGTTTCTGGTTGTGCTTTTTGTACGGTTTTTCATGATCTATTTTGCCATTTTGTTCTTATATTGCTTTCCGGTATTATTGCCTGAATTCTACAGAATTTTTTCCCTCAGTTTTCCTAGAGTTTGTCTAGGCTTTCCTTGATTTCTGTGGAGAATATATATATTTTTATTTCCTTATGAGGTGGTTCTTCTTCCATCTCTTCTTTAGGCGGATCCCTTGCCCTTTATTTTGGGCACTTGCTTGAGGCCTCTTGTCTGGATCCTTTATTTGACTAGGTATTGTCTGCTGTCTCTGAGATATGTGTCTGCCATTTATGTACGGCTACATGTTTGCTTGCTTCTTCTCTGCGTTGGTCTGGATAGACTAGAGAAACAAATTCATAAGCACGTATATGTATAAGAAAGAGCTTTATGTATAAGACCAATTGAATATTGAGAAAACCTCTCAGCCCAGTCCAGATCAAATCCATAAGACCGATATTAGCCCATATGTCTGATACCAATCTATAAAGTCCTCTTCAGACTGAGGAAACACATGCCATGCCGCTGAATGCAGGAAGATCACAGGCCAGTGGGTAGAAAGCCTTTGGATCCAGTGACGTAAGCATCTCAGCGCTGACAGGGGTCTCCATGTGGCTTTTCCAGCTTCCAGGGATGCATCAGGGTAGGTCCATGTGGCTTCTCCTCAGGGATGTCTCGCAGGGAGTCAGCAGAGAGAGAGAAATGTCTCCTGCCTCCAAGAAGGAAAATATGGGAGTACCCGGAATCCTCAGGGGAAGGCCATGCCCACACAGAGGCCTCATTGGCTATGACCCGATTGACAGACTAGACTCCACCCCTTCACTCTTAATCCTCTCAAGCCCCAAATGGACACCAGAATATGCAACTCCCACAATCTTGATTGGTTTTAAGATGTTCAGAAGTGTGAGGTGAATTGTCCCCCACTGCTTGCTGGTCTGGCAGCCTGAGAGTATTTGCCAAATGTCTCCTGGTGGGTGGCGTAGCCACAAGCATCGCAGGGTCCTTCCAGATTAGTTAGTGTGCCCTTGAGAGGTCAGGGCAGGATGGCTCATAGCCTCTGTGAAGGAATGCTTCTCAAATGAGTGGATTAGGCCCTTTCTGCAAACATGAAGTAATGTTCAGTAGCGGCTGGGGGCTGAGTGGTTTCTGTGCATGAGCAAGCGGTCAGCTGTCAGAACTGCCGGGGTATGTCAGGTGTAGCCTCGCCGCAGGAGGACTTTGAGTGGAAGCACTAGCAATTCCGGCCTCCTGTTAGGTGACGTGCGGCCGGCACCCATTGGGACATGTCAAGCAGTGCCTCTGAGGCGATGCACCTGGCAGTCTGTTTCCCTGACATGGGATGGGAGCAGGGAATGTGCTCGCTAGTCGCTGGCTTATGGACACTGGGGGTGTGATTTGCTGGTTGCCAGCTGATTGAGGGGAGAGTGTTGCCTTTCTCATTGTGATTAACATCCTGATTCGCTCAGATTTTAAGTGTGGACACTGACAAGCCAGAGTCCTGCTAGAAACCGGACCTCCATCTAGCACACCAGGGCAGGGTGCGGGTCGCATTGTGACCAGATCTCTCCATAAAATGATGTCGAAAACAGTGGCTTCAGCTCAAAGATGGTGACCAACCAGGCTGTCTATTTTTGTACAATGCCCTCGGCCAAACCCAAAGCCAGACCCATTGCCATCAAGTTGATCCCAACTCATAGGACAAGGGTAGAACTCCCTCTGTGGGCTTCGGAGAGGCTACATCTTTATGGTAGTGGAGAGCCTTGTCTTGGTGGCTTTTAATCGCTGACCTTGCAGTTAGAAGGCCAACACATAACCATTGTAACACCAGGGCTTCCCATTGTGCTCTGCAGTCCTGGCAGCAGTCCAATGTCACATGCTCGGCTCTGGAAAGGATTCACTATGTCTTTTCCCAGTCTCTGATTCAGAGCTGCCTCTCATGCTTTTTCTCGCTCCAGTTAGTGCTCTGGACCACCTAGGTTTGAACACTGTGAGCCTATTCCAGGCTTGCAACATGACTGAATGAATTCAAACCAGCTTGGAGTCCTGATGCTATGAACACAGAATCATTCTAAAACAATATACTCCTGTTTCCTTTCCATTTAAATCTCGGCTACTTTCCACAAAGATCTTTTTCCCAAGAGAGGAAAATAAAATAAAATAGCCTTGTCCAAACCGTAACTTTCCAGGAATAGGACAAAAAGAAACAAATCCTAAAACCAAGAGACCTGACTCCCTGCCATACAGTCAATGCTGACTCATAGTGTCCCTATAGGACAGGGTAGAACCGCCCCTGTGGGTTTCTGAGACGGTAGCTCTTTATAAGAGTAGAAAGCCTCTTCTTTCTCCCAAGGAGCACCTGGTGGTTTTGCACTGCTGACCTTGCAGTTACCAGGCCAATGTGTAGCCATTCTGCTAGCAGGGCTCCTACGAAGAGTACAGTAGGGAGAAACATCAGAACTTGGTAGCCAGTTCTGGTGGGGGGAGGATAAAGGAAGAAGATTGCTAAAGAAGGATTTAAAATTTTATACTCTTGACTGCCGATTTAGTTAAGAAGAAAATAGAAAAGCCCTAAGGGGTATTATGTCAGAAATTAAGGAGTTATTGTACTGTCTCTCATTGGTTTAAATGCTTTATAAAACAGTACAAGCACATGCCAAAAGGACCACAGGATTTTTGCTCATTTTTGTGAATGGGGCCAATTGTTTGTGCATGTCTGGGATGATACGGTGTGTATACCCTCTTGCGTATGTCTGTAAATATGTGTTCAATGTATGTTCTGTGAATATGTGGTAGGGGTGTGTGTGAATGTGTGTCATGTGTGTCTGCTGGAGGGACAGCCTTCTGATCCCATAGTAAGCTCACCCAATGGACCTAGACAAAGAACTCTATTATCACAAAGACCTCCCTGAGTCAGGGTATTCCAGTAGCTATCATGTTTCCATCACAACCTGTGGCTGGGTTAGCCGGTGAAGAACAGAAGCCTCATGCATGGGTGGCAAGATCATGGCAGAGATGGCTGAGGAAAAAGTGGAGGACAAGGTAAATGTGTCGGCCCAAGCCAATGCCTGCAGGCACCGGATCTGGAAAGGTGTTTTGAAATTGACATGGTCTACTGAAGAAGAAATAAATCAAGTTAACAATGTCAACAGAATCCATTGGTAAATTGTAATTTTTATTTCATCATAAAATTGAATAATCACCACTCTAAATTCTTGGGGAGACCATTAAAGTAAAATACCCATAAACCAGATTTGCTTAAGGGGTCCCTGTGGAGATGAGGCTTTGTAGTCTGAGCAACCAAAGGCCTTACAAATGGACCGGTTGCCATCAAGTCAATTTGCCACTCATGATGAATAGGGCTTTCAATGGCTATGATCATTTGGCAACAGGTCAGTAGGTCTCTCTTGCAAGACACCTGTGGGTGGATTTGAAGCACCAACCATGATTGTTAGCAGCCAAGCACTAAACCATTTGCTCCACCTAGGGACTCCATAGCCAAACACCAAGCTCGTTGCTGTTGTTTCTGACTCTTAGCAATATCGCAAGGCAGAGCAGATCAACTCCACAAGGTCTCAAAGGCTGTAATCAGTACAGATTGCTACATCTTGCTTTCACCTGGTGGTGGTTGGTAGTTGGAGTGGATGACTTCGTTAGCAACTGAGTGCTTCACCCCTGTACCACCAGCACTTTGAGGGACTCCGCACCCATCCAAACAAGAAAACAACCAGCCTATCGTCCTTTCTGATGAGTCGATTCTGACCCATCGTGACCCTGATATCGCTCTCTTAGATGTTCCTTCTTCCGTGAGGTATGTCCAGACTCAGGAGGGCAGTGGGGGCTTTGAAAACTCTAGTCAGTCCCTTCACTGCCCTACCCAAGGTGTCTAATATGAGCTTTCCAAATGGACAAAACAACAACATTCTAAACAAGAAATAGTGTTCAATGAACTTAGGTGCTGTCTCTCAGGAAAGGGGTCTTCAGACACTCCCTCATTGCCTGTTAACTTTTACTTTAGAGACAGGTTTTAGCAACCTAATTAACTAAGTTTCCTAACTGGTGTGAGTTTCAGGAAGCCTCATGCCATTTCGTTTGTCACCCCAATCCTGAACACACAAGCTGGCCCATGAAAAGGGCTCAATGAGTGTTTAGGAATGAGTGAGCGAACATTAGGAGCAGTATTGAATAGTTGGGATTTGGGGAGACAGGTTCATACAGTTGAGGGAAGTGCAGATCCAAACTGGAAATCCATAGACAGAGGGAGAAAAAGAATGAAATTCAGATAACACAATTCTACCTACCATCCCTCTGAGGGATAATGTCACCGACACGAAAAGGAGCCGTTTACGGAAAGGAGCATGAGTCATTAGGAAAATATTAAATCTGTTTAATACGCCTCATGTAACACAAGTCAGGGAACAGTACACCATGCCTTTGAAATTTTTCCATTGGAGAGGAATCTATTTTACCCAACTGGAACCACTAAGCTCTCTCCCATATGGAAGCGCCCTTTTCACAAGGGAATCTTGATGGTGTCTTAAAAACCAACCCCAAAGCTCATCCAGCAGAGATCTATTCTAGGACCTCTAATTCCACAGACTCTTTTGCAGACATGGAAAGTATACCTTTTCTTTGTCTTTGTGATTTATTAAGCTTCCTAGTACAGAATTTTAATACATTCCACATATCAGACCTCCCAGTTTCAGTCACAAAACAGTACAGAATTGGGTCGGCAATACAGTTTAAGCTTGTTAACGCGACGGTGATTCTGTAGATTTTGTAAGTCTGCTTCCCAGTCTGGTGGCCACGGAGATTTACATCACGCTCTAAAACACTCCGGATCAGCACCGTCACATGGAAAGGAGTAAAACACAGGATGAACGTCAGCGTGATGCCCACTAGGAGCTTAATGATTCGCTCCTTCTCGCCCTCTTTTGTGGCTTGATTGTGCCGCACAGCCTTGTAGACTTTCTGGTTGCAAAACAGGATGATGACCAAAGGGGCGGCATAGCCCGTACACGTCCGGAACAAGTTCAGGTTGATTTGCCACTCCTCCAAAGGGTACTTGTCATAGCATAAGGTGAAACTGGAATTTTCCGCATCGCAGTACTCGATTGTGATTTCCTCTTCCCACAACATGGCGGCGTTGAAGACGGTTTCCATTCCCCAAATGGAGAGGCTGACCACAAAGGCAAACCGTTTTGTCCTGAGGTAAGGAAACTTCAGGGGGTGGACCACCGCTAAGTATCGATCGAGAGCTATGCAGGTGAGAAAGGCCGTGCTGCTGTAGAAGTTCAAGTACATCAGGAAAGCGCTCCCTTTGCACAGACCGGTGGAGAAGGTCCAGTTATCCTTGTTCCAAGTGTAATTAATCCACAGAGGGAGAGTGGACGTGTACAGTAGATCTGAGAGTGAGAGACTGAACAGGTAAACCCCTAGCTCGTTGTTCTTCTTGGCTTGCAGCAAAGACACACACAGAGACCCGACATTGGCTGGGATGCTGATTATAATCACAACGATGTAAATCACTGGAAACAGATAGTGGTCCAGGTCGTGCTGTTCTTCAATACACACGCTGCCCATGTTTCTTTGGGTTTCCTTTTAAAGTGGCAATGGTGTTAGTTCTTAGAAAGCACGTGGCAAAGTAAGCCTCGCCTCATGCTAGCTGGTTTTCATATTAAGATGCTCTTTTGTGACAATTGTTTCAGTTTTTCTTTATTGTGAGAAGCCCCGGTTCATTCACTAACGCCGGCAAGGGTTGGTGTAGATCAATGTTCACACGTTTATCGATGCTTGGAAGTCAGTGTCCAGGTTCCTAGCAGTGAACTGATGTGGCTATCCAAGTTCAATGAGCAAGGGTCCTTGGGCTCATTACCACAGGAGATGGATCTAAGAACTTCTCCAGGGTTCATGGGGTTCTCCCTTTGGCTCCACAGGCTGCCGCCATCTCTAAGTGGCTTTTCTTCACTAGTTCCAGAGGAGAATGGTGTCCACCTGAACAGGTAAAGTCTGCTTTCCACTCAGATTGACATCTCTTTTAAAAAGCCTTTGTTTCTGTAATGAAAGATGAACTAGAATAGTTTAGATGTTTAACAGGCACATAACCTCATTACCATAATTTTGAAGCAATCTTCTTAAAAATTCCATGTATTGAAGATAAACGAAAAGAAGGAAGATGTTGAAAATGCACTGAATCGCAAGAGGGTATTAACCTACTATGAATGAATTGATTTTGAGAAATAATATCACACTGAGATTGTTTAGCTATTGGAAATAAGAATGCTAGATCTGAGGAAATTGCCTTTGCCCCGGGGCTCGACATAAGAATACAAAACTGTGGCTCAAAAGCCATTTTAGTAGCTAAGAAAATGACAGCAAATCTAATTATTTGTGTCCCAAGCCCCATGATTATGCAATTTAGAGTGTGAAATTTTGCATGTAAACTAGGTAAAGGCACTTTTATAATTAGCTCATTAGCTAAGGAGATGTTGTCACAATAAACACTGTGAAGCTGTGGAATTTTAAGACATAGCCACTCTGTGAGCAGTGCTGTCATTAGACAACTTGCCTGTTTCTGCTTTCCTGGAGGCTGAACTCCTTTTATCTGTCTCATACTCTGTAACAAAAGAAGAGTGCTCTTAACTCTTGACATAATATTGTGACCACTCATTTCACCTTTGTACCTGATTGTTTTCCAGGCTGGTTTCATTTTCAAAGTATGGTGTCTGAGATTCCTATGTGAGTGGGCAACCCACCTGTCTCGTAACTGGAGTGCAGCAATGCTGCTGTCTACCTTCCCTTGTAGGCGAGGCCTGTGAGTGTTTTGGATGGATTGATTACCCAATGAGACCTCCACAAAGCAGGAGCAAAACCCACTGATGGTGGCAGAGAAAGTTGATAGGTTCTGTGCGTCAGCTTTGTTTCTGGAAAGATCTATAAGAAAAATATTTTCCTGAGTATGCTTGGCCTTTGGCTGGACCACACTTGGGTGGAACGTGTGGGACTCTGCTGTGAACCTGGGCCCACAAGCCTCATGCCAACAACAAATTAAAACCAGATGTAGGTGCTCCATTTCTTTAATCATTAGCTATATAGATTTGCAAACCACACTGAGATGCCACTACACACCCACCAGAAAAAATGAAATGTCAGAAGACTCAAAAGTTCATGAGCACACAGCGTACCTAGGGCCCACACTTACTGTTAATTGAAAAACAGTTTAGTACTGTGTACGAAAGCTGAACTTCTGCACACCTGAGGGGCTAACAACTCTATTTTGAGGTATGCGCTCAACAGGAACGTGGACACTTGTTTACCTAAGGCATGTGCTGGCGCATCCACAGCAGCTATTTGCGACAGCCCCCACCAGAACACCCACCAGAAGAAGAATAAAAACCCCATACCAGTGCCACTGGGTCGATGCCGACTCATAGTGACCCTATAGAACTGCCCTTGTGGGTTTCTGAGACTAACTTTTTTCTTTTAAATATTATTTTATCGGGGGGGGGGCTCTTACAAATCTTATGATTATCCATCATTCAACTGTTTTAAGCACGCTTATACATATGTTGCCATCAACATTTCCAAAACACTTTCTTTCTACTTGAGCCCTTGGTATCAGCTCCTCTTTGATCCCCTTCCTCCCCTCCCATCCTCATGAATCCTTAATGAATTATATATGATTATTGTTCTTTCATGTGTTAGACCATTCATTGTCTCCCTTCACCCATATTTCTGTTACTTGTTCCCCTAAGGGGTGGGCTATATACATCCAAACTTGTGTTGGCCTCCACCTTTCTACCCACCAAGCCCCACCCCCTTCATGATATCATTATTGCCGCTACTGTTCCTGAGGGTTTTATCTGTCCTGAATTCCATGTATTGAGACCTCTTATCTGTACCAATGTGTGTACTCCAACTAGCTGGATTTGTATGGTAGATCTGGGTTGTGGTAGTGGGGGGCGGGGGTGGTGGGGGCGGAGAGGAAACCTTCAGGAACTAGAGGAATGATGTGTATTTTGTCAGTGCTCTATTGCACCTGGTTGAATTGTCCCTTCCTTGTAACCCTTCTGTGGGGAGATGTCGAACTGTCTGCAGATGGGCTTTGGATCTCCAATCTGACCTCCCTCATTCACATTGTTTGTTTGGGATCTTTTGATACCTGATCCTGTTGACACCTCATGATCACAAGGCTGGTGTTCTTCCATGTGGGCTTATTTGGGAGGGCTTGAGTAGAGGCCCAAAGTCCATCTGCTATCTTAATACTTTAATATATAAGTATTTATACATATAAATATATATATACATTGGACTCTATATCTTTAATTATAAATTAATATATTTACATATATATACGCCTATAGCTCTACCTCTATAAATAGCTTTTGCTTCCAACTTCTTTCCTCTATTTCCTTTCACCTTCCCCCTGGCCTGCTGTCATTCTCACCCTCCACTCGGCAATCAGTAATTCGTCTCATACATTGTACTTGATCAAGCCCCAGTAGGCCTCCTCACCATCATTTTTAGATCTCTTGTTGAAACTGTAACTTTTTATGGGAATAGAAAGCCTTCTTCTCCCTGAGAGCAGTTGGTGGTTTCAAACTGCTGACCTTTTGGTTAACAGCCCCACCCAGGCTCCTAGCATGAGACCAGTACAATGGTAATCTCTACAGCAATGAAAATGAACCAATGGTTGCTGCCTACGATCACATGGTTGATGTTTACAAGCTACATTGGGTGGTAGAAAAGACAGGCACAAAGATAGGCATTTATCCAATTGAAAAACCAAAAGCCAGGTAAAGTTCGCGCGTGCTGTTGAAAGCCAGAGGACAGTTTTCTTCAGAGAGGGGCCAAGCAATGGCAGGAGGGAACTTCTGAGCGTTCACCACGACCCTCCTTCCTGCAATGGGTGCCGATCACACCGCTGTGTTCAGTAGGTGAAACCTGTATTAAGCTGAACACTTAGCAAGCAAGCATTTTTCTGTTTGCAAGGATTATAATGCAGGAGCCCTGGTGGCACTGTCAGGTGAATGCTGGGTAGCTAACTGCAAGGTCTGCGGTTCAAAACCAATAGTCATTCTGTGGGTGCAAGCTGAGGCAGGCTGTTCCCGTAATCTCAGAAGCCCTAGACTGGAGGGTCACTATGAGTTGGAACGGACTCGACGGAAGTGGGTTTGGTCAGATATCATCCTGCAATTAAAAAATGTAAAAAGTGGACTCAGAAGACTGTGAGTTGGCCTCAAGGCTTACTTAACTTTTGAAGTTATGTGATCTCACTGTTCTCACTGCATTAAAGAAAAATTCAAAGAAAGAAAGAAGGCTACTGAAAGTCCACGGCAGCTAGGTTGTCACACGGCTCCAAGCGCAGACTTTCCACTCCTAGAACAGCAGCGTTCAAGGGAACAGCAACAAGAAACCTGCTCGGTGTTTGTAACTGAGCTCAAGAGTCAGCCGAGAGGCTGACTTAAAAACCTGCCTGGGCTGAGAGTGAGTCGCATGTCTCATCCTGCTGTGGACACACAAGGGGGACACGTCTGTGTAAGAGCCATTCTTGCCCAGATAGCAGATTGTGCTTGTGTGAGCGCGTGAAGACATTCGTCCTTGTGCTTGCGCCCCACTTTATTTGCATATTATAGTATAATTTTCTTTGATTTTACTCACTGCGTTGAGTTTTGATATTTAATATTCTGTACTTATTGTGTCTGGGTGTTTTAGGGGTGTATCCACAACCTAGGGCTGTTATCTTTGTGTTAAATTCCTGGAAAATTGAAGGTCTCAATGAAATTCGGGGGCCTCAGCACCTGTTATTTGGTTTTCTGTGATATCGTATGGGAAAACGATATCCGGTTCTCAAACATTTCGGTGTTCAAACATGACTTTGGAATGAATTGAGTTTGACCACTAAGGAATCGTGGTAATATGACAATCAGGTCAAAGCAAAGCAAAGTGTTTGTTGACCTGATTTGCATATTACTTTAAATAGTCTTTTTTTTTTTTTAAATAACTACATTTCAGCCACCTGTAAAAAGCACCAAAAAACTCTCCATTGAGGAAGGCACCCTCCACCCAACCCACAAGGGATTTGCAGAGGTAGAATTTTCACAAATACAAGCAGATTAACACACATATGCACACAAATGGAAACTATTGGTGAGATTCAGCAAAAATAATCAGTGAAAAAATCAGGTTCACAAAAGCTTTAGGGATTAGAGTCCTTAGGTATCTGGCATGAAATAATTTTTAAAAATATGTTTAAAGGAATAAAGAAGAAATTTTAACACAGTCGTGAGCAGGAGACTAAAATGACAAACATGTTATGAGAATAGTTTGCAGAAATAAAAAATAACATCAATTTAGATATGAAACTCAATACAAAGATGAATCAATTGACTAGGAATAGCTGAAGAGAGAAATAATGGTCGGCAAGATAGTTCTAAAGAAATAGTGTAAAATCATCTGTGCTTACAGATGAGAAAATATCAAAGCGAGGCTACAATGCACGGACGGTAAAGTGAAATGTCAGCTACGGGTCACTGAGTTCCATATGGCAAGAACAGGTAATGGGTGAGAATGTTCTAGAACAAAGAACAGGGAATCCTCAGAACTAAGAATCCCAGGTATTTCCAAAATGCTGAGAGAAACTATAGGTCACCTCTAATTACGTGCCTGGCGTAGCAGTTACATACACAGTGAACTGCTAACTGAAAGATCAGAGATCCCCAAACCACGGGCCACTCAGAAAGAGAGAGATGTGGCTTTCTATTGTTGTAAACGTATTACGATCTTGGAAAGTCACAGGGGCGGTTCTACCCTGCCCTACAGGGTCACCATGAGTCAGAATAAACTCCGTGACAGTAAGTTTTGATTTGAGTTGTTACATGCCTAAGAAAATTGAGCTTCAGGAAGTAGAACAAATATAAGGCATTTCCAGATAAATTCATACTGAGACAATCTGTCCACAAGACCATCACTAAAAAGGCCTCTAGATGATAGAGTTGAAGAAGGGAAGTGATACTAGAATAAAGGTCTGAGACACATGAAGCATGTAATCAACTGCCGAGGATGGGACTCTGAGGCGCGCACAGCATCACGTGCATCAGAGGTTCTGTGGAGAGCACCTGGTTCATGGGGCCCGGGACCCAATGTGTTTGGGCATTGTGAATTCCTTCCTCCCAGGTCTGTGTTACTCAATGAATGCACATCTTTCTCCTTGAGAAGAATGGATCATATGGAATAGTGCTTTTAGGGGATCTATAATGTTCTGCATTTACCGGAAAGCACTTCCAGTTTTGATTTTATACCACAAGGCTGAGTGCTTATGATGAAGCAGATACCGAGTCTCTCCTCGGTTGGGAAAGGGTTCTGGGGATAGGTTGGAGATCTTTTAAAAAAACCAAAACCCTCGGGGGATTTCTGAACATGTGTGAAGCTTCTTCACCTAAGTTTCAGCTTTCACACGTGTTCGTTAGGACCAACTTCCTAGGGCTTGCGGAAGGGTTAAGTGAGAGTACACGTGAGGCAGAGGACCCTGCCCATGGCTCCCTTTTTGTCAACACCAGTGCTGTTTCTTTAAGGACCCAGACGGGTAATTCCCAAGTGTGTCTCTTGCTGACCCTCTCTTTCCTTGAGGAGGGCATCTTTGGATAATCCAGCTGCAACATAGTAGAGAAGCCAAACAGAGACACAGTGTATAGTTTGTATACAATAGAATTCTCTTATCTGAATTAAGGTCTGCGACTTCTTGTTGCTGTCAAGTTGATTCCAAATCATAGCCACCCTCCAAGACAGAGGAGAGCTGTTCTATAGGGTTTCCAAGACTGTAATCTTTATGGAAGCAGACTGCCCCGCCTTTCTCCTTCTGTTTGGCTGGGGGATTAGAACCCCTGGCCTTCCCGTTGGCAGCCAAGTGCTTAACAACTGCCCCTTTAGGGCTGCTTTAAGGTCGGCAGATAACAGCTGCTCATTGAACTGGTGTGGATCAGATTTTAATGGAATACATCATTCTTACTAGGCACATATTTCCGTTAGATACATTTTAATTCTTGATTTTGAAATTTTTTGCCAAAATGCCAACCAACTCCTAAATTAGTACAAACTATTGACCACATTACAAAACAAAACAGAACAAAAACCAAGCCCTAACAAACAAACAAAACCACAAAACACTCCAAACCAACACATTTCCCTCCATGTAATAGTACCTGCTCACTGTTATTCATGTGCTTGATACCTCTGAAGACCAGGTATCAAAGCCTGTATAGGTGTCTCCTTACATGGTGTACTCACCAATGCTGGAACTATCACTCCCAAACTTCACATTATTTCCCAGCAATAGAAAAAGCATCACTCAGCCACTTCACTCGCAATGCTGTCAGATGGCTTTCCAGGCCAGAAGCCGGTCGCTTTCTTCCCAAGCACTTGATTCCATTTGCCAAGACACCAAGTTTCCTGAGGGGGAAATGTAGTGTGAGCATCACCTCCTTGTTTGTGGTAGTTTTTACCTGACTGGATCTAAGTTTAAATTTTGAAATCCCTTCACTGCTGGTCCAAGCAGAGAGAACCACGCGTCTTCCTTAGTTGCCTCTCTTGAAGTGCCCCACAGAAGCATGCTCGTGCGGCCTAAAGTGGACAAAGGAAGCAGGGCCAACAAGCAGCAGAGCGGTTGCCTGTTTCGGATGAGAACATCATGCTTACCCATGTCCCCTGGGTCGTCGGAGGTGTTGCTGCTCGAGGGGCCAGATTCCTCTGGCTGCTTCAAGAAGAGAAACCAAAACTGGCAAAGGGACAGGAAATCGCACTCTTGTTTCTCAACAAACTAAAGAGGAAGCAGTGTCTTCCTGAGAGGGACGCAGTAATCAGAATCTGAAGGAAGGAAATCACATTAATACTTTAAAATACGCTTTTGTTTGTTATTTATTATAGCATTGTTTTCAGAATTGGCTTATTTTCTCTTCCCGTCTCCATTACAAATATTCAAGGGTATTTATTATATGTGCTTCACTTGGTAGCATGTGTACCAGAATTTTATTCATTCACTTGCTCATTCTGCCAACATACATTCTATATATTCTGAAGGCCTTGTATTGGGTGACAGAATAGAATAAAAAGCAAATCCACTTGGCATTGAGTTGACTCTGATGTATAGCCACCCCTGGGACTCTCAGAAAAGGAATGCTGGGGGTGTAGTGGGGTACATGTTCGGGGGCTCAACACAAGGTAATCAGTTCGAATACTCCATCGGCTTCTTGTAGAAAGATGAGGTTTTCTGCTCCCTTAAAGATTCACAACTTCAGAAACCTATAAAGGAAGCTTCACTCTATCTATGGGGTCTCCATGAGTCAGAATTGACTTGGTGCCCCAACTTGGTTTGCTTGTGTGCGTGTGTGTTTGTTTAATGAGCTTCAGAATAGAACTGTGTCCCACGGGGTTTTCTTGACTGTGATCTGGTGGAAGTAGATCACTGGGTTTTTTTCCCCAAAGCACCACAGGGTAGATCTGAGCCACCAATCAGTAGCCAAGAGCAAGTCATTTGTGCCCTCTGGGATCTGGTTAAGAACTGGTGGGCGATTGCCCGTAAGAGGCTTATCAACTAGTGAAGAAGCCAGACTTGCTCCAAAATAATCAGAGAACAAAGGTAAAACGGATGCATCCTCCAAAAAAGTAGACTCAGTCACTTGGATATTTGAATGTGTAGACACACGCAGACTGACAAGTCCCTGGGAGACAGCGTCAGAGAATGACGTCCAACAGCTTTCTTGGGAGGACTGGTGGATGTTCTGTTGTTTACTGGCAATGATGGATGGGCTTACGCTAGCTGACTTTGTAACTTTGTCAATATAAATAAATAAATTAATTAATTAATGGCGTCAGAGGTCAGCAGTTTAAACCCAACAACTGCTATACAGGTGAAAGATGCCGCTGCTGTTCCTGGACTGATTCATAGTGTCAGAAACCCTAGAGACAGTCTCCGCGAGTCAGAATCAACTTGCTGGCATTGGCAATGGAATGAGAGGTAATCCTGGTAGCACAGTGGGTTAGTCACTGGCCTGCTCACTGAAAGGTCATTGGTTTGAACCCACTGGACACTCCACGGAAGGAAAAGGATGCTGACTGCTGCCGTAGGGCGTAGGGCCTCTGCAACCCTATAGAGCAGTTCTAATCTGCCCTATAGGGTCCCTCTGAGTCTGAATCTACTTGATGGCAGTCGTTTCTAGAACAGGCTTAGATGTATAGTATTTGATGATAGAACCATTTTTCTCTTCAATTCCCAGCTTGGCATAGAAGACAGACATTGCCAACATTCATACAAAAGTAGTTCAACTCACTGGCCAAGCAAATCAGTTTGTGAAACTCAAAAATTGGTTGGAGACATACAGTTATTATGAGAATTCACTTAGTAGTTTTGCACAATGCTGCCGGATCATTAAGGGATTTGATATGAAGTGAAATAAGCCCCCAAGAACTTTCAACTCTTGAGACCTCCAAAAAGCCAGAAATAATACTTTTGAATCTTGCCCTGTTGAACTTTCATCAGAACTGATAGGGATATATTATTTTATAAGGAAAGAATTGATTGGGGATGACATTTCTAATTCAACTTCACAAAGTGCGACCCGCACAATCTCATCTGTTTCTGTAAGAGGGCATTGAAGGTGGTTGTTCATGAGGCTCTTCATTCTGTCGTGTTTCTAGTCAGTGATAGAAAAAAGTGATTTTGGTATTCATATCACCGAGACTTTCCATCCTTAATTAGCCGGGTTAGTTAATGTTCACCTGCTAGGATGTAAAAACTTTCTGTACTTCCGTTGAGAGAGTTCATCAAGCACAGTAAAAGTCGTACTCGATCTTTATGAAGTTTATCAAGCAGTGCAAATGTGAAGTTCAAAATGAAAAAAGAAAGAAGAATAAAAACCAGAAGCCGAGCATTCCACTTGGACCCTGAGATCTCTGTGTTTACACTGAAACTACTCAACCCAGGAGACCCCGGGAAGTGGTAGGGCAACGAGATGACATCTCAGCACCCAAGGCACAAAGCACAGGAAGCGGTTTCTCGGCTCATGGAATGAGACAGTGAAGTGCCTTCAGGCAGGAGGTGTGCTTGTAGAGGGGGGCGCTTCCTAGGCATTGCCAACCCATGGAGATACAGCTGGGTGCGCCTTGAGGTTGAGGGTACCGGTGTGGAGTGCTCTTTGGATATTTATTGGCAGAGGTAAAGACAACTAAAGAACAAAGCAAAACTAAAAAGCTTTGTACCACTTCCTGGCCAAGTGGCTGAGGACCAGTGAGAGGCATGGCTATAAAGGTACAACTGTGAAGAGGCAGGCTGGACAAAAGAACTGTATCCTGAACTTTTCTTATCATGAATTGTAACCAGTTGCTTCCCTAATAAAACTCATAATCTTGAAAAAAAGAACACACTTTTTAAAATGATATACTTAAAGGAAGCTTTTATTTGTAATAAATTAATAAAAAGCAATGGTAAAACCCTTAATCAGTAAAATAACACCAAAATCAACAAAATGATTTCAGTATACTCATGACTCAAACCCCAGATTGATTTCTCGGGGTTGAATTTGCACGTGTGCTTATTTGTGGTTTCAATAAACAGGCATTTCATAACTCTCGCAATGTCTTCTTTCACCTAAAGAAACTATGCTTCTGCTTTTACAGGAAGGGAATTTTCGTGTTCATATTAAAGTCGTACATATTTAGCTTTTCCAAACATAACAAAAGGATGCTGTGAGAAATATAAAGAAACACTGAAACGTTCACTTCGCCTGATTAAATAGGAGAAACAGTTTGGATGACCTTATCAAAAACCTTACCAACTCTACACAGCCTCACGACACTACACAATGTTTTATAGCCTCTCGTAAATTTGCTCCTGATTTGGGCAAGTTGGTATGAAGGCTGTGTGCTCCATCCCAGGGCAGTCTAATGAATGCCTGGAAAGCCCCAAGTCATTGTGGTATTATTAATTAGAGCGAGAAAGAAAAAAGGAAAGAAAGAAACGGAGAAAAGTCATTAATAGTGATTGTGTTAGACAGGGTTCTCTAGAGAAACAAAACCAGCATGCTTATGATTAGATAGATAGATAGATAGATAGATAGATAGATACAACATGAAGAAATAAACAGCTCATTAGGTCACAGAGCAGTAAAGAAGGCTCGTTCAACTCACAAGGGCTGCTGGGTGCAAGTCAATGAAGCAGACAGATAAGTCTTCTGTTGAGCAATACAGGCGGTCTAGCCACAGGCAGCAAACAGCAGGGTGGGTCACCAACAGTCAGCCAGATGACAGGATCCGACAGTCCCCAGCTCAGGTGATGTGTACACCAGCAGTGTGGTGAAGCAGGTCTTGAAGGAACCTCAAACTATAGTGACACGATTCACATGTTGGGTGTCCCATAGGCAGTGTAGCTTGAAAGTTGAGGGCAGAGAACTTGCACACTGGACCGATCATCAGAGAGCAAGAGACAGAAAGATGAGGCTCGTCGAGCCATTTGTCTCTTTTCCCTTGACATTAAACTGCGACTTTATTAATCCCACATGTGTTCATTGGTCAGGTTGTCACAAGAAACCTACCTATCACAGTGATCTAGATCGTTGCTCAAAGATGGCTGGTGTTCCTGGTTATCTGATCTTCAGAGGTCAGAGACTGCACAGCCAGCACTGGCTGACAGTCATGCCCTGAGCTGCCCGCAGGAGAAAGAGGAAGAGACCAGTAGATCTGCCAATTCCAACTTCTTCATCGAGCAGCGAACAAACCCACTGTCATCGAGTCTTTTCCAACTCATGGTGACCCTAGAGCGGGGCAGAACGGACCTGTGGGTAGAAAGCCAGTCTTTCTCCAGTGGAGTGGGTGGTGGTTTCGACATGCTGACCGTGCCGTTGGCAGCCCCATGTGTAAGCACTGTGCTACCAGGTCTCCTGTCTCTTCATCAAACAGAACTTCCAGAAAGCCTATTCTCTGATGGAGGTGCCTTTGTAAGGCCATGCTGTCTATTTGGTGGAATTTCACTTGTTACAATAGCAGCTAAGTATGGCGGGATAAGGCTTTGAAATACTGGTATATTTTCCCCATGTTTCGCCCACCCACCCTACTTATGTATTCAGTTTTGCATTTGTTGCCTTAGTGAAGGGATTCTCAGCAGAAAGGAGAAATGAAAGAGAAGGAGGAAATGGAGAAGAGAGAGACAGTTTGATGCTTTCCTGGTAACATCGGAGGATGAGTGGGGAAATTGGTTCATGCACCACTTGATATTGGAGAGGTTGGGGCTTCGAATCCACCCAGTGGTACTTCAGACCTCTTTTTTGTTGCTTTAAGTATTCTTTAGTTTAAAGACTTCTTGCACATCGGTATCTTCTGATGAAAGTCCCATGACACTGAAGTGTCTTTTGAAAGTGTAAGTTAATGACGTTTCAGAACATTTCAAGGGGGGGCTTTTGGACCAGGCAAAGCTGCTGAGTATTATTCAAAGGCACAAACTTGTTTTGTTTTTAAAAAAAAACTGTTTTATTGGCATATAATTCACATACCATACAGTAGTAAACTCATATTCAAAAGAGTTGTACCATCATCCCCATCAGCAATTTTAGAGCATTTTCTTCATTCTTGTACTCATTGTAATCAGCTCCCCTTTGCCCTCCAGCCTCCCTTGCCATACCCCCCAAGAAGCCATCAATGCAGACACTGTCTCTTTAGCTTCAGCCATCCCTTACTTCATGTATAGAAAAACATGTAAATGATACATACCAAGTTTAGTTTTTAGATGGTGTATGCTGCCCTCCTCTGCAGACATTGTACTTTGGTCATAAGATCTGGTGGCTTCACATGCAGGGTGATGCCAGGTGCTTGCTGTGTAGAAAGAAGAAAAGAGATAAAGAGAGCCACACAGGACACTGGGTGGTCAGAAGCCAATTATATTCAGCAATTTTTGGACCCGTGGGCAAGGAAAGATCATAAGTCAGTCTCTGCTAAAAAAAAAAAAAGAAAATACTTAGATGCCCAATGGCTGCTTTAGAGAAAGATGATTTTTAGGCAGGCAAAACATACAACGTGTTTTTGTGATCAGATTTAGTATTTGCAGTGAAACGAGGGACGGGAGCAGAACTCGGCGAGGCAGGAAGGAAAATCACCACTATGCACATTGGTTGGCAGGAGCCATTGCATGTCTCCCTGACTATTTGAGAAAAATGCTGCTTCCAAGAGGTTACCGTCTTTTAATACACAGATGGGTTGCCACGAGTTGCAGTCTGCTCTATGACAACGGTTGTGTTGTTGTTCTTCTAGAGGAGGGATGGCAAGGGCTGAGGCACAGCCAACATGCTGAGGGAGAGATCTGCTGAGATAAAGCTAAACTTCCTGTTCCCAGAACCAGAAAAAAAAAAAAAACGGTTTTCCTGTAGGTATGACAGATATGGGGGCAAAAAGGGGTGATGAAAGAGGAAATCGTGCAGGCTCTGATGTGGTAAGGACCTTTGACAGGGGCAGGGCCCTGCAGCTGCACGGAGGTGGGTCTGGGGTGGCAGATTGGGAGATGTGTGATCTGGGGAGGAGAGTGGACCTGACCCTTGTTTCCCCAGTGAAGCACAGAGATTGAGTCAGACTTGAACGTATAGGAGAGGCCTGGGCCACACTTACCTGTGTCCGGCAATGGACAGGAAGAGTAACACGGATTCTGGGAGACCGTGAGTGGCACACAGCATCCAAAAGAGATGCCAGAGAAAAGGGAGTGTCAGCCAGGGAAAACGGGCATCCTTAAAACATAGGAGGCCAGGAAGATACCTTCTCGGCTGGCTTAGGTGTTGTTCTTGTTGTTAGGGCCAAGGCAAGCTCTGATTCAGAATGACCGTGATGTTGCCAGAGGGCGTGATGTCAGTGGGGACTCGCAGAAACACTGTGCACAAAAGGAATGCTGCCAGTTCCCGGCCATCGCACGATTGTTGCGGTGGTTGAACCCATTGTTGCGGCCATTGGTGGTCTTCCTCTTTTGGGGTTGACCATTTCAAAATCTCTACCAAGCATGATGTCCTTCTCCAGGAACGATTCCCTCCTGATCACATGTCCACTGTTGTGCCGTCGAAGGAGCATTCTGGCTGTACTTTCCAGACAGATCCGTTTGTTCTTCTGGTAGTCCGTGGGATAGTTGATCTCCTTGGCCAACTCCACAGTCCAGAGGCAGCAATTCTTGTTCCTTATTGATTGGCCACCTTTCACAGGTATAACAGGCCATCGAAAATACCGTGGTTTGGGTCAAGACATCATTTCTTGTAAGACTTTAAAGATGTCAGGTGCAATAGACTTACCCAATCAGGTATGTCATGTGTTTTCTTGACTGCTATTTTCATGGGTGTTGATTTAAGTAAAAGGAAATCCTGTACATTTCTCGGTTTATCATGATGTTGCTTACTGATCAAGTTGTGAGACTTGTCAGTTTCTTTCTGTGCAGGTGTCATCTATGCTGCAGGCTTTGATCTTCAGCAGTCAGAGCTTCAAGTGCCCCTCCCTTTCAACAGCCACAATGGCATCGTTTACCTATGGCAAGTTGCTATTGAATCTTCCTCTAATCTTGATGCCACATTTTCCTTGGGTGAGTACAGCTTCTCAGATGATTTGCTCAGCGTACAGATAGAATATAACCTTGACACCCATCTTTCTTGATTTCAACCCATCCTGTGTCCACGTGGTCTGTTCAAACAACTGCTGCTTTGCATGGGTACGGGTTCTGTATGCACACAATTATGTGTTCTGGAATTCCTCATGTGCAGTGTTAACCATAATTTGTCAGGATCCTTTGCATAGTCAATAAAACACAGGTAAACACCTTTCTGGTATTCTGTGCTTTTAGCCAAGATCCAACTGGCATCAGCAATGATATCCCTTACTAGTCTACTTGGACTAACACTCACCCCGAAGGCATTCAGTTTAGGCTCCAGGGGTCAGCAAACCCAGCTTCCTGAGTAAAGTGCCCAGAGGCACCCACTCCAGTAAGTCTCAGCCCAAAGCATCCAGTTTCCACTTCAGTGGGTCCGCAAGCAAATCCAACTTCCCAAAGTAAGTGCCCAGAGGCACCCCGCTCCACAAGCCATTCTTCTGCACAAAAGCACCTGGCGTCCCTTGCTCCCTGCTTTGGGAAGTCCATCAGGGTGTTCCAGGCTCTTGCTCCTGGTTCCCTTGCGGTTCCTCCTCTAATGTTGTAGCTGTCATCTGATGCAGGAGGTTCCCTGCACAGGAATCCAGAAGACATGCTCCACTCCTGGCTCTTGCAGGTAAAGAGATCCCTGTCCCCTCCCCTGCTTCTCAGAGGGCTCATTTTATACACAGCAGGAGGACACTCCTGGGAATCCTGATCACAATTGCTCTCATGTGAGTTCTACCGGTATCTTCCCCAACCTACTTACCAGAGCCAGGCAGGGAAAGGTGGTCTGGTGAGAGCCCGTGTGGGACACAAGATTTTCCCCAGCTTCTCTCCCCCAAATATATGCCAGACATAAGGCACCGCTTACAGCTAATGGTAAATGATTGTCAAAGTCATTTCCCTGAAGGTATCAGCCATCCCATCCAGAGCAAGGAGACCCTTTTGTCTGTCTCACCTTAGGTGGGGCTCATTCCCTGCTGTGAGGGACAGTGCATTGCTTCCTCTGAAAGCTTATAAACCAAGTCTCCAGCTCACCAAGTCCCTCTGCCACCATGAATTTAGGATCCGCCCATCTTGTCACATGTGTGTCCTTAAGTGCCCTTCATTCCTCCTCTTCCTGTAGCGTGTACACCCCTAGATTGTCCCCATCCCATTAGTGTATTACCTACAGTACAACCCCTTCCTGTATAAGCCTTGATTTTAAATAAATAGCTCTCTCTTCTTCCCTCTCTTCCACCTGTGCTGTGCGCGGACCTGGCTGGTGAGATCATGGCCGTCCAGGAGGTGAGCATGCTACCATGAAATGTGTCTTGTTCCTTTACTTTACCTTTTCTTCTATCTCTCTTGTTCTCTATCACTTTACTATAATCTTTTTATATCATAACCATACAATTGCGCTTACCGGATCCAAGATAGTGTGAGGGACTGGCTTTCCCCACAAGCCAAAGCCTTTGGCTTGAAGAGCCTCATTAAACAATTCACTGCCCTTTCAGTGGGGACTTTGAAATATGTTCACAAATTTTTTATACTCTTTTCAAGAGGAAGTGCCTAATTGTCCTCTCCTTGGCCATAGGACAGACTTGATGACTCACAATGAATAATACAATGCAGACGACTAGACTCCGAAAGAAGCTGGTTTCTCACTCTGTCTTGAATCTCTCCTTCTGAGGAAGGCCTGCTGCCATGGCAGGAGAAGAGGCCCATATGGTGAGCAAATGGAAGTGAGTCTATGTTCTATAAGTGAATCTGTCAGTCTCAATCAAGCCTTCAGATGACTAGTCCCTGCTACCAGCCTGACAACATTTCTATAAGGTACCCACCCCAGTCTCACAGCGGGAGACCAGACCTAACCAAACATGCAAAGGCCAAGCTTCTGTTCTCGCTGCAGTAAGTTTGACTAACCAAGAAAAGGTTCAGAAGCCTTCTCAGGAGTTTGTTGAGTCTAAAAAGCAGGAACCTCTTATTGAAAGAGTAATCCAGTTTTTATCAGGAAGTTTGTACCGAAGGAACTATAGGATGTTTATTAGGAAAGTCCAACCTAAATTCTGAAAGTGTTCTGATGGTCACTGGAATTAGTGATCAGGATTATGAAAAGGAAATTAAGACAGTGATAAAATCTGATATACCATGTTTATAAAGAAGAAAAATTGCTTAAGCCAATTTTTGCTTTCTTGCATTTCTAGAGTTAAAACAAGGAGTCTTTTGGAATGCTGTTGTGGGGAAACAACAGCGCCCTCACATGGAATTAGACATTGGAGGAAAAAGGTTTTAAAGCTCTGGCTGTTGGGTCATTTCCTTAAGGCATCCATGAGGACCTAAGACCCGATCCACTAACTTGCTCTAAATCTAGCTCAGAAGGAATGAGAGGAATTAACCAGATCAAAATATTGCAAGATTGTAAAATCTTACAGTATAAAGAACCTAAAAGGCAATGCGGCTTAATTGAGCCTGTAAACCTGCTGGTAAACGTAGAGAAAAAAACAAGTTTGGTAAGTTACTTCAAGAAGAGCTGAACAAATTTATTAAGAATTTTTTCAGGCTTTCAAATCATCCTGAGTGTGGTAAGAAATTCTCACAATTAGTCAGCTCTCTTGATTCTCAGGGCTGGGAGCCTATATTTACATAACAATGAAGTCTATCTAACTAGTTTTACTGGTTCAAAACCTAGCAAGTTAACTGAGATTGCTAGCAGTGCTTTAAAATCTCTATCATTACAACCGAAGGGGGAGAAGAGAAATCCTATTTGTGACAAATTTCATTTGGTCATTTTAACTAAAAAATCCTTTTCCTTGTTAAAAGCTTGCAACAAAATTAGAACAGATAAGCACATTTTCACTTCTACAGAGAAAGCTGATCCTAAGAAGTCCCAGGAAGACGGGATTCATGTTTGGGATCCAGGTCCGTTTATCACCTGGAGAAAGGACTATACATTTATATTTTTGCAGAATAAAGCTGATGGACTCTCTTTAGAAGGACACAACCACGTTTGGAGAAAGATGGACAAGGAAGAGATGAAGAGACCACCCAATATTAACCATGATTCTGTTTCCCGGTTGCTGATACCCCAAAGAGAGGGGCTGTTTGTTTATGTTTTCACAGGCAAAGAAGATAGATGGATTCCTCTTCAGGCAGCAAGGCTCAGAAGAAAGGAGCGAAGCTGATACTGTGACCTGACCCTGTCCTGTAACTGAAGTTATCGAAAATGTCAAGAAGACCTTGCAGATTCTTGAGAATGGTGATTGCTGCCTGCTGAAATATTTCTTACATTGCTGATGCTGTGTAAGGGACACTCTGGGACTCTATCATAACTGAGCATTTTATACAATAGTGACTGGATTATTACAACAGACTGTTCTTCTGCTAAAAGATCAAGATTTTGGACTTGTCAATTAATAGTAAAATGTGATTGGAATGTAACTGATTTCTATGTAACCCCTTACCTATATAATGTAACCTTACTTAATTGAGATTTGATTAGAAAACATTCCCAAGGGTTTAAGGGAAACATTTCTTTAGATGTTAACCAGCTAAAAAAGGATATTTTCTATACATTCAAAGACAGACCCGAGGCGTCCCCTGGATATGAGTAAGCAACTGGTGGGTAGCATGGAAGGATTGGACTTGTGTGTTTGGGATCAAAGTATTTCTCCTAGCCTGGGTTCCAGCCTAACAGTGCTGCTCATAATGATAATTTTTGTCCTGGCTTTCATGAGCTGCTTCTATAGAAAGCGAAGGCGTGTGAAGGAAAATCATGCAGCTTCCATGGCCCTTTTGAACTTTGTGCACAGAGCAAACACTGTGGGGAGCAGAGAACGGAAATACAGTGTTTAAGGATGAGTCCTTTAGTCTCACGCTAAGAAGCCTGGCAGGCTAGCTTTTGAGAGGTGGAGGGGACCTGCACCCTTGTTAGTTGTAGGTAAGTCCTAATTCTTTAGACCTGGTCCGGACCAAGCAGCCCCTTCTACCGCCCTCTCAGAAAGACGGATGACCTGCTGGACTTTTCAGCCCCTGCTTCCAGCATTCTGTGAAGCTTCTCTCTCCGAACAAAGTCCACTTAGCCCCTTCCCCCAGCATTCCAAAATGCAAGTTTGCAACTAGCAAGATAATTCACTCACAGACATCCTGACTCAAGGTCTTGCAGCCGCAGGACTAAAAGCCACCTTCCCCTTATCAATGCATATGTCCTTGGCACGGACCCTATATAAGCCCCACCGCCTCACTGCCAGGTGCGATTTCCTGACCTAACTTGTTGGGTCTTGGAACCTACCCGGGAGCTCAGGATGCTCCTGTCCCTTTCTCTGCTCTCCCTTCCCTCCTGGGAGCTCTTTCCCTGCCCTAATAAAGCAGCTCTTAACCTCCTCATGTTCTTTGTCTCAGTTCTATCTCCGTTCTGGGTCTCAGTGTTGACTTCTCACTAATGACATTCTCATGATATTGTTCCCCACGTTATCCACGTATTTGGTGCTGACTCGAGGTTGCCTCTCACAAGCACATAGCTGGTTGCTGTGTGGCTGGCAACTTTAACTATAGAAGCAGACATTCCTATCGGCTCTATTTCTTCCCACCACGACATCCACTCCCTCTCATATCTTCTTCCAATAGCAGATAGGCATAGGGGGCTTTATCCTCCTTGCCTGGATTCAAAATGTTTGCCATAAGCCTGCATTTTTTGGCTATATTAATTTGGTCATTAAATTTGCCTTCACAACTTTCAATGTGTAGAAAACAACCGCTTCGCCCCTACGACTCTTTTGAATTATATATATAAAACAAAAGGGGGAATTGTGGGATACAAAAAGACTGTTTCCAGCTCAGCTCCTTCATTTTACTCTCTCTCTCCTGCCCTGTACCACCAAGAGGAGCTGAGGTGAGCATACTACTTTGAAATGTGTCTGGCTCCATTATTTCAATCTCTCTTGTTTTCTATGACTTTACTATAATCTTTACTTATTATCGCTGTACAATTGTGCCTACCAGGCATGTGATGATTTGTTGGGGGGTTGGCTCCTTTGATAGCACATCTCAGATAGATCACAGGTGAACAAAGCAACTTCCCGGAGTCCTTGTCAATTCACTCAGTAACAGTGCCCAACAAAAACACCTACGAATGATTACAGCAGTTTCTCAAAGTGGGAGAAATGGAGACCTTGAGACGGAGACTTCTTTGCAAGGATCGTGTGAGGTCTAGATGCTGATTCGATGGTAGCTCCAGTCCTGAATGCAACAGAAACCACAGCACCCCCCCCCCCCACTCCGTCTCGCCTCCACCCAGCTCCTTGTTATCTTTAAGTCTACTTTCAAAACCAACAGTCGTCGATCAGAGTGTCAGAGTTTGGTGGATTACACATTGCAGAGAGGCTGGAAGCTGTGCCACTGGTATTTCAAATGGCACCAAGGAGACCCCTGGAGAACAAGTTGCAGTTCAACACAAGCTAGGATCTACTGCCCCAAAACAACCTTCTGGATACGGACCGACCGTTGACACAGTGCTGGGAGATGAGCTCTTCGGGTTGGTCGGTCCTGTGGACTGACACCATAGCCCCATTCAGGGGCTCAGTCACATCACAGATCACGGAGATGACGCAGAGCTGGGTCATGAGTCACGTTTCCTTACGCTCTCTGAAAGGTCACTGTGACTTGGAGGCGACCCCACAGCTGTGAACAACAACATCCACTCGCTCAAGAAACTATTTGTTAAACAAGAATGTCATTGTCTTTTATGAGTATATAAAATCCCAATTACACAGAACCTCTGCACATAGTTAGAAGTTACTGGACAGCAGGATGTCATTGCCAATTTCCATTGAAGCTGTGTGTGCCCAAGTAAGCAGCGGATACCACGGGTTAGTACAAGAACAGAACATACCTCAGGCTCTTTTATCCTCCGGGGGCTACTAAATGTTTCCACCTCCTCTCATAAATATTCTCGTGCGGTCCCCTTTATGGGGTCATTTGATGCAAAACAAACAAACTAACTCTTTTCCCGGTTCAGATCAACTAACATTTATAGGAAACCTACTATGGGTCAGTATGGGCAGCGGAAAGAGGAAGACCTTCCAAAAAAATGGATTGACCTTGATGGACTCAGTCATAAGCGCAGCAGTGCAGATGGCTGGCTCAGGCCCGGGCAGTAGTTCATGCTGATGCACAGAGGGCCCCCATCGGCACAACAGCAGCTACCATGCATCAGACTTGGTGCTAAGGAGGTGTGATGTGTAAAGGGGAAAAGGTTAAAACGAGAAATCTGAATCAAGTGATTAAAACCTTATCATTTGCGTTCCTTTTTAAAACGCTTTGATCTGTATATATATATATATGTATGTATGTATATATATGTATATATAAAACTAGGGCTTATCTCTTGTATTTTGTTATTGTTGGTAGCTTTCTTGAATCTCTGCTATGTGTATTTTTGTATGTTTTTCAGTGTAGGCGAACCAGGATGGGTGACTCTACAGAGATAGTAACTAGATTAAGGGACCCTGGTGGGGGCGGGGGTGTTGTACAGCATGGGAGGTGGGGGTGATGGGGGGCTGATGTCAAGGAGTACCAGAAAGGAAAAACTCTTGAAACGGATTGTGGTAGTGATTGTACAACATTTCTGGATATGACTAACAATTGAATGATATGATGTCTGGATTATGTCTTAATAAAATGCTTCTGCTTCTTTTCTTCTTCTTTTTAAAAAGGCCAAAAACAAAGAGGAAAAAGACTTGGTATCTGCCCTAGGATTTCTGACAGCCAAGTTCAGATTTGTGACTGAAAGGACGGCCATGTTCTGAACAGAGTCAGTAGATGCTTCTGAACTTTCAGTAAATTTCTATTAATAGACTCCATCCGTCTTTTTCCCGGGACCATCTGATTTTAATCCCATTGCCCACGTCACAAAGAGCAGAGATGTGTCGGGCCTGAGCAGTCAGTGGAGTTGGGACACTGGGAAACATGGGTCAGAGGAAAGTTCCCCTGAATTTTGAATGCAGGTGGTATTTGGGAAGTGGCATTCTTTCACGCTTAGTGTCGTTGTTATCTCACTTGATTCTGAGACCACAGAGGCAAGGGAAGCGTAACACACCATCACTTGTTTTGTAACTGCCATTTCCTTTCTCTCTAGTCCCAGGGTGCTGTCTTGTCAACGTGGATGCCTTTTGGTTAGACATGCTGTTCTTTCCTGAGTGAGACTACCAACTGGAAACACAGAACTGCTTTCTCCAGTGAGGAATCACATCCATCGGTGTGTGAACTCGTAATAGGGAACTAGTGGCATTTCCTGAGCAGGAAGCTGTCTATTTTGGTAAAAGGGTTTCCCCTTCTGCAGGTTTCACACGTTAATACGGATCTTGTTGCATGCCATCCAAGTGGAACATGACCTATGCTGGGTGCTGATTTCAGCTTCCTACTTTTGTGTGTCTTCTGGTATTTTCCCCTGTGCTCATCTTGTCATCCCGTTTTCAGACAACACTGCAGGCTTGGTGTGAAGGTCAGCCCTCACTTGGTTCAGCATCTCTAGCTTGCACAAGGATGCAGCACAAGCTTAAGACGTTATGTTAGAGCCAACGGGTCAGTGTTGAGATGTGAGAAGGGAAACTTGGATTCTAGCATGCTCATGGGAGAGAGAGGCAGCGTGTTCAAATATGTGCTGCACTGAGAAGAGAGAAATTCAAGAAAACAGATGGCCCTGATTTGGGTGGGGGATACCAGTTGGGGTGTTAACAAGGTCAGTAGTCTGAAACCATAGCTGCTCCTAGGAAGAAAGTTGAGGCTTTCTACTGCAAAGAGTTACAGTCTCAGAAACCCTTAAGGGCAGTTCATTCCTGGCCTATAGTCTTACTATGAGTCAGCTATGAGGGATTTTTTTTTTTAAGTTTGTGGCAGTTACATAATCTGGTGTCAGTTTAGGACTTGAGGATTCAGAGTGAAGGGATGGGGTCTAGTCTGTCAACTAGATCATAGCCTATGAAGCCTCTGTATGGGCATGGCTTTCTCCTGAGAATTCTAGGAAATCTGGTTTTTCTCCTTGGAGGCGGGAGTCTCTCTCTCTGCTCACTTCCTGTGAAATATCCTTGAGAAGCCACATGGACCTACCCTGATGCATCCAGAAACCTGGACCTGGAGAAGCCACATGGAGACCCCTGCCAGCTCGGAGGTGCTTACAATGCCACTGGATCCACGAGACTTCCCACCCAATGGCATGTGATCTTCCTTCATTCGGCGTCATTGCATGTGTTTCATGAATCAGAACAGGAATTTATAGATTGGTATCAGACATATGGGCTAATATTGGACTTGTGGACTTGATCTGGACTGGGCTGGGATGTTTTCTCAATGTTCAAGTACCCTTTATATACCATTTATATACCCTCTCTTATACACATGAGTTTCTATGGATTTGTTTCTCTAGTCTACCCAGACTGACATAAAGTTGGATGTATGACTTATCATCCAGAAGAACATTTTTGAAGGTGAACCAAATAAAACTGCCATCAAATGTACTCTGAGATTAAATTTTTATGGGAGCAGAGAGCCTCATCTTCCTCGTACAGAGTGACCGTTAGGTTTGAACTGCTTCTATATTTTGGTTAGTGGCGCAACTACACAAACAGGACTCCTTTCTGAAGGTGCAAAGGGGACTGTTCTTGGGGCACCAGTAGAAATCTGCTGGTTTAAAAGGATTAGCTACTGTCTGTGAAGATCCAGGGTTATCTGCCTGGGATCATATCAATGTGCAGCAGAAGTCAGTTTTGTGAGTTGTGAGCAAGACCACATCCTTTTGGGCTTACGTCAGCTCTATTTAAGTACCAATTAATCTCATTTTCTATTTGCTCTCAATCAGCTTCAAAGAGCTCTGCCTGAGCTTGGAATGCTAACTGCTCCCTGAGCCCCGCCAACAATGAAGACCCCCCTGCTCTGTCAATCATTATTGTATAATCCATAAGAACTAGTCAGTTGAATTAATCTCAGAGGAGTAGATGATAAGATTCTTTCTGCAACATTTAAATTGTGTCTGTCTCTATGGTTTGGGTGACCTGAATGACAGTCCACCTGCAAGAAGCATGCAGTTCTGTAATTAGTGTTTGTAGAAGAAACCCAGGATCCTTATCACGTGAAAAATAATAATATTTGAGTACCCACCAATCAGCTAAGTTTCTGGAAGGATGCTTTGAGACTCAGGAAGACTCACTCCCGTCGAGTGGATTCCCACTCAGCTGTGGCCCGCTGGGCCAAGGTGGAACCGCCCCTGAAAGATTCAGAGACTGTAACTGCTTATGGGAGTAGAAAGCCTGTTTCTCCCGAGCAGCGGGCAGCTTTGCGGTTAGCTGCGCAGTGATTAAACCACTAAGTCGCCAGGACCCTGTCTCTGTTTCAAAACTTGTTCTCTGTTCTTAAACAAACAACGTCGTTGCCATCAAGTCGATGCCAACTCATAGCAACCCTATGGGACAGGGTTGAACTGTCCAAGTGAGTTTCAGGGGCTCTCAACCCTTCTCAGGAGTAGAAAGCCTGGTCTTTCTCCTGTGGAGCGGCTGGTGGTTTTGAACTGCTGATTCTTTTAGATGGCCGTCCATCGTGTAAGCGTTCCATCGCGTAAGCATTACGCAACCAGAGCTCCTTGGTCAAAAATATTAATCAGGTTCCATCAGTCCAGAGCAAGGACCCTACATGTGTGGGTCACAGCTTCTGAAACGAAAAAGGCAAGGATAACTATAGGGAGCACCAGGATGGAGTATCTTCCCAGCTTCCGTCTGTCCAGTGTGTAACACCTTTTTATTATTGAGTGGACTGAATGCTTACTATCCATTCAGCTCCTTTAATGGTTTGTCCCTTCCGCTCCTGCTCTGCACGCTTCATTTTAAGTCACGGAGAATCAAAGGACCTGTCCAAGGTGGTTAGCAATTTGGTTTAGTCGCCAAGCCGGACCCCGCTCCCGGCCCGCCACTCCCCGGCTCGTGGCCCGCGGGCCTCGACTGGCAGAGGTTGGACCGGAGGCGGCGCGTTCTGCCCGTGTGCACACGACTGCGGCTGCGCCGGGGGCCCGTGCCCGCACGCAAGATGGCGGCGGCAGCGTCAGCGGCCTCCTGCCCTTCTCCATCATGGCGGCGGCCGGGCCGGCCTCCCGGGGCGCCGGAGTCATGTGACCCACACAATGCCTGAGCGCCTCCTACGGGCTTCCCAGCAACGCGGGCGGAGAGCGATGACCGCCGCCGCGGGTTCGGCGGGCCGCGCCGCGGTGCCCTTGCTCCTGTGCGCGCTGCTGGCGCCGGGCGGCGCGTACGTGCTCGACGACTCCGACGGGCTGGGCGGGGAGTTCGACGGCGTCGGCGCCATCAGCGGCGGCGGGGTGAGCGGCGGGCGGCGGGGAGGCGCGGGGGGCGCGGGGGTCGGCCCGTCGCGCCCCACAAGCCCCCGCGGCGCGGCCCTGCGTGGCGACGCGTCGTCGCGGCGGCCTGCGCCGGGTGTCCACACGGGGGCCCGGAGACCGGCTGTGGACGCCGGCAGGTGGACTTCGGGCGGCAGCCGGGGGCGAACGTGGGACCCAGGGAGCCGGCGACTCCCTGACAGGTCTAGAACGCGAGCCCCCCTCGCCCCGGGGACCCCGGGTCTTGGCCGCGGAGACGGCACCCCGGGAGGGTCGCGTCAGAAACGGCCAGGGAGCGGGGAAGAGGCCTCGGCCCTTTTGGGGAGTGGGCGACACGGACCCAGGGCCACTGGGGCGTTTTCACAGGGCCAGCGCCGGACAGTCCGCGGGCAGCGGGAGAGGGGCTGATGGCGGGGTAGTGGAGTAGCGGTATCCCCCGTAGCCTGGACAGTTGCCCTGGGAGGGCGAGGCCCAGAGGGTCATTTGCCCCCAAAGGGCCAGTGCCCAGCTCTGTGTCAGGAGGCGGGAGCTCTGAGTTAATAGCTGTCACCCGGCTTTCATCCTTTCCCCCGTTACCCTGTTACCTTTGTCGTTCTGGAGTGGGGGCGTGAGCAATTACATAGGAACACACACACCATGGTGGATTCTGACTATAGCTTTTGAAAGCTTGTTCCAGAAGACTGAGGCTTTCAGAGAATGAGGGTTTTTGTCTTTTATTCATTTCATTTTAGAATAGCCCAGGAAAGTGTTTGCACGAAAGTGTTTACACGTTGGGATGCTAACCATACGGTCAGCAGTTTGAAACCACCAGCCCCTCCGAGTGAGGATGATGGGGCTTTCCATTCTCTGAAAGATTTTCACTCCCCTCCCGTGGAGAACGGCCCAGGGCTTCTGTTATTAATTAAGGGCGCTGGAAAGCCTCCTGGCTCACCCTTGGAGCCGCTCGTGGTTTCCAACCAGTGACCTTTCAGTTAGCAGCCCGCGGCGGTAACCACTAGGGTGAGAGTCAGCGACTCCTAGAGGAAGTTCTGCCCTGCCCTGGAGGGTCTCTATGATCAGAATCTACACGATGGCAGTGCTTTTATTTGTGTGGTTTTTTTAGATTTACAGAAAAGTTGTAAAGGCAATACCAAGAGTTCCCACACACCTTCGCTCTCCTCATTACCGACATCTCCCATGATTAGTGTGGCACCTTCATCACCACCGATGTCACTCTGTCAGGGTGCTGTCATTTGTCCCCGAGGCCCCGTTTCTGTTCCAGGAGCTCATCTGGGGTCCCTCATGATGTTTACTTGTCTTGCCTTCTCAGGCCTTTCTTGCCTGTGGGACTTGGGAAGAAGCATTCTTTTTCTGTTCGTATGAGCACAAAGCCAGCCTTGTGCAACATGGTCAGTAGGCACAGCACTTAATTCTCCTGGCTCCTGGGTCTTACTGGGGAGCTGTCTTCACAAGAGGCATTGTTCTTAAACCCCCGCCAACATTTCCTGACCTCTGCCCAAACCCAAAGCCAGTCTCGTCAACGCTGTTGACCCCCTGTGGGTTTCTGAGACTGTAACTGTTGACAGGGGTAGAAAGGTAGAAAGCCCTGTGCTCCGTGCCCATCTGCTTGGTAATCTCTCCTTTGCCTTTGTTTTGTCCCCCTCCCTTTGCGATCTCTGTGTCCCTGGGGTTTATGGTGAAAGCCCTTTGGGAGAAGGTTGTGTTACTTATTTTTTTGCACACCAGATCACACTAGAGCTAATTTATTTGAGAATCTTAAGGCTGAACTCTTGACTGGGTTGTTTGTCCCATGGTTTGCCTAGTTTCCCTCAGAACTAGCCGGAATGCTTGCTTGCTGTGTGGGTGACCTGACCTGGTCACTTTCAGTCTGATAGAAACTTTGACTCGGGGTAGGGGATCCGTGGTGGATGTTTTGTCTAACTGAGTTTAACCTTTGGTATACAGCTACACATTTGTGTAATAGATAGGGATGGGAGAAAGATGGGACTCTCCACTGCGGTAAAGAGGTTACAGTTTCAGAATCCCACAGGGGCAGTTCTGCTCTGTCCTGTAGGGTCGCTATGAGTGGGAATCGGCTTCATGGCAGTGAGGTTGTATGTTTTTATCATCTAGGGACGGTAGTGGCGTAGTAGTTAAGGGCATGGACTAGAACAGATTGTCAGGATCTAGTCTGGTCTTTGCCATTCACTGTATGGCCTTGAGTGGGTTATTAAAGACCCCTGCGCCTCATTTTAGGAGCTCTGGCGGTGTCCTGGATTATGCCTTAGGTTGCTGATCAGCAGCTGTGATCCACCAGCCACTCCTGGGGGAAGGAAGCTGTCTGCTCCCAGAAAGATGTGCAGCTTTGAAACCCATAGGGGCAGCAGGGTGGCTGTGACGTCGAATTGATGGCAGTGTGTTTGATTTGGTAGGATGTCTCAGCTTCTGATCCAAGGAACCTTGGTGGCCCAGGGGCCCAGCTGCTCTGAGGGAGAAAGGGCCCCACCAGTGGCTCAGTTGGCTTCAGGACAGATTTGCAGCCTGGGAACCCTATGGGCGGTTCTCCATTATCTACCAGGAACCTATTGGCCAGAATCAACTCGTTGGCAGAAGGTTTACTTTTTTTTGGGGGGGGGGGGCACTGTGAGAAGTAGTGGTCAAGTGCCATGTGATGCTGTCTGTAGATAACGAATGTTGGTTAATAGCCAGTTTCAGGGATAAGGAAGGAGTTGTAAAAGGCCTTTGGATGAAGAAATGTTCCCAAGGCTTCCCCCTGGGCGTGTAAAGGCTCCAGGTATTGCTTAGGCTGCGTGGTCAGTAACCCCACACTGCTGGATGGCACATTATGTTAGGCTGTCTTGCCTGTTGCCGCTCAGGGATGCTTTTACATTGCATGTGATTGCAGGCTTTGGTATGTACTTGCCTAAAACTGATACCTTCTGTGTTAATGATTGTGTTCAAAGAACCCAGACACAGGAAAACACAACAGTTGCAACACTGTAAAACAGGGAAGGAAGCATTGTTTACCTGGGTCAAGTGTTCATTTAAAGGATGCCCCATGGCTATTGAGAACCGTTGCTAAGCTGTAAGCTTTTTGAGGGCAATGGCGGGAAAAAAAAGAAATACGTGTATACAGTGTCTGCTACTTACTGAGAGCTTATTATGTGGCAGGCACTATGCCGAGTACTTAAGAATGTCATCTTATTTTACTTTTGAAACAGCCAAATGAGGAACTCCCCCGCTGTGCAGGCACATCCCCACTGCCCCGTAGCTTAGACAGGATGAACTCAGGATGCCACCTCCCTCTGACTCAAAACCTCCCTGTTGCCGGCTGTGCCTGTACTACAAAAGATAACATCAAAGATACGTACATTTCTATTAGCTAAAATAATGCATGGTAATGTGAACTTGAATAAGACCTATCCCTGTTCTCATGGAGCTGAGAGGTAAGGCAGATCAGTAAAGCAGGGAATAGGTGCCTGGTGTTTAGAAATGTTGCTATAGAAATAGAAACCTGGGGCCAAGGAAGCCCAAAGAAGAGACATCCACTTCAGGACAAGAGGGAGGAGTGGACGCACATCCTTCCTAGTGAGGCTTATGCAGTGGGGTTAGGAGAAGGGGTGTGGTTGAATGACACGGAGGAGGTCTTGGAGACTGAAGATGGATGAGAAGTTTCGTAAGGGGGTGACCCCCGTGGTTCCTGTTTAGGCAGATGCCATTCTTTGCCACGACAACAAATGCAGAGACGAGCAGGCTTGGGTACGAGTGCGCTGTGTGGTTCCGGATGGGCTGAGTTGGAGGGGGCTAGGAATCTGCTCTGTGGGCCTGCCCCTCAGTGGCAGAGCTGGGGGCGCTCCTGAGTAGGAGGAAGTAGCCATGTGCCCCACCAGAATGCCAGCAGTCGCATGTGTCAGGGTATAAGAATGAGAGCCAAGCCTCATGACGTCAAATACCTTGCCCCTGGCACACACCAGACCGAGTTCAGTCGTTTGAACCTAGGGCTGCCTGGCTTTCAAGCATAGAGCCAAACCAATCTGTCTTGGAAGAAGTGTGGCCCGTGTGCTCCTTAGAGGCAAGAATGGCAAGACTTCATTTTACATACTTTGGACACATTGTCAGGCGAGACCTGTTGACACAGTGGAGGGGCAGTGAAAGAGGAAAGGGCTCAGGAGACGGAGTG
Source organism: Tenrec ecaudatus (assembly GCF_050624435.1). NCBI lineage: Eukaryota > Metazoa > Chordata > Mammalia > Afrosoricida > Tenrecidae > Tenrec > Tenrec ecaudatus. Next base: position 15,513,995 of record NC_134543.1, read on the forward strand.
TCGCAGGCCTGCAGCCGTGGCCCTCGGCACAGGAACAATCGACTGCCAGGACGGCGCAAGACTGGGCGGTGTTTGGTTCTGTTGTGCACAGATTTGCTCTGGGTTGGAACTGACTTGATGCACCAAACAAGAACACATCCTGAAAACCTGCTCTTTTATTCCGCTTGCTTACATTGCTCCCTAAGGAGCAATTTTGGGCCAGTTGTTGGTTTTGTTATGTGTATTATCAATCTGTCATTAGCCGTAGTCACCATATTCTGGGTATGACTGAATGTCAGTTCTGCACTTTCCACCCATGCTTTCCATGCATTCTGATGCCGGCCTGTGTCCTTCCTCAGGACAGCCCGCTCTGGGCATTATTGCCAGGGCTTCACGTGGGTCCCTTCAGGTTCAGTGCCTACTCAGAATTTCCTTCCACCCCAGATGGACTGTATCAGGATTAAAATCAAGGATGACACTTACATAAAGCCCCAGGTGACCCCTATGTACGCACAAGCCTTGTGTAAGTAGCAATTAGGATTTAGTATGTCTGCGCTGAGTGCCCTGGTAGGGTGGTGGTTAAAATGCTTGGCCGTGGACCGAGAAAATCGGTAGTCAGCAGTTTGAACTCACCAGCCGCTCCCTGTTTACAGCCTGGGAAGCCATGGGGTTGTTATTTTCTGTCCTATAGAGTCACTGTGCCTTAGACTCAAAGGATGACATTGGATTTTGGTTCACAGGGGAAAGGCAGATTCTCAGCAAAGGGTTGAGCCAGAACAGACCGGACAGACTGAGTCTGTCGATAGCACTTGAAATCAAGTAGACGAGCTGAGGAGCATCCCTTTCTGCATTCCTGCTTGTCAGATGGTCCTCCACGAGGGCGACGGGACCATCAGCCGAGACCAATCCCGACTGTCCATCCGGTACCCAGATATCATAGTTGACAGATGGTCTTAAGATAGCAAAGCCAAGTGTTCTTTCTTCTGATAACTGTGTTCCCTGAGTGCAGATTTTCAAGGTAGGCTTGTGAGCCTATATTGTCAATGGTACTAAACTTACCTCCCATCCAGCTCTCACCCCAGCACAAGAGCAACCTGCTGGTTGCTGCCCTTTAGTTGATGCCCAAACAATAGCCCTCAAAGGGAAGGCAGACTGGCAGCCACTGTGGGAACAACTTTCCCCCACTCAGCCATTCCCGGAGTTGGCCAAATGCGGGCATGGGCAGGTGTAGCATGAACGCTAGGAGGATGCACTGATGCGTGGATTTCTATTGTTCACACTTGAAACCTTCTTGTGTGTGTTTTTTTTTTTTTTTAGGCAACCTCCCGACTCTTAGTAAATTACCAAGAGCCCTATCGTTCTCAAATATTGGATTATCTCTTTAAGGTAATAAAAATGTTCATCATTGAATAGCAATTGTGATAACTTAGAAATTATATGGAGTGCTTCATCAATAGAATATGCCAGCTTCACAATTCTAATTCAACAAAATAAAAAGACAAATTACTTTTGGAGTAAGCTGCTCTCTGAAAGTTTGCTTTGATTTTCTCATGAGAAATGCACACTGTCTTTCAGTGCTATGTTCTTTTACAATGAAGCCATGCTAATGCTGTTCCTTCTTTCCCCAGCCAAACTTTGGTGCCTCCTTGCATATTCTAAAGGTCGAAATAGGTGGCGATGGGCAGACAACAGGTAGGAGTGCTTGGGAAATGGGAGATTGTCTCCCCAACATCTGATTCTGTTACCTGTGACACCACAGATAACAATGTAATCTGTGCTTTCTCATGATAAATAATAAGAGTTGAGACTTTTTATATTGATTGTTGCTTATCAGATTGTTTCTTATGGGTCCTTTTTAAATGCCTTAGTTTAAAAATATGAATTCTCCATCAAAATGGCATGCTGACTTTGGTGCTTGCTTCATTGAAGTAACTCAGCAGTACATAAATCTGTAGCTTCCAAAAACAGTACGCTCTAGACAGCATAAAGGATGTGTAGCAAGGTGTGAACCCCTTCCTCCCAGTTGCTTCTCACTTGTAGCAGCCCTCTGGGACAAAGTGGCACTGCTCGCGGCAGTGTGTGAGGCTCTCAGTCTTCCTGGGGTCCGTGGCCTCGTCTGCCACTCGAAGAGTAACTGGTGGTTTGCACCATCTGGCAGTCAGTCTTTTAACCACGTCTTCGTATCATCCACCTTCTTTAATTCAGAAAAGCTGGTTAATGTGAAGAAGAGCGTGGCACAGGGATTGGAGGAGCCTTATTAACAACCTGTGGTGTGCAGATGACACCACCGTGCTTGCTGAAAGTGAGGAATTGACGCACTTGCTGCTGAAGATCAAGGATTACAGCCTTCACTGTGGATTACAACTCAATATAAGGAAGACCCAAATCCTCACCACTGGACCAATAGGTAGCAAGCACATGATAAATGGAGAAAAGGTTGAAGTTGTGTAAAGATTTTCTCTTATTTGGGTCTACAATCAATGCTCATGGAAGCAGCAGTCAAGAGACCAAAAGACATACTGCACTAGGTAATAAAACTGCTGCACAAGACCTCTTTGGAGTATTGAAGAGCAAGGATGTTACTTTGCAGGCTAATGTGTACCTGACCCAAGTCATGGTATTCTCCATTGCCTCGTGCATGTGAAAATTGAACATTGAATAAGGAAGACTAGATGATTCGACGCAGTGGAACTGTGGCGCTGGAAAAGAATATTGGAAGTCCTATAGACTGCTAAAAGGGCAAACCGATCTGAATTGGAAGAAGTAAGGCCAGCGTGTTCTTTAGAGGCAAAGATGGCAATACATCTTACGTACTTTGGACATACTGTCAAGAGAGACCAGAGCCTGGGGAGCAGGACATCATATTTGATAAAATGGCGGAGTAGCGAAAAAGACGAAGGCCCTTGATGAGATGGATGGACACAGAGGCTGCCATAGTGGGCTGAGGCCTAGGAGCAGTTGTGAGGATGGCACAGGACCGACCGCACTGTGTCTCATTTTGTTGTGCATGAGTCACTATGTGTTGGAGCCGACTGACGACACTGAACAACGACAGCAGCATTATTGGGTCTAGCAGTCCAGTGTTTACTCGACAGCTCCCCTATGGTACTTGATTTCGTGGAAGCTAGTGAGGTCATAGACTTGGATCATGCAATCTCCAGTTATATGATTCCTCGTACTTACCCAACTGTAGGTTTGGAACTGGGCTACTAAGTCTGTGAAGAGAGCGGGGATGGGGGTGGGGGCGGGGGGCGCGGCAGGGAGAGTCAGAGATGCGGTGGTCATGGGAGATCACTGTTAACAGGTCGTCTCCTTCCTTTGCTCTCCCCCGTTCAGATGGCACTGAGCCCTCCCACATGCACTATGCGCTCGATGAGAATTATTTTCGGGGCTATGAGTGGTGGATAATGAAGGAAGCCAAGAAGAGGAACCCTAATATTACACTCATGGGTAAGAAGTGAAGTTTGCAACTCTTCTGCAGTCTGTCTGACCCACAGTGGTAGACTTCCTCTTATTGTTGGAGAGCGCGTAACGTGGTCAGTGCTATGAGCAGCAAAGTAGGCGTCTGGGCGCTCCTTTCCTTGGCTTGGGGATCTACAGCCATTGAAAACCCTATGGGGTGCAGTTTTCTACCGAGTCAGAATCCACTCCATGGAAACTAGTGTGAAAACAAACAGTCCTCGATTAGTCTAGCCATTGGTAATGTCAGCTCTTACCGTAACTCGGGAGTGGCACACCCCTCGTCTCATTTACCGAGGGAACAGTGGACGCTGAGAGAAATGGCCGAAAGGGTTTAGAACCTGATCCATTCTGCTTCTGTGACTCCACACTCCTTTCCGTAACAACCTTTGACATTTGGCAGAGAGTAGTTCTGCTTACAGAACTGCACAGTGCACACAGTCACACACCCAGCTACGTTCAAACGTGTGCTAGCAGCAGTTGTTGGCTGCCATGTGGCTGGCTGACTCCTGGTGACCCTATGCCCAGCAGAAGAAAACTCTGCCTGGGCCGGTGCCATCCCCGTGAGTGGTTGCAGAGGGGCCGTGGTGATCCATGGGGTTTTCATTGGCTGATCTTCGGAACTGGACTGCCTGGACTTTCCTCATGGTCTTCCTCCAGAAGCCGCCTTACACCTGTTCAGCATCGTAGCAACTAGAAGCCTTTGCACTTTGGCCTGGAATTGAATCCAGGTCTGCTGCAGGGGTGGTAAGACTTCCACCAGTACATGCAGTAGTAGACCCCATTTCTAGAGGAAGACTGTATAAGCACACTGCCCCCCAAGCCTTTTGTTAAAGACCCCGCCGCCCCTGTGGCACGTGGGCCACGCGACAGCAGCATTGCAGGACTGCTCAGAGGTGGTACAGGTCTTACAGCGAGGCGAGTTCAGAGCCTGCGAGGCATCTCAGGCATCCAGGGTGCTGCTGACCTACTTTCATCATCAACCGCATATACTAGAGTATAAGTTGACCTGAATATTGGCCGAGGCACCTATTTATCACAAAAACTACATAAAAAATGTGCTGAAAAACTTGGCTTATACATGAGTGTATATGGTAACGTGATTTTTATTTTTCAAAACAGACTGAGTTAAGTGAAATTTGTGATCGGTTTGAAAAATTTCATCTGAAGTTAGTTTAGAAATCATTTTTGTCAGTGAATTTAAACAAAGAAAGGGAAAGAGAAAAGAAAAAGAGGAGTTTGCTTGTTCTTTTGAACTGAACTTTCTAAGAAATTCCAGAGGTGATCTGACCCTGAATTTCGTCCAGACCCTCTCACTGGACTGCCACCAAGGTCACATCTCATTGATGCACAGCCTAGGCCTTTGGAGTGTGTCCAGCATCAGGGAATTTTTAAAAGGTTTAGCAAGATCAGGAAACATTTTCTTACTTTGAATTTGATATTTTTTCTCCAGTGGTGAACTAGATTGATTATATTGAAGATCTATGGAAATTAGCAGTGGAATTTATGTTAATGAGTGAGTTTGAGAAGTAGGATTTAAAATTGTGATTGATGTTTCTTTTTATTTGAAAATAATAAAATCAGGGCTGTCAGAAGAATGGGGTTTATTTGATCGGTGTCATTTAACAAAGGTGTATTTTTCATATTGATTCATTGGTATTTGCATCGAATCAAGGACAAACCCATTTTGTTAAATTTGATCACCTAATCTTTTTTAAAATACATATTTTTTGTTTTTGAGATACAGCAAAATATATCTGACTAATTAGGTATCCTTAAACTGGAAGAATGTTTATGAGAGGATGAAGAACGTGTATTAAACCTACTCCACCCACTGCCATGAGTCAATTCCAACCAAAGTCACCTTGTAGGGCGGAGTAGAACACCATAGAGCATCCAAGGCTGGGAATCTTTATGAAGGCAGACGGTCTCGTCTTGCTCCTGAGGAGCAGCTGGTTGGTCAGAATCACCTGCTGTCGGATTGCTGTTAGCAGTCCAATATATAACCCACGAAGCCGCCAGGACGCCACCTATCACACACGGGTAGATCACTGTCAGCTTTCCAGAACGCTTTGACTTGACCTTCAAGAACAAAGATTGAATAGTGAACCTTCTTGACGTGGGAGGAGAAGTTCCCTTAAATGGTATAGTCTTTTGATTGGTGTGTGTTCTTGTGAGAGGCGTTTTTGTTGTTTTTCATGGAAGAATCTGTGATGAGGGCACCCATGGGTAGAGCTCCACGAGGGCTCAGGGTGCCAGTCAACTGTAAGGGTTTGAGGAGTTGTGCTGCCTGTAGAGTCTTGCCACTAGTCGGCTCTGCACTGGCATTTTGCTTTGCTGAGCGCGCGTTGTGTTCTGATTTTGTAGCAAAAGAGTTAGCACTGTCATCCCGCTCCACCTTTGCCTCTTGCCTTCTCTCCACAGGGCTGCCATGGTCCTTCCCTGGATGGCTCGGGAAAGGCTTCAACTGGCCTTATGTCAACGTCCAGCTGACTGCCTATTATGTCGTGGCCTGGATTGTGGGCGCCAAGCAGTATCATAATTTGGACATTGATTATATCGGGGTTGGTGATATACTTAAAATACAATTAATTTTTGGGCATCCATTTATACTTTTTTAAAGTACATTTGATTCGATGATACTTTGTTGACTACCCACCTTTAATTGGGTGACTAAACTGACACAGATTAACTGCATGTGACCTTATGTTCTTCCTCGTTGCCCATTGAGGTTCTCCCCACTTTTGAAAACTATACTGTGTACGTTCTCTGAGTTGACGCTTCTTGTCTGGATATGTGTGTTTGCACCATCTCAGCTGAAACCCTCCTGCCGAGCTTTGCCTAGTTTCTCTGGTCCTTCCCACAGTAACGCGTGTACTGTCGTGTTTACTGGTGAACTTCATTTTGCTTTGAGTCATGTTTGGCTTCTTAATAACTAAGAGTGTGAGAAACAATATCCTATCTCCCCAGCTGGCCTGTCGGCAGACTGGAGGCATGCCTCTTGTGATAGCACACCCCAATAGAGTCTTACACAGACATGCTCCGTAAAAGTCCTTCATTAGCAGTCCGTTTGTGGAAAGTTTTCATGCGCTGAGCAAGCACTTCCCAAGTTCCTGCTGTGTTCTAGGGAGAGCTAACTAAGAAGCTCTTGAGAGGTTCAGCAGAAGAGGCTGCCACTGATAGGGATAACCTGCCATCCCAGAGGAGGGTTGGGCACTGGTATAGTAGACTCGCGTGACACGGGGGTATCAACCACGGCTGTAGGAAGCTAGAGATGCAAAGATGCTTGTTTTATTACTTTCCCAAATTATGACTGAAAATTAGTTTGTATTTGAGAGCATTCTTAAATAGCAGGGTATTTTTAACCACTTAAGAACAAAACAAAATAAGTCTGCCATCGAGTTGATTCCAGCTCACTTGCCTACCACTCTCAACACCCTCTTTTCAGGAAAAATAAATTACTCAGCACCCCTCCCTCCCAAGCAAATTAACTTGTATGATAGTCCATAATCCAAGATAAAGTGTAGGTATCTGCTTCTGCAGCCCTACTCCATGGATTGTTCCAGAGATCCCCGGGATGGTATTATCCACTTTGGGAAAAGCTGCTGCATAGTATTCCCAAGCCATAAATCTTTATAGGAGCAGATAGCCTCAACTTTGTTCCACAGAGTGGCTGGTGGGTTTGAACCACTGACCTCTTGGTTAACAGTTGAACTGCTTACCCAGCAGTGCCACCAGGGCTGTCAGCCACAGTGGAACCAAACACAGGTTCAGTAAATTCAGGTAGAGAAACAGAAAATGCTTCAGGCTTTTAAGGGGTAATTCAAATTTCTTTTTGACTCCTGATAATCACATGTTTCTGAGATAAGAAACTCCTTTCTCTGTAACTAAAGGAGAAAGAGCTTTTGGAGTTATAGTACCTGGGCTTTGGGCATATCTCTGTAATTCACAGTATTCTCAGCTGCAGGTTTGAAGTCTTCGTGATTCGAAGTCTCAGAGATTTGTTCCTTTCATTGACCCTCGAGAAAACTCTGCTTTTGTGATCCCGTGCATGTGTTCATCTGTGCTGAAATGATTCCTCCTGTATTTATCACGACTTGACTTTTCAGATGTGCCTTCAAGAGCCTGCACTAATTGATACTACAGTTTCCGTGTCTTAGTGCTCCACTGTGTAGTGTCGTGCCAGAGAGGTTATCGATCGGTGCCCTGGACTTGCTTCTGTCTGCTAGCGACCATATGTACACTGTAAGGAAAGTCTTCCAGATCCTGCACCAGCCACACCATTGCTAGGTTTGAACCATTCTTGCAGCCACTGTGTCAGTGCACCTTATTGGGAATCTTCTGTCTTCCCGACTCGCTACCAAGTGTGATGTTTGTCTCCCAGCACAAGTCTCTGCTAGTGACATGTACAAAGTACTGTCCTCCCACCTCAGGGCCATTCTGCCGGTACTTTTTCGAGGACAGATTTGTTTCCTCTTCTAGCAATCCATGGCGTGTTACAGATTTTCCTCCAACACTGTAATTCACACCGGTCAAATCCATCAAGTTTTCTTCGGTCCTCCATATTCATTGTTTAGCTACCCTAGGCCTAGGAGGCAATTGGAAGTACCACGGCTTGGATTAGGTGCACCTTAATCCTCAAAGAAATAGCTTTGCTTTTTAACCCTTTAAAAAGGTAATGTGCACCAGATTTGTCCAGTGAAATATGTCATTTGATTTTTTTGACTGCTATTTTCTTCTTCATTTTTATTATTTTATTGGGGGCTCATACAACTTTTATCACAATCCATACATACATCCATTGTGTCAAGCACATTTTTGCCATCATCATTCTCAAAACATTTTCTTTCTACTTGAACCCTTGGTTCAAGCTCCTCATTTTTCCCCCTCACTTCCCCACTCTCTCTCCCTCGTGAACCCTTGATAATTTAGAAATTTTTATTATTTTGTCATGTCTTACACTGGCATTTCCTTTCACCCACTTCTGCTTTCTGTCCCCCAGGGAGGGGGTTATATGTAGATCATTGTTATCGGTTACCTCTTTCTCCACCCACCTTCCCCTTACCCTCCTGGTATTGCTACTCTTATTGGTCCTGAGTGGTTTATCTGGCCTGGATTCCCTGTGTTTCTAGCGCTTATCTGTACTAGTGTAACTGGATTTGTAAGATAGACTTGGGATTTGGCGGGGGCAGCGGGGAGGGGGAGGAAGCATTAGAGAACTAGAGGAAAGTGGTATATTTCATCGTTGCTACCCTGCACCCTGACTGGCTCGTCTCCTCCCTGACCCTTTTGTGAGGGGGTGTACAGTTGCCTACAGATGGGCTTTGGGTCCCCGCTCCTCACCCCCCTCATTCACAATTGTAGGATGTTTATGTTCTTTGACTACTATTGTCATGAGGAATGAGAGTGGTTGTTGTTAGGAGACATTCAGTGGGCTCCACCCCATAACCACCCTGATTTCCGGCAAAAATTTACTTGCGTGTAGTATCAATAATATCTTTTTCTAGTTTGAACATTTTGTTGAGTGGATCCAAGTAAAATGAAACCCTTGACAACTTCAGTCTTTTAGATTATGACATTGCTTATCGGTCCAGTTGTGAGGATTGGGGCCTTCTTCATATTCCGATGTGATCACTACTAAATGCTGTAGTCTTTGAGCTGTAGCAGCTAGTGCTTCAAACGCTCTTTGCTTGTAAGTTTGTGTCATCTGCATAGCTCAGATTGTTCGTGAACCTTCCTCTGTTCCTGATGCCATGTTTTTCTTAATTCAGTCTAGCTTCTGAAATGATTCGCTTCATACCCAGCAGGACAGAAATCCCAATGAATCCTGTTAGCATTCACTAACAAGTGAATCTGTACACTGTCTTCCCCAACTTACTCAGCTTCAAGGCAGGCTCACTTGCTGGGGGCTAGCTAGGCTGTGGCCAGAGAGCCTTAAGGAGGACTGCCCTACTCTGCAGTGACTCAAGTCAGACTGGGCTTCTCCTGCACTTGTAACTGAGTGCCTGGTGGGCTTGACTCCCCCGAAGGACCCCGATTCTATTCTGACTGATGGTGTTGATCTTTGAGAAGCTTGTGTTCTGCACATGTAATGGATGCATGTATTCCATCTAATGAGGTCCATGTATAGTCACTGTTTATGTTCTTGAAAAAGGTCCTTTGTGAATTTTTAAAGTCATTTGTCTTGTAAAATTCTATCCTACGATTTCCAGTGTTCTTTCTATCACCAAGGCTGTATCCTCCCTTGGGTCCAACTTTTGCATTCCAATCACCAATAATTATCCATATATCTTGCTTACAAGTGTTATCGATTCCAGACTGCAGAAGCTGGTAAAAAAATCATTTTATGTTGGTAGGTACAGCTGAATAATAATTAAATTAATTGGTTTTCTTTGTAGGCTTATGGATATTTTCCTATCAAGAGGATTTGCTTTTGGATAGAACTTGAAATGTGTTCTTTTTTATGATGATGAATGTGACAACATTCTTCTCCAATTTGTTATTCCTGGCATAGGAGATCATATGACTGATTCAAAATAACAAATGCCAGTCCACTTTAGCTCACTAATTCCCAGGGTGTCTAAGCCTTCCACTGTACTTTTGACAACTTCCAGGTTTTCTAGATCTGCGATTCTCAACCTGTGGGTCACGAACCCTTTGGGGGTTGAACCACCCTTTCACAGGGGGTGGCCTAAGACCATTGGAAAGCATATGTTTCCTATGGTCTTAGGAACTGAGACACTGCTCCTCGATTCGTCTCCAGGTGGGTCCACCCACACGCAGATACGCCCACATACGAGGCACCCGGTGTGAAGACTGTTACCCAGGCTACACCTGCTTCAAGACAAGATTTCATTGATTTATAATTAGAAGTAAATATTTCACAATATATTATTACATATTGTTTTTGTGATTAATCACTGTGCTTTAATTATGTTGAATTTGTAACAGTGAAAATACATCCTGCCTGTCAGATATTTACATTATGATTCATAACAGTAGCAAAATTACAGTGATGACGTAGCAATGAAAATAATGTGATGGTTGGGGGCCTCACCCACTGAGGAGCTGTGTGAAGGGTGGCGGCCTGAGAGGCACTGAAAGTAGACTGTATTTCATGCATTTCAGGTCCAGACGATTAATGCTTCTTCTCTGAGCTGTGCCGCATCAGCAAGGGAAGGTCCCGAGCACGCGCTTTTCTCCGTCTGTGTTGTCACGGGGGCTGTGTAAGCAGGCAGCTCTCCCTCCTTCCGTGGCGTGCCTTCCAACTTGAGGGTCTTACCTTCTGACATTATGCCCTTGTCCAACTGCTACGAAGCCTCTCATCGATTGTCAAGGCCCTCTTTCCCAGGCTGTCTGAGTCTGGAAGCACCATTCACACACACATACCCACCATGGGTGACCCTGCGGACATTTGAAATGCCGGTGCCGCAGCGCCCAGTAGCACAGGAACATGTACGTCCGTCCCCACCGTGCTACAAACAGACAGACGAGGGACACACGCTGCATTGTCAGCATGAGTCTTTAGAGTAAGTTACTTTTGAAAAACACCTAGCAGGTTTTTTAAGATTACAAAAAGCAGTATTTTAATTTGTACAACGTGTTTATTTTGTAACTAGCTCTAAGTTCTGTGATCCTGCATTCGTGATATAAGAAACGTGTTTCAGACCCGAGGAAAGCCGAGGGGAGAAGTGCTATTTTAGTGGTACTTTATTCTTTTTGACACTTGGAACTTTCAACTCATAATTTGTTTGCCTTTTCTCTTAGTAGATATGGAATGAGAGAACATTTGACATCAGTTACATCAAGGTCTGTAAAACTTCAACATCCTTCCATCTTTATTCATGAATGATTCCTTCGTAGAATTAAAATGTATTTGTGCTGCTTACATTGTGTTTATGGTTTGCTTTGCTTCTCAGTATGTGGTGCTTCAATGGTATCTGAATCTGAATCAAGTTCTGAGGGTAATGGAGGGACATGGATGGTCATGGATGGTCGTGGGTGGACATGGATCATGGGTGGATATGGATGGACATGGGTGGACATAGATGTTCATTAGTGAACATGGATGTCATGGATGGTCATTGGTTCACATGGATGGACATGGATGGCCGTGGGTGGACATGGATGGCCGTGGGTGGACATGGATGGCTGTGGGTGGCCATGGATGGCCGTGGGTGGATGAGTGACAGGCCCCTCGCCCATTTCTACCAGAACAGCCTCTCTTTCATCCGTCTGTATTAAGCTCTTCTCTGAAACGTCTTGGCGCCTGAGCTTTACATTTTTCAAATGGTCCAATGAAGTGGGTTACCTTATAGATATTGATTGGTTTGGGGGACATTGGTATTGCTATGTATTGGTACTACCTTCCAGGATGCTGTTTTGTGAAGATACCTTAGCTAGCTCTGTCGAATGCAAAGGCTAGACATGCATTTGTAACCCCTCCTGTGTGTTCTGTTTGCCTCTCTGAAAGATGTTAAGAGCAATGCTGAACCATCATGGTCTGGAGCGAGTGAAAATCATAGCAAGTGACAATCTCTGGGAGCCCATTTCTGCTTCAATGATGCTTGATGCTGAACTCTTGAAGGTGGTTGATGTGATAGGGTAAGAAATGCTTCATTTGGAAAACTAGCAATTTCTGGTTGCTGGCTCTGTGTAATGAATGCACCTTTGTTTCGCTTCCCCTCCACATTAGATATATTGCCAGAATGTAGCTTTCTTGTGTTTACTTAATCAAAGCATGTATTGGTAAATATTCATAAGTTTTAGACTCTTCCATTGACAGTGAAATGTATTTGTAAGTTTTAAATATTTTTGTAAATATTTGGAGTCTTTGCTTAGATGCAGGGCCAGAATAGTACTACTTTAGATTTTAGTCACTATAAAGGCAATATACTGAAATTAGGTCCTAAGTCCCAGGCTTTCTATGGCTGGCAGTTCTCAATGTAAACACTTGTGCACTTACTTTGATATTGCCAAGTTCAAATCCCAAGATTACGCTCATCTGAAGTCAGCTGGGAGTCTGGCTGTTCCTTCCTGGGGGTTACGCATTAGCCTGCTAGACACAAGTTCAGAAGTGAGAGCCTACTGTGCACTCCATGAGAGAAAGACGAGGCTTACTGCTTCTGTGCAGCTTCGCAGCTTCAGAAAGCCAAAGGAGCAGCCCTGCTTTGTCCCAGAGGGTCCGCATCTACTTGGTGGCACTGGGTTTGGGTTTTCTTGAAGATCAACAGTCGGCTCATTAGTTTGCTTGAATGACTCATTGAATTCATTGAAAGTTGTTATACTCGTGTTTGCAGTTTATTTTAGCAAAATGATACAAATAGAAATCAGCCAAGGGAAGAGCTGTGTAGGGGGACGGGTGTAGGGGAATACCAGCCCAAAGCCTTTAGTCTTGGGCCTTTGGTGGAGTCGTGCAGAGAGGACCTGTTTTTCTCAGCAACAGTGTAAATAATTTATACAGTGTGCGCGAAATTTTGCAAACCACGGAAGTTCATCTGTACTTCGGTGTCCGGAGTTATTATTGAGAATTGGAAAGAGGAAGTGAGAAACAAAGAGGAAGGATCAGTGGTTGGCAAGTATGGCTTTGGTTACAGAAGCATGCTGGAGGTTGCATGGTAGAACCTTGGCAGAACACCGACTCCTTCATCGCAGATACCTTTCTTGTCAGCAGTATAAACTGACGAGACACGTGGACCTTGCCCAACACAAGAGTCAAATTGACTGTATCTGTGGGAAGAGGTGACACACAGGCTCAAGCGCATGAGCCAAAACAAGGGTAGGGACAAGCTGTAGAACAGCTTACCAACTGCTCTTATGCCAAATTCAGTTATGAGTTGAAGAAAATTAACACAAGTCCCAGGGAGCCAAAATGCAACCTTGCGTTTATTTCACCCAAATCTTGAGCAGATTACATCCATTGAACAGTGATGATCAAAGACCATGTGAGTTAATATCATTTTGTACATGAAGAAAGCAAAAGGTCATTTAAAAGACAAGAAGGAAAGACCAAAGTGGTCTTGCTCTTGAATGTAGACTAGCTAAAGACAATGATAAAAAAGAAGGCACAGTAAAATAACTGAACAGAAAATTTCAAACATCAGCTCGACAAGGCAAAGTACGCTATTGCGATGCAGTGTGCAAAAACCTGGACTCAGAAAGTCAACGCTTTTCTTCAGCTGAAGGAGCGCAAAAGGAAAATCTCCCCTCTTGAGTTGGGCATTCAAATGCCAGAACATTCTCTGGCCATCTTCTCCTCTTCGTGAGCATCTCTGGGTCTGACAGTGTTTGATGCTGTGCATCCGGTGTTCATTCGCTGATTCTTCTCAAGTGGCCAGTCTCTTCCTTCTTTGTAGTCTGTTCTCAGGTCTGACTGTAGCCTCATAGAAACCAGCTTTGGGTGAGGCTGACATGGAATTTGATGTTCTTTGCCCTTGCTCGCAGCTGGAGAAGGTCAGAGGCCACGCCCGCACCATCTTCTCAGGCAATCAAGAAATATTGCGACCAGGGTTCCCGTTCCTACGTGCCTGTTTTCCCCGAAACAAAACACACTTAAGCATGTCAGTAGAAGGCTCCAGGCAAGTTTTCTCAATAATAAACTTGTCTTATTTTCATTAGGGTACCTTAAAAAAAAAAGCTCCACTCAAAACTGTTTTCTGAGATGATGATTGGCCAGTTAAATTCAAGACATCCGAGCAGTCAGCTCGGAGGGTGTGGCCGCTGTGAGGTGTGGCAGCCCTGCGTCTGTAGGAGCCCACGGCTGCTTAGGTTGGGAACCACTGCTCTGGAGGACTGACTTCCTTCTAGTTCTTCCAAGGTAGATTATGATTGTTTTTTCCAAGGATGAGTTCTTTTGGAGTAAACGCCAAGCTGTTTTTCTCTTGGTGGCTAGGAGTGAATGAATGTTTGGTACTTTTTAATACAAGCAAGGCGCCCCTTAGTCTTAATTGCAGTCCCTTAATCCGACCATTCTTAAGGTTCCCAGTTTTCTGGCTTCCTCCAGAAAATCCCACTTGAATGTCTACCTGGATCTCTTCTTGGAGTGTTCTGGAACTGCCAGACCCACAGGCTTCCATACATTTTGTGGTTTCCAGGAACAAACAGATGGACATCCCTCAGCATTGAGAGTCTTCCCTAGTCGGTGTGCTGTCACAGTGTAGCGCCTTCTCGGTGCTGTCATTCACGGGATGCTTGGGCAGAAATGGTGAGAGGCGGAGATCTGCATTCAGCCTGCCGTCTGTCTGGAACTTGTCCAGTGTTTAAAATAGAAAACCTCAGAGAAGACATGCCTTTCTGTTCACTCACCAAATACACAAACGTGTCCCATTCGGACCGTTCTCCACCTCTCCTCACCCTTCTTCCCCTAGGGCTCATTATCCTGGCACCTATACAGTTCGGGATGCAAAGTTGACCAAGAAGAAACTTTGGTCTTCTGAAGATTTTAGCACTGTGAATAATGATGTGGGCGCAGGCTGCTGGGGTCGTGTACTGAATCAGAATTATATCAATGGCCACATGACTTCGTAAGTAATGAAAAACTTTGAAAGTTTTGGTTTTTTGAAAATAAAATTTTTCAAAAGCACAAATAAGTGGAATGGCTAGCTCTATTCTTACAATCCAGGTAAGTTCCTTGATTTTACGCATTTTAGTGACTTACCTCCTTTGTACCTATGCCAGTTGCCATGGTGTGTGTTCGACGCATGGAATTGTGATGCTTTGCAGAGGTGGTTGTAGCCGATGCTTTCAAAGTAAAGTACTGGGACTTCTTTCTAAGTTACCTACAGGCAAACACCCTAACTGTTGTCACCCCTCATGGGTGGCTCTCCCTGGACCTAAGCTAGATCTCTATCTCTGTGTAGGAGATGGTCGACACAGTGGCTGCAACAATGGTCTGAGGCCTACGAGCAGTCATGAGGCTGGTGCCGGCCTGGGCAGAGTCTCCTTCCGCCGTGCACAGGGATGCCACGAGTAGGATTGGACTTGAGGGTCCCCACCAGCAGCGTAGAGGCTCAGGTTACTGAACCCTAGTGTCTCTCTCATGCAGACCATGCAGTTAGCTGTTTTGTTTTTGGAAAGCTACATCTATTTCCTGAGTCAGGGTCAACTTGAAGGCAATTATCAAAAACATATTTCTCATGAACAATGATGCGGTTCATGATAGATGTCATGACCACAGTCCACCCCAAGCATGTTTCCTGCGTCTCTGAAAACCGCCCCCTCTGTGATCACAGCATCATGTTCTTACGCAGCAATATTTTCTAATATTTTAAAGATTGTCTCTATTTAAATTTTCCCAGTTACCCCCCAAAAGTCCTTTGTAGTCTTTTTAAAAAGAAAAACAGATTATTTGGGGGTGGAGGGGGACTACAACCCCTTTTCCTCCCAAGGGAAACATTTTCTCAAATGATTTGAAAGCACTGTAATTATAGTTATCATGAAGTTGTTGTTTAAAACAATGTTAACCAGAACAAAAGCATGGTGCCAGGACAAGGGGATTACATTTGTTGCTAGTCTTTAATTGCTTTTTTGTTTCTCTTTGAAAGTTAGGATGTTGGCATAGGGGACTTGGCTTGATAACTTAAATTTGTTGCAAGAGTCATTCATATTCATGGCAGAGACGTTAGAAATAGCAAATATTTGCTAAGACGGAAACAGAATTATCCATAATTTTGGCATCCAGCAATAAAAATACCCATAGGCATTTGGGTGTGTGCCCTTCAAATTTATATTTTCATGTGTGCATTTTTATTAATAAATCTTTTTATTGGGGCTCATACAACTCATCACAATCCATACATACATCAATTGAGCAAAGCACCCTTATACATTCGTTGCCCTCGTCATTCTCAAAATTCGCCTTCCACTTGGGTTCCTGGAATCGGCTCGGTTTCCTTTTTTTCCCCTCCCCCTCCCTCCCCGCTCCCCCCTTCCCCCTTGATAGTTGATAAATAATTGTTTTATCTTATCTTACACTGCCCCGTAAGATAAGATAGAATCTGTTTAGCAGGTTGTTTTTCCCTGAAACATGGCATGATGACCATTTTCTCATGTTTCAGCATATTTGTGTGTCATCATTTTGCTTACGTGTACTGTGGGACCTTGAGCAGTAATTCCCTAATACCATGCCTCTTCATGAGCACCGGAGGTGCTTGGTTTACCTACTCTTTGGCAGCAGCTTGACCTGCTGAACCAGAAATTCTGAAGGTTCCCAGGACTTGGGGCTCTTGACGGACACGTCAGTGCCCCGGTGACTCTGGTGCAGTGCAGGCTGGAAGCTCTGCTAGAGAAGCCACTTGCTGCCTCTTCCTGGAAATGGAAGTAGCCTTTATTTTCTACGTGTTTCTTACAGATGGAAATGAAAGCTCAGTATCTTCATACTCCTCTACGACTCTTTCCTTAGGGTGTATTCTGATCAGTAGGATGGCTGGGTCAGAATCATATGTCCTTTTAAAAGCTTAAAAGCTTTCAGACTACAAAATGCCCTCCAGACGTTTGCCTCAGTTGATATCCTCATCACGAGCTAGAGAGGATACCTGTGTCTAGGTAATTAGCAAACTGTAGGTCAAATCCTGAAACTGTTTTTGAAATTGTTCACTAGTAAAGGCATTCTGAAGGTCAGGACAACATATTTCTTCTTTGAGTCAACAGAATTTAAAGGGCTGTGCTTCCTAACGATAGCATTGTTTACATTTTTGATAAAATTGCTATAGTTAAAGGGCACATTCATTTCACTTTTGAGAGCCAAGCAGTGCAAAGCGCTAGGGCTTCCCTTTGCCTTTCCTTGGATTTTCCTGCGAACCACAGAGTCATAATCTTAGGGTTTGGACAATAGCTATGGACTGCTAGGACCTGATCATCGGAAAGAAGAGAGTGAAAACAAAAACCAGAGCAGCAGGTCAGAGTCAAGTTCACAAAATGATGTCACTAAGTAAGAAGGCTGACTGTCATCCTGGTCCGGCAAACCCCGAGGAGGATATTCCTGCTCTGAAGTGCCAATGCACGGAGAGAACCATAGGACCCGCCCCACCAGGAGTCACGGTGTCCCCTCACTGGCCCATAGTACTATGGGGACAATATAGGAGACAGTGTGGAACTGTGCTCAGTCTGACCCCACCACACGGGCGACACATGAAGGGAGTGTAACAGCAGCAAGGGGAGCAAAGCAATGAAGTCCCTGAGGAATTCCATAAGTAGACTAAGGAGGCAGGGCTTGGCACCTCATCAGACTCGATTGGAAAAGATTCAGAAAGGTTAATAGATCTGGAACTATTTATAGGCTTTTCTTTATTTTTGTCTTCTTCATGTCTATCTATATAAGATAGGCAGGATAAACAATCCCAAGGAGAAAGCAGTGGGACTGATGGTTGGGGTTGGGGGGGGCATGGAAGAGGGTGAGGCGGGGAAAGGAAGTGGGGAACTAACAAACGCAGGGACAAGGGAACAACAAGTGATCTAAAATTGATGGTGAGGAGGGTGTAGAATGCTTGGTACCACTTGATTAAGTGCAGTGTAGCCCAGAGGAATTACTGAAAGATGAATGAAGGTTAAACATAAGAGTGGGACATGAGAAAAGTAAATAAAAGAAAGAACTAGGAGGCAAAGGGCATTTATAGAAATATAAATACAGGCACATGCATACGTAAATGCATTTATATGTAATGATAGGGACTCGATCTATATACATATATATTAAATATTAAGGTAGCAGACAGACATTGGGTCTCTACTCAAGTACTCCTCAATGTAAGAACACTTTGTTCTAATAACCTAGAATTCTGTGATGCTCACCTTCCCGACATAATCGCTGAAGGCAAAATGGGTGCATAAGTAAATGTGGTGAAGAAAGCTGATGGTATCTGGCTGTCAAAAGATACAGTGTCTGGGGTCTTAAAGGCTTGAAGATAAACAAGTGGAATCTAGCTGGGAAGCAATAAAGCCCACATGAAAGACGCATACCAGCCTGTGTGATCATGAGGTGTTGATGGGACCAGGTGTCCGAAGATCCAGAACAAATAATCATATTGATGCGAATGAGGTGGGGGAGGAGACCCAAAGTCCGTCTGTAGACAATTGGACATCCCGTTAGAGAAGGGTCACAGGGAAGGGATGAGCCAACCAGGGTGCAGTATAGCACCAACAATACATACAACATTCCTCTAGTTCTTTAATGCTTCAATTCCTCCACTATCACAACCCTAATTCTACCTTACAAATCCGGCTAGACTAGTGCATGTACATGGGTACAGATAAGAGCTCTCATCACATGGAACCCAGGAAGATAAACCCGTCAGGAACAGTAATGGGAGTAGTGATATCATGAGGATCGGGGAAGGTGGGGGAGAAAGAGGGAGTGGATCACAATGATATATGTATAACTGCCCCCCCCTCAAGGGGGATGAACAATAGAAATGTGGGTGAAGGGAGACAGTGGTTGGTGTAAGACATGAAAAAATATAATAATTTATAAATTATCAAGGGTTCATGAGGGAGGGAAAATGAGCTGATACCAAGGGCTCAAGTAGAAAGAAAATATTTTGAAAAGGATGATGGCAACGTATGTCCAAATGTGCTGGATACAATGGATGTATGGATTGTTATCAGAGATGTAAGAGCCCCCACTAAACTGACTGGGAAAAAAGAAGGCTGACTGGAAAGGAGAGCAGGTACGAAGAAGCCTTTCTTTGTATTTGATTCAGATCTGTGATGTGTTCCCAGTGTTGCATGTGCCATCCTTGGGCTGAACGGCGTAACTCATCAGTGTGCACTTTGACGATGTGGTCCTCTGTAAAAGCACCTCGCTGCACCTGACACTGGCCTTTTCACATTGTGTGGGCACTTGGGCCATTTATATGTCCTAGTCTTGGGTGGTCATTTCCCTAAACGATGAGCAGGGCTTTGTACTACAGGCTTTGAGCCTTAACATTTTCATCACGAATTTTTAGTGTTTCTCTTTCATTTACCAAATCTTGTAGCACCATCGCTTGGAATTTGGTGGCTAGTTACTATGAGCAGCTCCCTTATGGGAGGTGTGGATTGATGACTGCTCAGGAGCCATGGAGTGGGCACTATGCAGTAGAACTTCCCATCTGGATATCAGGTAATGTTCAGCTTCCTCTTCTTGTCCCTGGAATTCTTCACAAAGCAGACAGCACTGTGGGAGAGTCAAACAATGGTGTGTGCTGTTTGTGTGTGCCTGCCCCTGGGTGCATGCGGTGTATCTGTTTAAAGCAATTGCACCGTAGTGTTTTGTAAGAACCTTTTGAGTAATTAGACTACCTTTTGTATTTTGTTATTGATTATTGGGCTTGAACAATCTAGTTAGTGTTCATCAGCACTTGATGTTCACTAGTGTTTTGTGGTTTGCAAGTGTCTTTGACAGCCCACGGCACAGTGGCACCGTGCCAAGTCCTGGACTTAATGGTGGTGACCAGACGCGGGCATCATCTCTCCTCTCAGAGAGTCACATAACCATCACAAACTATGAGACTCATTCCTACAATGATTCAGAGTATCAGAAGGTGATTTAGAATGACTCCTGGGAGCCCTTTACGTTTCACACTGGTATCATTTTATTGATCAGAAAAATGTGAAAATCAAAGGCACTCATTAGGCAATTAACAGACACTGTAATTATTAACAGGAGCCCTGGTGGCGTAATGATTACGCGTTGGGCTGCAATCCGCTTAACTGGCAGTTTGAAATCGCTAGCAGGTTCTTGGGAGAAAGACTGGGCTTTCTATTCCTGTAAACAGTTCCAGTCTTGGACACCCACAGGGGGCGCTGTAGTCAGTCAGCATGGACTCGAGGGCAGGGAGTGTGAGTGATGTTAAATTAGTACATGAATAAGTACATGTGAGAGTTATAAAACCATATAGGTGGTTTGCATTGTGTCCGAAATTTACAGGTGTGTGTGATTAAAAGAAGGGGAATCATGGCTCATGCAGCTATAAAAGCAAATACATGTTAAATAATATCTATTACTTTGAGATAAGGGAGTCAACCAGACGTTATCACTGAAAAAAGGAAAAGCAAGCATTTATATGGAGTAAAGGAATTTGAAGTGAATTGCAAAGAAACAAGACTGGCTGTCCCCAGCAGAGAAGAAATCGATCACAACCTCACCAAATAGGACTGACTGTACTTATCAGGGCCTTGGCGGGCAGTGGGCTCAGGGTTGGGCTGCTAACGGAGCGTTGAGCAGGTCAAACCTGCCAGCTCGGCTGCTTCTGTAAAGATTGACAGCCTTCGGGGGCTGTTCAACCTACTTTGTCCAATAAAGTTGCTATGAGTCAGAATGGAGATGTAGTCTGGCTCAAAGATAATGAACCAGGGTTATAGGTGATGCAGCTCTCTATTGAAACACAAAACTTACTCTATTGGTGTCTTTAGTCACAAAGGAACTTGTGTAAACATGATCATATAAATATAACAAATAAAACTTCTCTTGTTGAGTTTCCTTGAATTTATTTTTTGTAATATTCTTTTGGTTAAAACAATAAAACACGGCCATTTCATTTTGATACCATAAAAACAATCATTTTTTTTAAAAGATCAATTCCTTCCAAGCTAGGATGTTTTCAAAGGAAAATTATAAATCAGAGATTTTGAAATTTGAATACTTACCGGTAATGTGATGATTTTCTTTCTTTGTGTGTTTTCTCGAAATATTACAAAGAAGCTTCAAAAAGTCCATGGAAAACTGGGATGAAAAGATCAGTTTGCAGGCTTTGTGAAGGCCCCTTTTATAGTCGTGCCAGGGAGTCTGGTGATGAGACGCAGCTCCCTGAGTTGTTTTTCTAAAATCTGGAGGAGCTGAGATGCAGTTGTATTTCCGTGTTTGTTACCCCGTGACATGCTAACACTGCTGGCCTGTATTATCTAGGTGCTCTATGACTTGTGTAACTGCTTTATTTTGGGAGAGTAGAGCTTTGTAAGTTTTCAGAGCCTTTTTGAAGGTGCCCATTAAATGTTTATTTTGGAAAAAAATTTGTTTGAAACCATAGAGAGTAGGCTTTCGAAATGCATGAGCACTGTTTAACGGTTTTTCATGCAGTGATATTATGATGAGCTTAACAGAAACGAACAGGGGTTGGGCCAGAGTAGCTCTTATTACCGGGAAAGAAAATGATGAATATTTTGAGTCTCTGGCTGACATCAGATTCTTGAATCACGTGTCCAGGTTCATTTGTGCTTACCACTCTGAGACTCTTCCTGGGATACTCCTACTCATTAGATCATTATTTAAAAGTGGGAATGAGGTCAGTGGGTTTTCCCCCTTTAGAATAGAAAATGTTTGGCATGGCAAGACTGAACCCCTGTTGTGGCAGCCCCTTGAACACTCTTCTTTTTAAAGGAAGCATCATTGCCATTTTATCTTACTTGGGTCTCTCTCTGCCTTTCTACAGCTCACACCACGCAGTTCACGCAACCAGGCTGGCATTACCTGAAGACAGTCGGGCTTCTAAAGCAAGGAGGAAGCTATGTAGCGCTCACCGATGGTTTAGGCAACCTCACCATCATCATAGAAACGATGGTAACGATTGTTATTGCAATTAGATGAAGTCGACTCTAGGATGGGAAGATCAGCCTAGTAACGCATTTGTTACTGAACATATTTGTTTTTAAACCCACTTTTACGGAGGTATCATTGATATTTGCTAAATAACATTTAAACTAATATAATACGAGGGGTCCATTTCATAAACCGTCCGACGTGTCTGTCATCATCGGCTGTACAGGAGCTGGGGGGAGTGTGTCATCAGGTCGCCATCCACCTTGATTAGCAGGTGGTTTTTGCATTTATAGATGATGTGAAGGCCAGCATGATTTGTAATATGGAGTGAGATGGTTACTGTGGGGATAGGTAGATAAGATGCTTTTTAAGGAAAACACTTCAAACTTGCTTTCTTTCATTCCATGTGGTTTACTTGGAAAGAGTTACAACATAAAAATTAACACATACGCCGTAAACTATAGCTAATGATTAGCTTTGAATCGAGAATTTCATTTAGTCGAAATGCCATTGGGTTTTACTTTAACGCAGCTTATCTACAGGGGAGATCTTGAATGCCCCATTACTGTAACCTAAAGGCTGGGGGTTTGAATCCACCCAGAAGTGCCTTGGAAGCAAGAAGGCCTGGCTATCACCAGGCCCAAACCAGGCACTGGAGACTCGTTGGAGCACAGTTTTACTGAGTACACGTGGGCCTGCCAAGAGCCTGCAGGGACTTGAAGACAGTTGATACTTTAGCTCTACAGAATACACATTTCAAGAAACGTTCCATTAGGAGAATGAACTTAATTAAATTAAATAAGTCAATTAATTAACCTTTGGTTAACTAAGTAGTTAACTTATTTTGGGAAGTAAATTGATTATTTGCTACCTGGTGAATACTGTTTTTGTTATACTACTTACCCCCACCTTAGGATACTACCTTGTACATCATTGCCTTCACTCTGTTGTTATCTGTTTTCCTACCCATAGAGTCACAAACACTCTTTGTGTATACGGCCCTTCCTCCCTTATTTCAATGTGTCCAGACAAGTCGCGTCCTTCTCCCTGAAAGGCTCTTTGGTAAGCCATGCTCACCCTCTGGGATTGTCAGTGTGGTTTGACTGTGAGAATGTACATAGGCTAGCACAGTGTAAGGGTTCTTGTGTGAAGTCTCCTGAACGCGTTAGCAGCTTGTACAGGAATGGACGGATGTAGGGCCCTTTCTAACTCCTAACCACATAAAGAGTATATCTCCACATCAGATTCTTCTTACACATCTTTTTACACTGGCTTAAGAAAGTGATTTTCAAAAGGAGGTTCAAAAAAAGACAGATATATTTTTAAACTTTTGCCAAAATTCTCTAGTCTCTTTGCTTCAGGAATGTCTTCCTGCTTTCAGAACTGGAACTATTTGAAATCAAAAGGGCAGCATTTCCCCATGGACAAAGTTGAGAGGGTTAGGAAAGGAGGAGGCATGGACAAGAGGGCTAAGGGACAGGCACGTGCGTGGATGGCTTGACATAAAAGGTGGACGCGTTGCTGAATGCAAAACTGCTGATGCTCTGCTCTGCATACTTTCATCCAATGCACAAATAAATATTTAAAAATATCACTATTTACATTTGAGGGATGGGTCTTTTGTAAATAGAAATTGAGTCACTGGAACACTGTTTTGGAAATCATCGAGGATCTGCTGAGTCACTCAACCAAGCTTTCTGTGTTTGTTTCTTCCCCAGAGCCAAATACCAGAGCTACAAGTGTGGTACACCAAAATTGGAACTCCATCGAAGAAATTTACCTTTAAACAACTGGATCCCATATGGGTAGTTTTCCAGTAACATTCTTCTATTTAGCAGTTTGCAGCAGTAAAAGGAAACAGAAATCTGGTTAATGAATTAAGAATTCTATTGTGTAGTTTACTGCATAGCCAAAGTATAAAGGAGATGAAGTTGCCTTATTTTTTAATTTTAGAGAACTCCTCTTCAAAGCAGTACCACAGTTTGTGTTTATTGTGCGTTTTGCTCTTGGGTACTTAGTTTGTTTTGATGAATGGCACCACCCACACGTGTCTGCCCAGGTGAAATGCCCGGTAGAAACTTGAATCTCATATTCACTGCTGGCGAGGAGATTCCAACTCACAGTTACCCTGTGGACAGCATAGAACTGCCCATCTGGGTTTCCAGGAATAGATAGATAGCTTGATCTTTCTCCCTTGGAGCAACTGGTGGGTTGAAATGCTGACCTTGAGGTTAGCAGCCCTGCTCAGTAACCCACTGTGCCACCTGGGCTCCCGAATCTCTTTCTATACCAGTTTTTCCCAAGGTGGGCGATGCCCGACCTCCAAGGGTTCTTTAAAAGCAGATAGTGTATCCTTTATCCTTGGTTGTGGGCTACAGAACAATGTTATTAATTTCCAGTGGGGTGCTAAGTTATTTTATTTTCAGAAAATGGGGCCAGTAGGCCAAATAAGCTTGGAACCTTTGTTCTAGGTTCTAGATTTCTCCACCACCCTCTGTCCCCATTCTGTGATCCAGTAGCGATGATTACGTCATCCACATATTTCCATACCTGTTCCCATTGCTCCTGCTTATATCAATTCTTCATTCTCTCTCTCTCTCTTGGATTTTGAAACTACCTCCTAACTTTTCCCAGTGTCTAGTCCAACTCTCCAGTCTACTTAGCACACGGCTGCCAAAAGAATATCTCAAAAGTGTCGATCTGGGTTTTAACTGGCCCTTGCTCGTAGTGGCTCTGATTTCTCATGTAAAGTCCACACTTCTACGTGCCTGTCACTGCCTCCTTGTGACTCAGAGGACTTCTTTCCTCTCCAGCCACCTGCCCCTGCTACCCCTACCTCTTCTGACAACCTAGCCGTGCATTTTTCAGTGCACAGCCTAGCCGACTTATCGCTTCTCTTCTGCACATGGCTTCTTCTCGTATTCTCTGACAATCCTTTAAGACTCAGCTCCAGAGTTTCTTTCTCTGGAACTGTCGAACACATCCTTGTCCCTCTTCCTGAGTCACCGAGAACTAGGTGCTCTTGAGTTGGACCGTTTCTCCCTAGATTAGGCCCGGAGGACCAAGGCTCTGCCTTCTCAAGCCAGCTTTTATTCAGGGGCCCCTTCTGGGTTCTGCTTGACCCAGATGGTTTTCTAGGTAAGGAGTCAAAAGAATGAACTGAGCCCTCAAGTTCATTCCTTTACCTAATGGCCACAAATGTACTTTTTCTTTTTGAAATTATTAACGTTCAGCTAGTTACCCTCAGTGATTCAACTCCCATTCCTATATTAAGTTCTAAACAGCGACAATCTCTACTTTTTTTGTACAAAAATCGCTGCAAATAGCATAATAAAAATAGCTCCTTCCCATGGGAAGGGCAATACCATTTGAGCTTACTTCTCATCCAGAGTATGTCATCAGGTGCTTCACCAGACTTACTAATTTACCATTAAAATAGATAATATAAACTCCAAATAGAAAAATGAAGTCATTCACAGTTTCCCATACCAAGTTTACATTTAAGGCCTACGTTGATTATGCAAGGGATGCAGATGTCTTCAAAATCATGTAATGGCTGTGATGCAGAGGGCATGTTTCACTTTAATCTTCACTGCTGCCCTTTGAAGTACATTGTCCTTTTGTAGATGAAGAGGTTGTATGTAAGAGAGATCAAGTAAGTGGTCAAGATCATCCATACGGCATACGCCCAACCTGCCAATTGAAATAGATTGAACAGACAATGAGCAACACTTTTCTTTCTTAATGTTAAAGGGTTTCTAGGACTAGCAACAGGGCCAATGGCACGATTTTATTGTTGTCTTCTGTTAGTAAAGCTTTTAAAAATAACATCTCTGGGTTACATGTACTGACTGCACAAGTCATAGGGAGTTTGCAATATCACGGGAAAAAATAAGTTCATAGAAATAGATTTGGGAATTGCCACGTTCTCTTCCCTCCATGAAGTGAGATTTCTTTTTACTCCTTTCTAAAGAATATAGTTTTCTAAAGTCTTCTAAAATCCTTAGGAAAGAAGATTGCCAGGGCTTTGGTGTGGGCGAGTCTTTCACAAGCAGGTCACTGGTTCTAATATAAATCAGTTTGCTTTCCTTTAGGCGCATTATCTGCTTTGCGCCCTCCCCTTCCCCCCAGCGAGCTGAGCCGCTGCCCTGGCCTCGAGCGCACCCTTGCCTTCCCTTTCAGGTCCTTGACACCAACGGCACCTTCACTCTGGAGCTGAAGGAGGACGAGCTCTTCACACTCACGACCCTCACCACCGGGCAGAAGGGCAGCTACCCGCCTTCTCCAAAGTCCCAGCCCTTCCCGCCGAGTTATAAGGATGACTTCAACATCCGTGAGTTGTTTTCTCTCAAACTTAACTTGGTCTTCACCTCCAGACAGGTCGATTCCTACCTGTCAAATCCTGTGCATGCGATCTCAGCATGGTAAAAGAAAACCCACTTTTTCTTGCTACTTCAAGGTAAACGTCAACTTGAGGTTCCTGCTTTTTTTCTTTTGTACCAGAAAAGACATAGGGCTTGTTTTCAGATAAATTTTAACTTGGTTTTGGTGAAAATCGAGTTTCGAGACTCATGAAAGCCATCCTAACACTTTCTTTGCGTGTGGAATCGAAGGCACGTTGTTAGCTGTTTTTTCACGCGTCTAGTGAACTGTGTGCATGTGGTGGATTTTTTACTGCCCTTCTATGCATGTCTGTGTCTCAAGACTATTCAAAGAGCTCTTATATGTGATTAAGAAATGTTTGAAAAGTTAGAAGACTTTAATTAGATAATTTTGTAAATCACAAAAACCGTTGACTATTAAGGATTGGTATATAAAATTAGGGTGTGGGGGGTGTCTCACTGACAGGCCAGGTGACTCTGATTTGGTCCTGAAGTCTGTAGTTAAAGGAGCTTCAGGGACTCTTGACCACTGACCCAGCCACTGCTGGCTCTCGGCTCCCTTTCTCAGGACATCACCTTCTCGGTTTACGGCAGAGAAGCCCCTGTGATTCCATTTTTGACGACTTCTGACTTTCCTGGATTCTCACGTTGCTCCTTCCTGGTTGTGAATGTGAGTGGGTGTCTGGGAAAGCATGGCGTATGACAGAGCTGTAGGGTGTTATAATTAAAATTGATGCTCCATAGCCTTCATAAGGCTGTAATTTTTTAAAGAAATCATTTTATTGGGGCTCATACAACTCTAGTCACTAGCCATACATACATCAATTGAGTAAAGCACCCTCATACATTCGTTGCCCTCATCATTCTCAAAATTCGCATAAGACTGTAATTTAACATAACTAGAAGAGAAATGACAGATGGCTTGGGCCCCAGACTTGTTTCTGCTTCCTCTGATAGAGTTAGCTTTTTCTAATGTCTGCCTGCATGCTGACTGCGAGCACTCATTTAGGACCCGGTTTCAAAGATAATAGAAATAACAAAACTGCTATTTATTTAGTTCTTGCTAGATGCTAATATAGTCACACATACATACCCCTCTACGTACAGAAGCGCTTGATCTGCATCACGGTATTTAATCACCTTGGCCCTTGGCCCCCACTTGGGAAGAAGGGAACTTGAGACTCAGAGTGGTAAGAAACATGCCCGGAGTGACTGAACTTGAACAGGAGATTGAAGCAAAAGTGCCTTATGCCCCAACTCATAGTTTTTCCCTTTAGGCAAATGGATAGATCAGAAATTATACAAGCTTGTATATCAGGCTCATCATATTGATGTTTATAAATGGCGATATCGAAAGTCATTATCTGTTGTATCTGTGTCTTAGATTTTGACTGACTGCAAACATTCATATTTAAAACGTAATGTTAAGAGGAAAACGTATTGTCTTCTCAATAGGTGACCCACCATTCAGTGAAGCTCCAAATTTTGCAGATCAGACAGGCGTCTTTGAATATTTCATAAATGGGGACGACCCTGGAGAGCATCGCTTCACACTGCGCCAGGTTCTGAATCATCGACCCATTACTTGGGCTCTGGATGCATCCAACACCATCAGTATTATAGGGAATTACAAATGGTATGTGCAGTTGATGTCCTCAAAGTCAGGCTGGCAGGAATTAACCTGGTGATCGTGTTCTGCAGTAAAACATTTTCAATCGGCCTTCCCCTCTCAGCACCTAATACCCAAACCCAATCAGCTGGCCTGGAGTTGGTTGATTCCCACTCATGGCAGTCCTGTAGCGCCATGGAGAACTGCTCCCTGACATCTCAGGCGCAGACAGCAGTCTCGAGTGTAGTCGCTGTTAAAGATCACCGTCTCACTGGGACTACACAGCAATGCAATGCTTTGTCTTTGCTGCCTCTGTGTCCATCCCTCAGGGATTCACAGCTTAATAGTAATCATTACAGAAGCAGTTTTGAATAAGAAACTTTATAAAGTTGAACCTAATCATATTGTGATTCCCCCCCCCTCGTTCCACTTTGTGATTTGTGTATTGTTTTTGTTTTGCTGGAAACCTCATGTGCTGGCCTGCTGTTGCCACCTGCTGGAAAAATATTAGAATTACGCCCAGCCTTTGTGGCTAGCCCTCTTTTCAGAGACGGCGCTTTAGCAGTCCAATGCTTACCTAGTGGCGTTAGTCACCCAGTGACTCCTTGACTGGGTGGTAGTAGATGACAGTTATACACACACACACACACACACACACACACACACACACGCCCTTTCATAGAGGGTGCCTGATTCATAACAGTAGCAAAATTACAGCGATGAAGTAGCAATGAAAATAATTTTATGGTTTGGGGTCCCCACCACATGAGGAACTATATGGAAGGGTCACGACATGAGGAAGATTGAGAACCACTGCTCTGGAGGCAGTATATCAGCTTGAGGGCAGTGGGTTTGTAGTGTTCCTGTCCATAGAGCGCCCTGCTCATAGATCCGTTTGTCACAGCCTGTTGCTGTGAGGCTGGAAGCTACGCCACCAATGTTTCACAGATTAATCACAGACAAAGAAGAAAAAGGAGTCAAGTTCTGAGGAGTTAGCCCCTGAAGACCTTACAAATAGCAGTGGAACATGCTCAAATGCAGTCTAGAAAGATGACAAGCCCAGTTTGGAAGACAACTCAAAATATGGCTCGGGAAGATCTGTCTCCCCAAAGTCAAGTTGACCTAATGTGTGGATGCGATGGAGCAAAGTGTTCAGGACCTTCATTTGTTGATGGGACAGGGCTCAAAATGAGAAGAAACAGTTGTAAACACCTTTGGGTCGTGGATTGTACAAAATATGCATCTAGGAACATTGGGAAATTAAATGGAACAGATAAAGATCAATCTCTTAGCTAAAATGGACTGGTACTGACCAATTGAAGTCAAATAATCATAGTTTACTATGTTGGAAATGTAAAATTCAAGAGGAGATGGCATCACATTTATCATCAAAAAGAATATTTCAAGATGTATCTTGACGCACATTGTTGGCTGTGATAATGTCTATACAGTTACAAGGACGACAAGGTAATACACTTCAAATTGACACACCTACCACTAAAACCAGTGATGAAGAAATTGAACTCTATGGACTTCTTCAGTCTGAACTGTCAAGGTGCATTAATAGTTACTGGTGACCAGAAGGGCAAGTTAGAAACAGCGAGGATCAGTAGTTAAACAATATGGTCGTGGGTGATAGATAGAATTTTTTAAGACCAATGATTGCTTCATTGCAAATGCTTTCTTTCACCAACAAAGGAGAGAGAGTACATTTGTGAACCCAGATTGTTGGAGTACGAGGAGGGACAAATTGGCTACATCTGTGGAGAAGCTCAGTAGTATCAGCCCAAACCAAACCAGGGGCCAATTGTGGAACAGACCATCAATTAGTTATTTGCAAGCAAGTTTAGGTTGAACCTAAAGGAAATTAACAGAAGTCCATGAGAGCCAAACTACTACCTTGAGGATATCTAAACTTAGAGACCATCTCAAAAAGAAAATTGACGCATTGAAAACCAATGTCTGAAACCAGGTGAGTTGTGGTAGGACATCATACATGAAGAAAGTGAGATATCATTGAAACCACAGGAAAGAAAGAAAAGATCAGTGAGGTAAAAAAAGAACAGGGAATTTCAAACACACAAAAAGTAAAGCATTCAATGAAATACACAAAGACATTGAGTTAAAAAACAAAAAGGAAGGGCGCACTCAGCCTATCTTAAACTGAAAGAACTGAAGGAAAAAGCCAAGCCTTGAGTTGAAATATTGAAGGATTCTAATCAGCAAAAGTGTGAGTGTAGGAAGCCACAAGATGTGCTTTATACAATTGATGTATGTATATGTATGGATTGTGATAAGAGTTGTATGAGCCCCTAATAAAATGTAAAAAAAGAAAAAACAAACAAAAAAAGGAATACACAGAGTCACTGTACCCAAAAGAACTGGTTGACATCCAACCATTTCAAGAGGTAGCATATGAGCAAAAGCCGATGATGCCAAATTTCGGGATTTTGAAGAATGTTGAAAGGACCAGAAACTACCAGAAGAACCAATAAATCAGTCTCGGAGGAAGTATAGCCAGAATGTTTTTTGGAAGTAAGGATGGGAGACTTCATCTTAGGTACTTTGGACATGTTGCCAGGAGAGACCAGTCCCTGGAAAAGGTCATGCTTGCCTAAGTCGATGGTCAAGGAGACGATTGGCACAGTGGCCACAACGTTGTGCTAAACAAAGCAGTACCCCGGACCGGGCAGTGCTCCATTCCGCTGTACTGAGGGATGCTGTGCGAGCTGTCGGGATGGAACCTAAGCACGCCGATGGAGCCCTCACTGACCGTACGCTGGTGCTTTGCAGTCGAACTTCCTTGTTTGTTGGGGTGGAGTTGATTGTGACTGATGGTGACACGTGTGTAGAAGAGAGTCACATTCCATAGGGTTGTCAGGGCTGTACATTTTGGCCAGCCACGCCTTACCTCCCGAGTGGCCCTGGGTGAGTTTCAACCGCCAGTCTTTACGTTTTGTTGTCTAATCCTTGGACTGTTTGAACCACTCAGGGCTCCCGTGCTAGATTTGGTAGAGTGCCTGCCCAGTCACTTACAACACAAAGGCCCCATCTTTTAGTAAGCCTTGGTTGGGGTAAGAAGACAGTCGCCAAACTGGCTCCCAGCACACACCTGAGCTTCGCTTCCTTCTTAGCAAATTTGTTTAATCCCTCGGCTGGTTTTTGTTCCCTCGGCATTATTGAGAAACTTCGCGGATAAATCTCACCTGTAGTCCATTTCATTCACCACTTGGAAATTTATCTAGCACACTCTCTTCCAAGAATCCCTTATTCTGAAACACGATGTGTAAAGGAGTAAGAAGTCGACCTTCTCTTGGGCCAGTGTTAATCGAATGGCTTTATGATGGTGACAGGTAACATTTTCCACTTTTGATCACACCAGGAAAGAGGCAGGGGTGTAGGAAGAGTGTTGATCAGGGTTGGCTTCATGCTGGCAGCAAGCTGCAGAGAGGAAAGGGTCCCCCTAATGTTGGCGGGGAGCCACGGGGGCACCGTGGTGAATGAGTAGGCTGCTAGCCCACTGGGCGCGGTGCTGGGGGTGTAGTGCCTATGTGTGGACTGCTACCGGAAAAGCTGGTGGTTCTAACCCACCAGCAGCTCTGCAGGAGAGAGATGTTGCAACTATCGTTCATAAAGCCTACAGCTGTGGGAAGTCTGTGGACCAGTCCTATCTGCCCACAGGCTGCTTTGAGTTGAGTCCACTTGATGGCGATGGATCGTGTTGGAGACATTCGGCGTCGGTCCCTTAGCATTGACTCTTCCTGTGAAGTCAGCTAGCCCAGCACAGAGGAGGTGATTGAAAGTTGGTTTCTTGATTGTGCGTCTGTTTAAAACCCACTGCTATGAAGTCGATTCTGATGTAGCACCTGTGTTATGTTTCTCTAGAGAATCCAAACCAGGACACTTATCATTTTTTATATATATATATATATATATATATATAAATGATAGGTTTATACAGCAAGGAGGAATGTAACAGCTAAGTGGTCCACACAGCAGTACAGAAGGCTCAGTTCAATTCACTTTTATGCAACAGTGAATATACTGAAGGTCCTTCAACTCAGGTAGGCTGCTGGGTCCAAGATCAAGGAAGCAGACAGCAGAGCTGGCCAGCAGACAGCACGGGTGGGGCATCAACCGTCAGTAGCTTGGGAGCATAGCAAAGCAGGCCCCATGGGGTCACAGGTAGTGTAGCACAGGGTTGAGGCAAAGAGCTGGCTCAAGCACAGCTCATTGGTCCAATCACCAGGGAGAAGGAGCAACTGGATGCTGGCCTCACAAAGTGCTCATCTCAGCCGCCCTCCAATGAAGTGTGATCTGATTAAACTCCGCCCACATATTCTATGGGGACCTGCTTGGCACAATAAACCTAACTATCACAGCAACCTTGTGTAGAGTTTCTCAAGCTATAAGTATTTATCAGAGCGGACAACTTGAACTTTCCCTCAGAGTGGCTGGTGGGATTGAACCCCTGACCTTATGGTTAGCAGTCCAGTGCTTACCTGACAGTGCCACCAGGGTTCCTTAGTACCTGTTTTTGACTTTTTGTTGTTTGTTTGTTTTTGACTTTTTAAAAACATAGTTTCCTTTTGATTCCATAATTGAGCAGTGTGGTTGAAAGGCAGCTTGGAGAAGAATTTGTAGTCAACGCTGTGGAACTTTCAGATCACCCACTTCTTTTTTCTCTGTAATATCCGCCTCAAGGCTGGTGACCCTGATCAAGGTCTTACTGTCCTGTAGAGCCAAGAACCCAAATGCCGCTGTCGGCATGTCATGTCCACCAGGTGCTTCGTGGGAAGAAGATTAAAGCCTTGGAAACCTTATACAGCTCGGGTTCCCAATTATATTTGGCCTGAAGCTTCCTTTACAAAAATATATAATTATATATTCTTATTCAGCATGTGTGTGTGTGTGTGTATTACTTGGCATCCACTGGCAATTAGGACCTTTTCTACTATGACTCACAATCCAGGAAAGAGTAGAGGTATCTGCTTTTGGAACCCACCCTCCTAGATCATTCCAGTCCCCCTCCCCCCGAGGGTGGCGGTATCACTCACTTTGGGAAGCCCTGCTCTAGAGGGTCACTGTGAGTCAGAATTGACCTGAAGGCAGAGGGTTATGTATGGAGCTATACTGCAGGCCAGCATTTCTCAGTGTTCCTTGGACCAGCGATGTCAGCATCACCTGAAACTAGTACGATATGCAAATTCAAGAGTTGAGCCCTGAAAGACCTACTGTATACCTTTGCTTTGGCTTTTGTAACAAATGAGCACAAACGTGGTTGTTTAAAATACAAATTCAGAATCCATTTTATTGGGATGAGATCAGGGTGATGCCAGGACTAGGCCTCCTCCAGAGACGCTATAGGAGAATTCATTCCTTCCATCTTCTCTCTAGTGGCTGCTGCGAGCATCCTTTCTTGGCTTATGTTCCCATCACTCTACTCTCTAACTCTCCTGACTGCGTGGTCTTTTCTTCTGTCTAATGTCCCTCGGCCTCCCTATTCGGGTGCGTGTGGTTACAGTACACCTCATTCAGCTAACCCCGGATCATCTCACCTCAGCTCGTCAGTCACACCTCAAGCTCCATTTCCAGCATGCACACTAATACTCACAGGTCCTAGGGACTAGGGTACGGCTGCCTTTGAGAGGCCATTGCTCTACCCACACACCTGAATCCGACTCAGGTGGAGCCCAGAGGCCCGAGTTTACCCAGGCCTTTGGGTGATTCTGATGCAGGTAATGTTGGAGAAGTGCTGCTGCAGACAAACAGCCTGAGGTCTCTCCTCTGGAATTGAGGTGGTTTTAGGTTTAAAAAATAAAATTTAGTCCAATGCAGTTTGTTCTGGAGCGACAGTCAGCTGATGGAAACTGATTCTGGTAATGGGTTTTCCTCAGGCTTGTGCAGGGTTTTTTGTTTGTTTGTTTTACCTTTCATGTGTCTGTACAAAAGTTGCTTGTTTTTTTTATGATGTTCCTAGTGGAGAGGTGTTTTCTTATAGAGAGACAAGAAGCATGCTCTTAAGAAACTTACATCAAAACATAGTATTTCCCCGGAGCCCATTAGAAGAGACAGTGAAAAGGCTTGACACTTACAGATCCCCTGTCCTGAAGTCTGGAAGCCCCTCCTCCCTGCAGATCCCATTCCCCCCCCCCCCCCCCCCCCCCGCTCCCCAGGAGAAGTCTGGGAGCTTGTGGCTGTGAGAGGGCGGCTCTGTGCTGGGTCTACCTTGACAAGCCCTAATCACTAGTTTCTTTCCGCAGGACCAACCTGACCATAACGAGTGATGTTTACATAGAAACCCCTGACCGGGGAGGTGTGTTCATTGCAGGACGAGTAAACAAAGGCGGCATTCTGGTGAGAAGTGCCAGAGGAGTTTTCTTCTGGATTTTTGCCAATGGATCCTACAAAGTTACAGGCGACATATGTAAGTGACTGAGGCTAGCGCGTGATCCCGAAACACGGACTGAGGGCTGACTCTCTACTGACCTGTTCTTTCAGAGCACGGGACAGCTAACGAGGAGGAGACTTAACACGTGCAAAGCAAATAGCAAGCGAGATTATGACATCGTGAAGTTCTGTACAGAGTAGAGCAGGTTAGCAAAAACTGAAATAATCGTACCAAGCTTTTTAGGGTGTTCTGTAGAGCTAAGCTGGGCTGTGACGGGGGCGTTGTGGAGACTTGAGGGCAGCAGGAGAACATGCCCAGGAACCCCCTCAATAAGAGCAGGTCTATGTGTTTGTTGCTGGCACGAGGTTCTTCACACAAAGGGGCTTCAGAACGTTTGTGGAAAATGGACTTAAAAGATAATGGACTTTCCCCACAAACTTTTGGGAAGTGTTTCCCACAACCCCTTGTTCATAGGACTGTAGTTAGTTTGTGAGCTTGTCTCCCCAGATCTGGGGTGAGCATGGGGCAGAGGAGCAGCTCAGAAGGTGCTGTGAAGAGACACGCTACCCCACTGGGATCTCCTGACTGAGCTATTTGATTCTGTAATTTAGATTTTGAAAAAAAAAATCTCATTAAGATAATCTTTTTAACAGCTGGATGGGCCATATATCGTTCAGGATCTGCTGATATTTCAGCCAAAAAATGGTACACGCTGACATTAACTCTCAAGGTAAGTCTTCAGTCTCACTGATCCGAACGGCTGCTGGTCACACGCTCTTTTCCGTGGCTTCTCTAGCACTTTCTGATCCCCAATGGGAGGCAGGAGAGAGTGATCAACAATGGAGCAATGCGGGGACTCCACCCAGGCACCAGCCAACCCCCGGGCCCAGGATGGTCATGTAGGTCAGCTTGATCCATGTGGGAACCATCAGGGGTTGACTCCCTGGTGCACTGTCCTTAGAAAGGTTTGATTTCGATTTTGAAACCAAGTATTAATTGTTAAATAAAGACAATAACAACACTTTGTTCAAGTTTACGGAGTCTATAATTAGAATTCAGAGTTATAAGCTAAGACAGAGAGAATGGGTTTCCTAGGCCGGCATCTGTGCAGGAGTCGATCTCCTCCCACATTGTTTCCAGCAGTGCGGCTGGTACTTCCAGAAGCCATCCTGCCAGGTAGCAACCAGAGTGTGCATGGCGCAGCAGCAGAGCTGGGCTTGTGAACACTCCCTGCACGAAGGAGTGGGGTCCCCAGGACCAGGTCCTGATGGTTCCCCTTTGACAATGGTCTTCGCAGTTCTGGTGTATTTCCTCTTCTGTTTGAATTTTGAATCAGCTTTTGCATTCCATGAAAGATGCTGCAGGCATGACATTGCGTGTGTTCATGAACTGGAGTGAAGCTAGCGTCTATAAGACCAGCTGTTTCCCCAGGCTGAGTCTACCATTGCTTCTGGACGCGCACTGTGCCCCTCAGCGAGGGTTGCGGTTTGATGTTTGTTCGCCTTGCATATTTTTAGTTAGGCTTACTTTTAGTAATTTTATGAAATCATGAGCAGTATTTAAATAGTACATTTCCTTAATTAAGGTTTGGAGTTTGTTTTTTTTGATAACTTGCACACAGGGTTAAAAAAAATCAAATTGTCTGAAAGGACTTCTTGAAAACAAGTACGTCCTGCTTCCCCTCTTGTGCTGGACACTCTTAGGTTTGTAAGCCCCTGCTGCTTGCAACTCACCAAACGAGGATGTAGGGCGTTGCCTTTGTGTATCAGTTTTATGCCAGCTGACCTAGATCCCCTCTGAGACAGTTGTCCCACATCCCCAAATCTGGTGACATCTGGGTGTTTGGTGATGGCTAAGAGGTTTCCAGAACTCCACCCGCTGTGTGCACTATTACCATCCTTGGGCGTATCAGTAGCACAAGTGAATACTTAGGTAGAAAGAGCCTCCGTCTAACCTCTCTGTGCTCATGACTATACTCAGATGCGCCTCACATCCAGTCCGTTTGCCTGGCTACTGTACACGGCCTCTTACTGTGATGGTGCTTTCCTATTACTCTTGCAGGACTGTGTGCGCAATAGTACCTATACTTCTGTGGCCCTTTTCTCTTGTTCTTCTCCCAGGGTCTTTCTTTGCCATTGGTCATGTTGCATGCACTCCAATCTTGCCAATTGTGTTTCTGTGTTGCCTCCTACTAGGACTTAAGCTCCAGGAAAGCAAGAACTTTGCCTTTCTTGTTCATCCTAAATGCCCAATGCATCAAATAACATTTGTTCTAAAAACAGTTGCTGTATGCATACATCACAAAAGCCAACATCATCAAAAGGGGGTAGTATAGGAGTAAGAACCAGTGGTACTGAAAGAACTCCAGGTTGCACCAACAACATTGGCACTGGAAGCATTTATTCTCTCTCGGGACATTTGGAAGACAGCTACTTGGCCAACTGACTGGAAGCGATCCATATGTGTACCCATTCAAAACAACGATGCAACAGAATGCAGAAATTAAAAAAAATAAATGATTGATATCAAATGCAAATAAAATTTTGCTGAAGGTTATTCAGCAACAGTTGCAGCAGTATATTGACAAGGAGTTGCCAGGCGTTCAGGCTAGGTTCAGAATTAGGGCGCAAGGGAGATCATGGCCGATGTCAGCTGGATCTTGGCTGAAAGCAGAGAATGCCAGAAAGATGTTTACTTGTGTTTCATTGACTCCCCAATGGCATTCAACTGTGTGGATCATCGCTAACTATAGATAACTTTTAATAATGGGATTTCCAGGATACATCATTTGCGCTAATGTGGAAACTACATGGAAAAAGAGGCAGTGATGTGAACAGAACAAAGGACTACTGCGTAGTTTACAATCAGGAAAGGTGTGCTTCCGAGTTGTATCCTGTCACTCTAATTAGTCTGTGTGCTGGGCAAATCATCAGAGAAGCTGGGTTATATGAAGAAATGCAGCATCGGGATTGGAGGAAGGCCTGCGATATGCAGATGACACAACCCCTTGCTCGTCGAAAGTGAGGAGGCCTGGAATCACTTGCTGATGAAGACCATGCATTGCAGCCTTCAGCGTGGATTACGGCTCAATGTAAAGACAACAGAAGCCCTCACACCTGGTCCAGTATCCCATGATAAACATAGAAAAGATGGAAGTTGTTAAGGATTTAATCTTGTTTAGATACACAGTCACTGATCATGGAAGTCAAGATCAAATGCCAAATTATATTGGGAAAATCTGCTGTGCAAGGCCTCTTTAAAGTGTTGAAAAGCACTGATGTTTCTTTGAGGATTAAGGTAAATCTGACCCAAGCCATGATATTTTCAGTTGCCTCATGCATGTGAAAGTTGGATATTAAATAAGGAAGGACAAAAAAAAGATGCCTTTGAACAGTGGTGCATGAATACTGGACGTACCATGGACTGCCAAAAGAACCAACACATCTGTCTTGGAAGAAGTACAGCCAGAATGCTCCTTAGATGCTTGGATGGTGAGACTTAATCTCACGTACATTGAGTACGTTATCAGAAGGTACCAGTCTCTGGAGAAGGACATCATTCTTGGTAAAGAGGAGGGACAGCGACCAAGAGGAAGATTTTCAGAAGATGCAACAGTGTGCTCACACAGGACAGTTACGAGGATGGCACCGTATCGGGTGGTGTTTTTCCTGTTGTATGTAGGGCTTCTTTGAGTTGGAAATGACAGCACCTAACAACATCTTCAGTGTCTATGGTGTCTGTAGTCTATATGTTAACAAAAGAATGTCGTTTTAACTTTTTTTTAATGTTAGAATTTTTCCCCAGTTTTGTTTGCAAGTAATTTACATATCATAATTCAGTAGTTCAATCACTGAATCATATCACGTAGAATTGTACAATCACCCCCACATGAATTTTAGAGCATTCTCCCTCCATGGTCAAATCCACCTTTAAGATGATGCAAGCAATCACAATCCGTTCTAGTGCTCTCTGCCCCCTCCGTCTTCATTAGGTACTCCCAAAATACCCCTCCCCCTATTCCATACCCTCTTCAGCACGCATCAGGCTAGTGCTGTACATGCAGTATACTGCTTCATGGTGGTTAGGGCAAGGGGCGCAAAACCTGCTAAACCAAGTGTTTCCTTTTATTTCCCTGTGAACCCTGGTTAGCTGTCATCCGTGGGCTAGATGAGGTAGGACATAGAAGGTACTTGACCAGGGCCTGAGATGCGGGCAGCACCTAATGAATCCAGGCAACAATACTCCTCACAGAGCGGGGTGTCTGGAGCCATTCATCGCTCCTGGTTGATCCACACCTCCCTGTCTTTGACTTTTCTCATATGCGAAGCAAAGATAACTTGTGTGGGGTGGTTCTCATAGTACAATGCCTTTCTGTCGTTTCTCACATTTTATTTGGCATCTACTACATGGGTTGTCAAGAAGCCTGGTGGTGCTGTGGGCTAACATTAGGTTGCTAACCACAAAGTTAGCAATGCAAACCCACCAGCTGCTTTGCAGCGGAAGGATGAGGCTGTCTGCACCGTCAAGAGCGGGTCTGCTCTGTCCTCTAGGGCCGCCGCTGTGAGTCGGAGTCGGCTCCATAGCCGTGATGATCCTTTCTCATCCAAGGAGATACCACCCCGCTCCCCCTGCCCCCAAAAAAGCAGAATATTTTTTCAAAGCTCTGTATTTAATTTTTTTAAAAATAAAACAACCGTATCACCTTCAAAGGTACTCTCCATTATACTTAATACATTTGTCAAATCTGCGATTTCATTCCTAGAAACGTTTTTCAACCTCATCTGTTTGGATGGCTGACAGCACCTCCCTTGTTTTTTTTCTTCACCTCTTCTACGTCTTCAAATTGCTGTCTTTCATGTCCCTCTATATTTTCAAAAACAAAAAGAAGTTGCACAGTGAGGTCGGGGAGTAAGGTGCATGGGGCAACAGAGGCATGCTGTTTTTGTCCAAAACTGGCACACTGAGATGGCTGCATGTGTTGTGGCAAAACCTGCCTTCCCTCTGCCATGAATCAGGCCCCTTCCCCACTGTATGCAGTCTTTTCAGAACCTCTAACAGTCTGACCAGTTGGAATGAACTTCAGATGCACTGAGTCAACGTTTTTGTCCATTCAGGAAGATGATGCGCATCCAGAATGAGGTTTGTCATCAATCAACGTTTTACCTTTTTTGAAATGAGAAAACCACCATACACTTGAGTTTTTCCAATAGCGCTGTCCTTGTAAGCTGTGTTCAGCATCACAACAGTTCCTGTGGCATTTTTCCTGAGACGGAAACAGAATTTCACAGCTGCATGCCGCTCTCTTAAATCGGACATCACAAAAAACAAGGTTCGCGTGAAACTGCTTTTACGAAAACATTCAGTGTACCCAGAGAGAACCTTTCCAGGTGATGCCACTGGGTGCATTGAGCCTCCAGTTGCTGGATGTTCACCCAGCAGGAAAAATACATACTACAAAAACTGCTCCACCCAGTGCGATTGCATTTGGTGGGGGGCGGGTACCCCCTTGTATATACCTTGCCAGGTGCCCTGGTGAGGTCCTGAGTTAAACGTTGGTCTACTCATCACAAGGTTGGTGGTTCGGACCTCCCAGCTGTGCCACAGGAAGAGATGAGACCAGAATCCACTCGGTGCCGGTGGACATATTGGTTACACGCACTGTTCTGAGTGCTCAGGACACAGCAGTGAAGAAGGCAGACGGGGCCGCGGATGTCTTTTGTGCTGGTGTACAAAAGCCGAACATGCCAGGGTGGGTTCCGCTACGTCCCACGGCGTGTTTCACCACAGCAGGTGACCAGTCTCCATACCGTATTTGACAGCAGCCATCCTAGGACAGTGAACTTCTACACAAACAAGTCGATGAAAGTGGAGTCGTGAAGTCATGGAGCTCCCCAGATCTGCTTTTCTACGTAGAATTGTCAAAGGAGACAGTTCTCCGAGTGTGCTGAGCTGGTGACCTTGGCCTGGGAGCAGAATGAAGAGAAGCACGGTCTAAGCAGAAGGCACCAGCCAGTGCAGAGGGAGGAGCCGCCAGGAGGACGGCATGAGGTCTGAGGGCTGCACCTTAGATGCTGAGTAGGGCTTAGGAGCACCGTGTCCTGGGCTCCGTTTTGATATTCACCGTCTCCCAGGCATGACAGAAGAGGCACATTTCGGGTGGAAGGGGTCAGTGGGAGTTGAAAGTCGTAGAAGTGTGGAGTTGGGGACTTGGGCTCAAGTGCCGCTCTGCTGTCAAATCCATGACTTAAAACGTAGCCAGGTTATGCTGGGGGGGGGGGGGGGTCTCCATTCACAACACCAAAGAACTAAGGGCCTCTGCCTAGAATTCTAAGAATTAGAAACATCATTTTGGTTTGATTCTTGATCTAGTGCTTTGGATCTTCAGCTCGATTCTGAGTTTGTTGAAAATAGTTGGCGAGGCCCACCAGGGTCTCGCCAACGGCGGAGACGCGGGCGCCGCGGCTCAGACACACGTGGGCGCCCGGCCATGTCGCAGAAGGTGAAGGAGCAGGGCGGGGCGTGCAGCCTCTGCACCGTGGCGCGCACCAGCGCCCACAGACCATTAGCCAGTGCTTCCCAGCGGCCCAAGACCGAGCCTGTAAAAGTTGCTGTTTGTGCGGTGAGGCCAGAGTGGCCTGTGGCATGGAGTCAGGTGCCCAGGTTCAAAGCTGACCCCAGGCTCGACCTCCACCCTTGCCATCACACACACATCATCCAGTAGCCCTGGGACAGGAGAGCATCTCGGGCCACAAAAATTACCTCGGGCAACCAGTGTGACAGCCTGGTTTGTGGGAACCAGGCAGGCCCGCTACCTCGGTGTTTGGAGACCAGATCAGAAGTCCGCATGACTTAGAACAGGAACCTGTGCTGGTCTTCGTTTGTCAACTCATGATTTTTAAAATGTGCCTATGCATGCTTCATCTCCTTGCCCCAAAGTATATAATTTATAATTAAATAATTTATACTAAATAACAAGATAATTTATAGTAAAATAATAAATCTGGAGAAGCCACAAACAGAAAAAAAGGAAATAGTTGGCTATAATTAATACGCTGTGGCATTCTCCTCATGGCCATATAAGAATTACGATTAGAGCTGTTGCTTTTCACGAAATGCCGGCAACTGTATTAAGAGGACTGGCAGGCAGCCTTGTGGCCCCCTTCCACAGAAGCCCATTATTTTTGTCTCTCTCTTTCTCTCAGTGACCAGTAAGCGCTATCTGTGGACTCTGAAACTTTCTCCTTGTCTTCAGCTGAACTGTTTGTTACGGTTTATTTGAATCAGGAGTAGGTGCTTCTGATGTAGCATCCAGTTTTGAGTTGACTCTGTGCAAGGGTTCAGAATAGTGAAGTTTTGGTGAATCTGTTGTCTTCTGATGGAGCTTATGGCTCTAGGTCAGCAGTTCTCAACCTGCGAGTCATGACCCCTTTGGGGGTCGAACAACCCTTTCACAGGGGTGGCCTGATTCATAACAGCAGCAACATTACAGTGATGAAGTAGAAACGAAAATGATTTGATAGTTGGGGGGGGTCACCACCACCTGAGGAACTGTATGAAAGGGTTACGGCGTGAGGAAGGGTGAGAACCACTGCTCTAGGTGAAGGCCTCATGTAACCCAGGGGGTGGAGGCAGACATGTTAACTCCAGAACAGTTGGGTCTCCACCACACTGTCTATTTTAATGGGCGTGGTCTAAAACTTTATAATAATGTCATGAAATTTTAGTGTTTTCACTGCTTTTAAGAGCAGTGGGAACAAAGGATATTTAATGGAGCAGAGGAACTTTTGAGACATTCTTTTTACTCTGGAGAAATTGTGTAAGTAGGCAAATAAAAATTGCCTTTGATAAAATGTTTCCTGTGTTTCAAACTTTTGCTGAAATGTTGTGGACTTGCATTTTATTGTAAGAAGATGTTTGCTTGTAGCAGATGCGATTAAGAAACAGATTTCAGAAGGTCATTTCCGAATGTTTACAAGGACTGTGGGTCTCTTTCCACTTCAGGGTCACCTCTGCTCTGGCAT
This sequence comes from Tenrec ecaudatus, assembly GCF_050624435.1. NCBI lineage: Eukaryota > Metazoa > Chordata > Mammalia > Afrosoricida > Tenrecidae > Tenrec > Tenrec ecaudatus. The sequence goes on from NC_134543.1 coordinate 15,556,347, forward strand.
GTTGGATGGGAAACTGCTGTGGGACAATGTCCAGGTGAACGTCCCGAAGAACGGCTGGGCTGCAATTGGAACGTACTCCTTTGAATTTGCCCAGTTTGACAACTTCCAAGTGGACGCCGAAAGCTAACCTCAGAGCCAGTTCTTGTTTCGAGTGACCAATATGTGAGCCCTTTGGAGGCTAAAGAGAATGAAGAGTAGTAGGGAGAAAAGGTTTTTTCTTTTTCCATAAACATCTGGAAGATTTTGCTAGAACCAATTCAAGGGCGATATGTATGTCATTAGCATCCCTGATGTGTCCTCTGAAGTTTGAAGGATGGACAGTCCCGTCCTGTTCTTAGGAGTGCTCCACCTAGACCAGATCCGGACTTCTGGCCTTGGTCCTCATGCTGAGGCCTCACTCTCCATCCGACCCGAGAAGCCGTCATGCAGGTGTGGCTCCCTTGATCATCACGGGGTGGATGCATCTGTGCCGCGTGCCTGCCGGCCAGGTGTGTCAGTGAGCGGAGGCACTTGCTGGAAGACAATGCTGCCAGGATGAGAAGCTGAACAACACTGCACATGCTTTTCCCCGCTGAAAACCACGGCTACTGATACTCCTTACACTTTACAAAGCATTTTCTAATTTCTTCTTTTCCTGTGTAAGATGGTGTTTTTGAATTGCAGGGTGCGAGGAATGGGATGGTTTGAGAAATGCCTCATTGACCAACTACCTCTAAAGCTATTTATACAATAAAAATATGAGAAGATTCGTTTGACTATCTGTATTTTATCATTCAACTTTGAGTTGGGACTCTTGTAGGGCAGTGACTGTGTTTGCAGACGGCTGGAAGGAGGAGGAACCAATGCAAGACTTGTCCTGAGCTTCCTTTTCTTGTGCCGTTGTGGTCTGTTTCCCACGAGGCACTGGTGGCAGACTAGAAGTAAATAATCATGCAAACAGTGGGGGTGGGATCGAAACTCGGTGATTTCTAATTCGGGTTTCTGCATATTTAAAAAATAACCTTGTGGTATGATTAACATAGAGTAGAATTCCCCATTTGAAGTGTACCGTTCCATGAGTTGTGGCAGATGGGTGGGTATGTGACCAACACACCGAGGTACTGAGCAATCCTGTCATTCCAGAAGTTTCTCAGCTGCACAGTCACTTTCCCACACCCCCTATGGCAGAAACTATGATTTTTATCTTGACTGACATTGTTTCAAATATTCTCAAAAGTGCCATTGAACTCTATGTCCTCTCGAGAATAGTTCAGTCCCCACAATCCTGTTGAGGTTCCTCCACATTGTGTCCAGCGGGAGGTCAGTCCTTGCTGACGAGGGTGCCACTGTATGGAAATCCCACAGTGTGGCTTGCCCCATCACCCAACCTTCGGTATTCGTAAACTGCCATGAACATTCGTGTGCAAATCTTTGGGCATGTATTTTACTTCTTGGATGTAAATACTTAGGAGGCAAGTTGCTGGGTCTTACCACAGTGTGAGGAGTCCTGGTGGGGCAGTGGATTAAGGATTGGGCTCTTCGGACCTCCCAGCTTCTCTGTGGGAGACAGTCAAAGCACTTTGTGTTGTAACGAGTTACAGCCTTGGAAGGCAGACAGAGCAGTTCTGTCTGGGGCCTCTGTGGGGCTTCGTGGACTTGCATGCGTGTGCTGTGGGTGTGTATGTGTACAAATAGGTTTCAGAAAGGTTATGGAAATACTAGATTGAAAAGATCATGGGTTTTTGTCCCAGGAACTTTTGAAGCCCCTTGTATTTCTCACTTTCCCCCTAATAGAGATGGAAAGAGCGATATGAAGAAACACATCATACTTCCCAACAGATGTTATGAAGCATCAGTCTGTAGCCCAAACCAAAGTGAGCCCAAGAAAAGAATAAAGGCCACCATTCCATGTGAGCGGAAGAACAAACATTACGCAAATATTGGCAAATCAAATCCATCACAATATCCACGACTCACTTGGTCCTGATGTACGCACCTCTACCCCAAACAAGGAAAGTTGGTTTATTTGAAAAATTAAGCCACAATCAAATCTTGATACAGGATGCGCTGTATTTCTCGCAAGTGTGTGAGAAGCTAATGTCTTAGAATCAGGGTTGTAAGAAATACAGGAATAGCAGATCCAGGGGCCAGCAATTTCTTGCCTGGGGCAGAGCACCTGAGCAAAAGTCCCACCGTCATCGAGCCCTCACCTGCTCAAGAGTGACGCAATAGTACCGTCAAACCACTCCTGTGCGTTTCCAAGACCAGAAATTTTCACCAATGCAAAAAGCCTCATCTTTCTCCTGCAGCGTGGCTGGCGGTTTCGAACTGCTAACCTTGTGGTCAGCAGCCCAACATGGAACCCACTATGCCATCAGGAAGCAGTAAGTACCTAAGGGAGAAGAAAAATGGGAGAGGGCTTCCTCTCAAGGCTGAGTCAGAGCTCAGTGGAGACAGTGTGGCTATGGCCCTGGTGGGTGGCATAGACGCTAAGATGTTGCTTGCTGGAGCCGCAAGCAAGGACCACCTCCTGGGATGCTGGTGAAGTTCATGAGAAATCACCTTCCTGCTGACAATTCAGGGGGGGGGGGTGATCCCCTTGGGAGTATGCTCGTGAAACCACTGAAGAGGTAAGTTCCAGTGTAGGCTCCAGTCCTGTGGAGAGAAGGGAGAACTGCACAGTGGGCAGCGCTGGATGGCACGGGGCCCCAAGGAGCTGCGAGCCACAGGATGAAACAGCCGAGAGAAGGAGGCAGAAGTCCCCTCCTGCTGCACGCAGTCCTGCTCACAGAGCCAGCTCTAGGCTCTTCACAGGCAGGCCTAGGTTGCGCGGGAGAACGTGCAATGTTATCAGCTCTGTATCCCGCCAGCTTTGACTCATCGCTATCCTCCTGGACGGTACAGCCGCTCCGCAGGGCTCGGCTGTAACGCTTTACAGAAAGCCTCATCTGTGCACTCTGAGCTTTCAGCCAGCAGGACAGCTCCTTAGTAGCTACTGCGCTGTTCACATCTTTCCATCGCGTGCCAGTTTGGAAGGTTTTGCCTTTCGGAGGACATTTTCTACTTCATCAGCTTGTTGAATTTATTCTCTCTCTCTGTGTCTGTCTCTCTCTCTCTCTCTCTCACATTCCCATTATTTGTAGTCCATAGCTGATATGGGAAATTTGTATTTTCTCTCACCCCCACCCCCATGAGTGTGGTTCAAGTTGATCCATCTTTTTTTAAAAAGCAAAACAAAGCTAGCTTTGGTTTCTTTGATTTTTCCCAATTGTTTTTTTTTATTTTACTGGTATCTGCTCCCCTACTTCTTTGGGAGGACCCTGGGTGGTACATAACCTCTAGGTGGGCAGTGAGGATTTAATCTGTGCTACTTTGTTTAGCTTCTTGCAGTGTCAGCTTAACCCTTGACTCTGGGTCATCCTGCTTTTAAAGAAAAGTTTTCAACACTAAAATCTTTCTCCAAGTATTACTATTACTGTGTCTGTCATTTGAGTCTGCGATGTTTTTATTTCCATTCAGTTCCAAATGTTTTCTAATTTTCCATGTCATTTTTCTTAGCTCTGGAATACTTAGAAATATATCATTTAATTTCTAGATATTTTAGGGCTTATTGATATTAATTTTTTAGGTGATATCTAGCCTAATTCTGTTGTGGTTGGAGAATATTTACATTGTTCGATTTCTATGATTTTAAGGGCGTTTTGACTTGTTTTATGACCTAGTAGATGATTTATCTTAGTGTATGGAACCTGAAAATAAACACATTGTGCCGTGCTGGTTTGTGCTTTACATGATTAATCGAGGTCAGGTTGGCTGACAGTGTGATCGCTTTGGACTTCTCTGTCCTTACCAGCTTCTTGTCTGCTTGTTTTATTACCTACTGAAAGAGTTATATTGCAGTCTGCAAATACAAATGCATGCGTTCGCTTGGTTCTTTCAATTCTGGCTATTTGTACTATGTATTTAGAAGCTCTCTCATTTGGTACACAAACATCTAGGGATGTCTGTATTCTGTTTGAATTGACCCCCATACTGCTACAAGACGACCCTCTACTTCTGGAGCCGTTTCTTCCTCTAATGTCTACCTTGTTACATTAAACCAGGCACTTCAGCTTTCCGACGATTATATTTTTAGTGTACAACCTTATCTACTCATATTTATAATAGATTTCTTGGGCTTTGCTATTTTAAAGTTAAGACAGATCTCCTCTACCATTTATTTCGGATGTTTGTTGTATTTTATTTAATGCTCTCAATTTGCTTAGCTTAAGTCATACCATCTTGCTATTTGCGTGTGGTTTGTCCCATGGATTGTTTCTTTTTTATATGGTGATGTGAAATTGCTTAGTATGGCTCTTCTAACTCGTTGGGTCTCGGAACTGCCCAGGGGCTCTTGCCCCCATCCCTTTCTCTGCTCTCCCTTCCCTCCCAGGAGTTCTTTCCCTGCCTCAATAAAATCTTTCTCAACTTCAGTACACACACACACACACACACACAACTTTAATATATATATATATATATATATATATATATATAGCTCTTCTCTCCGTACTCTTTGTAACTTCTACCCAGGGGGTTGGGGGGAAACATAGAAATAAGGTGTTGAGGACTCTTAACTGGAGGATCGGTCCTGTTGCCATAGTACTGGCTGTAAGATTGACCCATCTTCGTAGCAGGGGGCGAGACTCCCATGACCATCAGGAAAGAACTACCAGAAGAGCTTGGGGTCTCTGTCTGAAGTGGTGGAGGCCGCAGACCAGGAGACACAGCAGAGGAGTCGTGCCAAGAGCGCAAGGCAGGGCAGGGGAGCAGTGCTGACCGCTTGAGGATGCTGCGGAATTCCCAGCGCATACAACAAGGCAGAGGACAAGGGGCCACGCAACGGAGAAGCCTAGGATCAGGGAGTCATGCCTATCAGGCTTAGAAGAGGTATTGTGGACAAAAGAACTGAAGCCTTAACATTTGGTAATATGATGGTTTCCCTAATGAGCCCCATAATCATGAGCACTGTCTGCGAGTTCTGTGTGGCCATTGCAATGAATTATCGAGCCCAGCAGAGAAGTCGAGTGCTGTGGGAGAATGGTTAGGGTCAGAATAGGCTCAAGAAGGATGGAGACTGGAGACATGTCTGACTTCTGCCTTGTGGTCACGGGCCATGGGCAGTGTGGAGCTGCCCTCTCCTCCTTTGTGCAGCCAGAGGAGGGTGGTTGTGGCTGCCACCCCATTTCTTCAAGTAGTATGTCATTTAAGATTTCCCATGGGCTTCATGGCTCTCTTTCTTTTCGGTGTTCTTTTGGGTTCACAGTACACATGCTAAAATCATCACAGTATGCCTTTACGTGCTATTATGGCTTCAAATATTATACTATTTATGTATGAAATATACTATTTGTGTATGAGGAAAAGCCTTTATAAGACTATACTTGCATTTGCCCTCTCTTCCTGTGGTTATTACTAGCTGTCACTTTATTTACACATGTAATATAAACCCTATATTGTCGTGGTTGCTGATTATTGTTATTATTGATGATTAAATAGTTATCTGTTAAAGAAATCAGAAAATGAGAAATAAGTTTTCCTAGTTATAGAATTACCTGCTTTAAGATTATGTGTCAAAAATACAGTTTGTAAAATTTTCTGCATCCATTTCACAGGCTACACTAATGAATGTTTTTGACTGTGTAAATCCCAAATGAAACCCACTTCTACTGAGTCAGTTTTGACTCATAGCACCTGTATGTTGGTTTCCGAAGCTATAAATCTTCATGGGATCAGACAGTCTCACCTTTCTCCTGTGGAGTGGCTGGTGGGTTAGAATCACGCCCCCTGAAGCCAGCAGTCCCGTGCTTATCAATGTGTATATTTGCCCCGCTGTGCAACCTGTTTGTAGACCATGTGTGATTTTTATGTTTGAAGGGGCCCCGTGTGCCTCAGGAATTACCATGGACTGTGGTGTCTGGGATGTTTATTGCTTTGGATTCAATGCTCTTAATTTATACCAAACAGCTACCCAGCCACTACTTTCGAAGACCTTAATAGACAGATCGAGAGTGCAAGTCCTCTACACGGAGGTCAGTGATACCTGAGTCCTGGCCCCAGGGGTCACAGCTGCTTTTCACCCTGCCCGATGGGGGTGGGAATATGGTCAGTTGTTTGCAAGTGGGAGCCCAGGGTTTGTTCTCTTCCTGCCTCCTTCCAATTGCTCTGGAGACTAACTGCACGCATGACCACACGAGATGCAACTGGTAATAATCCCAGAAAAAAATTAATGAATGGGTGAGTTGAAGGTCCATTCTGGACTACATAAAGAGGAACCTGCCTCATTATCGGAAGAAGGTTTATTAGCCACTGTGGGAAAATAAAGAGACTTTCCCCAGCTTTGTCTCCCCAAAGACATGCCAAACATTAGTAGGTATTGGCCAGCATATGGTGGGAGGTCAGATGCTTAGAGACATCCTCCCTGAAGGCAGTCAGTTGTCTGGTCCCCCCACCAGTAGGGCTCACTCCCTGCTGTTAAGGACAATGGGCTACTTCTCCCTAAAGGCTTGTCTCCATCAGTCTGGTCCCTGTAGATGGGGTTACACCCTACCGATAATGGTTTCTATAGTGAGCCAGAAAACAGGTCTAACAGCTCAGTGACATCCAAAGTTAGGCTACCATCCTGAATCTAGGATCTGCCCATCTTGTCACATGTATGCCCCAGGCCCTCCCCTTCCTATTATGTATATTCCTAGATTGTCCCCCTCTCATTGCTGTATGACCTATAGTGCAACCCCTTTTTGTGATGTATGTCTTTACCTGTGGTGGGCTTGCATGTCCCCAGAGAATATATAAGCCTTGGTTAGCAATAAGTCTCTCTCTCTCTCTCTCCCCCTTTCCATCAATTGAGGCTGAGGTGAGCATGCTACCATGAAATGTGTCTGACTCCATTATTTCTATCTCTCTTCTATCTCTCATGCTCTCTATGACTTCCCTATAATCTTTACTTATTATGGCTGTAAAATTGTGCCTACCAGACTTGTGATGATGTGTTAGGGGCTGGTCTCCCCTGACAAGCAACCTTTGATATGCAGAAGACACAACATTGTTTGCCAAAGTGAGGAGAATTTGAACCATTTGCTACCAAAGATCAAGTACTGCAGTCGTCAGTATGGATTACAACTCAATGTAAAGAAGAATATACCAATCCTCATAACTAGACTAATAGGCAACATCATAATAAACAGAGAAAAGATTGACATTACCAACGATTTCATTTTGCTTGGATCCATTATCCCTGCTCATGGAAGCAGAAGTCCGGAAATGAACTGATGCATTGCATCGGGCAAATCTGCTGCACAGACCTCCCTAAAGTGGAGACGAGCAGGGGTGTCATTGTGAAGACTAAGGTGTGTCCGACCCAAGCTGTGCCACATCCAGTCACCTCTTGTGTCTGTGGACAGTAGCTAATGAGTACGGAAGACAAATTGAATCTATGCACTTGCATTGTGTTGACAAAGAATATTGGACATGCTGTGGACTGTCAGACAAATCGCTCTCGGAAGACGTACAGCCAAAATCTTCTTTAGAAGCGAGGTGACCCGCCCCAAGGAGATGGATTGACACAGCGGTTGCAACAATGGACTCAAACATAACAATTGTGAGAATGGCGTGGGGCCAGGCAGTGTTTTGTTTTGTTGTACATAGAATCGCTGGACCAGTTCAATGGCACCTGACAACAGTACCAAGTTAGCTAAAATCCCACCCACATCTTAAAACGGCCTGTTGGTTATAATAGGGTATATTGATTGTTGGTTATACTGTTGGTGACAATAGGGCAGTGTTTGTCTGTTGTGCATAGGGTCCAACAGTGGAACCAACTTGACAGCACCTAACAACCACAACAAAACTTTCATATGATCTGAGGTGATTACCAATATTGATTGTGGCTTGGGTCACGGAGACCTTACTTCTCACAGTGGCACCTCCTTTGTTTCTGCATTTCCCTAGTCCTTACTTTAGCTAGTATTTAGAAAGCGCAGTCAAAGTTAGATACGTAGTTGTCCAGTCTTTTAGCACAGTCTTACTTCTTTCCATGAAACTTAACTGTTCAAAGAGCTGCCGTTTGGGAATCAGCACGCTTAAGTAAACGTTGGTAAACTCTTACTGTACCAATTACATTATTCATTTTTTAGCAGTGAAAGGATTAGTCTCCATTTTACCATCTTGAAATAATAATAGCCCGCATTTATGGAGAATTCATCTGCAAGCTTCATGGAAGCATGGATCAAGTCTGATTTTGCACACCACTAGGGGTCTAGTGCCTAGCCCAGCCAGCCCTTGGTGCATAATATATAGTGTAAAAAATACATTTCCATTGGATGAGTGGATGCAGTGTTTATGACTGCATTAAGCCCATTTCCTGAGTTTCCATCTTCATAACAGCCTCATGAGTACATATTATTTGAAACTAAAACCTCAGCACATACCCAAGGGCACAGGCAAAGCGAGTGTTGGGCCCTAGGCTAGTCAGACTGACTCCGTCCTGAATGACAAGGGAAACCTGTGGTTTGGGGATTGCCCTCGGCTATTCCACAAAATGAAGAAAACTGCTTACAGATTAACTATGAGGAATTTAAAAAGCCGTCCAAGCTGATATATTATCTAGCACTAAAGATAATTTGATTAACTTGCCTGATGAAAAATGAGAGAATACGATAGGAAAAGGCTTACTTGTTAAGTTAGCCAAAGATATTTGGGTATGTTTTGGGGCTTGGGGAGGGATGGGGTTGGGTGGAGACCAATAAAGTTTCGACCCTCACTTGTTTGAGATGTTCCGGAGACTCTTCTGCAGTACAAATTCAATTTGAAAATGCAATCCTCTGCTATTGCCGCATTTAGATCATGTATGAGAGACACTGAGCTCTTACTGCCTGAATTTACTTCCACAATTACACGTCTCTGCACAGGAAGTTGTGGATTCATGCAGGCCCAAGGGAAAGCAGGGAGCTACAGAAGCTGCCACTGGGCTTCAAGCACAGTTCACCCACTTTGGGATGGACAGACTTTTCATGGTTGTGTGTGTGTGGTTGTTTCTGAAGAAAACCCTGTTGGAAATCTGTATTAGGTGGTGGTGATGACGTAGTTTGGTATCTCAGAGCCCCTAAGGACGCATCCTAGGGCATTCTGTCTGGGATAGAAACTTACAGGAGATCCATGATTTTGCTTTGGTCCTGGGCTCATTGGAGTAGAGGGAACAGTTACTCACTATACGACTAACCAGAAGGTTGATGGTTTGAACCCGTCCAGAGGAGCCTTGGAATATAGGCCTAGGGACCTGCTCCCGCAAAGTCACAGCCATGCAAACCCTGTGCATCACACATAAGCTTGCCATGAGTATGAATGGCCTTGACAACTAGCAGCAGAAGCTTTGAGGGGACATGGAGTATTGACTATGTGTATTTTCACGGAAAGGTTTTGTTTATTCCCATTCTGTATTTGCACTGACTTCTTATTCTGGGTCCAAATTAGACTCCTCTAGCCACAAAACCCCAAGCCCATTGCTGTAGACTAGAAATACTGATGCCTACACTCTCTGCCAAGGGTTCGGATTGAGTTGACTTGGTGAGAAGTGGTAGGCATTGGCATTTAATTGACAAGTTCTCCCGGCGGGTGATTTTGATAGTAATCCGGGCTGAGCACCACCCGTCTAGCCTAATAAGGGCCCCGTCTCAGGCACCTTTGCTTCCTGCCTCCATCTTTTACCCTCCCTGATCCAACAAGAGGACTTCTGCTTTCCTTGGCTGCTTTCCTCAGGACAAAGATTGGATGGTGAGTTGGGGAGAAAGGCAGGGGAAGGAAAATGTCTTGGAAAGACAGAGTATAGGAGGGGTTCTCACAAAGTTCTTGGTAGAATTACATTATCTTTAGCTTCCTTTTCTCATGGACTTTTTGAAGACCCTTGGTAGAGCACAATACTTTTTTTTAAAATAATGAATAGACCAGAGGAAATAAATAGAAACTGGGAAAAAAAAGAAATAGCCAAGTATTCTAGTTTTTCTGTAATCAATAAATCTGAAAGCAGATTATCTTCTACCAAGTGGCAAAATTCAGCTAAATGAAAGCTTTTCTAAGAAAAAGGTTTACCAGTAGTGATCCAAGAGGAACTGGAAACAATGGAAACGGTCAGCTATCATGGAGGAAACTGATTCAGTTGCCATAAAGCATCGGATCCAAATAGCTTCCTGTTAGATCATTCTACACGCTTGAAAGTCAAAGGGCTTTCCAGGCTGGAGGAGAGAAAGAGCCGCGCTGAAGCAGGAGCTACACTGGAATCGAACATGGATAATGGTGGTAGCACTGTCACATTCACATCAAGGAATCTAATCTTCCCAGAGAATATTGATGCGGAAAGTTCAAGTAAAAGATTAGCAAAAAAGAGGAAAGAAATTCTAGCAGTGCATTAAAAAGTATCAAGGCCAATTGAGATTCATTTTAGCATCTCAAAGATGGCTCAACGGTGGAAATCTGCTGATGTGACTCCCTATATTGATGAGCAGAGGAGGGGAACATAGGTTCATTTTGGGAATGTGGCAAAAGCGTTTGATAAAAGCCTGGGCAGAGAAATCATTAAAATAGCAGTAGACTGTATGAGGGAAATCGTCATGAGTTATTTCCATTATGCTTGATGGTTGTAAAATGTTAGGAGCTTTTTAAAAATAGTTGGGAATAGACAAGGGTGCCCACGGCAATAACCATTCTTATGTGACGGGGGTAACACGAAGGGCAGCAGGTCAGGTGGACCGCGCCCTCTGCATGTCAGGAAGGTCCTCTCCTTCTGGTAAGACCCGGCAGTAGCTGTTGTGCGACTCCCACTTTCCGGTGAGAGCAGAAAAGCAAAGTGCCTTGGCCAAAGTCACCCTGGAAGTGATAAAGGTGGACTCTGAACCTGTGCCTATATGGTCCCAACAGGAAGAAAATGAATGATTTTTAAAAAGGCTTGACTAGATGGAGAACGGAAGGCAAGCATGAGGTTCTCTAAATGTATTGAGGACTTACTTTAAAACCTAACTGTAATTCCAATGACGTCTTCTTCGCTGGGTGCCATCATCCCCAGGGTCTGGTAGGGCCTACCACTTGGGCCCAATCATGACCAATTGTGAGGATGGCGCAGAACCAGCGCGGCGTTTACTTCTGTCTTGCGTCAGGCTGCTGGGCGTCGGCACGCGCTCCATGCCAGCTAGCCACGACTTCACTAGGTCCTTGAGGAGAGGAGGCGAGGCTCAAGAACACCCAGGTGAGCTCTGGAATGAAGGGTCATGGTGAAGTGGGGGAATTCTGTGAGCACAGCGACAGCTCAGGAACACAGCTGCAAATGCATGGCCCGCAAAAGCAACTAGAGAGACTCCGACTGGCAGGTCGGATTCCATTTACATATCAGTGATTGCTTCCACACTACCTTGGCAGAGTTGAGTCACTGCAACAGAAACCACGTGGTCCATCAGGCCAGAAGCACATATCTATTGAATAATTCTTTATCGGTGTTTGAAAATCCGTCGGGTAGAATAGAGTCTAGATTCACTTGTAATATAAACTTTATAGTCGGGCTGTTTGCTTCTAGTAGTTGTCTTTACCCCATGCATACACTTAAATACACACATTACAAACAGCAATAATTGCCCTAAAAGATGATATAACTTTCATGGGGTGTGATAAGCTTTTCAAGGTGCGTTAGGAGTCACTTCCAACTCACAGTGACTCTAGAGGCCTGAGGAGAACTGTCCCTGGAGTCTGAGTCTCAATCTTCACAGGGGCAGAAGCCTCTTCTTGATTTGTTGGAGTGGTTGGCGATTTCCAATGCCGACCTGGAAGTTACCAGCCCAATGTGCAACCCACTACCATGCCAGGACTCCTGGGATGTTAACTAGAACCCCCAAAGAAAGAGTTTTAAAATGTCTCCCCCCCTTTCTCTAAACCGCAAACCAAATGCACTGCCATTGAGTCGATTCTGACTCACGGTGACCCCATAAGACAGAGTGGAACCACCCCTGTGAGTTTCTGAGACTTTAATTCTTTATGAGAGCAGACAGCCTCATGGTGGTGCTGTCAGGTAAGCACTGGACCGTTAACCAGGAGTCTGGTTTAAACTCCGCAGCCAGAGTTTAAAGATGAGATAAACTGCTCCCATAAAGATTTACAGGCTTGGAAACTCTAAATAGGGTAACGGGTCAGAATTTATTAGATGACAATGGATTTGCTTTGAGGTTTGCACATATATATCTAAATTTATGTATTTATATTGTATATAATACTATAAATAGTAAATGCATGTGTATATAATATGTGTACATTATATAGAATAAACACACACACACACACACATATATATATATATATATATATATATATATATATATATATATATATATATATATATATATATATATATATACAGTAAACAGCCAAAACAAGATTGAAAGGTAAATTCAAACGTGGAAAAATATTTACAGGCTGTGTTTCGCATGTAGTGGTACAAGTGTAGTTGCAGATTACAGAACCCAGTCTAGGAAGAGATCTATTACAAAATATCAGGGGGAAAGGCCAGAACTGGTGTGCAACTAGAAATGCTATTCGGGGCCAACCAGGAGATGGCTGAGCAAGCTGGTGTCTCTGTTATTGGTTGTCGGCTTACAGGGTTGAGTTGTGAGCCATTCTGCACCACTGCCTGTACAGCAGCAAACATGAGGGTCATATGTGTCTTGTGTGTGGTCTCAGTTCTCACTCTAGCTTCCTGCCACTATGTCTCAGTGGTGGAAAGGCAATGTATTTGAGATCTTCGTTGCAAGGGAATCTGGAAAGGTTTTCGCTTTTCTGGACCAAAAAAGGGACTAGGACTGGCGTTGAAGACCTCAGTCTACTCCCCTGGCCACAATGATGCCCCCCAGGCTTGTATATCGGATGATCTGTGAAAAGTTAAGAGTAGAAGATGAATACTGTAATTAATTATAAACGTTTTAATAAAAGGTATTTGGGTGAGTGGGAGGCAGGTAACTCAAAACCAAGAGACTAATAAATAAATAAATATTGTCCAATCTTAGTCTTAGTCAAAACCACCCGGGAGAAACCTGGTATTGTCAAGTCTGCAAGCAGAGAGGCACTCTTAGGTGCCCATGGAGCCAGGCTACTTTTCTAAAACCAAACCACACCAAACCCAAACTCACTGCCATCCAGTTGATGTCAACTCACAGCAACCTTATAGGACTGGGCAGAATTGCTCCTGTGCGTTTCTGAGATGATAACTGTGCATGGGAATAAAGCCCCGTCATTCTCCCGCAGGATGGCTGGTGCTTTGGAACTGCTGACCTTGTGGATTGCCACCCTCCACGTCACCATGGCGACACCTCTCTGTGGAACAGAGTGAACCGTACGATCCAGCAATTCCACTACAGGGAGTGCGTGCTCACGAGCTGAACAAGAGGTATATCCAAGCTTTCTAAGAGGATTGCTTATCACCTCAAATATTGTACATCGTCCAAATCAAGTGCCCCTTGGACAAATAAACATGGCGAATTTACACTACAATATGTTGCTAAACAAACCAACCCAAACAGCACCGCAGTTACCTCCAGACAGCTCAGCCTCACGGTGACCATCTGTGTGCCAGAGCAGTATTTCCCTCCCCAGGGTGTCCGTGTCTGTGATCTCTCAGAAGCAGAGCCCGAGGTCTTTCTCTTGAGGCACACTGGAGTAGATTTGAGGCACTGTGGAGGCATAGTGGTTAATCGGGAGGCCAGCAGTTCGAAACCACCAGCTGCTCTGTAGGTGGATGAATGAGGCTCTCTTCTCCAGCAACCATCGAAAGACTTGGAAACCCACAGGGGCAGTTAGTTCTAGGCTGTGCTGCAGGGTATTGATGAATTGGAATCAAGTGGCTGGTGGCGAGTTCTGAGTGTGGGGAGATTCAAATCCCCAACCCTTTGGTTAGGAGCTGAGTGCTTTACAGTTTTCACCACCCAGGGATCCCATCGAACACCATCCGTCCTTGAAAACCCTGACTGCAGAGAGAGCCACTATCACACAGCCGCGAAGAACACGGACCATGGAACCAGACTGCTTGGATTTGAATCAGCTTACACACTGGGCCGCCAACCACAAGGTCATCAGCTCGAAACCACCAGCTGCTCGGCACGAGAAAGACGAGGCTTTCTACTTTCTCAGAGTGACGGCCTTGGAGATCAGCAGGGCAGTTCCACCCTCTCCTTATAGAGGCACCGTGAGTCCGCTCAATAGTAGTGAGCTGGTTTTGCCATCTGCAGGATAAGAGCCTGGGTGGACCAGTGGATTGCACGTTGGGCTGTTAACCTCAAGGCTGGCAGTTTAAAACTGCTGTGAGTCCCATGGGATCTGGAAACAGAATCTGTTGATCTCCCAGTTTTGCTAATTTGTTAAGTGGAGGAAATAAGAGCACTTATTTGTTTGGGATTGTATGATAACTGAGTTAAGGCAATGCCTCCCTTTTCCTCTCTGAATGGCTATTAGATGTTACTATGTTTGTTGATAAAATGAAGGCTCAGTCCATGACATTTAGGGAGATGGATTAAGTTCTCCAAAGATCAAGTACAGTTTGATCCCATTTTATATTAACATAAGTATACAGAGAGAGAAGAACTTGCCCATAAATGGGGCAGCAGCAGAATTTTCAAGGGGGGGGGTGTTCAAGTTACTAGCAGAGGCCGGCTCTGAGTGGGATGTCAGGCGACTTTATTTCCCCGTTCTCTGTCTATTGCTGCATAGGGATACGTGTTACCATGACTCATGCATCTTTTTTTTCCAAGCTATTTTTTAAAAGGCCAGAGTTTAAATTCCCTCCTTTTATTATTTTGACTAAAATAAGACAGAGCCCACTGACAGATGGGGCCCAAGGTCTTTGGAGAGGACCTGGAATGTCAGCCCTGTTTGGGAACTCACTGGACCACAGCAGGGAGCCTGGCTCTCCAGGCAGGAGTCAGACACTGCCTCAGATCCCTATGGCAACCGGGGGTGGGGGGAGTTCAAATAGTAGTGTTTGAAGGAACAGTCTCTCTTGATCACCAGGAACGTAAAAATAGGAAGTTTTCTACTTTTTTTTGTTGTTTTGTTTTTTTACCACCACCCCTTGCCCTACCCCCAGTAACCCTCTTTCCTTTATCCTCAAAGTTCCAGAACAAGAGGCGCATCCATTCCTATCCTTGGACCATAAGTTCCAAGCACCAACGCTTTAGCATTGAAGCCCCTTTCATAAACAACCTCACCTGGCAGACTTCTCTTGTTCTGATGACTGAAGGGATCTGTCACCAGAATTGGGTTCTCGTCTTTACCAAGAGAAACATTTACTCTGGTTGATGTCAAAGCATCATGGGAGAATTTTGGGAGAAGCTCCCAAGAAGATGGAAGAGGCATGTGGTCCACACATCCAGCATGAGGATTTCTTGGTTTGGTTCTCAAATCTGCCTTCTGAGAACTTCTGATAATATAATGTAATTTTAGATCAGAATCAACTAGGTTAAAGTCTAACTCTTGGCCCACTTCAGACACCTTCAAATAGATAATGGTCTGAGTCATGGACTGGGAAGTGGCATTTATTTGATGTCTCTGGTGGGGTTTCCCAGGAGGTCTTTGGCTCTAGGGCTGTAAAGATGAGTTAGACACACCCCTCTTTACAGTCTTGTTTGCTGCAGTACCTTCTCCCCTCTTGTTAACATTTCCTTTTGATGGGATGTGCTTCAAATATCAGGACAAATGTTATGCTGCTGAGTAGGCTTTCTGCTTCTCTGGAGAGTTACTTTCCTCTCTTGCTGCCCCTTTCCCCTGATGGAGCAAGAGTTTGTTTTCAGTTCTATTTCCTCCATTAGACTGGAAGTCACTCTAGGGGTGGGGATGATGGGGAGCTGTTTATCACGGATTCTCAGGTGCCTGTCCTAGTCCAGGCCTCAGTAAGTGAGGCAATTAGATGCTGTGTCCACTTACACTGTGAAAATACAGGGGTGGAGTCCTCCCTATCAATCAGATCACAGTCTGATGATGACTTCTTGGCAGGGGGGTGGGGGCGTGTGTGTGTGTGTGTGTGTGTGTGTGTGTGTGTGTGTGAGAGAGAGAGAGAGAGAGAGAGAAAGAGAGAGAGAGAGAGAGAGAGAGAGAGAGAGAGAGAGAGAGAGAGAGAGAGAAAGAAAGAAATTCCCATGTGGGTCTCTGACCAGGACAGCTACCGGCACCCTGAAATGGTCCCACCAATTTTGGATCCATGTGACTTTGCATCCACCAGCCTGTGATCTCCCTGCTTTCCACTTCACCTTTCTGGGAGTCTGAAGAGGGCTCTAGCTAGCATCGGGCCCATGAACTTGAGTTGAATTGGGCTGGGAGGCCTGCTTGATATAAAATTAGTCCCCTCCTTATATACATTTATAAGTGCCCTGGTTTTACTTCTCTAGAGAACACAGACGAATTCAGTAAATATTGAATGTACACTGTGGCTGCTACAGAAGACAGGAGATGGGGCGTCCTCCCTCTGAGACCCAAGTTAGAGCAGCTGTGATGGATTCCTTTTGGTCTCTTAGTTGCTAGTCAGCATGTGGATTAGATGCTTACAGATGATTCACCCTCTTGTCTCAGATTAGAAAAGAGCCCAGGTGGTGTAGTAGTTATGGGCTGGGCTGTGATTCTGCATGGTTTGCCGTTCAAAAGCACCAGCAACTCCATGGAAGAAAGACTGGGCTTTCTACTCCCGTCAACAGTTACAGTTTCAGAAACCCAAGGGGGTCATCCAAGACAATAGGGGTCCACCCAGGGCTAGATACATGTGTTCAGGGTGAGATTCTTGGTTCTGGATGCTCATCTAGCCTCGTCTGGGCTGTTAAACAAGGTGTAGCAGGAGGGTGTTGGGGATGGAGTAGCATCATCAACCTCTAGAGTGGCCTGCACATTCCCTTAGCTGAGACCCAAAGGTACTAAGGACCCCAACCCCCAAGTTCAGTGATCTGTCAGCTGTTGTAACTTGATCACTCTCTTCAGAATTTTCTGAAAAACAAACAGACCTGGGCGCTCTCCTCAACTGTTCCCTGATCCCAAAGGGCTCGGGGCAAAGGGATAGACGTCGTCAGTTTTGGGGAGAGGGTAGGATGCATTGTTATTAAGAGAGTCAATACCTTTTGATTTATTTTCCCAAAACAAGGAGCTCCTCCATCCACTAAAGGTACCTGATTGAATTATGTCCTCCCACCCCCAAACAGAAACCAAACCCAATGCTACTGAATTGATTCTAACTCACATTGATCTTCTATAGGGTTTCTGAGACCTTAAATCTGTATGGGAACAGACAGCCTCATCTTTCCCTTGCAGAGCTACTGGGAGGTGTTTGAAGCACTGACCTTGATATTAACAGTCGAATCCTTACCTACAGGGCTTCCAGGGCTCCTCTCATACCAGATGTCTGAAAGTGCATATTGAAGTTCTAACCCATGTACCAGGAAACAGGGCTGTGTTTGGAAACAGCCTGGTAGGGTGGTGGTGGTGGGAGGGTGGTTTTTGTTATGTTAATGAGGTCAGCCTCGGTAGAGTGGGTTCTAAACCTAAGTCATTTTTACTAGGCATTTTGTAGAAAGATGGAATCTTGGATTTTGTTTATATTAGTCTAAATATAAAAATAGAAACAGTGGAGTCGCGGAATAGACACAGACATGGACACACACACACAGAGAAGGAGATGCTGAATGAAAAGCGAGGCAGAGTCATCGGTAAGACCAGGAACAATAAGGATTGTCAGCATCTACTAGACACTGGAAGAAACAAAAAAAGACCCTCCATTAAAACTAATGCCCCGATTTGGACTTCTAGCCTCCAAATTAAAGAGAAAATAAATTTCTTTACAACAAAGAGGAGAGTATCTAATTCTGTAAAGATTTAAAGTCATAGGAACCCTACATAGGATTTCTATCAGTTGGAATTGACTCAGTGGCAGGGTTGGATTGGTGCATCACATACAGCAGTGGTGTCTAGCCATTGCGTGACAGAGGTGGACAAACAGGTGGGAAGGTGAGCACCTGGGATCCTCCCAGTAGCCTTCTGCCCCAGCACCACACCAGGTGTAATGGAAACACAGATGTCCAGAGTGTGTACAAGCATGAGAGTTCCAAGTGTAACCTGCCCATTTGAAGAGGAATAGGAATCAATTATGAGTTTGAAGAGTGAAAATGAACAACGGTTCCTAAAGACTCCTCAGTCTTTAGAATATTGTTTAAAGATTTTCCAGAATTACACAGGTCTAAGCATTGATGGGGAACAGAACATCAATGTTCACATGTAAGTTCAGATCAAAGCTGAAGAAATTAAAAACAAGTCCACAAAACCCAAAATACAGCGTTGAGTCTATACTACCGGAATTTGGAGAACAGACAAAGAGCAGATTTGCTGCAGTCAGCACTACTGACAGAAGACCAGGTGAGCTGTGGGAAGACCAGGTGAGCTGTGGGAAGACCAGGTGAGCTGTGGGAGGACACCAAGAACATCGTACATGAGGACAACAAAAGGCCATTCAAAAGACAAGAAACAGAGAATATCAACGTAGATGCCAGAAGAGACTCTGAAACTTGCTCCTGATCGTGGAGTAGCTACGGCAAACACAAGAAATGATGAAGTCAAAGAGCTGAACAGAAGTTTTCAAAGGACGCCTTGATAAGACAAAGTAAAATCTTATAGCGAAATGTGCAGAGACCTGGAGTTAGAAACTCAAAAAGGAACAACATGCTCAGCATGTCTTGAACAGAAAGAACTTAAGAAAAGGTTCAAGACTTGAGTTGCAGTATTGAAAGATTCTTACGGATAAAAGACTGAATGATGCATGGGCCATCAAAAGAAGATGGAATGAATACCCAGAGTCATTGTACAAGAAGAACGAGTCAACATTAACCATTTCAAGAGGCAGCAAATGAGCAAGAACCAATTGTACCCAAAGAAGTTGAAGTCGCACTGAACGCATTCAACAAAACAACGCGACTCCAGGAATTGATGGAACCTCAATCGAAATAGTTCAACAAGCTGATGAAGAACTTGAAGCACTCCCTTCTCTCGGCCAGGAAATTTGGAAGACAGCTAATTGGCCAACTGAGTGGCAGAGATCCATATTGGTACCCATTCCAATAAAGGTGATCCAACAGAACGCACAAATTATAGAACAATATCATTGATATCACATGCAAATAAAATTCTGAAGTTCGCTCAACAACAATTGTGGCAGTACATTTTCAGGAAAGCTGTCAGAGGTCCCGGCCGTATTCAGAAACAAGAAATATAATTGCTAATGTTAGATGGATCTTGACTCAAAGCCGAGAA
Source organism: Tenrec ecaudatus (assembly GCF_050624435.1). Lineage (NCBI taxonomy): Eukaryota > Metazoa > Chordata > Mammalia > Afrosoricida > Tenrecidae > Tenrec > Tenrec ecaudatus. The sequence goes on from NC_134543.1 coordinate 15,575,667, forward strand.
TACTAGAAAGATTAATTGTGTTTTATTGACTATGTCAGAGCATTCTACAGTGAAGGGTCTAACCAAATATAGAGACCTTGAGAGTAATTGGCCTCCCAGAACACTTGATTGTGCTCACGAGGAACACAGAATCAAGAGTTAGTTGTGCAAACAAAATAAGGTAGTATTAAATGGTTTAAAATTAGGTGTGTGGGTCAGGGTTGCATCCTCTCACCATACTTATTCAATTAGTATGCTGAGAAAATGATCAAACAACCTGGATTACATGAAGAACAATAGGGTATCGAGACTGAGGAAGGCTTATTAATAACTGTGTTAGTTCAGGTAGACTAGAGAAACAAATTCATAAACACATGCATGTGTATAAGAAAGAGCTTTATATACAAGCACAAATGAATATTGAGAAAACATCCCAGTCCAGTCCAGATCAAGTTCTTAAGTCCGATATTAGCCCATATGTTCCATACCAATCTATAAATTCCTCTTCAGACTCACGAAACACATGCAATGATTCCGAATGCTGGAAGATCACAGGTCAATGGGTGGAAAGTCTTGTGGATCCAGTGGTGGTGGAAGCATCTCAGCGCTGGCAGGGGTCTCTTTGTGGCTCCTCCAGCTCAGGTCACTAGTGTAGCTCCGTGTCTTGTCAGCTGCAATGTCTCCCAGGGTGTGAGTGTGTGTCCAGCCTCCAATGAGCCATTTATCTCCTTAGCACCTCCAAATGAGGTCATTAAGCTGTGACATGATTGACAGGCTAAACTCCACCCCTTCACTGTCTCAAACTGATAACAGATTATGCAACTACCACAATAATCAACAATATGCAGATGACACAACCTTGCTTGCTGAAAGTGAAGAGGACTTGAAGCGTTTGTTGATGAAGGTCAAGGACTGCAGCCTTCAACAGGGATTACAGCTCAAGGTAAAGAAGACCAAAATCCTCACTCCTGGACCAATAGGTAACATCATGATAAATGGAGAAAAGATTGAAGTTGTCAAGGATTTTGTTTGCCTTGGATCCCCAATCAACACTAATGGAAGCAGCCGTCAAGAGAGTAAACAATGCATTGCATTGGGGAAGACTTCTTTACTCTCTTGTAAAGCAAGGTTGTTACTTTGAGTGCTGAGGTGCACCCGACCTAGTTCATGGTATTGCCAATCATCTTCGTGTGACAATTGTACATCGAATGAGGAAGACACGAAGAACGATGGCTGCGTTTGAACTATGGTGTTGGTGAAGAACTCGAAGGAACCATGGAGTGCCCAAAGAACTGACAGATGTGGCTTGGAAGTACTACAGAGCGAGTGCTCCTTGAGGCAAGGACGGTGAGACCTTTTCCATGTACTTTGCACATGTTATCAGAAGATCAGCAGCGCGCGGTCCTTGGGGAAGGGCATCATAAAAGAAGGAAGGTCCTGGACAAGATGATTTGACAGAGTGGCTGCGCTAATGAACTCAAACGTAAGAATCGTGAGGACGGTGCAGAACCAGGCAGAGTTTCATTCTGTTGTACATGGGGCCGCTATGAGTTGGAGAGTTTCATTCTGTTGTACATGGGGCCGCTATGAGTTGGAGAGTTTCATTCTGTTGTACATGGGGCCGCTATGAGTTGGAACCAATGTGATGGCATCTAACAACAACAATTGATGAAAGGACAGAGATGGACTTGATCAACTACAACAACAATGATCGAAAGTAACCCTCAGATTACGGAACCTGGTTAATATATTATTAAAATGCTGTTTTCTCTTTCAGGGAGTTCCAGGGCAGACTCTTTTCCATAGGGCAGTTTCTGCCAGAAAGAACACATTCCATGTTTACCAAGAAGTTGAACCTTCCAATGAATCAGTGTCTTTGGGCACGTTTGTAAACCGTTGATGAGTTCACAAAACTGCACGACCGTGAAGGCCCTCTGGGCCTTTGTGGGTCACTTTCCTGTTAAGGTCCTCAAGCGTGTTTTCTAGTTTAAAAGTTTAATCACATGGTCTAGTAAGCAAGGTTGTGAAGGGCCAGCTCTCTTCTCCCTGTCATTTTCTGGTATCGTGATTGTGTGGAAAAGGCAAGATGCTACAGTCCTGCAGTGAGCTTTCCTGACTAATGGAAGAAAATTCGTCAGGAATTAAAATTAAGTCATTGGGGCCACCAGCTATGAATGAAGTGAGCACATCGACCAGACGTTGATAAGGAACTGGGTGAATTCGTGAGTGCGGGAAAGTTGGCACGTCATTTGTCCATTGCCCTCTCTACATTTCTGCTCTGTAGAATTTGTAACACGCGCACCACCGTTTGTTTAATTTTGTAATTGCCCACCTCTTCAATAAGATCATCATCTCTATCGATGTCTGCTGACATCTATCTCCATTATCATTCCCATTCCCTCTCCATTACCAGTCCAATGGCAGGATTGTGATAGACAGTCAATCAATATGTATAAAATGAATGAATGAATGAACACTCAAGGGTGATTGTTAAAATTATGTTCTTTAAATTTGCTCACTTTATGGTAAGCTAATTTCCTATTCTCACTGGGCTATGGTCCAAAATAAGACCTCATTTCCTTTTAAAATTGGCTAATTTTCTTCAAAGTGCTTTTAAGGAACCTGTTACGTTAGAAATGTGTATCAGATACTCAGATGCACACACGAGTCTGTGGCTAGGAACCTGGTCCTGTTGCTGTGAGTTATCACCCAATTCATGGAGACTCCACGGACAAGAGGACAACCTGTGGCCCAGCCCTGCACCATCTTCTTCCTCTTGGTGAGTGTCTCCATCGTTGCAACTATTGTGTGTCTTCAGTGATTCCCAACCTAGGAGGGATCAGTTCCAACCTAGGAAAATCATTTACTGAACTCCATTGGACAATATTCCATTGTGGTTCATGGGCTTTCACTGGCGAATGATGGAAGACCGTATGAGTTGTGAAATGACATCAAGAACATAACACACAGAGAAAGCAAAAAAACCATAGACAAGAGAGAAAGAAACACCAAAGCGAGAGTCCAAAGAGATTCTGAAATTTTCTCTGCAAGTCGAGAGCTAAAACAAATGGAAGACACGATGAAGTAAAAGAGACCGACAGAAAATTTCAGCAGGAAGATGGAGAAGACAATGCAAAGGATCATCATCAAATTGGCTAAGACCTGGGATTAGAAAGTCAAAAGGGAAAATGTGCTGAGTACACCTCAAGTTGAAAGAATTAAATACACAACTCAAGCCTTGAGTTATAATGTCAAAGAATTTTATGGGGAAAATGTCAAAGGATTCAGGAAACATCAAAAGAATACACACTCACTGCGCCCAAAACAATTGATTAACATCCAGTCATTCCAAGTAGTATCTTGCTGAAAACAGCAGTCAAGAAATCAAGTGAGGCATTGTCCTGGGCAAATCTGCTGCACAAAGTCTATTCAAACTGATAGAGAGCAGAGATGTCGCTCTGCGGGCTAAGGTGTGCTTGACTAAAGCGATGGTCATTTCAATAGTCTCGATGCATGGGAATGCTGGGCATTACATCAGGATGACTAAAGAAGAAGTGATGCATCTGAGTGAGTGTGTTGGAAGTGATATTGGAAGTACCATGGATTGCCAGAAAGAATGAACACATCTGTCTAGGAAGAAGTACAATCAGGATGCCCTGAGAAGTGAGGATGTGGAGACGTCCTCTCATGTACTTCGGCCATGTTGTGAGAAGAGGCCAGCCCCTGGCGATGGACACCACGCTGGGTAAGTAAAGGGTCCGAGAAACAAGGAAGGCCTTCACTGAGATGGATTGGCTTGGTGGCTGCCGGAATGCGCTCCAACATAACGGCTGCGAGGCTGTCTCAGGACAGGGCAGTATTTCTGTCTGTTGTCTACAGGGTTGATGCTGACTCGACAGCGCCTAATTGCAGGAATTTTCCAACGTAGACCATTCGGCCTTTCTTTCTGGTCTTAATCTGGGAGCTCCACTGAAACCTCTCCACCGTGGCTGACCTTGTCAGAGTTTGAAATACTGGTTTCACAGCTTTCAGCACCAGGGCAATCCAGATCACTACAGTATGACAAACTGAGGGACAGGACAGGGGGTGGGAGAGGTCAATTAGGAAGTGGCTGGTGTAGAGAATGTCTCTTAAGGGGTGAGACCTGGATTCGGGGAGCAGGGGGAAGAGAAGCACCAGCAGAGGAGACATAGAAGTAGTGTGTGTGTGTGTGTGTGTGTGTGTGTGTGTGTGTGTGTGCCCAAGGCTGCTGGGAGGGGCGACGAGCTGGGAGGGGCACTGGAAATGTCTGCTTCTCAAAGCCCAGTGTTAATAAGCTTTCCTCCAGTTCTGATGCCTCTTACTTCATCATATAAGCCAACTTCTCTGATGATTCGCTCAGCAGACAGACTGGGTAAGTATGGTGAGAGGATACAATCCTGACACACACCTTTCCTGGTTTTAAACCCTGCAGTATTCCCGTGTCCTATTTGCACAACTGCCTCGATCCACATACAAGTCCTGCATGAGCACAATGACGTGTTCTGGAGTTCCCATTTTTCTCAAGGCGATCCATAGTTTGTTATGATCCACACAGTTAAATTTGAGAACTAAGATGTGCCTCACCCACGCCATAATATTTCCAATGGCTTCATATGCATGTGAGAGTTGGACACGGAATAAAGAAGACTGAAGAAGAATCGATGCATTTGAATTGCGGTGCAGGACATGAATATTCAAAGTACCACAGACTGCTCAAAGGACAAGCCAATCTGTCTTGGAAGACGTAAGGCCAGAGTGCTCCTTGGAGGCAAGGATGGCGAGACTTCATCTTACATACTTCGGCCAAGATGTTAGGAGTGACCAGCCCCTAGGCAAGGACATCATGTTTGGTAAAGTAGAGGGGCAGGGAAAAGGAGGCAGGCGCTCAAGGAGCTGGCTGGACATTGTGGTCACAGGGATGTAAAGATGGAGCAGGACTGGGCAGTGTTTCATTCGACTGTTCATAAGGCCGCTAAGCGCCAGAACCCACTCCACGGCACCTAACACACCAGGAACAAAAGGCGTGTGCTCCGTCCTGTCCCTCCCAGGGCACGCATTCCATTCCCACCGTGGTTCCCAGCTGCTGCTTCTGGAGAACTCCCAGGCCATCCCTCTCCCCTGGTCGCTTTATCACTAGACACGTTGCATTTTCTTCGTGACTTGGCAGCTTGGCAGGGAAGTCATACCTCCCAAATTGCTCATAATCCCTGGCTAAGCCGGTCCCTTTGTACCGACAGAGGAAGCCCGCAGAACCGATGGATGGTTTCTGGACCGATAAAGAGAATTTCCTGACAAAAATACAGGCTCATCCCCTACCAGCGTTTTCAGGTTCCCGGGAACAGGGTGAAATCTCCTTGCCAAGAGAGCATTTCCCCCCTCGCTGGGTGAAAATGTGGCTCTCCCTGAGGTGTGGATGAGCAATTCTGGCTTTTCTTTGTGTGAACCTGGGTTGAGAGTAGGCTTGGCAGAGAGGAGAGAGAATGGCAAGAGGGCTCAAGAAGGCTGGCAGGAGAGTAGCCAACACAGGAACAGCAGTGATGAAGGTGAAGGACTTTGTGTGTGCGTCGGGACGAACATCGTTGACTCAGAATTGGCGCAGTGTTGAAGGCCATGGATCTAGGAAATCGATCCAGCCTCTACTTCCTCTCTCTTCTCTTTGCCACAGCTGAGATGTCACCTGGCACTCACAACTTGCACCTGCTGTGTTTTTTCTTCCTTTCTAGTTTTCCTCTTACTTTGTTCAGTTCGGGCGTTTGGCCCAATGGACTGAAGATGGAAAGTTCTAGCTGCCTTCTTCATGCCCACTCCTACAGAAAACCTCTCTAGTCGGAGGGAGGGTCTTTAGTTCTCTGCTAAACGCAGGCTCGGGCAGGCTTCTGTTCTGACATGGATGTGTACACTTGGCATCCTTGCAATGGTCTCGGCTCACTCAGTGTCTTCCTTCAGAACTTGTGCCTGGAGGCCAGCCTTGAACACCACAGCAGGCCATGGCCCCAACAGAGTCCTAAGTCAAGAAACACACAGGCACATCCTGAGCTTTGCACTCCCCAGGCTTTTCAAAGACCGCCAGATGAGGGGGGTGGCCATAAGGACTGAGGGGATCTTAGGAATAATCCGTGGTTCTCCTTGTTACCAGACTTTATTAAATCCAGACTACATGACTTCTTTATTGCCCGGGCTACCAAGTTGCAAGTCACAAAGAACGTAGGCAGGGAGGAGGTGCGTAGGGGGTAGAAACATGTACTATTTTAACTTTTACTCTCCCAATTCTTCCCAGGATGGGAGTTATTTTAGGAAAATATCCTGACAAGCCATCCGGAGATGGAAGGGGAGAGCATGAGGCTTGCTGAAGGCAAGACAATCAAAGAGCTTTCAGAACTGGGGTGCACAGTATATGGAGGGGAGGGAAGAAGGTGAACAGAGACAGGAGTCAGGGAGAGAGCCAGAGCCGAGTCACCTGCCCCTGGGGGTCAGGTGCTCCAAGGATTGGAGAAACAGAGAGGTTGACGGCTCAATGGGAAGGGGCTGCTTTTGAATGAGGCAGTCTCCGCCCCGCTTTCTAAAGGCATCACTTAACTGTATTGCACATACCAGTATACATCTTCTGTAAGCCGAGGGCGCAAGCAGGATGTGTGTGTGTGGGGTGAGTGTCTGAGTACACGTGTCCATGCGTGTACATATGTGTGCACTGAGTATGGGTGTGTGCACATACACCTGGGGCTGCACTTATTGCACATGTATGTATATGTGTGTGCATGGTTTATAGAGATGGATAAACATGAGACTTCTTTCACGGTTACTGCAGTGCTGCATAGAGATGACGTGATAACCCAGAAACCAAGCTAATGCAGCAGAACCAAGGCTGTGCATCAAAGAGGTAATAATTCTGGGGGAATCCTACAGATGGTTGAAGCGGAATGGTGTTACAAGCAGTCGTATCGAGACCACTGGGGCAGGGCAACCTGCCTTTATCAAGGCGGTAGGTGTGGTTTGCTGCCCCTGTCTGGGATAGTACAGGGCCCCTTCCAGAGGATTTGCACTCAGGCATTACAATTACAATACAGTGAGCGCCACTATCCGGGATTACAATTATGACTCAGTGAAAGCCACCACACACACACACACACACACACACACACACACTTCCAGGATATCAAGTGTATCTGAAGAATTATACTTCCACACAAGGTTCTGAATGGTCAAAAGCTAAGGCACGGGGCTTGGGTTTTGCTGAAGGCTTCCATGGCTTTGCAGAAGTGAATGAGTCTCCACTTCTTCACACAGCAGGTCTTCCTCGGAGGAGGTCCACAGGCCCCCTTCCCTATTCGGATAGACTGTTCCAGTGTCATTACTGTGTGTCAGCTACCGGCCTGGAGTCATCAAATGCTAATCAGATAAGCACTTTATTAGGGAGGAATCATATAAATTGTAATTTCCGAGCAAACATAAATGCAGCACAAATTTAAAATTCACAGTGAAGCTATCACTACTATTTAGGATGCAATAAAAGTCCATTTTAATAAGTATCACATAGTTTACCTGGAGCCCATTAAACGCATTTTAGAGATAGGCAACGTGAAACGGATAATCTGGCTTGAAGCATTTGCCACTAATATAAATTATCCAAATGAAGTGTTCGGGCATGCTTACACTGCCAAGTGAGGCAGAAAACTTCACCAAACTTTTACTTTACTGGCACTCCTCATGCGCCGGCCTCGGTCGGCAAAGGACCCCGGCCTAAAGTGACGTTTCCTCCATGGCACGGGCGAGTTCACCCTCAGCTCTGCCTCTTGCGCTCTTTCCTTACTTGTAAGACTGGGCGAGTTAACCCCCTGAGTACTTGGGGTCAGTAAGACCGATAGTGCCTTCTGGCGTCTCCAGCCTGGCAGCGTGGGGTTGAGAGGGGTCCTGGTGGCATAGCGGCAGTTCAACATGGCCAGCCACTCCGCGAGGGAAAGACGCGGCTCTCTTTCCCAGACAAGAGTTGGGGTCAGTCTGGGATACCCACTGGGGGAGTTCGACCCTGTTCTGTTGGGGGTTAGCGTCGACTTATAAGGGAGCCTGGGAGTCCTGACTGGATTGAACTCGTTAGTTCACTGGGGGTGGAGGAGATGGAGGGATAGAGTTAAAGTCCCGACTAGCAAGCAAAGAAGGGTGTCAACACTTTGGGGTGCGACTCTTGTTTCTGCTGTTTTATAACAGTGATCTAATCTAATCTTCTAAAGTGATTAACCCTCTCATGGCTGTCATCCTCCATCTGGACAGGAATGGAAACCAAGGCACAGCGAGGTGGAGCCAGATGTCCAGGTGAGCCGCAGGCCCTATGACCAGTTCCTCAGGGGCGGGGGCGGGTGCCTCTCGGAACCCTGTTATCAGCCCTGCACTCAGTCAAGTGCCGGTTCAGTGTCAATATTCAAACAGAGAGCTTGGCCGACCTGAGAGGCAAATTGGGATGCTGCCAAGCAGCGATTAAAAGGGCAGCTGCCCACGGCTCCATGGAAGCCGGTTGGATTCTCAGGTTTGTTTCAGTTGGGTGTCACACCTTTAAAAACCACGGCTGCCAGGCGTGTGCCTGGAAAACAGTTCTGTTCTTCAGAACCTCTGAAGAGCCTGCAAGAGTCCACAGAGAACCGACCCTCCAGCAGGCTGCCGCAAGAGAGGCCGTCTTTCTGCCAGTCACAAGCAGTGGTCCAGCCAGTCAGGTAGTTTGGGGAAGAAGTGTCGGGACTCTGTATTGTTAGAGTTCAGATGATATGTTTTTGAAAATGTCTAAGTTAATTTAACTAATAATAAAAAGACTGCATCTCGTGGCCCATCACAAGGGCTTATATTTATATGTATATATATAATATATGTGCACACAATGCACACATATTATGAGTCTCATATATTATTTGTCTCTTCAGTATATAAAGTAACACATATTAGGTGCTCATAAATATTAAATGTTTTAAAATATTATTATGGCTCCTGGAGATTCATTAAGAAGGAAAAGTACAGATTGGCACAAATATGTGTGCTCAAGCTCTTTATCGTAGTGAAAGAATGTAAATTATTTAAATGTGCAACGATAGCAAAATGGGTAAAGCGATGATTCACATCCATACTGCAGGATAGAAGCTTTTTACAAAAATCATATTTGCAAAGCAGATTAAAAACATGGGAAAATGGCTCACGCTATAGTATTAGCTTTGTCAAAGTAGTCCATCAAATAGTATTTGAAATAGGCTTCCAGTTTGTCAAAGAACATTTAAAAAACTATCCTTATAAAAACAAAAACAAAACTGGAAAGAACTCCCCCGGAGGCCAGTGTGTCAATGGTGGGTACCTCCGGGAAGTCCAAGGCAGGGTTTTCGGTTTGTTCCTGCTTCTTGGTCAAGCTCACATGGTTTCTTCAGCAAGCACGACAAATACACACAGAAAACCGTTTGGCTCAGGAAACCACCAGAGAATGACCACACTGTCTATTGCCACCCAGAGGATCTCAATTCCCAGTCCTGTCCCGTTGTCAGACTGTGCGATTTGATTTTTCTCTAGGAAAATATGATGCTTTGCAAGCTCTCACAGCTGATTTTGAGTCAGCTGGTGGCATAGTGTGTTACGGGCTGGGCTGCTAACTGCAAGGCCAGCAGTTTGAAACCACCAGCTGCTTCATGGAAGGAAGGTGAGGCTTTCTGTATCCACAAAGAACCACAGTCTCAGAAATTCACAGGGGCAGTTCTCCCCTGTCCTACAGGGCTGTCAGGAGTTGAGTGTTGACTTGACGGCAGAGTTGGGTGTTCCTTTTGTGTGTTTCGGGGTACAACACCATGCTGTTTGCCAGGCCTTTCTCCAAGACATTTCTAAATGGGCTTGAACCTCCAACCTTGTGGTCAGCCACCAGCGCTGTTGGTACCACCTCTCGACTCCCTGTAGAAACTCCACAAAGAGAAATTCAAGCTTTTTCAAAGAAGGTCTCTGATAAGAGCTCTCAAATGAATGGCTCTATAGAAACTAGTTCAGCTTAGTATTCAGAGAGCAGTAGGACCAGCTGGGCCAGCAATGGGCTAGGAGCCTCCGTGAGATAGTTAACGCTTATTGTGCCAACCTGGCTGATAAACATGTGGGATTAATTGAAGGGTGGAGGGATACATGGCTCAGTGAGCCTCGCCTTTCTAGTTCTCAGGTCTCTTGCTTTCTGATGGTTGGACCAGGGTGTCGCTGCCTTAGCTACTTCCCTGCTTCAGCTGGCAAGGCTCACTTCCTGCAAGACATGCCTGAGGAGAAGCCTCATGGACCTACCCGATGCAGCCCTGGGTGCAGACCCCTGCAAGCACTGAGATGCCTACACACTCACTTATTCAGCTTTCCTCCTGCAGTCGGCGACATTGGGTATGTTTTGTGAGACTGAGGAGGATTTTGTAGATTGGTGTCGGGCATATGGGCTAATGTTGGATTTACGGGTTTGGACAGCACTGGGTTGGGATGTTTTTCTTAATATACACTTACCCTTTATATAAAACTCTCATATATACATGGCAGTTTCATGTATATATGGATTTGCTTCTCTAGTTTACCCAGACGAACACACTCCATGACAGGAACTCAGGGGACTAAAGTTTGCAGTGCGTGGAGGAGCCAGATGGGGCTACTTTCAAGTCCACACCTTAGTCCCGAGTCCTACATTGGTTTAGCCTCATAGACTCTCCGTGGGCGTATACATGGACGCATCAGCGCTCCCCCGGGCGGGCTGTTGAGACACGGTAGCATCATGTATATAAAACTGGCAGCACAGGAGTCCAGTTTTCCCGGCGCCCGCAATTGCCATGTTCAATGGTTGATTTTCCTGATTTGCATCTCTGCCTATCAAATCAAGGGCTCGGAGGAGATGATCTTCAAATCCCCCCTTCTTTCTCAAACATCTTTGTTTGGTCCTTAAATGGCCCGCACCTAGGAGAATTTAATATTCCCCTTGGCTATTATTTTTTCCTCCTTTGGCAAAGAGTGAGTTTTTGCAGCGTGCTTATGTATTAATGAGCCAAGTAGCAGTATTTGAAATGTAGTATTGTAGCACCGTGAGTGGAGAAGCTTAACGAGAGCCGGGGTGCAGATAGTTGGCCCAGTGAGTGATGAGGCGGGGTCGGGGGACTTGCTCCCTTACCCTTTCCGGAAAAGGCACTCTTCATTAGCAAACGGCTCTGCATTTTATTTTCTCCAAAGCAGGGGTTCTTAAGCTTTTGTGCATATTCTAATCACCTGGAGAGCTTCGACAACACTCAAAGTCCCAGCTGCACCCCACACGGATGCACTCTGGATAGAAGACAGACATAGGCCTTGGGAAAGCTCCACAGATGGCCCCAAGGCTGAGCCATGTCCGGTGTGCGCCCAAGGCTCAGAGTCATGTCTTATTGTGGGGGTCAGCACGGGAATGATTGGCGAGTGCATATTGGCCCTGTGCTGTGCCCATCAAAGCGACTCTTCTAAGTCTTTCCGGATGGCAGTTACAGTCTGACCCTTGGGAAGAGGGAAATGTGGGGGCCAGCTTGCTGCTGCTTCTCATGTTTGTCATCTGCAGGGCACCTCGCTGGCTCACCGGGAGGGTACACTCACTTGCCTTTGAGTGAGGATGTCTTGTCAACATCTTCCAGTTCCATGGCTCACTTGGCAGGGCAAGCAGCTCATCGCTATGAAGTGACTCATGGCTGTGAAAGGTGGTCCCCATTCTCTGTTTCTCTGTACTCCCTGCCTTCTTTCCTACAGCAGAGGTGGTAACAGAAAAGCCCCCCAGGGGGTGTGGCTTTAAGGAACAGAGGCTTGTTTGCACTTAGGCAGTCAGGAGGCTGTAAGGCCGGCTCTGGGAGGAGGGGCTCTCTCTGAAGAGCCTGGTCTCCGCAGCCCTGAGGAATTGGGATTCCAGTCTCTTTGGCAGTTTTCAGGGGGCCTGCACTTCTTTGACTCGGGGTCTGTGCGCTGCTCATGACCCTGAAGGGATGAGGTTTATGATGCTAGCTGTGGACCCGCGCTTGCCATCTCACAAAAGAAACTAAATCCCTAAACAAGATGCCATTCACAGGGCTAGGCAGGAGGAGTGTGTGTGTGTGTGTGTGTGTGTGTGTGTGTGTCTGTCTGTCTGTGTGTGTACTCACACTTCTTTGACTCCATAGCGGTGCTCTTTCCCAGTCGCACAATGGGTCACGCCCACTCAAACCCACTGCCATCAGATTGATTCTGACTCATAAGGACGCTACAGGACAGGGGAGAGCTCTCTCTTTGGGTTTCCCAGCCGGCAGGTCTTACAGGAGCAGACTTTCTCCTTGGGGGGAACAGGGGTATTTGCACCGTGGGCTGCCTGGTCCACAGCTCAATGCACGAACCATGATGTCATCAGGGCTCAGGGTCCTACTGTCTCCTCTCTCACGCACTGCCACGGAGTCACTCCCTGCCAGGACTCACAGTGACCAATGCCCTGTGGTTTCCGAGATTGTAACTGTTGACAGCCTGGAGAGCCCGGTCTGCTGGTGGTTTCAAACTGCTGACGGTGCAGATCGCAGTCCTATGCATCACAAGCACTGCTCGTATAAAAAAGACAATCCAAGGAAATGAGCAGCCAATGTTTCAGTGTGAGTCCCATTCCTGAAAGGTATGCCGTGGAGTACAACAAAAGGCAGCTAGGGGTGGGGGTGGGGGTGAGGGAGACACAGCTGCTCTCCCGGGAAGTGACTGGGTTTTAGACAGAAGCAGATACATTGGAGTTCTATTCGGTTCCTGGAGTGTGGCCGCCTGACTTTTCAGGGAGACAGGAGAGAGGCCCGGTCCCTTTCTTCTACACCCTCCGGGTGGCAGTCTAAGAAAGTCATAGAACCTAGTGTCCTACGGAAAGACTGGAGCCATGGACAGGAACCCCAGGACTTGAATTCCTCTGGCTAATTCCTGAAATCGCAGTACTTAGAGACGACCACTGGGTGACAGCATTACTACGGGTAAATACCAGTTCGCCCTGACTTTTTTTTTTTTTTTTGTATAAAAACCCAAACCCAAACCTGTGGCTGCCAGGTCTACCCTGGTTCACAGTGACCCTACAGGACCAAACAGAACAGTCCCATCTGGAATGCAATGCTACCCGCGTGGTTCTCCCTTGAAGTCTGCGTGCTGTTGAGTTGGGACACCAACCCTTTGGTCAGCAGCTGAGTGCTTTGCTCCTGCTCCCCCAGGGTTCCTTGTATAGATGAAGGGCTTGGTTAGAGTGAATGGAGTTTGGAACTCAAGGTGTTTTTTTTTCAGCTAGTAGCTCAATGAGTCATCCACTAGACCACCAGCACCCCTCAAGGTGTGTTTTTTTAAAATCATTTTATTGGGGGTTCATACAACTCTTATAATCCGTGCATACATCAATTTTGTAAAGCACATTTGTACATTCGTTACCCTCATCAGTCTCAAAACATTTCTTCTCCACGTAAGTCCCTGGCATCAGCTCCTCATTTTCTCCCGCTCCCTCCCCACTTTCCCCTCCCTCATGAACCCTTGATAATTTATAAATTATTATTTTGTCATATCTTACACTGTCCGACATCTCCCTTCACCTACTTTTTCTGTTGTCCGTCCCCCAGGGAGGAGGTTCTATGAAGCTCCCTGTAATCAGTTCCCCTTCTCTACCCCACACTCCCGGTATCGCCACTCTCACCATTGGTCCTGAAGGGATCATCCGTCCTGGATTCCTTGTGTTTCCAGTTCCTATCTGTACCACTGTACATCTTCTGGTCTAGCCAGATTTGTAAGATAGAACTGGGATCATGATAGTGGGGTGGGGGGTGGGGGGGTAGGAGGAAGCATTAAAGAAGTAGAGGAAAGTTGTGTTTTATTGTTGCTACACTGCACCCTGACTGGCTTGCCCCTTCCATAGGGGATGTCCAATTGCCTACAGATGGGCTTTGGGTCTGTACTCTGCACTCCCCCTCATTCACAATGATATGATTTCTTGTTCTTTGATGCCTGATACCCCATCCTTTCGACACCTCGTGATCACATAGGCTGGTGTGCTTCTTCCATGTGGGCTTTGTTGCCTCTGAGCTAGATGGCCGCTTGTTTACTTTCAAGCCTTTAAGACTCCAGATGCTATATCTTTTGACAGCTGGGCACCGTCAGCTTTCTTCACCACACTTGCTTACGCACCCATTTGTTTTCAGCGATTGTATCTGGGAGGTGAGCACATAATGATATGATTTTTTGTTCTTTGGGAACTCAAGGTTTTTATAGGTAGACATTCCCATTCAGGTATTCTAAGCTATGGAGCACAGCTCTCCACAGCCCCCTATAGCTATTGGTGGTATACAACACACTCTACCGTTGTGCCAAGTATCATCATGGCATTGATGATGGTTACACTTTATGTCAACTTGATGGTTATTGGGTGGAGCTCCGAGTGGATTCCAGCCTGGCGATGCCTCTTGGGGGTGAGCTCATTTTATAAGGGAGACACTGAGAACTTGACCCTCGTTCCCCTCTTCGCCTTCCTGCTGGCTGGCCCTGGGAGTGGTGGTATCCCACGATGCTCCTGCGCACTTGGATTCCTACAACTCTGCACCCACTGGCCTGTGACCTCCAGCTCCGCCTCACCTTCCTGCTTGGTCCACCACCAGCAGCGTGAGTCTGACAAGAGCTCCAGCTAGTATCTGTCCCATAGACTTGAGTTGGACTGCTTTTTTGATATAAACTTCTTTGATAATTCTTGCTATAAAGGCCTTTCTTAGATATGTATGAGTGCCACTGGTTTCTACACTCCGTCTAAGACAGAGACTCACTCCAATTCTTCTCAATCCTTCCTGAAATCATGTTACATGTGAGCAGATTTCATGTTAAGATGAAAAGTCCTTTCCTGGCTAGCAGTACCTTTGCTTGATCTGTCTCCAATGTTGCCTACTAATATGCACAATTCAGGAGATGGCTCTAGTCCAAAGAATTCACCACACTCCTGTGATCCTGCTCCATCACCACCTTGGCTCAGTTGTACGCTACTATCAATTTCTGCTCCTCCTCCGTCCAGGAGGAACACGACATGAACGACAATCCAGTTTTTGACATTTCATGTGGACAGTGGATGAACTAATTGGGCAGATTTTTGTGCTGAGTGTCAGGTTCTAGAGGAACTGTGGACCCCGGAGAAAATAATTTCTGTGGAGGGTATAGTGCAGTGAGCTAAGGCAGGATAAGAGATATATATATTTTAAGTAGTAAATCCATTTGTCTTTTAAAACAGATACTTGTTCTGTGGATGAGTGAATGCCCTTTTGGAAATCATCCAGGGACTAGGAAAAGAGTAGTAGGTTTTCACAGTACAGTGGTGAGGCTCTAAATTCAAAGATTCAGGCAAAACTGACACTAGGCATATTCCCTGGGGACCAGAACCCACCACAGCTGTCCATGATGACTGGGGTCATCTGCCATTTTCAGGATGCAGCCACACAGCCAAGACAAAGAAAGACATGTGGAGAATCTATCTGGTTCATTGCTCGATACAGACTGGACAAGGGGATTGGCAAGAGTAGTCTCTTCTTTTTTTTTTTTTTTAAATTTTAACAATTTATTGGGGCTCATACAATTCTTTTCACAGTTCATATATATATATATATACATCAATTGTATAAAGCAAGTAGTCTCTTCTTTTTAAAGCACTTGATGTTTGATAAACCCGCCCATCCCACTGCCACCAAGTTGACTTCTGAGACAAAGTGTCACCCACGTCTCATGCTTCGAAGGAGTGTTCAGGCTGGACTTGTCCTGTGGTGACCGGGCAGAGTGTAAATTGAACACTGGGGCGATCCCGAAGACGACACCTGAAAAGAACAAAGGGCACGTGACAGGGCATGACAAAGGCGTCACAAAGGCGTGCCCGTGCTTCTGACCAGAGCGCAGGAGCAGTTAAGACCCTGGCAGCGGGCGGACTCCCGTGCGCCGCCTGCTAAAGAGCGGGATGCTGCTGCCCGTCACCTTATAAAACAGGCACTGTTTCCACCGACGAAAGCAAACAGGCAAACAATAAAAAAAAACCCGCAAAAACAGTAGACCCAAAAGGTGACTGCAGCATGTGAGCCAACATGAGGCAGCAGCCCAGGCTTTCTGGGATCGGAGTTTTCCGTGCGGGAAGCGTCCAGGCGGTCCCTTCCCTAGTGAGTCTCTAAGTAGACTTTGTGGGTGATTGCCGCAAATGCCTAGACACCCATTTATTCAGCTTCCCGTTCAGGAAGAGGAGCCCTGGTGGTGTAGTGGGTTACTCATGGGGACCGCTAACCTCAAGGGCAGCTGTTCAAAACCACCAGCAGCTCCTTGGGAGAGAGATGAGGCTTTCTGCTCCCACGAAGATTTACAGTCTTAGAAACTCACAGGGGCAGGTCTTCTCTGCCCTACAGGCTCACAATGAGTTGGAATCGACTCAGTGTCAGTGAGGGAGGGCAAGAAAAGTAGCTTTGGTGGTGCTGGCCCTGTGGCTTAGGGAGTGGGTTGCTAACCACAGAGTCAGTGGTTCAAATCCACCAAGGGCTCGGAGGGAGAAAGATGCGGTGTAAGGAGGTACAGCCTTGGAAACCCACAGGGTAATTAATTCTCCTCCCTCTTAGAGGGCCACGGAGGAGTTGGACTTGACACCGTGGCCCTAGAAGAGGCGTGAAGCCTTTTTGATGATTTAAAAGTGAAGGTGAGGTGAGGAAGAATTAATTGGTTATGGGAAGAGGGGTGGGTCCAGACTTTTCAAAGTGAGAACCTATTTGCATAAGGTTAAAGGGCAAATCGGAGTTATCCATCAGTTGGTCACGCCTAACCCGGGACTGCCGGCATGTAGGACTGTCAGCCCCATTTGACATTTGCTAAGTGATTTTCATGATTGACTTTTCAATTGCGTTCCTGTAATGAGCCAAGGAGGGGGGTGGGTGGAGGAAAAAGCAATTTTCCCAACGGGAGTATAAAATCCTTCAGCCTAATGAAATGTTTTCTCTGGTTTAGAGATAACAACCCACTTTTGGATTTTATGCCTAATATTGATTCTTTGTGTATTTTTTATCGAAACCTTGATGAAATTCAGTTAATTGTATTTTATTAGGCTGGGAGGTTGTCTTTTTTAATATTCTGCAGTTCTCTTTGCTTGTGAATTCTGCCTTCCTCTCCCCTCTCCCTATCAGTAGTTTAACTCTGATGGATGGTTTGCAGCAGTTAAAGAAAAAACAACAACAACACGTCCCCACACCACCACCACCACCACCCGCCAATAGCGCTCACTTGAACTACTTGATCCCATCACAGTCTGGATCATTGCAGAAGCACTGAAAAACGCCCTGCCCCTTTAAGCAGCACGGTGCTGAGCTGTGGCCATTAAATCCTGATGGGCTTTTCACTCTGCCTCCCATGATTTTAAGGAGAACTATTTCCCGAGATGGTTGGATAAATGCAGAAAATAGAGTAAGGTGGAAATAAGGTCCCAGCACTGCTTTTCAACCGGTGGGTTGGTTGTGAGCTTATTTACGAATGCCGAGAGTAGGAGGGTCAGCTGTTAGGATCTGCCTGGCTCAGCATCGGTGATCCAGAAACATACCCTGGTGGGTTCTGGGAGTCAGCAGTTTGTTCGGTGGTTGGGCGTGGGCTTTGCTGAGCATTCCGGTTTTTGTGCTTTCGCGTTTTATTTAGAGAAGACATTGTTTCCCTTGAGGAAAGTAACTGCCTTGGTATCGGGCAATAAGACAGGTTACTTCTCAGGACTGACATTATCGTAACATAATGCAGCCAGAAAGGCCGCGGTTTATGGACACTGATTTTTCTTGAATGACAGTCATAGGTGTGGAAAGAAGCGTTTGCTTTGGAATCGCTGAAAGAGCAAAAAGGCTCAGACTGGTTTAAACAGAGATCCCGGATGACTAATGGAAACAAAGGCACCTGAGAGACGGGACACTGTGCCGATTGTCCTGTGTGGCACTTAGGAGACGTAATCTTAGTCTGGGTTTGTGACCTCAAAGCCATACGGCCTTGGTAAGTCACTGAGTGTCTCTGACGTTAGGGCTGCCTCTTTGCACGAGAGGGCCAACAAGCCCCTGGGCTGTGTATCTGGACGGGGATAAGAACAGCACCTGTGTCACCAAGGTTAATCATCTCCAGAACCGCCTAATGCAGGTGCTGGGGCTGCCATCGCCATTCTACAGCGGAGGAAATGCAGGCCCATGGTCAGAAGGCTCGTCGAGTAAGGGGGACTAAAGAGGAGTAGATTGCATTTGAATTATGGTGCCAGCAAGGGACACTAAGAGTACCAGGGACTGTTCCACGGACAAATTCATCCTGCCTTCTGGAAGAAGAATAACTAGAATGCTACAGAAGCGAGGCTGGGGAGGCCCATCTCACCTACTTTGGACACATTGTCAGGAGAGACCAGTCCCTGGAGATGACGTTGTGCTTGGGGACGTCACTGTCGTTAGGTGCCATTGAGTCGGTTACGGCCCATAGCGACCCTGTGCACAACTGAACGAAACCCTGCCTGGTCCTGCTCCATCCTCACAAGGGTTCCTATGTCTGAGCCCACTGTTTGTCTGTCACTTTGTCATCCTGTGGTGGCTTGTGCGTTGCTGGGGTGCGAGAAGCTCTGCCTTTGGTATTTCAAGTGCCAGCAGGGTGACCCAAAGTGAAGAAGTCGAGCTTTGGGACTAAGAGTAGACAATGAAGAAGGACTTCTATCCCCACTTTGAAGGAAGATGTGGGGTTTATATAATGTCCTGTCAACTAGAGGAAGGGGTAGAGTCTAGCCTGTCAGTCAGGTCGCAGCTTGATGACCTCATTTGGAGGCACGATGGAGATAAATAGCTCATTGGAGGCCAGACGCACTCTCAGTGTGAGACACTCCTGTTGACAAGCCACATGGAGCTATGCTGATGGAGCCAGAGCCCTGGAGCTGGAGGAGCCACGTGGAGACCCACGCCAGCGATGTGATGCTTCCACTGCCACTGGATCCACAAGACTGTTCACTCACTGGCCTGTGATCTTCCTGCATTCTGCATCATCGCATGTGATGCCTGAGTCTGGAGAGGAATTCATAGACTGGCATTGGATATATAGGGTAATATCGAACTTATAGACTTGATCTGGACTGGGCTGAGATATTTCTCAATATACAATTGCTCTATTATATAAAGCTCTGTCTTAAACACATACGAGTGTCTCTGGATTTGTTTCTCTAGTCATCTTGGACTAACCCAGAGGGAGCAACTGAAAACGAGATGGATCGACACTATGGCTACAACAATGGAGTCAGGCATGGTAAAACAGATGAGCAGCAACAAGAGGAAGACCCCGGGCAAGACAGATTGACACAGCGTCTACAACGCAGGGCTGAAACATAGAACAATGTGAAGGCAGCGCAGGAGCAGGCAACGTCTCATTCTGTTGTACACAGGGTCCTTATGAATCAGAAGTACCTCTACGCACCTGACAGCGCCAATGCCAGCCACAGCAACAGAAGGTCAGTAAGTACTCTGAGTCTGTCAGAGAGGCCGAATCAGACCCAGGCATCTGAGATCAGAATCCGTACCCAGTGTCCTACGCAGCCTTGTTGACATGATTGTGGGAGAGATCAGATGCAATCATCTGTGTGCAAACACCCATCCACGTGCAGATGTGAGGTGGCAGTGTTATCAGTTGACTGCTGCCAGGCTCCTCCATCTTCGATGTGGAGAGCGCTAACTTCTTACTTGCTGGTGACTGTCAATCTGCATCGTTCCCACCCATGTCAACTTTAACCCACCAGGAAGGAGTCCTGGCAGTGGAGGGGTTAAGCACAGGGCTGCTAACCATAGGATGCAGGTTTTATGCCAGGAGGATCAAGACGTGGCACTCTGCTTCTGTAAAGATCACAGCCTTGCTGACACAATGGGACCAACTCTGTCCTACGGAGTTGCTATGAATTGCAATAGACCTGTTGGCAATGGGTTTGGTTTGGTTTGTCAGCCATTGCCTTAGTGTGTCCCCTGTGTGTGCAGGGTAGTACTGCCCTCCATCGGGTTTCCAAGACTCTGACTGGTAGGAAGCAGAGTGCCAGACATTTCTTCTGAGGTGCCTCTGGGAGGCTTTGATCTGTCAAGTTTTCAGTTTGCACTCAAGTGCCTAACTGCTCGCAGGGGCAGAATCCCCTTCAGTGGCGGGGAAATCCATGCCAATGTCTCTACCGTTGTGGGAATCCGACGTGAAGCCCAGGCTGCCGCTTTCTGGGATGGTGGAGAGCGGCAGACCCCTCACAGACTGGGGCTCACACATCGGGGCTGTTGCCCACATTTCATCACTTTTCAGTCACCTCGCAATGGCTCAGGAAAGGAGCCAAACTACTCTGGCGACTTGAACGCCATCACACAGGCCATTTGTTCCGTCCCCTCCGTGTCGAAGACATTTTAATAGCCAGTGTAACACTTGATCTGTCACCTCTCATTCCTCAGACTCCATTTAAATAATTTCCGAGTGCTTACCGAAGCTTGTCTGAGCAGGCTTCAGCCCCACTAAGAGAGTGGAATAATAAAAATGACTGTATGTTTTATGACCACAATAACAATATAAATAATTGAAGAGGACTTTGGGGTTTTTTGAAGGGCTTCCTTGTCACGCAGATGACCGTCGTCCGTGATGGTGACGCGGGCTCCAGGGGGAGGACAGAGGTTACAAACCTTGGTCTGGCATCAGATGGATCCCTTGTCTAGACCCACCATGGACCCTATCTAGCCCAGTCACAGATCCTCTTCCCGCATCAGTTGCATTGCCAAATGAGGCAAACATCACAGGCTCCCCGTGGAGTGGTCAGGAGACTTCAGTGAGGGAGGACGTGTAAAGTGCTTGGTTCAGGGCCAGGCCAATGTAAGCGATCAATAAACATTGTTGCCCATGGTGAGCTCATTGCCATACAGTCAATTCCAACTCATAGCAACCCTGTGGAGCAGAGTAATTTCCAAGATGGTGAGTTTCCCAGACTGTAACTCTGACTTTCTCCCAAGGAGTGGCTGGTGGTTGGTTTCGAACTGGTGATGCGTGGGCTAGCAGCCCAATGCCTAACCATGAAGCTCCCAGGGCTCCTGCTGTGGGTAGTGGTTGTCATTGGGTGGTTGCTGACTCACGATGACCTCCTGTGTACAGCGTAGAATGGTTCCACAGGGGCTTCAAAGGCGTGATCTTTTAGAAGCAAATTGCCTGATTGCCCGGCCTCTTTTCTGAGGTGCTCTGTATGGGTTCGAGCCACCAACCTTTTGACTGATAGTTGAGCACTTAACAGTTTGTGCCATCAGCACCTTGAATCTTGGCTGCCACGGTTACCAATGTCACTGTTACTGAAAGGGGCCCAAGATGCAGCTCTTTCAGTACCAGTTCCAGTGTGCACCCATGGGAATAGATACCGCAGCCAGAGTAAGGTGAAAAAAGACTTTTCAAAGAAGGTGATCAGAAACCAGGGCTCCGACCTACTCCTGACCATTTCCTCCACCTTCTGAGAGGTTGCGCTTTAGTTTCAGGCTACTAACCACAAGGTTGGCAGTTCAAACACACCAGTGTATCCTCACAAAAAGATGAGGCTTTCTGCTTCTGTAAAGATTTACAGCCTCTGAGCCCCACAGGGGCAGTGGGTTTCCTATCCTGCAGGATTGCTATGAGTACGAATTGACTCCATGACAGTGAGTTGAATTTTGAAGAATTTGGAAAGATGGACAAAAGTGAGGGATGAGAGTAGGATTTCTGAGTGAGTTGCTGGTGTGTGATGAGAAGCAGGGGACTCTTCCCCCAGGTGTGAGTGCAGGCCAGCCTTTCTGGGTGTACACGAGCCGTGCAGGGTTAGGGGTTGCCACTGCCCTTCATTCAAGCGATTGTGCCTTTGGCCAAAGGTTGGAAGACCTAGATATTGCATTTCACTGCTAAGATGGCCATGAAAAGAAAGTCATATTAACAAAACAGAGATCTCTGGCCAGTCTCTAAGTGTTCATCTTGCTGAGATGCCAGACGCAAGATCATGGTCACAGTCTCTGATCTGGGCAGCCCCTGCAATAGAAGTCTTTGTGTCATCAGGGCCATGGCAGAAGGATAGATTCCACTGAGAAACAAACAGCAGCCTGTGAAGGCCCGAGAGGCCTACGGTGTACAGGGGAAGTAGGCTTGTGCCCAAGGAGCCCTGGTGGTTTCTGGTTAAGTACTTGGTTGCTGAAGGATCAGTGGTTTGAACCCATCAGCCACATCTAGGGAGCCTGGTGGCAGAGTGGTGACTCAGTAGGTGTGTTTCTAAAAGCCAGCAGTTCGAAACTGCCTAGCCAGCTCTGCAGGAGAAAGACAGTGCTTTCTACTCCCAGGCCTCCACTCAATGGCGGTGGTTTGGCCCTAGGGAGAACAATGTGGCAGTCTGCTTCTGGAAACATGTCTGGCCCTGGAAGCCCCCTGAAGCCATTCAGCTCAGCATGTGTGTGCAGTTATTCCTATACTTTAATTATATCTAATGGTCTCTGGGGGAAGCAAAGGTTGGTAGGTTGAGCGTTGCCACGGAAGAAAGGCCTGGCGATCTGCGTCTGCAAAGGTTATCTTCAAGAAAATCCTACAGAGGGCAACCTTACTCTGTCACGTACGAGGGGGCTATGAGCAGAAATCAACTAGACAGTGACAGGTTTGGCTTTGTACTTCTTTGTCTCAGTGAATGGGCAGGGAGCTTGCCATGCAATTAAGGACAGCTTGAGAAGGCCCCACTCCCCCACTCCCCGCCCCCCTTTTCCTCTGGGACGTTTCAAGAAGGCAGCAGCGCTGGGAATATGGAGACCTCTGCTCCCTTTCTCCCTTCAGGTGGCTCCCAACCACAGGAGCTCCGAGACCCAGCGCTGCAGGTGGGGCTAGTCCTGGAGGTCGGGGCCATTCTAGGCTTCTCTGCATCCAACTCAGGAGATTTCCAGACCAGGGCAGCTCTTAAAGCTGCAGCGTCGTGCTGGAGAGGTGAAGCATTACCTTCCTTTGAGGGGTTCTACCCGGGCCACAGGCCCTCAGCGTCTCCTCCCTTCCGCTGCCTTCTTGGCCAGGCTTCCTTGAGCCGGCTTCATTTGTGTGTCACCCTCTCCAGCCTACGGCCGCTGTTAGCACACGCAATGTGAGGACCAGGACTATGGGATAAAAGAAAAGACCGCCGTGTAGTCAAGCACGTGCTTTACGGCATTATATTAAAACGATAAATCAAGTATCACAGACTCAGCGTTTGCGCTAGCTTTTATTGCATTATTCCATTCTCTCCATTATCCAGCTCTAAAATTCCTCCCTCTGCATTTATGATTTTGAAACATTACATCAGTGGACGTCCCCACGGTACTTTAATCTAATCCAACACTTTAAGGGGTAGGTAAGTGTTTAGGACACTGGGCCAGGCTCGGATCGTTTTATGAAACCGTTATTTTATAGATGAACATTACCTTTATTACCAGATTCTACGGCGTGTTTGGGGGGCAGCAATATGGTAACAATTACAAATAGCATTTCTTAAGAGCTGCAGCAGAAACTCCACCGTTTGAGGATGAGATACGGCTTCCTCGGTCGCTTGCAGCCTGTTGGTGCAAGAGGCGGAGGGTCAGTGCCCCAGCCTGGTGCTTCTCCTTGGGCTGGGGGTTGGGCGGTATGTGGATGATCGGCACAGGTGGTTCCAGTGGAAGGACTCTCCGTGTCCTGTGTGTAACTGAGACCCTGTGAGTCATTGATCAGCACAACTGTGATCCAGATCAAAGGAGAACTCGGATGTACTGGCTGGTGCAGTACGTAAAATGCGCCCCAAGTGAACTGGAGGCCCTTTAGCCTTGAGAGCCATGGTTGGTCGCAGCTCTCTGAGTCGACGACGCTGGCTGAGTTGGGAACTTGCTGCAGGAACACCAAGCACAGTGCTTTGTCTTTGTTTTCAGCTTGGACATCGGGCACCGGGTGATAGGTCCTGGGCCTAGCGAGCCAGGAGTTTGGGAGAACGCCTGGGTAGGAGATGGCACAGTGGGCCAAGGGCACCAAACCAGAGAGAACAAACTTCTGCTTGTTAGCAGCACGCCATTCACAGGAAGGTTTTCGGCCTTTCTAACTGTCAGGCTAGCCCATGTGCAAAGTGGGAGAGGCGAGGCGGCTGAATTCAAATGGAAGAAGCTGTTCGTTTTGTCTGTGTTTCAGTGAACTTTGAAGTATTTAAACAAGCACCATTGGCCTTCCCCTAGGTAGTTCAGCTAATAAGGGATAAAGGCCATTTCAGTGTAATCAACTGATGAAATGTGTAATATTCATATTATGAAATTTTTTTCCTTCCAAAAAGTGATGTATTGGAAAATAGAAGCAATTTGCAAATGTAAAAAGTAAGAACCAGAGCAGGATTCACTCTGAAAATATTATCAACATTTTGGTGCATGTTCGTTTTTTTTTTTTTTCCCTCTGCCTGTTTCTGAAAGTTTGCTTTCCACATAGCTGAATGACATCGTAATCTACAGATACATTTGCATAATAGTTCTCTTTACATAATATGAGTGTGTACTGAGAATTCATAGAACTGTGGCCGGCTTATCCAAGGAGAGGAGCCACTTTCTTTGGAAAGAAGAACTGAAGGTTGTATTTAAAAAAGCGTTGCCCCTCTGAAACAGTTTCTCTCTCTCCATTCATGGTTAGTGCTTGCCTGAGGTCTCTGGGCGGTCACCCCAGGGTCGTATTGTGGTATTTTCCAGGAGAGCAGCCCAGCTGGTGCCCACAGGCCTTCATTCCAAAGCCAGCTCTGGTTCAGATGCCAGCCCAGCCATTCACAGTGGGATGGTTTCTCCTCTGTAAATTATGGCTTTGAGGAGTGGAAGAGAAGAAGCTGTAAATTGCAAAGCTTTCTTACTTGTGAGAAAAGCACTATGGTAGTACTATTGTTTGATGTCAACGCTTGTCTTCAGTTGGTCAGACTGGGGCGCTTGTCTGTCAGTTGGTCAGACTGGGGCGCTTGTCTGTCAGTTGGTCAGACTGGGGTGTCTTGTGTGTTGCTGGACCCTGGGAGCTAACACAAATGGGACTTTAAATACTGCTAGGGTCCCTAGTGGTGAAGAGGTGCTGGGGAGTCTTCAAGATGAAGACAGGTCAGAAAGAAGACTCTGATGATCTGCTTCTGAGAAGTCAAACCAAATGCAAACCCGTCCAGGGAAAACCACACGCAGAGCAGTGGAACATTGTCTACTATGGTCCTAGAAGATAAGCCCCTAAAGTTGGAAGGCACTGGAAACACGACTGGAGAAGAGCTGCCTTCTCAAAGTAGAGTTGACCCCGTGCTGTGGAGAGAGTAATGCTTTGGGGACCTCTATTTGCTGATGTGGCACAACCCACAATGAGAAGGAAGAGCTGCAAGCATCCACTAGTAATCAGAAGGTGGAATCCCAAAGAACGAATCTAGGAAAACTGGCAGTCATCAGAGATGAAATGGAATGCAGAAGGATTGGTATTCTAGGTGCTGCTGAACTAAGCCCTGGTATTTTCAAACACTTCCTGTGCACTTGAAAGTTGGACAATGAACATGGAAAATCAGAGAATAATTGATGCTTTTGATATGGTATTGGGGGAAAATACTGAAGATGCCATAGACTTCTAGAACACTGAACAAATCTATATTAGAAAATATATAGCCAGAATATGCCTTAGAAGCCAGGGTCGCGCAATTTTATTTGGAGGATTAGCCAATCACTACCTGTGTTCTAGACGAAAAGGAAGACTCTCCATGGGTTGGGAGGGGCACAGTGGCTGCAACAATATGCACCAAGGTGATCATGAGGATGAGGTGAGGCAATGTATTTCCCTGTTGTCCATGGGGTACTTTGAGTTTGACCTAGCTCAACAGCCCCTAAGAACCACAATGTTTTTAGATGACACAAGACTGCTTCTAATCACATTGTTAATATAATTTTCCATAACAATAACAAACTCTCAGCAGTATACCGGAGCCCTGTTGGTATAGTGGTTGTGTGCTGGACTGTTAACCACAGGGTTAGCAGTTCAGAACTACCAGCCATTCCATGGGTAAATGATGAGGCTTTCTACTACCATAAAGAGGTATAGACTTGGAAACCCCCAGGGCCAGTTCGACCCAGTCCTGTTTGGTCTCTTTGCATTGGAATCAACTCCATGTCAGTGAGTTTGTTTTTTGTTGGTGTTAGCAAAGGTGTAATGTGCTTAGCTCCTAACCAAAGAGTTGTAGGCTTGAACCACCCAAAGCCTCCTTGGAAGAAAAATTTGGCAGCCTACTTCGAAGAACTCAGTCACTGAAAACCTTATGGAATATAGTTTGTGGACAGACGAGTCGACGTGCAACTGGCTTTGCTATTGAGTCCTTTGTAGCAAGCAATGGCCTGTGTGCTTTTCACAGATATTTGATGGCGTTTCCCTCTGCATTAGAACAGTTCTATGAGATAGAGACTGTCAACCCCCACTGTGTGGCCAGAAAAGAGAACACCGAATGTTTTAAAATCAGGAGAGGTGTGTGTCATAGTAGTTTCCTCTCACCAGATTTATTAAATATGTATGCTGAGCAAATCAGCAGACAAACTGGATTCTATGAAGAAGAATACAGCATCAGAATCGGAAGAAGGCTTATTAACAACCTGTGGTGTGCCGATGACACCACCTTGCTTGCTGAAAGGACTTGAAGCACTTTCTGATGAAGATCGAGGATTGTAGCCTTCAGCGTGGATTGCAACTCAATGGAAAGAAGACCCAAATCCTCACAACTGGACCAATAACATCATGATAAATGGAGGGAAAAATTTCACCTTGCTTGACTTCACCATCAATGCTCATGAAAGCCGCAGTCAAGAGATCAAAAGACACATTGCCTTGGGAAAATCTGCTGCAGGAGCCCTCTTTAGAGTATTGAAAAGCGAGGGAGTTAATTTGCAGACTGGAGTATGCCTGACTCAAGCCCTGGTATTTTTTTATTTTCTGGTATGTTTGTGGACGTTGGACACCGAATAAGGAAGACGAATGAGGAATGGACGCTTTTGAGGAGGATAGACAGGTCCATGGACTGCCAAAAGAACAAACCCATCTGTCTTGGAAGACATACAGCCAAGTGCTGCTAGAGGCACGGATGGGGAGACTTTGGTTCATATGCTTCAGACATGTCAGGAGATTCGAGTCCCCGAGGAAGGACATCATGGTTGGTGAGTAGGAGGGCAGCGACAAAGAGGAAGGTCCTCAAGGAGTTGGGCTGACTGCAACAATGGGCTCAAGCTGAAGAACAATTGTGGGAATGGCATGGAACCGGCAGCCTTTTGCTCTGTTGCCACAGGGTCACTGTGGGTCAGAACCAGCTCAGTGCCACCTAGCAACAATCCCCATTTTGCAGGCGAGGAAGCAGAGATGTGGGGAAGCTTCATAGCTGCTCTAAAGTCCCCTGATGGGTGAGGAGGAAAGTAAATCACTGGCTCTCCAGAATGTGTTTGTGACTTCTTAGGCAAGAAATCCCCAGGTATCCCCCTTCTCACCTGGACAGGTACGGATGTAGCTGCCATTGAGGAAGAAGGTAGAGAGGGAGACAAAAGGCTGGGTGGGGGGGTCTTAAGTCCACATGGCTGCCACCTAACAGGGGTCTGAGGAGTCAAAGAACACGAATTATTTTGAAATCACTTTCAGTGACTGTGAGCCACACGATCGGCAGTTCCAAACTTCAGGAGAAGGATGGGGCTTTCTACTCCCGTAAACAGTTACAGCCTTGGAAAGCCACAAGGGGTCGCTATGAGTCAGCGATGACTCAATGGCAGTGAGTTTGTTTGATTTTGTTGCTGCATTTATTCTTTCAGCCCTTCCCCACCCCACCCCACCCCACCCCTAAGATGAGTCCGCGTGAGTCACAACTCTGGATCATTATGCTCAACCTGTTTTCACTTAAACAGCGGCATCACCGACAACAAGGGAGCATGCCCGTTCCCATGAGGAATGGCAGGACAGATGTCACCCTTTTTCCTTCTGTAATTTTCTCTAGGAAATAAGTCATTCTATCTGAGGCTGGTAGCCCAAGAATGCCAGTCTGCGCTGCTGCGTGGTTATGTCATTTGCAAACAGCCTTTGAGGGAAACACCAGGGTAATTTATCAAGCAAACTGCTCCTGACTCTATTCTTCTCCCTGGAGCTTATGAAACTTCAGCAGGTGGCATTTCGGTGTTTAGCATGACAAGCTTGTGAAATTGCAACCGCTAGCTAGGGAAAGGCAGGGCTGATTTAGCCTCTTTCATAGATGAAAAAGAAGGGGAAAGAAACGAATATCGAAACTGGGTCTTTGAATGTGCCACGCCCTGTGCTGAGGGCGTTCATGTTCCTTATTTAATTGCCCTGACATTCACTTTGCCTTCAGCTAATGTTTAGCCACTGCTACCAATCAGCAGACAGGAGGTAAGACTGGGTATACAAGCACAGAGACCAGGTACGCAGGAAAGACCGCAGAGCCTAAGTTTCCAAATTTGCCTGATCATTGGAATCATCAGGGGATCAGGCGAAAGGACAGATCCCTGGGCTCGATTTGCAAGCTAATCAGAGTCTCTCAGTGAAGGAGGGCTGAGCTCTGTAGTGTCACCAGACCCCCGTGACTCTAATAATCAGCCAGGTCAGGGCTCTCTTGCATCACTGAGAAGGTAGATGGAGATGTGGGGCTATAAGTAGCAAGAGCTACTTCCCTGGTAGGAATTTCCCCCTGGAAAATTTTGCAGTTGAGAAAATTGGAGCTGAGGGTGGTAAAATGATTTTGCTAACTAGTCAGTAAGGAGGCCAGGGTTCTTTGAAGTCATTGTGGTTCCTCGAGGACCCCCACTGATGAGCATCATCTCCCTGAGGGTCTACAAGGGATTCACTTAAAGGATGCATTTCCTAACTCCCTTCCTCATGCTCATTCATAGGTTGCTTCCTCTCCCCTTGCTTGAGGTGTACGGTGCCTCTTTTTCCCTCTGTGCTTTTCCTGTCTAGGTTCCTGCTCCTCTTTCTCCTGTTCTCTTGTCTCTCACAGCGCCCTCTTTAGGGAAGATCTATGGCAATAATTGGACGAGCTTAAATGCCTAAACAAAATTAACAGAGCCCTAGGGGCACAGTGGTTAAGCCAAAAGGTTAGTGGTTCGAACTCACCAGCTGCTCTGTGGGACAAAAATGTGGCAATCTGAGTTTGTCAAAGTCACAGTCTGTTGTCCTCTGACCTTTAGAGTCACTGCGAGTAGGAAGTGGCTCAGCGACAATGGGATTCCTTTGTGGCTTTTTAACCACTGTTTGTAAGTCTTCAGCTACTCTTGCCGGCTTTTAATAAGGGAAGCTCAACTTCTCTATCTTTTTTTCAGGTTCTAAAGTGGGAGGCGTAGCTTTTTACGGAAGAAAGGAGCTGGATGACTTAGTGGTTACACATTGGGCTGCTAACATCCTGGTCCGCAGTTTGCAAACCACCAGCCTCTTGGAGAGGAAGAGGAGACTGTACTTATACAAGAGTCACAGCCTCAGAAATCCACAGGGGCCGTCCCACCCTGCCCTACTGGGTCGCTTTGAGTCAGAATTGGCACGATGACTGAGTTTGGCTTAGTTTTCCATCACTTAAGTGGAACGAGGAGCGGCTGCAGAGCAGTGATCAGCACGTTTTCTTCTGTTAAAGGGCCTGAGGGCAAATACACTTGCTTCGTGGACGTCTGTTGTCTCTGTCCCAACTCAGCCTGCCGCTGGAGTGCAAAAGCAGCCACAGACAGTTCCCAGAGGCACGGACATGGCTGTAGGCCCTGGAGTTTTCATTTATGGACACTCCCATTTGAATACCACACCATTTTCATGTCATGAAATATTATTCTATTAACTCTCCCTTTACACATTCGGTCTAATTTGCATATTGAATTACGGACACCTGCACTGTTGAATTAATTAAGGCCATTGGAAATCTAAGTCTGCACACATGATCTTAAGAGTCAGTTGTGAGCCGAGCTAGCAGAGCGCAGTAGAGGTTGCTAGTTGTCTATCCGAGCATCCATTCTTTCTCTGATCCTCTTCCCTGGAAGGTGGATAGAGCATGGGAAGACAGGGGGCTCCCGCCCCCGTGACGATGTCACATTATGTGGCAAAAGAAGTTTTTGAAGGTTTAACCAATGGGATTGTCATAGTGCCTACCACAACGGCTCAAACACTGATCCTCTTATGGGGCCGTATAGGGAAGGGGAGGGCTCCGTTCTCTGGTACACCAGGTTGCTGTGGGTCAGGTTGACTGGGTGGCGCATAAAAGCAACAAAAATAACCAATGGGTCAATCGAGTCCCATGTTACCCAGGTGAGCTTAACCTTATCACGAGCTGCCCTGGTGGTGTCATGGTTACGTGTTGGGCCAGCAGTTTGAAACGACCAACAGCTTCTCAGGAGGGTGACTGGCCTATCTACTCCTGTAAGAGTTACAGTCTCAAAAAACCCACAGGGGATTGCCGTGAGTCAGCGTTGGCTTGATGGTTGGTTTATCCTAATCACAAGAGCCCTTTGAAAATAGAGTAGGCTGCAGATGGTAGCAAAGTTGTTAGCCTAGCAAAATTCTATCACGGCATCTCCATTTCATTTCTATTACCAAGGCCGTATTTTTCCAATGACTTCTCCTTCTTTGTTTCCTACTTCCGAATTCCCATGATCAATAATTATAAATACATCTTGATTATTATTTAAAAAATCATTTTATTGGAGGCTCTTACAGCTCTTATAACATTCCATACATCACTTGTATCAAGCATATGTGTACATCTGCTTCCACCATCATTTTCTAAACATTTACTTTCTATTTGGGTCCTTAGTATCAGCTCCTCCTTTTTCCTTCCCTCTCCCCCTTCCCACCGTTGTGACCCCTTGATAAATTATAAATGATTATTTTCATATCTTACACTGACCGCTGTCTCCCTTCACTCACATTTCTGTTATTCATTACCCTGGGAAGTGGGGGGTGGTGGTTATGTGTCGATCATTGTGATTGGTTCCCCTTTCATTTCTTCTCCCTCTACCTTCTTTCTACCCTCCTGGTATTACTACTCCCATTTCTGTTCCTAAGGGATTTATCTGACCTGGATTTTGTGTGTCGTAAAGTTTTAGTTGTACCAGTGTCCATGCTTCGGACTAGCAAGAACTGAAAGGCAGGGCTGGGGTCCTGATAGTGGGGCATGAGGAAGCCTCAAAGTACCAGAGGAACCTTGCGTGTTTTATTGGTGCTATACTGCGTCCTGGTGACTCATCCCTTCCTGGTGATCAATTTCAGACTGAAAAAGTTGCTAGTTGTTTTTCATCATTGACTTCAGGGGTTGGCACAATGTTAAATCATAGTTAACTTAACTTGTCTGCCTTGTAGATATGAACACATCACATATATTCAAGGCTGATCTTTAAAAATAATAAAAAGTTTTTTTTCAGTAAGTGTTTCCTGAATCCCTCCTGCAGACAGGCACAGGTGGCGAGCCATGAAGAGCCACAAAGGAGCTGCAGAGACACGTGCAATAACTGCATGCAAACCATCTGTGGATGAGGAGCATCATTCAAGTGGGACTGCCATCTGATCTCCAAGGTTATTTGTTGACGTCTTGAGCCTAAATTTAAAGGCTGATGCTCTGGCCTCGTGTTGCTTGACTTGTAAGCAATCTCTCCTCGACATTCTCCTGTCCTTTGTTTGCATCCCTGCTCCTCTCTGGACTAATCTGTACATCTTAGGCCTTCCTTTCCCAGTTTTCCTCCTGTAACTTTTCCCTTTCCTTGTTATGTGCCCTTGAGTCAGTTCTGATTCAGAGTGACCTTGTGGACAACGGAATCAACACTGCCCTGTTCTGCACCCAGCCTCACGGTTGTTCTTCCGTGCGAGCCCATTGTGGCAGGCACCGTGACAGTCTGCCTTGTTGAGCATCTTCCTCTTTGTTTCACTGCCCCTCTGCCTTACCAAGCGTGACGTCCTTTTCCACGGACTGGTCTCTACTGATCACACGTCCAAAATACATACAACGAAGTCTCACCATCCTGGCAAAGCTGACCTTGAAATGCTCTTTTTTTAATTGAAATGTTCTTTTTGATGATGAAATGGACTCATCTTCTGGGACTGTATCAGACGAAATTTTCTCCTATTTATTTAGCTCTTAGTGGGCAATTTTTCAGAAGTGGACCACCTCTTCTGTCTCCCTGGTCTGTATTAGTCTGGAAGCGCCACTGAACCAGTTCACCATGGGCAATGCTGCTGGCGTTTGAAATACCTGTGGTGTAACATGCAGCACCACAGAAACACACCAGCTACCACGGTACCAGAAAGTGACAGATGAGAGGAGTTATATGTATGAATGATTACACACACACAAGGGTAAATAAAAAAGATGTTAAAAATCATAGAATGGTTTACAAAATGAAGATGTCAAAATAGGAAGCTAGAGTTTCTGGACAGATGCTCCATCTGTGTCAGTACATTTCTGAAGGTGTAGCTTTATTTTCCCTACCCATCATTTCTCTAATGCTTCCCTAGTAGCATGGTGGAGTGCGCGTTAGGCTGCTAACAACAAAGTTAGCAGATTGAGACCACCAGCTTGTTCTACTAGAGAAAGATGAGACTGCCTGCTCCCATAAAAACCTGTAGCCTCGGACCCTCCGGGGAGCTGTTCTCCTCTGCCTTCTGAGGTCCCCACAAGGTGCAATCAAGGCCATGGCAGTGGGGTTGGTTTTTGATTTGATCCGTCTCTAAAGAATTCTGTACTCTTTGATTCGCAACATGTCAAAACATCCTCAAGGCACTCAAATTGCGTTCCTTTGAAATATTATTTGAGTTTTAGGAAGAAACAGAAGCCTGGAAGGGTAAGAGCATGGCTGTAGGATAAACGTGGTGAGATATCCACATTCCCAACTCTCTTAAGATAGACCTTGCTGATGGTGCCCGGCTATCAAAAGAGATAGTGTCTGGGGTCTTAAAGGCTTGAAAGTGAACAAGTGGCCATTTAGCTCAGAAGCAACAAAGCCCACATGGAAGAAGCACACCAGCCTGTGCAATCATGAGATGTCGAAGGGATCAGGTATAAGGCATCATAAAAAAAAAATCTTACCATAGTGAATGAAGGAGGAAGTGCAGAGTGGAGACTCAAAGCCCATTTGTCAGCCACTGGAGATCCATTTGCAGAGGGGTCTAGGGAAGGAGATGAGTCAGTCAGGGTGCGATGTAGCACCGATGAAGAATACAGCTTTCCTCCAGTTCCTAAATGCTTCTCCCCCCCCCCCACACCCCCACCATGATCTGAATTCTACCTTGCAAGTCTGGATAGAGCAGAGGATGTACACTGGTGCAGATAGGACCTGGAGGCACAGGGAATCCAGGGTGGATGATACCTTCAGGACCAGGGGTGTGAGGGGCAATACTGGGAGGGTATAGAGTGAGTGGGTTGGAAAGAGGGAACCGATTACAAGGATCTACATGTGACTTCCTCCCTGGGGGACAGACAACAGAAAAGGGGGTGAAGGGTGACACCAGATAGGGCAAGATATGACAAAATAATAATTTATAAATTATCAAGGGTTCATAAGGGAGGGGGAGCAGGGAGGGAGGGGAAAAAGAGGACTCAATGCAAAGGGCTTAAGTGGAGAGCAAATGCTTTGAAAATGATTAGGGCAAGGAATATACAGATGTGCTTTTTACAATTGATGTATGTATGTATTGTGATAAGAGTTGTATGAGTCCCTAATAACATGTTAAAAAAAAAAAGATAGACCTTGCTGCCCTCAAAGAATGAACAGGTGCGTTGTGATGGGGCTTGGGGTTGGGGGGGGGGTGGGAATCCTCAGGGCAATATGCTTGGCTTTTTTCACACCAGGTTTCCATGTTCTTAAAACTTGCTTGTGATCATTCTCTGTTCTTCAAGGAACTTTTATCAAGATCAGTTCTGTGGAATCCTAGAAAAACAGTCAGTGTAGTTTTCTGAACCTTCTGAACTGATCTCTTTACCTTGGATTCAACTCGTCCAATAGAATCCCTAAGAATCCATTGTTTTGATTGAAACTAGTGGTTCAGGCATTCAAAATATAGGTGGGGAACAATGCCCGCAGGGATGGAGAGCTGAGTATGGAGTGATAGTGAAGTTCTGCAGAAGAGTAGTGAAGAACAAAGAGCTTTTAGCAAGCAGTGCAGGACTAATGTGCACTGTAGAGTGTCTCCTTTTACCTTTCCAAGGCACCTTAAGCTTCTGCATCTGAGGGTTGGCCCCAGGTGAGAAGCGAATTGAAGACTTGAGTCTGGGGTTGCAGTTACGTAAGTGTGTGACTGCTCAGTCAGGGCGGGCCCTTCTTGCTCAGACCAGGATCCTCAGCGAGGAAACCTGCCCTGGTTAGGGGCCTTCCAGTCAGTGTTCATCACTGGTAACCCCGTGCACAACAGAACAAAGCACTGCCCAGTCCTGCGTCATCTCCACAAGTGGACGTGTGCCCGTGGTTACACCCACGGTGGCCATCCATCTCGCTGAGGGCCTTCCTCTCTTTCACGGCCCCTCTACTGTACCAAACACGATGTCCTTCTCCAGGGACTGGTCTTCCCCTGACAACATGCCCAAAGTATCACAGACAAGAGCTAGGACCCTGAAATGTAGAACAAGAACATCGTCATGAATATTCTCAAGGATGCTTCCTCTGTAAACCACACGGAACCTTTAGAGTTTGGAGAGATTTTCTCATATTCTCTGGGCTGGAAGACCTGCCAAGACCCTGTAGGTGATGCCCTGCTTGTACCCCAGGCAGACTCAACTGCTCAGTAAAGGCCTTACTTTAATAGGAGGCAGGTGAAGTCCCTTGTTTTTCGATGAAAATAAAGCAGCAGAGTAGTAAAGCATGCTCATTAGCTAGCAAGGCGTTGGCAGTATCAGGTGATAAAATGCCGCCTTTAATCCATCGTCATCTCAAATATTTACATAATGGCACTTGCTAAAAGGGTTGAGCCTGCTCCTCACCTGTGCCAGTGTGGACAAAGGTGGCCTTCAAATAGCTAGGAGGATCAACTCCTCACATGGGATTTTTCTCCTGTGAGGATGAAACAAATCAAACACCTTTCCAGGGACTCGGCATTGATCTGTTTTCTTTGGAAGCAATTTGTGGGCTTTCTATTTCCTCCTGGCAATGATAACTCCAAGTGCAGAGGTCATAAACTGGTTTATAAAGTTATTTCTCCAACCTCGGAACGGAGAGCTGTTATTACCTTGGCCGTAGACTGGCTCTTACCACCATCTATTTTATCTTGTGACAGTGATTGTACTGGGTTTTGTGTGTGTGTGTGTGTGTGTGTGTGTGTGTGTGTGCGTAGTTGTTTTAATGCTTAAAAGTGTTAACAGTGAAACAGTCTACAGATTGAGAATGGCATTCTAGTATTTTGGGGACACCCTAGGATGTCCCTGCTCAGATGTCCAGTAATCATATATCCTTTCGTGAATTTGCTAACGTCGCTGGGCCTTTGTTTTCTCATCTGGAGAAGGGAAGGGTGATGCTGTGTGGTTCATGGAGGAAAGTAAGTGATCTAGATCGCCCTCTGATAAACTGACAGAGTCAGAGGGCCATGGCTGGCAAGAGCTGAGAAAGAGTCAAGGATGCTTTGCTCTGGGGATTCCTCAACAGGTGCTAAGCAAATGGAAGTGAATATTAAGTTCTGGGTCTCCGTTTCTCAGATCTGCTACCCCAGAAGGACCACAAGTGAGTGGCTTAAGCAATAGACATTTATTATCTCACATGTTGTTAGAAGATTAGAAGGTGTGCTGGTGGCCCAGACGTTAAGTGCTTCACTGCCAGCTGACAGGTTGGCAGTTTGAGCCCAGCCAGCAGTGCTGGGGGACAAGGACCTGGTGATTTGCTTCCATAAAGATGACAGCCTGGAACGTCCTATGGGGCCTTTCTGCTCTGTCCCCGGCTATCAGGGGGAGTCTGGAATGGGTTCAACAGCACCATCCTCCATGGCAGTGGTTCTTCACCTTCCTCATGCCACGGCCCTTTCATACAGTTCCTCATGTGGTGGTGACCCCCCAACCACAAACTTATTTTTGTTGCTACTTCATCACTGTCATTTTGCTACTATTTTGAATTGAGTGACCCCAGTGAAGGGATCGTTCAACCCCAAAAGGGGTCGCGACTTACAGGTTGAGAACCACTGCTCTATGGGACACATCATCCAACATTTCATTGCTTGGTTGGAACCACCAACCTTCTGTCAGGCAGTCACGCACAAACCACTGCCTCCTCGAGGCTTTGCCAACAGGAGGTAAGAAGTCTGACTTCAGACACTGTTTCTAGGAGAGGCTGTTCTCTCTTTGTCCTGAGGGAAGGTCTTTTGCCTCTTTGTGAACGTCTGCACCTTGGTTCTGTAGCATCTGTCTTCCTCCATCTGTGCTTGCTTGCTTGCTTCTGTGGGTAATCTGTTCTTTTGATATAGCCAACTGATTGGTCTAAGGCAGACCCTACACAGATATAACTTCATTAAAATAACAAACAAGCTATGTTCTAAAATAGGACTACATTGACATATAGGGGGTCAAGATCTATAACAAATTATTTTGGGGGGTAGGAGGGCACAGCTCCATTCATATCATCCTGTCTGAGTACTATGAGTCATACATTTGGAGTTATAGTGTAAACTAAAAGGCAGGCTATCTCTTTGAGCCCCACTGGGGCAAAGAGAGGTCCTAGTCCTATCCTGTGTAAGTGGTCCATGTATACGGAATGGATGAATAAACGGCAAGGGCATCACAATGAAGCTTACCTAGCAATTGGGGGAGATTAGGCGTCCTCTCAGAGGGTCTCAGTTACTGAGTGCTGCTGTAACATAAATGCCACGAAGGCTGACTTTAAAGAGATTCATATTCTCACAGTTCTCAGGTGTGTGTGTGTGGGGGGGGGGTCCCTGCCGATTCTTCCCTGGTCAGTGCCTCTGGGTGTTTCCTGATAACATGTCCAACATTATGTGAGACAATGCCTCAACATTCTCACTTGCAAGGAGCATTCTGGCTGTACTTCTTCTGAGACATATTTGTCTGTTCTTCTGGCAGACCTCAGTACTTTCCAAATTCTTCACCAGCACCACAGTTCAGATGCATCACTTCATATATTTATATGGCAATAGATAGAGGTAGTGGATGGAATTCGGCCTCTGCTCCTACCCTCCCTCAATGCAAGGGAGGGTTTTTCCTAACAAACTGGTATTCTGTGATGCTCACCCTCCCAGCACAATCACTGAAGACAAAGTGGGTGTATAAGCAAATGTGGTCAAGAAAGCTATGGTGCCCAGCTATCAAAAGATAGAGCATCTGGGGTCTTAAAGGTTTGAAGTTAAGCAAGCGGCCAACTAGCAGAAAAGCAACAAGCTAACATGTAAGAAGCA
Source organism: Tenrec ecaudatus (assembly GCF_050624435.1). Lineage (NCBI taxonomy): Eukaryota > Metazoa > Chordata > Mammalia > Afrosoricida > Tenrecidae > Tenrec > Tenrec ecaudatus. Next base: position 15,613,002 of record NC_134543.1, read on the forward strand.
CACCATCCTGTGCAATCATGAGTTGTCATTGGGACCAGGTAACAGGCATCAGAAGACCCCAAACAAACAAAACCCATATTGTTTGAGAACAAGGAGGGTCAGAGCCGAGACCCCAAATCCATCTGTAGACAATGGGACATCCCCTCACAGAAGGGTCACAAAGAAAGGATGAGTCAACGAGGGCACAATAAAGCACCCATGAAAGACACAATATTCATCTGGTTCCTTGAGGCTTCCTCGCCCTCCACTCTCATGACCCCAGTGCTGCCTTTCACTGCGGGCTAGACAGGAGCATGTGCACAGGTACCGGTAAGAGATAAGTGCTCATGATGCATGGAATCCAGGAGCAGGAATGGGAATAGCGATACCAGAAGGGTAGGGGAAGGTGGGGAGCAGAAGGGAGGAAGGTGGAACTGATTGAAATAATTGACATATAACCTCCCCCTCTCCCCTCCAGGGGGATGAACAACAGAAACCGTGGGGGAAGGGAGAAAGTGGTCAGTGTAAGATATGAAAATAATAATAAATTATAATTTATCAAGGGGTCATGAGGGGGGAGGGAAAAAAAAGGAGCTGATGCCAAGGGCTCAATAGAAATTAAATGTCGAGAAATTAATTATGGCCACATATGTACAAATATGCTTGATACAATTGATGTATGGATTGTTGTAAGAGCTTAAGAGCCTCCAATAAAATTATCTTAAAAAAAGATTGAAAACCACAAAAAACAAAAATGCATTAGTTCATACCATGTCAAGATCACCAATTATTTTGCAATCTTCTTTATTCATTGTTCAAATGCCGCAAGCGTAGGCGGGGCTGGAAGATACCACAGTTTGGGTAGGCACACTTCATTTTAAGAAATATTTGTTGAACATCATCTTAAGTGCCGGCGGTTGTAGGGGTGGTGCAACGAGATGCAATCTAGATCTTCAAGGAGATGAGGGTCCAGTGGTGGGCTGGTTATGACAGGGCCCTTGTCCCCGGATGAGGGAGCCCCTGGCCACAGAGATCTTCTGAGTGGAGCCAACATTTGAGTTTAGTCGGTGAGTTTGTCAGATGAAGACAAGTAGGGTTGACCAGGGGGCATCATCCTCAAAGACTCCAGGCACCCAGGACCCTGATGGTCAAAGGGATCGAGGCATTCGCGCAAACACTAGAAAGGAAAGTGTCCTCCCCAATAAGGAGAAGGTGCTTGGACAGGGGGATCGCTATTGTCACCCAGAAGACATTGAATAGGAAGCGTAGCTTGGGGATGCACCCTCTGGAGTGCGAGGGGAGTAAGCTTCCGTAAGTCTGAAGCAGTGAGTACGTCCCAGAGTGGAGCCAGTGATTCCACCAGAACCAGAGGAGTGCTAGAGAGGCCTCCATGGAAATACCTGGCCGGATTCTGTCCTCTGACAAGGCACTGACAGACCGCTGCACTCTGTGGGGTTTCTCTCTCCCACAGGTAGTGGGTGGCACAGTTAAGTCTATGACTCTTAACCAGCACCGCTTGGCAGTTCTGACCCATCAAGAGGTATTTTGGCAGAAAGACCAGGTGATGTGCTTGACCACGCTGGGGAGAGCAGTTCCACTCGGCACGGCATGGGGTCCTCATGAGGTGCAATGGACTTGAGGGGAACGGGCTGGCTCCAGTTCTGATGGCTTCAGGCTGTGCGCGCCGTCCCCATGTTTCACGGCAGGCAGGGATGTGAGACAGACCTTGAAGGAGAGAGTTCCCTTCTCTGGGAGCATTGCTTCACGCTTCATGTGCTTGCCTGGTCCTGGAGACCCTGCTCATCCCTTCCTGAGCCACTGGGGCCGCTGGTGCTCGAACTCCTGACTTTGCCGACCCTGTGTGCGTGAGCCCCTTCTGTTTCATCCCATTTCGTTCCCGTCTTACCCGTTGTTGGGTGTAGAAAACCGTGGTGTTCTGGGCCGGCCTGTTCTCCCTGCTTCTTTTTCAGCAGTGTGCCCTGTCCCCACCGCGTTCTAGAAACCCTCTTTGGCTGAATGCTCTATCTTTCTTCCTTAAGATGGTCTAATCTCCGTTTCCCAGAGTCGTTTTATTTACCCTATAATCATTTTCTCCACCAGTGAATAACACCGCTTTGTGTATTCCACCCTCCCCTATTCAGCGGGAAATGTGGTTTCAACGTGCCTCTGTCTTTGCCTAAAAGCTGTTACTAAATTGTGTCCTAAGCACGTCACTTCTGGGAGGATGCTTACTTCATCCTGCTGGGCAGGCTCCCAAAGGCCCCGGCCCCCTGTGATCTCCTCTGCTCCCCAGGCCCTATTTGTGCTTCCAGCTATTCAGTGGGATAATGGAGTCAAACACATGCCTGAATCGCCCCTGACCTACCTTGCTTCCCCCCAACCCCCTGCAGGCCTGATCTGGTTCAAAAGAAACCCCTGGAAGACCACGAGGCTTCTGGGCCTGGCCGGCTGTGAGCTTCCTTTCCGGGCCATCGTTTGTGTGCTTTGGATAAAGTGGACCAGTCGACCAGCTTACTGTCACAAAGCGGATCATTTCCATTTCGGCCTGCTTGCCTGGAGCAGAAGTCCAGTCACACAGCAACCCGTGGTGCTGGCACACCATCGTGCGGGCCCATCCCTGCGACCGTCACACTTGCTGGATCTCTTTGTGCACCCTTGGGGGTTTCTGCAAAGTTTAAAGTATTTTTACACATAAAGAAGGATGCTTTCAAAATATATCCAAAGTGCTGTCTGTGGGTCACGTAGAAGTGAGGAAAGGCGAGTCATTCAGAAGAGAGGGAAACAGCTCCCGAAACACGTTGACGGACTCAAGCAGGAAAACAGGGGTGAGGGTGACACACGGCTGGGCAGTGCCTGCTCTGCTGTACGTAGGGGCCCTGTGAGTCACAGCCTACTTGACAGCAATGAGCAGCAGCAACTCCACGTTTACCAAGCTGATTTCAAGGTCGGTGGTTCAAAACCCCGCAGCCATCTCATGGGAGAGAGTGGAGCCTCTCTGGTCCTGTAAAGGTGTATCCCCTGCGGTCCTTCATGGGCCCCTGTGAGCTGGAACCGACTCGCTGGCAAAGGGTTTGGTCTACTTCGGGCTTTTTACAGTCATAGGCACACATACAAGCGAGTACCACAGACGGGTCTGTGTGTGTTAAACATCTTAACCTGTCTTGCAACATTAGAATCATATCCTGCATAACACGTTGAAACATGCTTGCTGTGTCAAGTGCATCTTTCTGCGCTGATGCTTATTTACTATGTCAGTTACCACGTTCCTCGTCTTCTCAATGGAGTACCGCTTTGCTTAACTGCTTTCCTGTTCTTGTGTGTGGACTGCTTCACAGTTTCAATTCCATAGTTATAAAAAGCCACAGCTAATCTTTACACACAAAGATGCTGTGGTTTCAGGTTTTAAAAGCACCTGGCCCAATTCCTGTCCAGATTGTTGTTCCTAACGTTCCTCTTTCTCATTGGTTGGGACTCGTGCCCATTTCTACTCAGGCTGAGGTTCTCCAGCAGGGAGGAATTTTGTGGTCTGGAGGCAGGTCTTGGACAGGTTCTTGTACAGACATCCAGACAGAAGGTCTGCGGTCACTGGTAGTGTAAGTCTACCTTTGTGTGGCTGTGGCTAGATGACAACTATACAGAGAGGCTTAGAAGCCCCAAAGGTACCAGCATTCTGTCAGAACAATGCAGCCCCTTCTTGCTAACCTAGCCAGACTATGACCCAGGTCTTTCCTGTTATTTTTCTTCATTGCTTTCCCCCCTTTTTCCTAATGGCAATGTCTATTTTATTTATTTATTTAACTTTAATAAATCATTTTTGGGGGTATTACAGCTCTTATAACAATCCATATCCCCATGTGTCGAGCACATTCGGACATATGTTACCATCATCCTTTTCAAAACATTGTCTTTCTCCTTGAGCCTTTCATTTCAGCTCCTAATTTTTCTGCCCTCCCCCACCCTCATGAAACCTTGATAAATGATTATTATTTTAATATCTTACACCATCTCTATCTCCCTTCACCCACGTTTCTGTTGTTTGTCACCCTTGGTTGGGAGTCCCAAAGCTCATCTGTAGACAGTTGGGCATCCCCTCCCAGAAGGATCACAAGGGAGGAACGCATCAGCCAGGGTGCAGTACAGCACCGATGAAACATACAACATTCCTCTAGGTCTTTAATGCTCCCTCCCCCTGCACTATCATGACCCCAGTTCTACCTTACAAATCCAGCTAGACCAGAGCATGTACACTGGGGCAGATTAAGAGCTCTTGACACAGGGAATCCAGGACAGATAAACCCCTCAGGAACAGTAATGGAAGTAGCAATAAATACCACGAGTGTAGGGGGGGAGATGGGGGAGAAGGGGGATTGATTGCATTGATCGACATATAACTTTGCTTTTATTTTTAGCCTCACCTTTATTTTCACTATCAATGAACTAGGCGCGTGTTGTGTTCCAGCACTGGCTTTGCTGCTTATCCATTTGCTCTCTGTGTTTATAGATGTGGGAACAACTTATCCACTCGGATTGCACTTCTCAAGGGACATGACGGGTTTAAGATTCTGTAAATTCTACCTCGCCGGCCTCCTAAGAGTTCATATCTACCCCTACTATTGGGTTGATCGCCGGTCCTCGTGTCCCTGGAGGACAGACTCGAACTGCTTCAGCGGGCTTCCAAGGCTTCCATCTTTACAACAGCAGACTGGCTCTTCTTTCTCCTGTGGAGCAAACTGCTGTCTTTTCAGTTTGCGGTGCAGTGCTTAACCTTCAGTACATCGCGATGGCTCCCACAGTGCATCATTTGCTGATGTTAGGTGCCGCCGATTCAGTTCTAACGCATAGCCACCCTAGGTACGGCAGAGCCAAACACTGCCTGGCCTCCTACCATCCTCACAATGGTTATGCCAAACCTCACGGCGGCAGTCATGGTGCCAGTCCATCCCCTGAGGGTCTTGCTCTTTGTACTGATGCTCTACCAAGTATGGTAGCCCTCTGCAGGGACGGCTCTCGCCTGCAAACATGTCCAAACGGTAGCATGATGAAGTCAAAGCCACACCACCTTCACTGCTACTGAGTGGACCCGCCCCAGTGGGTTCCAGAGACTACAATCTCTACTGGTGTCGAGCGCCTCATCTTTCCCTGTTGGAGTGGCTGGTGGTTTCAAATTGCTGGCATGTCACTGACTGTCACCTGGGGAAACTAGGCGGTGCCTACCCGCTGATCCCACCGGCTGTCTAGAGCGCAGTGACATTCTTTATAGCTCCTTCTTACTGGGCGCACCTAGCAAGTGGCAGGAGTTGTGGAACAGTAATGACTCGATGGGAAGGGTGTTTGCTTCCTAATTTCGAGAAAATAAAACCAGGTGGTGAGTTTGGGGAGCCGTTCTCGTAGCCTTCAGAGAAATGCATCAGGTTTATTAGTACCCCCTCCAGGAGTCATAGAGCTTACTATTTCCAAGCTGTGTTACATAGAAAATCGAAGCTTAAATCCAGTTGGCCTCTTGTAATTGCTCCATGCCAGCCTCTGGGTTTCATTTTCTGAGCCAGAATTAGGAGGAGGAAGGGGACACACCTAGACTGTTTGCCGGGGTGACTGATGCCCAAGTGCTCAGGAGGTTTGGCTTCTTCCCCAGCCCCTCTTCGCTTTGTCCATTCATCACTCCCCACCCCACCCCGAGCCCCTTGGGTGAGATACAGCAGAGATAATTTTCCTTAACTTTGATGCGAATTCCAAACCCCTTAGATTTATGTGGAGGCTGAGTCCCCAGATTCTCTAGCAGCGAATCCTCTGGAATAAAATCTAGCTCTGTATTTTGCTCAGACAATGAGCCCTGGTGATGCAGTGGATCGATCGATGCTTGAGGGTAAGGAGAAAGGTCAGTCGCTCTCACCTCCAGCTACCCCAGGGAGGAAAGATGTGGCAGCCTCCTTGAGTGCTGTCATTACTGGCTTGGGGGGAGAGGTTGGCATTGTGGGTGAGAACAATTAAAGGCATTGTTAACTTGCAGCGGGGCTTGTAACTCCGCAGTAATGTGATGTCTTAAAAGTACCTTGACTCAGATGGATACTAGGAGCAAGGGGCCATGGAAGTTATCCCGACCCCTGCCTTCCCTACAGGGGCAACTGCCTGTCAGGGCTAGCTAGAACAGTGTGGGGCGGGGTGGAGGGAAGAGGCAAAGAAAGCAGTGTGGTGACGCCACAGGCCATCTTTCAAGATCAACGGATTGACAAAGATTGGTGATTTATTAGTTAGGAATCGCCACACTCAAATGCTTAGAACTGATAGATATTTTTCTCATTACATGTCAAACGCAGAAAATGGTTCCTTCCGAATGAGGAATCGGGGGGCATTTGAGTCATTAGTCACTGGAGACTTCCTCTCTCTGTCGGTGTTAGAGAGAGGCTGCGGGGGGGGGGGGGCAAATGACAAGCGCAAAAGCACGTTCCTTGTTTTCCTTGCTCTGAGTAGCTTATGCAGAAGAAAACAAGGTGCTTAAGTTCGGGAACTCTATTCGCTTAGTGGTTTGCTTCCTTCCCCCTCCTCTTTCAGGAGCCTTGCTGCATTCATGCCTCTCATTGTACAGAGACTCAGAAAAACCAGGTGCCCGGGTGCTGGGCACATATGGATGCATATGAACCCTTCAGTACTTAGAATAACATCTAGCCCCGTATCTTGTTCAGGCAAGGGGCCCTGGTGATGCAGGCGATAGATTCGCGCTGGACCGTAAGAGGAAGGTCAGTAGCTCTCACCCAGCAGTGACCCCAGGGAAGAAAGATGTGGCAGTCTGTGTCCATAACTGTTGATTGTCTCAGAGGCGCCACCGTTCCCGCAGGGTCACTCATGCTGGTGGAATCGACTCCCTGGCATGGGGTTTGGCTTTTTGTGGTTGTTTTGTTTTATTGTATTTCAAGAGAGGTGCTGAATTTGATTCATTGAGCTACAGGTATTAAAAACACATCTTTGAAGCCACAGAAATGGAGGGAGAAATCCCCCAAACCCTGAGGCACTTTCCAGTGTTCTCTTTGGCTATGTCGGTGTCTAACTCACAGGCAGTACTAGCCGAGCCTAATTTGCAGTTACCGACTTCAGCTGAGTATATTCAGTTGGATGGTCACCCAAGAGCCGTCATCCTCCGGTTCTGACGGAGTACAACATATTGTAGCCCTTGGGATATTTCCATCACGAGCACAGGATACAACGGCACCGAGTCTCTGGTGTTAGGCTGCTCATGAAAACGGCCTGGAGTTCAGTTCTTTGCAACTAAATTAGATGGTTGTGTCTAGGTTTCTTCCACGCCAGACAGCACACAAACAAATCAAATGGACTCCGTCTGTGGGGCGAGGTGATGGAGAAGATCAATGTCATCGGCTAAAAGAAGAGCGGGGCTGACTGTGGAGCAGATCATCAGCTTCTCATACGTAAGTGCAGGTTGTAGCTGAAGAAAATTCAAACAAGTTCACGTGAGCCAACATATGACCTCGAGTCCGTCCCGTCTGAAATACGAGAACAGATTTGACACCGTGAACCTGAATGCCAGGAGACCTGGGGAGCTGTGAGAGGCCATCAAGAACACCACGCACGAAGAAAGGAGACCTGCTTTTCTTCCCATTGTACAAAGGTTTCTACGAATCAGACCAGTGTCAGGTGCAACACTGGTCATGGCCATGGTAGGCAGTAGAAGTGGCAGAGAAAGACCACCTGGAGACCGATCTCATTAGTCTTCTCAGCAACCAGAGGAGCAAGAGTTGCCGAGACCACTTCCAACCATGGGCCTTAACAAAGTCAGCACACCAAGGAAGGTCTCTTCCGTGAACCCTTTGAAATAATTGGTCTGATATCATTATTGATCATTGTAGCTGCTCTCTGGTTCTTGATCATTTTGATCACTTCCCCTTTTGGAAAACAACTGATGTCAACTGAGGAATATTCCCCAGAAGTTGAGGTTACTCCTCTTCCCGTGGCTTTAAAAGATCCATGTCCTGACGACGTGCAAAGTGTATTGTATAATAAAACTAGAAACTGGAAGCCAGTAACCCCTCTTAAGGAATTTATGTTAGATCTTAAGCAGGCTGAGCGATTGCAACCGAAACCCCCGGAATTCTCAGAGGCTCGTTTGGAAGCTTTTGTGCAAAATTCTAAAAAAGTTTATCATCCTCTTCCCACGGTTTTTCCCTTTCCTTATCTTGGTTACCGCATTGGGGGCAGAATACGGCATCCCCCTCCAGGAAATAGCCCAAAGAGAAATAGAGTTCCTGACCCTGATTTACCTTATACAGGGGCTTGTAATGGAAATGGCATAAGAATAGTTAACAAAGAAAGGTGCACAGGTTTCTTTTAGTAGTTTACGTTTTATGGAACGGTTAGCAAGAAGAGGGCCTCCGTGATGTTTGAAGTCCACTGAAGCAAAGCTACCTATTGTGAGGCAACTCATACCTTGGTACAGAAAGACTTTTGGGAGTTTAATTTATGGGAACTTAGTGGAAAAGTAAGAACAAGAAATGAAAGCCCTAGAAGAACAGCCCAAGAAGAAACAACAACAACAAAAAAAACAGGCAAAGCCTGTCAAGTAATTTTTAATAATGAAATGTATTATGCTTTATTGATTTCATAGTTAAAACAATGTGCCCTAGTTGGATGAAGTATGCTCAGTTATTGTTAAAAAGTTTATGTCTATCACCCTTGTAGTTGAGAAAGTTTTAGTTTCAAGATGTACTAATTTTTAACCAAGAATCATGATGTAATTAATGTAAATTGTTACGGTCTTGTGGCCTGAGAATTTCCTAATGTATGATCTCAGGCCATAAGATTTAAGCCAAAAAAAAGAATATATAAGTTGAAGCTTTGCAGGAATAAAATTGGAACAGTCACCACAACCATTGAGTCGTGTGTGTTCTGTCTCACACTCGCGTCGACGCCTTACCCACCTAGCCGGGGACCCCGACCTGCTGCGGCTGGACCGCGGCAAAGAGCTCCTCTTCAGTGCCTTGAGATAAGCAAATCGAGGCTCTGAGAGGTAAAGTTAGGCTAATCTGCTGCAAAGTTTGAACCTGAATCTAAATGATGAGCCTCACATTCTCACAACTCCCAGTTCCAGCACAATGGAGGGAGTGGTGAAAGCTTCATGGTGCACAGCTTTTGGCCAAGGGCTTGCAGGCAAGTGCCACAATTTCTGCAGAGATGTATGTCTCTCGTTTGGAGCCCAGCTTGTCTCGGATGCAAACTTCTCTCTTCAAAAGGTTCCTGGAATTATTAAACCTCAAGAATATCTGAAAATGAGAATGCCCTGCAAACACAGGGGCACATACAATTCTCTCTCATCCTCTTTAAAGGCACAGTGGTCCGTTTTAAACACAAAAAAATCCATTTTAACCCTTTTGATAGAAATGTTTATAAAAGGAGATGTACTTGCCCTGCTGTTTTAAAGATCAGTTGATATTCACCCAACTAGTCCTATGAGTCAGCTGTGCGTCTATTTTAGCCACAAGACACCCTGTAAACCTACCTGTACCTATCTCTGTCCCTAGCACAGGGACATTTTTCTGTAGCCATTTGTGCACGAGTCAGTGAATATGCCCCAAACAGACGAGGATGGAGCATGACTGAGTTTAAAGCTGTGAGCGGGTTTTGGGCAGATCTGATTTTCAAGCCAGTGGGAAGCTTTAGACGCTGTGGTTCATCCATCCCGTGTCTTCATTTTCTTCTTTAAACAAAATCCAGTGCCCCTCCTTGGACCTGCATGGGAGCACTTGTCGGTTAACCTGGCATTGTCACCGACCCATGCTCAGTTCCCGTGCACAGCAGCGCAAAATGCCACCTGGCCCGCGGCGAACTTCCTGACTGTCGGTTGGTATTACTCATCCATTGTTGATGCTGCTATATTGTGAGCGCTTTCCAGTCTGGTGTCCTGTCTCCCAGCGCTGCACTGGACAGAACTGTGGTGTGTTCCCTGGGCTTTCTGCTGGCCAGCTTTCAAACAGAGACGGCTAGGCCTTCCCCCCCCCGCCCCCCCTGTCCATCTTAATCCGGGAGCTGCGTGGAAATCTGTCCACCGTGGTTGACCTGGCTGGTAGCTACATGCTGGCCACCGCAGCACAGCAAACTGACAGATGGTGGGGTGGATGGAAGGCTTAGGTGGCCGAAGATGTGGTTACCTAACTCAGCTAGCAGCAAATCAAGATTCCTCTCCACTTCTCTGCTTTGTACCCACTGCACCAGGATTCCTTTTCTAAGTAAAAGGAAGCCATTCACTTGCTGACAACCCACTAGTTTAAATAGACCTTTAGGTATGGATTTTCCATAAAGCCAGGAGCCAGCCCAGCTTATCTGCTTGGCTTTTAATTCTGAAATTTATTAGCTCTTCCAAGCCATTTGCAGATACAAGCTCATTCTTAATTGTTTCGTTTTTATTCTCGCCCCAAACACTGTAAATCTTAACGGCCACGCTTTTCAACATTAAGAGGGAATGAGGTAGCTGTAGGGGGAAAAAAAAGGAGGTATTCAAAACACGTTACATTAACAACAATATAACAACGCTTGCAAGCTGTTCCTAAGAACTTACATTGACTTTCAAAGAGTAATTGGGCTGAGATGGTTTTCACGGGACCCTCCAGATGGATCCATTCTACCCACCTAGCCTCATTGTCATAACATATTTCCTTCCTCCATCTCTGAGTTTCTCCCAACCTGAAAATTCGGCTTTTTGCTGTTTTAATTCCAGAGCTGGTTGAGAATGTATTCTGTTGTTTGGCAGTACTACAAACACACTCTCTATTTGTTTATGGCTCTTTGAGAAAGCCATTTTAATAAGGTCAGATTTGCAATTTAAATGAACTTTAATATTTCTCGCAGAGTCTGGGGCTGCTTATTTATGCAAGGGGGAAACACGGTGGAAATTTATGGTTCAAAAACACGTTCTCTTGTTCTCTTTTCCAAACGGTGCCTCTCAGGTGATAAATGTTTTCAGCCACATTTATAATTTTTTTTCTTCCCGCCAGAAAGGGGCAGAAAACCCAAATCAGTGAAATAAATCACAACTCTAAATGGGACTGTTAATACTCTATTTTCTTCTTCTCCCCTTGCATTTTTTACCCTGATCTTCCACTGGATTCATGAATAAATACTACTCAGTGGCACCAACTGGAGAAGGACGTGGTTCTGTCACTCGCCTTCAAACAAACAAATAAGCAGCCAAACGGACCAACCAGGCCAAACCAAGCTAAAAATAAATCCCAGACTTCCAACACATGACTTCATTGTTATTCCAACCCATGGCGATCCCTTGAGTGTTGGATCAGACTCTCTTCCACAAGGTTTTAGTGGCCGACTTCTTTTATTGGGAGTAGATCACCTGTCTTTTCTTCTGGTGTTTTAAACTGAAACCTCCCAATGATATATTGGATATAGACATTGGGTATGTTCACTTCATAGCATGTGTGTCAGGGCCTTGGTGAGTTCGTGATACAATTCTCACTGTCTATGCTGGAGACCAACATTGGATGGCCACTCACCACCAGTCCATCATTGGTGGCTTACCTATTGCCCTGATGCTGAGCATGCAGAGCTTCCAGTCTAAGAGGGACTAGGAAGAAAGGTCTGGTGATACATGCCCCAAACTCAGCCAATTAAAACTCTGGATCATGGCAATCTGATGTGTAACCCAACTTGCAGATAGGCGCTGAGCAGCTGAGTCGCCTTCCTTCTGTTTGTCTGTCTGGTTCACCCTCCCTTGAGAGCCAAGTCAACATGATGTTGTTTGCAACATTAACAACTATAGTGTGTAGTGGAACCCCTGCTTCTGTGTCTACCAGAAGGAGTGAGCAGCCACATGCGCCTTCAAGAACTTGAGAGAGATGATCTTATTTGGAAATCATTCAGCCCGATGAAAGCTCACTCAGGTTTTGATATGATTCATGCTAAACAGCTCTTTCTTACAAGATTGTCCAAGTAGCGGTTCCTTCTTTAGCTCGATCCCCTTTGTAACTCTTTCCCGTGTGTGTGTGTGTGTGTGTGTGTGTGTTTGTGACAATGAAGGAGTTTGCGTAGAGACTGGGAATGTTCATCCTCCCAGTTGCTGCTGAGTTAATTCTGACTCTTGATAGACCCCATGTGTTTCCGAGTAGAACTGGACTCTGTAGGGTGTGCCGGTGGTTGACTTTTGGAAATGAAAGCTCAGGCCCTTCTTCAAAGGCACATCTTGGAGGGCTCAAACCCCCAACCTTTCACTTAGCAGCTAAGTCCCATATGCCCTGCTCAGGAACACTGCTCAGAGTTAATGTTACTATTTTCTCAGCCATCATGAAGATGGTGGTGTCGTGCATTGGGCCACACACAATCATGTAGGGGCCAAACTCCTTTGGGTTCACATTTTGGATGCAGTCTTATTTTTTTTTTTAACTTCAGATCAATCATTCTAGTCACTTGCTTTTGAATTCAGTTATGTCCCTAAAGCACACAGCGTCTGGGGGATTCTGGACGGCAGTGGACACCCTGGCCCAGGACATTTCATGGGGTGTACTCTGTAGCCAGGAGAGCCCTGGTGGCGTAGTAGTGACACATTGAGCTGCTAAAAACCAGCAGCCACTCTATGGGAGGAAGTTGGCTCTCATAAAAAGCGACAGTACTGAGAAGCCTGAGGGGCTGTTCTACCTTGCCCATAGGTTCCTTATGAGTCAGAATCAATGGGGGGGGGGGGAGTGAGGTTTTTTGTTTTGTCTGCAGCTAGGGCTGAGTGAGTGAAGACATCTCAGGGGGGTGTGTGGTGGTGCAGAAGAACCTCTAACAGTCCCGGGAAGTGTGATGTTTTAGGCACAAGCAGCCAGTCGCCTTTAGGGCCTCAGCTGCTGACATCCAGCGCCTGCCTCCTGGTGCAATAGCTTGGAGCTAGGGGCCACACCCAACTACTTCGTAAAACCTGCCGGAGAAGGGGAAAAAAAGAATTGCTTTTTAAACGACTTGATATATTTGCAGAGAAGTCCAGGTCAGAAACAAATGTGTTCACCTAGCCTTTCAAAAGAGGAATGATCCCTGAGATTACCTCGAGCGAATTTAAGTGTAGGGAGGGGAAGAAAAAAAAAATCCCAGAACATCTAAGAAGTAATGGAATCACGAGTGAATAAGCAGCTTCGCGTTGCCACAAATAAATCATCCGCGACGGGATCTGAAGGCTGTTTAAAATTCATCGTGGAGGGGAACGGAGTCACGGCCATACATCTTGATTTTGGTAATGCATTTGATACCATGTCACAAAATTTTACTTATGAAATTAATTGACGCGCACTCGTTTACCATCACTGTCACAGGGCTTGATCATTCTCAGGGGGTCTGTAAACAAGGTCCAGTGATGGATCGAGTGGCATCCGGTGAGGGGTGGTTGATTAGTAGGGGTGCCAAAGAGATTGGTGTTACGCCCGATCACACACAACAATGTTATTAATGGCTTCAAACAGAAAGCAACGAGAATGTTAATGAAATTTGCAAATTATACAAACGGGCGGTGCTGGCACACATCCAGTCCGAATGATGGATTGGATTTCTTCCAAGAGATATGGACAGGTTCAATATACGAGTAATAAACAGCCAAATGAGATTCATTTTCCAAAAATGCAAACTAGAGGGGTTCCCAGGACAAATGTAACTGGAGGAAAAAAACGATGATGACTCTCAGGGCAGGCACTTGCTTCATGGGCAAGAGGCTTCAGGATCCTGTCTACTAGGCTTCCAGCCTCTCTCCACCTCACTCCACCCCCCTGTTATCCTTTCCCACTCAAGCGTCCCCACCCTTTCCCCCTGTAATCTTTTGGAATCTCCCAGGCTCTTTCGGCCCTTTGGCAATACTACATCCTTTGGCAAAATGCCTTGTCCTATTAGTTTCCGTGGAGAAATCACATGCGACCTTTCATGCTGTGTTTAGTGTTCGCTTTCTTTGTAACACGGCACTCCTCTCCCCCAGAGACTCTTCCTCCATTGTGAGCACATCTCACTTGTTCATGATTTCATTGGGAATTTGGTCACATTGTATTATAATCATGGAGAGAGGGGGAGGGGAAGGAGCCCTGGTGGCAGAAGGATCACAAATTGGGCTGTTAACCACAAACTCAGCGGTTTAAAGACCACCAGCCACCCTGTGGGAAAACGACGAGACTTTCTACTCCTGTAAAGTGTTGTAGTCTCAGAAAGCCACAAGGGATGTTCTGCCCTGTCCTGTAGGGTCCTTGTGAGTCAGATTGAGTTAGTTAAAATGTATTGTGCCAACCTGGCCGAGAAACACAAGTGGAGTTATTTGAAGGGCAGAAGGATAAATGGCTCAGTGAATCTTGCATTTCTAGTTCTTGAGTCTCTTGCTTTCTGATGGTCGGATCAGGGTGCGGCTGCCTTAGCTAGTTCCCTGCTTCAGCTGGCAAGACTCACTTCCTGTGAGACATCCCCAAGGAGAAGCCTCATGGACCAACCCCGATGCAGCCCTGGTGCTGGTACAGTCATGTGAAGACCCCCGCCAGCACTGAGATGCTTACACATTTATTGATTTGGCGTTCCTCCTGCAGTCGGCATCATAGTGTGTGTTTTGTGAGATGGAGGAGGACTTTGTGGATTGGTGTTGGACATATGGGTTAATGTTGGACTTGTGGGCTTGGGCAGCACTGGGTTGGGATGTTTTCTTGATGTGCACTTACCCTTTATATAAAACTCTCTCCTATACATATGAGTTTCTGTGGATTTGTTTCTCTAATGTACCCAGACTCATACACAGACTTAATCCAATGGCAGTGAGTTTGGCTCTGGGGTTTTGGGGGTGACAGGGGCGTGGCTAAGAATGGGTCAAACTGAGTCAGGAACCCAAGCTAAATATCACACCAGCTGCTTACAAATGAAATGACCCGAGGTAAACTCTTTATAAAGAGCTTGACTTAGTGTTTGGAGCATTGTGGGCTAGCATTTATGTTAATTACGATTGTTCTCAGTAGTAGAAGCATTTACGTTTAAGATGGTTTCTTCTCTTCCTTCTTCTTCCACGAATGCTTTGAGGAAGAACGTGTATGCATATTCTTTTTACCCCTCTGGTGCCTCGTGCATCTAAGAGTCCTGGTGGAGAGTGGCTACGCACTGGGCTGCAATCCTCAAGGTTTGCAATTGGAAACAACCAACCATTCCTTGGGAGAAAGAGGAGGTGCCCTACTCCTTTAATTACTCCAGTCTTGCAAACTGTCAGGGGTGGTTCTCTTCAGAGCAAAGCATCCAACATTGAAATCTCTGAGTTACGCATCCACTCAGACATGCAGGGAATCATTTCTGGTATCTATCTCTTTGAAGGCTGGTCAGATCGTGACTGAGGGGTCTGGTGAAGCAGGGACCTTCCGTAGCCAGCTGGGCAGAGTGGAAACTAAAGAAATGCGAATGGTCAAAGGACTACGAGGATCTCAGGCACAGGAAGACAAGAAGTACCAGCACTTACCTGACACATGGGGTCCTTCATGGAGCAGGACCTCACCACGTTATGAAGCTTGGCACAAACAGTTGTGACAACAGAGAACAGGTGAACCGTGAGTCCAGTATGTCCGTGACTGATGCCAGTAGAATCATGCTGGTTCTGGTTCAGCGTAGTCATTTTGGGTGAAGGCCTCTCCCAGGCACAGTTCTTCCTGAACACAGGGACACGAGGCACCAGGAGAGGTACATACAGCAAGACCTTCTCTGAGGCAGAAGTCTGCATGGTCTGACATGAGACACATGCCAGAAACCTCTCCAGCTGTTCATGTTCCTTCACAACACTGACCCCTGCCCCCAACATTTCCCAGAGGCCTTGGATTCATTCTTCTTTTAAAATCATTTTATTGGAGGCTTATATAACTCTCATCACCATCCATCCATCCATCCATCCATCCATCCATTGTGTTAAGCACATTTGTACATTTATTGCCATCATCCATCTCAAAACATTTTCTTTCTCCTTGAGCCCTTGGTATCAGCTCCTCATTTTTCCCCCTCCCTCCCTGCCCCTCTTCCCTCATGAACACTTGGTAATTTATAAATTATTATTTTGTCACGTCTTGTACTTTCCTATGTCTCCCTTCACCTACTTTCCTCTTGTCCATCCCCCAGGGAGGGGGTTATATATAGATCCCCTTTTTACCCCACCTTTCCTCCACCCTCCTGGTATTGCCACTCTCACCACTGGTCCTGAAGGGGTCATCTGTCCAGGATTCCCTGTGTTTCCAGTTCCTATCTGTACCAGTGAATATTCTTTGGTCTAGCTGGATTTGTAAGGTAGAATTGGGATCATGATAGTGGGGTGGGAGGGAGGAAGCATTTAAGAACCAGAGGAAAGTTGTATGTTTCATCATCGCTACATTGCACCGACTGGCTCATCTCTCCCTGAGACCCTTCCGTAAGGGAATGTCCAGTTCCTACAGATGGGCTTGGGTCCCCACTCTGCACTCCCCCTCATTCTCAATGATACGATTTTTTGTTCTTTGATGCCTGATACCTGATCCTATTGACAATTCATGATCACACAGGCTAGTGTGCTTCTTCCATGTGGGCTTTGTTGCTTCTCATCTAGAAGGCCACTTGTTTACCTTCAAGCCTTTAAGACCCCAGATGCTATATCTTTTGATAGCTGTGCATCATCAGCTTTTCCCATCACATTTGCTTATGGACCTGCTTTGTCTTCAGCGATCATGTCAGGAAGGTGAGCATCATGGAATGCCAATTTAATAGAACAAAGTGCTCTCACATCGAGGGAGTACTTGACTGGAGGCCCAATGTCCACCTACTATCTTAATACTAAACCTATAAATACATGCACATGGATTCCTGATGTTTTGCTGCGTAACAAACGTATCCATCATTTGACCATTTGCCATACTTTGACGGCTTCCATGTTGCTGTGATGGTGGAAATGATGCCACTGGTATTTAAAATACAACCATAAAACCTGGTGGGCAGGTGTTAGCAGAAC
This sequence comes from Tenrec ecaudatus, assembly GCF_050624435.1. NCBI lineage: Eukaryota > Metazoa > Chordata > Mammalia > Afrosoricida > Tenrecidae > Tenrec > Tenrec ecaudatus. Next base: position 15,629,935 of record NC_134543.1, read on the forward strand.
TTCAAGGTTAAGATCTGATAGACAGAGGACCTGATGATCTTAAAAAATTGACCAGTAAAAATCATATAAATAGTAGTGAGACATTGTCTGATCCTTTGGACCAATAAGCAACACCATAATAAATGGAGAAAAGATTAAAGTTGTCATGGAATTCATTTTACTTGAATCTATAACCCAAACCCATAAAATAGATAGCAGCCAAGAGGTGAAACCACACTGTGTCTAAGGAAAATTCCTTTAAAGATAGATTTGTTTTGTTTTCCGGCAGTCCATGGTACACTTCATGTTCTTCACCACCAACAAAATCGATAACCTCCAGAAATGGTGAGTATTATCTGTGAGCTCTGGATGGCCGTTGCAATGAATTATTGAACCCCGCACTCCTAGGGTGCCATGGGGGAAATGACTGGGGTCAGAATAAGGTAAAGAAGGACAGACGATGGAGGCATGTCTGATCTGTGCCTCATGGCAATAGGCCTTGGTCTGGGGAGGAGTTGGATTTTCCTCGCTCCTGTAGTCAGAGGAGGTCAGATGAGGCCATGGAGTTGTTTACACAGGAGGTCAGAAGATGGTGGAAGAAAGGTCAGACTACTTGGACTCCCTCTCTGAGGAGTCATATGGGTTGGCTGTGTGGCTTTATTGAATGTTTCTGCAAAGAACAAACTTTTCATAATGACTACATGCTTCTCTCACCCTTGAAGGTTGGCAATGGAAACCCCGTGGGTGACAGAATTGGTTTTTAAAAATCATTTTATTGGGGGCTTGTACAACTCTTATCACAATGCTTTCATCCATCCATCCATCCATCCATCCATCCATCCATCCATCCATCCATCCATTGTGTCAAGCACATTTGTATGTATGTTGCCATCATCAGTCTCAAAACATTTTCTTTTCTACTTGAGCCCTTGGTATCAGCTCCTCATCTTTACCCTCCCTCCCTGTGCACCTTCCCTCATGAACCCTTGATAATTTAGAAATTATTATTATTTTTTCATGTCTTGCACTGACCAATGTTTCCCTTCACCCACTTTTCTCTTGTCCATCCCCCAGGAAGGGGGTTATACATAGATCATTGTAATTAGTTTGTCCTTTCTCCCCTATATTCCCCTTACCCTCTGGTATTGCTACTCTCATTATTAGTCCTGAGGGATTTATCTGTCCTGGATTCCCTGTTTCCAGTTTTTATTTGTACCCATGTACATCTTCTGGTCTAGCTGGATTTGTAAGGTAGAATTGGGATCATGATAGTGGGTGGAGGAAGCATTTAGGAACTAGAGGAAAGTTGTATGTTTCATTGGTGCTACACTGCACCATGACTGGCTTTTTCTGATCTCCATGACCCTTCTGTAAGGGGATGTCCAGGTGCCTGCAGATGGGCTTTGAATCCCTACTACCCACTCCCCCTTATTCACAGTGATATGATTTTTTGTTTTTTTGTTCTGGGTCTTTGATGCCTAAAACCTGATCCTATCGACACCTTGTGATCTCACAGGATGGCATGCTTCTTCCATGTGGGTGTTGTTGCTTCTCAGCTAGATGGACATTTGTTCATCTTCAAGCCTTTAAGACCCCAGATGCTATATCTTTTAATAGCTGGGCACCATCAGCTTTCTTCACCACATTTTCTTATGCACCCGTTTGTCTTGAGTGATTGTATCAGGAAGGAGAGCATCATGGAGTGCCAGCTTAATAGAACAAAGTGTTCTTGCATTGAGGGAGTACCTGAGTAGAGGCCCAATGTCCATCTTCTACCTTAATACTAGTCCTATACATATATGCACATAGAGCTATTTCCCCATTGTATGTATGTATATATATACATATATATATATAAATATATATATTTGTTGTTTTATTTTCTTTTGTTGGTTTGTTTTGCTCTCTATTTTTGCCTATTATTATATCTGCAGGTTTATGTAGATAAGATAAGCGAGATAAACAATCTGGAGGAAGGAACAATGGGACTGATGGTTTGGTGGGGGCGGCATAGGAGAGGGGAAGGTGGGGAAAGGTAGTGAGTGTTAACAAACCCAGGGACAAGGGAACAACAAGTGATCTAAAATTGATGGTGAGGAGGTGTGTAGGAGGTCTGGTAGGGCTTGATCTAGGGCAATGTAAATGAGAAGAATTACTGAGAGGAAAACCCAAACGAAGGCTAAACATGATAGTGGGACAAGAGGAAATTAAAAGGAGCTAGAAGAAAGAACTAGGAGGCAAAGGGCATTTATAGAGGACAGAATAGTTTTTGAGACCTTGACTTGCTGACTGGCTATGTCATCAGGAGGGTCCAATCCCAGAAGAATACAGCTGTGATCATAAAGTTAGCCAGTGCAGGACGGGACAGCATGTCGTCTTGTTGCACGTGGGGTCTTCATGAGCCAGAGTTGATTTGATAGCAACTAGCAGCAACAGTACTTACGCTGCCCACCAAAAAGTCCCTGTTTTAGAAATTGCAATTTGCCAACTACAATGGTAAATGCTGTGCAGGAATGACCTCATTTAGGCAAAAGCAAGGAGCCCTGGTGGGCCCCTGGGCTCTGTGCTGGACTGCTAGACTCCCTCAAGGTCTGTAGTTCAAACCCACCCTCTGCTGTAAGGGGGAAAGATGAAGCTCTCTGCTCCCAGAAGAATGTACAGTCTCAGAGACTAGTGAGAAACAACTCAGGATCACTTTGAGTTAGACTTGCCTCACTGGCAGTGGGCGTGGATTTTAGTTTTCATATCGGTATAAGTCATGAAGTCTCAGTTGTATAAGTAGTGGACTGAAATGGTGGGATGCTAACTAACTTTTCAGAGGACTAGCTCTGGGATGTAAACCCAGTTCTGTCTGGCTCTGGATACCAAGCTTTTAATCACCATGCCAAACAGGTTGGGCATTGGAAAGCCATACAGGACCCTATAGCATTCGAGGTCTTGTATGCATCTGTAATGAAAAATGCAACTAATAGCTAGAACAAGACTCCTGGTCTCCCCAGCACTACCAGGCGGGGAGAGCAATCAGACTCAGACCATGTAATTTATTCCTCTCTCTCTTTCACCACAAGCCTGTTTTCATTGTAGCGTGTCAGTTCTCACCGAGTGCTGATGCTGCTGCTTCTCCTCCTCCTCCTCCTCTCTCTGGTCTGATAATATATTTAGTGATTTTCTCTTTGTAGGTTTACAGCAGTGCTAGGGATGTCATTGGGTAAGCGTTGGACTGGTAACTACAAGGCTGGTGGTTCAAAACCATCAGGAGAAAGATGAGGCTGTCTGTTCTCATAAAGATTTTACAGCCCCAGAAATGTTATAGAAGGTCCGAGTTGACTCCGTGGCAGTGTGTGTGGTCTTTGTGTAGACACAGGATGTGAACAGAGGTTAATTCCATACCATGTAGAACATCTGCCAAAAAAATTAGGGCTTTGGTTTTACAAATCCCCAGTCTCCTTTTGATTGTTACTGTAAGTCGTGCAGACAGAAGATAATCTCTAAATTATACAGGACTTCATGATTAAAATATTTTTACCCTTTTTAATAGTTCAGGAAGAAAGGAGATGTGACTTCGGAGGCTCGGTGTCAAATTAAGCGGTGACAGAGCCATAGAGGAACATAAAAAATATGCATAAAGGGACTAAAAAAAGCATTTCTAATAGGTCCGTACTATAGGAGTTTGCTGTGTGTGAAATTGAAAGACTTCCTAGGGAAAATCCTTGGCCCATTTGCTTTTAAATTCACTTTTTATGCTCTTTTGTGAAAAAAAAATGTTTTAAGCTCCATTATCTTCTTACAGAAGAATTTGTTCAAAGGAACATTCACAGAGCTTGGCAGCTTCCAAAATTAGGCACCAAGGAAATTGGTGTGAGGGCAGGTGCCCCTTGAGCCCTGGGCCAGCCAGGGGTGTGTGGGGAGCATCGCTGTTCTGTTTTACCCTTTGAAGGCCAAGGCGATAGCTGACCTTAGACATAATCCATCAATGAAACAAATTCAGCGATATTTATTGAGACCATCTGGACTAGCTTTAGCAGGTGAGGGAATGAGAGACAGTAACAGACCTGAGGGAGCTTGTAATGTAGCCGGGAGACTGGCCATCCATCTGTTGAAACTGTACCTGGGCCCGGGGAATGAAAACTGAGAAAGTCCAAGATTAAGAATTGACCATCTGTCTGTTGGGGCGGATTTTGGAGGTCGTGGTGCCTCCGTGGCTGTAAAGTGAAGTCAGAAAGGGAGGGGCGGGGCCTCTGGCAGTGGAAGAGCGTCATTTGCAAAGATGTGGAGTTAGGTGTGCAATGCATAAAGATTCTAGCTGAAGCTCAGGCATCAGAAAGGGCTGGGAAGAGTTTTCAAAGTAGATGTCAATTCTGATGCCACCTTTGCAGTAGGAACAGATAAGACAGCAGTGAGCATTACTACATGTAGGATTAGATAGGTGCCATGGGGCCCCTGCGTGGTGCAAATGGTTAAGGGCTTGACTATTAGCTGAAAGATGGATGGTTCAGACCCAACCAGGGGCAGGGTCCCTCAGAAGAAAGGCCTGGTGATCTGTTTCCAAAGGTCCCAGACTTGCAAGCCTCATAGAACAGTCGCGCTGTGCCCAGAAGAGGCCAGTATGAGCTGGGGTTGACCTGAAGGCAACCAACAACTTCCACGTGCACTTGCGTTTTCCTTCAGTTCTCGCCTTTTATCTTCCCAAAATGTGAACAGGAAAGGATGGCGGGGGAAATAGTGGAGTCCAGAAAAACCAAACCAAACGCACATTTATTTTTCAGGGCATCTTATCTATTGTAGGAAAGCGTATACATTTGCACATGATTTAACCTCTTTGTCCAAGATGTAGAACAAGAGTGAGATTCCAGTACTCCTTTGGAGAGACACAGCTTCCAGGGTTTTTCTGTGTGTTCTTAAAGTAGCTTGGTAACTTTGTACCCCTTCAGTTGCTTGAAGAGCTAAGGAGGTGTTGTGAAATTATTTAATGCTCCCCCCCTCCCCACTTAATCCGAAGTTTTTGGAAGAGTGCCTTAAGCTACTTAAACATCTCCAGAAATGCTGTCTGGGTTGTGTTGGTGTCTGAGAATTTCACTGAGAATAGGGGCATCTCAAGGAGCAGATTGGACTGTCAGATGTGTCTTCTTTTAATTGGAGACCCTTTAAGAACCGGGTTCGAGTTTTGGCTCTTGTGAGTCAGATCACATTTACACAGCAGCAAAGAAAGCAAACGGCTACTATAATTCCTATATTTTTCACCTCACAGGCTATGAGCTGGCCTTTCATAGCTAATGTGTTGCTGAAGTGTGCCTAGTTTCTCTTTCTCTGGAGGCAAGGGAGTGAGAAAACAATGATTGATCGAGCACTTTCTGCGTGCGCTAGAAGGTTTACAAGCCAATTCCTTCATTTCCTTGTCAGAATGACAATAAGGGAGATATTCCTGTCCTCCGAGATACGTTTCCCTGTTTCATGGTCATCATCTATAAAATGGGATCATAACAATGACTATTGTCTCAGAGAGGCGGTCAGAATATTTCTAGCATCTAGTTGCAATCATTTCCACAATTCCTGTCATCATTAAGACTTTTCTTGCTTCACAAACGTTATCCAGTCAGTAAGTATGAAGCTATGGTTAAAGCAGCATTATCAAAAACAAGACCAAAAAATTGTCTAGCCTCTGTAAATAAGTTGGGGACATTGGTTTACCTGTTTATTAACATCTGTATATGAGAAGTAAGCTTATACTTTAAAGCTCTTTAACCATTCATCAGTTGAAGCATACCCAGGGCTCCAATCTTGGCTTTGAATACGATTTTCCAGTAAAAGAAGCAGGGCTCCTTGGAGATTTGGCAGATCCGGGACTGGGAAAAACGTTTATGAGACGAGCTAAGATTATTTTGTAGTGCCGAGAAGTAAGGAAGTGCTCAAAAATAAAATTAAAAAGCAAAACAACTCTAAACCCCCAAAAACCCAAAGCCAGGATGGTGGCGTGTGTTGAAGAGACAGGCCATTGAATTGAAAGTGCTTCCGATGGCCAAAGCCAATGGAATCTGAGCCTCATCACCAATGACCTTTCGGTGCTGCCTTGCTCAGCCTGTGGGCTAAGCCTGACCCACGCGCAGCGGGAAAGGGCAGTCAGCTAGTGGGATTGATCTCAGGTGAGCCTCAAATTCCTAGTGTTATGGCTATTCTTTTGCTGGGGAAACTTAGACCTACGAAGGGGCCATGAAGAGGTGACGTATCAATAGTGCCTCAGTACATTTTGTCATCCAAGCCAAGGCACACTTGAGAATGAAGTAAACTGTTAGTAATAATTAAGAGGGCAAGCATGACCAGGAGGGCAGGCAAACTAGGAGAGATAATTCATCTACCTATCAGACGTTTGCAGGCCGGGGTGGGGGGTGTGTGGTAGGGGGTTTTTGTCCAGTCATTCCATGTCTGGGGGGATGAGCTAATCAGCGATTTTAGAGAAGCTGTTTGGGATGAGCGAATAGCCTGTTCTACCTTCTCTGTCTGTTTTAACTCAAAGGATCCGTGGACACTGATCTCTGTCCACATTTGCCTGGTGATTATTTTAGATGATCTTGTGTCTACCCCGGCGTCTAGCTCAGCCGTGAACACATTGGTGTTGCATCTGAAAACAAAACAGATGTCCCTGACGTCTCCGACAACATTCCTGACATGCTCACAGCGTAGGTGCGCTGAGGATGAAATGACAAGCAGTTCGAGGTGTGGGGAGGACGGCAGAGCAGACGTAATGAGCTCAGGAAAGGATGGCAGCGCCCCCCTTTCCTAATCTCCCCGCCACGCGCAGCTTGCAAAACACTGGAATCGTTACTTTCGGATAATTCACCAAGTTTCCACCCGAGGCTTCCTTTATCCACACCTACATATTACACCCAATTAGCCACACTTCATGGGCTGCAATTGATAATTAGCCATTACCCGAACACATGCCAGCCCTGAAGGGAGCTGGTTGCCCAAAATAAACGGAATAAGAGGTGCCGACAGAGTGCTGACAAACCACACAGGCGAACAGAACGGGTAATGGCTTTGCCGACTGCCTCCTTCCACAGCCAGGCTTTTTGCTGAATGTGGATGTTTTTTCAAATGAAAACTCCATTTATTCCCTCATAAGATTAGCCAGATCGGAGGAAAGAGAGTAAAAGGAAAGTTATAAAGGATAGGACTCCCCAGCACCCCCGGACAACTGCTCTCTTCACAGGTCTTGTACTGTTGTGTCCTGGTAGGATCAGACACAGAAATTAAAGTTATCCACGGGCAGGGACATTCCACATTAACCTGCATGGAATGCAATGGTTTAACCTATGAATTGTTCTGGTCACAGGCGTCTCCGTGTTCTGAGTGATACTTAACAGACACGTAAAGTAGGCAGAACTACGGTCCGCCCTGGGGCTCAATCATCTCATATACATATAACCTTGGACGACGAGGAAGGGTGACCGAAGAGAACCCCTGCCTTCCAATCGCAGCGGTGGTAAGCAGCAGTGAACCTTCCGTGGACTGCCGGAAAAACAACACAGCCTTCGAAGAAATACAAGCAGAAGGTTTGCTGGAAGCAAAGATGGAGAGACTTTGGTTGACTTACTTGGGACGAGTCATCAGAAAGTACCAGTTAGTAGGAATGGACACATTTGGTAGGAAAAAATGAGGGAAGTCCTCAATGAGGCGGATTGGCACAGTGGCCACGGTAGGCTCAACCATACCAACTGTCATGAAGATGACGCAGGGTCAGGCAATGATCTCATCACACAAAAGGTCTCTGTGGGTTAGCGGCATCTGGATGCCATTGGGCAGTGTTGGCTAGGGTTCTACAACAAAATGGAACCAGCAGTAGACATATAATCAAAATTCATCATCAAACCAATTCAGACCCATGACAACCTGATAGGTTACAGAGTAGAGCTATTTAATGGCATTTGCAGGTTAAAAGGTTACTAGTCTGAACCCATCAGCTGCCTCATAAGAGAAAGCTGTGGAAGTCAGGTCTACAGAGATTTACAGTAGTTTTTGCCAAAGTGGGCAGTACTGCCTGCCCCCTGTGGGCATTGGGACAGTAGAGGGGGCTGCAAAAGCAGATACCTATACTTTATCCTGGATTATGGGCTAGAGTGTGAAAGTTCTTAATTGCTGTAGAGACATGGATACATTTGTAAAGGGCCAAATAAATGTGGGAACTTATGAGTTGTGGCCTTGGGCCAGTTCTACTCTGTCCTACTGGGTTGCTCTGAGTTAGCATGGACGTGTTGGAAAATGAATTTGGATTTTTTATTTTTAAAACTATGAAGCAGAGTGAGACAGACTGGCACTAGCCATTGTAAGGCCATCTTGTTAGCTGCTGGGTGACCTACCTCCTTCCTCCTCCCATCTCAGAAAGTCCCATTAGTGATTGATTTTAGAATGTACTCTTACGTTCTCAAGATCAGAATATTGTAATTAATAATATTGTTCCTTTTGATGTGGTAACCAGGGTATTACTATATTTATTTTATTAACCAGGATGTTATCATCAATGCTGTACCCTGTAATGCTCACTAACTCTAAACAATAATAACATTAATTTTGCTTCTTGTTTTTGTCCACATTTGCTTAACTCCTAGACAAATGATAAATGAGTTTTTGCCTTTAAAGATGGACTGAAATGTCCACTAGGGACTGCAATCACAGAGTCACTGTTAGATTCTAGCAGTCCAGTTATAACTGAATAAAGACTCTTCAAATTATCAAGACATTATAGGGGCTGCCATTTATATGAACCTGCATTAGAGCACCAGGCCTTTTTCCATCGTATTTCTGGGAGTTTTGAATCACTAACTGTGATAGGTAGGTTTATTGTGCCAACCTGGTCAATAGAAACATGTGTGTGGGATTAATAAGGTCGCAGTTTGATTGAAGGGCAAAGAGATAAATGGCTTGACAAACTCAGCTTCTCTCTCTCTTGCTTTCTGGTGATTGGATCAGTGTGTGGTTGCCTTAGCTCGTTCTCTGCCTTAACTTACGAGCTACACTACCCGTGGGACTCCCAACCCTTGGATCGTGTCGCGAGAGCTTGAGGTTCCTTCCAGACCTGTTTCGCCATGCTGCTGGTGTGTACATCGCTTGAGCTTGGGACTGTTGGTTCCTGTCATCTGGCTGACTGTTGGTGACCTGCCCTGCTGTTTGCTGCCTGTGGCCTGACTGCCTGCATTGCTCTACGAAAGACTCAGGTGTCTGCTCCCTTGACCTTGGATTCAACAGCCCTCGTGAGTTGAAGGACTTCCAGTATATTAACTGTTCCATGGAAGAGAGTTGAACTGAGCCCTCTACTGCTGTGCGGCCTAATTAGCTGTTAGATTCCTTCCTGCTGTATTTATGTATGTATGTATCTATCTCTCTATCTATAAAAAATCGTGTGTCCTGATTTTGTTTCTTAGAGAACCATGTCTAACACACGAAACTTTAGGTTTGTGCTGCACAGGAGAGCACACATAATTTAGTATCCCCTATATATAGAAGGAGCCCTGGTGGTGTACTGATTATGAGTTGGCTTGTGAGCTACAAGGTCGGCAGTTCAAAACCATCAGCAGTTCTGTGGGAGAGAAAAGGAGCTTTCTACTCCAGTAAACAGTTACAGTCTTAGGAAGTCACAGTTCTATCTGTCCTACAGAGTCACTATGAGTCAATATTGACTCAATGGCAGTGATATATATATATATATATATATATATATATATATATATATATATATATATATATATATATATATATATATATATATATATATATAGAGAGAGAGAGAGAGAGAGAGAGAGAGAGAGAGAGAGAGAGAGAGAGAACACGAACGAACGAACTCGGGAGCGATGTTAAGGACTTGACTTGGTCCTGGGTTTGTGGTCAGGTTGGCATATTCAAAATCTGTCCCTCATGATGATAGGCTGGGAACTCAGGCAGGCTTGCTTTCATTCTGTCTTGAGGCAGCATGCCCTCTTCATTGGGAAACCTCAGGTAGTGATGGTTGTCTTGAGTCTGTCACTGTTTGGATGAAGCCTACCCACATTATTGATGGCATGCTCCTCTCGTCTAAATCAACTGATTGTAAATGCTAATTGCATCTACAAAGGACTTTAACCAAGTTCAACAAAACCCCAACCAAACTCCCTACACTTGAGTGGATTCTGACTCTGATCAGGCCTACAGAGTAGACTGTGCTTTGGGCTTCCAAGACTTTTACAGATTTATAGGAGCAGACAGCTTCATTGTTTCCCCCTCAAAGCGACTGGTGGGTCAGAACCACTGACCTTGCAGTTAGTAGCCCAATGAGTTGCTCAATAGGGCTCTTTATCCAAGTCGACACAAAGCAATACTTATCACAGATGGCTCCCTGGCCCATCATTTCATAAGAACTTCAGGTGGTGTAAGGAGTTTCAGTCAGGTTGCACTACCTGAAAAGCAAATGTTGGAAATAGTCTGGGTAGAAAAAGATTTTTAAACAGGTTTGGATTTTTTTTTTTTCCATTGAGGGTGAGTGTATTGTGAAGCCAAACTTTATTTTCTTTAAGAGTCTTTGCTATTTGCCTTAATGGAAAGAGTTGAAAGGAAACCGGTTGAATTTCTCTAAAGATACGGAGAAAGTGAGGAGAGGGTGTGAAAAATTGCCTTTAGAATTTTCCCTGGTAAGTAGAGAAATTACAGCAGATTGCTTGAGGGCATCGCAGTTTAAAAGAAAAGGCTTTTAACTGGATAGTTTCTCTGCGAACTTCCTGTCATCAGATGCTTCTTAAATGGGACACGTGCATTAACCTCTTGTATTAGCTAGGAGCCCTTGATCAAAGGTGACAGAAAGCAGACTCATTCTATGTAAAGAAAAGAGGGGATTTATCTGCAGGAGCCTGGGCCCTTCCTGGCAGACCAGAACAATCAAATGCAGGAGAGATAATGAGGCCACTAGGCTGAGGGATGATAGAAGCAAGGATCTGAATCTCATCAGGGCTCTCTCTTCATCCCTGGCCTTTCCTCCTGCTGACCATTCTCCCCCTCCTCCATTTTCTTCCCTGCCTCTCCTCTCCTCTCCTCTCCTCTCCTCTCCTCTCCTCTCCTCTCCTCTCCTCTCCTCTCCTCTCCTCTCCTCTCCTCTCCTCTCCTCTCCTCTCCTCTCTCTCTCTCTCTCTCTCTCTCTCCCTCCCTCTCTCTCTCCCAGCTGTTTTTCTTTCTTTTTCTCTTTACCATGTCTGGTAACAGCTGCCAACACTTCGTTTACACCTTCTGGCTGTAGTGACTCCGAGCTAGAGTTTTGCAAGATGTTACTATTGGGGGACACTGAGAAGAGGGTCCATAGACGCTCTGTATTGTTACTTAGAATTGCGTGTAAAGCTACAATTACTTTAAAATGTTAAAAAATTGTAATTAAGAGATCTAAGGACCCAGAAGACACGAATTCAAGAAAGAGGAGACTCAACCAAGAACAATGCAAATAAAGCCTAGGATGAAATTAGTGCAGCAAGTGTGGAAAACCATTGATCACATTCAAACCTGGAACAGAGAAATTTCTAGGGAATGTCTGCAAGAGGAAATGATATCCCTTCCGCAGGACGAAGAGTCTGGGTGGTCTTGTGACCACACGTTGTATGGTCAGGGTTGCGTTTGAACACTGGTGTAAATGCTGTAAGCCTCGACACATCCGTTTAGCAAAGGTTTCTGGGATTCTGTAGTGATGCTTTTTGACTTTAGACTTTTGGAGTTGGGCCAGGTGGAGGCAGGAGTTGAGGTCAATGTGCAGACACCGATTTCCTCATTCTAAATAGTGTCTACAGTTAACAGCTCACAGTATTACGTCAATGGTTCAAGACCTAGGAATTCATGATTCAGACTTGTGCAGATAAGCTGCCGAATTTTAAAAATGCTGTGACAGGCAGATAAGATATGACAGGGTGGGTCAGACAGTATCTCTACAAAACCATAGAGAGCTTCTTTAAACAAAAACTTCAAAACCTGAAGTGATTGATTGTTTTTGACCCAGTCTCCATCTAGCTTTGCACACTCTGCGGGACAGTGATTCTCTCTCTTTGACCTTTCCCTAAAGAATCCGGCATTCTTCAGTTTATGCTTGAGAGGCTCAGATCGTGTTGCTTTGTAATGGTCCTCGAGTTTTGTGAGCAAGAAGACGCCTGAAGGGGCAAGATCAGGGTTGCCGGGTGGCTGAGGGAACGCCCCACAAGGACATTCTTGTTGGACAGGCCTTACTACTACCCTCAAAGAATTAGCAGGTGCACAGTCAGGATGGGAACAAAGTTCCTCAGGGCAACTTTCTTGGCCTTTTTCTCTGTAATGTAGTTTTCAATTTCCTTAAAAGTTCTTCTTACTAAGCCCCCATGATTGTCCTCTGGAAACAAAATCTATCAGGACTATCCCTTTGGAATCACGAAAACAAAACAAAACAAAACAGATGCTTTAACCTTCAGAGCTGACCTCTCTGCCTTGAGATGAACCTGGTTCAGCAAATCTTTTGATTTTTTTTTTTAAAGACCGCATATGAGACTAAGACAAGCATGTTGTAGAGAAGGCATGTCCGTCACCCTCCACAGACCGTGAAGACATGATGAAGCGTGTTTTGTTGGGAATAAACCTGCGCACGCGGGACTTGAACCCTTGTAGTCTTACTGTTCTAGCTGCCCTCGTGCGTTACTGGAAGCCGTGTGCTATTGTTGGTAGGTGCTGTGTAGTCAGTGCTGACCCCTGTTGGGTCCCGCGTCTCCTCACAGTCATTGCTTTGCTCGGGCACACTGTAGCCACTGGGCCAGCCCATCTTGAGGACCTTTTGCTTTTTGGATGACGCTTTGCTTTGCCAAGCATGATGTCCTTCTCCAGGGCCTGGTCCCTCCTGATCACATGTCCACTGTATGTGAGAGGAAGTCTCACCATCCGTGTTTCTAGGGATCTTTCTGAAGAATGCTCTGGCTGTACTGCTTGGTCATTCTTTAGCTGGTCAGGATCCTCTGTCCAGACCTCAGTTCAAAGGCATCCATTCTTTTTGGTTGTTCTCTATTCACTGTCCTGTTTTGCATGCATTTGAGCTGATGACAAACAACTACGACTTGGGTCGGGCGCACCTTGTGTCTCAAAGTGACATTTTTGTTTAACACTTTAAAGAAGTATTTTGCAGTAGATTCGGGAAGCAGTATAAATAACTTCCTTATTTACTCTGACAGACAATGGGTCACCTTGTGTTGGAATTGACTTGATGTCAATTTTTGTTAGAACTGTTTGGACTTGTGTCACCATGTGAAGCAGAGGCAGAGAGACTGGCCAAGGCTCCATCGCTGAGTTAAGTACTCTGTCCTAGCCTGCCCACGCAGGAGTTACTCCTTCTCCACAGGGAAGGTTGAGACAGGGTGCTGAGAAGGGCAATGGCTTCTTCCTAGCTTCTTCTAGAAGGTAATAGATTCCTGTTTTTAAAACTTGACCAAGATCTTGAGGGAAGGGCAGGTGATCGAGGCAGGTGGGCTGTAGGCCCAGCAGGTGGGCTGTTTGCTGCTCCTCCTGTAAGCTCAGCAGGACCATTTCTCATAGCTGATAGGCATCAATCAGCTATTTTGATTGGTAAATGATGCTTGTCCTTTCCCTACAAAGGCCAGGCTGAGTAAAGAAATGCGGAATGTGTTCACATGTGAATGGCTAGGTCCGAATTGGAACTTCATATGTTTTGTCATATTTTGTATTTCACCTTGGAGCAATTAAACTTGTGATGGTTAAAAACATGGAGATGACTAAAACCAGACACTCTACCTACTGTGTTTTCACATGTCATTATCCACTAACATAGGAAACAAAATGAAAGCATTTATTTTAATATTTTATCTAGTAAAAGGAGATTCATTAAATATTTATTTAAGACTATGTATCTTAAAGATATGCATGTCCATACATAGGCCAAGAGGGTGTCTTTGCAACAGAACAGGGCTACCACATGGTTTAAAGTCAAGAAAGGTATTTGTAAGAGACCCCCAATAAAATGAATAATATAAAAAATCAATAAAGGTGCACATCAGTCTTGTGTCCTTTTACTGTACCTACTCAGTGTGTATGCTGAGCAAATAGTCTAAGAAGCAAGACTATATGGAGAACACAGCATCAGGATTGGAGGAAGGCTCATTAAGAACCTTTGTAGAATCAGAAGGCATAATCTTGCTCACTGAAAGCAAGAAGGACTTGAAACACTTGTATATGGAGATCAAAGACTGATGGATAACAACTGCCAACAGACAACATCATGATAAACAGAGAAAAGTTGTCACCACTTCATTTTACTTAGGTTCACAATCCTCATGGAAGCAGCCGTCAAGAAATCAAAGAATACATCCTACTGGGCATATCTGCTGCACAAGGTCTCTTTGAGGTATTATAGAGACAAGATGGCACCCTGAGGATCAAGGGGCACCTGACCAAAGTCATGATATTTTCAATCACTTCATATGCGTGGCTGCAACCATGCCTCAGACATAGAAATCATTGTGAGGATTCACAGGACCGGGCAGTGTGTCATTCTGTTTTCCATATGATTTGGAACCCACTGGACAGCACTCAACAGCAAATTTCAGAAGCCGATCCTCAGGAAGCTCTGCTGGAACCTTTCCATCATGGGTGACTTTGTTGAACTCGGAAGTCCTGGAGGCAGCACTTCCCTCTTCTGTACAGATGATTTCCATGGTTCTCAGAACCAGCAGGCATTCTCTGAGGGCTCTTTAAAGCTCAGCTGGGCCATTCCTCATAGCTGACATGTGCTGGAATGTCACAGTTGACTTTGTGACATTCAACAACAATAACAAAGACATGGAAGGCCCACTCCCAGAATGCCCAGTGTCAGGGTCACCACCTGAATAGACTAGTGATGTAAAAAAGAGTGTTTTTGTTTGTTTGTTGTTGTTGGCACACATATCATATTAAAGTCATTTAGATACATTTGTATATTGCTATCAAGGTGAATGATATAGTACGTCATATCCCACTGAATGATGCCCAAAATGAAATTCACTGTCATTAGGTGAATTCTGATTTAGAATGACTCTATTGAACAGAGCAGAACTCTTCTTAGGGTTTCTGAGACTACAATTCTTCATAGGAGTTGTCCGATTCATCTTCCTCCCTTACAGTAACTAGTGGGTTTGAACAGCCTACTGTGTGGTCAGCAGGCCAGTGCTTAACACGCTACACCACCAAGTTCCTGAAGAGTACAATAGATATAAAGTCATGTATGTCAATAGTCAGGACAGGGAAAAATAATACTTAGAACAAGAAGGGAAAGTAAATCAGTCTTCTATGTCAATTTCAATCAGTTGGTAACAGATTGCCGGATGTCAGTATTGAGGATGCGGAAACACATGTGGGACTGATTAGTTATGCCTGCCAAGGCTGAAAATGGACAGTATGAACGCCATGTCATTTATCATCTAGGTCTGCAGCATGTGAAACAATCATACAACCTGTTTCCTTACATCAAATTCCAACTCAGTTTCCTCGTTTGGGAAATGAGAGGCAATATGAGTGGTGTTCTGTTCACATGGAGGTGCATAGAGTGAATTGGGGAAGCTAAAGGTGAAGGTGAGAATACTAATCCATTTTAAAAAAATCAGTTTTACTTATTGACTTCTCTGGTAGTTACATAATCTCCTGTCAACTTGACTGAAGGGATGGAGTCTAGTCTGTCAATCAAGTCACAGCTTGATGACCTCATTTGGAGGTGTGAGGGATAAATAGCTCACTGGAGGCCGGAACCACTCTTACTGCCTTCTCTATTCTCTGGGTGAGACACTCAGAGAGTTGGAAGAGACTCGCAGAGACCCGCACCAACATTGAGATGCCTTCACCAACACCGCACCAACATTGAGATGCCACTGAATCCACAAGACTTTCTACCCACTGGCCTGTGATCTTCCTGCATTCACTATCATTGCATGTGCTGCGTGAGTCTAAGGAGGTATTTATAGACTAATATCAGACATAGGGCTAATATCAGACTTATGGACTTGACCTGGGATGTTTCCTCAATATGCAATTGTCCTTTTATATAAAACTCTTTCTTATACACATATGAGCATCTATGAATTTGTTTCTTGAATCAATCCAGACTAACACAACTTCCATGCTGACATTGATGTATGTATGGATTGTGATAAGAGTTGTATGATCCCCTAATAAAATGATTTTTTAAAAAGAAGAAAATAAGAGGCCTTTTCAGGCAAAATAATGTTTGAGAAAAGAAGCACTCTGTGGTGCCCCCAAGTCTGACATATGTCAGGAGAGACCAGTTCCCGGAAAGAGAGATCACGAGGGAGAAGGTCAAGGAGATGGATTGACACAGCGGGTCCCTACCTAACAATGATGGTGGGGATGGTGCAGGACCAGGCAGCCTTTCCTACCATTGTGTGTTGGATCGCTACTAGTTGCAAATGTCTTGATGGCACCTGACAACAATAACCAGAGCCCTAGTGGTGTGGTAGTTACGAATTGGGCTGCTAATTACAAGGTCAGTAGTTTGAAACCACTAGTGGCTTCTAACAAGAAAGATGAGGGTTTTTTTTTGTTTTGTTTTTTTGTTTTGATTCCCATAAAGAGTTACTACAGTCTCAGAAACTATGGGCAGTTCTCCCCTATCCTGTAGGGTGGATGCCGGGGCACTGAAATATTTAACGTGGCTCTTCTAGCCTAAGTCTCTAACTCCCTTCAGACCATTTCCTACATGAGGCTGGTGACAAGGTGGGGGAAGATCCTGATAGGATTCCCCTGTGAGTAATGACAAACAGGCTTCCCTGGAGTGCCACCTGCTGTGTATAAAATGAGAATCCTCCTCCTCTGAGAAGTAGGAGGAGGCTCTCACTACCAGCAGGAGCCCTGAGCTCCTTGAGCAGTGAAGGTCCTGCATCCAGAAGACGGCTGGAGCATCTGCTGATGGCATGAGCAGTAGCAGAACTAAGAGTCAGAGCAGGGAACAGGGTGATGCACTTCCCAACCTACGGAGCAAAGAAAGCTCAGTTCATGCCTGCAGGATGCTGGCTTGCAGAGTAGTGTGCCTGTGCCGATGGGCACTTAATTCAGGAAGTTGGGCTTGCTGAACCACAGAGCTCAAGCTGGATGCTCTCTGGTTGAGGCTTATAGCAGAGTGGTCAGCTCTTTGGGCATTTATTAGCGGACCCGATAGAACTTCATCAGCTGTTTTGATAAACATCTTGACTCTGGACATTTCTCACTGGGACTACCATTTGTTAACCTCCTTAATAAATGCTTAAGTCATGAATTTTGCCTGTGAGTTTTCTGTAGCCATTGTGATGGATGTTTGAATACAGAGAAGTAAAATAGAGAACACGAATTAAAATATTACAGTCACCGTGAGTTGGAATTGACCCCCGGGCAGTGGGATGGTTTGGTAAGATCAACATCCAAGGCCAACCAAAGATCTTATGCTTTTCTCTCTTCCCACAACCCCCACTCAAAGTACTAGTTAGCCGGGAACAACTTCTCAGGGCAGTGGCAGTTAAGTCAGGCTTTGACGGATGAGTAGGAGTTCTCTGTGAGAACTATGTCTGTCACCACACCACCTTCTGCCACTGGCCCGTTCTGATGCATAGCGACCTTATATAGGGTTTCCAACATTATAAATCTTTATGGGCATGGAGTAGTTAGCCCCGTCTTTCTCCAGAAAAGCAGCTGATGGGTTTGAACTGCTGAACTTGTGGGGAGCAAGCCAAACCTTACCTACGAGTGCCACCTGAGTTCCATTATGTGTATGGAGTTATCCAGAAATACGAATCTTTCTAAAAGATTGATATATTGAAATTACCTATAAACTGAAGCATAAGACCAGAGTTCAGAGAGTACTGTGACTGGTTGCCCAGCTGGGCCTCAGTGGATGGCCATGCTTTGGTGGGTTCTGGGAAGCCAAGATTTATTTTCAGAGCACGGTTCAAACTGTCCCTAGACTAGTCGTAGTCACCAAAACACGGGAGAATCAAATGACTGAAGTGATTGAACCTATTCATGCTTGGATGATTCAAAACTCCTTCCCAAGTCCCTGAAGGTAAGCTGGCAACCAGATGACTATTTAGTGAGCCTGTCATGAGGTCCAATGGAATCAAAGTGTTGGACAGGCACTTCATCCAGGTCATTGGAGAGCCTGATGGACCTCCTTGGACCGCCCGTGCCCACCTCTCTCTCCTGCCTGCTCTTGTCTCTCCATCCTGGGCAGTGCTGGTTAAACCCTTCTTTCTGAAGTTGCTTCGATTGCAGCTTTCTTTGGTTGTAATTCATGTCTGAGGGAACATCCCTGCCTTTCGGATTACTTTGGAGTGATTCTCCAGCCCCCGCAGCCAGATTAATGCTGCGAGTGGGACAGCTGATATCCATCACATGATAGTGTTCACGGGGATCATGCTTGGAAGGTGGATTATCTCTGAGTTCAGGAGGCAGCTTGTTGTTCCTCTGTGTTTGACTCTCAATTGTTCATGCTGTCTGATTTACCCTCTCCCTGTGGGAAATCACTGCTTGCCTGTGATCGGCTGACAGGATCATTTTCACTTTCTTCTTCAGGAGCTTGCAGGAACTCCCGCTCCCTTCAGTCTGACAGAGCAGAGGTGGGATCTGACATTGGCTGCAGGGTATTGCTGCCCTGATTGTTCTTGGACTTCTTGCACATGCTCCCCTCTCACAAGGATCAAAAAGTGCCTAATCAGAGTGGTTAAGCTTATTTAAAATCGGAGTTGCCAACCCTCCCCTTGCACAGTTTGATGGGGCCCTCTTCTCGTGCAGCTGTGAGGGCCCTATGTTGTTGTTGTTAATGCCATCGGGTTGGTTTTGACTCACGGCAACCCTGTGCACATCAGAAGGAAACACTGCCTGGTCCTGTGTCATCCTCACAATTCTCCATACGCTTGAGCCCCGCGGTACAGCCACGGGGTCAGTGCATCTCCTGGAGGGCCCTCCTCTCTTTTGCTGGATTGGTCAGGAGAGAGCAGTCGCTAGAGGTGGACATCATGCTTGGTAAAGTAGAGGGCCGTGTGTCACAAGGTATGCTTTTATGAGCTGGTGTTCAGGGCAAAAACCATAATGGCAATTGCAAAGAGGATAAAACAGGGCTTGTGTGTCCGTAAGGAACCCTGGTAGTGCCAGCGGTTCAGCATCCAAGGCCAGCGGTTTAAACCTGTCTGCTCTGTGACAACCTGCTTCCATGAAGATTTGCAGCCTTGGGAATACTGTGGGGGCAGTTCTGCTCTGTCTTGCAGGGTTGCTTTGAGTTGGAATCCACTTGGTGCTAATGGGTTTAGGTGGTTACGTTTTGGTAGGAGTTCTGGTTGGCAGAAGTACTCATTTGTTACATGAAACGTGTTGGGACCAATGAATGCCCCAACTTCCCCTGGAGAGAGAGATGCGGCAGTCTGCTTCTGTAAGGATGTTCAACCTTGGGACCCTACCTAGCTGTGCTAATCTAGTTGTTAAGCTTTCCATCAGTAGGGCCCAAGGTTGTACACTGGGAGTGGGTTTGTTTTCTGGGAAAGGATTCCCTTCACTTAAAGGTGGAAAATCTAGTTGAGGGTTTTTTTTTTTTTTTTGAGGATGGTAAGAATTCGTGCCACCTGTATTCGGCGTGTTACATGGACGGGTCAGTCCCTGAAGAAGGACAGCAGTCTTGTTAAAGCAGAGAGAGTCTCACAATGAAAAAATGGAAGGCCTCAAGGAGACAGATTGAATAATGGTAAGAATGGTTCAGGTCTTATTCTGCTGTACACTAAGGCTCACTATGGGTCAGAGCCACCTTGAAGGCCCCTAACAACAAGACGTCTTGGTTTCGACGTGAGAGATCAGGGTTCGGCACCTGCCCTATCCACTCAATGCACAAACATTGCCCATCTGCCAGGGGAAGCCAGCCTGGTGCTTTGAAGCAGCCTTTTATTTACTCCTGATTATTTCATACGCTCAGTGGGGAAGAGGGCCTAGGAAGCGCCTGTCTCCTCGGCCAGTCCTGCTCTCTAATTTCAAAGCTCCTCTCCGAAAGTTGGAGTCATGGTCATTTTATCACTCTCACCACAACGACTATACAACAAACAGAAACACTTAGTGGCTGTGGACTCTGGCTTGGCACCGTGATAAAGGCATGGACTGAATTACCTTGTTTCATCCTCAGCCCAGCCTTTCAGGGAGATACGAATATGGTCTTGCCACAGCTAAGAGGAAGGATTTCGTCATTTTCCCCAAAGGCCACACAACCGGTAAAGTGACGGAGCCAGGCCAGTGTACAGATAAACCACACTCCCCTCGTGGGGAGTGCCCTGTCCCACTCCCTGCCAGCTTTCCATAAATCCTCTCTGCCCTACACTGCCTTCCTGCTTCGCCTTTGAAACTCCCCAAGACGACCGGGCCTTTGCTCCCTCTTCTGAGCATCTGTCCCTCCAGGCCATGGACACTTTGTCAGTTTTCTTTATGTGAATCTACCAGGTGTCCCCAGTGAAGATGAAAGCACCCCGGAAAGAGGACGGACATCTCCCAGACAGCAAGTGATGGCTCACCATCACAGTGACATCTGAATTCAAACAGACGATAGGGACATTTCTCCCTGCCTGAGCCGCCGAGCGAGGAGCCATTGTGCAGGCTCAGCCGCTCACACAAGTTTATTTTGTCACAAGGAAGAGTGGATTGAGCCTTAAAAGGTCTCTCTTCAGTTCAGTGGGGATTTAGTTTGCCTCAAAAACAGAGGAGGGTTTCTTGGAAACAAGGAACAGTTGCTTGAAAGGTATTCCTGTCTCCCAATTGGCCAACACAGGAGAATCCAGGCCTTCCGCCCACTCACATCGCACCCCTGGTGAGGTTAGAATGTGGGGGACCCCTGTGAAGGTTGCACCTTATTAAATGGCACCCAGCAACCCGTGCCTCACATGGAGTCTGAGAAGCCCTTGGCTGGCATGCTTCTCTAGCAGGCAATAGGGTCTGCCATTCGAGGAGTTAATGACTTCGAAGAAGGTCTCAGACTTCAGACCTCCTCTCGTGTCTGGTATCTCTGTCCTTTCTTCTGATGCCCTTTGTCCGTGCCCCGTGCTCTCAGCTGGGAAACAAAGTCAGCAGAGGACTCCCCTTCTTCCCATGCTCCTGTAAGCTCGCCACCTCCTGTGTCAGCGGTTCTTTCTCTCGCCTGCTGACAATTCTGACACTTGTCAACTGGGACCAAGAGTGATTTCTTTCCTACTCTTGTTTAATCAGCTGCTCTCTCCTATGTGTTCTTTTATTGATCTTGGAAACAATCCTTTTTCCAGGATTGAAAAAATGAATCACCTGAAGAACAATAAAAAATCCCTACAGCAAGCAGACACACACACCCAAGAGTCTTGCTTCAATCCTAGCATCCCCTTGTAACTTCCACACTTCCCATTTCTGCACTTGTCTTGAGCCACGGCAGTCCGGAGAGTTCTGCCTTAGGATCTCTGTCTATAATGACAGGTTTTCATCACACCTCCCTTGGCCTCTCAGTGTCGTCCCTCTGATCACATCCATGCATTTCCCCTTGACTTCGGTGACCAGATGTCCCACGTTTTCCTCTTCCTTTCTTGGCGCTTCTATTGGTTGGATCCTTCGACACCCACCCAGGACACACGTCCCATGGCAGGGTTTGAGCCTATTCACCTCCTTTACTCTCTCCCTGGATGTTTCGACTACACTCAAAGTTTCCATTATCATGCATTCAGCCTTCGATATTTTCCTTGATCTTGGAAATCTCTTCCTAGCATCTAGATGTCCGACCGGCTATCTGACATCTTCACATGGGTGCTTTAAGGTTGTATTGACCCAACGTGCCCAACATCAAATGGAAACATGCCAGTTCTCTCCCATCTTTGAAAGGGGTTTTTTTTTTCTCAATAATGTTCCCTGCTCTGGTTAGTGGGTCAATAATAGAAGGCACAATTTGTGGCTAATGGGGTATTGGTCCATCCGTTGGGCACCCAGCCTTCTGTTTGAATGAATGGACAGCATGAGGCAGCAGCTACGCTTTCCTGGTTGAGGCCAAGAATTTAGAGCCTAAAGCACTCAAGACCCCAGAACCCTGTGATTTCTCCTGGAGTCTGTGATATGGATTTTTCTGTATAAGACTGGGGAATAAGTCCCACCAGAATAAAGACACTATTTTTGTAACCTGCTGCAAAAGAGTTCATCTCTTTCTACTCTGAAGCTAGACATTAGAGCCTCCACACATCTGGAAGGAGGGTCCAAAAATAATCATCCAAATTGGTTTCCAACAGAAGTTTAAATCTAATCAGGCAAGAGTCACTTCCCAGCTGCCCCCCCCCCCCCCCGCCCAACTAGGTACATGTCCTTGGGGAATGGAATTAATCTTTCTAAGCCTAGATTATTCATCTGTATGATGGGAAAGAAGTAATGCCTATCAATGGACTTATGTTTTATATTCCAAAAGCTACAATTTAAATTTATAACCCCCTTCTCTGTCTCTAACAGACTATCATACAGATACTTGATAAGTGGATAACATTGTGAAGAATAGAAATTCCACAACACTCAGTTCTTCTTATGCAGAACAGGAACATAGACCAAGAGGCAATCATTTATCTAGAACAAGTAAGATACTGTGTCTAAAATAATGAATGATGTTGTGGTAGTTTCCAATCTCCCCAAATAAATTTCAGATCTATAAAGACACTGAAAATGAAAATTCAAAAAAAAAAAAAAGAAATGAAGTTTTGACTTATGTCCAAATCCACCTACAGCAGAGTCACCAGAACAAAACCCTTTCTGAAATTGGGAGTCAGCTCTATTTTGTCCTAAACGTCTTAGGGGTCAAAACGAATTGAAGAGTTGTATGACTTTCTTAGAGTGTACTTGATTCCTTTCTGCTTCCCACTGTATGAAGAACCCAGTAAGAAGGGAACAGAATGTGGTGGGAAAGTGATATGACCTGAAAACTTGAGAAAATCCAGCTCTTGGATTGAACTGGATGAACTAGAAGTCTAGCAGCCATGGGAGAGGTCCAAGAAGCTCTGCTCATCGACTTCTCTAGTGATCAGGTAGGTAGGTGTGATCCCCATGGATCTGAGGTGAAGTAAAACCCTGATTCTCTGCTGGAATGGCTGGCTCCATTTTGTAAAAACCATCCCTAATTAGTAACTAAAAATGAAGCAATAGCCTATAGCTGAGACCATTAGTGCCAGGGCCACCACAGCCTGTCCAGCTGGGGACCTATTCTCCTCAAAATGTTCATAGGCTCTTCTGCCCATTCTTTTGTGTCTCTGGGGGCACCAATTGCATGACTTAATTGTATAATTGAAAATTATAGTTACAGACATGGTGTATTTTCTTCCAAATTTATATCATATCCTAACTCTTTGAGCTTGTGCATGTGACTTTATTTGGAAAAAACAATATTTCAGATGCAGTTAAATTGTGGCTCCTGAGATAGGATTATCTGAGTGTATCCTAATCTAGTGCAAGATATCTCTACAAGACACACAAAGAGGAGAGAAATACAGGGAGAAGATGGGCCCAGGAAGACAGACACAAAGGTGGAGTGATGCATCCACAAGCCAAGGAAAGCTAGGAGATGCCATATATGAGTGAGTCCAGGATGTGGGTGGCCTATTCTAGCCTCTAAAACTGAAAAGGAAAGAATAAACTTTTATTGTTTTATAACATTTTTTGTGGTAACGCTAGGGAACAAATATAGGTATTATTTCAAAAGTCAACCTATATATTATATTTCATATTTATATTTCTTTTGCCAGTGTATAAAGGTGAATATGTGTGCCTGAACATTTGTGTGCTTTTTCTGTGTGTTCTAATTAATACAAACAATGCTGTTAATGTCTATCATTTTCACTCACAGCCATCTTTATTCCAAAGGGTCATTTTCTCAGCACTGCTGAGTGGCATTGGGAGTTGTCATCTTCAAATCACTGTCACATGTCAGTCTTTAGGAACTACTCCAACATTCATTTCAATAAAAAGAATACAATTCACTGCCATTGAGTTGACTCAGACTCATAACAACACTATAGGTCAGTGTGCAGATGCTCCTGTGGGTTTCTGAGACTAACTCTTTATGGGAGTAGAAAGCCCCATCTCTCTCCCATGGTGTGGGCTGGTGGTTTCAAACTGCTGGCCTTGCCGTTAGAAGCCAAACATGTAAACATTACTAGGGCTCCTCTCAACAACATTAGTGATTAGTATATGGCAGTTAACTTTTTAATGTGTAGCATATCTGGTAATTGCTTATATACCCAGAAACCCAAACTCTCTGCTGTCGAGTCAGTTCACAGTCATAACACCCTCTGTCAAACAGGGTTCGCTAGAGAGACAAAATCAGAATGCTAATAACTTTATATATTTATACAGATAGATATATACCATAAGAAATAAACAGTTAATTAAATTATAAAGCCGTACAAATGGCTCAGTGCAACTCACTCCCGTGAGACAGTTGTGAGACACTGGCAGTCCTTCAAGTCTTGAGGGCAGCCGAGTAGTCCTCTGTAGAGAAATTCAGGCTATCTGGGCACCGGCAGCAAACAGCAAGGCAGGTCACCAACAGTCAGCCAGATGACAGGGTTCAATAGTCCCCAGCTCAAGAGATGTAAATTCCAATTGTGTGGTGAAGCAGGTCTTGAAGGAACCTCACATTACAGTGACACAGTTCATGGGCTAGGTGTCCCACAGGTAGTGTAGCTTTCAAATTGAGGCACAGAACAAGCAAGGCAGCCGCATACTGGTCCAATGATCAAAGAGCAAGAGGCAAGAAAGGGGAGGCTCGTTGAGCCATTTCTCTCTCCGCCCTTCAATTAATCCCACATGTGTTTACCGGTCAGGTTGGCACAATAAACTAACTAGCTCACACCCTTACTGAAAATAACTACGGTTTCCAGAGCGATAAATCTTTCCAGAAGTAGATGGATACATCCTTCCGCTGTGGAGCACCTGTGGATTTAAGCCAATGGTCTTTGACCAAACAGTCCAACGTTTTGACTACTGTAGCCAGGATCCACTGCTGCTGAGCAGATTCTGTAGGATTTCTGTGGATGTCACTCTCTATGGGACCAGACAGAGTAACTGGTGGGTTACAGCCATCGACCTTGTAGCTAACAGTCCAATGCTGACCTGGATATTCCACCAAAAAAGTAAAGAAAGGAAAATAACACCCCAAAAATGTAAAGCACCAAACAAAACCTCACTATCGTCAAGTCAATTCTGACTCATAGCAACCTGGTATGTTTTCAAGGCTGTAAATCTTAAAATGTGCATAAAAGCCTAATCGTTCTCCTGCTGGGTGGCTGGTGGGCTTGAACTGCGGGGCTTATGGGTAGGAGTCCACCATGTAACACACTGCGCTTCCAAAATCCAAAAGACCAAGCTCACTGACATTGAATCCATGTCGACTCACAGCGAGGCTAAAGGACAGGGTAGAACTGCCCCTGTGGGTTTCCTAGACTATAACTCTTTAATGGAGTAGAGCATCATTCTTCTCCCACAGAGTGCCTAGTGGTTTTCGAACTGCTAATCACGAGGTTGCAACTTGTAACCACTAGGCCATCGGGGTCCCCATCACTACACCACCAGAGAGTATTTAACTACAGACGCAGGATCTAAGTTTTTTCTGATGCAAACCTGGAAGGTTTCTGCTTAGCTGGACCAGAGAATGCACTCTTATGATGTGAGATCCAAAGACAGAAGCAGCTTTTTGGTGAGGGGGTGGTTGTGGCAGGGGCCGCCAGCACCTATCAAAGTTAAGACATAAGACAGAAAACCCTGTTCTCTGCCTGTCATAATCAGCGGAGAAAGAATAGTGATAAATCACTGAAATAATAGTGTCACACACATCAGCTTGGGGTGTGACTCCAGGTGAGTTCCTCGTTTCAAGTCATCAGTTTTAAGCTA
Source organism: Tenrec ecaudatus (assembly GCF_050624435.1). Classification (NCBI taxonomy): domain Eukaryota; kingdom Metazoa; phylum Chordata; class Mammalia; order Afrosoricida; family Tenrecidae; genus Tenrec; species Tenrec ecaudatus. The sequence continues at coordinate 15,655,807 of NC_134543.1, forward strand.
ATGAGAGACCTGAAACCAAGAGTAAAAAGAACTGCTGGAAACCAAGAAAATCACTGAAATACAGGAGATTTTAAGTGACAGATGTTCCTTCCCCATACTTGCTTTTCAAGGATGACTGAACGCTGTAAAACCTCATTTGAATCAAAGGCTTGAAGTCGGTGATGTCTTTCTGTTCCCACAAAGGATGCGCTTGAAGTTTCTTATTTACCTCTGTGTCCCCAGTGCATGACATACGATAATAACGATAATAGCAACACTCATACACACTTGCAGCACATTTACCTTTTGTTGTTGTCTTCTGCATGAATGGATTCCAGTTCACCGTGGCTCTGTACAAGTAGAACTGCTTCAGAGAGTTTTAGGTAATATCGTTATGGGAACAAAGTACCAGGTGCATATCCTACGGAGCCTCTGGGTGGGCTCCCACACGTCAGTAGAAGCTGAGGTCTTAACCACTGGGTCCCCAGGCTCCTGACATGAAGGCATGTCCAAACATATTGCCGCCAAGTGATAGAAACCTTAGCTGAACACAACTATCAAAATGCAACACTACTGTTTCTTGAGAGGCCCTCCCTCTGGACCTGTACATTTCTGAAGGTGGTAATTCATCTCCGTCACTTCTCCCTGAAACATTTTGCGCTTTTTGACAGTTTGGGCATCCTGGAAAGATTCAGCATTTTGTCCATTAACGTTTCCTTGAGTCTTGGGAACAAAAAGAACGCGGGAGGGTCAAGATGAGGCTGTAGGGTGGATGGCGTTAGGTCCCCAGTGTAATTCTCATCGGACACACTTGGAAGGCAGGGCATATGTGCCGCCAAGATGAAAGGGATGTCTCTGCATACATCCCTGGACGTTTCTCACCAGTGTCGTTCTCAACGAAAGAACACAACCCCAAGGCCCTCCCTCCCTCAGAACCTCCCATGATCATTCATTCTAAGTCCCTTGGGGGCAAAAATCTATCAAGATCACCCATTTGGAATCTTCGGATACAATTCATATAACTTTCTGAGCTGACCTCTGTGCCTTGAATTTAACTGGCCCAGATCTCCTCAGAGCTCCATTAGACCTGATTTGGAAGGCGCCCTAATGAGCAACTCTATTTCTGAGAGAACTTGTCTGCAGTCAGCTGATTGCAGACTCGTGTTTAAACCTGCGCTGTTTGGAATAAACCTGTGCATGTAGGAACAAATGATCACAACTGGACCATAGATAACATAATCATAAGTGGAACACAGATTGGAGTTTTTGTAAGTTTTATTTTACTCTGGTTCCCACCAGTCAAGAACTCAAACAATGTATTCCATTGGACACATTGACTGGAGAATTAGAATTGATGCAATTGAATTATGATCCTGGGGAAGAAGCTTGGAGGAAGTACAGTGAGAAAGTTTTTTAGAAGCCAGGATGGTGAGACTTAGCCTTATGTATTTTGGAGATGTTATCAGGGGAGACCAGTCCCTGGAAAAGGACATCATGCTTGGTAAGTGGAGACTCAGCAAAAAAGAAATAAAAATGGAGGGCCCTCAAGAGAATGGATTGGCAAAGAGACTGAATGCAACAGTGGGCTCACACGTACCAATATTGAGCTGGCACAAGACCAGGTTATGTTTCTTTCTGTTGTGCATGGGGTTACTATGCTTTGGAATGGACTCAAAATTACTAGAGAACAATGTATGTCCTCTTACCCTCGTAGTAATACTGTTTAACATACTCTCATATTTACCCTTTCATCAGATTCTCTGTTACCACATACACCAGGAGAAAAGTAGGATTGTTCTTTTAATTCATTTATGCAGAAGGGGAGGTAAAGGCAGGTCAGTATAGGTTGCACACTTAATTTGACTAGAGTTGGAAGTTGAACCCAGGGAGCAAATTCTAGCGTCCTTGGTTATTGGTTCTGCAGAAAGATTGGCAAGTGTTGCCTGAAAAAGGATATTCTTATCAACTTCTCTCTCACCAAGCACTTGGACAATATGTCCCCAAATTGCTCCTTGTCCTTTGCATGTGTTAACTACCTTGAGGTATTTTTGATCAGCAGTGTTTGAAATTTACTGATTTATCTCTGTGCCTGAGAATAAACACAGCAAAACATTGGCCATTTCTACGTGTACAGCTCAGTGACACTGAGTACACTCTTTGAGTTGTGCAAACATTCTCACCCTTCTTTCCCCCGTTTCTTCCACCATTAACATAAAATCACCAACCTCGGCGGTTCTTATTTAACCCTTTGAGTTCATGTTGTCAATTTAGGAGCTGTGGTTGACACAGTCCGCTCTGCATTGGGCTGCTAACCGCAAGGTCAGCTGTTGGAAACCAAGTAGCTGCTGGGGGGAAAGATGGAGCTCATTTCCATAAACATTTGGGCTTTACCAAGTATGATTTCTGTTTCCAGAGACTGGAGTCTCCTGCTATCGTGTCTATTGTCCTTAAGACAAAGTCTCTCACTGTTCTCACTTCCATGAATCCTTCTGACTCTCCGTCTCCCAAGACAGACTTGTTTGCTCTTCTGATAATCAATGGTATATTCAATATTCTTTGTCAAAATAATAATTCAAATGCATCAATTCTTCCTTGGCTTTCCTTACACATTGTTCAGCTTTTGAATGTATCTGAGGTGATTGAAAATACCATGCTTTGGGCCAGACACACCAAAGACCTCAAAGTACTCTGTTCACGCTAGTGTTAGTCTGAGTAGACTACAGAAACAAATTCCTAGACACACATATGTGTATAAGAGAGGGTTATATATACAGGGTGATTGTACATTAAGAAAGCATCCCAACCCAGCGCAGTCCAAGTCCATAAATATGATATTAGCCCATATGTCCGATACCAATACCAATATATAAAGTCCTCTTCAGACTCATGAAACACATGCAATGATGCCAAATGCAGGAAGATCACAGGCCAGTGGGTGGAAAGTCTTGTGGATCCAGTGGTGCTGTACACATCTCAGGGCTGTCAGGTCTCTCCAGAGACAGAGGTCTGATTGTATCAGGGTAGTTCAATGTGCTTCTCCAGCTGCCAGGGCATAGCGCTATGTGTCTTGTCAGTAGAGCATCTCTCAGGGAGTGAGTAGAGAGAGAGAGAGAGTCTCTCCCGCCTCCAAGGAGGAAATACCTAGTTCCCAGCATTCTCAGGAAAAGGCCATGCCCACACAGAGGCCTCATTGGCTATGATCCAATTGACAGACTAGACTCTACCCTTTCACTCTTAATCCTATCAAGTCCCAAATTGACACCAGATTATATAACTACCACAACACTGAAAGATCTTTTGTATATTTGTCCACCTCTTTCTTCTATGAGTATCGATTGTGGGTCAAAGTAAAGCAAAATCTTCAAGAACTTCAGTCTTTGCATATCATGATGTTTTCTATTTGCCCAGTTGTGAGAACTTTTGCTTTTCTTACATTAGGTGCAGATCATTACCGAAGGCTGTGCTTTTTAATTCTCATCAGCAAGTTCTTCAGGTCTTGTTGGCTTTCAGCAAACAAAGTTATGTCAACTGTGTGTTGCAGGTTGCTAGGGAGACTTTCTCCAAACTTGAAGTTGAGTCTTCATTTAGTCCAGCTTCTGAGACCATTTGCTCAGGATATAGAATGAATGAGTGTGTAAAAGCATATGACCCTGACACATACTTTAACATTTAAAACATGCAGTTTGAACAACTGCCTCTTAGTTAGTGTACAAGTTCTGTCTGAGCACAATGTGGTGTTCTAATTTTTTTGACACGTTCATTGGCACTTCATCCACATATCATGCAATTCAATAGTTAATTCATATCAAGAAAGGCTGTATAATCATCACCACAACCAATTTTCGAACATTTTCTTCCTCATTGTTGTACTGTAGTTATTATTTTTTAATAAATCATTTTATTGGGAGCTCTAACAGCTCTTATAACAATCCATGCATCAATTGTATCAGGCACATTTGTACATGTGTTGCCAACATCATTCTCAAAACATTTTCTATCTACTTGAGCCCTTAGTATCAGCTCCTCTTTTTCCCCTCTCTTCCCCACCGTCCCACCCTTGTGACCCCTTGATAAGTTATAGATTATTATTTTCTTATCTTACATTATCCTCTCTTGCCCTTCACCCACTTTTCCATTGTTCTTTCTCCTGGGAGGAGGTTATATGTTGATGTTTGTGATCAATTCCCCCTTTCCCCCCCACATTCCCCTATTCCTCCTGGTATCTCTATTCCCATTGTTGACCCTGAGCATTTTATCTATCCTGGATTCCCTGTGTTGCAGGCTCTTATCATTTTTATTTTATTATTTTCATATCTTATACACAGTTTGCTGTCATCCTTCACCCATGTTTCTGTTGTTTGCACTCCCCTCAGGGTGGCGGTGGTTATACATCAGTCATCGTGATCAGTTCCCAATTCTCCCCCTTCTCCCCCTTCTCCTCCCACCTTCCCTCTACCCTCATGGTATTGCTACTTCCATTATTGTTCCTGAGAGGCTTGTCTGTCCTGGATTCCATGTGTCAAGAGCTCTTAATCTGTCCCAGTGCACATGCTCTGGTCTAGCTGGATTTGTCAGGTAGACTGGGGTCATCATAGTGGCAGGGTTGGGGACTGGGAGGAAACATTATTTTTGTGTGTATGGCAAAAATGTTCATATCAAAACATTCTCCAATTCAACAAATTCTACATGCATAATTCAGTGCCAATGAAGTCACGTTTCATGTTGTACAACTACTATTTATATTCTTTTCCAAATTATCATATTATGCCAAAACTTTTCCTCCTTCACCCATGGTAATTGATCAACTTTGGTTTCTTTTATTTTTAGTAGATTTCTGGATATAAAATTCAATTCTATACACTTCCATAGTTAAGTTGCTTTAAAAAAGAGTTGTATATACACCATTACAATCCATTCTAGTGCTCCCTCCCCGCTTCCACATTCATTTTTTGCTCCCAAAGTCCCTTAACCCTTCCCACCCCCATTCCTGATAAACCATTGCAGCAATTATTATCTCTTTGCTTCTACTCCTTTTGTGCTTCATAAACTGAGACATGTAACAGAACCAATAAAAGCAAAAACAAAATAAACAGAAAAAAATGCATAAATAATATCAAATAAAGACAAAAATAAAAGAGTAAGAAAAAAGAGACCATCAGCAACATTTTAAAAGTCAAAGAAGAAGTTTCTGTCATGTAATGAAAAAGAAGTCTTTTAACCTAGAACAAATTTGGGTTGTGTCATGAGGGTGGTTAACTGACCAAGTACATTATACCCTAGTTTGATCCACCATGATCAAAGTTACAATAATATCTGTCTGATAATAAAGCCATTTAAGTCCCTCACCTATTATCAGAAGGGATCTGCCAGAGGCTTAATCTGACTAGATACTCTGCAGACGGATTCTGGCCTCCCAATGCCCTCCAGAGCCTTCTACAAATTGTATGTTCACAATTTAAGCTTTGCTCCTTTTCCGTTTATCACATTTTTGAAGCATTTTCAATGGTATCCATGGTTTGTCATGATCCATACAGTCCAATGTCTTTGGAAAGCCAACAAAACACAAGTAATCACCTTTCTGGAATTTCTGCTTTCAGCCAAGATCTATCTGAAGTTAGTAATGACATCCTTCCTCCCATCCCATCCCATTTCTGAATCCAGCCTGAATTTCTTGTAGCTCCCTATGTACTTCTGTGAAAGTTTTAAAATTATCTTCAGCAAAATTTTACATTTATGTGGTACAAAGATATTTTTAGACAATATTCTGCTGGGTTATCTTGTTTGGGAATTACTACAAATAGGGATCTTTTCCTGTAGGTTGGCCAGTTTTATCACCATTTTTTCTGGTATCCCACCCAATTCCTAGAGTCTTCCTTCAGTACAATCCCCACTTCTTGATCACGTGGTATCTTCTGAAATGACTTAGTGTAGACCAAATCTCTTTGGTCCAGTGACTCTCTATTCCTTCCATCTTCTTTTCACGTGGAGCAAGTCATGCTTCCCAGAAAATTATTCAGTATTGCAACTCCAGATTGGAAAATCTCTTCACTTTTCCAGCTTTAGACATGGGTCGTGTTCTCCCTTCTCTTCTGGTTTTTGTGTCAGTCTGGGTAGACTAGAGACACAAATCCATGGACACACATGTGTGTATAAGAAAGAGATTTATATACAAGAGGATTCAAACATTGAGAGAATATCTGAACCCAGTCCAGTCCAAGGCGATCAGTCTGATATGCCTGACAACAATCTAGAAATTCCTTTTCAGACGCATGAAACACATGCAATGACGTGAATCACAGGATTGGGTTTGGCCCCTGCCATAGTACCTGGACCTCACCCCAGGAATGTATGTATATAGTAGCTTTACCCATATGCCCCATTTTTTAAAAGCTTACCTCAGTAGACTTATGTTGTTCTTGTCCTTTTGTGTTTAGCTTACTTTGTTTAGCATGATTTCCTCCAGTTTTTCCCATGCAGCAATGTAGTACATGCATTCATCGCTGCCGAATGAAGGCCGAACATGATGGTGGGACAAGAAGAAAGTAAAAGGAAAAAGAGGAAAGAACCAGAAGGCATATGACATTTATAGAGGTCTAAATACAGGCATGCACATATGTAAATATATTTATATATAATGGGAGGGGAATATATCTATGTACTTATATCTATATGTTAAGAATTAAGGTTGCAGATGGATATTGGGCCTTGAGTCAATTACTCCATCAACACAAGAACACTTTGTTTTAATCACCCAGCATTCTATGACACTTTTCTGACACGATTGATGGAGCCAAAATGGGTGCATAAGCAAATGTGGTGAAGAAAGCTGATGGTGCCTGGCTATCAAAAGATATAACATCTGGGGTCTTAAAGGCTTGAAGATAAACAAGCAGCCATCTACCTGAGAAGAAACAAATCTCACATACAAGAAACACACTAGTCTGTGTGATCATGAGGCATCAATGGGATCAGGTATCAGTCATCTAGGACCGAGAACAAAATCATACCCAATGTGAAGCGGAGGCGGTGGTGTGGAGTGGAGAGCCAAAGCCCATCTGTAGACAATTGGACATCCCCTCACAGAAGGGTCACAAAAAAGAGATCGGCCAATCAGGGTACAGTATAGCACTGCTGAAACATACAACTCTCCTCTAGTTTTTTAATGCTCCTCACCCACGCTATCATGACCTCAATTCTACCTTACAAATCGGATTAGACCAGAACATTCACAGTGGTACTGATAAGAGCCTGCAACACAGGGAATCCAGGATAGATAAAACGCTCAGGGCCAACAATGAGAATAGAGATACCAGGAGGATTAGGGGAATGTGGGGGGGTGGGAAGGGGAATTGATCACAAACATCAATATATAACCCCCTCCCAGGAGAAAGAACAATGGAAAAGTGGGTGAAGGGCGAGAGAGGATAATGTAAGATAAGAAAATAATAATCTATAACTTATCAAGGGTTCATGAAGGAGAGTGGGTGGGGGAGGGAGGGGAAAATGAGGAGATGATATTAAGGGCTCAAGTAGGAAGAAAATGTTTAGAAAATGATGATGGCAACATATGTACAAGTGTGCTTGACACAATGGATGAATGTATGGATTGTGTTAAGAGATGTAAGAGCCCCCAGTAAAAAGATTTAATAATAATAATAATAGTTACAATCTCAGAAATCTAAAATCGGCAGTTCTATCACGTCCTCTAGGGTTGCTGTGAATCAGAACTGACGTGATGGCAGTGAGTTTGCTTGTTTTGGCTTTAAGTGTAAAACAATGAGATGTCCTTAGTTTGATGCGATCTTCATAATAGGCGCTATGCTAGAGTTCCTTCTTGCGGCTATTGTGTCAGCTCATTTCACTGAGCAATTCCATCATTTTTACCAGCCCTTTATATGATCAAATATGATGCCTTTTCCCTAGCATTGGTCTTCCTTGAAAATAGGTTCAAAGCGAATGGACCAAAGTCCATGTAAACTTTCGTGACTTTGCTGCTCAAAAAGTTGAAGAGGTCTTTGTCCAAGTTCAGTGGTGAATCAAGGTCTGCTTGACTCCTGATTCTAAGCTCTTTCTAATGAATCATGAGAACATCAATCTCTACAAACCAGAGACTAGAACAGCAGTTTTCAACCTGTGGGTCGCGACCCCTTGGGGGTTTCGAATGACCCTTTCACAGGGGTTGCCCGATTCATAACAGTAGCAAAATTGCAGTTATGAAGTAAGAATGAAAATAATTTTATATCGGGGTCACCATAACATGAGGAACTGTATTAAAGGGCTGTGGCAGTAGGAAGGTTGAGAACCACTGGACTAGAAGAACAAGATGGTGTCTGGGTATTCTGACCAACTGTTCTGAAAGGGATCATGTGAGAAGGTTTGAATCGAGGGGGACAAAAAGGTGTAACAAAACTCAAAATCATTAATAAAAAGACAAAAGAAAAACAAGAAAGAGAGCAATCAGACAATGGACCTTAGTAACTTTAGTATGGATTGCCAGATGAGGACTGGACAGTAGTTTGTTCTATTTTGCAAAGCATCTCTATGTTTGGACACTGACTTAATCGCCTTTGACAATAACAGGTGTGCTCCTGCTGGCCTTTGTCTAGAGGGCATCAATACTCACACGTGGGAAAATGTTACTGAGCTCCATTTCCAATTACAGGCCAGCCTGGATTCAGGGACACCTTCTGATGGTTGGGGCAGTCTGTGTGCAGAGGAATGGAAAGACAAAACAGTGTCCCCCCCACCTCCTCCTCCGAGATAATCTACCACTGTATCCTGGTGTACTATAGAATTTTCACTTTTATTTTAATTGATGACATCTTAATCATACAGTGAGATTTGAATTCAAATGACATATCATAAATAGTTAGCTCTTCTGTAGTGGCCGACTAGGTAACAGAAAGGTTTAGCCCTTCCCTATACTCTGACTTCAAAAGGTGACTTCCTGTCAGTGTTACTTTTCCTGAAAATAGAGATGTTCTCATATATTCTCCTTCATCAGCTCTTCTGATGCCAGCAACTTGACTCTTTTCTCGCCTCCCATGGCTGTTTCTTGATCCGCCATGAGTGTCTGCAGAACGTCTCCTGCTCTCTTTCTGGAGCTTTGTGACCAACACCTTTGCTTGCTATGGTGCTGTCCCGGCCAGCGTGTCTGCTTGGAGAAGGGGTGAGCCCAATACTGCTGTCCTTTCAAAAGTCACTTTCTCTCTATAAAGTACCACTGCCTGTGAGGTGGTTGTGTGCCAGAAAGGTGAACAATGGAGAGGCCAGCACCTACAGGAAAGGTACATGACCACACACAACGTCTGGGAGCCAGTTTCTATTGCCCAAAGGAAGGCCCCTATTTTCCATCCCTCTTCCTGCTCTCTGTCCCCAATGTGAAAATCATCACTTGGAAAATTTTTATATTAAAAAATGTTTTATTGTTGCGAAACTATATGTAATACATTTGCCAACGGAACATTCTCCATGTGTGCAATTTGGTGACAATGATTACATTAAACATTTTATTCAAGCAGCATTCATATCTGTTGCCATATTTTCCATCACAAGAAACAGAAACACAATGCTCCTTCAACAGTAACTCTCCCTGCCCACCCCCTTCTTGCCCCTGAAATCATCAGTCATTTTTAATAGTGTGAGACCCTCTGACACCCACCCCCTTTCCTCTTGAGCGACACAGCAATCCCAGCTGTAATGAATCACTATAGAATTAGAGTAATGTAAATGTGGTAAGATTATGAGAGTTTTTCTTCTCTTGTTGATCTGTATTTTTCTACCATGAAAAATATTATTATAATGTAAGAAATAATAACAAGTTTAGTTTTAATTATAAACATACTTATAAAACTCTGAGTTTAAATATAAAACTCTGTTTTCAACAGAGTGTCCTAATGATCTAGTTCTTTGAAAAGACTTCTTTCTAAGTTTTACATTTTCTCTTTATTTTCTCTTCTACCTTGCCAGCAAGTGTTTAGAACATGGGACAGAAAATGGGAGTGTGCTTTTCCCTATAAATGCCTAATGACTTTTTCAATACTTTGTGAGATACATGAGCAGTGAGTTGATGCTAAGAAAAAAAATAAGTTGTCGTCTGGCTTAGTAGAATAACCAGCTTAGTTAGTCGGGAATGGGTTGTGTTTCCTGCAGGACTGTGGTCTGGTTCATTTCTGTTCGACCCCTTGCTCAGAATTGGCATTTCCACCCAAGAGATACTGAATCATAATCTATATTTTAAGAAAATCCACAGGTGATTCATATAAAGCCCCAAATTATTCTTACAGATCATTAAGTGATTCTTTTAAGAATTGCCTTGGGATCTTACTAAACCATAGATCCTGAGTCAGTACCTCTGGACTGGAAAGGCAGATTCTCAACATGGAGTCAAGCCATAATGTACCTATTCCAAACTCGGGCGTTCTAGCAAGCAGAATATGCATAGATTATACTCTGGTGTCTCAGAAAAAGGCATTGTAAGAGTTGTCTGTGGAAACAAGCTAAAGATGAAGTCATCTTATAATAAAGAAGAACCTTTAGGAATTTCACCTTGAGCAAAGCTCAATAAAGGTCCATCTCAAATTGAGTTCAATTTGAAGAAAAAGATGTGCCTCAATTTCTGAATACATCTAGTCATTGAACTTTAGGGTGATGAAATGAGTGCCCAGGAGAGCTTAGTAAATGCCATGGCTGGAATATCCAGCAAGCAAAGCAAGCAATGATTTAGTTGTGCTTACTCACATTCGAGTCAACAATTTCTGTAGTGAACTCCATGTGAAATTGCTGGCTACAGATTAGTAAGTAAGTACAAGCAAGACCGTGCTTACCTTGAATACTGGGTAATCTGAAAACGTACATGGTTCTAAACACATCGAATAAAGGGAGTATCGTTATTGCTACCTCTCAGATCTCTTGTTTATTGCTTCAGTGCTCATTGAAGTTTTCACCTGTAAGCGAAGCAGTTTAATGCTGGACTTGAAGGCTAAGGATGAAAAATTCATGTTTAGAGCTTCTGAAAGATTCAATTCTGTCTCATACTCTGTACTCATAAGTGAGAAAGTAATTGCAGCAATGATAGCAATAGCCATTTATGCAGCATCTACTATGCACCAGGCAGTGTATTATGTGCATTGTGTCCCTCAGTCACAAAAACAACTTTGCAAGGCTCAGGTCCTATTTTCCGTTTGATCTGACTTAATCCGTGATTTTCCAATTCCCTCATATGCATGAAGCATTTGGATTATGGAAAAAAAGACAGAAGAAGAATTGATATGTTCAAATTGTGGTATTGGTGGAGAATATTGACTATACTATGGACGCACAAAGACCTAGCATATCATTTAGGAGAAATGCAGCCAGAAGTTTCCTGAGAAGTGAGAATGGTTAGACTTCAACTTGCTTAGTTTAGACACGTGAGCAAGAAAGGGCAAACAGAACCTCACGTTTGTTAATACATGGGGCCTGCAGCAAAGAGGGACACTCTCATTGAGACAGATTGACACAGTGACTGCAACAACGGACTCCAACAGATCACCCATCATGAGGATGGCCCACAAAGAGGCAAGGTTTTGCTCTGATGTACACAAACTAGACATGAGTCAGAACTACCAGCACTAACAGCCATGGCCTTTTATTTTACAAGTGATTGACATTCAGAGAGATTAACTCATTTTCCCCACACAACCCAGCTAATACGAAGCCGACTTAGGATAAATGCAGCACGGGTATCTTTTGACACTAAATCTCAAGATATTTTCATGAACTTAATTGTGGTGCCTATTTGATACTGATGTTTTGAACAAGTGGTTTAGCATTTTTACTTTTGAATTACACTTGTGAGTCAGTCTTTCCTAGTGCAAATGAGATTAGAAAAATACAATGAGATCACCCTATATTGTCCTGAAATTTTCCTTCATTTGACATTTGACTATTAAATATCTAGCCAATGCACACATAAGCAGTGATTGTCTCTCATGATGTTCCATTGCTTATTGAATTTTATTTCTTGATCCTTGGGGACAAAATTCTAAGTGAGTCTCCCAGTGGTCTTTAATGAAAACCAACCCTTGGAAGATGTGAAGTGCCAAGTGAGCATTCATTATTGGCTTGGCCTGTTTTAAAATTTTTTTTTCCTGGACTCCTCTTCTTTGAGTGATGCAATTTGAAACAAATTGCCTCATTGTGGGATACCTAGGGAAGCACAGTGGAGAGCAACAAAAATGATGAAATGTTTTTAAAATGAGACCCATGAGAAAGAGGTAGAGAACTGAACACGCTCAGCCTTGTATCAAGAGGACTTAGGGGAGAAATAACTTTACAAATACATGGACGGCTACAGTGGACAAAGCGAAAGGCAATTATTCTCTTTAGAAGGAACTAGGAAGGGGGGTAAATTATACTAAGGACACTTTACTTTAAGATATAATATTAATGTGTTCTGAGATAACTTATTGAACATTCCCTTTCCACCGTTAATCGGCAAGGTAGTACCTGAATGAAGTAGTTACATACTTTGAACCTCCGTTTTCCCATTTACAAAATGGAAGGCAAGACTGGCTACTTTATTCAAGGATTATGGCATTCGAATGATATGACAAATGTAAATAATAACTTACTTTATGGATCCTGTACTCTGTGCTTGGTACTATGAGAGGACCTGACACATTCTTGTTTGAATCCTTATATCAACTTTAGACATTGGTTGGTTTATCACCCTGTTACAGAGTTAGAAATTCAGGCTTCAGGGATTAGGTAACTCCATCTCTGTAGCCTTTGTTAGGTCAGTGGCTAGTTACTCAGTGGTTTATATGAGAGGGTGCCCCCCCCCCCACAAACTAGAAAAAGCTCCACTGGGCATAGCTTTCATAGTGCGTATTTTTCCTGCTATGTGAACATCCAGCAATTCACGTTGAGTCAGTGCATCCAGCGGTGTCACCTGGGAAGATTCTCTCTGGTTACAATGAATTTTTTCGTAAAAGCAGTTCCATTCAAACCTCAGTTTTTTGTGATGGCTGATTTATGAGAACAGTGTGTGGTTGTGAAATTTTATTTCCTGCTCAGGAAAAATGTCGCAGAAATTGTTGTGATGTTGAACACAGGTTACAAGGGAAGCACTATGGGAAAAACTCAAGTGTACAAATGTTTTACTTATTTCAAAAAAGGTGAAATGTCAATTGATGACAAAAATCATTCTGGACATCTGTCAACTTCCCGAACAGATGAAAATATCGACTCATAGCGCATTTGGAGTTGTTCCATCAGGTCAGACTTTTTAAATAAAATTTTTATTATTTTTTTAAAAAATTATTTTATTAGGGGTTCATACAACTCTTTTTTACAATCCATACATACATCATTTGTCTCCAGCACATTCATATATATGCTGCCATCATCATTCTCGAAACACCTGCTTTTTATTTGAGCCCTTGGTATCAGCTCCTCATTTTTCCTCTCCTTCCCTGCTTCCCCTGCCCCTGAACCCTTGATCATTTATAAATAATTATTATTTTATCATATATTGCACCATCTGATGTCTCCCTCACCCAGTTCTCCACTGTCCATCCTCCAGGAAAGAGGTTACATGTGGACCTTGTCATCTGTTTCCCCTCTCCCTCACCCTCCCTCCACCTTCCTAATATCGCCACTCTCACCACTATTCCCAAGGCTCATTTGTCCTGGATTCCCCGTATTTCCAGTTCCTATCCATGCCAGTGTACATCTTCTGGTACAGCTGGTTATGTAAGGTAGAATTGGGATCATGATAATGGGGGGGCATTCATGAACTAGAGGAGAATTGTATGTTTCATAGTTGCTACACTGCACTCTGACTGGTTCATAACCTCCCCACAACCCTTCTGCAAGGGGATGTCCAAATTCCCCCAGATGGGCCCTGGGTCCCCACTCTGTACTCCCCCTCATTCACAATGCTATGATTTTTTTTGTCTTTGATGCCTGATACCTGATCCCTTCGATGCCTTGTCATCTCACTGGCTGGCGTGCATTTTCCATGTGGGCTTTGTTGTTTTTCAGTTAGATAGCCCCTTGTTTATCTTCCAGCCTATGGGATCCCAGATAATATTTATTTTGACATCTGGGCACCATCAGCTTTCTTCACTGCATTTGCCTATGCACCCGCTTTGTCTTCAGTGTTCATGTTGGGGTAGGCTGGTGTGCTTCTTCTTTGTGGGCTTTGTTGTTTTTTAGCTAGATGACCACCTGATTGTCTTCAAGCCTTTAAGATCCCTGATGCGATATCATTTGATAGCCGGACACCATCAGCTTTGTTCGCAACTTTTGCTTATGCACCCACTTTGTTCTCAGAGATCAAGTCGGGATAGGCCGGTGTGCTTCTTCCATGTGGGTTTTGTTGTCTCTCAGCTAGATGGCTGCTTGTTTATCTTCAGGTCTTTAAGACTTCAAGTGCTGTATCTTTTGGTAGCTTGGCACTATCAGCTTTCTTCACCACATTTGCTTGTGCACCCATTGTCTTCAGTGACTTCAGGTGTTATATCTTTTGGTAGCTGAGCAGGTCAGACTGTTAATCAAGCTTTCTATTTAGCAGTTCTAAAATGATTGTGTAACAGTGTGCAACAAAAAAGGCCTGATTTTTGGCAGAAGGGGGACTGGTTTTTCTATCATGACAGTGCACCTGCTCATGCAGACATCTCAGTGCACCAGTTTTGGGCAAAAAGCAGCATGCCTCTTTTTCCCTACACACCTCACTCACCTGACCACACACCGTATGACTTTTTTATTTCTGGAAATTGAGGGACATAAAATGACAGTGATTTGACAACATGGAAGAGGTGAAGAAATAGACAGAGGAGGTGCTATCAGGCATCTAAATGGATGTGTTTGAAAAATGTTTCCAAAATGGAACCACAGATTTGACAAATATATTAATTGTAATTGAGAGTACCTTGAAAGTTATAAGATTGTTTTGTAAAAAGTTTAAATATATAGCTTTGGAAAAAAATTCACCTTTTTTTTGGTAGTGCTCATATTCTCTTTCCTACCCTCACGTATAGCTTTCAGAATCCACTTCCTTTATCAGGAGTCCCTTATTTTCTCTGCTGCAGATAATGGTGGAAACACTTAGCCCTGAAAATGTAAAAAATGTCTATTGAGTCCAATTCTAAGAGTAATTTAAGGGGTAGTGAGGATTGACTATTCATCTGGGAGAAATGGCTATGTGTGTATTTGTGGGGAGGGATAGCCGTATGCCAACATGTCTAGAGATGAGTAGGGTAGATTGTGCCACTCATCTCTAAGATACTCCTTCCTGCCTGGATACCTGGAGGCTAGAATGGACCACCATTCATGATCTACTGTTATGGTTGTGGTTGTCAATTGCTGTTGAGCCAATTCCAACGCGTGGGGAACACACGCTCCCCATAGATTTCAAGGTTGTGACCTTTCTGAAGCAGATTAACAGGCCTTTCTTACCTCACCTCTGGGTAGTTCTGAATCATAACCTAGTCATTAAATCCTTAACTGTGCCTCCCAGGGAATCTAACTTTTACAGAGACCCTGCAAGTTCTTAAACTGAGGAACACCATGAAGAAAGTAAAAATTAATGACTGAGTAATATGAAGGTATCATAAAGGTTAAACTATTATTTTACTAGACAAAGGGATCTGGAAACTTAATAAAAGTGGGGTTGGGGAGTGGAATGGGGGATGATTTTCTTCTCAATGGGTGAAGACTCCTTTTTACCAATTATAAATCTACTAATATGTGGCAATACAGAAACCACATTAATTACATCTGTGGAAAGAGATAATTGAGAAGCTCAATGTCTGCAGCTAAAACCAGACCAGCATAGTGTTTGACTGTGGAACCAGACCATCAATTGCTCGTATGGAAGATCTAGTCCACTAGAGCCAAAATATGACCATTTGTATATCCCATCTGAATTTTGAGACCATCTCAAGAACAGATTGGACACATTAACCAGTAATGACAGAAGACCTGAAGAGATCTAGAAAGATCATGAAGAAAACAATAGGGAATTAAAAAGACAGGAAAGAAAAGATTAGCTTGGATCTTAGAAGAGACTCTGAAACTTGCTCTTAATCATGGGGTAACTAAGACAAGTGGAAGAAATGATAAAATAAAAGAGCTGAACAGAAACTATCAAAGGGAAGCTTGAAAAAAAAAGTCAAATATTATCATGAAATGTGCGAAGACCTAGAGATAGAAAACCAAAGAGGAACATATTCAGCACACCTTAAACTGAAAGAACTCAAGAAAAAAAAATCAAGCCTTGAGTTGCAGTATTTAAAGAGTCTCTGGGTAGATTATTGAATGATGCAGGAAGCATCAAAATAAAATGAAGACACAGAATCACTGTACCAAAATGAGCCAGTCAACATTCCATCATTTCAAGAAGTAGCATGTGAGCAAGAACCAATGGTGCTGAAGGAAGAAGTTCAAACTGCACTGGAAGCATTAGAAAAAACCAAGGCTCTAGAAATTAATGCATATCAGTTGAAGTGGTTCAACAATCTAGTGAAACAATAGAATAACCCACTTGTCTATGTCAGGAAAATTGATAGACAGTCACTTGGCCAAGTGACTGGACCTAATCCATATTTGTCCCCATTCCAAAGAAAGATGATCCAGCAGAATGCTCAAATTATAGAACAATATCATTAATATCACATGCAAGTAAAATTTTGCTGAAGATCATCCAACAATGCTTTCAGCAGTACATTGATAGGGAGCTTCCAGAGATCGAATCCATATTTAAAAGAGGATGTGGAACAAAGGATATCATTACTAATATCAGATGCCTCTTGTATGAAAGCAACAATGCCAGAAAGATGCTTGCTTGTGTTTTATTGATTATATACAGACATTTGACTTTGTGCATCATAAGAAACTAAGGAATAGAATGGAAATTCCAGAGCACTTCATTGCGATTATGTGGAACTTGTGCACGGACAAAGAGGCCATTGTGTGAACAGAACAAGGGAACACATGGCTTAAAATTAGGAAAGTATCCTCAGGGTTATATTATTTCCCCATATTTATTCAATTGATATGCTGAGGAAACCACCAGAGAAATTGGATTACACGAGGAAAAATGTGACATTAGGAATGGAGGAATTCATATTCCTACGATAATGTAGATGATACAACCTTGCTTGGTAAAAGTGTGGAGGACTTGAAGCACTTACTGATGAAGATCAAGGATTTCAGCCTTAAGTATGGGCTAGCCCTCAATGTAAAGAAAACAAAGATCCTCACAATGGAACCAGTAGATACTATCATGATAAATGGAGAAAAGGTTGATGTTGTCAAGGATTGTGTCTTAGATGGATCCACAATCGATACTCATGGAGGAGCAGTCAAGGGATCACAAGACAAGTTGCATTAGGTACATCTGCTGCACAGACCTCTTTAAAGTGTTGCAAAGCCAGGAGATAATTTTGAGGACTAAGGTGCGCCCAATCCAAGCCATGGAATTTTCAGTTACCTCATACGCATGTGAGTTTAACATGAATAAGGAAGACCGAAGAAGAATCAATGCCTTTGAATGATGGTGCAGGTGAAGACTATTGGAAGTACTATGAACTGTCAAAAGAACAAACAGATCTGTCTTGGAAGAAGTACAGATGGAATGCTCCTTAGAGGCAAAGAAGGTGAGATTCATCTCATGTACTTTCAACATGTCCTCAGAAGAGACCAGTCCCTAGAGAAGGTCTTTATGCGTGGTAAATTAGAGGGGCGGCAAAAGAGAGAAAGGCCTTGGACAGACAGATTGACCCAGCGGTGGCAACAACGGGCTCAAACATAAGAACAACTATGAGTTGGCACATGGCAGTGTTTTGTTCTGTTGTCCATAGGGTGGCTATGATTTGGAACCAACTCCACAGCTCCTAACTCTTTTTATCTATCTGTCCATCAATCTACCTACCTATCAGTCACTTATCTATCTATCAACTCGATGAAGACAGAAAATAATTGGTGATGGACATGCGAAGAGGACTCCTGTATTAATAGACTTGATATGTAGCTACTCTAGAAGACTGAGCAAAGAACAATGTTTGGCTTTTTTGTACCTTTCATATATTTGTATTATAGGGACATGTTCACCTATTTGAAAATCTATTGCACTTCTAGCTTAATAATGACAGTTATAATCAAAGCCAAACCACTGGCATCCCTGTCAAATCTGAATCATAGCATCCAGGTGATTTGGAGTAGAACTGTCCATAGTGTTTTCAATGGCGAGACCTTGGGGATGTAAGTCACCATCCTCTTATTCTGAGGTCCCTCTGGATGGATTCGAGCTGCCAACTGTGCGTTTCACAGTCAAGCACTTAATTGTATCACCCATAAAGTAATAATAACTAATATTTAGTTAACACTTCTTAGTTTCAAGCATGGCACTAATAAGCGGCTCACGTGCATTTTTACATTTCATTTTCACACCAGTATGATGATGTCGAAGCTATTATTATTCATTCTTTCTTCCCCATCCAGGCACCCACATATTGTGAACTGGACATCAGTTTTCTCATCTGAAAAGTATGTTCGGTTATCTTGGTCAATAGAGTTGAGAGACACCATGTCCTGCAGAAACAGGAAGAACCTCAAAGATGGATTAACACAGTGGCTGTGACAATGGGTTCAGACCTAAGCACAACTGAGTTTGGCACAGGACTGGGCAGTGTTTTGTTCTCTTGCACACAGGGGTGCTATAATTCAGAAGCAACTGCACGGAACCTAACAAGGATAACTGTGTCAACGATACAGCTGGAGAACCCGAGGCTCAGAGATGGTGAATACCTCATCCCAGTTTGCACAGCAAATTACAGAATTTGAATTTTTCTCTTTCTGATTTTAGCATCACCTGTGTGGTACCCATGAGCACACGTCTCACCAACTGTCCCAAGTAGAAGGGGGGCAATGGACTAGACTATACCCTTGGTGTTGTCGTTGGGCGCCATCCAGTTTATTTCAGCTCTCAGTGAGCCCATGGAACAGAGTAGGGCTGATCCATAGCATTTGCTTCCTGGGGCGTCCTCTGTGGAAACAAATCCTCAGGTCTTTCTCCCAGGCTTTGAACCGTCAACATTTTAGTTAGCAGTCTGTGGCTTGACCATTGCCCATCTCCAGAACACATCAATGCGATCTTATTTGGAGGGAAAAAATAGATTGTATGAAATCCAATTAAGTTCTAGATCTTGAGATGGCATCACCCTGGAGTATCCAGGTGGTCTCCAAGTCCAATAGCAAGTATCCTTCTGAGAGATAAAGAGACACAAATGATAATGGCAGAGACACCGAGGAGAGGGCCCTGGGAAAAGAGAGGCAGAGCTTGGAGGTATGCAGCCACAGCCAAGGAGGGCCTAGAACTGCCAAAAGCTAGATGAGTTAAGGACAGATTTTTACCCTTGCTGCCCTGGCAAGCTCAATTTCAGAACTTCTGCCTTCTACAACTGTCAGAGAATAAATGTCTACTGTTTTAATCCACCAAGCTTGAGGTACTTTGCTATGGGAGCCTTAGTAAATCATTGCAGAAAATGAGTTATTGTCCATGAATTTATATTTCCTTAGGAAGTAACATAATAGAAGAGATAACCCAGAAAAACTAGTTAACATGCCAAGGTCACCCTATATGTGCTCGATGACAAAAAGTCAATAATTTTCCTACCGGGAAGGCCTGCACTATCAGCAAAATGAAGATAACACTACCTAATTAAGTTGTTTTAAATAATAATAATTTTAAAAAAAAGCAATGTAGCCACTGGTACAAAGGAAATCAGGGACCCTGATATATGAATTTTATTTCAAAGGACTTGAAAAGTACAATGCCGTGACCGGTGTTAGGGGCCAATGTTGAAATGAATAATGACTTTTCCTATTTGTATTTCTAAGCATCTCTTAATTAACAAGCTTGGACGGGCTGTGACATTTTGAATTCTTGTTTTTACTTAAAATGAAGAAGTGATTTTTATGGTGTCAAATAGGCAATCTGTTGTTTCATGATTTGGACATATCTCAAAATGCCTGGACATCCAGGTTTTATCATGTGCCTAAAGAGATGGTGACAACGATTGTACGATAGGAGCATATTATAATTTATCAAGCAATAGTATATAAGGGATTATTTCTTTGTGATAAAAATATATCATGGAACATGTAGAGACATGTAGGCTGAGCCAATGTGGAAGGGAAAGTGGGCACACACACACACACACACACACACACCTATGTGCGCACATATGTTTGACAGAGAATATTTGCACATGGGTATTTATCTTTGCTGCAATAATATCCAGGGATAGGAGGGAGCACAAAGGCACAAAGTTATGAAAACATCTTGGAAATACGTTTTGAGGGAAGAATTTGCTGGGCCTGGGGGTGCAGGACCGTGGTCTTGGGAGACACTAAGGTCCATTGGCGTAGCACAGTCCGCAGTGTCTGCATCTAACTTTGTTGAGTGGTGACGGGTCTCAAGAGGTCGTGAGCAGCCATCGAAGGTGCAGCTATTGGTGTCTTCCCATCGGAAGGTAAGAAAAGTGATGGGAATTGAAAGACATATGGGAGTAATTAATCCAATTGCCAATGTGAATATTCGTCTCCAGGAGCCTGAGGCCAAAACAACTAGATGGCATCCAGCTACCCACCATTGACTGCTCTGCAAGGCATCACATTAAAAGGTACTGGATAGAGTGGGCTAAAGATGTGAAACAATTTTGGGAATATACTGAAAACTCGAAATCACGAAGCAGACCAGGCTTGCTGTTTGGATAGAGGCTAGTGGAACTCCTGAGACTATGGTCCTTGGTCACTTTTCTGGGCTGGAACTAAACTTACCCTGTGGTTCAATTTTCAGTCACACAACTGACAAGTGTACTGGGGAATAAGAGCTCTACTGATGTGTGCACATCTTAGGCTAATTGACCATTTGGCACCAAGAGGGCCGCATTTCCTGAGAAGCGAGTTCAGAAGGGTTAGAGAAGGGGGAGGGATGGAGAGAGGAAATGCAGGGAGGAGACAAGAGGATGATGTTACCTTGAGGAGCTTCTAATGAATGAGGTGAAATAGAATGTGTATGAATCATGGAATGTAAAACTGATGAGCTGTAAGCTTCCACCCTATTCACAATTAAACGCTTATATAGATAATAATGTAAAATAAATATATAGAAATAAAATGAGACAATTCATTTAAGTGATGAGTAATCATCCAAATTGCTGAAAGTATTCAAGAGGGATTAATATATACAAGACACAAGCTTTTAGACTGGGCATGTGTGCAGCGCCCTGGCCAGTAACTTTGCCTGGCACATCTAGTGTACTCAGTCCTCCAACCTCCAAATAGTATGTCAATCCAACAGCTAGACCATTCGAGGCTGGAAAGCTTACTTAGAATGTTGAACGTTGGAGATCATGTATAGACACCTGAAATTCAAGGAAGCTAGAGAACTTTCAGAAAGTTGCTAATCTTTCCTGAACCCTTCTAGATGTTAGTAAACTAAACAAAACAACAAATAAAACAAAACAATATGCCTTGTGATCTTGAGGAATAAAAACTTAACCAAATTGGGCTGTTGTACTTACTTAGTTTTTGTTTTTCTTGGTAGGGAAAAATTTAGTAATTTTTATTGATTTCAGGAACAAACTGATGGAGCACACGTGTGTTAGTGGAAAACTCTTATATTTCCATAATAAATTTAGAGTACCAAAGCCGCCCTGACCATTTCCCTTAGCAATAGTCTTTTGGGAATATACTTAAGCTTGGTCACTGTGCATTCACCTTTTATATATGTTATTGTTAAGTGAACCTTGTGGCAGTGCATTGTCTCTGTGGGCCTGGAGTTGGCAGAGTGATAGAGCAGTTACAGAAAGGGGTGGGCCCAGTAGTCACAGATGGTGTGTGAGTTACAGCCCATTTGTCAGGGGGCATGTTGAATCTCTGTACCCCTGATTCACATTTGAGATGAAGGCCATCTTCTATGGGTTCCCACACTTTAGAGGGTCCTGTAGATGGCCATTCTTCAACGGTGACCCTTTTCACTGAGTCAAATGCCTAAAGGACAAGCAGACATGCTCACCCAAAGTCCACACTCAGCCCCTCTAGTCCATGATCCAGTAATCCTGTACCCTGGCCTTTCTGACCCAAATAGCCCTAACCCTGTTTTCTGGGTCTTTTCCTGGAGTATTGTTCCCACAGGCAGGTTGACCTGCCATGGATAGGTGTAGAGTTCTGGGGTGGCCAAAGAGATTCTATTAGTATAGGTTAGAATAGGCCTACATGCTGAATCGTGGTGTGCATACCAATGCACAAGAGGTTCCTTATGTCTGCAGAGTGGGCTTTGAGTTGTGGGTTGAGCCACTTTCTCCCAACAATGCCTTCATGTTTGTGTTAGTCTGAGTACTTTAGAGAAACAAATTCACAGAAACTCATGTATAAGAGAGAGTTTTATATAAGGCTTAAGTGTGCATCAAGAAAACATCCCAGCCCAGTGCTGTCCATGCCCACAAATCCAACATTAGCCCATTAACCCATATGTCCAACACAATCCACAAAGTCCTCCTCCATCTCACAAAACGGACACAATGATGCCGACTGCAGGAGAAAAGCAGAGTCAGTGAACATGTAAGGATCTCAGCGCTGGCAGGGGTCTCCACACGGCTGCTCCAGCACCCAGGGCTGCATCGAGACAGGTCCATGTGGCTTCTCCTCAGGGATGGCCTGCAAAAACTTGAGCCCCACCAACTACAGCAGGGAACTGGCCAAGGCAGCTTCACCCTGGTCTGACCATCAGAAAGCAAGAGACCTGAGAACTCGAAAGGCGAGGCTTACTGAGCCATTTATTCCTCTGCCCATCAATTAATCACCCATGTGTTTATTGTCCAGGTTGGCACAATAAACTAACTACCTCAGTGTTCTAGCATGAAGCTCTAAAAGGTCAGACTGGTCGATATGAACTGGCCTTCCAGCTCATTATGAAGGTACTTGTCAAGGTACAAAGATAGAGTGTGTTCAATCTAATAGTTTGCTCGCTTAGTTTACAACATTCCCCAAATCCAGAAATATGATAGATAGTCCTTTGCCTGTACTCAAGCCACAGGCTCTGACAAATATCAGGACTTAGATCACCTGCATGGGAGGGTAGATCAGGCAGGTCTTTGAGAATTGGATCTAATGTTGGATTAGGAGGCATTTGAGGTCTGAAGAGAGGACCCCTGTTTTCTGAGAAGGGCAGAAAGAGAAGCGTGGTCAGTAACAGGCTGAGGTGGAAGAGCATCCAGGGGGACCTTGCCACGTCTTCTCCCTGAGGACTTGGTTCTCGAGACCTCTTGGTGATGTCTGCTGAGTGGACAGGACTTTGACATCATGGCCAGTGTATACAGAACCAGACTGACAGATCTCTGAGACTAGCCTCAATGCCCTTATTTAAAATGGAAATAAAATAATTTGCTCTTGAGATTGAACTGAGGGTAAGATGAATTAATGTGGAATGATTCACATAGTAATCTCTCACTCCTGTTTACACACACACACACACACACACACACACACACACACACACACACACCAGTTGTTATCAGGTCAATTCCACCTCTCGTCTTTCAGAGTATACTGTCTCCACTGGAAGCAGAATGCCAGACCTTTCTCTCATGGTGCCTCTGAATGGGCTCAAATCACCACTCCTTTGATGAGAAGCTAAATGTGTATCCATTTGTTCCACCAAGGACTCTCCAAAACTCACTGCCATTGAAGCAATGTCCACTCCTAGTGGCCCCACAGGACAGGGTAGAACTGCCCCTACGAGTTTCTGAGACTGTAACTCTTTACGGGAGCAGAAAGGCCCATCTTTCTCCAGACCCCAGGACTCTAGTGCTCAGCCAACTGCGATGCAATAGCGGACCCCTCCTCTCACTGTCTGCTTTGTTCAAAAAGCATACTTTTCTCTTTTCATCCCTTTAATACTTGCCAAAAATCTTGTTTAATATCATCCAGCTAATTACCGTTTACTGAAAATGTAATATGAACATTCCCAGGAATAGTTATCCTCTCAAAACAGCATGAAACTACTTTAGCAACATAGAATTACTTTGGGGCAATAGGGCTCCTTAATCCCCACCCCACTGCGTGACCAACACCCGTACCCAAAGGCATAGCTATCATGAGGTGCAGGTCCCATCACCCAGTTATTACCTTTGACAGATCAACATCAGCTTCATTTCTGGTATTAGCTTTTGATTTATTTCCAAAATTACCTCGGCTGAATTCAATGCCAGAACAATACTTGGGATGATGGACTATCACATGAACTTCATTTTCTTGAAATGTCACATGTTCTAATGTCCCTATTTTTCTAGGCAGACAGGAGCGTGTTGGCTTGTTTTATATGTCAACTAGGCAAGGCGATGTGGTAGGGTACATGGAACCAATTCCAACATGTAGAGACCATATAGAATGGAATAAAACTGCCCCATGGAGTTTCCAAGGCTTTAAACCTTTGTGAAGCAGAGTGCCCCTCTTTGCCCTGTGAAACAGCTGCTAGACTTTAACTGCTGACCTTTCAGTTAGCAGCCAAGTTCATAACCACTGCAATACCAAGGTTCCTTAGCTAGACTCTATTAAAGAAAAACAAACAACAGAACCACTGCCATTGATTCTAATTCATAGTGACTCTACAGAGCCGAGCAGAACTGCTTCATAGAACTTGGAAGATTATAAATCTTTATGGGAGCAGATAGCCTTCCATCTTTCCAGAGAAGAAGGTGGTGGGTTCAAACTGCTGAACTTGTAGTTAGCAGCTCAATGCTTAACCTACTCTGCCACCAGGGCTCCTTGCGAGGTGATACCTATAACTCAGGTTTTAAATTAAATACTAATTGATGTGTTGCATGAAGGGCTTTTTCAGGGTTGGTTAATATCTGCAATCTTTCACTTTAAGTAAGAGTGTTTATCTTCAATAATCTGCTTGGCTTCATCAAATTGGTTGAAAGGCTTTCCAGGATTCCTTGAAGTCAATCTCTTAATCAATCTAAATATAAATTAAAAAATAGATATAACATGTATTTGTCTACTAGTTCTGTGTCTGTAGCAGACCTCTTACTGATACAAATAGCTGGGCACAACACAAGATACATATCAGTAAATACAAAATTATTGTATCAAACAAAGTGCTACTTAGTGAAAACATAACTCGGAGAATCTATGGATGCCAGGAGAAGGAGGTTGAAAAGTATCCATTTCACACTCAATAGTTCTTATAATAGTAGCAGTTTATTGAACATCTATTTACTGTGTGCCCTGCTCCAAAGTCAAGCTTGAAGCTTTCAATGTACTCTTGAAACTTTTAAAATAATGTAAAATGTATACTACTTCTTATTTCTAAAGAAGCCCCAATGGCACAACATTTGTGTTCGGCGGCTAATTGAAAGGCGTCCTGTTCAAACCTGCCCAGCGGCTCTGAGAGCATTATCTGGGGGTCTGCTTCGGTAGATTTGTCGTTCTTGTTCTTATGGCTAGGTGCCATCAAACTGGTTCGGACTCACAGGGAACCTATGTGTGACTGAGAAAACATTGCTGCCTGATCCTGTACAACCCTCACAATTGTTGTCATAAGGGAGCCATTTTCTCCCCTAATCATTTTATTAGGGCCTCATACAACTCTTATCACAATCCATACATACATCAATTGTGTAAAGCACATTTGTACACTCATTGCCCTCATCATTCGCAAAACATTTGCTCTCCACTTAAGTCCCTGAAATCAGCTCGTCATTCCCCCTCCCTCCCCGCTGCCTCCTCCCTCAAGAACCCTAGATAATTTTTAAATTATTATTTTGTCATATCTTGCACTGCCGGACATCTCCCTTCACCCACCCTTCTGTTGTCTGTCCCCCAGGGAGGAGGTCATATGTAGATCCTTGTAATCAGTTCCCCCTTTCGACCCCACCCTCCCTCCACCCTTCCAGTATCTCCACTTTCACCACTGGTCCTGAAGGGATCATCCGCCCTGGATTCCCTGTGTTTCCAGTTCCTATCTGTACCAGTGTGCATCCTATGATCTAGCCAGATTTGTAAGGTAGAATTGGGATCATGATGGGGGAGGAGGGGAGGCGGTGAAAGGGGGAAAGAAGCATTTAGGAACTAGAGGAAAGTTGTATGTTTCATCATTGTTACACTGCGCCCTGACTGACTCATCTCTACCCCATGACCCTTCTGTTAGGGGATGTCCAGTTGCCTACAGGTGGGCTTTGGGTCCCCAGTCCGCACTCCCCCTCATTCACAATGATATGATTTTTTGTTCTGATGATGCCTGATACCTGATCCCTTGGATACCTCATGATCGCACAGGCTGGTGTGCTTCTTCCATGTGGGTTTTGTTCCTTCTGAGCTAGATGGCTGCTTGTTTACCTTCAAGCCTCTAAGACCCCAGATACTATATCTTTTGATAGCCGGCCACCATCAGCTTTCTTCGCCACATTTGTTTATGCACCCACTTTGTCTTCAGTGATCCTGTAGGGAAGGTGAGCATCATAGAATGCCAGGTTAATAGAACAAAGTGTTCTTGCATTGAGGGAGTACTGGAGTGGAGGCCCAATATCCATCTGCAACCTTAATATTAGGCCTATAAATATATGCACATAAATCTATTTCCCCATCCTCATATATAAATATATTTACATACCATATTTACATGCCTTTATTTAGACCTCTATAAATGCTCTTTGCCTCCTAGCTCTTTCCTCTATGTCCTTTTACTTTCCTCTTGTCCCACTACCATGTTCAGCTTTCATTTGGGTTTCAGCCATCCCCCTTGGCTACATTACCCTTGGTCATGCCCTACCCAGCCTTCTATACCCTCCTCACCACCGATTTGGATCACTTGTTGTTCCCTTGTCCCTGGGTTTGTTAACACCAATACTTCCCCCCTCCCCACCTCCCCATCTCCCATGTCCCTCTGGAATTGTCAGTCCCATTGTTTTCTTCTCCAGACTGTTCATCCAGCCTATCTTATTTAGACAGACATGCACAAAAACAAGACAGAGCAAAACCAAGCAATAAAACAAAGCAACAACAACAATAAGCCAATGACAACAAAACAAAACAAGAAAGAAAAGCTTGTAGTTAGTTCAAGGACTGTTTGTTGGCCTTTAGGAGTGTTTTGCAGTCCAGTCTGTTGGGGTTCCAAGCCCTGGCCCCAAAGTCTATTTTTGGAATTCACTGGGGACTTCGTTGCTCTGCAACCCTTGCTGTTCTATTG
The DNA here is from genome assembly GCF_050624435.1 of Tenrec ecaudatus. NCBI lineage: Eukaryota > Metazoa > Chordata > Mammalia > Afrosoricida > Tenrecidae > Tenrec > Tenrec ecaudatus. The sequence continues at coordinate 15,683,030 of NC_134543.1, forward strand.
CACACCCTTAGTGTTTTGCCTCGGTGTGGTGGATCTGATTGGGCAGAATTTCCACACTGTGTCTCCAATGTTATCCCCTGTAAGGCTATGGGTCAGTGAGGGATGTCGTGTTTCATAGTGGGGCCGGCCATGCGGTCTACTCTGAGCGGGAATATTGTCCTTAAGGTTTGGTGGGCCAGGATGTGCTCCATTTTCTCTTCCTCCCCCTTCATTTGCTCCCATGTGCTCTGATCAGACGTGTCCCTCTCCTGGAGCTGCAGATTCAGTGCTGTCCTCTGGAATAAATTCTTCTGGGCGCAGGGGCAGGTGTAAGGAAGCCATTTTTGTAGCCACTGTGCCAATCCATCTCTGTGATGTTCTTCCTCTTTTTTGCTGACTCTCTGCTTAGCCAAGCATGATGCCCTTCTCCAGGAACTGATCTCCTCTCACAGTATGTCCAAAAGAAGTCTTGCCATCCTTGCTTCCCAAGAGCATTCTGACTGTACTTCTTCCAAGGCAGATTTGTTTGTTTTTTTGGGCCTTCTATGGTACTTTCAATATTCTTTGTCAGCCCCATAATTCATATACATAGATTCTTCTTCAGTCTTCCTTTTTAAATGTCTACCTTTCACATGTATCTAAGGTGACTAAAAATACCTTGACTTTGGTCAGTCACATTGTTCTCCTCAAGATAGCTTCTTTACTCTTCACTACTTTGAAGAGATTTTGTGCAGTGGATTGCAATCCATTGTTTGATTTCTTGACTACTGTCTCAAGGATCCAAGGAAGACGAAATCCTCGACCACTTCCATCTTTTCTCTGTCTATTAATTTGTAGTCTATTTGTTCACTTGTGAGGATTTTAGTTTGTTTTTTCTTTTATATTGAGTTGTAATCAGTGGTGGGATTAAAATAATTTAACAACTGACTTCCGGCCCTAATGACCATTGAAGTTTAAAAAAAGATGTACAGAAAGATAGTTTATTATTTCATATGGTTCATATTTACATAAGAACAATAAATGAAGTAAAAAAATAGATTAAGTTATAAAAATGGTTTTAAAATATTAATGAGAAAATTAAATGACACTGAACAAAAAGCAAGCACACTGTTGTTTAAGTCTTGATTGGTGTCCTCATTTACAATATTCTTAAGTTTATTTGACCATCATTGGTTGTGTGATTTATCCTTAACCATCTTTTCGCTGTAGGAATAAGATCCCATTCCTTTAGGGATCAGCCAACTAGTCATTGTGTTTGATATATTATAAATGGTTAGGCAACTTTTCTTCACAGAATATATCACATTCATCTTTGAAAAACCCTTCTCTATTTGGTGACCACTTCTCCCTTCCCGCAGTTTTAGGGGGGGGAGCTCTCCAGAGGCTTATTTGCTGGGTAGTTCCACAAGCGAATCTTGGGCTCCAATTGTCATCCTTCACCTCCTGCACACCGAATTCTCGCAGTTTAGCCTCCGGTATGGATCCCTCCTTCGACTTCAGCTTATATGGGTCCAAAACCTTCGGTGACCGATGAAGGTGTGCTTCTTCCATGTGGACTTAGTTGACATCTCACTTAGATGGCTGCTTGTTTGGAGCCAAACCTTCACGACGCCCGACGCTGTTTTATCTGACAGCCAGGCACCATCTAACTCCTTTGTCACATTTTGCTTTAGCACCCATATCTTCTGTGTTCCCTTCCTGAGGGTGACTATTGAGCAGGGACATGATGTAAATCTGATCGTTCTTAAGTTGGAGCTAGGGTTTAGTGCTTGGGAGAGAGAAGAGCATAGAAGATCAAGTGCAGAAATCTGACCTCAACAGTTAAAAACTTTGTCAGTAGATCCCTCCTATGATGTGGGCTGCACCTGCTCTGGTTTCCAAAATTTTCTGTATTTTTGGTTTGTCTTGTTTTCTTCAGTTTTTGTTTGTTCATATTAAGAGTGTGTCTCAGAGGTGTTATGTCAATGGAGGTCAATCTCTTGAAGCTGTGTTATATGCTTTTCCATTTTTGGTATATGAAACCCAGGACCAATGAGCCTAGGGGGAGAGCAAGCAGAATGAGAGATTTGTTGGGGGTAGGGGGGAAGGTGTACAGTGGTGGTAGTGAGGTAAAAGGGAGAAGATATCAAGGAGTTCATGTAGAAAGGGAATGTTTGGAATTGATTGTGGTAGCTATGTCCATTCTACTTGATGTGATTGAAATTTGGAATGATATGAAATATGTATTAAATCCAAACTACTAATAATAAAAAGAGAAAACCCCTTTCTGTTTCTGAAAAATTTACACTTGCTCTGACAATGTTTTTAGCTCTTTTGGCACTTTCAGAAGTGGCATAATTCACTGATAACATCTCATGGGAATTTTGGGAGTAATATAAAGCTGAAGTGTGTCGCCCTCTAGAGCAGCTGTTTTCAATCTGTGGGTTGCGACCCCTTTGGAGGTTCAATGGCCCTTTCACAGGGGTTGCCCGATTCATAACAATAGCAAAATTACAGTTATGAAGTAACAACAAAAATAATTTTATGGTTGGAGGGTCACCACAACACGAGGAACTGTATTAAAGGGTCGCGGCACTGAGAAGGTTGAGAACCACTGCTCTAGAGTCTAGTTGTTTGGCACTTTTGTTTGCTTACTGAAGTAACAAGTGCAAGGGAATAAAGATGTAGTATTTCCTCAGAAGTATAACCAGTATTATGAAATGAATAAATAAATATTGTAAGCATAGTTTTCTCTAATCTTTATACTTATGGATAGAGTGAACATTAGTCTGGGGGCTCAGAACACGCTCTTGTGCAGATGAACGTTCAAAGAGAGTAAGGAATATAAATTTGTGATTTCCGTACTGAGCAGCTGCCCCACCAGCCTCCTACTTTAGAGAGAACCCTGATTACAAGTATCATTTCAACAACTGGTTCTCTGAACTCAAGAAAAAAAATTATATAGAGGTTCTGCCAAACCAGTGAAAACCAGCTGGATCCCACCACCAGTTAAATCCTTACTGAGGGCTGTAGTCCTCGATCTTCACTAGCAAGTCCTTCAAGTCATCCTGGACACCATGAAGCAAGGTTCTGTCACCCGTGTATCACAGGTTGATAAGGAGACTTCCTGATGCCACGTTCTTCTTCAGATATCCCGGCTTCTCTGACTGCTTGCTCAGCTTACACACTGAGTAGGTGTAATGAAAGGCTACAACCTTGACATAGACCTTTCTTGACTTCCAATCTCCCTGTATACCTTGTTCTGTTCAGGTAACTGTCTCTTGACCTTTGTATAAGTTCTCCATGAGCACAATGCAATGCTCTAGAATTCCCATCTTTCTCAAGGCGATCCATCGCTTACAATGATCCACATGGTCTAATGCTGTCGTTCCCAACCTTCCTAATGCCGCGACCCTTTAATACAGTTCCTCAGGTTGTGGTGACCCCGGACCATAAAATTATTTTTGTTGCTACTTCATAACTGTAATTTTGCTACTGTTATGAATGGGGTGACCCCTGTGAAAGGGTCGTTTGACCCCCAAAGGGGTCACGACCCACAGGTTGAGAACAGCTGGTCTAAGGCCTTTGCATAGTCAATATATCTAAACATAGTTTTGTAAATATGACAGATGAGAAAACCCTGTGGGCAGTTCTGTTCTAACAGTTGGAAGCTATGGGCTGAAAATCAACTCAAAGTCACGTTAACAACAGTCACAAAAGCAATTTGTGGCGTTTGGGACTACGACAGCAAAGACATGCTTGTGAATGGCAGCTCCATAACTTGAAATCAAGTTTGCTCAACACCAAAATCTGTATATTTCGTAAAACAGGGCATGATATTTCAATTTAGAATTGTGAGACGGCGACCTTATGCAAGTGGAATTGGGCGGTAGCTTACATAGTATGTTAATTTGGGTTCTCCACAGAAGCAAAACCAGTGAAACTTATATGTGTGTATGTATAGAGAGTCTTACTTCAAATAAATGACTCACACAGTTGTAGGGACTAGCAAGCTCGAAATCTGTACATCAGATGTCAGGCTGGAGGCTGATGAAACCGGACTCAGAAGCCGGACAGCAGACGTGGCAAGGGCGCTCAAGATTGGCAGGCTATCGATGACTCCTGGCATTTCCAGACAATAGAGGAGGCCACTGGTTCAAGTGCAAAGCACTGGAGGCAGGTGATGAGCTAGATGCAAGATCCCGATGCAAGATTGAGGCCCAGCAAATGCTAAGTAAGCTTTCCCAGAGCCTCCACATCTACTGGATGCGTCCATACCCCCGAGGGAGCTCTTTTTCAGTTGATTGGCTGTTTGTAGCTGATCTAATCATAGACATTATTACATTATTTTAGATCTCATCGGGGGAGATGACAGTTTTTGATGTCCATACCACTGAGGATCATGGCCCAGCTAAGCTGACACACAGCTTAACTATCAGTCAAGGGGGGAAAAAGACCTTAACGACAGCATATTCTTTTAATATGTTCTCATCGTTTGGGCAAGAAGCAGATTCCCACTCCAGGCAGGTCTTCAATGTTAGAAGAAAGCAGCCTTTCACTTGAAGATAGTGACAGAGGATGCTTCTGGGCAAACTTTTCTGTTTTCAGGACCATTGCTGGCCCTTCTGCTTCTGAAAAGTTCCCTTTCAGCGTTCTGAATTCTTCGTCATTGCCAGGACTGACTTCCAACTTCTAAACTGCGCTACCAACATTCTTCCCAATAAACCCTGCTCTGTATATTTTAGCTGGAATTGACTTTTATTGCTCAAAACTGTCACCTATTTCATTAGCTTTGGTAAGTTTGTAATCATCGATGTGGGTGGAAAATTCCAATTTACTTCCCTCATGAACTCTTCAAGAACTGACCTGCTCCTAATTTAGTAGCACATTACTATGGCTAAATGTTGGTTGCTACTCAAAAAGATCTTTTTGTGAACTCACAAAAGAACAACGTTCAAAATCAACTAGCCATGTGCTGAAATGAGTTCCTTCAGATGGTCTTTTACCTTTGTCCTTTGAAAATATGATTTTGAGAGATATTTCCCTTGAAATCTGAGGTGTTAGCTTGGCCCTACTTTTCTACCCCAGATGGCTCATTACTTTTGTCTGGGCTGATTGACATTTCCTGGGCAAGCTGTAAACAACTTGATTTAAAAATATCTTTTTGTCTGGTCCTGCCTGGCTTGCAACCTGCCCCCCCCCCTGTGATTTGTATACCCTTTTCAGGGACTGGTGACTAGACTCTGCAAATGAGGTGCATTGCAGTGGAGCAATGCCTACTAGGCAAATGATGTGTCTGTGGGCTACCACGGAGAGAAGGTCATGGTCCTGATTGTCTTCTCTTGACTTTGGCGTGGAGCTTGTGTGTAGGGACAGAATCCCCTAGAGGCCTTACAGCTGGAAAGAATCAAGAGAAGTAGAAGGAAGAAAACAGAAAGAAGTACCAGCAGACAGAGAGAGAGAGAGAGAGAGAGAGAGAGAGAGAGAGAGAGAGAGAGAGAGAGAGAGAGAGAGAGAGAGAGAAAGAAACCTGAGAGAAGTATAAGACTGGTCAAAGGCTGTAACTCCGAAGCCTGTGAGAGGCCAGAAGAGGCCCCAGGGCAGAGGCAGTGGCAATCACTCTGGATAGCCAGAGTGGACAAGATGGTGGTGTCAGATTGCTTGGCTGAGAATTACTTTTTCTCCAGAGTTTAAGAGGAACTGAGAAAACTGCCCTGCACTGAAGAAGGGCGACTGCCCAGATGCTTCTTGATCCTAAGTCCTGAATTCTAGCCTACTGACCCTGACCTGGAGTTGTACTCTCCTACTTGGCAAGCCAATTAACTCTAAGTATGGCCTGTGAGTTCTATGTGGCCATTAAAAAAAAAGACACACACAAAAAACCCCCAACTCCAAACTCACTGTTGTACTGTTGATGCCAACGCATAGTGATGCTTAGGGCAGAATAGAACTGCCCTGTCCGTTTCCAAAAGCTGTAAAAATCTTGATGGGAGTAGAAAGCCTCATTTTTCTTCCTCTGAGTAGCTGGTAGTTTTGAACTGCTGACCTTACTGTCAGCAGCCCAACAGGTAACCACTATGCCACCAGGGCCCCTCATGGTTATTGCAATGATTTGAAGGGCTATTAAATACAGCAGAGAAGTACTGAGTGCTGTCAAATGGATAGCTGATGTCAGAATTGATCGAAAGTTTGGAGAATGGAGGTACGTCTGACCTCTACCTCATAGGGATTGGTTGACCAAGGATCCCGGTCACTCTCTTCCCTGAAGTTCAACCTGTTCTGATGGTACTGTGTTCCTGCCCTTTTAAAAGGGGAAAGCAAAACACATGGCTCACCATCAGAAAAGAAACTCACCGTGTGTGTGTGTGTGTGTGTGTGTGTGTGTGTGTGTGTGAGTGCTGCCTGTGTCCTTACTACCAGCTCCTTCTGAATGTGCCAACACGTCTTGTATGTTCAACTACTGTGTAACGCAATCAAACAAATGTTATTGTAAATGGACACATCCTAAGTTAAAAATTACCCTTTTGCTCAGGCATGCTTTGCGGTTCATGCAGATGGAGGTTACAATAGGCTCTCTGATTAATGAGCTGTTTTATTGGGATGCAAATAATGCACAATGTCATAAGATCCATATGTTGTAGATTACAGGGGCATAAAACTTACCTTTGCACAAAATGGAAAATTTAAAGCATCTCTCTTGAAAAATATATCATGTGGAACAAGAAACGTGGTATTTCTGGTATTTATGAAACTGATAAATGCTGTGCCAGGCTTGTTTAGTTTTAGTGCTAACTTGGATTGTGTGTGTGTGTTTTTTCTTTACTCATCAGACAATACCTTTATCTTTCTGTTCCTACTTAATCTGTTCACAATACTCAAAAAGAGCAAGACTGCTGGTACTGATAACATGCAGTAGCTATGGCCAGCCTGGTTTAGAACTAACAAGCGAGATACGGGAGAGAAAATATAATGACAATAAAAATAGCAACGGGAAATTAGAGGCATAGTTACCCATGTATCACCAGAGAGTGATAGGTGAAGACTTAGTGTACACAAACAAAAGGGTATCCCATTGACTAGTGCCGGAGTGACTGTGTTACTCTGGGTAAACCAGGGAAACAAATCCACTGAAACTCACATGTATAAGAGAGACTTTCATATAAAAGCAATTGTAATTAAGAAAGCATCCCAACCAAAGCTGTCCAAGCCCGTAAGTCCAACATTAGCCCTTATGTCTGACATTGATCTACAAAGTCATCTTCCATCTCACAAAACACACATAATGATGTCAACTGCAGGAACAACACTGAATCAATGAATGTGTAAGCATCTCAGTGCTGGCAGGGGTCTCCACACGGCTGCTCCAGCACCCAGGGCTGCATCAGGGCAGGTCCATGCGGCTTCTTCTTGGGGATGTCTTGCGGGAAGTGAGCCTTGCCAGCTGAAGCAGGGACCCGGCTAATGCAGCTGCACCCTGGTCCAACCATCACAAAGCAAGAGACCTGAGAACTAGAAAGGCGAGGCTCCATGAGCCATTAATCTCTCATTTAGCCCTTCAGTTAATCCACATGAGTTTATCGGCCAGGTTGGCACAATAACCCTAACGATCTCAGTGACCCAGCGCTGACATAACAAATTGCAACATATGGGAACAGCTTTCTAGAACAGGGATGTATTTCCTCACAACTTGTTTTTGAGTGGGGGAGGCCAAATCTGGACATCAGCTCTAGGTGACGGTTTTCCTTGTGCATAAATCCAAAGGTGACTGTGTTAGGCTGGGTTGTCTATATGCATAAGAAAGATCTTTATATCAAGAAGTAATTTTATATCAAGAAGGCATCCCAGCCCAGTCTATTCGAGTCCATAGCCCCAAAGCTAGATAGAGCCTTCTTCAGACTCACGTAACTGCAGGTGATAAAGCAGAAAGGTGAAGCAGGAGGCAGGGAGATCCAAAACCCAAGGTCAGTGGGAATGTGGCAGGGTGTCGCCAGCTCCCATGTTCAGTGTCCCCCCTGGGCCAACATCTGGAAGCAAACACAGAATTCAAACAAGAAGAATGGTGAAGGTCAAGAGAAAGAGAGGCTCCCAGAATCTCTCTTATAAAAAGGCCACACCCCCAAGGGCACATCGTTAGACTGACCGGACTGATAGGTGGGACTCTTCTCTTACACTCCACCCGGTACAAGTTGCTATAAGATCTAACCATCACAGCGACTCCTTGCTAGTCCTTGGTATCTCTCTTCCCTCTGTGTAGCTCTCATTGCCTAGTCTCCTGCTCGTTTCATTACTCTGACCTAATTGGGGCTGGAGCCACCTGACTCTAGTATGACCTCATTAAGAACTGAATAAAAACATATATCCAGGTAGAATCTAACTTCTGATCACACCTACAGCCCCTTCCTTATGGCTCTGTCCCTCACCACTCACCAGACACAGGTTTTCAATTTCTCAGAACATGGCAAACTTTCCCCCAACTTGAAGCCTTTTTGCCTGCTGTCCCTTTAGCCTGGAAGGCTCTTCCCACTAACCTCCCTTGGCTAACTGCTTTTTCCCTTTCAAATATTTATTCTCAAAGCACCTTTCTCTGATCACTACTCCACTCTATGAACACTCTCATTCACTTTACCTTTTAATTTTTTCTTTACAGAGTTTTGTATTACCTGCAATGATTTTGCTTATCCATTGGTTTGCTTATGTATTATGTGTCTCACTCTAGAAACTGTTATGACGAGTTACTGTCAAGTCAGTGTTGACCAATGGCCACTCCCTGTGTATCAGAATAGAACTGTGCTTCATAAGGTTTTCAGTGGATAATTTTTGCAATTGGCTTGCCAGGTCTTTCTTCCACGCCTCAGGTTTGAAAAATACTGTGAACTTGATTCCACACTGCTCCCAAGTGAGATAACATTACTGTCTAGTAGAGTTTTTAAGCCTGTAAGCTTTATGGGAGTGATTTGCGAGTCCTTCCTCCCATGAAGCCACTGGGTGGGTTTGAATGGCCAGCCTTTTGGTCTGCAGCTGATCGTTCTTTGTGGATCTTCAATGGAAACTAACTATCTCTAACTGCTAGCTAAGCGCTTTCTTAGTCATGTGACTCAATGGAATTGTAGCTACTCCAGCGCACTTGAACGACTTTTTCTTTTTTACTCTAAATCTTTAATGAAACTCTTTTTAGGAAAAAGATAACCCATCAAAATTTTATTTGCCAAGCACAGTACATTTAGAGTGTGCTCTTAAGCTTTCTAGAAGGAAAAATGAGCTATGTGATTCTTCCTGACTCAAGTGTCTTTAAGCCAAGTTGTGATTTTGTTGCTTTTTTTTGTTTTTTGGTTGATAGATGATTTCTTCCTACCCAGGCATATCTGACCTACTGGATTCAGCTGTTATCATGACCACGGGTTCATTACCTTCCAGAGGTCCTATTCACAGGAACTGCGTTTGCACAGAATATTTTTTTTACCAGGGCATCAAAGGACCATGGTTTACTCAGAGTAACAGCTTCTTTGTTAACTCTAGATGAGCTGTGTGATCATTCATAGACATCAAAACGTGTGCCTCCCATTCTGAGCACCTGGTTTGCCAGAATGCTATGGATGGATGGTAGTGGAAGTCCAAGATCCATTTGCAGGATCCCATTTGTATAAGTCGAGTTTTTCAGCACATTTTAAATGCAGTTTTTGCGTTGAAATTCGGTGCCTCGGCTGATATTTGGGTCGGCTTATACTCGCGTATATATGGTAAGCCTCTGGTGAAATCTCTCTGATCATTGACTGAGGATGTGAATAGTAAACTAGGTGTTCAGAATTTAGACTCTACACAGTTCCCTCCTCTGGTCTTGGATTTTCTTATTCATAATCCTTGGATCACGCAGGCTGGCATGCTTCTTCTGTGTGTACTTAACTGACACCTCAGATGGCTGCTTGTCTTAAGTCAGGTCTTTAAAGTACCAGATACTCTTCTTTCTGATTGTCAGGCAACATTTGATTTCTTCACCACACTGTAGAACCCATATCTTCAGTGATCTCTTTATGAGGTCAAGTGTTGAGGAGAACCACATCATAAGAACTAATTGTTCTTAGATTAGTGTTATGATTACGTGCAAGTTCAAAAGCCATTCACACATCTATGGTTTATAGATGTCCCTGGTCTGTCTTATGGATAGCATCATTTTATTGAGGAATATGATAAATAATCCCCATGTGGCATAGGGAAATTCTATTGATAGTGTTATTAATTTAGCCAAAGGTACAGAATTTAAAATACTACCGAGAAATGGAAAGTATAAATGCATAGGACTGCTTTTCAGACTAAAATATATGGATTGTTTACTGGTAAAGATACAAAATTAAGTGCCTGGACACCGTGCAAACAATGAGCGTTGGAGATGGGATGGACTATGAGAAGAGCAAATGCACAGTACGCTCAAGTTGCCAATTATTGGGCACCCTAAAAACCAGAGTAAACTTCCACTTCCTGCATTTATTTCCATCAATACCACAGGCAATAAGGAATCCTGGTGATGCTGTGGGTTAGGCAGTGGACTGTTAACCTCAGGCTCAGCGGTTCACCACCCGCCCCGCCGCTGTTCTGTAATAGGACGATGAGGGTATCTGCTCCCTTAAAGATTGACAGCCTACGCAAACATGTATGCATACGCTGAGCAGTAGCCATAACAACAGCTGCAGATAGAAATCCTCCTTGAACAGGTAGAATAAGTAGGGAGCGAATATTCAAAGCTCTCCAGTTTCTCCCCCATGAATCTTACACCTACGTCTCCCTCTCATTTGTTCCAACAACAAATAGTTCATCAAGGAAAGAAGCCTGGGCCATGCATTGCCCAAGGACAAAGAGTGGGTGCAGAGAGAAGCCGGGGGTGGGGGTGGCGAGTGAATAGTAACTAGTTCAGGAGCTAATACCCACTTACACAAGCTATTGCATGAACTCAATGGGCTAACTATAAAAAGCACCCACACAAAGGAATTGAACGTCTAATAGCTGTCAAAATATGGTTTTCCCTCTCCCCACTTTCACCTCCCTCATTTGTCAAATCTGCTGTCTAAAAATTGTGATTCACTTATTGCAAGAGCTGTGACTATCTAACACAGGGTTTTAACAGGGATGAGGGGAATTCAACGCGGTCAAGTAACCCTTGCATTTCCGATGTTTTGGCTGTGAGTAATCAAGTGAGGGGAGAGGATGGGGCAGAAGGGGACCCTCTGTGATTTGTTATAGTTCATGATGGGGAATAATTACCTGTTCTGCTTGTCCTTCCTTGAGAGTGCAAACATGCTAGGCTGCTAATGGAAAGGCTGCAGGTTCCACCTCACCCAGAGGCCCCTCAAAAGAAAGGGTTACCCATGGAATGTCAACGGGAAAACATAAGTGATACCCCCCGTCAGACCCCTAAGGAGTGAAGTCCTACTCTGACCCACAGTGGGCTGTGCTATTTGGAATCTACTCTATAGTTAACTATTTGTTTTTTTTCACTTTAAGAGTTAAAATCCTCTCACTGCCTATTAGCTTCCATCAGTGTTGCCTGTGAAGATCTCAGGGTGTCTGTTCCCCCAATCAGGTACCTACCCCAGCAGTCGGGCCTAAGAAATCTATCTGGAAGCGAGGGCACCTGGTGGCCTCACCCTGCTGCTGTCCTCCTGCAGTTCCACAGACACGTCACCCCTGCTGTCAGTCACTAGAGGGCTCGCAACAATCTTGACTGGAGGCCACTCAATGGAGCCAAAGAAATGACTTCAGAGGCGAGTTCTCTCCACTCTCACTCCTCTGGTTTCCCATCCGTTCTGGCTCCGATGCATGGTTCTGAATGGGCTCCTGGGCTCCGAAAGCTCTCTTCCACTTATTATTAACTCTTGCAGGGTGGAAGGGAAGTCCTGTGAGGTCTTTGGAAGAACAGCCCAGGCCAAGGCGTCATGCTATTTTTCAGGCAGGGGGAGTTTTCTGCAACAGCAGGGCCTACCTCAAACAGTTAACACACCTGGCTGCTTACTGACAAGTTAGGCATCCACCCAGAAGTGTCTCTGAAAAGATGCCTTTGTGAGCTATTTCTGAAAAAAAAAAAAAAACCAGCCAAGAAGAACCCCATGGAGCCATGGGAAAGCCCATGGAGAGTGCATGCTGACAGACAGGAGGCCATCATGAGTTGGCATCTACTTGATGGCATTGGATGGTGGTTAGGGACTTCAGTCCTGGAGGCTGAGCCCAGGGAGGTGGCTTTGAATCCTCAGAGCTTTTCTTGGCTGGCTTTTGCAAACAGTTGACCAGTAGGGATGTATACCTGGCAGCTGGGATGCACTGCCTTTTAGGATTTTGCCCAAGAGAGGGAGGTAGAGAGTGCGTGAAGTCCTCTGACCACTCCAGCCATCAGAGCTGTGTAGACTATCACTTCTCTCTGGGACTCTCCTCCACCCACCCGTAATCCACTCCTCTCCGGTTCCTCGTTAAAGTAAAAATTGTCAACATTCTTTTAATGTGGCTTTTTGTGTTTCATTTCCTTTGTTGGTTAAAAAAATGTTTCCACTGAAATATTTTATAAGATTTCTATACAGTGCATACACTTGGAACATTTTGTTCCTATTAACATAAAATATTATTCTCATTTCCCCTTGTGTTGGGAAGAAAGAAGGGAAAATGTATTAGAAAAAATTAAAAAAATTCCTTGTTATGAAGGAGGTATGAATGATTTATGAGCATAATAAAGGCAAGCCTCTTTGGTCAACATGATGAATTTAAACATAAGACTTCTTTTCAGATTTTTGAAATGACTTAGATGACAGTAGGCACTAAAATAACAAAGGAGACCAGGTTCTAATGGGGAAGTTTTTCTTTCTATTTTTTTCTTTCTACTCAAAAGGCCTATTCTTCTCCCAAGAGAGATGAAGTAGAGTCCTCCCATTTAGGGCAAAGTCAAGTCCACATCAAATAGTTCATTTCAAAATTTGGCTCTGGGCCATCGAGACCTTGAGAAAGATTCCTTTTAAAAATACCCCTTATCATTTTAATTTGTTCTTAAAGATCCTATCTGGTTGAATCTCACTACGGAGAAAAGCAGAAGTGCTCTCCTCCTTCCCTGCCCTGGCTGACTTACCCTCACACCATCTTCCTCTTGGTTCCACAGAGAGCCTGCTCCTCCAACACATCTGTACCCTGTGAAGACCTGGGACTCCACTTCTGCAGTGTGTGTTCTTGTGAGGATGTCTCCCCAACTCCATCTGGATTTGCTTATTACATTCCATGCCCGATGGACTAGAAGGTCTAGATTTAGTTTTGTCCTGGTCACAGAAGTCCTAGCCGAGGGCTGTCATCATGGAAGATGTTGTCAGTTGCCATCAAGATGGCTCCAACTCACGGAACAAAGCCTTGTCCGATCCTGCACCATCTTACCACCTTCATGGTCATTGGTACGTTTGAGCCCTTTGTTGCCGTTATGTTGCCGTGCTTTTCAACCCAGGCCACTCATCTCATCTTCCAGCATGTAAGGATTTCCTTTAGACATAGGTGGCTAGACCTTTTTTTTAAGTTTGCTTTATGGTTCTCTACGTGTTAGATTATTTTTACCATTAAAGTTTGAATAAAAGACTATTTTATTGTGGAGCATAACCAGATGAAGCTGGCAAACTATAAGGGACCTCTTGAGTGACAGTTTCTGGGGGAATTCTCCTTGGTCTAAGGTCAGATAGACAATAGTGTAGATTGGAACTTGGGTTCTGTCAGCATATTGAGAATGTCAAGCAGCCTTATGTCAATCAGCTGAAGTTGAGATAGACCTTGGTGTGTCAATTTTCATTTTGCAATAAAAACGCCACCCTCAACAACTCCGACTTACCAGGGGAAGATCCTTGCTTGAGAAGATCTGGGTGATCTGGTGTACCACACTCACTAGGGTAGTAGCTGCCAGAAGTTCAAGTTTTCAACAAATGCGGAGCATCTACTTCCTGCCAGACACTGTTCCAAGCTCCAAGATACAACAATGACAAAATCAAACAAAAATCCAAACCTTGAAAGAGTTTCTGTTTCAGTGACTATTTGAAACCAGATGTCTTTCTTTCTTACCTGTGGCCACATCAATGATCTTACTTTTTCTCTGCTCACAGCTCCACACACAATAGAAGTGAAACTGTTAGGCAGATAATGCAGGGATGGGAATGTCTGTTAACACATGCCCAGAGAGCCAAGCAGGAGAACAAAGGGTGGCGCATTGCACATGCTCAGAGGTCCAGGTTTCCTGCTGGTGGGCATGGGTGGATGCTAATCCTGGATTGGCCCACCTGGGCCAGGTGAATTCAATTCAGCCAATGGGGTTGATCTGGGGTAGTCCACCATGCCTCCCCGTGGAATCCATGAAAAGGCAGGAGCCCAGAGGGAGAGGGAGAGATCTAGCATAGAGTCACAGGCAAAGAGATCTTTGCGTGATGCCGAGCAGTCTCTGCCAGGCTGCATGGTCGGGAGGAATCCTATGGGTGCCGCGTAAAACCTGAAACTTCTTCTAACTTTCATAAAACTCATTTGGATCATGAGCCAGGCTTCAGCGTAACTTCTTTGTCGTGCGGAGCCAAGGATCGAGGTATGACTCTATATCAAGAGAGATATACCAAAACACTGTAAGTATTTTGGAAGAATAACAAAAGTAAACAGACTGAGCAATTTTTTCCCCTTCAAATTTTAGAATTTAAGCCTTGTTATGGATTGATATATGTGCTAATGCAATCCCAGGTTAGGAGCAACATTTCCTTTGTTATGGTAATGAAGGCATATCAGTGTAGGGTATGTCTTAAATGCAATCACTTCTGAGTTAGAAAAGGAGCCGATGATGGAAACTCAAAAGGAAGAAGAGGGATGCTCTGTGAAATTTATCTAGGGATTGAGGGACAACAGGGCCACAGAAGCTGAAAGAGACAAAGATTGTACCCAAGAACAGAGAGAGAGGGAGAAGTAGAGCGAGATGAAGTAATGGAGAGCGGAAGAGAGGGAGAGGGGACTACCCTTGCCATTGGGATCCTTCTTGCCTCCTAAATCCTCTGTCTTACCAACACGAGGGCCTTCTCCAGGGCTTGGTTCGGTTAGATCTCTCCGGAGATAGAGTTACATCTTGGTCCTTAGCTCCGCATGAGAAAGAATTCACACCGAAGCCTGGCTCATGATCCAAGTGAGTTTAATGAGAGTTAGAAGTTTCAGGTTTTACACGGCACCCATAGAATTCCTCCCGACCATGCAGCCTGGCAGAGACTGCTCGGTGTCATGCAAAGATCTCTTTTCCTGCCACTCTCTGTTAGATCTCTCTCCCAAGTTCTCCTCCCAAAGTTCCAAGTTCCTCTCTCTCCCCCTGGCTCCTGCCTTTTTAAGGATTCCAGGGGGAGGCGGTGGTGAACGACCCCAGATCAACCCCATTGGCTGAATTGCATTCACCTGGCCCAGGTGGGCTGAACCAGGTTTAACGCCCACCCATGCCCATCGCGGGAAAACCTAGGCCTCTGAGCATGTGTAGTGCGCCACCCTTTGTTCTTGTGCTTGGCTCTCTTGGGCATGCGTCAATGGACATCCCATCCTGCCTACCTGCCTAACAGTTCCTCCTGCCATTTCTTGAGTGAGTGAGATGAAGTTTCATCATCCTCATAGAGACTCAGAGAAAAAGAGGAACCTCCATGAGATGGATTGGCAGTGTAGTGGTTACAATAATGGGATCAAATATTTCCATTGTCCTGAGAATGACACAGGGCTGGCACAGCATGGTTCTGCTATGGATGATGTCCCTGAGAGCCAGAACCGCCTTGGTATCACCTAACAGCAGCCTCCTAAATTGTAAGGAAATAAATGTCTATTTTTTAAGGTCACCTACTTGTGGTATTATTGTTACGGCAGCATGAGAAGACCAAGACAGCCCAGGAAACCATGTGTGGGATGGGGACGTGATTGATTACTTTGTTATTTTTTCCTGTCTTTTCCAATTCATCTAGCTAAAGTCAAGGTGTTGCCAACCTACCTACTGAATGTAAAATAGGAAGAATAAGTGGTCAAGGACAAGACCACAGGAGCCAAGAGAAGGGAGAGAAGCCAAATCTATCTGCACGATCAAAGGCTGGGTGGATGGTGCCCAGAGAGGAGAATTTGATTTGTAGGATCCATTGTTAGGGAAAGAAAAGTGAAGACAGGAGGAAGGGATTTTTAAATTATTGAGGTGGATTATGAATTGAGTTTTCTTTCATGCTATTTGAATGGAGCGAGTTTTGAATGACTTCTGATTGCTAGTCTGCGAAGATTAAGCCATAACAGACCCCAGTATTTATTAAAGCTCATGAATTTTGTGCTATGCTTTTAACCTGATTATTCTCGAGTGCTTCAATATTCTGGCCTCGTTTAAAAAGAAATATACAGTTAAAATAACACGGGCTCTCTTTCCACAGAGCTGAAGGAATTCAAGAAGTCAAAAACTTGCTCCAATGTTTAGAAAGTTCCCAACATGCTGCAGTTCTCAGGTAAGCTGCCCGTCACATCTCATTGCAAACCTGCTTAAATTTAATTTTTAAGTAAAGTAATACATGCATTAGTTTTTAAAACTCAAATACTAAACTGTTGTATGGAGCCCTGCCCACCAGCCTCCCATCTCCACATGGACCACCAAGCGGGGCTGGGGTGAGCATGCTACTATGAAATGTGTCTGACTCCATTATTTACATCTCTCTTTTATCTCTCATGCTCTCGATGACTTTACTATAATCCTTATATATATATTAACCATGTAATTGCACCTGTCAAACCCACAGTTAGTTGTGGGGGACTGGCCCTTCCCCCATATCAATCCAGAAAGTCCTCCTCCACCTCACAGAACACACGCAATGAAGCCGCCTGCAGGAGGAAAGCTGACTCAGTGAATGTGTAAGCATCTCAACTCTGGTAGGGTTCTCCACATGGCTGCTCCAGCATCCAAGGCTGCT
Organism: Tenrec ecaudatus; assembly: GCF_050624435.1. Lineage (NCBI taxonomy): Eukaryota > Metazoa > Chordata > Mammalia > Afrosoricida > Tenrecidae > Tenrec > Tenrec ecaudatus. The sequence goes on from NC_134543.1 coordinate 15,699,931, forward strand.
TTGGGGTAGGACCATACAGCTTCTCCTTGGGGATGTCTTGCAAGAAGTGAGCCTTGCCAGCTGAAGCAGAGAACTGACTAAGGCAGCTGTACCCTGGTTTGGCCATCAGAAAGCAAGAGACCCAAGAACTAGAAAGGCGGGGCTCACCGAGCCATTTATCTCTCCACTCTTCAATTAAACCACATGTGTTAATAAACTATCATTATATACTAGAATATAAGCTGACCCAAGTATAAGCCAAGGTACCTAATTATTACCTGGGAAACCAGAAAAACTGATTGACTTGAGTATAAGCCTAGGATGGAAAATGCAGAAGCTATTGGTGAGTTTCAATAATCAAAACAAATGAAAATAAAATTACTAAAAATTGAGACATCAGTGGGATAATGTATTAAAATATGTATTTTAAATAAAAACATAAAAGGACAAGTCATTTAACATTAGTAAATCAGCACCGTAAGTGGAAAATAGGTTCAACAAAAACAATAAGGTATCAACAATGATACCTTAAGAGTACTATTCCCTGAGCTCAATCAGCAACCAAGCTAAAATGTAAAGAGTTAAAATCCTTCAAAACTGGATTCCTCATCGTCATCCGTATCCCAGTGCAGATCTTCAGCTGGTGTGAGGTCATCATAGACGCTGTCCTCGCTGAGATCGCCGTCATCACCATCACTGCTGTCATTTTCATACAAAACACAGTCTTCACCGCCATCCATAGCATCACTAATACTACATTTCTGGAAGGCACGTCGCACCATGTCTTCTGGAATGTCTTTCCATACATCTCAAACCCACGTTGCTATTAACTCTATGTCAGGCTTCATGAGATTTCCTCCTTTTGTTAGTCGGGCTTGACCAGATGACATTCATTCATGCCACATCCTTCGCACACGGTCTTTAAAAGGCTTATTCAAAGATACACGTCATAGGATGGCTCTGATTGGTTAGATGTGAGTAAACAAACATTCAAAGCCCTGCAGTGTCAGCAGGGCTTTGAATGAACAGCGGAGAAACAGCAATCACCCGTGAGATAACGGGCACTCGTCCCGTTACCTGGGGTGGGGGGCAGCGAGATGTTATACCTCGCTGGGGTACCACGGACCTGTGTAAGCCGAACCCCAGTTTTTCAGCACATTTTTTGTGCTGAAAAACTCGGCTTATACACGAGTATATACAGTAACTATATCAATATCAAAAAAATAATTGTATATTAAGAAAACATCCCAACCCAATCCAGATCAAGTCCTTAAGTCCGATATTAGTAGATATGTCCAATACCAGACTATAAATTCCTCTTCAGACTCACACAACACATACAATGGAAAATCATAGGCCAGTGAGTGCAAAGTCTTGTAGATCCAGTGGTGTGGAAGCATCTCAGTACTGGCATGGGTCTCTATGTGGCTCCTTCAGCTCCAGAGCTCCAGTTCCATCAGCATAGCTCCTTGTGTCTTGTCAAAAGGAAGACAAAGCAGAGAGCATAGATCGGGCCTCCAGTGAGCTATTTATCTCCATGGAGCCTCCAAATGAAGTCATCAAATCGTAGCCTGATTGACAGGCTAAGCTCCACCCCTTCACTCTTAATTGTCTCAAGTTGACACCAGATTATGTAACTACCACACCTACAGAAGTCAGCTAGGAGTCAGCATTGACTTGATGGCAGTGAGCAGCTGCTTGTAATAAGTCTCCTAACTGAGTAGTCACTTCTCTACAATCCAGTTCCCCCAAAGCCACCACTTTCAAGCCCTTTAATCCGTCCTTTCTTTCACACACCTCCATATTGCTAAACTTATTTTTCACCTCTGTATGGCTCAGTTTGTTGTTTCATTACTTGCCAGTTTTAGAAATGATGTATAGACACCCTTTTATGATAGATGAAGATGTAGCTCTCATTTGCTTTTCACCTCTCCCCTAACGACCTTCCCTCCCCATACTCATAATTATCAAATGTTTCAGTCAAATCAATAGACTTAGCATTGTCATGCTTAAAAGGGGTTCCATCATTAAATCTTCTTTCTTATGTACCATCTTGTTTTTTTCTGAGAGTTCATATTCTCATTTTTCATTCGCTTCCTTTTCTGTGTACTCATGGTTATTTTTTCCATGCTCTGTTATATTTCTTATCCAACCATCAGTATTAGGTTCAGAATGATCAAATGATCCACATATTGATTCTTCTTGCCAAGAGGTCTTTTTTCTCTCCCTTAGAGGGTTCCCCACTAATGGTTCCATCTAGACCAGTGGTTCTCAACCTTCCTCATGCCGCAACCCTTTCATACAGTTCCTCATGTGGTGGTGACCTCCAACAATAACATTATTTTTGTTGCCACTTCATAAATGTCATTTTGCTACTCTTATGAATTGGGCTACGCCTGTGAAAAGGTCATTCAACCCCCAAAGGGGTCGCGACCCACAGGTTGAGAACCGCTGATCTAGACAGTTGCTTCTTAAGCTTGCTGTTCAGTTCAATTCACGGTTTCTCTTTTTTTGTGTTCCTGTATTAGAGTCCTGGTGGAGTAGTGGCTATGCATTGGGCTGTTAACCCCAAGGTTAGCAGTTCAAAATCACTGGCCATGCCTCTGGAGAAAGATGAGACTTTCTGCTCCCAGAAAGAGTTATTTAGTCTCAGAAAGCCACAGGACAGTTCTACCCCGTCCTTTATGGTCACTATGAGTTGGAATTGACTGAATGGAAGGGCACTGGGTTTCTGGTTTTGCCTTGGAGTTGTGGTCTCCTATGTGACTGTCTTGGTTTACTCTCCCTTTGCTCCAGCACATAACCTAAGCACTTGTACAACGATTCCTCGGACGTTGTTCATGTTGGAAATTCTTTATTTGAATCATTGCTTCTCTGGACATAGTTTTCATCTATCTCCATATTTGATTGGTACTTTGGCAAGGGAATGCCGGGTTACAAATCACTTCCTTGTTGGTTTTCCATTGCTTCTTAACCTCTCGTTGGGTTGTTGCATGGTCTGATGGCACTTGATTCCAAATCTTTTATTGATCACTTTCCAGCTCAGCCTTCAGGAAATAAGTGTTTTCCCCCTTTTATTCCTGAGTGCTCTGCAATTCCAGGAAGCCCTAATGTGTTTGCCTTGTAATCATTCCCTGTCCTGAACATAGTACACACTTCTTCCAATTGAAGACATTCATATTCTTTAGTTCTGAGAAATGTTAGTTACCCTGTTAGGAATTTTTAAATCACCTCCTTTCTATTTTTTCTCTTTGATTAATCTATTGTTTGGTTTCTTAGATCAACACAACATTTCATATCATTTTCATATATATATATATATTTCTGGTTTCTGAAATATTCTCTACCAGCTCCTGTAGTGTAGTTCTTATTTTGATGAGTACGTTTCTATTTCCTTTCCTAATTATTGCTTGGTTTTCCACCCTTACCCACATTGCATCATGCGTTTTTCTGAAATCTGCAATGTCTTCTCTTTCCTCCCTTGTTTTTTTTTCTTTTTATCTTCTCCTTTCCTTTATTCATTTTAGCTTATCTGATGGGGAGAGGACAAGGATTCTCACTCTGTAACAATTTACAGCCTTGGAAACCAGGGAGTCAGTTCTACCCTGTCCTGTGGGTCCTCTATGGGTCAGAACAGGCCTGAGGCAGGGAGTGGAGTTTATAGGCACTCCAGGGGCTCTCAGGTCACCATCGGGATGCTAATCTCATTCCTTTTCTGGCTTCTTTCCTGTTGCTCTATTTTGGACTCTTTCCGAATTTACAAAGCTTTTGTTTGGGTTGTTGTTAGACTTGTCTTACCTTTGTAGCTTTTTCCACTTGGTCAGCCAGTCAGGTACAATACTGACGATTAAAATGCTGATTGGGAGCACTGGAAGTGTGAGGGGGCATGTTACTAAGGACCGTCCATGTGTCCGGGACTGGCAGCTATCTGCCTATCTGCCATCCATATCTGGCAGTCCTTTGGGGGCTGACTATTAGGTGTCTCAAAAGATGGCCTTACAATCTTCCGCTTATGAGGCATATTTCTGGAAGTATAAATTTAACATAAACCCATGTTTCCAACACGTTCTTTCTTTTGCCTAATGGCCAAGGTCTTTTCAATATGACTTCTAAAGAAGAAAGCCTTGGTCTTCTGCTGATGCTCGTGTGCGTGTGTGTGCGCACACGTGTGAATCCGTGTGTGTATATGTGCGTGTGAGCGAGTGTGCCTGTGTGTGAGTGCATACATGGACAGATACTTATTTGGCTACATAGGGCTAGGAAGCCAACCACTTCACAAACCACAAAGCGAATTTCAACTGCTGCTGTGTATTTCTTTTCTGCCTTATTCACCATCTCTGAGTTTTACAATCCTCGACAGCTCCAAACTATATACTCTAAAAATTCAGTGGAGTAAACTGACTCATTCTTTCTGCAGCTATCTCGAGCACAGCTTCCTTCACTCTGCATCACTCACCACTCTTTCATTTGCTTCTAGCTTTCTTAATTATTAAAAAAATTCTTAGCATCTTATTTATTCACTACGGTTCTATGCTGAAGGCATTCTTTATTTTCATTGGCTTCAGGGGAGAGAGAGAGAAGTTAAATATGTGATTTAAAAGAAGCCACTTTTCCCTTAGCTCTACAAAGGACCAGAAGAACCTGGGTAGTTAGATTTTCCATGTGCTGGTTGCTACTTTGTTACATCATAGTCCCAAAGTCACCCTTCTTTGTCCTGGTTGTGAGACTGAATGCTATAAATATTTCTCCGTTTCCTGTCGTCTTGATATTAGGTTTTGTCAATAGGGGGCTCTGGTGGGATGCCACAGGAGAAAGGGACTTCTCTTCTCGGGGCAGTGTCTTTATCTTTGGATTCTATGGCAAGAGGTTGGCAATGGCATGTGGGTCCCCAGTGACACAACTCCCTCCTCCTCACGGTGTGCTGCTCACTCACTGCCATCGATTTTCATCGATTCCAACTCGGTGGTCCCATAGGTCCGTGAAGAACTGCCCCATGGGTTTCTGAGAGTATAACTCTCTATGGGAGTAGAAAGCCTTGTCTTGCTCCCACACGGTGGTTGGTGGTTTCAAACTGTTGATCTTGTGATTATCTGTTCAATATGAAACCACTATGCTTACAGATTTCTAGCCTTTCTTGGTGGCACTGTAATAGGGGTTTCTTGGTGGGGCTCTTGTGATATCTGCTATTCTTATACTATCCAGAGCAGGATTAGGAAAAACTTTTCTATAAGGAGTAGAAATAGCAAATAATTTAAGTTTTGTATCTCATAAAAACTCATGCAAACGATCTCATATGAATCATCCACTCTGATGTTCTCATGCCAAAGCAGCTCCAGACAACACAGACACACAGGGCCATGGCCAGCTTTGGCCAGCACGCCCATACCCACTTTGATGTTCTTAGTGCCCTTAAATTGTGAACTCCCCTTTCTGTCTCCTGACAGGAACCCCATTGATATACCACATCAAAATTTTAGGCAAAAACTTGGCTTCGATGACTTGGTCCAACTGAGAGGGCTTGCTCTGGGTCTGAAAGTTCTTGCCAGAGTTCAGAGAGAAAAAGAGAGGTAGGGAGGAAGGGGGGGGGAGAGAGAGAGAGAGAGAGAGAGAGAGAGAGAGAGAGAGAGAGAGAGAGAGAGAGAGAGAGAGAGAGAGAGAGAGAGAATAAGTTCACTTGAGCTTCACGATAAATCAACAAACAAGCAAGGAAATCGTCTAGGCAGAAATTTCTTATCTTTGCATAGAGGAGGCTTAAGGAAACGGGAAGAAAATGGTTTTCTTCTTATCAATTGTTTAACTCTAAGCTTCATAAACATGTTGCTCCACATGTCTATTCTACGAAGTTTCCTGCTTATTTTCATATACGTTCTTTCAAGGTCTTCCGGTGAAACCAATACCCTTTGAAGACGCACAGCATTTTCCTCATCTGTCCTATTGGCTCAGTACGCCTCGGGGGAGGCGGGGAGAGTGTGCTGAGTATTCGCTGGAGAAAGCTGTCTTATCTCCTTCCCAAGGCTTTGGTTAGCAGCAACATTGTAATTGATTTGTTTTCTGCTTCCTAAATGGCTGTCAAGTTCCAGCCTCATCTCCCCGAGATTATCCCCATCATCTTTATTGGAGGTCTGGGTGTCTGCAAATTCTTCAGTGACACATTTACAGGCTGCCTTTTGCTTTATGCTCGCAGATGGCTAATCACAATCATACTGTGTATTTTACTAGTTTCGTTCTCAGAGGGTAACTTCTGTTCCCCGTGTTTGTTCTCTGTGGATTGCTAATACCAGGAACATGCAAACCTGATCAAAAATGGAACCGAGGGCTGTTACCCTGAGGCTACCTCCAAAGACGTGCCCAGAGACATCTAGAAAATCGAAACTTGGCTTGAGCTGTTTCTGCCAGGTTCCCAATGGCCTTTAATTCTTGCGTGAGTGAGGGAGAGAAGTGTAGGGGAAAGAAAAAACACAACGCAACATGCTCAGAGGCAATCCTGAAGGAAAAGCAAAGCCTTTGCCCTAACCACCCATCGATTTTTCTCTTCATTGTGGTACAAGCCAGGGAGGCAGTAAGACCAAATGCCTTAAATGATGAATTAAGACAATTGCAAACAGAGGGTGCCGTATGGCTGGAGTCAGCTTTGAGCCTCTGAAGGGAAAAGGGGGGAAATTGGAAACATTTTGTCCCCTCCTGTTCGTTTAGGGCCTGAAATTAAGAGGTAAAAAGGACCTGCAGCACCAGCTGGCTGCTCCCCCTTGGCCCCACGCAAATTTAGTCCAGCAAACACTCCTGAGTAGATAGAATCGAGCAGCAACGATGTGCCCCACACGCACGGAAAATGAGTAAGATCAACTCTGAGAGTTAAGCTCTCAAATGAACTTGGATTTGTTTGGAAAATGCAAAGTGGCCTTAGAAATAAAATGGGGTCTTGGCTACGATGTCGCAATGACTCGACTTAGGCAATGCTACAAGGAAAGATAGAGAGTGCTTACTGGAAAGAGATGAAGACAGGCGGTGGCTGCTGAGCTCTGGCCAAAAGGAAAAGCGTGTGGAGCCTCAGAACCTCCCTACAGTGGAGCTGGGGCATCAGCTGTGAGCATCTTCAGACTCATCTCCCCATTCATTACACGCTCACCAAGGAAACTTCTGGCCATAATCTTGCTCTGTGGGTACACTTGCCTACGAGGAGAGAGTGAATTGAGCACCAGCCATGCTGATCTTCTTGTCAGCTCTTTTTTCAATAGAAATGAACAAACGAGCAACATAAAAGCTGGAACTTCTTTACTGGCTCTCTGAAACTTGGGGAGTTTATAACCTGGTGTCTGTATTGTTAGACGAAAGAATCCTATTTGATGGCCAGCTAGACTTCTATGGCAGTTTAAAACAATCATTTTATTGGGGGCTCGTACAACTCTTATCACAATCTATACATATATCCTTTGTGTCAGCACATTTGTACCTTTGTTGCCATCATCATTCTCAAAACATTTGCTTTCTGCTTAAGCCTTTGGTATCAGTTCTTCATTTTCCCCTCCCTCCCCAACCACACCCCTTGTGAACAATTTATAAATTCTTATTATTTTGTCATGTCTTACACTGCCCGACATCTCCTTTCACCCACTTTTCTATTGTCTGTTCCCCAGGGAGGGGGTTATATGTAGGTCCTCGTAATTAGTTTCCCCTTTCTACACCACCTTCCCTCCACCTTCCAGGTATTGCCATTCTCACCACTGGTCCCGAAGGGATCATCTCTCCTAGATTCCCTGTGTTTCCAGTTCCTATCTGTACCAGTGTACATCCTCTTGTCTAGCCAGATTTGTAAGGTAGAATTGGGATCATGTTAGTGGGGGGGTCGGTAGCATTTAAGAACTAGAGGAAAGTTATATATTTCATCATTGCTACCCTGTACCCTGACAGGCTCCTCTCCTCCTCATTACCCTTCTGTAAGGGGATGTCCAGTTGCCTACAGATGGGCTTTGGGGCCCCAGTCTGCACTCCCCCTCATTCACAGTGATATGATTTTTTTCGTTCTTTGATGCCTGGTACCTGATCCCTTGGACACCTCGTGATCGCACAGGCTGGTGTGCTTCTTCCATGTGGGCTTTGTTGCTTCTGAGCTAGATGGCCACTTGTTTACCTTCAAGCCTCTAAGACCCCAGATACTATATCTTTTGATAGCCGGGCACCATCAGCTTTCTTCACTACATTCACCCACTTTGTCTTCAGCAGTTGTGTCCAGAAGGTGAGCATCATAGAATCCAGTTTAATAGAACAAAGTGTTCTTGCATTGAGGGAGTACTTGAGTAGAGGCCCAATGTCCATCTGCCACCTTAATACTAAACCTATAAATACATGCACATGGATTCCTGATGTTTTGCTGCGTAACAAACTTATCCATCACTTGTCTGACCATTTGCCATACTTTGATGGCTTCCATGTTTCTGTGATGGTGGAAATTATGCCACTGGTATTTAAAATACAACCATAAAACCTGGTGGGCAGGTGTTAGCAGACCTACAAGGTTAAGATCTGATAGACAGAGGACCTGATGATCTTAAAAAATTGACCAGTAAAAATCTTATAAATATATGCACATAGATTTATTTCCCCATCATCATACATAAGTATATTTACATATGTATATGCCTGTATTTAGACCTCTTTCAATGCTCCTTGTTCAATGGCAGTTTTAAGCAGTTTTAAGTAAGTTTTAAGCAACCCTAACCCTGGTAGCGTCATGGTTACATGTTGGGCTGCTAAACAAAAGGTCAGCTGTTCAAAACCACTAGCAGCTCCACTGGAGAAAAACAGAGCTTTCTACTCCTGTAAAAAGTTTAAGTCTGTGAAACTCACAAGGGGTAATTCCACCCTGCCTTAAAGGGTACCTAAGAGTTGAAACACACAGCATGGCAATGAATTTTGTTTTTTATAAGGAACCCTGGGCATGCCCTGATGGCACAGGAGTTACATAGTAGGCTGCTAGCCTCAAGATCAACAGAAAACACTAACTGCTCTGTGGGGGAAAGATGAGGCTTTCTACTTTAGTAGAGAGTTTCTGTCTCAGAAATCCAAAAGGAACAGTTTTACCGTGTCCTATAGGGTCAGGATTGACTTGATGGCAGTGAGTTTTATTTATTTATTTTTTGGGGGGAAGGGGACCCTAGTGACACTGCTGAGCCGGGGTCAGCAGTTCAAATCCACCAGCTGCTCTGGGGAAGAAAGGTTGGGCTAGCTGCTCCTGTAAAGATTTATCGCTCTAGAAACCCTATGAGGGTTGTTGTGCATTGGAATTGACTTGATGGACTGGTTGGGAAGGCATTTGACTCCCTTTCAGGTTTATGGTATGTGGTCATTATTTTTGTTTCCTAAAAACTTCATTCTAGGGTGAAAATGATCAAGATGTAGCTATTAAAACAGGGAAAATGTTATAATGATTAAATAATGGCAATAAGAGTTGAACAACATGAATTAAAATTCTGTTTAGTTCCTTTCTTTTTCATTAATAAATCCTTTTATTGTGGGCTTTTACAGCTCTTATAATAATCCATACATCAATTATATCAAACACATTTTTATACATGTTGTCATTATCATTTTCAATATATTTTCTTTCTGTTTTAGCCCTTAGTATCAGCTCCTCCCCCCCTCCTTCCCTTACCTTTCCTCCCTCATGGACCCTTGATAAATGATAAATTATTATTTTCATATCTTACACTGGCCACTGTCTCCCTTTGCCCACATTTCTGTTATTCATCCTCCTGGTGATGGGGGTGGGGGTGGGGGTGGGAAGTGTGTGTTATATGTTGACCATTGTAGTCATTTCCCCATTTCTCCCCCTTCTCCGCCCACCTTATCCCTGCCCTCATGGTCTTGCTACTCCCATTACTGTTCCTGAGGGGTTTATCTGTCCTGGATTCTCTGTGTTGAGAGCTCTTATCTGTTCCAGTGTATATGCTCCAGTCTAGCTGGATCTGTAAGGTAGAAAGAACTGGGGTCATGATACTTGGGGGTGGGGGGATGGGGAAGCATTAAAGAACTAGAGGAATGTTATGTGTTCTGTAGGTGTTATGCTGCACCCTGGCTGACTCGTTCCTTCCTTGTGACCCTTCTGTGAGGGGATATCCAATTGTCTACAGATGGACCTTGAGTATCCACTCTGACCCTCATCATTTGCATCAATATAGTTGTTTTGTTATCACAAAAATCTTGCCTTTGGTAGGGGCTCAATAAACCTTATTTCTCATCATAAGGATTATTATTATCAAACAATTCCTTGTTTTCCTTTTAAAAATCCAAGTCGCATGTTACTGCCAATCAGCACTCAGATCATTCTAAAAAATCAGTGCTGATAATAGAGTGGAAGATAGATATATAAGATTAAAAATACAACACATTGTATATAAAAACATAGTACGTGCTTTTTTCTGATATAAAGTAAAAGTTGGCAAACAAGTTAAGAATAGTTTTCAAAATTTATAAATAGAATAAGGCTAGGGAAAGACTATGGAGGGTGACTTTGAGCAGTATCAGGAAGAGCGGTTGTGACAGACCCTTAGAGAAATTGCCACTGGAGCTGAGACCTGAATGATAAGGAGTCAACCATCTCATATGTGGAGAAAGAGCTCCAGGAAGAGGATACAAGTGTAGTCCAGAGGAGAGAATGAACTTGACGTTTTCTAGATAAAGAAAGGTAAGGAAGGATGGAGAACAAGGACAGGGCGATGGAGAGAGATGTGGCAGTGACATCATCTCCTATCAATTGAGCGAAGGAGTGGAGTCTAGCCTGTCAATCAGGTCATAGCCAATAATGCCTCTGTGTGGGCATGGCCTTCTAAGGATTCTGGGAACGCCTGTCTTCCTTCCTGGAAGTGGGACACATACTCTCTGCCTTCCCTTTCCTGCTGTGGAGACACTCAAAGAGCTGGAGGAAACACGCGGAGATCTGAGCCAGCATTGTGATACTTCTACCTCCTGTATCCACAAGACCTTCTAGCCGCTGGTCTGTGATCTTCATCATCAGTGTATGTGTTGCATGAGTCTAAAGAGGAATTTATAGAGTGGTATCGGACATATGGGCTAATATTGGACTTATGGACTTGATCTGGATTGGGCTGGAGTGTTTTCTTAATATATAATTACTCTTTTATGTAGCTCTCTCTTATCTACATGAGTGTCTCGATTTGTTTCTCTCATCAGCTCAGACTAACACAGGAGAGGTTGAGGAGGGAGGGTCTTATACACCATGGCACAGAGCTAGATCTCATTAAAAAGGTGATGGGAATATCGGCAGGGTTCGAGGCCAGGGAGAATCATGCTGGAGAATGGATTGTCATGTGATCAGAGTGGAAGCAGACAGGCAGTTCTGCAGTTGGTGGAGTAGACCAGATGGGAGTGGATAATGATTTTGACTAGTGCAAAGATGGCAGGTTGGATAGAAATGAAAGGATCAAATTATAGATTGAATTATGTCCTCTCAACGTTTGATTGGAGCCCTAATCCCTGTATATGTGAACACTCGTATTTTATTATAAGGCATTAGACTGTATGGATAATACAAATTATGGATAATCTTGAGACCAATGGGAATTTCAGGACACTTCATTATGCTCATTCGGAACCTTCATATGGATCAAGAGGCAATTGTGCGAGTAGAACAAGGGAGCACTGCCTGGTTTAAAATGAAGAAAGGTGTGCATCAGGGTTGTGGCCTCTCACCATGCTTGTTAAATCTATATGCTGAGCACATCATCAGAGAAGCTGGATTATATGAAGAAGAATGTATCATAAGGGTAGGAGGAAGACTGATTAACAACCTGCAATATGCAGGTGACACAACCTTGCTTGCTGAAAGTGAGGAGGGCTTGAAGTACTTAGTGAAAATCAAGGACTGCAGCCTTCAGTATCGCTTGCAACTCAATGCAAAGAAAACTCAAATCCTCACAATTGGACCAGTAAGTAACATCATGATAAATGGAGAAAAGATTGAAGTTGTCATTGATTTCGTCTTGCTTGGACCCACAACCAAAAGAAAAATACCAAAATCTCTCTGCTGGGAGAAGTGCGTCCAGAATGCACCTTAGAAGCTAGGATGGTGAAATGTCATCTTATGGACTTTGGACCTGCTTCTTCTCTGGAGAAGGACATCATGCTTGGTAGAGGGGCAGCGAAAGAGAGAACGACTGCTGACAGAATGGATTGACCCAGGGGCTGCAGCAATTGGCTCAGACATAAGAACAATTGCGAGGACGGCACAGGACCAGGCAGTGTTTTGTTCGGTGGCACATAGGGTTGCTTTGGATCAGAGCTGATTTAACAGCACCTGAGAACAACAGCATGTTATTAAAACCATGCTACAGTGGGGCTAAGCCCAACCACTTCTAAGTGATGTCTGTTTAAAGAGAACAAAATAGACACACACACACACACACAAACACACACACAGACACTTGGAGAGACAGATGCCACTGAGGACCAGCTTACAAGGAAAAGAATAGCAACGATTGTTGTAAGTCACCCGAGACTAGGAGAGAGTCACATCGAAGGAAATCACACAGCTGAGATCCTGTTTTGGACTTTTAGCTGCCAGAACTGTGAAAAAATCAATCTGTGTTCGTTAAAGCTATTCAATGATGGCATTTCTTGATATGGACTCGGTAAATAATGAAGATAATCCAGGATATATTTAGGAAATAAAGCTGATAGGACTTGCTGATGAATGGGGTGTGGGAAGTAAGGGCCAGAGAGAGAACAACTTGTGGGTTTGGGGCTGAACTTGGGTTGATCGAGGATTGGTGGACTAAGGAAAAGTAGATTGGTAGACATAATAATTGCGAGTTTTACTTGGACTATGCTTAAACTTTGAATGCCAGTGGGAAATATTTTGTCCATGACATGAGCAGTCCTTTTTAGGGAAAGTTTGTGCTTTCTGTAAAGTGTTTAAAAACCAAGCAGTGTATTTTGCATGTCCCTACAATTTTAGGATCCCTATTCCAGGAACTGTTCCTCTTGTTCGATTTTTTTTCTTTCCTCCAGGGAAAAGACATGATTTAGAAATGTGGATTCCGTGATGGGTTCATGATAGAGTTGGCCCTAGAGCATGGGCTGGCTTGCTTTCACTACTGTGGGTGAGGCATTGGCTGCTAACCATAGAGCCAGTCATTTAAACCCATCTCCAATGGAAGATGAGACTCTGCTCCTCTGAAAACAGCCTTGGAAACCCTAAAGAGAGATTCTCCTTTGTCTTAAGGGTGGCTACGAGTGGGGACCGCCTTAATGGATTTTGTTCTGGTTTGGAGTACCTTTCTCTCGATCTTGCCTACTTATCAGTCTGTTCTCTACTTCGGAAGACCACAAGTCTCTTCTGAACATCTCCTCTGTCTCAGGGTGCCTACATAATGAAAAAGACATAGGAAGCCCGAAGCCCTGAGGCTCCACCCTGGACCCCGTGCTCATGCAAATGGTACTTCATAAGTAGAAAAGGAGGAATGGAGAGGGATAAACAACCCACTCTGGGAGAAGGGAATAGATTTTTTCTAATTTTCTAAGAAGTGCCAACAGCTACTTAAGGGATTGCTTGTCCATCTAGGTGTATTGGGACTCCCAGTGAGAACAGATCATGTACTCTGGTCCAATGAGGAGGCCTTGTCTGTTATGAAATAATTTTTTCTAATGTTTACTATTGGTATTCTGTCTAAATTCAAAGTTTTCATCCTGAGGGATGGGGAGTAGCCAGAGAACCAGTCCAATAGTACAAACCCTGAACAAAACAGTACACAATGCCCCCTAGCGATTTACTTACTCACCGTTGCTCTCTGTGAATCAGCTTCCTGGGCACTACTGTAGCTATTGTGTAAATTATAGACTTATAAATCTCAGTTACTATAGCTGAAGTTGAAAGATACAGAAGTGAGTTCGTTTTTCCCATCTTGCCTCAGTTCTCTAGTTTCTCACTTTGAGATTTTGTTTTGATTTATCTGAGCCTTTCTGAAGAGCTCACACTTGTCATTTTCTGGTTCAAAGGTGGCTGGGAGTATGTTACAATTAATATAGACATCTTCTTTGAGCGCATGGTTGAGGCATCAATTGCGAGCATGGCATAGGACGGGGCGGTGTTTCATTCTGTTGTACATAGGGTCGCTAAGAATTAGAACTGACTCAATGCATCTAACAACAGTAACTTCTTTGAGACCAACCAGCGGGGAAGCAGGAAACCAACTGCGTGCCAGGAATTGTAGCATTGGGAATGGAGAGGTGGAAGAGAGCATGTAAGCAGGATAGGGACCATCACAAGGGTCTGAACAGGTGCAGCTGAGAATGCAAGATGCGTCTTACTCAGCTTGGGCAACAAGTATGGAAAGAAGAGGCGATGCGATGTTTTAAAAACTACATTTGAGAACTTCCATTCATTGCTAGTAGGAATATGATAATGTGCAGCCAGTGTGGAAAACAGACTGGCAGTTCCTTAAATGGTTAAACCTGAATTATCATAGGCTCCAACCATTCCACTCCTAGGTATAAATCTGAGAGAATTGAAAATATATATCCACACAAAACCTTGTGCAAGGATGTTCGTGTCAGGATGCTTGTTAATAAAGAGGTGGAAACCAAGCATGTAACATCAGCAAGATTGGTAAACCCGGAGGATGGAATATTACTCAGCTATAAAGGGGGATGGAGCACGGATTGATGCAGCAATGCAACCTTGAAATTATTCTTTTAAATGAAAGGAACCAGACACAAATGACCAATCTCAGATAATTCCATGTAGGCGAAATGCCCAGAGCAGGCGTATGTATAGAGATAGGAAGTAGATTAGGGACTGTTTAGGATTGATGGAAATGAAGAATTGGGGATGCCAACTCCGAGTTGCAGAATTTCTTTATGAGGCAATGAAAATGTAAACTTGATTGTGGGGATGAAGCTACAATTCCGTAAATATCCTAAAAGCGATTGAATTGTACACTTTAAGAGTGAATTGTGCAGTATGTGAATCAAATCTCAATAAAGATGTTTGAAAACTAATGACCGCGTGAATGGGCCCTGGTGGCCTATCAGATGCTGCATTGGGCTGTTAAACACAAGGTCAGCAGTTTGAACCCATCAGCCCCTCTGAGGGAGACAGATGAGGTTTTCTGTTCCTGCAGGGATTTACAGCCTCAGGAACGAACAAGCGTAGGTCTAGGCGATCCTATCGGGTCACTATGAGTTATGGGTGACTCGCTGGCTATGAGATTTTTGAGTTATGAAAGGCAGATGTGGTCGTCAGGTCAGGACATTCTAGGGAATAATTATAGCAAGAAAATGACCCCTTTCCTAATTTTTGTTGCCTCAATCTCCAACCTATATTCCGGATCCACCCATCTTCACAGTCTTTTTTCACTGTCCTTACCCTCATCCGAGCCACTGTCACCTTCCCCCCGGACCATGGCAGGAGTCTACTAACTGTTTTCACCCCTGTTTCTGTACTGGAGCACCTCGTGGCTTCATAGGATCCCTGTTCCTTTTTTGAGGAGACTGAGAGGGTAGGGGGCTTATTGGTTGAATACCTGCCAGCAGAGCTGCAGGTTGGGCTCTGTCAGTGAGTGGTCCTCTTGGGACACTTGGAAAAAAGGAGGGGCTCTGAGCTGTCTGTGAGCTTTGGTAGATGACAGCCCTGAAGCTTCACAAGCTGCTCCCAGTCATCTCCTGTAAATCACTGTCTTCGGTGGCACTGAAGGGCGCCTGGGAGAAAGCAGAGATTTATGGGCAGCTTTTATCCTCTGCTTGCTTCTTCACACCTCATTCAATTTCCTCTCATCCAAACTCTTTTATTTGCAAAATTGTGTTCTGCTCCATCTTCTCTTTTCATACACTATGGGGTGTGTGTGTGTTATCCCCAAATTCATTTTCTATATGTGAGGGAATGCTGGTAGAAGAGTGGGTATGCTTTGGACTGGGGTCTGCAAGGTCAGCAGTTTGGAACCACCAGCTGCCCGGAGGGAGAAAGACGGGGCTTTTTATTCCTATAAAGAGCTTCCAGCTCAGAACCTTATAAGGACAGTTCTACTTATATGGTTGCTATGAATTGGAGTCGGCTTGGTGGCAGCGCGTTTTTGGTTAGCTGTTCTTGGCACAGGAGTGGGCAGTGTTTCGTTCTGTTGGCTGTAGGCTCTCTATTTGAACCTGACTCGTTGGCACTAGCAATATATGTTCTTGGAGCCTGGTGGTAGCCAATTGCCTCGAAGCTCCCTCAGAATTGCCTCAATGCCCCGTGTATTTGGTTTCCTAGGTCTGTCATAAAACACTGCAGAAGGAGGAGGGTGGAGGAGGGAGTTACAAGAACAGCAACGATTATCTCAGTTTTGGAGGCTTGACTTTTAAGCCAACATGTCAGCTACACCACGCCCTTCAAAGCCTCTAGATCATTTTTGGTAGCTTCCGGTAGTTCCTTAGCTTGTAGATACATCTTCACACGACTACCAGGCCTCTGTCTATGTCTGAGTCTTTCCTTTTTTTATGAAGATACCACTTGGGTTGGGTTAAGAGCCAGCTTCCTCTAGTGTGGAGCCCCAGTGATGGCTGCTAACCACATGATCAGCACATTGAAATCACCAGCGCCTCCTGGGGAAATGGAGCTTCTCATTCCCGTGGGGATTTACAGTCTTGGAAACCCACAGCGGAGGTTCTACTCGGTCCTAGAGGACCACTTTGAGTTGGAATCCATTCAATGACCATGAATTTGTGTTTCTTTATTTGTTTGTTTGTCTTGCTATACCTCAGTAGGACCTCATGTCAACTGATGGCTTATTCAAAGCTCTATTTGGAAACAAAGTCGTGTTCACAGGTGACAATTCACCTCGTGACACCCGGCAATTGTTGGAGACCAGTGAATGCTGGGGGCCTGGTCCTACAATAAGCAATGAAGTCCTTTCAGGAGAGGACAGCATCTTTGTCACTATTCAGGTGCTTGGCTCAGAGGGACCATCGCTCTTTATGCAGATGGCTGCTCGATGCATATCTTGCTGAGGGTGATTGAAAGCCACCTCTGCCCTTTATGTAGTCTATGTAAAAGATGTAGGTATATCCGTCCTTCCCTTTATAAGGGCCATGTGGTGTAACTGAAGGTTGAAGTTCATGCTTCTTGCTTTCTGTACTGATGAGTGGGTGGGAAGCAGATTGGGAAAACCTTTGTTAAAGTGGGCACCCATCTGTCCCGGGAAGTTCTACTGGGGCTCACTGTCATTTAGTACTCTATTCTTGAGTAGCTAAAGGTGTGCCGGTCTAAATTGGGTGGACAATTCTCCCTACCTCTGATTCACCTCAGAATTTGGAGTAGCAAATACCTGGTGAGAAGAGATGTTGTTGACAAGGATGAACGGGGGAAAAGGAAGATTTTTTTAATAGTATGAATTTATAAGCAACAGCAGAGAAATGTTTTCTTCAGATATTTACAACGTGTTTCATCAGTCAATCTTGATTTGTGGCCCAAGTGGATTTCTTTGGGAAGATCCCGTGGCTGTAAAGTCTCCAGATCAGTGCCACCTACCTGCTCTCACAGCCCTGTTTCCAGCTCGGTCTCCCACAGTACTCTCTCTGCTGCAGCTTGCCCCAGAACTCATCACGACGGCGACACAGAACTCAGACAGTGCTCACAGTGACACAGCTTGTTACGGACGTTAATAGGTGACAACTCAAGTGAGAGATGCTCGGAGTCCCTTGTTCTATCAGGGAGTGTTACAAAGCTCTTGTAGGGACACTAATAAATGCTGAAAGGGCATGCCACTCCACTATCAAGGTCACACAAAGGTACCCGGCGTCAGCTGCCTGGGTCAGTGAACCAGCTGCTTGAATTATGTGCTGAGAGACACCCCACTCCACAAGCCTGTCACCCACCCCAAAGTGCTCAGCTTTACTTGCTCTGAGGGCTGGGAAGTCCCCTGCTTGGCTTCATGCTTTGTTTCCTGGCAGTGGTGCTGCCGCTGCCAGGTGTTGCCAGGAGCAAAGAGGTTCCATGTGCTTGCATCTCAGAGTTCTGAAGTGACGCTTTGCTGCTGGATTTTCCTGAGAGTGAGAGCCCCCTCCTGCTTCTGAGATGGGTCACTTGGTACCCAGTAGGGTGACAATCCCTTATGGCTGAATTGGATGATCCAGTCTGTAAGGAGCCCGTGGGGCAGAGCGGTTCTGCATGCCTCAGGCTGCAATCTGAAAGGTTAGCAGTTGGGAAGGACCAGCCCCTCTGGGGGAGGATGATGAGACTTTCTATTCCCTTAAACTCGTGCAGTCTTGGAAACTCACCAGGGCAGAACTACCCTGTCCTACAGAGCCACTATGAGGCGACATTGACTTGATCACAGTGAGTTTGAGTGTTAGAATAAGTATATCCCCCAACTTTTTTACCTAGACCCATCAAGGGAAGGTCATTTGGTGCCAGTCCGAGAGACTACGGCTTGAAGAACCACATTGAGTAATTTATTGCCCTGCCCTAAGATAAGAGAATCAGAATATTTTAGGGGACATCAGAGTCATTGCCAGTCGAGTCTATCTGCGTGAGGTTTCTCCTCCCCACTTCTGTCACTTTTGCTTGTGGCAATGAGATGCCCTTTTTAGAGTCAACAGAGATGGCCTTGGGTGCGACTGAATCAGAGGCTCATTGCAAAATCTCCTTACTCTAACTCACAATGCCTGCTTCTGATGAACTTTTCTTTGGAAACACCCCCCCCCCAACTGCACTCCCCTACTCTTTAACTGCAAGTCTGACTGCACATTTGTCAAAGTGTTGATCAAGGTTCTTTCTTCTTGTAACAAATGTGATACATCTCTTCCCAAGATTTCCTTCTATAATTAATAATAATAAAAGCTGGTTTCATGTGGAGAGCTGAGACACTGACAAAGACCCAAAGAAAATACAGGGCAGAGCTGGCAGCCCAACAGCCGTGCTCCTCTCCCCCTCTCTGCCTCTCACTGTGGTCACACCTGCTCTCAGGGCCCCTGCCTGCCTTTGAGGACTGGCTGCTTTGCCCTTCCCAGGCTACCTTGAGGTATTGTTTAAGGGAAAATGTTGGATTGCAGCAAGATAATGTATCTATTAAAGAGGGAAACACAGCATGTTGTTCAGGCTATAATCTGTTGTCATATAGCTAACACCAACGTACAGTGACCTAATGGAGAGATTAGGATTGCCCCAGTGATATCTGTACCACAGATTACGATTGAGCCCATTGGGTTTCAAATGCTATCAATTTCAGAAGACTGCCTCATCTATCTCCCATGGAACAGCTGTTACATGTGCTCTTTTGGCTAGCAGCTAGCCACTTAACTACTGTGTCGTCGGGTCTCCATTTTGGTCAAATTCCCTATTTCCAATGCCAAGTCCCTCCCTGTTGGAGCAGATAGAGTTCTCTGTCCAGTGCTTGCCTTGTGTTGACAACCTTCCCATGCCCCTACTGTACTTTGTCCTTCGGCTGGCTGAGAAGGACTCTTCTCTACAGGAGAACTCCCAAGAGCCCAGCTCAGGACCTGGTAGATGAGGTTGTGTGCTTGTTGCACGTCGCTGTCCAGTTGGCTCTGAATCAAGGTGCAACTGAAGGAAACATTGCCCAGTCTTGCACCATCTTCATGGCTGTTGGTGTGTGTAAATCCATTGTCGGAAGTGTAGCTGACTGTCTTCCGGGCTAGGTGCTGGGCGAAGGCACTTTATGTGCATGACAGGTATGACTCCCTTCCTTATCCCATAAGCTGCGACGTGAAGAGAGGACCATGCCCGTCATAGTCATGCATCCTTCACATAGAACAGTGGGTGCCTAGCCCATGATAGATGTTCAGCGAACATCTATGTACTCCCTCACTTCATGACCTTTGGTTTATCTCCATCTAAACCTGGAGCTGACATCACTGACTCCCAACATCGCTGTAAGGAGTGGGGGTAACCTATGCCTTTACCTTCAGCCTTCATGTTCAATGAACTGTGGATGCTCTGGTGTTCATTGGCTGCCTTCGTTTTCCTCAATCAAGAGCTCAGGGAAAAGTTTCCCCGAATGTACTCTCAGCAGCAAAGTGTTCCCAAAGCACTGCCTCACCTGTTCCCGCCTTGGGGAAAATAAATGGCATTTCCTAGTTAAGGGTGATGGAACATCACCACAAAAGAAACTTTATCTGCTTAGCCCCATCCGTCATTGCTCTCCCCACCCACTCCCTGCAGTTCCCTCCCCGGGAAGGCGCTCAGCTCACATTTACCATGTGTGCTATAATCTCCACTGTATTTCTGTCTGCCACGATGACGGATGGTTTGCTAACAAATCAGCCTGATGGCAGAGCTGCAGTTATCCCAGCCGCCTTTGATGGAAGGTGTGGCCTCTCTGTAAATCATCCTGGGAGACGCAGGGCTGAGGCTGCCCACACTGCCCAGGCACAGCTGGAGGTATGTCCGCTTCCACAGAGCTGGGAACTGGGCAGGAGACTCTAGCTGACCCTCTTCTTCAGGTGACACTGTGGCCTTTTCATAGGTGCTCACTGCAGGGCCAGAGGAGGATTTTCTTGAATGGCTTGTCCCTTTGCTTCCCTGAACTCTCAGAAATGAGAGCCCAGCACAGTGGAGAGGTCGTTGAGCCAAGGCTTTGTAGGAGCCTCCATTTGGCCTTTTGGTGACTAATTATAGTATTAAAAGAATTGAAGTGGCCAGGGAACATACATTAGTGGTTAAATTAGTTACGATTCTTTAGGGACTGCCTTCTCTCCCAGAGTTAACCATAATGAGGAACCCGTGGGCTTAGGGTCATATGTAGATTTCTCTGGCAGTGCCATCGACACAACCTGGCAACGTCCACTAATGACAATGATGAGTGCTAACATCTATGAAATCTTTCTAGGTGCCCTGCGCTGTTAATCACCTTGCATGCAGATGAGTTTAATCTTCCAGGAATAATGAGCTAAGGAAGCAGGTCACAGACCTAATTTGTTGAAATGTATACATACTGATTGTAAAGTTCATACCTGGAGGAGTGGCATTGATGCAGTGTTCAAACAAGGTTTGGCCCTTACAAAGGCGCTGTTCCCTCCACCCCACAAAGTCCTACAATGTAAGACTTCTGTTCTGCAGGTGTTTTACAGGTGTTACCCATCGAATGTGTCCCTCCAAAATAGATATGAGAATCCTAGCCCCAGCCCAGGAACTGCAAAACCTTTGGAAATAGGATTTTCTTCCCTATGTCAATGAGATCAAACCTGAATGGGTTTACATTGACTAATTTTATGAATGAGATGGCCAACGACTCTCTTTTATTCTTCAAGCTCTGCTGAACCCGTGGTTGCCCCTGCTACTGTATGATGTGAGTATAGCTTCCAACATCACAGAAACACACAAGTCTAGAGGATGACAAACTGACAGCCGGGCGGCTACAGCAATGGACTCAAACATACCAACGATTGTGCTGATGACACAGGATGGGGCAGTGTTTCTTTCTGTAATATTGAAGGCTGCCATGAGTTGGCGCCAACTCAAAGACAACCAATGAGAACCCAAGTAGGGTAGGTTCTATGTCTTTTCACTTCTGAATTGAAAAACCAGTAGATGAGGCACCGAGATAGGCACCCATAGTAAGGAAGACAGGTTCAGGCTGACGACTGCCAAGGAGCTATGGATACCCAGGCCTACCAACAAGAAATCAACTTGGCCCCAGTCCTGAGTTGGATGCTTAACCTGTAGTACCATGAGAAAATACATCTCTGTTCTTTAAGGCCACCTTCTTGTGACGATTCTTACAGCAGCACTAGGAAACCAAGACACGGGAAAACCGAGTCGCAAGGTGATTCAGTAGCTCGCTCAAGATTAAGTTGTGGAGTCAGAATTTAAAGCCAGTCTCCTCTGAATCCAAACTCTAGTTGTGGATAGAAACGGTCTGATCAAAGTCAATCTCATGTGTAGATAGTCGAATGAGAAATTCCCTCAGAAGACCTTTTGTCTGAACTCAAGAGCTTTCCTCTATTACTCATAAATACCGTACCATATCCGTTCGGTCCATTCTGACAGAGAGACCCTTCTGGGCAGAGTAGAAATGCTCCCTAATATTTATAAGACTGTCAATGATTTCTAAAGCTGATTGCCTCATCTTTTCCCCTCTGAAAGACTGGTGGTTTCAACCCCCCAGCGCTTAACTCATTGTGCCATTAGGGCTCCTTGCTCTCCTTACTTGTGAGGCAAACCCATTTCTAAACATCCAAGCTGTGATAGTTACATGATTTCATGCCAACTTGATAAAAGAATGAAGGGGTGGAGTCTTGCCTGATGATCCCTCCTTGTGGGAGTAGCCTCATGAAGATGCTGGGAAATTCCGCTCTCTTGATTCTGCCATCAGAAGAGAAAAGCCAATCTCTCTCTCTGCTTCTCATTCCCGTTGACAAGCCACAGCCACGCGATGGCAGCCAGAGCCCTGGAGATGCACCCACTGCCATTGGATTCACGGGAATTTCCGCCCAGTGGCCTGTGATCTTGCTGTATTCGGCATCACTGCATGTACTGTGTGAGTCTGAAGAGGAATTTATGGGCAAATATTGGACTTATGGGAGAATATCAAACATGGATTTGATCTGGACAGGGCTTGGATGTTGTAATGATGCATAATTACTTCTTGATATAAAGTTCCCCTTCACACATATATGAGTGTCTGGATTTGTTTCTCTAGGTCACCCCGGCCTCACACACAGCCTAAGAGCACCACACACACGGACATTTTGTCCAAAGCACCAGGAAGGAAAGAAAACCCAAACCAAAACCCCAACAAAGAACAATTCAAAGCTTTTGCTTTCACATTATTTCAGTTTCGAAACTTGTCACCTTTATAGTGTATGAGATTAATAATAGAAGAGTGTACTCGTTGACCATGACAGAGCGGCTCCCTGCATATTATATAAATTGCACTGTGAAACCCCTTCTGGTAGCTACAGAGACACCAATTCATACTTTTCCCCGTCACAACCCACATCTGTAACCCAACATCCATTCAAACTAGAGCACTGTAACTCTTTTTAAGAGGAGAGGGGAGAGGAGGGAGGGGGAAACGCATGCTGCTTTTTGCTAGTTGATTTATCGTTACATGAAAATATTGGGGATATTAAATTTAATATTGGCGCTGTCATTTTCTCCATAAGTCTTGTGCTGAGGAGCTCAGAAATGATTTCATTTTAAAAAGGACTTTTATGGCACTGTATAGGCAGGTATATAATTCCTTCCTCGAAGAAACCCATGGGTTCTTTTCCTTCGAAGGTGGGAGAACTTTTGATTTACACTTGTTGTGTCATTTGGGTGCAAAGGAGCGGCGAGTTACTGTTTCCATCAGCATAACTAATGCCCTGTTTGTTTCTGCCTCATTTTCCAACGCCTACTGCCGATTGTGCTTTGCTGTTCACTGGGCAGAGAGTGCAGCCTCTACTGTAAACGATGGAAAAACACAGCTTTGAATCTCAGCTGCCTGCTCAAATGGGCCCCTGATGACTTTGGGAAGAGATAATCTAGGCAGGGAGGTCTGCTACCAAGCCCTGCCTTTTCTAATTCGATATTTAAAGCCCCTGGTGCTCTTTGGGAAGAGAGCCATCCGCTGATCCTTCTAAGGAATTCACTCCAGGATCATTTTTGCTTTGATACAAAACGAGGCCCTTCCTCTACCGTGGCTATCTCCCACCCACCCGTTAGCTCCTTCCATTTCCACTCTGACCTTCGTCCGTTCCATGAACTGTACGGCAGTCTGTCACTGTATCATGTGCAGATTCTCCCATACCACAGCTTTCTGGGATTTGCCACAAACCAGAGATTATGGCAACTCTTTGCTCCTGGCCCAGTCTCCATCATCATCTCCATGGGTTGATATAAATAAAACCAGATTTTATTTGGAATGGCGGCATGCCTACTTAGGGTAAACATTCCATTCTGCTGCCTCCTTTACAACACTCCTGGCTAATGAGATGAAAACAGAAATGGATGGGTAGAACCTTTGGAAAGTTCCACTGTGAATGAGGTAGTCGGAATAAACCCTTTTTTACCTTCCTTTTTGGATGGGGAGAGCAGATGTCTGGAGCCCTAGTCCCCATGTTGAAGCAGGAGGCAAACTTCAGGTCATATACTTAGAAGAACCTAGGGTGTCTAGTGACTTAACGCAGCCACTCAGGCATCACCTACTTCATGGCTTTATTGGTGAGATTGAAATCTCTTCCTTGAGGCAGAATTGTCACATCCCTGTGGCTGACATCTGGGGACAGCCATGTGGTGAGGCCACTCACAAAATTCTGCTAGAAGGGACTGATGCCCCTTGCCAACAGGCAGGATTCACTTGCCAGGCATGTGAATATGCCCTCTTGGGAGATTCTCCAAGCCCAGTCAGCTTTTTTGGTGCCTGTAGTCCTGGCGGGTAGGTAGTCTGGTGCTGGAGTCACCCAGCTAAGCTATCCTGTATCCCTGATCCTCAGACTCTGTTGCGATTGCAGCTGTTTACTGCTATTTTGGCTTCTTTCAACAGTACTTGCTTTAGTGTTCACATGCACATGTGTGCGTGTGCATGATGTGTGTACTTGACCCTAACTAATACTTCCGACGAGTTTTGCTAAACTCTGATATTTTGAAACTCTAGAAATGAAAATACCTACAAAAAACCTTAAATGCCTCTGCTTTTTAAGGCGTCGCGGTTAAATAGGATTGTGGGTTTCATAGCTTTTTAGCCACTCTTACAGATAGAGCAGGCAATAATCCATATGAGCTTCACACCCCACTAAGTAGCCGTTTTCTTAAGTGACCATATGGCGTATCAGAATGATATGAAAACACAACAACAGCAACAGCAACAACATATTCTCCTTTCCTATTTCCCCAGCACCCAGGGCTCCTGCTCAGCTCCAGAAGCCTGGGCAGGCCCATTGGACACGGGATCCAAGAGGACTAAAGATTCCTAGCCGCCTCCTTGTCCTTCCTGATGACACTTAGTGTGTCCCTGGAAACCAGCCACTCGAGAGGAGCATGACTTCCCGATTTCAAGTTCAATTTCATTTAGGAGGAGCGAAAGTGCCCTCCCAATTTAAAGTGAGGCATGCATGATTAGCGGTCTGGGTTCTCCCACAGGGCAAAGCATCATTACAGGTCTAGGCCCCCAGCCTTCCAGCTTGTTTTCACAAACACTTATTTATTGAGTTGCTAGACACTTGATTTAGCTTAACAGCGGCCAGCTCATGCTCAGCCTCAACCTGTTGACCTCTGGTGCTTTGGAAAGCTCCCATCCATCGTGCCCTCTCCCCTTCCCACTGCTCCCAGTGCACTGGAAGGAGCAGCCAGCACTGTGTCTGGATGCTTCCTTGGGCACAGCGGTTCTCAATCTGTGGGTTGCGACCCCTTAGTGGATCGAACGACCCTTTCACAAGGGTCACCCGATTCATAACAGTAGCAAAATGACAGTGATGAAGTAGCAACGAAAATAATGTGATGGTTGGGAGGTCACCTCCACAGGAGGACCTGCGTGACAGGGTCGCGGCATTGGGAAGGTGGAGAAGCACCTCGAGGAACTCACTGGGTGACAGGTTTCAAAAACTCCGGTCTTAACTCCCAGCGTTTACTTGAGTCATCCTGCTGGCGTATCCATGGAGGGAAGTTGCAAGAAAGGATCTATACAGTGGAGGGAGAAGCAGGAATATTTGTTGAAAAGTGGAGGGGGCTGGGGATCACTCCTGGGACAGTAGCACAATTGTCATAGCAGCCAGGACAAAGACTGTCGCCGCCTCCACAGGGGTTTCAGTATCACGCATTTCAAACCTGGGTATTTACTCCAAGAATCCAATTCCAACTACATTCATTTGGTAAATATCAGAGCCCTCAGAAGACTAATGGCAAATCATCCAGCCGAATTTACTCGAATTCTCCTGATTAATGCATCCGACTCCCCATTAAAGTGAGCACCATCAGTTATAAAATGCATTCTAGTTTGGGTTTTGCCCACTCCCCCCTTCTCCCACGCCCCACCTTCTTCTCCTTCATTGTCTCTTTCTTCTCTTTTTCTCTGTGTATGAGCTTGCTGGTTAGATGCTGAGCCTTGCGATGATTCACTTACTTGGCTGATTGCACTTTTGTCTTTGTTTTCTAAAGAATGTTGAATTGTGTGATAGGCAAACTTCTGAAGCCAGAGATGGGCCATAATTGATTTCACTCTGTGCCAACAACTTCGGAAGGCTGAATTGATATCCTTGTTCTTTTCGAAGGCTGAATCGATCTCCTTTTCGCTCTCAAAGCAAACAGCTGATGCTGAAGTGGGCATCAGGATGAACAGCAGGGACCAGAGCTCCCTCTGTTGGGTGGATGGTGCAGTGCATGAGCAGTATCATTCAGTCCTCTCCCAAAGGAACCTCTCTGGTGGCATGTTTGGCTGGAAATACATTTTCTTTAGTGTTAAGTGGGGCAAATAGAGTGCGGAAAAGAAGAAAAAAAGACCTTGTTAAGGGACTGTGTTCATTTAGCCAAATAGATAACAGAAACTATTTAGGAGAGACTTGATACATTTCCCTTGAAGGGTTACTGCTTATTTTATTTTACTTTTTTTGCTCACAAACAGGGAGCTTCCTTCCTGCTCCCATCCTATGTCCAAGGTAGCAATCTCAAAGCAGCATGACGTAAATGCAGGGAGCAGTTGAGATGCAATTTCCTCCCAGGCTCGGCTTACACGCTATATCAGCTTCATCTAACGACACTGTGAAATGGATATATCGCATACATATTTATGCACACACACGCACATATAGACATTTTTCTTCATCCCCCTACATAATCTCATTTTCACCTTTCATCTGTTGTCAGAGAAAAGGCGCCTTAACAAACCAAGTTTAGGTTTTTGACCATGATTAAGACATTTGCCTTTGCAACGTGGACCCCTGCCTGAAGGAGTTCTGGTATGCATTGGGCTGCTAATGGCAAGATCAGCAGTTCAAAACCACCAGCTGCTCTTCAGGAGAGAGATGAGGCTTTCTATTCCTGTAAAGATGGACAGCGTCAGAAACCCACAGGGACAGGTTTACTCTGATCTATGAGATCGCCCTGGGTCAGAATCGACCCGATGCCAGTGAGTACCTTGATACTTAACAACAACACAAGGTCAAGGCTCAGAGCCCTGCTGACACAGTGGTGCTAGCTGCTAAATTTAAGGTTGTTGGTTTGAACGCACTCAGTGACTCCAGAGGAGAAAATATTTGATGACTTGCGCAGGTAGCGAGTACAGTCTAGGAAACTCAGGAGGAAGTTCTACTACGTGATGCTGGGATGCGATGCGGCGTCAGAGAAAGCGCGTCACTGGAAGTCCACACAGAAGAAGCACACCAGCCTGTGTGATCCATGGATTGTAAAGAATACAATCAAAATGCATTCATAGTGGGGAATGGTATTAGAGTTTAAATTCTGAATACCCATTTTGCACAAGGCTATGGTTAAAATGAAACCCCCAAATCCACTTGCAGGATCTCCATGTGGATGAAGCCGCTGGTCATTTCCCTGAGACCATTGACCAGGGAAATGAACAGCCGAAGTAGAAGACAGAAAGCATCGCAAGCTTGACTATGGCGGATGCCGCTAAATTTAGATGTAACACTGAACCATTTGATCTCCCTTTGGGCAAATTTTAAATTTGTTAAAATTTCTTAAAATTTCAACCGAGGCCTTTCTCTATTCCATTTTGTCATTTTTGTTGGCTTTTAAGGTTTTTTTTTTCATTCTTACTTTTGTATGTTTTTTTCTGCATCAGAATTCTATAGAGAAAGTAATCGGATTAATAGGCACTTAAAGACAAAGGGCTGTTTAAATTGCTGAAGACTGAAATGTGCTTGACCCAAGTCCGGGTATATTTACTCACTGTACATGCATGTGGGAGCTAGACACTGGATAAGGACGACTGATGACAAATCCATGGATTTGAACTATTGGGCCGATGAAGAATATGGAAGGTGCCATAGATGGCTAAAACATAGAAAAAAGGACCGGTCTTAGAAGAAAAACAGCCGGAATGCCCTTTACCGGTCCCCAGAGAAGACCATCATGCGTAGTGAGCTAGAGGGTCAGTGAAAAAGAAGATGGTCCACGCCGAGTTGGATCGACACAGTGGCTGCAACAACACGCTTCAACATAAGCACAGGTGTGAGGGTGGCTGTTATACACCGGGTGCTATGAGTCAGAACTGACTTGATGACAACTGGCAACAACAACAAGGAGACAGCAGGGGTGGCTGTGAGTGGGGGGAAATGGGGAGCCAACACCAGCAAGAAAAGTTTCTATACTCGATTGTGGCAATGGCTGCACAACTGTTTTCTGAATATGGTTGATCTCTTGAACTGTGTGCTACGTGAACTATATGTCAATCAAACTATTTAAAAAAATCAACTCGATGGCATCCAACAGCAAACGCCATGCGGAGCAAAGGGTTAATGTGGTCAGTTACTAACCAAAAGGTTCGAGGTTCAAGCCCATCCAGAGACACCATGGAAGAAAAACCTGTGGTTGATTTACTTCTGAGAAATTAGCCCCCTGGAAATGCTTGGGAGTTCATTTTACTCTATCCCACCTGAGGCTACCACGAATCAGAATCAACTGTAAGGCAACTGGTATGCTTTGGAGGATCAAATGGGGTTATGAGGATTACTGATTGGAGTGGGGATGCAGATGACACCTACTGGGATCAATAATCCAGTGGAAGGAGGCGAGCAGTTATACCGCGATAATAAGACACAGGGCGTGTCCAGAGTAGGGAGGTTGAGATGGGGTGACTTCAGGCTGAACGGCACCAAAGACTCTTTCCAAGGAGTTGATATTCGAGCTTTGTGAATGTAGATTGCCTAGCCGGGGGCGTGGCCAGAGTCAGAAATCCACCTGTCTCGTTCCACTTTAATTTTAAGTATGATCATTATTTCTGCTGCTATCTGGAATCATCTCCCATGGCCTCTTTTCTTCAGCCTTCAATCAGTGCAGCAAATAGTAAAACCCAGTGCTTAGAGAAACCGGCTTTATTGCTATTAACTTACAAAGAGAACATTGACCTTAGTAGAAACCAGAGACGGGGCAGTCTATGGCTGGAGTGGGAGGACCCACCCACATTATCCCGGAGAGGCTGCCTCAGATGGCGATGTTTCCTCCTAATATTCTGGGATACATAGCAGTTTGCTGACCATGATATCAGAGAGGGGCGTTGGGATGAATTTGTTTAAGAGTCGTCAATTGGGACTGCCGTGGTGGCTGCAAAAGCACGCAGGCCAGTGAGGGATTGTTCTGGGGAGTCTAGAAACTGTCAAATGCCCAGGAAGTCTTTTCATTTCCCTCTTGCCCACCCCCACCCACCCCTCCCCTGCAGCCAGGTCTTTCAACTCCCAGTTCCCTTTGGAGCATCTTTCTGGGACCACTCCCCCATTTCACACCCCATCCCCCCAGACTCACTGCCAACAGGTAGATTCTGGCTCATAGCGACCCTATAGGAAAGAATAGAGCTGCCTCTTGGAGTTTCTGAGACTAAACAGGAGCCGAAAGCTGCATGTTTGGAGCTCAGAGTGGCTGGTGAGTTAGAACTGCTGACCTTGAGCTTAGCAGCCCAACAAATAATCAGAGATCCTAGTATCCAGCCATTATCATTTCTCTTCCTTTCCTCCTTATTCCATGCCATCGTCCCTTTGTCTTCCATCAACTGTACTGGACCACCAGCAGCCCCCTTCCCTGGGCTCTTTCTGGTCTACTACTCGTGTCACTTTAAATGCTTGACTCTAGTAGCTTTTAAAATATAAAGGTATTCAAGGGTATGATCTAGATAATTTTCTCTTGTGCAAATCCTCCATGAATTATTCATAGATTATGCACTCAGGGGCTACCTTGGCTTCTTAGTGCTGTTATAACTGAAACACATTGGCTGGGGGCCACTGAAAAACACACACTTATGTTTTCACAGGCAGAGGGCTAAAAGCCCGAGTTCAGGACTCTTCAGTGTGTGCTCTCTCTCTGTTGGCTCTGGGTAACATCTTTGCCAATAGGTAACATCATGATAAATGGAGACAAGATTAAAGTTGTCAAGGATTTTGTCTTGTTTAGATTCACAATCAAGCAGCAGTCAAGAGATCAAAAGACGAATTGCATTGAGTAAATCTGCTGCACAAGACCTCTTGCATGTTGTGAAGGCAGGCTGTTACTTTGAGGACTAAGGTACGCATGATCCAAGCCACGGTATTTTCCATTGCCTCTGTGCATGTGCAAGTTGGACATTGGATAAGGAAGGCCGAGGAAGAATCCATGCTTTTTGTAGTGCTGATGAAGAATATTGAAAGTGTCCTGGACTCCCGAAAGGACAAAGAAGTCAGTCCCAGAAGAAGTACGGCCAGCATGTTCCTTAAAGGCGAGGATGGTGAGCCTTCATCTCACACACGTCAGACATGCTGTCAGGAGAGACCAGTCCCTTGTCATGAAAGGACCTCATGCTTGGTAAAGTGGAGGGGCGATGAAACGGACAAAGAGCTGCGAGGAGCTTGATTAACGCAGTGGCTGCAACAATGGGCTCGAGCAGAAGAATACTTCTGAGCCTGGCTCAGGAGGGAGCTGCGTTGCCTTCTGCTGTGCATGCGGTCACTATGGGTTGGAGCCAACTTGATGGCACCTGACAACAACAGGTGAATGCGCTCTCTTTGTCCCTTCTGGTTGAAGACCTTTGTCTTTTTGGCATCCCCCTACATCCCCCATTCATTGCTTGCCTATTTTTGTGTCTCTGTTACTCCATATAACACAGAAGTGGTTAGGTTAGGGTGTATCCTACACTGATGTGGCCTGACTAACATAATAAAGAAAACCCTATTCCCGAATGACTTTAGATCCATAGGTGTCGAGGGCTAGGGTACCAGCACATATTTAGGGTGTGGGGACATAGTGCAATTTCCAGCAGGATCCTTGTAGCAATGACTAAGGAAATAATGCAAGAGACTCTTGGACCAATTGTGTGTGGATTGAATAAATAATAAGTGTCAAAAATAGGCATATAAATATTTTCAAATATATGTAGATTCTGTTTGATTGTAACATGCAAATATATTTTTCAGAGTTGCTGAATTCACAATTGACTTTTGCCGTTGTGTATTTCTTAAATTAATAAAGCTAAATATAGAACTTTTGTTCTATAGTGGTTCAGTATTTTTTTCCCCTCTCTATAAAGCAGTGGTTCTCAACTTTCCTAATGCCGTGACCCTTTACTACAGTTCCTCATGTGGTGGTGACTTCCCTAACCATAAAAATTGTTGTCGTTGCTACTTCATAACTGTCACTTTGCTACTGTTTTGAATTGGGCGACCCCTGTGAAAGGGTTGTTCAACCCCCCAAAGGGGTCGTGACCCACATGTTGAGAACCGCTGCTATAAAGGGAGCTTCCGGCTTGCAAAGGGGCCTTCATTTGGTGTGGACGCCGTCTCTGGTTCCTCTGTCTACTTAAGGAGGGTTCTTATGAGGCAGCGGTCAGACATGTCTCCACCCTCCAGCCTTGACCCTAGCCAGACCCCAACCTGACCTCCCAGGTCACTCTCCTTTCAGCTGGGGTTCATAATCTGTTGCAATGCCCACACTGAACTTGCAGACAGTACAGTTAGGGATTTATTCAGAAAGCTAAGAGACCAGAATCAGAAATGTTAAGAACACAGTTCTTTTGTCTGATAGAGCCTCTTCTCAGTCCATTTTCTCGGGTTCCCAGCCTGCCAGCTTTGTGACCTCTTTGTCTTTGCCCCGGCTGGGAAAGGGCTACAAAGTTTATTTAGCACTAATGTAGCACAAAGTTTATTTACGGCACACCACTCTGTAAGCCAGACTTCTGCCGGAAGGCATTCAGCTTGTTCTATGGGCAGATAACCAGGTGCTCTGTCTTAGGGCTTCTGCTGCCGCCATTCCTTCGCCATGCAGGGATTGTGAGCATGAATGTGCTCTTTCTAGGTGGCAGTGACTCTCTCCATGGCTGCCTCAGAGCTGACTCACTCAGCAGAATGGTAAAACTGGCCCATCCCTCCTGAGAGTCACACGCATGTTGTTTGCATGCTTCTACCCAGCTATCCCCACCCCTCCTGTGTGGGGGCTTTTGCATTGCTGTGGTGTTGGAAGCTATGTCACCAGTATTTCAGATCACCAGTGGGACCCCCTAATGAACAGAGTGCAGCTAAGTGGTGAGTCTGAGAACAGCCTGCGAAGAAGGACTAGGATGTGTGCTTCTGAGGGATCAGCCACTGAAAATCTTATAGATCAAAGTGGATCATTGTCTTATATAGTGCCAGAGATGGGAAGGCCCCGGAAATTGGACTGGGAAGGAGTGGCCTCCTCAAAGTATAGTCAACCTTAAAGCCGTGGATGGAGTAAAAGCTCTCAGGAACTTCATTTACTCATGGGGCATGGCTTAAAATGAGAAGAAACAGCTGTAAACATCCAGCAACAATCAGAATGTAGAATGTATGAAGTATGAATCTAGAACAATTGGAAAGAATAAAAAACATAAAGATCAACATCCTCAGCACTAGTGAGCTGAAGTGGACTGGTATTGGCCATTTGAATTCAGATAATGACAGGGTTTATTGTGCTGTGGCTGAGAAATTCAAGAGGAATGGTGTCTAAGTCATTACCAAAAAGAACACTTTGAGATCTGTCTTGAAGTACAATGCTGTCTGTGATAAAATAATATCCATATGTCTACAGAAAAAGTCTGGTGAATACAACTATTATTCAAATTTATGCATCAACCACTAAAGGTAGTGATGAAAATATTGAAGAATTCTACTGATTTCTTCGACATGAACTTGATCAAATATGCCATTAAAATGCATTGATAATTACTGGCAATTAGAATGGAAAAGTTGGAAACAAAGAAGAAGGAACAATAATTGCAAAATATGACCTTGGTGAAAGAAGTGAAGGTGGAGATCGAATGATAGAATTTTATAAGACCAACAAATTCTTCATTTCCCTGCCCCCCAAAAACATAAACATTGACTAGACATGTGAACGTCAGCAGACAGAAATACACAGGAGACAAATTCGCTATAACTATAGGAAGAGACAATGTAGGTGCTCGAAATCATCAGACAAAACAAAGCCAGGGGCTGGCTGTGGAACAGATCTTCAGCTACTCATATGCAAGTTCATGTTGAAGCTGAAGAAAAATTAAACAACTCTGTGAGAGCCAAAATACAACATTGAGTATAACACACCTGAAATTGAATGACTAATGAACCATAGAAGACTTGACCATCTGTTGGCTGACGTCAAAAATATCTTACATCAAGAGACCAAAAGGTCATTAAAAAGACAAGAAAGAAAAGACCAAAGTAGATGTCAGAAGAGACTCTGTAACTTGCTCTTGAACATAGATTATCTGAAGAAAATGGAAGAAATAGTAGCATGAAAGAGCTAAACAGACGACATCAAAGAGCAGCAGGAAAAAATAAAATAGTGTTAAAATGAATTGTATAAAGACAGAGAGTCATAAAGTAAAAATAGAAGAATATGCTCAGCATATCCCAATCTAAAAGAACTGGAAAAAATATTGTTAAAATACTGAAGGATTCCAGGGGTAAAATACTGACTAATGCCCGAAGCATCCAACGAAGGTGGTAGGAATATACCGTCACTACAGCCCAAGGAATTGATCGATGTTCAACCCTTTCCAGAGCCACCAGGAATAAGTCCAAGGTGTACTGAAGCCACCAGTGGAAAGCAAGGCTCCAGGAATGTATGGAATGTCAATTCAAATGTCCAACAACCTGATGAAGCACTGGAAGCACTGGCTTGTCTCTGTCAAGAGATTTGGAAGACAGCGTCCTGGCCAATGGACTGGATTATGTCCATATTTGTGCCCATTCTAAAGGAAGCTGACCCAACAGCATGCATACATCACTGAATAATGCCATTCATATCACATCTAAGTAAAATTTTGCTGAAGATCATTCCAAAGTGGTTGCAAAAGTACATAGACCGGGCACTTCCAGTCATTCATGCAGATTCAGAAGAGGCCATGGTCTGGGTTTATCATTGCTGACCTTGATTATCATGATAGACCTTGACTGAAAGAAACAGATACCAGAAAGACGTTTCCTAATGGTTTATTGATTATGCAAAGGTATTTGGCTGTGTGATCATAGCAAACTAAGGAGATCACGTTGAGAGGAATGGAAATCCCAGAACACTTTTGTGCTAATTCAGAACCTGTGCATACTGTAGGAAGCACTTTGAAAACAAACAAACAAACAAACAAACAAACAAACAAAAGAATACTGCATGGTCTAAAATCAGGAAACATGTGCCTCAGGCTAGTATATTTTGCTGTATTTATTTCAATCTGTATGTTGAGCAAATGATCCAAAAAACTGGACCATAGGAAGGAGAATTGGGCATTAGGATTGGAGAATATGCATACGCTGATTACATGACCTTGCTTGCTGAAGTGAGGAGGACATATGACCCTTGCTGATGAATTTTGAGGACTGTAGCCTTCTGTTTGGATTGCAAGTCTATATAAAGAAAAGCAGACTCTTCACAACTGTACCAAATAGGCAACATCACGATAAACACAGAGTGAAGATTGATGTTTGCAAGGATGTGATCTGGCTTAGATCCACTATCGATGCTCATGGAAGCAGCAGTCAAGAAATCAGCCCATGTATTGCGTTGGGCAAATCCGCTGCACAATATATCTTTAAAGTATTGAAAAGTAAGGTTATCACTTTGAAGACGAAGGGCTCCGGACTCCAGCCCAGAGAGTTTTCATTATTTCACATGGATATGGAAGCTGGCAATGACAAAAGAATACAGGCGAAGAAACCGCGCCTTTGAACGACGGTGTTGGCAAAAATCATTGACAGTACAAGGGACTGCCAGAAGAACCAGCAAACCCATCTTGTGGGAAACACAACCAGAATGCTGCTTCAAAATAAGGATGGTCTGATTTCGTCTCCTGTATTCTGAATGTGTTCTCAGGAGGGATCCCTCTTTGGAGAAGGACATCCAGTGTGCTAAAGCAGAGTGGCAGTGACAAAGAGCAAGACCCTTGACAGGATGGATTCGCCCAGCAGCTATAATAGTGGACTCAGACATAACAACCATTGTAACATGGGCACACGACCCCACAGACGTTCACTCCATTGTCCACAGAGTCCCACCGCTCCACAGCATCTGACAAGAGCGACGACCCCCCACCCAACTTTTTGGTGTGAGCTACAAAGGTTATGGATAGAGGAATCATGCTGAGCAGCTCAGCTGAGCTTCAAGAACGAGCCCGTCGATGTGTGAGGCACAGAGTCGGTGATTCCACTTGCACCTGGTACAGATGTAGCTGTCACTTCAGAGGACTCGCTTGCCGGTAGGTTCGGAAAAGAGCCAGTGCATTTTGTTCTTTCTGAATAGGGACATGATTCCCACACTGGGTGAGGTGGTGTAGGAGCAAGTTACCTGTGTTTCCATTATTCTCCTGGGTACAGGCAGAATCTCATTTTGTCTCCATCAAGCGCCTTTTTAGTCCTGGGGGTCTGATGGAGGTAAGCATCCTCTGTTACCAGAGCAGACACAAGGGGATTTTCAATTCCACACTTTACACATTTATATTCCTGGGAAATGCTAGGGTTGAGTCAGTTCCCCTCTCTGCTTGTTCTGTTTGTTCTGCATGCCTGTCTGGAACCGGCAGCCTCTCTGCGGGTTTGTCTCAGGTAATGGTTGGGGAATATCTTCATTATTAACACAGTAAGAGGAAAACAGGTGGTTCGAGGAAACGGTCTGCCTACTTCTAGACCTTGCCTTGTGTTATGCACCGGCTGCTAATTAGAACCCAGCTAACAGTGGCAGGGACTGAAAGGAGGAAATGATGCACGTGAATAGGGTAGGATGTTATGACAGCACCTACCGTGCTTGCTCAGTTGAGAGCTTGCCTGAAGAAGAAAAACGATCAGGGAAATGAGATGTCACCAGAAACCTCTACCGGTGGGTTACATCTCTTGCTGCCGTGAAGCCGGAAGCACTGATTCTCTGGGGAGGGGCTGCTGCACTGTGCCCCCTATACCACCTAACCTGTGCAGTGTAGTTCCTTTGTTCTGTAATGTAGACAGGGCAGGATACCGAACTTAGCTCCTCAGAGGAGTGAGGAAACAGAAGGAGAACGGGGGGACTTTCTCTTTTTCTTCTCTGGATTGTCCTCAAAAATGTCACCACTGTGTTTTTCTTAAGCAATGCAAAATATAACACCACAAACAGCCAGCTACTACACAGGTACAGTGAAAGCCCCACCTTCTCTTCCCACCGAGTACACTTAGTTTTCTGTGCAGAGATACCTGCACATAGTGCAGTGTCTTTAGAATCCATATGGCAGCATTCAGGTTACAGCACGGTGTTTGTAATTGTGCGCAAGTGAAATCCTACTGTTCGTACTGCCTAGAAAGTCTTTTCATCCTCCGGAATGTCATGTAATGCATGAGCTAACTCATTCATTGGAGATGCTGCAGAGGATTTCAGTCATGGCCGTGTGCATTACAATGGACCTGATAATTCCTCGATCCAGAACATTTCTTTAATGTTTTGTGAAGGACCTGCGCAAGGTGTTAGTTCTTTGTATTTTATTGCCCTATATTCGCATCCTTTTTCTTACCCTTTATTTATTCTTAGTTTTCCTTATATCATAGGCTGAATAAGGTTCCCCCAAATATCTATGCCTTAATCCCTTAAATCTAGGAATTAAGGGATGACTGAATCTATGAGTGAAATCTATGAATGAATTGTTGCTAGGTGCCATTGAGTAACTTCCAGCTCATACTGATCCGACATACGACAGAAGGAAGCATTGCCTGTCTTGTGCCAATCCTCAGAATCTTTTCTATGTTTGAGCCCATTTTTGAAGCCACTGTATCGATCCATCTTGCTGAGGCTCTTCCTCATTTTCATTGACCCCTTACCACGCATGATGTCTTTCTCTAGGGCCTTGTCCTTGGAGACCATGAATATTTTACTTTATATGATGAAGCGCTTTGTGTTTGTGATTATGCTAAAGATCTTGAGATGGGATGATTATCCTCGATTACCTGAGTCAGTTCAATGCATTTGCAATAGTCACGGTAAGAGGGAAGGAGGCGGAGCCAGACTGAGTGATACTGGAAGCTGAAACTATACTGATGCAACCATGAACTGAAGGTTGTCAGCATCCGCCACAAGATAAAAGAGTCCAAGGATGGATTCACGCATGAACCCTTCAAAAGGAAACAGCTATGTCAACACTTCAGTTTGAGTCCTGGATGCCTACCTGGAATATTTGAACTTGAAAAAAACCCACTATTTATATAGGATCAAATTAACTACAGCAGCTTGAAAGATTAGAGCAGAACCTGAAGAGGTAGTGAGTTCAGGTTAATAATGGAGGACTTCTAAAAAGGAGAGTGGGCTGTTTGAACAACTCACAGGATGTGATCAGTGTCAATGAATTATACGTGTAGAACTTGTCACGTTGGTGAGTGTTCTGCTGTGTGTATGCTCAGCAGCAAGAACAAATAAAGAAGAAAAGACTCATTGTAGACTTCTGTTTTTTCATGTCACTGAGCTTGGGGAAATTTATTACAGTAGCAGTAGAAAACGAATACATTTGGCTTAACCGCATCATTTTAATAGCTGCTCATACTTCCTTATTATTGTTAGACGATGCTCTTCAGAAACTGCACAAGGAGGTGGCGTTGTTAGTTGCCTTCCAGTTGATGCTGACTCATGGTGGAACTGCTCCCTGCGGATTTTAGGGCTGTCATTTTTCAGAAGTAGATCATCAGAACTGCCGTATGAGAAGCTTCTGGGTGGACTTGAACCACTAACTTTAGGGCTAATGGAAAAAACACTGCCAACAAGTCAATTCTGACTCACATAGCTCCACATAGCAGAATGCAGTGGCTTCATATGGTCACAAGACTGTAGTTCTTTACTGAGGCAGGTCGCCTCATTTTTCTCCCCCAGGTGTGAACTATCTTGCAGTTAGCTGCCCAATGCTTAACTCACTGCACCAGCCGGGCACTTCATTGTTCGTACCACCCAAGGACTTCTATTTATGTACACACACACACACACACACACACACACACACAGAACACACCAAACAAACAAAACCATCAAACTTACTGATTTCAAATGACAACACCAGAGGACAGACTAAAACTGTTCTTTTGGGTATCTTTCTAGAGTTTTGTATTCTAAAATCATTTATTAGTTAAAAAAATAGTTTTATTATCATATATTCGCATAGCATATCATTTAACCATTCATTTTTTTTTCTGTTGTGTGTAGGATGGCTATGGGTCGGAACCGCCTTGATGCCACCTGACACAACAACATGTTGAATCCTATGTAAAAAAGATTTTCTTTAACTCGGGACAGAGGCAGATGTTTAAACAATTTTAAAAAGAAACTGAGAATCACAAGTTAAAATTTTATTTGGAGTAAGCAATGTTGCAATGAATGTACAAGTGGAGGCAAAACTGTATTTCCAATGTGAAGGGAGAAGTCACTCAAGATCTTCAAGAGAGGGTAGAGGGTGCATGTCTAATGGTTGCCAACAAATCACAGTTATAAAATAACTTTTTAAAACAAAAAGAAAGAAAAAATGGAATACAGGCAGTCAACTTGGAGGGCTATTCTAGACAATATATAATTTTTCCACTGAAGTATACATTTTTCTATACCATTAACATTCTGAACCAGGGAGATATATATATATATATATATATATATATAGAGAGAGAGAGAGAGAGAGAGAGAGAGAGAATAGATATATGTACTTATTTCTATATGTTAAGAATTAAGGTAGCAGATGGATATTGGGGCTCGACTCAAGTACTTCCTCAACACGAGAACACTTTGTTCTAATGATCCGGAATTCTGTGATGCTCACTTTCCCGACACAATCTCTGAAGACAAAATGGGTGCATAAGCAAATGTGGTGAAGAAAGCGGATGGTGACTGGCTATCAAAAGATATAGCATCTGGGGTCTTTAAAGGCTTGAAGATAAACAAGCAGCTATCTAGCTGAGAAGCAACAAAGCCAACATAGAAGAAGCATACCAGCCTGTGTGATCATGAGTAGTCAATGGGAGCAGGTATCAGGCATCTAAGACCCAGAATAAAATAACACCTATGTGCATGGAGTGTGGGGGGCAACATGGAGTAGAGACCTAAAGCCCTTCTGTAGACAATTGGACATCCCCTTACAGAAGGGTCACAAGGGAGAGATGAGCCAGTCAGGGAACAGTATAGCACCGATGAAACACACAACTTTCCTCTGGTTCTTTAATGCTTCCTCTCTCCCACTATTATGACCCCAACTCTACCTTACAAATCGGATTAGACCAGAAATGATTCTCTTTTTTTTTGCTACAGTAACTTAGTGCAGCATTCTTTCCATCTTCTTTTGATGATTCCTACATCGTTCACTGTCTATAGAATCTTTCAAGATCACACCTTGCGCCTTGATTTATTTCTTCAGTTTAAGATACGCTGAGTGTATTCTTCCATCTTGGTTTTCTAAATTTAGGTCTTTGCACATTTCATTATAATATTTTACCTTGTCTTCTCAAGCTGCCCTTTGAACTCTTCTGTTCCCTTTTACTTCATCGTTTCTTTCCTCTGCCTTAGCTACTCTATGGTTAAGGCAAGCATGAGTGTCTTATGACATCCACTTCAATATTTTCTTCCCTTTTAGTCTTTTTAATGGCCCTTTGCTTTTGATGTTCTTGATGTCCTCCCACAGCTCATCAGGTCTCTGCCATTGGTGTTCAATGTGTCAAATCTGTTCTTGAGATGTTCTCAAAATTTAGGTGGAATACTCAAGGTCCTATTTTGACATACTTGGACTTCTTTTAATTTTCTTGAGCTTCAACCTGAACTTACATATGGACAGTTCCACAGTCTATTCCGCAGTCAGCCCTTGACCTGGGTTAGCTGCTGATTTGAGTTTTTCTATCCAACAGATAAAATAAATTTGATTTTTGTGTATTACACGTGGAGAAGTCCAAATGAATATTAGCTATTTGTGTTGCTGGACAAAGGTATTTGTGATGAAGAAGCAATTGGTCTTGCAAAATTCTTTCATGTGATCTCCAGCTTCATTTATATTACCAAGTCTATATTTCTCAATGGCTGTTTCTTCTGCAGTTTTCAATGTTTGCATCCCAATCACCAATAATTATCAATGTATCTTGATTGCATGTTTGACCAATTTTAGACTGAAGACTGATAAAATTCTTTAATTTCTTCATCGCTAGCTTTAGAGATTGGTGCATAAATGTGAATAACTGCATTAACTGGATATAGTTAATTGGATAAACTGGATAAAGTTTATTGTGACAACCTGGTCAATAAACATATGTGGGGTTAATTGAAATGTGGAGAGATAAATAGCTAGGTGAGGCTGTCCTTTCAAGTTCTCAGTTCTCTTGCTTTCTGATGGTCGGACTTAGGTGCAGCTGCCTTAGCCAGTTCTCTGCCTCAGCTAGCAAGGCTTACTTCCTGCAAGACATCCCTGAGGAGAAGCCACATGGACCTACCCCGATGCAGCCCTGGGTGCTGGAGCAGCCGTGTGGAGACCCCTGCCAGTGCTGAGAGGGTTACATGCTCACTGACTCAGCTTTCCTCCTGCAGTCAGGGTCATTGCATGTCTTTTGTGAGATGGAGGAGGCCTTTGTGGATTACTGTCAAACATATGGGTTAATGTTGGACTTGTGGGCTTGGGCAGAACTGGGTAGGGATGTTTTCTTGATGCGCACTTAACCTTTATATAAAACTCTCTTATGCATGAGTTTCTGTGGATTTGTTTCTCTAGCCTACCCAGACTGACATCCTTGTATGTGGTTAGATTTAATCCCAGCATAAACAGCATTGTCCCTCGAGACAGATTTTGAAATGTTCTTTAGGATGATGAATGTGAGACCATTCCACTTGAAGCTGTAATTCCTGCCATAGTAAACCACGTGAGTGTAGGATGCAAAATGGCCAATACCAGTCCATTTCAGTTATAGAACGTTATGCACCTCGTTTTTGACAACTTCCAATTTCCCAGGATTCATACTTCACACATTTCAAGTTCCAATTATGAATAGATGCTTACAACTGCATCTTCAGGAAATGTAGGTCCTGAAACCACAAGTCCATCCATTCCCTTATGGTTGACTCTGCAAGAGTCCTGGAGAGTCACAGTGGGTTATGCTTTGGGCTGCTAATCCCAAGGACAGCCGTTTGAAACCATCAGATGCTCCTCAAGCGAAGGATGATGCTTTCTTCTCCCTGAAAGAGTTACAGCCCAGGAACCCACCGGAGGCAGTCCTACTTCTTCGAGGGTTGCTGTGAGTTACAGTCAGCATCATGGCAGTGAGTTGTTTTCTCCTTTGAGGAGGTAGCTCCTCCTCAGTCATACTTTTAGTGCCTTATAACCCATGGGGCTCATCTTCTGGCAGTATATCTGATGACGTTTCCTAATATTAATGTGATTTTCAGTGGTTATATCCTCAGAAATAGACAGTCTATTCTTTGTAGTTCTTGGACTGGAAGCTCTGCCGAAACCTGGTCACTGTGGGTGACCTGCTGATGTATGAAAGACCGGTGACATACCATCACAGCGTACACACACCACCACAGCACAATGACAGACAAGTGGTAGCTGGTCCCTTTGGTCCTTTCACACTTACCTTTTTCAGACATTTCATATACGTGATCACACATTTATCCTTTCCCTGTTTTATTTCACTCTGCTCAACCCTTATGATGAAGGCTTACTGCTCTGCCAAAGAGATAGCATGGTAAAGCAAGACTGGGGGTTGAGAGCATCCTAAACGACCAAAGCAAGGACAAACAGGGATTGCCCAGGAGCTGGAGGACACACCTTGGGGCCAGTCACCTCTGCTGGGACTGAGCAAAGCTCCTATGCCTCTGGGACTTGAGCTTTGTGGTTGAGGACATGTTTTATTTCCTGTTTAGCAGACTCTTTAGGACATTCAGGGAGGAGCCATGCACGGCCCCTAGCTTGTAAAGGAGAATGGATGTGGGGAAGGAGGGTCACAGCAGGGAGGCAGCAAATAGCAACAGGGGCCTTTCTGAGGCTAAGAAAATAATGATGGCTTTAGCAAAGGGAGGTGAAGAATAACTGTCATTTGAAGATCACACGCCTGGCCTTCAGACCCTTGGCTTTCTCCTGCGCTCTGAAAACGGTTCTTTCTGTGAGACTTCCCAGAGGGATCTGAGCATCCTGCAGTGACAAGCAGCAGAGCAGTCTGCAAGTGGGATGAGGCTTGAGCCTGCTCGATGGCATTAGGAAACAAGGCAAAACAAGAAGCAAAGCAAACGGGTGAAAAGCACGTACTCTCTTTTTCTTTTGGCTCAGATGGTCTTTCCCAAGGGAACAACATTCAAAGCTGCGGCTGCCTGAAGCAGAGCAAAAGATCCCACAGCAATTAGTCTGGATGAAATGCTTGGATGCACACACTTTGGAAGTCAGATGCTTTCTGGAATTCCCTCCTTACTCCGGGCTGTTCCTGAGCTTGGCTTCAGTAGGGAGGCGACCGCCTGACTTCCTGGAAACGTTGGGGACACAGAGAGTAATTATGGAGTGTGCATTCTGGGAATCTGGGCATTGGAAGCATGACCAACGGGCAGTGCTGTTCCTGGAAGATAATGAACGTACCTACGATGGACAGACTGCTGGGCTTCGTGCCGTAGCCAAGGATGTTGCTTCAGGAGCCTGTGTAGAACAATTCTCCAGCAGACTCTCCATCCACAGAGTTGACTCCCCTCCCTTGAGCAGGCTGGACAGACACACCCAAGTGGTTCCAGAAAACCGCGCTGATGATTCAGGGGTAAGCACTTGGGATTCTTGCTTCCTCGGGATGCTAGGCA
The DNA here is from genome assembly GCF_050624435.1 of Tenrec ecaudatus. NCBI lineage: Eukaryota > Metazoa > Chordata > Mammalia > Afrosoricida > Tenrecidae > Tenrec > Tenrec ecaudatus. The sequence continues at coordinate 15,742,778 of NC_134543.1, forward strand.
GCTGTGACAGTCCCAGAGTCATTTCTCCCCCGCGAAGGGGACAAACGCTAGCAGTCACTCCTACCCCAAACCCCAAGTTGAGAATTCACGTCTGCTTCCTTGGCATTTCCCCTGCGTTCTCTTCTCCATCTCTGGTGGCCTTGCCTTTGCTGTCATCCGTGTTCTGATCAGGACCCCAGATGGTCCAAGGCGATGCCTAGTGAACAGTCCTAACGATGAGTAATAACTCTGTGGTGTCTTGTGCTAGAAAGTTTTGCTATCCAGTGTTTCGGTTTGAGATATAATCACCAGTAAGATCCAACCCCAAACCAAGCCCACTGCCCTCGAGTGGATTGAAACTCACAGCAATGCTATAGAGGGCTTAGGAGACTTTGTCAACCTTTATGGGAACAGAGAGCCTCGTCTTTCTCCTGCAGCGTGGCTGGTGGGTCTGAACTGACAACCACGTGGTCGACAGTCCAACGCTCACCTGACAGTGCCACCAGGACTGGGTAGTTATTACAGTCCATTACAAAGGAGTACAGATAGAGGTCGTGTGACTAGCCCAAAGCCACCCAGCTAGTGAAGTGATGTGTGTCAGGCCGGGTTGACCTAGAGAAACAAATCCAGTGACACTCATATGTGTCTAAGAAAGCTTTGTAACTAGAAGTAATTGCACATCAAGGAAACATCCCAGCCCAGTCCAGCTCAAGTCCATAAGTCTGACACTAGTCCGTAAGTCCCTCTTCAGACTCACACAGCCACATGCAATGATGCAGGTCACAGGCCCGTGAGTGCAAAGTCCTGTGGATTCCATGGCCGTGGCTCTGGTAGCTAGCAGGCTCCCGCAAGAAAGGTGAAGGCAGGGAGAGAAGGGGAGGGCCCTCCTTCTGAGAAAGCCACGCCCACAAGGAAGCACCGTCAGGCTGGGACCTGATTGACAGGTTGAATAGCACCCCTACACTTTTATATATCTCCAGGTTGACATGAAATTCTGTAACAGCCATACAACTCTTAAGTTGGTTTTGAAACCCCATTCTCTGTCCAGTTTCTTCAGAAAACAATACCATGTGATCTTTCTGTTACATTGTGTCCTGTGCAAACACCTTTAGCTAAGGAACCTCAACAACACAGGTCAGTGAGGAACCGGATTCAGAGAGGAAGGTACCAGCCCAAACGAGGGACTTACTTAGTTTAGAGCACCAACATGGCAGCCCCCCATGATCCAGGATAGAACTGAGCGCTGGGGGTGGGCTGGGGGTAGCTCTGGGTTATAACCTTTATGGAAAGAGATCACCAGGCCTTTCTGCCACGTGACTGCTGAATGGCTTTGAACAGCCACCGGTTGGTTGTTACTTGTGGGTTGATCCTGGCTCCTGGCCAACCCCGAGTGTGAAGCTGAGAACTCCTCTGTGGAGTTTTCAATGCTGGGGCCGTTCAGAAGAAGATCTCCAGGCCTTTCTTCCAAGGTACCTCTGAGCGGGTTTGGACTGCCCGCCTTTTGTTCAGTGGTTGAGAGTGCAAGTCATTTGTTCCACCTAGAACCACAAGTAGAGTCTCTTCCTGCTTCAGTAGAGAAGTTCCACCGAGGTCCCAAACTAGAGGGTCTGCCAAGTGCTCAATCTTCCTACGAGGACCACCCTCTTCTTGAGATAAATTCCTTATCGCCTGCGTAGAGGGTGGCATGTCTTCTTTTTGCCACCTGATGCTGGTAGTGGCAGCGAGAGTAGCTGGGATTCAGGGACTGAAGGATCCTCAGCTTATCCATTCTTGCACGTTCCCCACTGCACGCTTCCAGAGCCAACGGGCAGAGCGATGGTAACTCTTTCAAGGCTGGATGCAAGGTTTGCAGCACCACCGCTGTACAAATGCACGAACACTGCGACAAAGCTCTTGGGTGAGGGCATTAAGGTGATTCATACGAATCAAAACTCATCCTTGTCAGCCGGAGTTGAGCAGGACAGATTACTGGGGGTGTGGTATTATGGCTGTTCTTCGTACTTTGGAAATTACAGGCAACATTTAGTTCTCCTAAGCCATGGTGACAGAGATGAGATAGTTTGCCTGTGCTATAGGATAGGAAAGTTCTTTATTTATTTATTTTTGTGGATTTATAGATAAGCCACCCCAGAAGGAGGGTGCTTGATGAAGAGGCATACGAGTGAGTGTTTGCCTCAGGGAATCCAGGCCTGGACAGGGACAGTCCCTGTTTTTTCCTATTAGGCTCTTTGTAGTTGGTTCCGGCGGAATTAAAAAGGATGGCAGCATTTGCAACTCTTCTGTCTGGGCCAATTATTTTCACTTTTCTAAAATGTGTGAGGTTCTCGCCACCTCATGATTGTGAAAACCTGTGTGTGTGTGTGTATGTGTGTGTGTGTGTGTGTGTGTGTGTGTGTGTGTTTTACCCTCCCCTATGTTGACTACCTTCCTGCATGGCTTCTTTCTTCGGCCGGGCGTGGCACTGGCTAGGGGCACACCTGTTGAAAGAAGCTAACATCCACTGTCCTATATTCAGGGCTGATTTGTTAGTAAGATCAAAAGAGAGGAAAGCACACACATCACTATTGATGGGGCCAGTGACAATGCAGGAAACGGACGCTCCTCTGGGCCCAGCTGGAGGGGCACCAGGTGTGTCTATGGAGACCAGTCTTTCACAAATGATGTATCCCTCGGGTTTACTGCACAACTGGGGAAACACTGAGGTGCAATACCGTTGGTACTGTTTAAAAGTAAAAAGCCAACAAGACAAACAACAAAACCCTAAATGACCAATAATGCGCAATTGGCTGAAAAATTCAGGGCTAACTCATGCAACACAGCACCATACAGTGATTGGAAAGAATGCCATAGTACTGTATATGCTGATTAAAAACAATTTCCAAGATACAGTGTGAGGCAGAAACAGATTGTTGACAAATTATTTTTGGTGAAAGTAAAACAATGACAGGATGATAACAAATGCATAGTTCTGTCTTTATCTAGCCATCATCTATCCATCTACCAACTTATCTCTTAGGAGGTAAGTTGTATCCCCCAAACAAGGGCATTGGCATTCTAACTCTTGATACTGATGACGTAAGTGGCCTTATTTAGCAAGAAGGGCTTTGTAGGGGCCATTAGCTGATGGAATATGGTGTCAGACTCAAGGAGGGTGGGTCCTAATCCAGTATGACTGGCCTTCGAAAGGCAGAAGAGCACAGATCCACAGTCCATCCAGAGAGGAAGAGGAAGGCAGAGAGTGGAGTGAGGCAGTCACAGGCCCAGGAATGCCAAGAATTGTGAGTCACCATCAGAAACTAGCAAGAGCCCAGAAAACATCGGTGGTGGTTGGATGATTTTGTATCAAGACACTCCTGGCTAGGGGTGGAGTTAAAGCTGTCAATCAGGTGGTAGCTTGATGACACCTCCTTTGGGATGCGGCCTTTCACAGAGGGTGAGGGACTCTGGGAACTGCTCTCTCTGCCCCTCCACCTGGCTACTCCCTGGAACTCTCCCTGCCTTGAGGGCTGGCTTCATGTGGGCTGCGCTGCTGAGTGCTGCCAGCCCCTGCCAGGTTTCTACCCACTTTGGATCCCCTTGACTCTGAACCCACTGCTTGTGACTAGCTTCCTGCTTCCTGCATCATCATTCTACGACACTGGCATGTGGCAGTATCACAGAAGAGGGATTAGGGACTAACATCAGACACGGGAACTTGAGCTGGACTGGGCTAGGATGCCTTCTTGATCTGTAATTGCTCCTTGATGCAATGCTCTTCTTGAACTTGGGTGAGTGACACCGCATTTGTTTTCCCACATAACCTGGCTTCACACAGGACCTGCCGAAGAGCCTTTGGAGAGAGTGCGGTCCTTGTAAGACTGTGGATTTGGAGTGCCAGTCTCCAGGACTGTGAGAGAAGACACTTGTGTGGTTTGAAGCCACCTATTCATGAAACTTAGAAAAGAAAGGGATGCACACAGAGAAAATCGTCTCTTGGGCTCTATTTGCTCCTGAGAAAGGATGCCTTTTCCCACCAAGAAAATGGGTGCTAAAAGCGTCTATGCACCGTTTATCACTTTCTTACAACCTTCTTTTTCTTCTCACATTTCTATTTTTAAAAATGTGTTTTTGTGAGCATATTACTTTAAATCCATTGTGATTTTAGCTCCAGATCACACGTCCACTTTTACCTACAGGGATGGTGCGTTTGTTCTCAAGTATAATCAGGAATTCTAGCAGAGTGCAGTTGGTACAAGAGCACAGAGAATTATTTCATTTGCTTTTCGCAGAGAATCACATACAAATAAGAGGCAGGCATTTTACTATCATGTCTTCTACCTCCCTCTACTGTCTGACTGCTATCATGTCTTCTACTTTTACTATGATGTCTTCTACTACTCTCTACTGTCTGACTGCTATCATGTCTTCTACTTTTACTATCATGTCTTCTACCTCCCTCTACTGTCTGACTGCTATCATGTCTTCTACTTTTACTATCATGTCTTCTACCTCCCTCTACTGTCTGACTGCTATCATGTCTTCTACTTTTACTATCATGTCTTCTACCTCCCTCTACTGTCTGACTGCTGGTTATATACTCATTACCTGAGTCTATTACTTCAGACACCTTCATCTCTTTTCACTTGGCCTATTGGTTACCAAGAAATAACACACACTTCACTCTCATCACCATGTATATGTGTGCATGTGTGTGTGCATAATATGTGTATGATATAAGCTTTCATGATTATCTACTGACACTTTATAACTTTAAATAGGATCAGTTTACTGCAAATAAAAACCTACAAGGGACCCCTGCTCTCTTGTAACAGCCGTCTCAAAGTGCCCTCTGTTTCTTGAGTATTGACTCACCACCATATGCAAAAAGGGGCAAAGATTGTTGGTGCTGAACATCTGCCCAGCTTCTGCCTGGGGGTCCCTTTGCCCCCAGGGGCCTTCTCAGCAGGCAGGTGGGGAGCGCAGGGAAAGGGATGGCACCCCATGCTCTCTCCATAAGTAGTACTCTATCGTGGTGGACAGGGGGCTTCCTCTCACAGCTTCCTTCTCCTTCCCCTGGGAGAACTCTGACAGGCAAGTTGGACACCAGGCCCCAGGGTTCCCAGGCAGGACTGAGCTCTGGTTACCCACAGTGACAACTGGCTGGATGGTAGATATTCTTGGTAATGTCTTCCTTCCCTCCCTGGTCTCCCTTTGCCCATCACTTCCTTTACAGTCTCCTAGAATCATCTAATGCAACTTCTTACACTATGTGGTAGTCACCTAATCCAGTGTCAGTTTAAGGATGAAGAGTGTAAGGGTGGAGTCTAGGCTGTCAATCTGGAGATAGCCAATGCGATTTCTGTGTGGGCATGGTCTTCTCCTGAGAATTCTGGGATTTCCTTCTTGGAGGCAGTAGACACTTCTCTCTCTCTGCTACTCTCTGGGAGACATTTGCAGAAGACAAGCCACGTGGATGCAACCAGACCTCGGAAGCTGGAGAAGCCACAGAAAGACCCCTGCCAGCACTGAGATGCTTACAACACCATGGGACCCAAACACTTTCTACCCACTGGCCTGTGATTGTCCTGCATGTGGCTTCATTGCATGTGTTTTGTGAGTCTGAAGAGGACTTTATAGATTGATATTGGAAATATGGGCTAATTTCGGACTTATGGACTTGTTCTGGACTCGGCTGGGCTGTTTTCTCAATGTTCAATTATTTTTGTATATAAATCTCTTTCTTATACACATATGTGTGTCCATGGATTTGTTTCTCTAGCCCAGGGGTCCTCAAACTTTTAAAATAGGGGGCCAGTTCACTGTCTCTCAGACCTATTGGAGGGTCAGACTATAGTTTAAAAAAACTATGAACAAATTCCTATGCACACTGCACACATCTTATTTTGAAGTGAAAAAACAAACGGGGAAGAAACACCTGGTGTGTTGGATAAACGTCCTCAGGGGTCCACATGTGGCCTGCGGGCCATAGTTTGGGGTCGCCCGCTCTAGTCTATCCAGACTAACACCCACTATTACATTCAAGTCCTTGTGACAGAGTTTTCGTCCAGAGATATCCAAACCCAGCTCCCCCCTCTACCTGTCACTTCAAAATGCGTTTCCCACAAGCAAACAAATCAGAGTCACCACGTCCACAGGCCTCTGTTCTCTTTTGGTTGGGGCTTTATGCAAGCTTTTATTTTACTTGAAACTAAAAAGATACCGTGTCCGGAAAGAATCGCCTACATGAAGCGTTCTCGGGAATTTATGCTAGAAGCAGTGCAGAGGCTTTCTCGTGCTGTGAATGTTCACGCGGACGGAGATGCACAGACCACCCAGGAGGCCACTGAGCCCCCACGTGCCGGCACAGTCTGAGAGGTGTCAGGCACTTTTGTTGTAAGAGCCTATCCAGACCTTTTCCGTGAAGATCCAGCCTCTTATTCCAGTTCTTAGCAGCTTAATCCTCAACTGTAAATTTCCCCAGACCTTTGAATCCGACCTCCAAGAAGATGCTTTATAAAGGCAGCTTTTGTGGAGTGAAGGGATGGCGGGAGTTGAAAGAAAGAAAGAGAAAGGCCAAATCGGGTTTCCCAGTCTCTTTTTCCACGGTGATTTATTTACCTGGGGAAAGGATTAAACTCAAATGTCATTTCTAGTTCTCATTCTGACCCCTCTTTGAGCTGGTGGGTCGGAAAGACAAAGAACTAGGCCCCTGGGCTGCCCCTGGGTCAGGTCTGGTGCCAGATGCCATTTCCCCTGCACTCTATGATTAGTGAAAGCGCAAGGCTGTTATCTCGAGTGAAGAGGAAGCTGAGAAATCTGGGGGAACATTTTGTTAGCCAGAGGACTCAGAGAGAGAGGGCATTGACTCCGAGATCGAGAGATCAACTCTCATGGTGGTGGTGGGGAGAGACACGGGCAGCACCTAAGTCCACAGGACACTGCCCAACGCATTGGTGGTTCGGGAGCTGCCGGGGACTCCTGCAAGGTTTTACCATCCCCACTACAGTCATACCTGTCATGGATTGAATGATGCCCCCACACCCCCAGTATGTACGGTCAATCCTAACCTCTTTGCCTGAGATTATAATCCCATTAGGGAATGGGTGCCTTTGTTATGACCACAAGAGAGTATTAATGCAGGGTGTGACTTGAGTCAAGTCGACTCTCTTTTAAGACCATAATAAGCAAAGATAGGGGACAGGAGATGCCACGCCACTGCGAGATCATCCAGGAGCAGCATTTCAGAGACAAGGTCTTTGCTCTAGAGCAGAGAGAGAGGGAGGGAGAGGGAGGGAGGGAGAGAGAGAGAGAGAGAGAGAGAGAGAGAGAGAGAGAGAGAGAGAGAGAGAGAGAGAGAGAGAGAGCCTTCCCTTAGCACTGCTACCCTGAGGTCCAACTTCTGGGCTCCTACACAGGAGCAAAGAAACTTCTCTTTGTTTAAACCACCCATTTGAGGTCTTTCTGTTACAGCAGCTCCAGAAACTAAGCCAAAACATTTGTCTGCAAGCTCTTTAGAAATACTGAGCATCCACACCAGCCTGTGCAATCACAGGCGTCGAAGGGATCAGGTATCAGGCATCAAAGACCACCCCCCCCCAAAAAAAAAATCATAGCATTGTGAATGCGGGGGAATGCACTGTGGACCCAAAGCCCATTTGTGGGAAATTGGACATCCCCTTGCAGAAGGGCTGTGGGAAGGAGATGAACCAGTCAGAGTGCAGTGTAGCAATGATGAAACATACAATTTTCCTCTAGTTCCTGAATGCTTGCTCCCCCTCACTATCATGATCCCAATTCTACCTTACACATCCAGTTGGACCAGAGAATGCACACTGATTCAGATGGAACTGGAAACACAGGGATTCCAGGACAGATGAACCCCTCAGGACCAGTGGTGAGAGTGGTGATACTGGGAGGGTGGAGGGAAGGTGAGGGAGAAAGGAGGAACAGATTACAAGGATCTACATATAACCTCCTCCCTGGGGCACGGACAGTGGAGAAGTGGGTGACGGGAGACAGTGGATGGTGTAAGATATGACAAAATAATAATAATCAGTAAATTATCAAGGGTACATGGGGGTGGGGGAAGAGGGGAAAAATGAGGAGCTGATACCAAGGGCTCAGGTAGAAAGCAAATGTTTTGAGAATGATGATGGCAACAAATGTACAAATGTGCTTGACACAATGGATGGATATATAGATTGTGATAATGTGGGGGAGGTCAGACACTTACAGACATCCTCCCTGAAGGCAGTTAGTCACCAGACTACAGGGTAGGCCTTGCTCCCTGCTCCTGGGGACAATAAACTATTTCTCCCTTAGGCCTGCGACCAAGCTTTCACACCCTACCAATAATGTTTCTCTATCAGTTGAGCCAGGGAACAGGTCAAACTGACTCTGTAACATCCAAAGATAAGTTGCCATCCTAAATCTAGGATTCACCCATCTTGCCAAATGTGTACCCACAAATCCCTCCTCTTCCTATTGCATGGATGCCCCTAGGTAACCCCCTCCCATTACTGTATTACCTATAGCACAACCCCTTCATGTGACGTCTGTCCTCACCTGTGATTAGGGGCTTGCATGTCCCCTGAGAAGATAAAAAGCCTGGGCTAGCATTAAACTCTCTCTCTCTCCCTCCACGTGGACCACCAAGCGGGGCTGAGGTGAGCATGCTACCTCAGTTTACTTTTCAATAATGATAACCATCTCCTGATTTGGTTTGTTGTGAGGCTTACAGGCATGAGAAGTTCATAAGGCAGTGAGCGACACATACGACGCTCAGTCAGTGTTAACTAATATTAATTTTCTGATTTTTATCAGATCACATGGCATCTTCAGTGAGGGGTTCTATAAGAATCCACTTCCAGTCTCCATGGGGATATGGAGAACAAGAACACTTACCACGTGCAAAACCTAACTCCGGATCCCCTCTTCACCTCTCCCACCTCGGAACGTGGTCTCCGAACGTTCGACTGTTTTGTCTCTCCATTTTCCTGTTCAGCTCACTCACACCTCTTCTTCTCACGCCTCCTCTTCTTCTTGCATCGAATGCAGTGGTTCTCAACCTTCCTCATGCCACGACCCTTTAACACAGTTCCTCATGTGGTGGTGACTCCCCAACCATGACATTATTTTCATGGCTCCTTCATCGCTGTCATTTTGCTGTTGTGATGGATCTGGCGACCCCTGTGAAAGGGTCGTTAGACCCCCAAAGGGGTCGTGACCCACAGGTTGAGAACAGCTGAATAATCCATCAGCCACCTTCTGTTGGCTTTCCCTTTACAATACACCAGAGGTGAACTGTGCCTCTTTCCTCCCCCTCCTCCCCTCTCCCCCTTCTCTTCCCCTGCTCCCCCTCCCCCTCTCTGGGCCTGCTCTGTCCAAAGGCTTCTTGACTATTCTCCCTGCTCAGGTCTGTTTCTCCTCCAAGTCTGAGCTCAATCAAAACTCTCATGGTTTCCCAGCACAGCATCAAGTGTGTAGTCCTGGCCGTGGTCTAAGGCCTCTGCCTACTGCCTTATTCTCCTCACAGAGACAGCTTTTCCTCTGCAGTCTCAGGCCTTAGTGGTCCCTCCAAGGTCATGTTCTCCTGTTCATCCCTGATCTTCTACTTCCAACACACCCTGGACTTCAGCACTAACCCTCCCCATGCCCAAGTGCCCTCCTCTCTACCTTCCTGTAGGTCACTCCCTGCTCACCTCCAAGATGATGGTGCACAAATGCTTTCTTTACAGAGCAATGTTACTGAACTGTCTGCTTAATGCAATCACACCTTCGGCAGCTCTACACCACCCCCACCCCCCTCCGTGCATTTGCCTTTTACACTCGCTTCTCTGAGAGCCCAGTATACTTTATCTGTTTATTTTCTCTCCCCAGCTGAAATGTAGCTCAAGGAGGAAAAAGATTTCTTTCTGATTTGTTCACTGCTGCATCCTCAGTACCTAGAACAGTGCTTGGTCCATTGTGGACACTTAATCAATATGTATCGAATAAATGACTTACTTGATTCATATCTATGAGGTGAGAAAATAGAGTTTGAGGGAGCTAATGTCATTTGCATCTCTGGGTGTCAGAGTACTTCACAGATTACCACTGCATATCACTGGCTTTCATCCTTATCATCAGACACCTCCAGACATCAAAGGCCAGGCCTGGGAATTGCTGGACATCAAAGGCATTATATGGTGTAAGTGGATATCACTGCACATCACAGGGCATGATTGAACATTGCTGGACATCAAATAGTATTAAAAGGACTGACTGGACATCATTAGACATCACAAAGGCATCACTGAATATTGCTGGCTATCACAAGGCATTAATGGGCATCATTGGGAACCATTGGTTATCGAAGGGTATCAGGGCATCACTAGACATAGCAGGGCATCATGTGGCATCACAAAGAATCACTGAACATCATTGGGCATCACTGGATATGATTGGGTATCAATGGACATCACAAGGGATCACTGGACATCATCGTGCATAAATGAACATCACCAAGAGTCACTCAACATCACTGAAACTCGGTGGATATCACTTGGCCTAATAAGGGACCACTGGACATCACTGAGCACCACAGAGCATCACAGAGCCTTACAGAGCATCACCAGGCATTACCTGGCATTGATGAGCAGCACAGAGCAAATAGATAGTAGTACATTTGATGCCTCCCATCTTCACTTTCAATCCTGATCTTTTTCCATTGTGACATTAGCCATGCCATCAATCACTGTGTCAGAGGCGTATCCATATTTTCACCTTCCCCACCGCCTATGCGGTGAAAAGGGAATTAAAGGTAGGTAGGATGCATGAGTACCTAAGCTAGGTTTTAAAGAAAAGCGGGGAGAACGTGGGCCGGAACCCCGTGATCAAAGAGAACCACATTCTAGGAGTTGGAGCCAACAGGAAAAGCATGGGCTAACGCATAACCAAGGCATATTTGTGGGATCCACAAACACATCCACCAGGACAGACAGACGGGAACCTATGAGCGGTGGCTCTCAAGGTGTCACGTACGTCATCTTTAAAGCATGGTTTGGGAATTTGCAGCCCATGATGGAAATCCCACTCTCTTCCCCACATATCCATGCGCTTCACAACCCTGTCTTCTCAAATGCAAGGTGGCAGGCTGTGGGCTCCGTGCCAGGGTAACTCTGACACCGTCAGTAGGCTGTTTTCTTGGGAGACGTTTATTATTTTAACAGCTGTGCCTCTACTTTCTTAGACTTAAAACAAAATTACCTGTACCTGCCAATAACTCACAGGGATTGGAAACATAGCTTTGAAATATTCAATTAAAACAAAGCAAACCAAAACAACCTTCCAGGTTTTTACAAACCCCTCCTGAATCACAGCATTTTTCCATTTTGACTTCCGCCTTCTCCTTGGAATGAGTGGGGAAACCACCAGCAGATTTCAGAAGCCAGAGTTAGGCTGAGATTTTAGGCTGAGATTTTAGGCTGGTTTTTGGTAGCCATTGTGGCAATGACAATCCAGGCTTCCTCTTTGGATACCTGCTTGTCCAAGGACAGCCAGTACCTGCAAGATTCAGAACTCTGCCAGGGACTGTTTAATTGATATTAAAGCATTTGTACAAGAAGATTTTCTTTTGGAAGACTGCTAATGGTATTGCTGGGCTATTTGTTTCTGAGATGGTATAAAAACTACTTAAATATTATTATGACAAAATTACCAGTAAGAAATCACCCAATTGCCATAAACATGTCCCTTTCAAAATTTTGCAAATTAATATTCATGCTTTCCTCAACTCCACCATAATTCTAAGCTAATGTGTGCCTACATAGTTCATCATAATTCCCCCCTTCTCTCTAGGAAAGAATGAATTATTATTCTGTTTTCCATCTTGCCGTATGAAAAGATTCTTTTGATGGTAGCAGGAGCTGCTTTGAAAGGGAATTTCTCTGTTATGGATTCAGACATCAGCAGTGAATCACATGAGAAAATGTCTCCACTCCCTTAGACCGACACTCTTCCAAAGTTGTTCTAGTTACTCAATCTTGGCAGCCGAGAAATCATGCCAAGCACATGGTCATGTGTAACTGTCATCTGCAGTGGCCATTGTATACATAATTCTAAGAGCCTGTGGTTTAGTCACTATTCAGGGCTGATCCCGGAATCATGCTTCGAATAAATAGCTGTATACTCCTGCCCCAGATCTCATAAATCTACTTAAAGAAAAGAAGCCGCAAACACACTATGATCTAGAAACAAATCCCCAACGGTGATCAGGGAGGGAAACCTGGATCAAAAGCATTATTCTGGAAAACAAAAGTTTATTTATTTTAAAACCGAGATTAAGTCAATGTCATTTTATTCTGCCCAGACCACCTGGTAATAATCTGGTTTCTCCTTTATCCCAAAAGCTACTTCCAGGGTGATGCATGTTTTCTTCTTGTTGTTTTAATTTTTTTAAAATTAAAAACCAAACCTCAGTCTACTCAGATGTGTGGTACTTAACTGCTCTTGAGTCATGGGCATAAAGGGGGGCAGTTGGGATCCGTAGGATTTTCATTTGTTGCATTTTGGGAGGTGATTGCCAGGCCTTTCTTCCTACTCTGTCTTAATCTGATAACTCCATTGAATCTTATTCAGCATCATAGCAACATGCACGGCCCTACTGAATAACGGGTGGTGGCTACACATGAGGTGCACTACCTGGGGGTTGACTATATGTCTCCCACATATGTACTGTGAATGCTGTCCCTAAACTACCAGTGCTTCTCCATTCAGGGTTGGAAAGGGATTTAAAAGCCATGCACATTTTGTTCCATGTCATTGATTGCAACAAAAACAAACCAAACAACAGCACGCCCTCTAGTCAATTTGAACATATGCAACCCTCCATAGGGTTTCAGAGGCTGAGAATCCTTAAGGGAGCAGATCGCATCATCTTTCTTTGGCAAAGGGGATGGTGGCTTTGAATTGCCTACCTTGCTGCTAGCAGACTCTCCCGTGCCCAACACATACTCTGTAGAGTTCTCATAAACCGAGGTGTGCTGGTAAATCTGGCAACTGGCTTTCCTAAATAGTGACAGTCAGCCCTGGTAGCAGTATTTTCTAACTCTTGAGGTGTGAGTACTTTCGCCATGGCAAATTTTAAGCTAAGAGTGACATCAGGGAATTTGGAGTTGATGTGTACGATTGGTGTGCACACCACTGCTTATAGAATGGGATTCAGAAGGAAGAACGTTAGGGAGGAAAGGAAGTTAGGAGGAAAGTACTCTCAGTAAGTCACGTGACTCCTAAAATGGCTAGGTCTGAATTAAAAAGCTAATGTGTGTTACTACAATGTTGCGGTAAGGGTCGGTGGGCTGGGAAGATAATGAAAAGCAGCTCTAGTCCCTACATTATTACTCATGGAAGAGTGGCTGCACATTGGTAGGTTGACTTGTCCTTTCTAGCACTGGTCAGACTTTGTGGGGAGCACATGGAATTTGGAGTCAGGCAGGGCTGATTTCTCTATTATGCTCTTTTAATAACTTGAGTTTATATATAAAAGTAAAAAAACAAACAACTCGCTGCCATCAAGCAGATGCCAACTCATAATGACCCTGTGTGACAGAATAGAACGGCCCCTGTGAGTTTCTAAGACTGTAACTCTCTACAGGAGTAGAAAGCCCCATGTTTCTCCCCTGGAGCGCCTGGTGGTTTCAAACTGCCAACCTTGCAGATCACAGCCCAATGCACAACCACTACACCACCAGGGCTAGAGGCCATTTCATGTCCACAGCCTCACTTTCTTTATTTTCAAATCGGGAATGATAAAAGCTACCTTAAAGGTCTGTCCTGAGATTTAGTCTCACAAGATGCTTAGCACCTACAGGCGATCATATTATTATTTGAGAAGCACATAATAGGTGTTCATATTATTATTTGACAGGACACGATTTTTTGTTCTCTACTTGAAAGGGTTGGATTGTATTGTATCCTATGTATCCTAGCTCCTAAGGTCTTATGTTCTGTATATTCTTTTGTATAAATTCCTGAGAATGATTCTCTTTTACTATATATAACAAATTAATAAGAGATGCTAAAGTCTTTGACATTTTATTTAGGGAGTATTTGATAAATATTTGTTAACTGAATGGATAAATGAGTGGAAGTCTGAAGCTCATATCATTGGTTGGTTGTCCTCCCGGTTAGAAAGCTGCAGGAGGCGACTTTGACTCTTCTTCGCAATTTCCATATCCAATAAATCATTAGAGTTTTGTATTCTAAAAATATTCTTAATATATATCTTCCTATGGCTCCACCCACACTACCTTAGTTTAGGGCCTCATTATTTCCGGATTGTTCCTCGGCTTCTTGTCTTGAGCATCTTAATACCACCCTCAACATAATTGCCTGTCTACACTTCTGTCTGGTACCAGCTCCACAGTGGAAGCTCTTTAGAGACCAAAACTTTCCTTTATTTATGTGTGTATTCTCTGAGGCTGACATAGCTCCTGGCACAAAATAGATGCTCAAAACACCCGTGTTTATTTGAATAAATAAAGAGATGAGTCACATTTTGTAATATCACTATTATAGTTTCCCCTGTTGGGAATTACCTGTGAAAGTGACATCATTTGTATTTGCCTACATGTCCCCTCCTGTGCCAACATCCTTGGTGTGTTTTCTAGAGAGACAAAACCAGTAACACTCATTTATATATAAGAAAGAAATTTCTATCAAGAATATGTGTCAAGAAAGCAGCCCACATAGCTGCAGATCAGGGAAGCTGGTCTGGCTCAAGTATGTGAGTCAGATGCTAAGCTGGAAGTACTTCTGGATTTACACAGCTACCTTCTGGTGAATCAGGAAGTGGGGGTACAAACCTGGAGGCCGGCTGGTGGAAGCTGAGTCCAGTGGATCCAATATCAGGAGACAACATAGTAAGCTCCCAGAATCAGGAGGCCCTATGGTGGGCTGCCCATCCAAGTCCCAAAAAAACAGATGCAGGATTCAAGCCACGTGGAGAACCCTGCCAGTGCTGAGATGCCCCTACTGCCACTGGATCCATAAGACTTTGCACCCACTGACCTGTGATCATCCTGCATTTGGCAGCATTTCCTTGTGTGAATCTGGTATTGGACATTGGTACATTGGTATTGGACATATGGACTGATATCAGCTCATGGCCTTGGTCTGGAGTAGGCTGGAATTTTTCTCAATATTCAATTAGTCTTGTATATAAAGCTCTTTTTTATACACATAGGAGTGTCCATGAATTTGTTTTTCTAGTCGACCTGGACTAACACAACACTATAGAGTTCTCTCTATTTGTCGACCTCCCCTTTCAGGACGACACATTAGCCTTGGACATTTCACGCCTCTGCTCCTGCACTTCCTTGGGATGCAGAGTTTGATGTAGTTAGTTGCTCCGAATTCCAGGCACGGGCTGTTGTTGCTCTACTCATTTTTTGTACTAGCCCATCTGGCGCGTGTGTGGGGCTTTCCTTTCTCTCTTTCTACCGTCTTCCTCACTTGAGGTGAGGCTCTTTTCAACCCGACGTTTCTGACAGAAATCATTATGGTCTGGTCCCCCTGGATTATTTGAAGGCGAGCTAATCTTCTGGAGTCAGGCTGGAATGAATTGAGTATGACTTCACCTTACTCCAGCTGTCAGGAATGGGCTCCCATAGGTCTGAATGAAAAGCAGCATGCAAAGGCGTGATTTAAATGAAGAGTTTTCAGTGCTTCGTCTCAGATGTGACCCGTCTGCTTGTTGAAGGCTGCTGAACAGGAGGTATGACTAGAGTAAAGAATCAACAGAAACGAAAATCCAACAATGGCTCACTTCTTTCCCTTCTGGACAGTAAGAGCTGCTGTGGGTGAGATCATTTGCAGTTGATTTTAGTCTCTCTCGCACGCGCTCTCTCTCTCCCTGGAATAATGACTTACTTTTTCTAGTACAGGATTTGAGCACCTTTATGACTCACGCTTCCAGAGTCTGATAATACGTAGAGCCGCGGACTTGAACTTGAACTTTCGAGTCAGACACCATGGCTTGCCTTTGGGAACTGCTACTTATAATCATGTCACCTTTGAGCGAATTACTTAATTTTTGAGAGCCTCAGCTTATTTATCTAATATCTTTCATCTCAGCAGTTGGCTGTAGGCCCCAGAGAGATTATATATATTCTCCATCAAAGATTCGAACATTAAATTGTTGCTCAGTAAATATTTTCTTCTTCCATATTTTCGGACGCATTTGGCCAGTCCCTTTATATTTCTTGAGACTTGTCTCCATTTATTCTCACTTTCCTAACCTCCAAGTCAACAGTAAATTCTCCTTTCTTTTCGTCTATATCCATTATGTATTTCACAACCATTCGATTATTATAAGCGGTATTGGGGCCTAGGAGGAGACTTCAAAGAGTCACGGGAAATGTCATTATTTTTGTTGTTGTTGTTAAAAAAACCTTTTATTATGTTCATGGACACAGCGGGTCAGGATTTAGACAAGTAATAGTGCGGGGACACCTTGTCTTTGCTCACGAGTGTCTGAGATCTCATCAGGGAATGCTGAAAGGCTGAAGATGACTTCGCAACTGAGACTTTGAGCCTTCTAGCAACCTCTTCTTTCAGATGTTCAGCAACTGATGCTCGCTCTCAATAGGGGTCTCAAGGGGGTTGGCAACAAGAATATCTGCACATATGTTTTTCTAGGTGACTTGGGCTTCTTCACAGCTTGGGAACCTGAACTAGTAAGAATTCCTTCTTTCTCTTGTTGTTTAACTTTTAAATTGTGAATTGGGTGAGGGTGTACAGACCAGATCAGTTTTCCATTCAAACCAATTCATACACATTTTGTTTCACGTCACTGATTGAATTCCTTACAACGTAGCATCTCTCGTTCTCTTTCCTCCCTGTGTTTCCTCCTGCTATTTGTCCCTCCTTCCTAACCCTTCCCGACATTGGCCTCCGCTAAATGCTGCCTTTTGATCTCAAACGGTTGATAATCCTAATGTGCATGTCCCTCCCGAGTGCATCATTACACTTTAAAAATTCCAGTATCTTTTAAAGTCATTTTATTGGCATATAATTCACAAATCATACAATGTGTAATCATGTTTCCTTTAAAGATAAACTAAATTTACCAAAACCCGTTGTTCTCAAGTCAATTCTGATTCATAGCAAATCAATTCTATAGAACAAAGAGCAATTGCCACACAGGGTCTCCAAGGCTGTGATCTTGATAGAAGCCCATGACCACGGAGTGGCTGGTGGGCTTGAACCACTGACCGTTGATTTAGTAGTAGCACTCTTAACCACTGCACCCCGGGGGCTTCTTTTTATCTTATTTTTTACCCTAGAAATGGTTCAACGCATGAGCTAATTCTTTTCTAATGCAAAGTATATGCTCCAACGATATTTGACTAACTTTGAACTCCATAGTGAGTCAGCGAGGACGTAACATTTCAACTCCTGCATGTCTTTAAATATTAATAATGATAATCTGTCTATATCATTTTCACTTGCTGGGGGGCAGGGTGGGGAAGACAAATTAATCAAAGGGATAGATCCCCTAGATCAGGTATCCACAGGAGTCTCTGCTAATGCTTTTACTCTGCTCCTAGGAGTTATGAAATATAAACCTAGATGAGGGTCTATTTTCATTTAGTTATTTCTTTAGCATTTCTGAGCCATCTCTCCTGTGAAAAATGAATCAGAGTGGGAGAAAGAGTCCAGGCAGGTGACACACACCTGATAAACTTCGCCGTTCATTTCCCCCTGTGGATGCATTTTCCGTGTGGCAAAAAATGACCACCACCAAGGGTGCCACCCAAACATGATCCTGTCAGGCAGACAGTGCTCTTGGATTTCATCAAGATAATTATTTCATAAAGACAATAACGTGAAAACCAATCACCTGGAGGTGGGGGAGTCACCTTCCTCCTTTCTCTGCACTTGACATTCCCTGGGTCATTTCTGATGGTGTAAGCTCTCAGATCCAATATATTGTTGGAAGGATGTGGGCCCTCTCGACGGGAATGGGCAGTGAGAGGGAGGCGGCATCTGAAATCTCTGTCTATGATTATTCCAGGTATGGCAGGAGCAGAGCTTTCTGTATGCAAGCCAAAAGAATTCATTAAGCCTAACCTTCTCACTCAGCACTTAATAGGCAATCAATTTTCACCACCAACCGGAGAGGGGAAACCAAGGAGGGATGATCATGCCACCACTTTCATCTCCCTGAGGGCTTCCAAGTGAGCCTGGTGATTGCGCATGTTTTGCTTCACATCGTTTTCCCTGTGACATAAAATTTGGCCAGGGCATGCATGGACACATGCATTCATTTCATAAGACTCATTACCCCATCATTCGGGGGTTACTTTTTACAAAGTATTTGCCAGTACCGGTGACGGAGTGGTGAGATGGCAGCCTAAGGCTTTAGTGTCCCCTGGTTAGTGATGCGGAGGTGACTGAAGGTCAAAAGCCTTCCTCCACAAGGTCCCAGGAGCAAAGACGGAGCTTGGAACGAGCATAGGGGCAGGCAGCTCAGTCCTACTCTTGGGTTCATGGAGCACCGAGATCACTGTACTTTCTGCCTCCCAGCTTTGATGACTAGCCCCTGTCTGCCCGGACTGATGAGACACTTGATTCAAGACCTATTGTCCACTGTCCCCAGTCTCATGTCCAAATTCAGGCGGGGGGGGGGGGGAGGGAAGTAGGTCTTTCCATGGTTCTTCACAGCGTCTACTCACAGGGCCACTTCCCTTTCTGTTTAAAGACATCATGAAGTCTATGTTTTTCTGGGGCCTACAGGTTTCACTTTTGAGTAAGGAAATCCTGTACCCATTGCCAACGAGTTCCTTCTCTTTGTGGCCTTATGTAGGTTTTCCAGTAGTGTGAACTTGTATGAGAGTAGACAGCCCCATCGTTCTCCTGCAAATAATTGGTGTGTTTGACTGCTGACCTTACAGCTAGCAAGCTAGTGCTTAAGGTACTGTGCCACCAGAAGCACATGGAAATCTCCCACCTTCTACCTTTATAACCCCCTACTCTGCCCCTCGAAACTCTGCTCTCACAAGAAGTTTTACACGCTTTTGGTTTTTTTTAAGAGCCTCTGTCTATACCTGGTAGCATACTGGGTTACACATTGAGCTGCTGATTGCAAGGTCAGCCGTTCAAAACCACTCAGAAGAAAGACAAGCCTTTCCATAAGGAGTTAGAGTCTAGGAAACCCGCGGGGGCAATTCTTCTCTGTCCTTATTCGAGTGCCGAGTCAGGAGTGACTCGATAGCAATGAAGTTGTTTTTAATCCATACCTCCTTTCTCTTCTACCCCTGTTCTGAGACTTGGGGGTTGGACATACTAGTCTTTTTTCCACCACTCTTCTGGGGTGACGGACGTAGGCTAAATCCCTCTCTGAATGGGAAAAGAAAGAGTAAAGGAGAAAGAGTCACAGGCTGTTATATCGAAATTTTTTCTAATGACCCACCCTAGAAGAAGAGAGCCAGGTTACTCCCCTGTGGGAACCGATCAAGCCGTGAATAGCCTGCCAGCCCAAGGTTAGAGCTGGGAATGCTGCCAAACCAGCACCCCTTGTGTCTGAGTAGGGCATTCAATGGCTTCTTCTTGATGGTCACCAGGCCTTTCTCCCAAGGCTTGCCCTAGTGGGCTTGGACATCCAGCCTTCTAGTGAGCAGTCAAGCAAGCTTGCCATTTGACTCACCCTGGAAATCAGCCCCAGGTGGCCTCTAGCCCATGTCTTGCAGGGGTAAAGAGAGAGCAGGTAAAGGTCCAAGCGCTACTCTACAAGACCACACATACACACACCCCACTTATACAACTACTGCGCATACATCACACACACACACACACACCACACATCACTTATACACACACACACACACCACACACATCACGCACCACCCACCACTCATTTTATTGCGCTTAAGGTGGACATTTCCATCAAACCAAACTCACTGCCATCAAGTCAATTCTGACTCACAGCAACCCTATAGCATAGCGTATATTGGCCCCCATGGGTTTCCAAGATTGTTATTCTTGAAGGGGGAGCAAGCTTCAGCTTTCTCCCTGGGAGAGACTGATGGTTTCAAACTGCTGACCTTGTGGTGAGCAGCCCAAAGCATAACCATTACACCACGAGTACATAGCAGATTCATTTCCCCAACCAACAGCTACGGGGCATTGGCTGCAGACACTGCATGGGGCCAGCTTCCTTCCTGCATGCATGTTTCCCGGGTTTGTTGTTTCCACTGTTCCTGCTTCTTGGTCTCCAAGTAATGTTTTTTCATTTTCTAATATTTTATTCTTGCAATTTATATAGCGCTTGGAATTTATAAGGCGGAAATAAATTATGCATGACTTATTGTGACATAAGAGTTAGCATAAAGTTGATCATAATGTCCCCTTATCCTTCTTTTTTTTTTAAATCATTTTATTGGGGCTCATACAGCTCTTATAACAATCCACACATGCATCAATTGTGTGAAGCACACTTATACATCCGTTGCCATTGTTATTCTCAAAACTCTTGCTTTCCGCTTGCAGTGATTTCCTCATAGTGGAAGAGAAAGTCAGTTACACAAATCATTATTCAGAAAAACAATAACAAACTTTCCACACTCTAATGTGAACATCTCATGGGTTCACTAGCCTGCAGGGATGTTTGGGGTGCCTTGCCAGCAAGGACAAATGACCATGGCTCCCAGTCTTCACTGGGGGAAGAGGTGAGGATCAGCCTCTCTCTTAGACTTTGCCTCCATTAGTTCTGAGAATCACTGAGGGGCAGTTTCTACATAAATCCCATGTGGGTCGCCTATATCTTTGTCTCTAGCCCCCTTTGGCCCATTCTCTTCTGAATCGGTGTATGCAAGTGTGGACACCACACGCCATAGAATTTTATGAGCTGTCGTCCACCATCTTCACACTGCTACGTTATGCAGCCAATTCTCAGAGATCAGACTACTTGGTAATACATTTGCATTTGTTTGCATTCCTCCTCCTTCTTCAAATATATAGATATTTGAATATGTCTCTTCTTCGTCAATATATGTATTTAATGTGTCCTCAAGAACAGGACAGCTTGTTGGCTTTTCTCTTGCTTCACTAGTTGCCTTTTTTCCTCTGCTACTGGCTGGCTTCTCCGTATCTCCCTGAACCAGTGATGGAATGCCATTCTATGCCTCCCCTCTCAGCACCCCCTCTCTTCTCTACACTGTCTAGCCACAGCATAATGATCTCAAGCCCCAAGATGCCATCTATAAGCTGGCGATGATGATTTTCATAGCTTCAACTTTGACTTGGCCTTGAACTACAGACTTCACTAGCCGGTGGTTTCCGCTTGTCTAATGTTGCAGTTGTTAGGTGCCATCCAGTAGGTTCGACTCATGCCAATCCTGTGAACGACAGAATGAAGCAGCACCCAGTCCTGTGCCTTACTCACAATTGTCCTGATGTTTGGATCCACTGTTGGAGCCATTGTGTCAATCCATCTCTTTGAAAGCCTTCCTCTTTGGTGCTGCCCACCACAC
Source organism: Tenrec ecaudatus (assembly GCF_050624435.1). Classification (NCBI taxonomy): domain Eukaryota; kingdom Metazoa; phylum Chordata; class Mammalia; order Afrosoricida; family Tenrecidae; genus Tenrec; species Tenrec ecaudatus. The sequence continues at coordinate 15,764,248 of NC_134543.1, forward strand.
CACTGAGCAAGATGCCTTCTCCAGGTACTGTTCTCTCCCGATAACATATCCAAAATATGTGAGAGGAAGTCTTACCAACCATGGCTCTAAGGATCATTCTGGCTGTACTTCTTCCAAGACAGACTTGTTTGTTCTTTGGCAGCCCATGGTGCTTTCAATAGTTTCCTCCAACATCATAGTTACATGCATCGGTTTTTCTTTGGTCTTCCTCAGTCAGTGTCCAACTTTCATATGCACATGGAGCTAGTAGGTAGCTGAAACTGTTTTTTAAAATCATTTTATTAGGGCCTCATACAACTCTTATAACAATCCATACATACATCAATTGTGTAAAGCACATTTGTATATACATTGTCCTCATAATTCTCAAAACATTTGCTCTCTACTTAAGCCCCTGGCATCAGCTCCTCATTTTTCTCCTCCCTCCCCACTCCCCTTCCCTCATAATTCATAAATTATTATTTTATCATATCTTTCACTGTCTGATGTCTCCCTTCACCCATTTTTCTGTTGTCTATCTCCCAGGGAGGAAGTTATGTGTAGATCCTTGTAATCAGTTTCCCCTTTCCACCGCACCCTCCCTCCACCCTCCCGGTATTGCCACTCTCATCACTGGTCTTGAAGGGATTGTCTTCCCTGGATTCCCCGTGCTTCCAGTTCCTATCTGTACCAGTGTACATCCTCTGGTCTAACCAGATTTGTAAGGTAGGATTGGGATCTTGATAGTGGGTGGTGGGTGGAAGGAAACATTTAGGAACTAGAGAAAAGTTGTATGTTTCATCATTGCTACACTGAACCCTGACTGGCTCATCTCCTCCTTGTGACCCTTCCGTAAGGGGATGTCTAATTGGGGGATAGGCTTTGGGTCTCCAATCTGCACTCCCCCTCACTCACAGAGAGATGATTTTTTGTTCTGATGATGCCTGATCTCTGATACCTCTGGCATCTCATGATCGCACAGGCTGGCGTGCTTTGTCCATCTGGGCTTTGTTGCTTCTGAGCTAGATGGCTGCTTGTTTGCCTTCAGGCCTTCAAGACCCCAGATGATATATCTTTTGATAGCCGGGAAACATCAGCTTTCTTTGCCACATTTGACTATGCACCCATTTGTCTTCAGCAATCGTATCAGGAGGGTGAGCACACATGATATGATTTTTTGTTCTTCGATGCCTGATAACTGATCCCTTCAGCACCTCATGATAGGTAGCTGAAACATGAAATGTTAAAAATGGAATTGCTGTCACACAGAGAGAAGATAATGTGAAAGGTATGCATGGAATAATGACGTGTGATGATGGAGTTAGGGAATGGTGTGATGTACCCGCAAGTCAAGAAGCATTAAAGGTTGTCACCGTAGCCACAAGAAGTTAGGAGAGAGACAGGAAGAAATATCTTCTCATAGAGTTTCTGGAAGGATTTAACCCACTGCCATGCTGATTTTGATCTCGCTTCCAGAACTTGAGGAAAATCAATTCCTGTTATTTTAAGTGAGCAAAGAAAAGGATAAACGAGATCTAGGCCATTTTCCACCCTCAACACAGGGATCTGCTCTTTTGCTGATCATTTCAAACTCAATAATTTGCTCATTTACCCTTTCGGTTGTTCAGGTGAAAAACCATGAGTTAAGTCATTCTTGACTCCCGTCTATCTTTCATACTCCACTCCCCTGAGGACATCCTGTTGATCCTTCCCTTTGAACAACACAGAACTATTTGGCCATTTCCTGTTATTCCGACCCTTCCACCCAACAACTAGAATGACTCTTTGAAATTTCAGTCGGAAGTTCAAATCTACCAGTAGTTTCCTCCATCACTCTGAGCCCAAGCCACTGTTCTGTAAGCCTCAGGGAGCTCTGATCCTGAATTCTTCTTCTGATTCGTGATTCCTACTCTCTATATTCCCGTCACGGGGGCCTCGCTACTGTTCCCAAAACACTCAGGTAAGCTTTGTCCTCCATGCTCCTGCATGTGCTAGTGTCCCCGACTGGACTGCTCTCCCCTATATATGAGCATGGCTTACTCTTTCAATGTCTTTTAGGGCTTTTCTCTAAAAGCCTTAGTGTTTCAATCTCACTGCAATTCTCTAAGGCAAGCCTATTTAGAATATATTTAGCTCCCATTTCTATTCATCGCCCTCCATTGCTTTATTTTTCTACATATACCTCCTCTGGGAGGGGACAAGCTCTATGAAGGAGTGTGTGTGTGTGTGTGTGTGTGTGTGTGTGTGTGTGTGTTCACTTCCTAGCTCATACTAGGCTCCCAATGAATATTGGTTAAATGAATCAAAGCATACCTGTTTCTGGGAACATGTCTCTTCGGGTTTCTCTGCTCTGGTCTTCTTACTAGTGCAATGGCTCCTTTCTTCTCCCATCAGCAGTGAACAGCCCGATGGCACAGTTTCCCAATTGTTGCCAACTGGGCTTCTTGGATGTCAATTCTGCTGGCTGCTCCGATGAAGAATGGGATGGATAGTAGGGTACGTGGAGAGGACACCTCTAGACACAATTTGTCAAGTGTGTCTGGCTTTTGTTCAGAATTCTTCAAAGACTCATGCAAAGAACTTCTTCCACGGCTGGTCCTAACTCCATCCTCTCTCTACTGGATGCAAACCTAGCGCAAAGAGCCCGAGGGGTGGGGTGGGGTACAAAGCACCTGTCACTTTTGGCCCCCACTGTTTTGGGATCCCTGAGCCTCAAATGCATTTTGTTTTCCTGTCTGCAGGAACAAATGCTTCCATTTCCTTAAGTCCAGTAATAGAGTGCTTGAAGAAGCCGCCATTTGCTGTTGAGGAGTCTCATTCTGAGTTCAACGGAGGCATCACAACAGATGCACATCACCGGCACACTGAGGCGCTGAGTGAGCTGGGAAGAGACTAGGCTGGATGGACACAGGGTGCGAGTGGTGGGGTGCTACGGGGGCCCAATGAGGACCCTGTGCCATGGCTCCCAGGGTCCTAAAGCGATAACTTCTTTGGTTCAAGCCTTTTCCTAAGGGCATCTTAGTGTAGTGGAGAGAAAGAGCTAGTGTGTGTTCTTTCCCCTTTCTCTGTTCCTTGCAGCAAACATCAGAAGATGGCAGCAGAGATTGCTCTCTCCTCTCGCCTGGGCTTCTCCTGTCATACTCACCCAGGACAACACAAATGCTCACTAGTGAACGCGGGCTAAAGTCCTTCGCAAAAAAAACCATATGATTTCATTTGAGGAAGATGAATTCATAAACCGTACAACTGTATTCATCCATTCATTTCAGGGGAATATGATATAGGAGTTGTGCAAAAATAAAATCCCCAGTGGCAGGCACCACTCTTTATCTCTCCCATACGCGCAGATTGTCATGCTCGCAAGAGAGGGCATTGCAACTGAATCTGACAGCTGCTGCTTGGAGTCTAATGCTTTTCCAAGTAGCCTTGCTTAACCCATAACCGCTGTGTGGAGTTGGTCCAGGACTCCTACCGAGGCTTTTCTTCCTGGAAACCACGGAGTCCAAACTTCTGGCTGGCCTGAAAATCCTGATGGACATCGCTCGGGCATTCTTCTCCTACTGTCCCTCTGCCCCACTCCAGCCTTGTCTGGGATCCTGGTCCTGAGGCTACAGAAGCCCATTGTTGCCAGACTCTATCTGAACATATAAAAGGAATGTGCATGCACGGACACATGTGTGTGTGGGGGGGGGCGGGGCGTGGAACAGGGGAGGGTACGGAGCAGCGCCAGCTTAATCTTTTTAATCTTGGGCAAATTATTGACTGTGAAATTTTTTAGTTTATTCCCCCCACCATGCTTCCATCCTCACATCTAATTTTCAAAAGGCATTCAGATGATGCAAATCTGCGATGCATAAATTTATTTGAAGCCACATATTATTTTTAATAAATTATTTCCTAAAATGAATATTAGTATTGCAAATTGTATCAGGTCAGCTGTAAGAGAATACCTGGCTAATTTGCCTTACAAGTAGAAGGCTATTATGTCACATATCAAGAAGGGAAATCAGAAAATAAAAAGTAAAAATCCCTGCCATTGCGTCATTTCTGACACACAGCACCCCCCTTTAGGGTGGAGTGACAGTGCTCCTGTGGGTCTCTGACACGGTAAATGTTTCTCAAGATAGAAAGTCTTATCTTCCTTATGAGAAACAGCTGGTGGGTTTGAATGACTGATCTTGTGGCTGGCAGCCGCCCAGCCAGTCAGTAGCCCAGGACCCCACCAGGCTTCCTGGGAGGGAGAAAGGATTGGGTCATTCAGTGAGATGTGCTGCTTAGTTTTCTCCTCTTCTCATGTCTTTTCCTAACAAAGAAAGATGGTGGCTGCGGTTGTAAGCATCACTACTTTATAGTGTCATGTCCAAAGACGGACAAGAAGAAGACAGTTCTCCCCACATCTCTCCATCTCTCCAAGAGAGGCGAGGTTTTCCCTAAAGTCTTCCAGTAGACTTCCTGCCAAGTCCCATGGGCCACAACTCACATGACCACTCCTAAAGAAATCCCTGGAAATTCAGAACTGCTCTCTCTTGATGAATTTAGACCAAGTATCATCCTTGACTGGTGATTGAGTCCACCTTCCTTGAGCATCTGTCTGCTAGCATTTGAAGAACGTGTGGTTTCTTTTAGCAAGGAAGAAAGTGTGAAAGCCAATCAGACAGGAAGCCAGAATGCTATGCCAGCAGTATTCTAAATGTGCGCGGCTGGAGCAGTAGAGTCAACACAGAATGTTCCTGCAGGATAGGATATCCGGAAAATACTGCACTAAGGACCCCGACTCCTCAGGGAAGGAGATCCAGGTCAGCGGGAAGGTAAAGTAACCGACCGAGTAATGGAATGAGGGTGAAGGGAATATTGGATGAGAGTGAAATAAGGAAATCAGAAAAGCCTCACTGCCAAGTGGTCAAGTGCAGAGACAAAGACTATGGTCATTATTCTTATGAGCTGCTTTGGGATAGCTGTAATTATTAACCAATTCCTGTGTAGCTTGGCTTTCCCCACTCGGAACATCTTCCACAAATATGTGTCTTCATTGTAGCTCTTCGCTATCAAGTCAGTTCTGACTCATAGCAACTCTATAGGATAGAGTAGAATTGCTCTTGTTTCAGAGACTGTAAATCTTCATGCGAGTAGAAAGCCTCCTCTTTCATCTGTAGAGGGCCTGCTGGTTTTGAATTGCTGACCTTGAGGTTCCCAGGCCAATAGGTAATCCACCACACCACCAAGACTCCTTGCCTTCATTGTAGTTAACCTATACTTTGGTAGTTAGGTCTTCAAACATGAGAGGGGAATTGTGGGAAAGTTAGGGAAGGAGTGAACCTCAGCTACAGTTGAATAAATGCATCTATAAGACAGCATGTCTCATCTTTGGGGAAGAATGTGAATTCATCTCGAGCTGTGCAGAGAATGGTTGCTGACGAGAACCCAAGGCTGTGATGGTCTTTATTGAGAAGTAGATTATGGGTAAAGAGGTTGTGTGTAATACTTACCTGGCAGGGGAGATACCATGATCAGGAAGGTGGTTTTCCCAGGGTGAGGCTCAACCATTGCACTGAGGGTGTGCTGACCCCTGAGAGTTCCCCAAATGCAGGAAACTCGACTGCATAATTTGTGGTAGTGGGGGACTGTGTTCGCGTCCTCCCCTGAAAAAAACAAACAAAACCACAACAATAAAAAAAGAGGTTGTGTGTGGATGCTGAGAACACCAAGGAGTGTGCTGGGTGGTCTGTGGTCAACATGGCATCATCACGCCCCCTTAGCAGACATCTTCTCTGTGACAACAGAAGCTGGGAACTACGCCTCCACTCCTGCCTGGCTCAGGGTTTGAGTTCCCATTCCCCAGTTGGTGGAGCTCATTCAGGTTTTCAGATGCGAGGCCCCCTGCCTCTGGCAGCCCTTGTTAGGTCTGTGGGGACAGACGGGCTGTTCAGGAGGCTTTTCTTTTTTTCTCATCTTTGTCTGCTTCAATCATTGATTTTTGGACTTTGGATGGTGGTTTGGGTGAAGGTGTATGGACCAAATTTGTTTCCGAGTCCATGTTCATTAGCCATTTGTTTGGAGACGTTGATTGCAATCCCCTCAGTGGAATAGCACTCTTCCCACTTTGGTCCATTCTTCCATGTTTCCCCTTGCCCATCTCTTCAGTGCTTTCCTGCTTTCTGGACTTTGCTTTTGGAGAGCAGCAGCCCTTGGGCCTCAGAGGACTGATTGCTCTGAAGTGCAGGCTTCTTCTGGATGTTGGGGTTCCTGGTATCAGCCTATCTGTTTTTTCTCTTGATATGCGGGATGGTCCTGGGGTGGGTTCCCTTCCAGGTGTGAAAGGGTGTGTAAATACCACAGTCTTGAGGTCCAGCAGGCTTCTGAAGATGCCCCTCTTTGTTGATGCAGATTGGAATCTTTGATGAGAGCTACCCCGAGGCTGTAGGAAATTCTGGTGATTTCTCAGTGAATTCTTGAGAAAACCTACCCGCATGGGTTCTTCTGGCTGAGATCACTTATGGAAGATCCCCAGTCTTCCTCCCCCAGCTCTTCAGCTCTTCTAAGGCCCTACCTGGAAAACATTCCATTCTGGAAGGCGTAGTGGTGTTTGTGTATCTTGACCTAGTACTGGATGATTGAAAGATTCATGCAGTTACAATGATGCTAGCTATGAACATATCTAGCTTGTGTGTGTGTTTGTGCATGCAAAAATGGACAGAGTAGTTGTCACTTTCAATTATAAGACCAACATATTGCTACCATGAAAAAAGAGCAATGTACAAGTGTCAAGGAGAGAGTCCCTTCCCACCCCTTCTCTCAGCTTCCAACAGTTTCCCTGTTTTAGCCCCAAGCCCAAAACCAAACTCACCACCATGCAGTTGATGCCGACTCATAGTGACCCTATAGGACAGGGTAGAAACTGCCCCTCTAGTTTCTGAGACTGTGACTCCTTCCAGGAGTAGAAAGCCCTGTCTTTCACCTGTGGAGAGGACAGTGGTTTCAAACTGTTTACCGGACTGTTAGCAGCCGAAGGAGAAGTCACATGCCACCAAGACTCCTCTGCCCAGTCTCGGCCATGTGAAATGTGTACGTCGCTTCTGCAACATTCAAAACATTTTGTTTCTCATAGACTTCATTTTAACCACCTAAAAATTGGTATGACACGGCATGCCTTTTTCTAAAGTTTGCTTGTTTTAGATACAGTAATACCCATAGCTACCCTTCCAACTAAGTCTTTAAAGGTTGAATGTTCATTCTGTTGACTGATGGGGTCATCACTTATTTAATCTTATTTGCCAATGGTGGGCATGCAGAGGACTTCCAATGTTTCCTTCTTCCATATACTGCCACAGTTAATGTTCTTCTGCAGATATACTTGTATAGCTGCGTGGATGTTATAACAAGGAAGATACTTAGATGAAGATTTGCTAGGTCAAAGGGTTTTCACATATCACATTGTGATACACATTGCCTAGCTGCCTGGCGGAAATCTCAGTATGATTTGTAAAGACGATTGGTATCACATAAATAGCACAGGAATCAGACACCAGTACTCATCCTATTAAAACCAAGGAAGACGGCTTCCCATTTGATAATACCTAGTGTGCTATTAACTGACAGATTACCTCTTCAACTGTGGGCATATTTGGAAGAAGAGTAATTTGCAGTGATTACATTTGCAAAGGGCTATTTATAATTCCACTGAAGGCTGCAGAAACCCCAGGAGGAATAAGAATGGGCTTGGCTCTCTGCTAAACTTGCCAATTGTAGGTTTAGGGGCTTTTGCTAAGGGACCGCATTCTCAGTCATTTTCCAGGATGCACCATGGACTGATCATGTCTGCGTAAAAATAGATTTGCCTCCAAAAAAAAAAGAAAGGGAAAAAAATAGATTTGCCTCCAGCTTCTTGTTTTTAGACTCTCATACAACCATGCTTAGGGCCTTTCCTCCTCAGAGGGCCTTTGGACTGCTCAGCTGATTAATGTGGAGTTGATTTGAATATGGAAGCACCAAAATGTATTAGTAACACTTAGCAGAATTCAGCTCAGCTGTTCCTATAAACCTGTCTGAACTAACCAATCCCCTGGGAATGGAAGATGTGAGCCAATAATCTCATTAGTAGGAATATTTTCTCATTAGGTCTTTGCTGGCTCTTGGAGTGTGGCTAGTCCCAAAGTATTTGGATAGAAGATCCAGTTTCAATTTGATTTATTGGAAGCTGGCGGTTTCTGAATACTTATTCCAAGCTAGATAGTTCATATAAACTCACTCATAGCCAAGGAGTCAGTTTTGACTCATACCATAGTCTATAGCATGTGGTAGAGCAGCGCCTGTGGGCTTCCAGGGCTGTAACATTTTAAGGACGTAGAAAGCCTTATCTTTCTCCCATGGAAGAGCTGGTGGTTTCAAACTGCCGACCTTGCAGTTAGCAATCCAATGAAAGGCTAACCCACTATGCCACCAAGCTCCAACCATAGTTAAAGCTATTTATACTCACTCACTACCCTCAAGTTGATTCCAATGTATAGTGGCCCAAAGGACAGGGTAGAACTGTCTCAGCCGGTTTCTGAGACTATAACTCTTCATGGAAGCAGAAAGTCTTGTCTTTCTCCCACAGAGCAGACTGGTGGTTTCAAACTGCTAACCTTTTGGTTCACAGGCCAACAGGTAACCACGGTACTACCAGGGCTCTGAATTCATCCAACCACAACCATGTAAGGTAGTTGATCTTAATTTAATTTTTCCAAGAAGAAAATGCAGCCTGGGATGAGTAAGTAAATTGGGTTAATGCCATCTAACTGGTCGTTGGCACAATAGGCTCTATTATTAGTTCCACGCCTTCCTTCACCCTCCCCAGTTCCCTCTGTCCCTTTTGGACTCTTATGTGACTTATTGGGAAGAGATGGACTAGACACATGAATAATGACATGGGGGAGGCTTGTGGTTTCCATTTTCCTCTGACTCTGTGGTTTCAGTGAAGCACTGTCTTTCCAGGGTAAATTATTTCCTGTTTAAAAAAGATCTCCTGCAACCAGTTGGTTAGAGGCCATCAACATATGCACTCCTATCTTAATGATATAAATCAAGATTTCTCACTCTAGGCACGCCTGACATTTTAGACTGGATGATTCTTCATTGTGGGGAGCTGTGCTGCCCATTGTAGGAGGCTCTGCGACATCTTTGACCTCTACCACTAGATGACAATTGCACTCTCCTTCCTACCTAGCCATGTCAATCAAAATTGTCTCCAGACATTGCCCTCTGCCGGACAAAACTGCCTCTATTTGAGAAGCATTGATTTAAAGTAGAGATAGGTCAGGAAACAAAAATAGAGAGAAGAGCCAGAAGTAAAATCTATAAAGAATCGCCGCAAGGTTCCTAATAGCCAGTACATATGTCTAAACAGATTGGCGAGTAGAGGAGGATTTTCAGTGTGATATGTCGAAAAATAGGCTGACATGCACTTGTTGAACATCCATAAGGAAGATGCATCTGCAGTTAGCAAAAAAAAAAATGCAGTAAGTGTTATCCTTATGGGGATGCTGGATAGGTGTAACAAGCTCAGCTTCTTCAAGCCTGCATCACCTCCTCTCACAGAAGGGAAATGAGGTAAGCAATCTCCATATGTAATTATCAGCTATTCAGAAACACTCCCATAAGGTAGCTGCCAGATTAAACTTTAGGTCCACAGGTCTCCTTGTCCATTCTCATGAGACGGGAACCATTGGCGCTGTAGGCTGCGTGTTTTTGATGATTTCATGCCAGGCTTGCTTATTCCTTTCCTAGCTTCCTAAGGGAACCTAAGCCCGTGTCGTGGTGGTTCTTAGGATGTGTCTCAGCTTCTCAGTGCAGCTGTAACAAACACTTCAAATGGGTGGATTTATCCAGCAGAAATTTATTTTCTGGAAATGTAGGAGGCCCCACGTCCAGATTCAAGGCCATGTTTCTAAGGGAATGCCTGTGTTTCCTTCAACTCTGGTTCCTTGGCTCTTTAGTGATTGCCACAAGACGTCAGCCGTCCTCCATCTGTGTCTTTTACTTCTGTATCGGGAGTCCTGGTGGTGGAGTGGGTTATGTCACAGTGTGAACCCAACAGCCCCTCTGCAGAAGAAAGGTGATGCTTTCTGCTTCCAGCATGATTTACATCCTTGGAAACCCACAGAGGCAGTTCTACTGTCTACAAAGTCACTATGAGTCAGAATGGACTAGATGGTGTGATTGAGGCTTTTGTTTGTTTACCTCTGTGCCCAATCTGCTCTTTTTGAATATGAAAAGTGATTGGCTTAAAACATATCACCCTTCAGTGATATGGTTGATAAGACTTATCCCAGTAGGTTCATCCTAGACCTGCAGCTCTTGACCCCCAAGTAAGTGAGTTGGTGCAGCCAAGATTAGCAGAAACACCCAGCTGGCTGAACACAGCACCTGCGTGAGCAAGAAGATACTTGCTTCTCACTGATCATTTGTACTTTCCTTGTGGAACATCGTTGTGGTTTCAAATATTTGGTGAGGCATGTAGGATACGAAATCTCTGTCTAAGTGGATCTTCATTTAGGAAAAGACTGGTTGAGTCTCCATGAATGTGAAAGTTGAATCTAACTACCATCCCTGGATCTGGAAAGAGAAGATAAAGGAGTTAAATCCTTCTATCTATCTATCTATCTATCTATCTATCTATCTATCTATCTATCTATCTATCTATCTATCATCTATCTACCACATACACTCGTGTATAAGCCGAGTTTTCCTGCACATTTTAAATGCAGATTTTGTGGTAAAATTAGGTGCCTTGGCTGGTATTCGGGGTGGCTTATACTGAAGTATATATGGTACCTATCTATGATACTATCATCTATCTATATTGAAATATATATATATATTCAATATACCAGTATATATATTGCAAAAGCAATTCTAAGGTAGGTCAGAGATAAAGGTGGCAGAAGATGGATAGAATGAACTATGTGAGGGAGATTGGAGATGGAGAAAGCAAGCACTAAATGGAGGTTGACAGGAAAAGGGTCCACAGGCAATGCACTCCAAGAAGTATGGTGGCCAAGGAAGCTCTCAGTTGTGGTGTGTAAGAGTTCACTTTCAGTTGTGGATGTGGGGATATCAATATCATCATTCTGAGATAACTCAAATATCAAGTAAATTCAGCAACACACATATTTTCACTGTGTCCCACCCATTATAATTTATATTCCTCTAAGTTAATAGATGGATCATGAAACTAAGTAAAATCAGCACACCTCACACCCTCATCTTCCTGCTTCCTCTCTCCAGGCACCGGAACCACTTTCCATTTCGTTGCTCTCCTACTGTGCTCAGTTACCTCATGGAGTCACTGGAGGGTGGTAGTGGTTAACCTCGTCCACTGCTGACCAAAAGGTCAGAGGGAAATGCAAGTCCACCCAAAAGCGCTTCGGAAGAAAGACCTGGCAATTTCCTTGTGAAAATGCCATGAAGCACAGCTCTCCCATGACCAGATAGCCCATTGCCATGACGTCACAATTGACTCATTCAAACTCACTGCCTTTGGGGTGATTGTGACTCAGTGCAATCCCATAGGGTAGAGTAAAACTGGCCCTGTTGGATTTGGAGACTGTCACTCTTTATGGGAGCTGGACCTTCATTTTTATGCTGAGAAACTGCTAGAGGTTTCCAACTGCTGACCTTTTAGTTTGCAGCCCCGATGTGTGACCACCATGCCACCAGGGCTCCTATATAGAGTTCCCAAGACTGCAAATCTTTACAGACCCAGATAGCCTCATCTTCTTCCTAAAGAGTGACTGGTGGATTTGAACCACCCACCTTGCGATCAGCCTTCCAATGCTTACCAACAGCACCATCTGGAGTAGCCATATGTTGGGACTGACTTGATGATCATTGGTTTATATTTTCTACATAGCTCTCTCTTGCCATATCACTGGGACATTCCATGGGACAGAGATCATGGCAGTGTGACTTGTCCCTATATACCTCCTGAGTAGCACAATGTCTAGTACCTTATAGATTAACCTAAGTATCTGGTGAGTGGAGATATACACACACACACACACACACACACACACACACACATATAGAAGTTAATGAGAGGGAAGTGGCCACGGCCGATGAGTTGTTAGATGTACAGAAAAGAGAACATCTAAAGAAGGGGAAATTGAAGTGGAGGTAATGACGTAAATAAGACTTACTGAACATAAATGCAGAGCAAGGGGTCCTAAAGACCAGTGGATTCCCTATGAACTCACAGAAGACTGCCCACTGAAAGATAGGGACTTGAACTGTTTCTATCCATAAGCTTCATTAGGGAATGACCCCAGAGGGCTGGAGAGTCAGCAGGAGGGTTTTTTTGGGCTCCAATGTACTCACTGCATGGAAGCCATGCCGACTCAGAGTGACCCTATAGGACCGGGTAGAACTGCCCCCGTGGTTTCCGAGACGGTTTCTCTTTATGGGACTAGAAAGCTCCATCTTTCTACCTCAGAGCAGCAGGTAGTTTCAAACTGCTGTCCTTTCAGTTAGCAGCCCAATGTGTGACCATTATACCCCTGGGGCTCCCGGACTCCCCTACAGGGACATCATGATATTTTGTACCTGGCAAGGGCTTGGGCTTTGGACCAGGTGATTGTCTCCTTCCCTCCAGCGGCAGGATTCTTTACCCATGGCATCATAATCTCGACAGGGAGCGGCAAGGCAGAGGTTCACTCCGAGCCGAAACCTGGTTTGTGATGCAGTGAGGGAAAGCAGGCTAGAAGGGTGACACCCTTGAACCAAGGGTGGATGCTCTCTGGGCAGATGCGGTCTTTCCCTTTGTATGGTTTTCTTGGATGAATAAACTGACCAGGACTTAGTGATTTTCTTTGTAAAATTAAAGGCAACTCAGTGCATGCTAAATGGTCGGAATGCATTTGTAGCTTAAATATGTGATATTTAACTATGATGAATTACCCAGGCTAACGAAAGGTTGACAAACCTCAGCCGTGCGTCACATGCTCTGAAATGAAATAGAAATCAATGAAGCAGCTAAATGCCCCTTAAATGGCAATCCACTTTTCAGTCTGAGCCCCCTTCTTATCCTTTCATGGAAATAAATGGACGGATTCTTCATTATAGATTCATTTTCTGAATCCATTTTGCTCATTAGGCAGAAATAAGGGGTAGGTGAGGGTTTATTAGGGAGTAAGCATATCTGATAAGCATTAAATTACTTCTGATGGCTTTATGTATTTAATAGTGTTAGCAAATTAGCTTGGTCTTTGATCTAATGGAGCTGCTGCTGATGAAGACGATGATTTTAACCCTGTGCTAAACAGAATACTGACCTGTGGAGCCAAGCGACTAAGAAGTTAGCTCTGTTGCTTTCCCTTGTCCTTAAAAACATATCTACTACTAATGGTTTCACTTACCGTCCCCATGTTAATGACCCCTCAATCCTGATTTCCAGTCTGTCCTTCTGAATGTCTGTCTTGGCCTCTGAAAGCTACCTAAACAACGATTGAGGAGCCCTCCCCCACCCCCAATAGTCAGCTTTGTTCCCCTGAATTTCCCACCATTCTCTTCAGAACCTGGATTCAAAATCTTACTGTTATTTGACTTAGCAAGCACCTTGGGAAACATCTCCTCCCGTGTTATTGTTGCTGTTGTTTCTTTCAGCTCAACACTTTGACTCCCCTTGAAGCTACTTAGAAGAGTGTCAGAGTCTGTTTCGTGTCAACTTGGCTGGACAAGCGTTCTCAGTAGTTGGGCAGTTGAAACCTCACCATGATGTGATATAACAGAATGTCACCAACTCCACCATGGTACCTGCTGTGAGCAGCCAAGCAGTGGTGGGGCGATTAGGATGAAGTGGTGACCCTTACTCAGATTATATCCCTGATGATTGTTTCCTCAGGCACATGGCCTATTTGATATATAACTGGACACCGTGTAGAGCATGGAGGGATGTGGGTGCTGCCCCTCTCTATATATATACTTTATACTGTTTTTAGCACTTTGAATATAGGAAGTACCCTCCCACATTCATTTATCTTTAGAGTTTGCACCATATTTTGAGTGATTTGGATATGGGAGACCTAAGCCCAAGTATTGCCTTCTTCATATCTTGTGTGGAGATTAGTTTTAGAAGTCAGAGGTAAGATGGATCAGGGTTCTGGCCGGAAACAGCTCTGATGAGCCTTCCTAAAGGAGGGAATACGTACAGGGGGGAGGAAGTAGGAACTATTAAGAATACTGAGGTACCCAAAGTGAAGTCATAGCTCTCTGAGGGGTCCCCGGTCAGAAGGAATAATCTGAGAAAGTGGGTTTTGTGGAACTCAGCTACTCTCCTAAGCTGTCATTGAAGTGGTACCATCAGAATCTTACTGTGGGGGAAAAAGGCAAGAGGAATCTATGCATCAGTCCTTCTTGTCTACTGCCTTCCGATTTCTTGTGTCTATCTGGTGTCCTTGAGGATAGAAGTCATACACTAAGGATTGTGGGGCTTAATTCACTCAATTGATACTCCCCCACCTCCCAGCTAACCATATGTTAAAATGGATATACTATGATAAGACCAGTCAGATTCTCGGTAGTGTCTGGATCTTGGCAGCGGAGTAATGTGTAAGGTCTTTGATTGCTGTCACCTGTAGGAGGTGCCTCGTGGTTCTGCTCGTCTGTTTGTCTTGGGTGTTTGGGATAGATGGTATGTTACAGTAGTACTTTCCTCTGTATCATATCGCTGAGAGTCTCATGAATTGATAGTGTGACAAGTACATTTTTGAACTGAAGACTGGGACTCTTCCCATGAGCATGAGCATATGTGGAGTAAGACCAGGAGATGGTATCTGGAGTCATGACTATGACTAGAGCAGAAACAAAGGAGGGGCATTTGTGTGGTCCTCCGTGAAAGCGTTGTTCATAATGGACCTCTTCTGACATCTGTGCCTTTGAGGAATCCTGGAGATGCTTTTGTCTAGTGACTTTTTAAAAAAGGAAATTAATAAATAGAATATGCCCATTAATTTGCTTTTGTCTGTGTCTGATTTTGTGCTATGCTGGCAGCGTTGAGTAGCCATAACAGAGACCATACGGTGTTTGAAGGTCTAAGATATCCACTACCCGACCCCTTTGCTATGGTTAAGTGTGTGATTACTAACTAAATGTTCGTGGTTGGGGCCCACTCTGACGTGCCTCCAAAAGAAGGTCCAGGAACCTGCTCCCCAAAATCGTGGCCATAAAAATCCTATGTTTTTTGTGCATATTATTATCTTCACAGGTTTATCTAGATAAAACAGGTGGAATAAACAATCTGGAGGAGAAAACAACAGGAGTGATGATTCTGGGGGCACATGAGAGAGGGGGAAGTGGGGGAAAGGAAGTGGGGTTAACAAACCCAGGGACAAGGGAACAACAAGTGATCTAAAATTGATTGCAAAGACAGTTTAGGAGGCCTGGTAGGGCTTGATCAAGGGCAATGTAACCAAGAAGAATTACTGAAACCTAAAGGCTGAAAATGATAGTGGGACAACAGGAAAGTTAAAAGAAATCGAGAAAAGAACCAGGAGGAAAAGGACATTTATAGAGGTGTAAATACACATATGTACATATACATGTAAATATACTTATATATGACAATGGGGAAATAGATCTATGTGCATATATTTATAGGTTTAGTATTAAGGTAGCAGATGGCCTCTACTCAAGCACTTCCTCAATGAAAGAAAACTTTGTTCGATTAAACTGACATTCCATGAAGCTCACCTTCCAGACATGATTGCTGAAGACAAAGTGAGTACAAAAGCAAGTGTGGTGAAGAAAGCTGATGGTGCCCGGGTATCAAAAGATATAGCATCTGGAGTATTAGAGGCTTGAAGATAAACAAGCGACCATCTAGCTGAGAAGCAACAAAGTCCACATGGAAGAAGCACACTAGCCTGTGTGCTTGTGTGATCATGAGGTGTCAATGGGATGAGGTATCAGGCATCAAAGACCCAGAACAGAAAAGTCATATCGATGTGAATGAGAGGTAGTGTGGAGTGGAGACCCAAAGCTGATCTGTAGACAATAGGACATCCCCTTACAGAAGGGTCACAAGGAAGAGACTAGCCAGTCAGAGTGCAGCACTGAGGAAACATACAGCTTTCGTCTAGTTCTTTCATGTTTCCTCCCCACCATTATCATGACCCCAATCCTGCCTTACAAGTGTGGCTAGACCACACCATGTTCAGGGGTATGAGTAAGAGCTGGAAACACTCTGAATCCAGGACAAATAAATCCATCAGGACCAATAATGAGACTAGTGATACCTGGAGGGGAAGCAGATGCGGGGGGGGGGGGGGGGAGAAAGGGAAAACTGATCACAATGATTTACATATAACACCCTCCCAGAGAAACAGACAATAGAAAAGTGGGTGAAGGGAGGCATCGGTGAGTGTAAGACATGAAAAAATAATAATTTATAAATTATCAAGGGTTTGTGAGGGAGGGAGCTTGGGGGAGGGAGGGAAACAAATGAAGAGCTGATGCCAAGGGTTCAAGCAGAAAGAAAATGTTTTGAAAAGGATGATGGCAACAGATGTACAAATGTGCTTGACACAATGGATGCATGTATGGATTATAAGAGCTGAGTGTTTCCCCAGTAAAATGGTTAATGAAAACACAACAAAATCCTCTGGTGTCAAGTTCTGTTCGGCAAACGTGGGGTTCCTATGAGTTGGAACCAACTCAATGGCAGCGAGTTTCCATTTAGGTTTTGGTTCGTTACTGAAGAAGCGTGCTAAGCCCTGTTCACATCCATTACAACCACATTGGTGTCTGGGATCTTTTGCCCATTTAAGGTTGGGCATGCTTCACTAGCGTGAGTTATAGGACACAGCGTTTCTCTTATGTTCCCAGGGACGTATCAGATCATCGCCTTCCTAAAGACAAAGTTAGGAAGGGAGCTTGTTCATCGTCCACGGACTGCTGGTACCTATGCCCTATATCCGATCACCACTCCTCTGTGGTTAGTAATACTGTTGCCTTGTGCTGCTGGAAATGATGCCACTGGCATTTCAAATAACCAGTGAGGGAACCATGGTGGACAGGCTTCAGCACAGCTTCCAGAGGACAGACTAGGAAGAAAGGCCTGGCAGTCTGCTTCTGAAAATGAGTCAAGGGAACCTCATGGACCTGAAGAGCATCCTCTGCCTCACTTGCTTTGGTCATGTTGTCAGGAGGGAGCCAAGGCTGGAAGGGGCATCACGTTTGGGGAACTAGGAGGTCAGTGAGGGAGGCAGCTCTTTGTGAAATTAATGGGGGCAAAAGCTCCACCGATAGGCTCCAACGTGATGGTGAAGAATTGGGTCACATTTCACTGGGTTACATACATAGAGCTGCCTGAATTGGAGTTGAGGTTATCAAATTCTTGTCCGTACTGAGATCACGTTTGTTGGGGTTTACCGTTGACAGCATAACACATCTGAAGCCATGCTCTACTGTTGAGTAGCTGTGGGAACTTGGGCAGGTCACGTACCCTCTGTACATCTCTCGGTCTCTCTCAATTTTTAAATTTGTGAATATAAAAGCTAAGCGTACCTCACTGTCTCACTATTAAGATTCCTAAGGTTAATTGAATGGTAAAATATTATACACCACACAAAAGCAGACACAGGTTAGTTATCAGTAAATGCTATTTATTATATTGTTTGAATAATTTAAATTGTTTTACATGTTCTCAGGTCTCTCGTTTTACCTTAGCTCATAAAGCCAGCCTGACAATAGGTAGTGTTCCCTGCTTCACTGGGAAATATGGGATGTGCTCATACGTTATTTATTTCAGCGTTAGAAATCCAATCAAGTGGCTCCTGCAATGTAAAGTTCTGTTCTGAATATCTCCTCCCCCATTTAAAAAAGTATTCCGTATGGCTGTGTATTTATAGACTTGCATCTATATCTATTCATTAACTGAACCTGCAGTTTCAGTTAACTTGGGAATGGAATATTGATTTAGACCATACTTGAAGAGGCTTATCTATCACTTGGAACCAATAAAAACTTATATGAGATTGGATTTCGCTGCCTGAAACAGGCAAAAACATACTCTGTTGAATATAGCTCATGGTTGTAAGGCCAAGTTCTAGAGGCATCATCAATACCCCGGGTTCCTGCTTTCACTTTTTAATGATCTCTGTTGGTCCTGATAAAGATATGCTCCCTTTTATTGAAACCCAATTCACAGCACCCCCTGACTTTTTGTTTAACACATAGACTACACCTTCGGCCTGTCACAGTCCCAGCATTGATGTCTGTGACTTCAAGATCTGTTAGTGTTGGCGAATCGAAGCATTTCCAAGACGTCTTGTCTTCCTTTGGTCGTGCATTCTGAGCTTTCTCTGTGTGGAGTTTGACTTATTTCAAGCTCACTTTCCTGGAGAGGAAGAAGACACTGAGAGTGGCAGATATTGACGTCACCAACTGCCTCTTGCTCTTCTCTTGTTTCTCAGCTCTAAGATCATGGAATCCAGCCTTTCTCAACTCCATCCGGTTTTAGAGGCAATAGCTCTTGAAAAGAGATTGTCCTGTCCCTAGTATCTTTTCTCCCCTTGTCCTGAGAGTAGGTAGGGGCTCTTGTTTTCCATTGTTGGGTGCCGTGGAGTTGATTTTGACCCATAGCAACCCCATGTGACAACAGAGCCCGGCCCCCATAGCTTCCCCAGGCTGGCATCTCCACCTTAGCGTCACCCAGCTTTCTCCTGCAGAGCTGCTGGTGGGTGTGCCCAGCCAGCCTCTCAGTTAGTGCCTGAGACCTTAACCATGGCACCAACGGGGCTCCTGCACAATCCTTCTAGCCGATCTCAGAAAGAGAGGAAGGTCTATGGCCAATTTTGGGCTACGGGGGTGTGAGCACATACCTATTTCATATTATTCTCTCAAACTAAGGGCCCATCATCTCCATTTGACTTCCTCTTTCTGTTGGATGGAAAGCAGTGGTAGGTGCAGCGGCAACATTACATCACCAGAGGAGAGCACCCCCTGAAGACTGTGAAGCAAGTAGACAGATAGAGCCTGGTTCTCTGAGAGGACAGAGAACACATCGATTTTTCCAGAAGGAAGCAATGATTTTGTTTAACTCACCTGTTAACTTTTTGCTCTTGCCAGAGAGGAAGAACTGGTGTCTTAATGAATACAAAATGTGGGATTTAAAATTGGGGCCCTGTCAAAAAGAATGTATAAAATATGGGCATTTCCTTTACAGAAGCAGCGGGTGCCAAAGGCTGAGCGGTCATAGCTAAACCATTGGTTATCCGAGAGATAATGGAGGAAGCTTGTTGGGGTCCCTCTCACTTTAGGCTTGGTATCCTATCCAAGACAATGGACACTTCTTCTGAAAGTGGAGGTCAGGTTCCAGGAGCTGACCCTCTCTCCTCCTGAGCGGAACACCCCTCTGTGGGCCCCCTCCCCGCCCCCTCCAGGGCATTTATAAGACTCCGCGATTGGCTGGTCCTGAACACCAAGCACCAAGGTCTGTACCAGCTGCACAGCAGCCCGCCTGGAGGCCCTGTTGAGGTGACAGCAGGCCTGTGGCTTGTCATTCTCTGGCCTCACCATGGCTGCTCTCTGCAACCTGCCCACAAGCAGGCACCTTCTGTCTGGATTGCAGAGGTACAAGGAGCTGGCAGACCTGGAATGATGTAATTGAAAAGAGGGCTGTGACCTCCAGGTCCTCCTTGGGAGTGCGGGCAGCTGCCACTATGTACTTGGCAGCTGAAGCGGTCAGCCCTGTGCTCTCTCTGCCTCAGCACCATCCAGCGCCTGGTTTCCAGCACAGCCCGGACACCAGCAGCCAGCGGCGTTAGCAGCACTGGCTTCTAGGCCCCTAAAGTGCAAGAGTCCAAGAGGCTAAGTGTCTTGGGTCTCAGAGCCCAGGGGAATGGTATGAAATCCTATTCTTCGGGTTTAGAGCATGATCATTTTATCCCTTGGGTTTAGAGCAGGATGTATTATTTAATGAGCAGGACTTGGAAAGAGTATAGACTAAAGTATAAAAGACTTCGATTCTTATTCTAATTCTGTCAACCGAATTGTGGGTACTGGAGTCTTTTATCACTTAGCATTAGTGCAAGTCTTGGCTCTGCTCCGTATCATCCCAGGCAAGGGACTTACATTCTCTGAGCCTTAACTCTAGCATCTATAAAATGGGGACCCAAACAAGCAAACATAAAGACCATTGCTAAATGAGATAATACCTGCCGGGTTCTTACACAATTAATCAGAGGCTCTCGGTATGCAGTGGTGCTTATTGATATTTTTATTATTATAGCCATCAACTCTGCCAGATGTATGAGTAGTTAATAACAAAATTCCTTTTGTTACTAAAGCTCTATGAGGGACGAGGCATTTTTAACGAGGATGATGATAATGCTGGATGATTGATGACGGACGGGGGTGGGCAATGCGGGAAAGAACAGCCAAATGAGCACGTTTGAGATAATTACCTTTGCCAGAGAAGTGACAGAACGGAAGTCTGTACTCGGGCAATGAATATTTATTAAGTACCAATGCTGGGCTGAGCTTTGTTCTGGATGTAAAACAATGACAGCAACTTATAGTCTGGTGCAGTGAGCCATTCAAGAAATAAGTACATAGTGACTTGAGGGGAGTCAACTGATCTGAACTCACACCACCAGCAGGTGGGTGATAACAGAGCTAAGATTACATTTCCACGCATCTCACCCCTAAGGACTTACACTGAACTCTGACATTTTGGTTTCATCCTAGAAAACCTCTTTGAATAGAATGATCAAAGGCCTTTCCTTACTACAGTTCATGATGGCAGCCGACCTGTACCTGGAGGGCGTCTCTCTGTTCGCATCTGTTGGCAGACAGCATGTCCCTACTGATAACAGCAGCAGCACCATGGAGACAGAAGACGGTGGGCTTGCAAGGAAGTCAGATCAGATTTTAATTCCCAGCTCAGCCTTCTCAGGCTTCCCAGGTTCTGCATCCTCTCAAGGGTGAGTCTCCTCATTGGTAGAAAACGATGTCAACTCTGGACACTGTTAGGACCATTGATCCACAAGCTCTGTATCAAAGCTCAACAAATACGTACCCCGAAGCATTTGAGAGAGAGCGTGAGGCCGGGACTCTGAATAGAGGCCCTTGGTTAGTGTCGATGGTCTGTTCATGAGCTATTCACTGGGTTTGGGGAAATGGGAAAGGGGTAACCTGCAGTCCTTGTGAAGCTAGACGCCTCTGGGGACAGTGGAGAGGCTGGAAGGAGAGAATTCTGCAGAAAGCAGGCTGGCATTCAAATAAAAAAAGGCTTTGTAAGGAGCTAGGGATTAAAAAGCTATTAAATGGATGGAAGGTTAATAAAAATACTCTTTTGAAATAAATGGAAGATCATTCAGACAGCGAGGGAGATAATTAGAATAGGATGTGATATAATAGCAGGCCGAGATTGGGAAGAGCAAAGTAATGGAAGTGCTGTCAGATTCTGACTCCCCACCTGCTCCCAATTCCACCCATGGGTGAGCCGGGTTGGGGAAGGGTGCCTGTTGTTTAGAGCCACTGCCTGCAAGTTAGGTGCGCAGGCTTGGATCCAGGTTTGCAATTACACGCTGCGGATCCGGAGCTTAATGTCTCAGGGTGCAGATGTGAACATCCACGTCCGGGAGAGCCTGACCTACATGATTGAGCAAAGGTCTCTTTTCAACTAACCTGGAGCAGCGCCACCGTGGCAGTGGCCTTTGTTTTCAAGCCCCGTTTGGTTTTCGATTTTCAGATGTCCTGCCTTGCAAGCTGTTACCATTCCTTCTCAGTCTCTTGTTGACGTCGCACATCCTCGAGTCGATTCTGAATCATGGCAACTGATCGGCAGGTAGAATGCCCCGTCGGGTTTCTAAGACTGTTTCCTCTTTGTCCCTGAGGCTGCTGGTAGGTTCGAACCGCCAGCCTATCGGTTAATAGTCCAGAAATTACCTACGGTGCCACTGGTCTCCAGAATCAGCAATAAGGAAATGTATTTAACATTCACATCTTCCCTGGCTCAGAGATGTGATTTCTGGCTCCTCGAGTCATTTATGCCGGTGGTTATTTTTCAATCCCTCAGTCAGTTGACGTAAGAAACAGAAAGCACAGCATGCGGTCTTTTCTTGCCTTTAGAGGTTCTTTTTGGTTGCCATCCAAGTCTTCTTTGCTTTCTGTCCACCGGCTAAGAGGAACTTTGGTCAGTTCTTTTCCTGCTGAATTTATAAACTCCCCAATTCACTACACACACTGCTGTGATCGAGCTTCAGGTGATCCGCCTCAGTGTCCCCTGAGTCCTGGCAACTGCTGTTCACTTGAGGAGGTGCCTTTGCAGCCTGCACAATGAACCACAGGCTGTGGTTTGTAAGTGACGTCCAGGTGCAATTACTGCGTGTGTTCACCATCATCCTCTGCAGCGTGGTTTAGATGAAATGAAGCTCCCGTGGGATCCATGTGCTGGAAAGGTCATTTTCTCATCCCCTGCTTGCACCCTTCTTGGGCTGCTCCTGTCTGATAATGTAAGGGGGAAATTCAACTCATTGATATGCAGCATATCCTTTCCGTTGCCC
The DNA here is from genome assembly GCF_050624435.1 of Tenrec ecaudatus. Taxonomy (NCBI): domain Eukaryota; kingdom Metazoa; phylum Chordata; class Mammalia; order Afrosoricida; family Tenrecidae; genus Tenrec; species Tenrec ecaudatus. Next base: position 15,786,765 of record NC_134543.1, read on the forward strand.
CACCCCCAATATTTAATCCCTTGAGTCCCCACCAATGTACTCCACTCTGCCTTGATCATCCTATCTGTCTCTTGTAATGTCACCCAAAGATATCACGAGAGCTCCAACCTCTAAAGCATTCTGAGTTCTTCAGAGACAGGCACCAAATAACCCCCCTCGGATCGAAAATCTATCTTTGTGGAGGAAACAGGGACCTAGAAACAACGCATGACCATCAGAGCTATGACTACAAATGTCCACTAGCTCCCTGGTCCCTGATGTGGACAACACTTCCTATCCTGAGCTATGCACGGGGTACAATGCTTGTATTACAAACTTCATTTAACTTCAATTACTACCCTGCCTCAGTCTTCCACGGTGACCTCTGGAAGCTCAGAGACAGGTCAACGTCACACAGCTAGCAGGTGGCGGTAGTGGGTTGAATGGGAACCCTTCAAAAATAATAGCCACCAATCAGTGAACAGGACCTTCTTTGGAAAAGGGGGTCCTTTCAGAAGATCTAATCAAATGCAGGGTCTGGGGCTGCGATTGTTCTGGACTAGGGCAGGCAGGCAGTGGTATTCTAAGAGAAGACACGAGGAGGAGGAGGAGGCCCTGTGAGGATGAAGGTCAAGATTGCTGTGATGGGTCTGAAATCCCCAGAAACGAGGAGCGAGTCGGCAGACAGATGATCCTTGGGGCTCCTGAGAGGAAGCGTGCTGCCCACACCTTGATTTTAGACTCCTAGCTTCCAGAGACAATACATTTCTTTTGCTTCAAATCATATTCCGAGTTTGTGGGAATTTGATCCAGCAGCCCTAAGAAATGTAGAGCAGGGATCTCCCCGCGACCCCACCCCCTGCCCCCAGGTAGCCTGGCCTCCTAACCAAACACACTGCTCTGATCGATTCAGACTCACGGTGACTCTGTAGGGGACGGAACAGACCCTCCCCAGAGGTTTTCTGAGGCTGGAACTTTTACGGAAGAAGATTTGCCTCATCTGTCTTTCTTGGAGGGGCTGCAGCTTTCAAATGCCAGCTTAAGCAGTAGGCTAGCAGTCTGACTCAGGCCCCAGGACTCTTCAATAGGACCTTGCTGACAGAAACACTCCAGTTAGCAATTGAGTCCATTCTGACTCATGGCCACCCCTACATGTCAGAGGAGACCTGTTCTCCACAGCTGTTGTTTTTTAAATCATTTTACTCTGAGCTCTTACAGATCGCATGCAGTCCCTAGTTCAATCACACTCAGCAGTATGGTACAGTGGCTACCAGAATCAGTTTCAAAACATTTTCTTTCTTCTTGAACTCCTTGATATCAGCTCCCCATAAACCCTCCCAGGAACCCTTATTGCCCCCCCCTCTAATGGTGCCCCCGATATCTATTATAGATCCATTTACATACATCTGATGTTTGATCCCATCAAGTGGGGTTATTTAGCCATCAATGCTATCAGCAACCTGTTCCCTCCTTCCCCATCTCTCCCGGTACTCTCAGGGAACCATTACTCCAGTTACTCTTCCTGAAGGGTTCTCTATCTTGGCTTTCATGTACCAAATGATCTTAAGTATATAAATGAACATATGCAAATGTAACATGAGTAATGAGGCAAAACAAATCAAAACCACAATATTAAGGAGAGGAAAGAAAGAACCCGAGGACAATTATGTTTTTCCTCAGTGCAATATCGCACCCTGGATTTATCAGCCCTTCCATGTGGCCCTTCTGAGAGGGACTGTCCAATTATCCTACAGGTGGGATTTGGGTCTCCGCTACATTCATGCCCCTCACATGGTTTTGGTTGCTTGTTTTTGAACTTCTGCTACTTCTTCCTGTCGACACCTCGTGATCACACAGGCTGGTGTGCTTTGTCCATGTGGGCTTTGTTGCTTCTCAGCTAGATGGCCGCTTGAGACCTCAGACACTACATCTTTTAATAGCCAGGCACCTTCAGCTTTCTTCAACACATTTGCTAATGCACCCGTTTGTCTTCAGCGATTGTGTCAAGAAGGTGAGTGTCATACAATGCCACATTGTTAGCACTAACTGTTCTTGTACTGTGGTAACATTTATGTAGATAGAGGTCCAGAGTCCATCTGCTTCTTTGTTGCATTTGCATATATCTGCATAGATAGACAAGTACACATATATTTATATATTTACATATATGCATGCATATATATTTTCCTTCTTTCCTCTTTCTTTTTTTTCTCCTTCCCCACTGTCATGTTTAACCATCCTCACCTCTCAGTAACTCCTCTCAGATTGAACTCTATTGATCAGAAATGACCCGGAAAGGTACACCTTCCTCGCCATCAATTTTAGAACACTTGCTATTCCCCTGTACCTGTCGTTGTTGGCTCCCCACTCACTCCCCCCACCTCCCCTCCCATACCCCTAGGAGCCATTGGATCAGTTTCTGTGTCTGTAAGATTGCCTATCCTGCCTATGGAGTGGAGATAAGCACCAAAAACAATCAAACAAACAAGCCATTTGCATAATCACCAGACTACCAGGGATCCTGAGAGCGAGATGGCTGAGTTTCAGACACAGATCACTGACTTCCCCCCAAGGTAGTTCTGGGTGGGCTTGACCCATCCTGTTTTCACTTAGCAGTGTGTCCACCATTTACAACCCCCGGGGACCCCAGGCTGGCATCAGGAAGGTGTGCACCAGCACTCACGGCCTTCTTCCCAAAGACGCGATTAAGAGCCATGTCTTGCCCAGGTCACTGCTCTCTGTTTTTTAAGTGGATTTTTAAAGTGCTTTTCACCAAATAGCATTGTTTTCTGAAAAAGCAAGAAGCCAGGGGCAGCACACTCAAAACAAAGCCGTGTGGGGAGCGGGGACTCAGACCAGCTCCCATTTCTGTTCTGATCTGCTGGGAAGAGGATGCCTCTCCTTCCCAGGTGCTGATTGCTATGCACAATCTAGCTGCATAGGATAATGGTCCCATCCCCGTGCTATCTAGTCCTATGACAAGCAGCCAATCATTGCAGGCTAATCGCGCCCCGAGGCCAGTCTGTCCACATATCTCGGCCTCCCTTCCCTTCGGCTGGGGGAGAAAGAAGAGTGGGAGAGCAAGCCGGGGGCCTTTGAGTGTTTGCACAGGACGCCCGAGTGGAGTGAGGCAGTGAGATAAGGGGTATTTCAGGCGATTCCTTCTGCATGTGTGAATAGCGTATGATTGATTTCAGCAAAAGAAATTTATTTCCCTGCAGACATATTTTTATCATTTGCTTGAATTCCTTGATGCCTTACTCACCGGAGGTATATAAAGAGTCAGGTCTCCTTAAGAGGGGGATGGAAGGAAAAATGGATAACACTTTAAACCTGGAAAAAAAAAAAAATATATATATATAAAAGGCACTGCCAGATAAAATGTTCTGTGACCTATAAGCTTTGGAACGGGTCAGAGGGATTAGACTAAGTCTGACATTTAGAAATGATGAGATCCGTTGGCTGCTGCGCTTGCATGTAGCACGCCAAAAGGCCTTCTGGGGCGCCCCTGCCAGTGAAAGCTTTCTTTGCGCCCCAGACACAAGGCGGGCACTTTCCCCTGAGAGGCGAGGGCACGACTTCCAGGGGGTCACTTTGTGATGACTTCTACGGAGGGGGATGACTTTATTTAAGGGGACACCTTCAATTTAGTTAAGCTCTCAAATTTATGAACTCTTAAAAGAAAAGGCTTAGTAGAGGCCAATATAAATGGAAATGATTTCAGAGGGAGTGGAGGAGAGGCAGGGGCCAGAGCTGGGTGGTGCACAGGGTAGGAGAGAAGTGTTGTAGACAATGAAACGGGCTTTTAATGCACAGTGTTTCCTGGACACACATTTTCTCTCTCCTTTTCTGTTTTCTATCGGATAGCCTGGTGTTCAGCGTTCAGGTGAGGCTGAGCAGACCCCAGTGGCTGTTAGTCCTTGAGTCCGTGTCCCCTCATTGGGACCCTTGATCAAACAGAACAAAACGCTGCCCGGTCCTGTACCATCCTCACCATCTTTGGTAAACTTGAGCCTCCTTGAGATGGGATTGGCACAGTGACTGTGGCACTGAGTTTAGTTGGCTCTACGAACCTGACAATTTGGGTAGTTTTGGTACTGAGCCCTGGGCCCACCGCTCCTCTCTGGGAGAAAGATGGGGCTTTCTGCTCCTGTGCACATCTATAACTATGGAGACCCACACTGGCAGTTTCTACTTGTGCTAGAGGGTGGTTACGAGTCAGAATTGACTTTATGAGAATGAGGGGCTTGGGGTTGTTATCTTGATGCAGAACGTCAGTGTGTTGGCCATACATCTGCTCGGATGGAAGCACCTCAGAACAGCAAAACAAGATAAGACAGTTTTCAGACAATCTTCTGGTCCCCTGGTGATTTGTGCAGGAAGCTGAGCAGTGGAGCAGAAAAAGGCCAACATTAGTTTAGAGAGATGTTTCTGCACTTGGGTGTGAATCCCAGGGCGTCTGGCATTCTGTAACTGAACTTGAAACCGAATAGTGAAACAAGTTAAAAAAAAGCTCCTATCTCTGAGATGGCTAGGGGACGGTCACTTTTCCCCAGCAGGCTGCTTCCTCTGGAAGGCTGTGCTCTGGGGTCCAGCTGGGATGTGACCACTTAAGCCCCACCCAATACTCACCCCCTCCCAGACTTCCTGGGCAGAGACAAAGAGAGTCTCTGCATAAGAGGCAAAGAACTGCCATAGAACCTTGAGAGGAAGCAGAGTGGATGAGTAACTGGGAAGTCCAAGGCCAATAAAAGAAGATGGTGCTCTATACATCCCAGCACTGCGCTTATGAAGGAAAATAAATATATGAAGCCAACAGCTCACTGCCATTGAGTTGTTTCTGACTCAAAGCCATCCCACAGGACAAGATAAAACTACCCTGGTGGGTTTCTGCGACTTTTTTTTTAAAATATGTTATTAGAGGCTCATGCAACTCTTATCACAATCCATACATACATCAATTGTGTAAAGCATATTTGTACATTCATTGCCCTCATCATTCTCAAAACATTTGCTCTCCACCTAAGCCCCTGCATCAGGTCCTCATTTGTTCCCCTCCCTCCCTGCTTACCCCTTCCTCAGGAACCCTTGATCATTTATCAATTATTATTCTGTCATATCTAACCCTGTCCGACGTCTCCCTTCACCCACTTTTCTGTTGTCCATCACCCAGGGAGGAGGTCTTATGTAGATTTTTGTAATCGGGTCCCCCTTTCCAAACCACCCTCCTTCTACGTTCCCAGTATCGCCACTCACACCACTGGTCCTGAAGGGATCATCCGCCCTGGAGTCCCTGTGTTATGGTTCCTATCTGTGCCAGTATCAGTCCTGTGGTCTAGCCAGACTTGCAAGGTAGAATCAGGATCATTATAGTGGAGGTGGGGTGGGGGGAGAGGAAGCATTTATGAACTAGAGGAAAGTTGTAATTTTCATCCTTACTACATTGCACCCTGTCTGGCTCATCTCCTTCCCCAGACCCCCCTGCAAGGGGATCTCCAGTGGCCGACAAATGGGCTTTGGGTCTCCACTCCGTGCTCCCTGTCTCATTCACTATGGTAAGATTTTTTTGTTCTTTGATGTCTGATACCTGATCCCTTCAACACCTCATGATCACACAGGCTGGTGTGCTTCTTCCATGTGGGATGTGTTGCTTCTGAGCTAGATGGCCGCTTATTTACCTTCAAGCCTTTAGGACCACAGATGCTATATCTTTTGATATCCTAGCCGGGCACCATCAGCTTTCTTCACCACATTTGCTTATGCACCCACTTTATCTTCAGCAGTTGGGTCCAGAAAGTGAGCACCATAGAATGCCAATTTAATAGAAGAAAGTATTCTTACATTGAGGGAGGACTTGAGTGGAGGCCCAATGTCTTTCTGCTACCTTAATACTGAAACTATAAATATATGCATATAGATTTATTCCCCATCCTCATATATAAATATATTTGCATATATACATGTATTTATCTAGACCTTTATGAATGCCCTTTGCCTCCCAGCTCTTTCCTCTATTTCCTTTGATTTTCCTCCTATGGGACTTTTTCTTTAATAATTAAAAGATCATTTTACTGGGGGCTATTACAGCTCAATCACTACATTAATTGTATCAAGTGTATTTGTACGTATGTTGCCATCATTATTTTCTAAACATTTACTTTTTATTTGAGCCTTTGGTATCAGCTCCTCTTTCTTCACTCCATTCCCCCTTCCCACCTTTGTGACCGCTTAATAAATTATATGTTATTACTCCCTTCCTCCATTTCTGTTGTCCCCTGGGGATATGAGGGTGTGGGGATGTATTGTGTCCTTCATTGAGATGGTTTCCCCTTTCTCCACCTTCCCTTCCTCCCCTCCCCCTTCCCTTCTAGTATCTCTGCTCCCATTCCTGTTCCTGGATTCCTAGTGTGGTGAGCTCTTATCTCTTATCTGTACCTGTGCACATGATCCGGGCTAGCCTGTAGTGAAAGGCAAGATGGGGGACAAGGAAGCCTCAAGGAACCAGAGGAATATTGTGTGTTTCATCTGTGCTCTACTGTGCTCTGCTTGACTCAACCCCTTCCTTGTGACCCTTCTGTGAGGGGATGTTGCATTGTCTACAGATGGGTTTTAGGTCTCTGCTTCACCCCCTGCCCACCTCATTCCCACCAATATGGCTTTCTTTGTTTGTTTGAGGTTTTCTGTGGCTGACTTTTTAAGGGAGTAGAAAGGCTCATCTTTCCCCCATGGAGAGGGTGGTGGTTTCGAAGGGCTGACCTATCACCACTATCTGAGGATAAAATGTGCACAGCTGAGCTCAGCACTCAGATGCGCTTAATTAATAAGAAAACTGAGCCTCTGGCTTTTGGAATGCACTCCATGGCAGTGAGTTTGTTTTTTTGTTTTGTTTTGGCTTTTTAATTTCAAATGAATGATTTGGGGCCTTAGATTTTATTCGGCATTCATGGAGTGTCCATATCCTTCAATTCTTTATGATCCTGTGGTAGTTACACATTCTCGTGTCAAGTTGAGGGTATTAAGAGTGAAGGGTAACAGAGTCCACATGGAAAAATCACACCAACCTATGTGACCACGAGCTGTCGAAAGGATCAGGTATCAAGCATCAAAGAACCAAAAAAAAAATCATATCATTGTAAATGTGGGGGAGTGTAGAGTGGAAACTCAAAGCCCATCGGTAGGCAACTGGACACCTCCTTACTGAAAGGTTGTGAGGAGGAGACCGGCCAGTCAGGGTGCAGGGTAGCAATGATGAAACATATAACTTTCCTCTAGTTCTTAAATTCTTCCTCTCCCCCCAAACCCCCACTATCATGATCCCAATTCTACCTTACAAATCTGGCTAGACAAGAGGCTGTACATTGGTACAGATAGGAACTGGAAACACAGGGAATCCAGGACAGATGACTCCTTCAGGACAAGTGGTGAGAGTGGTGATGCCTGGAGGGTGGAGGGAATGTGGACTAGAAAGGGGAAACCAATTACAAGAATCTATGTATAGCCTCCTCCCTGGGGGATGGACAGCAGAGAAGAGGGCAGGGGGAGATGTCAGACAGTGTAACATGCAAAATAATAATACTTTATGAATTATGAAGGGTTCATGAGGTAGGGGGAGTGGGGAGGGAAGGAGACAATGAGCAGACAATGAGCAAATGTTTTGAGAATGATGATGATAATAAATGTACAAATGTGTTTGACACAATGGATATATGTATGGATTGTGATAAGAATTTATGAGCCCCCAATAAAATGATTTAAAAAAAGAAGAAGAAGAACTAGAAGCACTGATAGTATGGTTTGCCACTGTCAGACACGGACAGAAAAGAACTCGATGTTTTAAATGGAAATAAAACAACATTTGTTGTAAAAAAAAAAGAGTGAAGGGCGGAGTCTAGCCTGGTCTAGCATCAGGTCACAGTCTGATGATGCCTCCTTGTGGGCATGGCCTTCTCATGAGGATTCTGGGAACTTCCTCTCTCTCTCTCTCTCTGCCAAAGACAAGTCCTTAGACAAGTCCTGCAAGAGCCTCAAATTCACTGCTTCACCTTCCTGTTCACAAATCACATTGAGCCCCTGAAGACTTGGGCCAACCCAATGATGCTTCCACTGCCACTGGATCCACAAGACTTCTCACGGACCAGCCTGTGAACTTCCTGCATTCTGCATCATTGCATGTGGCTGCATGAGTCTGAAAAAGGACTTATGGACTAGTGCTGGACTTATGGGCTATATCAGATTTATAGACTTAATCTGGACTGGGCTGGAATATTTTCTTGATACACAATTACCCTTTGCCATCAAGCTTTTTCTTACACATAGATGAGTGTCCCGGGATTTGGTTCTCTAGTCAGTTGGGTCTCACACAGACCCTTACTCCTTTCTTTGCCTTTTCAATTATTTTTGACATATTCATTTCATTTTCTCTCTCAGATTATCTCTATAGCTCAAGTCCTTGAGGACTGATGGTTGTTTTCTGCTACGTCTGGTGATTGTTCCTGTAATGGGCCATTTCCTTGTTGACTGTGAGGATCCTCATGAGCCCTGAGTTAATTGAAATATCCCACAGAGAAGCATTTGCTTATGTTCCCGCTGGGATTTCACTGGCCCAACATGGGTTTCTAATTCAATTTCTGTGCTTGGAGTTTCCACATCATAGAAGGGGTATGAATATGCAATCCTTACCTACAAATGACACAGAACTGGAATTTCAGCTTTTCAAAGGATATTTTCTTAATCCAATTCTTAAGATGATATCAGGAGGTCTATTTCCTCAGTTTTCCCTGGATTGGTGAGTTTTCCTTTCTTCTCTCTCTCTCTCCCCCTCTCTCGCTTTCTTTTGTCATACATGAGTTCTGTCCCATAGCATTCTCTACTTTTCTGCTGGGTTTGATGATACATTCCAGTGGCCACACAGAACTCACAGACAATGCTCATGACTAAAGGGTTTATTCAGGAAGTTATCAAAACTCAGGTGAGAGATACTCAGATTACAGCTTTTCTGTCAGGACAATTTCTACTCTGCAATGACCTGACCTGCAAAGCCCCTTGACCTGGCCTCTTCCCTGCTCTGGCAATATTCCAACTCGATTGTAGGGCCACCAGGGAATGCTCAAAGACATGTCACCGAGCTTTAAACTTCCACCCGCAGGTGCTTAGCTCCCACTCGGTTAGGCTTCTGGGATGGATTTCCTCAGCTCCTTCTTCTTGGCTCTGAAAGACTTGCAGCAGAAGCACTTTTGTAGTCCAAGTCGCTTTTAGGAGGGACGTTTCAGGTATTAGTCTCAGGTAATTAGAGCTTCGTAATGTTTGTGTTTTTTTAAAAATCATTTTATTAGGGGCTCCTACAACTCTTATCATAATCCATACATACATCAATTGTGTAAAGCACATTTGTACATTCATTGCTCTCATCATTCTCAAAACACTTGCTCTCCACCTGAGCCCCTGGCATCAGCTCCTCATTTTTTGCCTCTCTCCCCGCTCCCCCCTCCTTCATAAACCATTGATAATTTAAAAATTATTATTTTGTCATATCTTGCCCTGTCTGACGTCTCCCCTCTCCTACTTTTCTGTTGTCCATCCCCCAGGGAGGAGGTCACATGTAGATCCTTGTAATCAGTTCCCCCTTTCCAACCCACCTTCCCTCTACCCTCTCAGTATAGCCACTCACACCACTGGTCCTAAAGGGAATATCTGCCCTGGATTCCGTTTCCACTTCCTATCTGTACTAGTTTACATCTTCTGGTCTAGCTATATTTGTAGGGTAGAATGGGGATCATGATAGGGGGGAGAGGAAGTATTTAGGAATGAGAAGAAAGTTGTATGTTTCATAGTTGCTACATCGCACCCTGACTGGCTCACCTCCTCCCTGAGACCCTTCTGTAAGGGGATGTCCATTGACCTACAAATGGGCTTTGGGGCTGCACTAAGCACTCTCCCACCTCCCCTCATTCACTATGACATGATTTTTTGTTCCTATGATGCCTGATACCTAATCCCTTTGGCACCTTGCGATCTCACAGGCTGGTGTGCTTCTTATATGTGGGCTTTGTTACTTCTGAGCTAGATGGTCACTTGTTTACCTTCAAGCCTTTAAGTCCCCAGACACTATGTCTTTTGATAGCCAGGCACCATCAGCTTTCTTCACCACATTTGCTTATTCACCCGTTTTGTCTTCAGGGATCCTGTTGAGAAGGTGAGCATCATAGAATGCCAATTTAATAGAAGAAAGATTCTTGCATTCAGGGAGTACTTGAGTGGAGGCCCAATGTCCTGCTACCTTAATACTAAACCTGTAAATATACTAAAAAATACTAAACCTGTAATATACTAAATATACTAAAAAATACTAAACCTGTAATACTAAACCTGTAATATTTGCATATAGATCTATTTCTCCATCCTCATATATAAATATATTTACATATGTCCATGCCTTTATTTAGACTTCTATAAATGCCCTTTGCCTCCTAGCTCTTTCTTCTATTTCCTTTGACTTCCTCTTGTCCCACTATCATGCTCAGTCTTCATTTATGTTTCAGTAATTCCTCTTGGTTACATTACCCTTGATCACACCCTACCAGGTTGACCTTTACTTGTATCTAGGTGACCTTGGTCTGAGTATCCCCAGCTTTGGATCATCCCCAGAGGTGTCTAGGTGTGCCTGATTTCTTTCCAAACCCGTGTTGTGGCATGGCCAGCTAATTTTTGTTTAGTGTAGGCAATCGTTGGAGACCAGCCCCTCTATCCCTAATCTTCCTAATGATTAACTCATTAGGCCCATAAGACCCTGCTCCCCCAATTAAGTATGCAAAGGCACCTCACTCTACAAGCCAGCCTCGGTCCCACAGCACTCACTGTTCCTGGCTTTGTGGGCTGTGAAGTCCAGTTTTGTCTCACACCCTGGATCCTGGTTCTGCTGCTACTGCTCCTCTACCTCTCCTCTGGTGTCAGGACTGTCGCCAGGATCAAGGAAGCTTAGTGTTCAAGGATCTCAGGGTCCAAATGACATGTGCCATTCCAGTCTCTTCACTTTTGCTGATAGTAAAATCTCCCCTCCTGCTTCTGAGATGACTCATTTTATATCCAGTGGGAGAAAGATGAGCCTTTCCACTTCCATAAAAAGTTACAGTCTCAGAAATCCACAGGGACAGTTCTATCCTGTCCTGTAGGGTCACTAGGAGTCAAGATGGGCATTCCTGGGCATGAGTTTGGTTGGTTTGGAGATGGCAATCACAGTGATCTTGTTGTCAAGTACTCACAGTTGAATCACATACTCACACAATGATGTTTGTCGTTGATATCAAACTATATTTACTCCTTGTTTGTAGTTAGCTTAAGTTATGGCCTGGTTGTCTTGTTTCTCATTCCAGGACCTGTGGAATTTTGGGAACTTTCTGTATTGCACAAAACTAGAGATGAGGTGTGTGAGCATCTGGGTAATTCTACCAGGAGAGGCCTCTGGACAGTTCTCTCTGGAGGCCACTGAGACATCAGAGGAGACTGTTTGTGCATCAGCAATGCTGCTTTTATTATTTTGTCTCATTGCTTTCATGGCCATGTCCATCTTGTGACAATCTTGTGACTTGAGCAATAGAAAATACCTTGAGAAGTACATGGCTCCCCAACATGTGCATTGTGGTAATAAAGTACACCATCTCTATGTATTTGGAAAATGAGCAGGATGCCATTGAGACAGCCCGCCTTGTTGTTGGTTTCCCTGCTTGCGTCACCTTCTAATCAACTGCTCTTCTGCTCACTAACTTGCAGTTAATGAATTGGCTCTGCTGCCCTAGGGCACCATCCTTTCTTAGAGGTAACATGTATTTTCAATAATTGTCAGGGCAAACTCTCCCTCTTCCATCACGTTTTAATTTTTTTGTTTGTGTTCAATTGTAAAAGAAAGACAATCTCCACTGACATTTTCTTTTATAAAATGATATTAAACTTTATGGGATGATTTAACATCTCTTTACTATGCAGTCTTCCTCTTTTGGACATATTACACTCTTCCTCTAAGGGGATGGATCTTATTCTCTGCTTATCATTTACTTCACAGATGTCCTGTGCTTGGGGTAAGATTATTTTATTATATTATGTTTGCTGTTCTTATTTTGAATGGCCTTTCCCCATCATTTTAGTTAATAACTGGTCATAGTTTGAATCATTCAAATAACTTATTTATAGATTTTGAAACTCAAAAACATAGATAGTAGCTAGCAAAACAAAGCGGCTCGGGTGGGGCTCTTGGCTAAGCATTGGACTGCCGACTGAAAGACTGGCACTGCGACTCTCCAGTGGTTCTGCGTGAGAAACATGAGACTTATCTGCTCCTGGAAAGTGCTGGCGATGTGGTGGGCTATGAGTTGGGTTGCTAAGCACAAGGTCAGCTGTTTGAAACCACCAGCTACTTTATGGGAGAAAGATGAGGCTTTCTACTCTCGTCTCAGAAACCCACAAGGACAGTTCCATTCTGTGTAATAGAGTGGCAGTGGGCGACTCTGAAGATTTCTAGCCTAGGAACCTCGAATCAACTCCAAGACATGAGTGGGAGTTTAGGAAAACCAAGTAAAACCATTATGTTGTATTGTAAGTTGAAGTGGGATGACATTTCGATCTTAATGAAGGGTGTGCACCAAGTCCCAGCCTTTGTTCCCTGTGGGGTGTGCACTGATAAAAGGCACAAGTGGCAGCTCCTTCAAAGCCATTCCTCGGTGTCTTAGAGCCATTTCAGGAGCAGAAACACATTCAGAGGACTCCCAGGACCGTCCGAAGAGGATCGCATTCAAGATCTCTGTCTCATCTTGTGTGGCAGAGGCTGAGCCCAGAGGCACCAGAGACTGCAGCAGGGAGGCCAGGGGGCAGAGCAAAGGAACCCGACCAAGACAAGAGACCAAGTCAAGGCGATCAGGAGACAGAGCAGTAAGAGGAGGGCTGAGACCATAAGAGCAGGTGGGCTTCCTGGCTCACAGAGGCAGAAGCCAAAGAAGTGCATGGCTGAGAGGCTGGGCATCAGAGAAAGCCTTGGCTGCTGGCTGAGTAGAGGTCTTGCTATGGACCACTGACTAGCTCCTTATTGCTCATTGATGCAGATTTGTGGCAACCCGCTACACTCTCCGAATAAGCACCTTATTTATAAATGTTATCAGTTCTGTGTGGCCATTGTGATGGATTATCAAACCTAGCACAGATGTAGAGCATGATGGGAGGAATGGTTGGTGTCAGAATAGGTTTCAAAAGATGGAGGGTGGATGCACAACTGACCTTGGCCTCCTAGCGAGAGGCAAGCCACCGGACGTCTGATACTGGCCTGCTCCCCGTGCCATGGACGCCCTCCCCGAGTTGGGTCATGTGCATATAAGGACACAGAACACTCTGGGTGGCCAGGGATTCATTTCATGTTTTTCACTTTAAAAGATCAGTGATCCAAAAATACGAGGGAGGGAATGGGGTGTGTAATACGGAGAAGTGGTCATTAACTTGTGACATAATAATGGATCATGCCACTGTTCGAATTATTTAGAACTAGTTCCCAGTAGATTCTTTCCCTCTTAGTGATCTGTGTTTCACAACATGTTTTATCTCAGCTGAAGTTATCATTGAGCCTACCAGTGACTCTGCTTTATATGGGCAGACGCTGTGCTACTGGCGATCAAGATTTTGTTAAATGGTTTGCTGTGAATACTGGAAACACTTTACAGGGAGCCCTACCATCCCCCCCACAAGGAAAGCTCGGTGGTAATTTAACAGGCCCCCTATCTATGTGTTCCTGATTTCTCCATTCTCCCTGCCATCTCCCTATTGTCTAAATTGGAGCAAACTGCCTGCCATTTTTCACAAGGACATTTGTGGGAGGGGCACTCAGCTTGCTGATCACATCCCTTGATTTATCTGGGAGCAGAGGGAGTGAAGTATGAGGCTTGACAGGCAGTGGTAGCGCAGCCAGGCTCAAATACCACGCTGCGAGGGTGAAAGCATTAGCCAAACAGACTCTAAATACCACGGAAGAGCAGGAATAAACCACACGGACAGGTAAAGGCTCTGGTCCAAGCACCACAGAACCTTTGTCACACTTTGTCAAGATCAAAATACTCACATGTATTTGCCTAAACCTCCCCCCTTCAACTACTGGTCACCCCAGAGCCAGCCATCTAAGTTTAGCTTCACACAGAGTCCTGGGCAGACAACGTATTTTTACAGGGCAACCTTGAGAGGTAACGCATAAGAAGAAAAAAAAATACAAAGGAGTTGATAGTATGTAGTTTAATCCTTGCCAATGGCATTCACAGAGAACCCTGGTGCCTCAGTGGTTAAAGTGCTTGCCTGCAAACCCAGGGATCAATGGTTCCAACACACCAGGTTGTTGGCGGGCGAAGACATGGCGGTCTGCTTTTCTCAAGATCACACAGCCTTGAAATCCCTGGGGGGCAGTTGTGGTCTGTCCTGTAGGGTCCCTATGAGTCAGAATCAACTGGGCAGCACTGCGTACTAGGGCTCACTGGCCTTGAGGAACTTACTGCCACGCCTCCCCTCTTGTTTTTCCCCATCAGCTTTGTGATACAATGAGAAGTCCAGAGCATTGGGTGTGAGAACTGAAAGGGAGAGTGCCATTCCCTCTCTCTGTGTGTGTGCACAGGTTAGTCATGTTCCTGCAGAGCAGCGGGGTTTGGATGTCTGCAAGGCCATCCAGATGCATTGCTAGCGCTCAAGGCCATGAACTACCAGACTTTTGGTCAATTCAGTGATGGAGTTTAGGATTAATTTTTTTGTTTCTACTTCTAAAATAACAGCTTGTTTTGAGCTCATGTGGAAGCCTAATTTGTGGAAAGAACGTTGAACTTGGAGTCAAAAGACCTGGATCAAGGGCTTACCTTGCTACTTAGGGATCACAAGGTCTCAAATGCAGGGAGCATTACCTCCTCAGGAGGCGCTGTTGCTGCCGCCGCTGCTGTTGTTAACTGCCATCAGGTTGGTGGGTGCCCAATTCATGAGGAGCCCGCGTGTCCCAGAATGGAGCTGCTCCTTTGGGTTGTTGTGGAGGGGAAATGCTATGGAAGCAGTTTTCCAGTCCTTTCTTCCGTGGGGCCATGAGGGAGGCTCGAACTGCCAAGTTATGGATTAGCAGCTCATCGATGGCAAAGTGTTTGTGTCACCCAGGCTAATGCACTTAACTGCTAACCTGAAGGATGCAGATTTGAGTCCATCTGAGGTGACGTGGTAAACAGATCTAGAGATCTACTTTAGGAAAATCAACCTTTAAACATCGTGGGGAGCAGCGCTCATCTGACACACATGAGGTTGCATTAAATTGAAACTGATTTGATGGCAACCGTTGTGTGGGCTACTTCTCACATCGCACAATACACCAGCCTCACTGCCGTCGCGTCGATGCTGACTTGTAGCAACCCTGTGTAGAACAGGGTAGAATTGCCCATGGCAAGTTTCCAAAACTGTAACTGTTTACAGGAGTAGAAAGCCCTGTCTTTCTCCCAAAGAGTGGCCGGGGGTTTCAAACTGTTGACCTTGTGGATCCCAGTCCAACTCATACCCACTCTACCACCTGGGCTGCTCTTATCTGTACAATAGAGGCCCTTCTGATCTCTCTCCCAAGAAGCCAGCTTGTGGTGTGGTGGTTACATGTTGGGCTGCGAACTGCATGGTCAGCAGTTCTACTCCCGTAAACAGTTAGTCTTGAAGACTCACTGGGAGTCACTGGGAGTCAGCATTGACTTGGTGGCAGTGAGTTTGTTTGTTTGTTTATTTATTTATTTATTTATTTTTAATGACATTGAAATATGTCTAATGCTTTACAACTGCAAGTAACTGGAGGTAGAGTGGCTCTGTGTTGGGCTGCTAACTCCAGGGTCAGTAGTTGAAGACACCAGCAGTTCCAAGGGAGGAAGGTGAGGCTTTCTCTTCCTGTAAAGTGTTACAGACTCAGGAACCCCCAAGAACGTTTTACTGTGAGCTGGAACTGACTTGGTGGCAGCAAATTTTGGGTTTTATCACTCACCTTTTTTTGCTATCTCTTATTTCAACCTCTGATATGAAGTTATTGTCAGCATCAACTTAGCCAGAATCTCTGAATTTTATTTTCTCTGGGCCAAATATTTTTTCAACCTTACACATAAAAAATTCCAGGAGCACCTGGGAGGGCGTTCCAAAATGTGCAAGTGAACAAAGCCCCCAGTGTGCGAGGTGGGGAGAGTGGTCCTTTCTAGATGATGGGCAAGACCTTGTTGGTTTGATCCCAGTGGGCTCCACCAGAGAGGAGGTTACCCCGCCACCTGCAGGGGCATTTGTCAATATCTGGAGATAAGCTATAGAATGATCTCATTGATACTGAAAACAAGGAGACTTTTACATAAGGTCAGTCCACTTTCAACGGCAAATGAACAAGCCAGAAGTTCAGGCCGGGTTCTGAAGAGGATGTGGAGCAAAGGATGTCCTGCAGGGCTGATGTCAGATGGATCATGACTCAAAGCAAAGAACACCAGCCAGTTGTTTATTTGTGGTTCATTGACCGTGCAAAGGCATTTGACTGTGTAGCCTATACTAAACTGTGGATAACCTTGAGAAGAATGGAGATCCCAGAACACTTCATTGTGCTCATTTGGAAGGCGCTCATACCTGTCTCAGGAGGCAGTGGTGCGAACAGAACAAGAGAGTGAGTTAAAATCAGGAAATGCGTGCTTCAGGGTTGTCTCTTCTCCCCTTAATGTTCAACCTGTGTGCTGACAGAATCATCCAGGGGAGCTGGATTACATGAAGATGTGTGCGGCATCAGGAGTGGAGAAAGGCTTAACAACCTGGGGTATGAAGTGGAGGAAGGCTTAACAACCTGGGGTATGAAGATGACACAACTTTACTTGTTGAAAGTGAGCATTAATTGAAGCACTGGCTTATGAAGGTCAAGGATTGTAGCCTTTAGTCTGGATGACAACTCAATGTCAGGAAGACCCAAATCCTCACAACTAGACCCATAGGTAACATCGTGATACATGGAGAAAAGGTTGAGTTGTCAAGGATTTTGTCTTACTTGGATCCACAGTCAGTGCTCATGGAAGCAGCAGTCCAGAGATCAACAGACATATTACATTAGGTAAATCTGTTGCACAAGACTTCTTTAGAGTGCTGAAGAGCAACGCGGGGACTTGGAGGACTAAGGTGTGCCTCACCCAAGCCATGGTATTCCCTATTCCATATGCATGTGAGAGCTGGAGACGAAAGATGGAAGACCATAGAAGAGTCCATGCATTTGAATGGTAGTGCTGGGGAAGAATATTGAAAGTACCATGGACCACTACAAGGACAAGCCATTTGTAGATTGGAAGCAGCATGTCCGGAGTGCTCCTTAGAGGCAAGGATGGCACAACTTCATCGTGCATCCTTCTGACATATTGCCGGGAGAGATGAGTCCCTGAGAAGGACATCACGTTTGGTGAAGTGGAGCGTGGTGCCGAACCAGAGGAAAGCCCTTAAGGAGATGAATTGACACGGTGGCTGCTGCAATGGCCTCAGTTTTGACAGAAACTGTGAGGCCAATTTTGCCCCCCAAGAAATATTTGGGCATGTCTGGAGACATGTGCCTTTAATGACTGAGCAACTGGTCCTAGAAGCTAATTGACAGAGGCCAGGGATTCTGGAAAATGCCCTGTCATGCACAGAAGATAACCTGGTCCTCAACACAAGAACGTCAACACCCAAACCAAAATTACTGCTACTGAGTTGAGTCTGACTCATAGCGACCCTCTAGTACAGTGTCAAACTGCCTCAGGGAGTTTCCTGAGACTTCTTTTCGAGTCGCAAGCTTCACCTTTCGAACCAAGGAGTAGCTGGTGGTTTCGGACTACTGACCTTGACCTGGCTGTTAGCAACCTAATGTGTAACGCATTCCACCACCAGGTTCCTCACCACAAACTCTCTGATCCAATCTGTCAGTAGTGCCAAAGGTGAGCAAGCTGGAAGAAGATTCTTATATGTCCTAGAACTGGAAATCGTCACCTATCTTGATCTCAAAAGTCACCCAGACTCTCTCTCAAAACGGATCATGTCACACCAGTCACTCTCCTTACTCGGAAGCCCCGGCGTTTGGTCATTTCGGGTTCTGCTCACCGCCCCTTTGTGAGACAGAAGACATCCCTGTTGTAGTGCTGCGGCAACTCCGGCCTGAGGAGGCTACGTCACTGTCAGAAAACGTGTTCGCTTTCCTCTTTCATGAATTATATAGCGAAGAGGTTATTGAGTCTTCACAGAGAGCCTTCCTCCGGGCAGCCGGGTGTCAGCACTAGCATTTTTGGAAGAAATTCAAGTCCTCTCTCTATAGAGCTGTCAAGTCACGACTCGTCTTTAAAGGTGGGCCAAGAGTTCCCCTATAGTTTTTCAATTATGTGAGAGCAACAGTTAAGGAGTTATTGATCTCCAGGGTGCATGCTGGCACAGGCGTGTAAGCATGGGCCCAAAAACGTGACAACTCTGGTCGCTGGTCAGTTTTTCCCTCCCCTTCTCTAAGGCTCTGTGCACACCTTGCTACATTTCAATTTCTCGGCTGTGCAGTTTTTGTCTGATTGTCCTTATCAGAGCGTGAGCTCTCCTCGTCTCCCGGTCTCCCGGGCACGCAGGTGACTTGTGCGCCCTCTGCGATTGAGGCTCATTTATGGATTGCTTTGTCAGGGGTTTTGCCGTTTCATTTGTGCTTATTTTGTATTTACTGCCCGGTTGCAGGCTTCTTTGAGAGCTGAAGACTAATAAATGTGATCGATTAACAACTAGTCTGTCACAGGAGAGGTGCATCCTCCACTCACTCATTATCTCTTTCACCCTGTTTATTCCCAGACCGTCCTATTGCACATTTAGTGTACACCAGGCATTATGCAAAAGGGGTAGAGCTATCAAATACTAGAAACAGATGAATCAAAGAACATTGTGAAGACTGAAGGACATAGCTCAAGGAAACCACAGTACAAGTAAACTTTGATACCAAGAGCTGGTCCTTGACAAACAGTAGATTATTATTATTATTGTTATTTATTATTTTCTAACACATAGGCAAGCCCTGTTGTGGCAGTTACATAATCTGCTGTCAATCTGAGACTCTTGAGAGTGAAGGGGTGGAGTTTAGCCTGTCAATCCGGTCACTGTTTGATGACCTCATTTGCAGGTGCAAAGGATCTAAATAGCTCACTGGAGGCAGGGCACAGACACAGCCCTGTGAAGAATTCCTTACAAGAAGACCCATGGAGCTATGTTAGAGTCCTGGAGCTGAAGGAGCCACGTGGAGACCCCTCAAGTGCTGAGATGTTTCCACCGCCACTGGATCCACAAGGCTTTCCACCCACTAGCCTGTGATCTTCCTGCATTCTGTGTCATTGCATGTGTTTCATGCGTCTGAAGAGGACTTTATAGATTGGCATTGGACATATCGGACCTATGCGGGCTGCGATGTTTTCCCAATATTCAATGGCTCTTGTATATAAAGCTCTTTCCTATACACATATGAGGGTCTATGAATTTGTTTCTCTAGTCAACCCAGACTAACACACCAGTGAAATCCATTGTTCTTGTTGAATTGGTTCTGACTCATGGTGACATCATGTATAGCCGAATGAAACCCAGGCCAGTTCTGCCCAGACTCAGTCTGTTGTAGCCCTTGCGTCGGGCCTTCCAACCTAGAGGCGCATCTTCCTGAACTATATGGGACAAGAGTCTATCGCGACCCCTCACGTTTTCATTGCCAAATTATTAGTAGTTTTTATGCAGACCCCCAGGTGGTTCTTCTTAGACTATCTTCATCTGGAAACTGCACTGAGATCTGTCCACACCACGGGTGACGCCGCTGGTATTGGCACTCACAGTGGCACACAGCTCCCGCATCGTAGCGCCATGAACAGCACAGCAGGATGACACACTGATACGTGGGTGGTGTAACAGCGATGACAACAACAACAATCACTGTCGATGAATTAATTCTGACTCAGCGTGAGTCTTTAGGACAGGGTAGAAGTGCTCTTAAGGGTCTGGGGGAAGAGAACTCTTTGCAGTCTGGGTTTTCTCCAGAGGACGGGCTGACGCTTTCAAACTGCTACCAAGACCCTTTTTTCACCCACCCTTGGGCCCAGAGAGAGGTCCTTTGCCCAGGTGGTTGTTAAGCGCCAATGAGCGGGCTCTGACTTCTAGCGACTCTGTGAACACGAGAACGAAACCCTGCCTGGTCCTGCCCCACCCGCATCATTGTCGTCAGGTTGGAGTCCATCGTTGCAGCCACTGGGTCAATCCACCTTGCTGAGGGTATTGCTCTTTTCGGCTGTTCTATGTGAGGGAATTAGTTTTGAGGTTGTTTTACTGGCATCGAAGATGCAAAACAAGATCCTGGCAGCTCTATATTTCAGAGCCCTCAGCAAAGAGGTTGGGGGTGAGCGCATGCTTTTGTGGCTCTATCATAGGAGCTGGCTCGGCTGATATTTGACAGGGAACTGCGTTTTTACGAGGGAAATAACCCCCTGGGTCAGCATGGTGAGGCGGAATCCCACTCCAATGTGCTTCTCGGCTCTCAGTGTAAATGGCACTTGATTACGGAGGACGTCTGTGGGCCGCTCCTTACCTGGCTTGGATTCCATTGCCGGATTCTGGAAAGCAAGATTTACAGTGTATTTTACCAGAGAACACCCTTACAATAATAATAGCTCTATCTATATAGAGAGGGGTCAGGGAAGCCCAGTAAACAAGTCTAAAATGTCACAACCCACCATAAAAGCCATAAATTGTTAAATTTGGAAGAGAAACCTTCCTACGTGACACCCATTCGAGAGGTGTTTACCTCAGGGCTTATCACAGAAGCGGAGGCTTGAAGGAGGGAAAGCACAGGGTTGCGGCTCTCGTGACAGCGTGCTTGTGGGGCCGCGTTCGTCCACGAGGAGGACGTGGGCTTGCCTCTCCAGAAGGAAGTCCCTGCCACGAAGATGCATTGCTGTGGAAGGCCGGCGTGCCCTGTGTAATGGAGATAACAAGCTGTGGACTAATCCAAATTGCTTAATGGATGTTCATGTCAGATGATATGCTCTTGGTAGAAATACTGTGGCTTCTAAATTTATATGACGGGGTTTGAGTTATTTTCGCAGTTTTAGACCCGAACATCCAGTCTTGGCTCACCTGGGCGTGTCAAATCTCTCCCCAGACGGTGCTTCCATCTCGAGTTCCTGGTTCCCTTCCATTTGGACATTCCTTATGACAGAGAGTTGCAGCATCTCCCTGGCTGGAGATTCGATTCTTTCCCCATCACCCAGCACACCTGCTATTGCTTCTGATGTAGTTCCCTGGTCTGGTCGTTGTCACTGGCACTTAGTAGGTGCAGACCTATTATTTGTTGGGTAAATAAAGGTGCCCTCCAGAATGAAGCACTGCCCAGTCCTGCACCATCCTCAACATTGTTCCTAGGCTTCAACCCACTGTTGCCGCCTCTGGGGTAATCCCTCTTGTTGAGACCCTTCCTCTTTTTTGTTGCCCATCTACTTTACCGGTATGATGTCCCTCTCCTGGGACTGGTCACACCTGACAACATGTCCGAAGTATGTAAGATGAAGTCTCGCCATCCTTGCCTCTAAAGAGCCCTCTGGCCTTACATCTTTGCAGACAGATTTGATTGTCCTTCGGCCACCCACGGCAATTTCAATATTCTTTGCCCGCACCACAATTCCAATGCATCTTTTCCTTTAATAGTTCAACTGTCACACACATAATTTCACATGCAATTAAAAATATGATGGCTTGGGTCAGGCACACCGCAGGACTCAAAGTAAAATCTTTGATTTTCAATACTCTAAAGAGGTCGTGTGCAGCGAACTTACCGAATGCAATATGTCTTTTTATGTCTTGCCTGCTACTTCCATGAGCCCCAGATTGTGGATCCAAGCAAGACAAACTCCTTGACAACATCAGCATGTCTCCATTTACCATGATGCTACTTACTGGTTCAGGTGTGAGGATTTTAGTCTTCTTTACATTGAGTTGTAATCCATCCTGAAGGTTGCAATACTTAACCGTTATCAAATGAGTACATAAGTAGATGTATCGATTTTTTAAACCATTTTATTGGGAGTTAATACAGGTATCATATATTCCATAGTTCAATCACATCAAGCAGCATTGTACAATTGCTACCACAATCAGATTCAAAGCATTCTTTTCCTTCATGAACTCCTTGACATCAGCTCTCTTTTATCCCCCCCCCCCCCACTGGACCCCTCCAGGAACTCTTATTTGATTGATGCCATCACACCTCTTGCACTTCTGCGGCTGCTGAGTTCATTCAAGACACCTTCAGATCAACTGCTCACTGACCTTCCTCTTACTGCTCTTGTTTTCTATTGTCCTCCTCATTCTTCTCAGTTTATCTACCAACAAAACAGTGCTTGAATGTCTAAGAGACTCCCATGACAATCCAGCGCTGGTGGATGATCTAAAGAGGTGAAAGAACCACAGCATCCAGTGTAATGAAGCCACACAATAAATATGAGAGGGAAGAAGCATCGTTATTCCGTAGTTTACTTTGGTGTTTGCTGGTAAAGGTTATTACTGGAATCACATCCCCAGTAAGAGAATCGCTGGGCTGTATCTGCTCCACCATGCACACCCTAGGGAAGAGTTGACCACAGGGAGCACGGCAGGTGGATAGAGCAGCAAATGGATCCTGAGCCCCTCTTTTAAGTCCCCTTTCTTCTAGTGCTTCCAGTAGCCATGGTGAGGAATTGTATATGCAGCCTATATGAGTTTCACTCCCAAAGGCAAGAAATATCACATGCTTTTTTCCCTCAGAAACAATTTTATGTTACTTTTAGCCCCCTCTGACCTTTGGGATTCATTTTCCTTCTCCCTGGGATTTACAATAATCTCAGTTTTATAATGTGTCAAGAACAGGGGGGAAGAACTGAATCCTTTCTCTAGATTGCTCTTCATTTTTGCTATGCCTCCTTATATTTCTGGCTACCCTGGGTGAGAGCCAGGCCCACCCACAGTTACCCTACTCAGAGACCAACTTCAATTATCCACGCACTTGCACAAGGGGACAGAGACTGTTCGTCCTTCCAGGCCAAATATCACAAGCATCCCAAAGCCACATCCACGAGGGCTGTGATAATACATGCAAGAGAGACCTGACTGCCCAGCTCTTCTGGAAATCCCCCAATTCTCATTCCTCCTGTAGGTGATAGGATGCGCCAAGCCTCCCTCTGGTCAGGATGCCTCTGGATTTCCCATCAAAACCTCAGAACAGCGCAGCGTTGGTGATGTAGTGGTGAGCACAGCTGTCTCCCAAACCCTCAAAACATTGCCATCTGCACAATCCCAGCTCAGGAGGCCCCCTATGAGCTACAGGGCAGAGATGCTTCACGGAGTTTTCTTGGCTGTAATATTTGAAGAAGCAGATCATCTCTGGGTGGGTTTGAACTGCCAAACCTTTGCTTCGTGGTTAAGAACGAACCACTTGAGCTACCCAAGGACCTCTCTCCTATTGAAAGGCTGCTTCTCTCCGCCTCCTCCATCATGCTGAGGATGACTCAGCACCACCTACCGAGGTTTCGAAACCCAGGGCTGGGCTCTCATCTTTGCAATGTGACGTGCTAACACCAGGTAGCATTTTACTTAGCAACAGCCCTGGTCATACAGGTGCAGGCATTTCTATGAGCTGGTCAGGTGGAAGTCACTACCAGAGGTGGGAGCAGAATAAAAAAAATGAGCGAAGTGTACCCTAATGAGTCTCCTTTGTGTCTTTCTCTGTCTCTGTTAAGTCTTCAACGCCTACTCGGTTTCTTATTCCCACATACTAGCTTTCTCATTTTGCAGACTTAAGGTGTGAGTTTTTCAGTCTCTTGTGCCAACCCCAGCCTGAATCCTATTTCCTCACCTCCAAAGGGCTTATTGAAAAGAGTAAATCATTTCTGGTCTGCATGTTACGTTTGAGTTTTCTTTTGAAATCCCATATGTAATTTTGCAGCCTTCACCTGAGCAGAGGGAGCCTCTGGCATTTCGTATTTGGCAGGCTCCTTGCAGTAGTTCTGTACTGGAATACAGCAAATAATTTAATTTGATCTCTTTCTGTACATTGCTTTTAAGTTTTCTGCCCAAAGTGCGTGTTTCTTTAGGGGAGTCTTCTGGGCCTTCGTAGACTTATTCATTTTTCGTTCTATGCACCTAAGTCACTAGGCGGTATAAACACGCTTGTTAATGTTTAGTCCTTAAGTAACGAGGCGATCACTGTACCTATTAGGCTCACATCTTCTAACTTTATTCTTCATGGAGGTGATGGATGAGCCCGATGATGGGGCTTGCTCTTGATAAGTGGAAACACTTCCACCATTCAAAGAAGATTTCACACTGAGAGACAGACTCCTATTTTAGTGTATTTCTGACTGTTCATGCAACCCCCTTAGAGAAAAACCTCAAAGAAAACTACCTTTAGAAAATGAAAACCTTGGCGGAGGTAGGGGCAAGGAATCTTCCAAGTCTTTGTTCCGAGCCCACTTCTCAGGCATTTGGTTAGGCTTGTAAATGCAGTGGGCTCCAGGTGGCGCTTACAGCAGAACACCGCATCCTTATTAAGGGTCGATGCTCCAAGGCAGCCAAGGTTAGTTGCTTTGGTGTCTGGAGGATGCTGACTACACCAATAACGACATCGCACCTAATGAAATGGTCAATGCGAGGGCAGAACCTCAGAGCGCAGGCTGCATAATCAGGAAGCGTGTGGGACTCAACTTTCACTGCGGCATGTGCAGTTTGCCACTGGGATGGGCTATGGAGGGGCACCATCGATGCGCTGGGCCACCGAGAAGGAGCGCATCTGGATTGTTAAGTGCCAGGCAGGGTGCTAAGCACTCTATTGCTACTAGTTCTTCGAAGGAGGAGCTGGAGTAGTGACTGTGATCATGGGCTCAAACACAGCAGCAATTGGGAGGATGGTGCAGGACCGGGCAGTGCTTCACTGTGGTGAGTGTAGGGTCGCTATGGGTCAGAGCCAACTTGATGGCACTTTACATCAATAAGTTTTTTTTTGAAATAAATTGCTACGTGTTAATGGCTTAGAATAGTGCCTGTTACACAATAAACACACAGAGATTGGCAATGCTATTTTTGTTCAAACAGCAAGTAAAAGAAGCACAAGTTAAGTTTCTCAAGGAGGTCAACACTGCCCTAGTGATGTGGTGTCAATTGAAGAGAGTGGCATTTTTCAGGGATGGGTTAGAGAGATGAAGACACTCGCCTTCGAAGTGTACACATCTACACGAAGACTACATTGGGAAACAATTATTTCATGTTTTATTTACAAAAGTTTATATGATTTTGGAGAAACACTTCAACTTACCCTCAATGTACATATACATCTGCATACCAAAAAACCAAACAAACTCACTGCCAATGAGTCCATGGTGACTCGTGCTGAGCCCCTGTGGGTTTCCGAGATTATAACTGTTTACAAGAGTCGAAAGCCTAGGCTTTCTCACGAGGATATACTGGTGGTTTTGAACTGCCAATCTTGTGGATCCAGTCCAACGTGTAACCACTAAACCACCAAAGTTCTTATATGTGTGTATGTGTATTATATATAATATAGATATAGATACTATAGATACATACATATAGTATAAAAACACGCTTCAGGTAACAGTGTGCAGTACTAAATCTGTACCCAGAGAGGAGATACTTTCAACAGTTTGTAGAAAAAGAATAGTTGGAACCAGATTATGGTAAGCAATTGTGCAATTCTAGTTGATGTGATTGAAACATGGATGATGCATCATATGTATTAAGTCACAACTAATAATAAAAAAAGAAATTCCACTTGAAAGGTATTCAGACATTGAACTATAATTTTCTAAAATTTTCTAAAAGGCAAAGTATGACTCTAATGCAAATATAAAATGAACTCATGTCAAAGAATTTATTCAATTCATTTAATTAATGAGCTAACCAATTAGACGCCCAAACTGGTTCAATGAGCTTAGAGAAACTGGATATGTATAGGTATCTTAATGAAAAAGTAATGTTCGGATCATACTGCTGGATTAGAGACAAAATCGATTAAGACTGCACAGGGCAATAAGCAGTTCCCATTGGAGTTATCTGTTTCATTGGCCAGAAATTATTTGCATTTCTATCTTCAAAAACCTACAAGTTAACCTCTGTCCCTTCAGAGCTGTAGCATAAACCAGTCAACAGGAATTCCAGACGTCCATGGAAGCAACCCAGGGATCTCCGTTAGTTCCACGTTTGGGGAGTGGGGGGTTTGCTGAGAATTACTGCCCCCGCCCTTTGATCATAAATAATCTTCAAGGAATAGTCCTGATCACAAAAAATTTAGCTGGATTCCTTATGTCTGGTTTGATTATTTACACAAGTATAGAAGGGGCTTAGTGATTCCCGATGGCTTCCTTGACTTTGCTTTGCACATCCAGAGTTATATAGCGCATCACAGCGCATCACAGCTCCGGGTGTCTGAGGCTTAAACACGAGACCACTGTGAAGGCGGTACAGGAGCCAACAGTGTTTCATTTGCTTGTGCAAAGGGTCCAGAGGAGCTGGGCCAGTCCCCACAGCACCCAACAACAGAAATAGCTGGGAATTAATTCTGACGAAAAGTTTGTATAGGGATGGCTGGTGGCACAGTGGCTGAATCACCCGGCTGCAAACCGAAGTTGGGTAGTTCAAACCCACCCATAGCTTTGTAGGAGACATATGTGGCAAGGGGCTTCTGTCAAGATTTATAGCCTTGGGGCCCTAAGTGTCCATTCTAATCTGTCCTCTAGAGATGCTTTGAGTTGGAGTTGAGTGGACAATAAGTGAGTTTCAATTTTTGGTTTGGAAATCTCTTTGAGAAATCTCAGACTAGATTTTAAAAGCATGTGTGAGTATCTAAAATGCTGAGTATCTAAAACAAAACCTGAGACAATTTCAGCACCAAGTAGTGCGCCAGTTACTATAAATCTGAGTGAATTCCTCGCTTGCCAAGGACTCTCAAGTTTGCTAAGGTACCTGGCTTTGATGAAAGTTGCCTTCTTTCCTACCTCAGAGACATATCTCACCGTCATCGATGCATAGCAGTGCTATAGGACAGAAGTAGCCCTGTCAGTTTCCCAACCATTAAGTCTTTGTTGGGAGGAGAAAGCCTCACCTTTCTTCTGCAGAGCAGCTGGTGGTCTCGAACAACAGACCTTGTGATTAGCAGCTCAGTGTCTAACCAGGGCTTCTAGGTCAGCAACCAAGGCATTCTAATTAGTGTCTGATTCAGTTTTCCTGGGCTCTTTGGTTCTACAGATGAGATGACGTCAACCATAGCTCTTTCATATGGACCCTCCCTCTCAACAGGTAGAACACTCCAGGTGTGGTCTGCTGCACAATTTGTTTGTCCAATTGTTGTTAGTTGCCTTTCAGTCAACACTGACTGATGGTGACCATACATATAAATGATATCAAGAAGCATTGCCCACTCCTGTGTGTTCTTTCTGATCATTGGTATGTTTGAGTCAATGGTGGGCACACATTAGTGTGCATTTTGAGTGCCTTTCAACCTAAGTAGTTCATTTCCCAGCACTATATAGAACAATATTGTGCAATGACTCACACAATTTTCATTGACTGGTTTTCAGAAATAGATCAGCAGGTCTATTTCTCCCTTTGTTTGGGTCTTAAAACTTGTCTACTCAAGTGACTCTATTGGTATTTGACATACCGGCAGCATAGCTTCCAGCATAATAGCAACCTGCAAACCACCCCAATGCAACAAATGAGCATATAGGCCATGAACTTGCCCAATGAAATCCTGGTAAAGAGAACGATGTGGCAAGGCCGGCCAGTGTGTTCAGTTAATTCTGTTGTGCAAAGGCGGTTTGCAACCAATTCGGCAGCACTTTAACAACAACATAAAAGGAAGGTGAATTTTGTGGAACCTCTTCCAATGACGATTGCAATGAAAAGTAAAGACTCAGCAAAAGTCTTCTGAGTTTCCAGTAAGAATCAAGTGTCATTTACCAACATTTCATTTAAATTTTCTAAACTAGAGCCTGTGAAATCAATGACCAGAGACCGTTTAAGACCAAGCAGAAGGGCTGATTTAGATACCTGTAGAAATCAAACTTAGGCAGATAGTGACTGACCTGGGTGACCATACTGTCTTCTTTATTTTCCAAAAGCCTTTGAAAGAACTTGGAGTATTGTCCTAGCTCCCTTCTGTACTGCTCCCAGGGTACCTTCAACATAGATGCCACCTGGGGATGTGCTTTGTGGCTGCTGAGGCTAATCTGATTCAGAGAGCTTAAAGGGAGTTCTTCTGTTCCCTCCCAAGGAGGCAGGCGAAGGAGAGCGGAGCACATTTCTCAGAACTGTACATTGCAGGTCATAGTGCACAAGGTCTAGTCAATTTCATATTCATATTCGTGTGGTAAAGACATACTCATTCAATGTGCTTTGCCGTATCTTATGGAAACATACGCTTCAGAAAAACCCACTCACCTTATCTTAGTCAACTCACTGCCATCGTGGGCCCCAGGGTAGGCTTTGTGCTGTGAGAGCTGAGTATATATGTGTTTGCTTGAGATCAAAGTCCTGTTTGGCATTTGCCTGCCTTGAAAACCTTTCTCCTTCCTGCAGAGTGCCTGCACAATCCACAGTGCTGGATAGAAGGCTGGACACTGGAGGAACACAGGTGTGTTAGTCTGGGTAGACTAGCAAAACAAATCCATGGACACACATATGTGTATAAGAAAGAGATTTATATACAAGAGTAACTGAACATTGAGAAAGGATCCCAACCCAGTCAAGTCCAAGGCCATAAGTCTGATATAGGCCTATATGTCCGATACCAATTTATAACGTCCTCTTAAGACTCATGAAACACATGCAATGAAGCCAAATGCAGGACAAACCAGTGGGCAAAAAGTCTTTGGGTCCAATGGCGTTGTAAGCATCTCAGCGCTGGCAGGGGTCTCTCTGTGGTTTCTCTGGCTTCAGAGGTCTGGTTGCATCCATGTGGGGCTTGGTCAGCTCAGGACACAAGGACAGTTCCATGGGTTTTGTCAGCTGCAATGTCTCCCAGGCAGTGGCAGAGAGAGTCCCTCCTGCCTCGAAGGAGGAAAATCCCGGATTTCCCAGAATTCTCAGGAGAAGGCCATACCCACACAGAGGCCTCATTTGCTATGATGTGATTGACAGGCTCCATCCTCCACTCTTAATCCTCAAATTGACCATCAGTTATGTATCTATCACAGCAGGGTAGAGTTCCAGGTCAGTAGTAGGAGGCAGTGACCGCACTGAGACAAAACACATACAGAAATAACATTATTAACAGGATCCAAACCCAAACAAACAAAAACATAAACCACTTTCACTGAGTCAATTCTTACTCCAAACAATCCCATTAGATAGAATAGAACTGTCTCTCCCTTTGGGTTTCCAAGACTAAATCTTTAACAAGGCAGACAGCCTCATCTTGAGCCTCAGGCATGGTTGGTGGGTTTGAACTGCTGACTTTGCAGTTCTCAGTACAATGCATAACCCACTATATCATCAGGGCTCCTTGTCATAGCACAGAACAACAATCACCTCTCTCACAGCAGAAGGGTATTTGCATCTGTTCAGGTTCTTTCCTCTGGATTGTCAGGATTCAAAATTCACATCAGATTTATTTTTAAAAGTAATTTAATTACCCTGCCAACTGGAAAATGCATTTGAGTATTATCTAAATGTAAAAGTGTTTTGGAGGGGGAAAAAGCCATGTTAATAGGAAAACCATTGATGATAATTTATTAGCATTGAAGACAATATGTATATATTTTAAATTTTTAATCATTCTATTTGGAGCTCTTACAGATATCATATCATTTCATAGTTCAATCACGTCACTCAGTATTGTACAATTGCTACCACAAACAGTTTCAAAACATTTTCTTTCTATAAAAAAAATCGTTCTATTGGGGGCTCTGACAGCTCGTCTAACAATCCATACATCAATTGTATCAAGCACATCTGTACATATGTTGTCATCATCGTTTTCTAAACATTTTCTTTCTTCTTGAACTCCTTGATATCAGCTCTCCTTTATCCTACCCCTCCCCCACCTTACCTTCCAGGAACCCTTATTTATTTTAGTTTTTTTCTATAATAGTTTTTTTGCCATATCTTACACAATTTAATATATACAGTCACATACACTTCTGTTGTTCGAGCCCATCTACAGCTATTGATGCTCTCAGCTCCCAACTCCCCTCCCCCCCACTCTATTCCTGTCCCCTCAGGGAACCATTACTTTAGTTGCTGTTCTTTCCTCTTGCCCACTGTCATGTTTACTCATTCCTCACTTCTCAGTAATTCCTCTAAGATACAACTTAATTGATCAAACATGACCAGAAAGGCTCTACCCTCCTTGCCATCAATTTTAGAACACTTGCTATTCCTTTGGACCCATTATTGTTGGCTCCCTACTCCCGTCCACCTTCCTCCTCTCCCCTCTTATGCCCTCCAGGAACCGTCTATCCAGTCATTGTCTCTGAGTATCCCAATCGTAGACTTTGGACTCAGGAAGCAGCAATTGGCACCCCATCTGAACTGATAGGTGACTACTCACAGGGGCCAAACTGAATGTCGAAAGGCATAATGAGGGAGGGAGTAAAGGAGGACACTAGAATGATCCATCCCTGGATGCAGGTACAGCAATGGGGGTGTTTAGATGCTCATCTATCAGGCACAAATGCTAAAGACTAAAAGGGTACCTGAGTTGCTAGACAATCGAAGACCTGGGATCTGAAGCACTGGAAGAAAGGAGGACTGGGTTGATGGTTGATAACATGTCCTTCTCTATATTTAACAGAGAGGAAGTCTACGATTGGGATACTCAGAGACTTCGTGGCTTCACTCCCATCACTCGTCTTTGCCCCCACGTGGGCAGGACAGACTGGCTGCTCTCCCAGGGCTGTATCTTCAGGGATCTCCTTAGCAGTGCTGTCATCCAGGGAGAGGAGGTCATGTCTGAAGGTGAGGCCCTGAGGTCCGCTCTCACTCTCCCTTTCCTGTGCTCTCCTCTTGGGTGGGTTAGTGCCCTGACCCCAGATTCATGTCATTTTTCTTTTCCCACCTGCTGTTGGCCTTAAAGTCATATGGGGGAGGGGGCGCAAATGGAGCTTTGTTGCCTCAGCACAGGTGTTACCTGCAGCTGTTGATGGTGCACCACCACCATCTAAGAGCAGGCTATAGCCACTCTTGGCATCACTGTGGCCCACTCGGAGGTCCCTGAGGGGCGCAGATAATGAACATGCTTAGCCACTAAGGAAAGGCTAGAGATTCAAGTCCACCCAGAGTTACCCTGAAAGAAAAGCCTGGCGCTCTACTTCTGAGACTTTGAAAATCACTTTCATTCGGACACACCTGGGGTCGCCAGGAGTTGGAGATGACCCGCTGGTGCCATTGTTGCATGTGCCCCATTCTGTAGGAGTGCATTCCAATGCACTGGGCTTTGCTGTTTCCTTTGCACCACTTATTCCTGATCTAGGGGAGCATGGCCTTCCAAAAGTTCATGGACAACGTCCATTCTCTTTTAGTGACTCTCTCCCGTGAATTTGGAGCCCCTCAGAGTGGCTTAGCTTTATGTCGTGGGCTTCTGCTGGGTGTGCAGTGCCCCTGAATACGGCAGCACCGTTTGTTTTCACAGGCGCAGTTAGGTATGGTGTCTGAGACTTCATCGACAGGCATTTGCTATTTTTGTGGCCTGCATCATACCAACATATCTGTCTTGAGTTGTGCCATTTTATACCATTTTATTTTAAAGTTGGTAAGAAATGCGATTGGGTTTTGGTACGTGGCATTCTGTATTTAAACAGAGAAAGCCCGTTTGCCCACACGCCGCCACTTCCTCATGCTTTCCAGGCCAGTAATGTAAACATACGGTGGGTGAATCTTGCTCCTTCACGGAATCTCCTCGTTAAAATGATAGCAATTCCTGTGTTCTTGTGGCATATAAGATGCTGTTATACAAAATACGTCTGTGTTGGGTTCCTTACTTGCCTGTCTCAACAAAAGGACCATCCCCCCAGACTCCACCCCCACCCCCTGCAGTCAGGACCCTAACAGTCCGTCCCTGCTGTGGACTCCTTGTCATGGTTAATGACACCAACGGACATCACAGAAACACAGACTGCTCCTGGAGAGCAAAATGTCTCTTGGTCTCTGAGAAATGGTCTTCGATCCTGAGAAAGAGCTGCAAGTTGAGGCTGTGGGTGGGAGGACACCTCTTGGTGCGCGGTCTCCATCTCTGAGAGCTGAGGGAGGCCTCGCCCCCCTCAAAGCTGGGAGGCTTTCCTCCTTGCTGCTGCTTCCACTTTAATTAGATGTGGATCGTTGGTAAACTGCAACCCAGACTTTTTATGAATTCAGAATATGCTGGCTTCATTATTCTTGTCAGGAGGCAAAACTAGACCATGACAGATGAGCTTCTGAGCATTGACTGATCATTCATCTACGAAACATAATAGTTTGATTCTTTCACTTAGGGCTATTTACAGAATCAGAAGTTGATTAATTGAAGCACTGGCCCTGGGCAAATGCTCATTCTCCCTCTCTCTCCTGGATCCACTCAATGTATCTCAAGGAAATCATCATTAATAATACATTACTAAAGGAGGAATTTTGTGTCTCATAACTTCCAGAGAAATTATATGATTTCATTAATCTCAAATAAGCACACAAACATTTTTAACTTTATTATGTCTTTGTTAAACACATATGTACATGTTACCGGTCATTGTATACGGTTTCAAATACATGAATATGCCTATACCCAATAAAAACATTAAATGTAGTGACAATAATAATAATAATACGAAGAACTTTAAAAAAAAAGTCACGCATAGAATACATAATTAAAACCCTAATGATAACCTTTTGGAAGTGGGGTTTCTCATCCCCATTTTAACATGAAGAAGCAGAGACAGAACGTCTGTGTGCCTTCTCTGTGGCAGCGTCGTTATAGAATTCTACTTGTGCCCAGCCAATGTCTCAGGCGCAGAAAACCTTAAGACATGCCTGCATACATTTTCCGCCCTCCTTGACCCTTTCACACAGCAGGGCAAGGGATAGTAGTGCCAGAAGAGCAAGGCCAGATAAAAACAATAAGAGTTTTATGGGAATTTCCTGGCTGATAGGGACTCTGGGTGCAAACTTCCAAACTGTCTCTAATAATTCGTCTGTAAAACTGATTCTTCCTCTTACTAGGTCTTGTGCCCTTGAAACCACCGCTCTCCCTCTCTGAGCTTCAGTTTTCTCATCTCCCAAATGGGTTCAGAGCAGCCGCCTTTGTCTCTCTCACAAGGTGGGGCTGGGCCCATCGATGTCGTTTGTGACCTGTGATCTGCTGTGATTATGATTTATAATTCTGTGAAAAGCCAGTTTATAAGCAAGAGATCTTTTATTTATGGAAATATAAGGTGACTTGGCAGATTTTTTTCAGAAGTGTTGACATTTCCGACTCAGAACTTTCTCATGTTTATGCATAAGTTCTCTGAAATCCATATTGTAGCATCTGCCTATCTTCTGTTTCAGAGATTGGGCCAACTTTTTATCCTCTGCAGCTCTCTAGTATATTTAGCCTTGGGATAAGTGAGGCTTTATCAAGATTTCAGAAATAAAGCAACAGCATCATTTAATTTCGCATTTAATTACAATAGCCTGCCTCATTGACAAGTTAGTGGGTTTTGCCTAAGTAAAGGGAGTGGAAGATGTGTGGATCTGTTTTGCCTTGAGTTTGAAAGTCACTTTCCTTCTGACTTGTCCCATTTAGCTTCAATATACCCACCTGGGCTTAGAGGGGGGTCATAGAATAAAAACTAACAGGGTAGTGGGATCATATGGATTTTAATAAACAGAAAATATCTAGTTCTGAACGTTCAGGTTTTCTGACTTAAAGTTTTGCTTTTGTTTCAGCTGAACCAATCTGCTGGATTACCCAATAGCTTCCTGTTGGTGCTGTAGCAAATTATTACAAATATTGGGGCTATACCAATGCAAGTTCACCTACTGTTGTGGTGGTAAGAAGTTCACAGTGAATTTTGTGGGGCCACAACCAATGTGTCCACGGGGCGCCATTCATCCTGAAGGCTTCCAGGAAGAGTCTATTTCCTTGCCTTTTCCAGCTTCCAGAGGGAACTTCCTCTATGTGTCTGTCACTTTGCACTGTGGTGGCTTACATGTTGCAGTGATGCTGGAAGCAATGTCACTGGTATTTCAAATACCAGCAGGCTCACTCAAGGTGAACAGGTTTCGGTAATGCTTCCAGACTCAGAACAGATCATGAAGAAGGAATTGTCTGTCCATGTCTGAGGAATGAGCTACTCAAACTTGATGAATCACAGTGAAATCTTGTCAGATACTGTATACTTCATGAATACCAGTGGAGCATCTGACAGATGTAGTGCTGGAAGATGAGTCCCCCAGGTTGGAAGGTACTCACAATAGGGCTAAAGAGTAGCTTTCTCAAAGTAGAGTTGATCTTAAAGAAGTGGATGGAGTAAAACTTCTGAGACCTTCATTTGCTGACGTGGCACTACTCAAAATGAGACGCAGTAGCTGCAAATATGTATAAATAAAGATCAACATTCTAGGCATTAGTGAGCAGAAATGGACTCACGTTGGCCTTTTTGAATCAGATAATCATGTGGTTTACTATACCACAAATTACAAATTCAAGAGGAATTGTGGGTCATCTTCAAAAAGGACAGACAGTTCAAGTACAATGTTGTCTTTAACAATATAATATGTGTACATATACAAGGAAGTTCAGTCAA
The DNA here is from genome assembly GCF_050624435.1 of Tenrec ecaudatus. Lineage (NCBI taxonomy): Eukaryota > Metazoa > Chordata > Mammalia > Afrosoricida > Tenrecidae > Tenrec > Tenrec ecaudatus. The sequence goes on from NC_134543.1 coordinate 15,821,552, forward strand.
GAGAAATACTATTCAAATTTATGCACAAACCATTAAAAATAGTGAAGAAATTCTACCAATTTCTTTATTCTAAAATCGGTCAAACATGCAATGAAGATGCACTGATATTTGTTGGTAATTGGAATGTAAAAGTTGGAAACAAAGAGGAAGGAATAATTGGAAACTATGGTCTTGGTGATAGAAATTAAGCTGAAGATTGCATGATAGAATTTTGCTAAACCAACAACTTCTTCATCACAAATATTGTTTTCAACAACGTAAATAGCAACTACACATGTGGACTTCTTCAGGTGGAATACATGGAGTGACAAAACAATGGAGAAGCTCAATATTAGCAACCAAAATTAGGTCATGGGCTAACTGTGGAACAGGCTATCAATTATTCACATGTAAATCCAAGTTGGGTAGACACATGGGGCTTTCTACTCCCATAAACAGTTACAGTTTCAGAAACTCAAAGGGTAATTGTACCCTGTCCTGTAGTTTCCCCAGGAGATGGCATCTACTGGAAGGCAGTGAGTGAAGTTCAAGTTGAAGTTGAAGAAAATTAAAACATCCACAAGAGCCAAAATATGACCTTGTGTGTATCTCTCCTGAATTTCGAGAACATCTCAAGAATAGATTTGAGTCAAACACTGACAGAAGATCTGATGAGGTGGGGGTTGACATTAAGAACATCACACATGAAGAAAGCCAAAGGACCTTCAAAAGGCAGGTGAGAGCAACGTGAATGTCAGAAGAGACTGGAACTTGCTCATAATTGTACCTGTGGCAATGGAAGAAATAATGACGTCAAAGAGCTGAGCAAAATATTTCAAAGGGCAACTCTAGAAGACAGCGCAGAACATCATAATAAATGTGTAAGGACTTGGGGTTAGAAAACCAAACAGGAAGAACACACTCAATATAACTCAAGCTGAAAGAATTGAAGAAAAACTTAAAATAACATTGAAAAATTGTATGGGCAAAGGTCGAACCCTGTAGAAAGTATCTAAAAGGAATGCACAGAGTCACTCTACCGAATAGAAATAGTCAGCATTCAACCATGGCAAGAGGTATCATACGAGCAACAAAGCACTGAAAGCATTAGCCCCTAACAAGGCTCCCGGAATTGATGGGATTCCAAAGGAAGTGTCTCAGCAAGCTGATGACAACCCAGAAGCACTTGGTTATCTATGCCAGGAAATCTGGAAGACAATGACTAGGCCAACTGACTGGAAGAGATTCATAATTGTACCCATTCCAAAGGAAGGTGATGCAAAAGAATACACAGGTTATAAAACAATATAATTTACATCACATTCAAGTAAAATTTTTCTGAACATCATCTAACAAGGATGGCAGCAGTGCCTTGACAGGGAACTGCCAGAGGTTCCGGCTGGATTCAGCAGAGGACCTGCAACAAGTTTCATCTCCCCTGAGATCCGTCCTTCCCTTTATAGACTTGCACTAGTAGCTCACAACCACAAACTCTCTGCTTTTCTCCTTAGTTTCCAACAATCCCTGAATTTTCCAATTCACTATTTTCCTCTGACAGCATAATTTTACTTTTTCAAATGTATCTGTAACATTCCCATCCATTCATTCTCCTTGCAGAATTCCCTGATGATGGTCATACACCACATCTGCAAACTTGTATTCCTCATGGCCTTTCTGTGAGATTATAATCTTGGTATTTCATCTACCAGTGTATCAAGTTGATGGTTGGCTCTTCTCTTGTATCGTGAATCCTTCCTATTTCCTTAGTGATTTCACCATCTCTGGCTTGCTGTCATCACCTCAACCCAGATGACTTTATAAACTCTGGTTCCAGCCTGAAACATGAGTTCCGCATACCACCTGCCCGCTGCACATTTCTACCCCCCGGATTCTGTCAACCCTTCAAAAGTAGCATGTGCAAACTTAGTGTGTTCCCAAATCCAAACCCACTGCCATTGAGTCTATTACAACTCATGACAAATCTACAGGGCAGAGTAGAACTGCCCAATGTGTTTCTGAGACTGCAACTCTTTATGGGAACCAAAGGGCTCATCTCTGTCCCAAGGAGCAGATGGTGGTTTTGAACTGCTGACCTTGTAGATCGCAGCCCAACTCTTAACCACTATGCCACCGAGGCTCTCCATATGGTGTGCATACTATGTGCTTATAATAGCATGCACATTTTCATCTGTAGTATATGTATGAGGGGGTTATCTTTTCATTCTCTTTTTCCATGAACTTTTGGAAGTCTCCTCATGTATACATCTGTGTTGCGTGTGCAGATGGATGGCATAAGCATTCAGTATCACTGTGTGCTAGGTGTGGGCTGTGGATGAGGTACAGGATTCAAAGAGCAGAGAGGACTTCCAAGTAGAGAGGCTCGACCTAGTTCTTCATAGTGCAGCTGGGACAAAACAATAATAGAAAGATGTGCCAAGGGATGCAATGGGAGCACAGGGGAGGTCTCACTCCATCTGAGCAGACCTGTGGAGAAGACATACTGGATAACAGGATCATGGTAGAGGGCTGTGTGGCTGACAGAGAGGAAAGAAAAATCCTTCTGATAGATCTATGTAGAGCACCATACACAAGTGAGTGTGGGGACCGAGCCAGATCTTCTTTAAATTCCTTCTCTGGGTTGGTGAAGTCTCTTTTTTCTCAGTTGCGGGGACGGCAGGATGGTCTTGTGCATCTGGACATGAAGAGCAATGCTTGGCTTAAAGCAATTGTTCGGTGGCTGTTTGATGAAGGGAAGGAGGGCTAAAGCTAAGAGGAAGTTCTCCGTTCCGGTGCCCAGACTGAAGGGCTCTTGTTGGGTTAGGCCAGGTCTCCAGCTGAGGTCAAAGCTCTCTGACTTCAAGTGGTTCCAGCCCCTCCAGCCTGCCTTTCACTCCTGTACGTGTCATTAGATGACCCAGGTGTGCTTCTCTCATCCCTTTTCTATTCACACGAGCCGTGGGAAAGATCAGAATGCTTTCCTTGGCAATTTGCTTTCTCACGCAGTGACTTTTGCAACCAAATGTCTTCTGGCGTATGTTCATGAGGGCCGTCATATTGTACAGAGGGATTCCAGGCCTGTGAATGCCAGGTGAGGGGTAATTTTATCAGTGAAAATAGACTTTTCCCCTCTGTAGAAGTGCACTGTACTTAGCCCTGGAGTGCCTGAGTGATGCAAAAACCTAATATACTTGCTTACTAACTGCAAGGATAGAGGTTCAAGCCCACCCACAAGTACTTACTACTTCCAAAAATTCAGCCATTGAAAACCCCGAGGAGCACATGATTGGGAATAGATTCCATGGGAAGTGGAAAAAACAAAACAGTATCTGCTCAGACTGATTCAGTCAGCAGGCCTCTCCTTTAGCTAAGAAACACCTCAAAGGCTCCTTGATTTCACAAATGTACATTCCACCTTTTAACTTGTACTAGATACCCTGTACTGTTTGGCTTACCAAAACAGTCCATTGATGCCATGCAGCCCCATGGGAAGACGGGGACCCCTATGAATGGTCTGGGGAAGAAGCAGTCGCAGAGGAGCTAAACTTGGACTTGAGCTGATGGAGAAGGCCAAAGGTGTGGCTGGAGGTGGGTGTCAGAATTGGTTCCAGTTCAAGACAGACCACCACATAGAAGGATATTTTCCCTTTCCTTTACAGCATTCCCTAAAGCTCAAGTTGTAGATGGTACTCCAGGGCTGTGTGTGAAGATGTGCTATGCACGTGTGGCAGTGAGTGTGCCTTGCTTCTCTCTGATGAGTCCTTTCCACCCCTACCCTACTGGACCGAGAGCTGTGCCAACCTAGGGACACAGCCCTTATCCCTCTCTGTGTCCCCCCACACAATGTTCTACACAGGAAGTGCTCAGTAAGTCTCTCTGGGGTAAAGGGTCGAGAAGAGAGTGGCGATTGTAACTGCTTCATGTCCCTCCCAGGCATTGTAAGACATCTTTGCTTAATGTTTGTAAAGAGCAACATGAGCCTGAATTATTAACATTATTTTAGCTGCCAACCTCCTCTGGACTATTTTTGGCTTAAGAGGTGGCAGTGGGGTCCCGGAGCAGCATTCTCCGCTGCCCAGTCTGAGCAGCAGCTTGTGACCTCGCCCTCATGGTGGAGCAGAGGGAACATTGCTGCGCTGCTTCCTCCGTTGGCCATTTTCCACGTGGTACAAGGACAAATCAACTTGTGGCTTCATTTTTTCAGGGCCTTTTTTTTTCTAGTAGGGAAGAAACTTCAGGTCTCAAGTGACTATTTACTGTGCCTTATAAATTTATTCAGGCTGCCTTTTCCACTCCACCAACCCCCCAAATGAGAAATTCATGAAAAACCAACCTAGAATATAAAAACACAGTCAAGGAAATCCAAGAATATACTGTGTGTCCCTGGAATTTCCATGTCATAGATGGAAAATAACTTCCCCTTTCTTTATGAAAAAGCTTTATTCCAATGCAGGTTTAATTTTGTTCTGGAAATTTCTGATGGTTAGCAGAGATTTCAAGAACAAATTACTGGAGTTTTGCATGTATGTTTAGATCTTATCACTAGAATGGATCTGGAAATTGGGCTCTTGAATGTTAAATGATTTTTCCCATTGATTCTTTTAAAAGTGCTGTGGGCAGTTCATAAATTATTTCTGTTCTCTCTCTCTCTCTCTCTCTCTCTCTCTCTCTTCTCTCTCTCTCTCTCTCTCTCTCTCTCTCACACACACACACACACACACACAGGAAATCTTGCTAATAAATTGATTGAAAAATAAGATCCATTGCAGGGAAATACTTGGTGTGAAATTACTCGGTATGGTCTTCCTATCTGTATTCTTTGTAACATCTACCACATGACTGGGTATAAGCTTGTAGATAAAATAGACAGCACTCTCATTTCAGGATTGGTCCTTTTCCCATCCCCCGAGTATACAGGGAGCCATCTAAGAGGCAGTAAGAGAGAGAATCCCACAAACACCGAGAAGGAAGAGCCAGGAGGGAAGTGTGTCGGAGACTCCTGGATGGAGAGGCAGCAGAGTAGCAGCGCCGAGTCCACAAGACAGAGCAGAGGAGTGGCCCAGAGGCCATGCGACTGCGTTTGCAGGGGCCGAGGGGCTAAATGCCCGAGAGGCCAAAGATCAGTGAGAGATGTGACTGCCGGCCTGACTGAGAAGAGATACTGCAGACAAAAGAACTGTATCTTCATATATTTTTTAACCTATTGGAGCCCTGGTGGCGTAGTGCCTATCTATGGTGTTGGGCTGTGGTCTGCACTGTTGGCTGTTCCAAACCACCAGCACCTCTGATTGAGAAAAACTAGCGTTCTACTCCTGTCAACAGTTACAGTCTCAGAAACCCACGTGGGGGGTCGCTATGAATGAGCATGGACTTGAGGCACTGAGAGCTTCTCGAGAAGGGCCGGTGGTTCAGAGATTACTGGGTGAGCTGATAACCATTAGATGGCCCATTTGAAGCCACCAGCCACTTGGCAGGTGAAAGATGAGGCTTTCTCCCCAGTCAAGAGCTATAGTCTTGGAAACCCACAGGGACCGTCCCACCTGGACGTGTTTTCACAGGGACATGCGAGTTATATAAAGCACCCTTGGGCAGATTCTTCCCTTTGCCGACCTCTTTCTCTTTAGCTGTATTGGATTTTCCTCAAGACCTTCATCCGGACTCACTCCCTGGTCTAACTTTCCAGCTACTAGAAAGCGAAATCTCAGCGGGTACCCAAGTTTCCATTATAATTGTACTGCATTTCGAGGGCACCATTCTAGTTCTACATTCTGTTTGTATTATCTGGAAACTCCAGTGCCTGCCAGGCTCACAAGGTAATATAACTGAATGAGTCAGCTGGGTCCTGAGTCAGGCGAAAATGGTAGCTGATAGCCTTGCAGTAAACTGGAAAGTGCTTCGCTTGCCTCAAGGGGGCGCCTTCTGATCTCCGTCTGATTGAATCCAGCAAGAACGCAAACTCAGGGTTTCCAGTCCAACTGGGATTCCAGAAATCCAATCTCTCCGTGAAATGTCCCCCCACTTCAAAGTAATGGCCTCTGGATTACCTTCTCAAGAAAACATTGGGACGACCAAGCAGAACACATCTCACCTGCACGTCTCCACTCTGCAGCCTCTCACTCTTAGCAGGTGGGAGGCCACAATCTTATTGCCTGACTGCAAGAGACAGATTGACACCGTGGCTGCAACCAGGGGCTCAGGCATTGCGCCCACTGTGAGGACGACGCAGGGCTGGGCGGTGGTTCCTTCTGTTGGGCATAAGGTCGCTACAGGATGACACTGACCTGATGACATCTAACAGCAAATGAAAAAGGAGTCCATGAAAACTTTTGCATGACAGCAGCCAACAAATAACCGTGTCGTTCAGTAGGAGATAACCACGTGAGCTCCCCTCTTGGAAGGCTCGCTCCTTTGATAGTAAAAGTGAGCGAGCTGCTCCTTGGGCCACCCAGACCTATAAACTTACATGTGTGCTTCTGGCGTCCCGAGTTTCAGTCCTTGGTGGGTTCTACATCCAAGGAACCAGAGAGTCTTTAGGGGGCAGGGGGTTAGGGGGTAGGCGGGGTCAGCACTAGATGGTGGAGCAGCGAAAGCGTCAATCTTCAACACTGTTTCCTGGAATGTCTTGGAAGTGCTTTCAAAACAGGCAAAGATCCTGGGCTCAAGTGGTCTTTTCCTCCAGACAAGGCGAGCTCAGAGGAAGGTGGAACCACCATTGCTGGGGGCTCATTGCAGCGGCTGACATGATACAGATGAACTTGAACCTGTCCATTTCTGGAAAAGCCGGTTCTTGCTACAGCAGTGCTCTGTTAGACTCCAGGTTCATATCACTCTTCTGGAAGGATTTACACAAAACCAATATAATTTTGGGTGTGAGGCACATGTTTGAAAGGGTGAACTTTCCTGATACTTGAATCCAACTCAGAGAACAGCAGGCCATCCATGTCCTCCTGGAGTCATGAGGTCAGGGCCATCGCTGTATGTCTAGTTTTCAGACATACCCAAGCTGACTCCCATTCAAATATTTTGAGAAATTTCATGACATTTAACTAATTTTTAAAGGGGATCTACTCAAAATGAGGAACCCTCTGGTGAAGAAGACCACCAAGCATAATTATATTTAAATTTTTTGGTTGGAATTAAATGATTTGTCTTCCAGGCAGCCTTTCCTGCTTTCACGTGTCAAAAGACACTTACACGAAGGACACCGTTGATCTATGTTGTGTGGTATATGAACAATAACCTTGGGAGTAAACCCATTCTTTGTATTTGAAGGTAAAGATTAGATGACGACATATAGGATTTTGACCTATGCCTTTATTTATGTATCAGTTCTGAATCGCACAGACTGAATCATAAGGTATGCATTCAAAGAAACTTGCCAGACAGATGTCATTCTCTCTTCTTGTTAATGTTAGTGTCACTTTCAGACTTTTCAAAAACTACTTACAAAGAAATCAGCTCTGGCTAGCTTAAGCCAAAGGGAATTTATTGGGCGGTGTTCAGGGGTTTAAAGAATCAATAGAAAGGGAAAGAAGCTGCCGGAGAGAGTGAGGCAGGAATCAAGGCTAATTTGAATCTCTGTAGGGGGGCAGCCCAGGTTCTTAGCAAGGACATTGGAAGTTGAAATGCCACTTCTGGGAAGCCTTAGACGTGGTACCTGTTTTTATTCTTGCATCTTTTCATCAACAGTAGTTGTCAGCATTAGATGTAGTGAAGATGGTCTAATTGTTTTCCTCCTTCCTAAACCCATCGCCAGAGAGTCAATTCTGACTCACGATGGACCTGCCCACAGCATTTTGAAGGCTCTCATCCGTAAGGAAGCAGATTGCCATACTGAGTGGGTTTGAACTGCTGACCACTTGGACGCAGCCAAATGCGTTAACCGCTGCACCATCAGGACTCCTTTCCCCAACTTTCTTTGCAGAGAGATTGGAGTATGTGACCTAGGACTGGCCAATGGAATGACAGAGGTAATATACTCCTATGACCATTTAGGTGGGTCTTACATCAATTTTTCAAGGACAACTCAACACTCTCTTTCTCTAACCTACCACTTGGGTAGTGAGAACTCCAAGGATACACATCAATCCTTCCTTATATGGCTGTCTTTCAAGTGAACGTACTCATTCACTTGTTCACAATTTCCAATCTCGTGTGCAACCATCTGTGCCAACTGAGTTGTGCCACGATGCTTAGCTGTAGGCTGAGACGAGCCCACGTTTCGTTGATTGACACAATGTAACCTCATCAACTTTCTGTTTTCCAAATGAGTTCTCTCCATTTGCATACTCTCTTCACGACAGACCACTAGCAAACCGGGGCCAGTGATACGAGCACGTGGACCGGCACTGGTCTTCAGACCAAACGTTGAATGACATCAATGTAGAAAACATATCAGATGGTACCAGATGCTTGTGCTGGACTTCCACCCTAAAGATTGGTGGTTAGAGCCCATCCGTTAGCACTGCAGAAGAAAAGGCTTCGTCACAGACCTGATGAAATCAATTGAAAGGAAATTTCCTTGGGTGGGGGAGTGACCTACTTTCAATACAAGCAGATACTGTGGAAATGCGTACTGACTGGAGTTGGCATCTGGGACATTTCTTCTGGTTCTTTGGACTTGAGCAAACTGCCTGCCACACTGCCTTCTAGTCCTGGGAGAGAGCAGCCAGCCATCTTACCTGCTAACCTTGGATTCATTCACCCCTGCAGGCACCAGCCTGTGGTCTTCCTGCCAAACTTGGGGTCATCAGCCTCTGCAACCATGTGGATCAGGAGAAGCCTCCACTGTAACAGTTGACCCATGGCCTCAGACCTGCCTGGACTGGGACTTGCTCGTTTTTACAGTTGTGTGAGTCATTTTTTCTTGATATAAATCCCACTATCTATATACATATATGCTGGTTTTGCCACTGCTTTTTCTTTTCTAGTGAACTCAAAATAAGACAAATAATAGCGCTAAGTTGGTGCTTTGTGTGGGAGAATTAAATGAGAAAATACATGTAAATCACGTCACAGAGTGACTAGCCCCAGAAAGTTAGCATCCAGTATGTATTAGTGACTGGAATGAGCGTTAACTATGAATGTCAATAGAGTTATTATAAAAGAGTATTTCACCTCTTGCCACGGAGTCTATCGTGACTTATCATAGCCTTATAGCATAGCGTAGAACTATTTCATAAGATTTCCAAGATCGAAATTTTGGTAGAAGCAGACGGTCTCATCTTTGTCCTATAAAGTTACTGGTGGGTGGGCTCAAACCGTCAACTTTGTGCTTAGCACCCGAGTACTTAACCACTTTGCCACCAGGCCTTCTTATTGATGCTGCCAGGGACCACTATTTCCTCTTCTTCTCTATATTCTCGAGTCGCCAGCCTGACATCCAGGCTGCTCTCAGTATCACCAATAGTGATTCCTGTCCTAAGTGCCTCCATATGTTTCAACACATAAGAGTGAGCATTTATGGTGAAGCTTGTCCCACTTGCTAATGGGGCTGTGTATTTACCGGGGCAAGTGATGGGCCTAAGAGAAGAAACTTGCTAGTTCCTTGTGAGCTAGATAGTGATGTTTTTATGACCACAGCACTGACATTTGTTTTGTTTTGTTTTTGATGTAAAAGTGCAATGTGCATTCCCGTAGCTGCTTAAAACAGGGTCAAGAGAAAAACATGAGCTTGTTTTTTATTTCTTTACATCTGATTCTATCAAACACATTTTTTGCGTGATAACTTCTGTCCCAATGTCATTTTTCCCCTTAGAATAAGGCCTGAAATTTATAGTGATGGGCTATAGATATCCATATTGCAGTTATGGGCATATAAATGCTCATCTTTGTCATGGATGTACATAGTCATGAAATATATTGCCATCTAAGTAGAAATTCGTGAGGCACTAGGTCACAGAAGATTATAATGTCTTATAGTAATGTAACATTTATGGCTGAATGATTGTTTTCAATATAAAAGCATCTAATAATTTCCCCCAAATACTATCAGGATGAAGTCTCTCAGGCATGGCCAAGAGCCAGAAAGAGATGCTTTTGCTGGCAAATGTGGACCATTTTAGCTATCGTCCCACTGGTATTGATGTACTTTCTGTGTATGTGCTCGAAGAAACGTATCTACTCAGACATAGAAAATGCGTTTGATATTTTGGACTGAATTAAGTCATCGATGACCAACGATGTGAGGATTCCTTGTGGAATCGAGAGTTTGGAAATCTTAACAGGTCTTCAATCGCATCCTGCCCCCAAGGCAACAAACCTGTCCCCAGGCTAGAAATTGAGGGGGTGTTCTCCTCATCTGGGCTGTAGCTAACATGAGGAGGGCCGCATCTGTACAACTTCCCAGCACATCCTCAGCACCTTTCACTGGGCCATGATACGTTTATTTAAGGAATGTTCCTGTATAGGTGGGTGAGTGTTCTTTCCCGAGCTCGGATAAGCTCTGATAACCTTTCTCTTTGGGATCACCCCCATAAGCCCATGAGCCTGAGCCTCCTTCCTAAGTCAACGCTGTATGTCTCTCTCCATCTCTTCCAGCACAGGCCCATCCCACGGCATGCACATTCAATGCTAGTATGGCTGTTTGCAATGAGCAAGGAGCAGACACCTTTATGCGATGGGGTAACTGATAAACTTGCAGACATCTATCTGATTGATTTGAAGGTGCCAGCTGCTAGTGTTGGGCATGGAGCCTTCCTGAAACATGGCCACACAGTCTCTTCAAGCCTCAACGTGCCCTGTTGTGCTCACATAAAGAGAGGGAATTAAGCCAAGTGTCCAGGAGCCTTGGCGGCACAGTGATTAAGTGCCTGGCTTCTAACAGAGGTTGGCAGTTTAGACTCACCAACGTCTCCCCAGGAGAAAGAGGTGATAATCTGCTTCCTCAGAGGTTGCAGCCTTAGGAACTCTACAGGCAAGTTTGACCCTGCCTTTCAGGGTCATTATGAGTCAGGATCCGTGGTGGTCAGTTTTCCGCTCAACGATGGACAGAACTGGGTGTTTCAGAATTTTGTTGGCATAGACCAACATTGGGTATGTTGTGGACAATCTCTTTTGCATGTTCGACTCCTGGCCACTTCTTAATGAAAAGTCTCGTGTCTACTACCTGCTGTAAATCATGTCTGTATTTAGACAAGCATATTTCATTTCCCTGTTCTCTCCAAGGTGTTTTTTTGCTGCTAATATTTGAGTCGAGGCAATCCATGGTACTGTGTTTATTAAAAGATATTTGTTTAATATATATATATTTTAATAAAATACATTAGAATAGTTTCTGCCATATATAATATATGATTCCAGAATGGCTTAAATTAGAGCTTGTTTTCCTGTCACATAAAGTCAGCCCAGAGGAAGCATGGACAGGCACAGTGACTCCATGAAATCACGTGTTGCCCAGATTTCCGCCAGCTCACTGATATGTCATTCTGTTGTGAGGCTACTGCTCATGGCGCAGGATGGTTGTCAGCGATCCAACCTTCACAACTTTGATTCAAGTAACTGAATAAAGAAACGAGGGGGCTGTGCGCCCTCTTTAAAATGCTTCAGGAACACTTTAGCATCATTTCCATTTAAATATTACTATCCAGAACTCAGTCGCTTGGCCACAATTCAGATAAGTCTGAATAGCGTCGTTTTCAGCACGGCAGTAATGTTCTCATCGAGAAATATAGATCGTGCTATAAAATGGGAAAAGCTATTAGGCAATGCATTTGTTTTCTACTGCTGTGTAGCAAATCACCCCTCATTTAGTAGTCTAAAACAACACCCAGTCATTATCTAGCAGTTTCCTTGGATCAGAAGTCCAGATATGAACTAGCTGAGTTCTCTGATCAGGATCTCATAAAGCCAAGACCAAGATGTCATCTGAGCTGCATTTTTACCAAGAGCCTTAACTACAAAAGGATCTGCTTCTGATCTCCTGCAGTCTGGGTGGAGAGTCCTTTTATTTGTGTCTATAAAGTTTGTAGCAGCTTCAAGTTAATCATGCGCAGAGTCTCTAGCTTCAGGGAATGTGTGGGTTAGCTTTCAAAGAACTTACCTACTGAAGCCAGATCCATCCAGCATTCTCTCACTTATGATTAACTCAAAATCAACAGAACGGGGACCTTATTGACATGTGAAAAAAATCTCTTTACCTTTGCTATAATCTTGGCTAGAAGCAAGTCAGAGGTTGTCCACCCACCAAGGGGTTGGGATTCTGCTCCATGGAGCTCATCCTATGTAGGGTCCACCATAGGTAAGAAACTAGCAACCTGCCACACACATGCATTTAATAGCTTTTTAGTAGTACTTTATTCTGTGACTCATTATGTACCAGATCCCAAAACTAGTGCAGTTACTTGAGAAATTAATAGCTGGATTTGTACAAGATGGCTCAACTTCAGCCACAATTCATGAAGGAGATATGTATCATCTCTTCATAGTAGTGATCTATTTTATAATTGCAACATGTTTCTAATATTTAATGAACTCATAGGACAGGGGCAGATCTCCCCCGTCCTTCAGTATTGCTATGAGTTCATATGGACTCCAGGGCAGTCATTTTTCATTTTTTAATTAATCATTTTATTAGGAGCTCTTTCAGCGACCATAACATTCATAGTTCAATCACATCAAGAAGTATTGCACAATTGCAACCACAATCAGTTTCAAAACATTTTTTTCTTCTTGAACTCCTTGATATCAGCGCTCTTTTGTCCCCTCCCTCATCCTACCGCCCGGGAATTTTTATTCTTTTTGTCCTATAATACTTTCTTCTTTTTTTTTTTGCAATGTCTTACACAATGCAATATATTCATTCACATTTAAGTCTGTGGCTCAGTCCCATCAAGTGGGGTGATACAGTCAGCAGTGCTATCTGCTTCCTGTTCCTCCCCCCTCTCTTCCTGTACTTTTAGGGAAGCATTGCTCCAGCTACTATTTCTGAAGGGTTGTCTATCTTGGCTTTTATGTACCGAATGGTCTTAAACATACAAATGAACATATGCAAATTTAACATGATTAATGAGGCAAAACAAATAAAAGCCATCATAATAGGGGGAGGAAATATTAAAGAACTAGAAGAGAGTGATGTGGTGCATCAGTACTATGCTGCATCCTGGACTTATCTTCCCCTCCGTGTGGCCCTTCTGAGAAGGTCTGTCCAAATATCTTACAGGTGGGAGTTGGGGCTCCCCTGCCTTCATGCCCCTTCACATCGATTTGGTTGTTTGCTTTAGAACTGCTTTTACTTTTTCCCATTGATACCTCATGATCACACAGACTGATGTGCTTCTTCCATGTGGGCTTTGTTGCTTCTCTGCTAGATGGTCACTTGTTTAACTACAAGCCTTTTTAAGACCCACCCCAGATGCTCTATCTTTTAATAGCCAGGCACCATCAGGTTTTTTCCCCACCACATTTACTTCTGCACCCAATTTGTCTTTAGCAATGCTGTCATGGAAGTATCATACAATGCCATATTATTAGAACAAACCATATTTAAGTTGAGGTCCAAAGTCCATCTACTTCCTTGTTGAATTTGCTCATACATACACATATAAACAAACACACATATATTTATATATGCATATATATATAATTCATATATATATATTTCCCTTCTTTCATCTTTTTAATTTTCCCCTTACCCCACTATCATGTTTACCATCATTCACCTCTCATTAATTCCTCTCTGATACGATTCAATTGACCAAGGATGACCAGAAAAGCTCTGCCATCCTCTCTATCAATTCTAGAACACTTACTATTCCCTGTATCCATCATTATTGGCTTAACATACACCTTCCCTGCCTCCTTCCCTCCTATGCCCTGCAGGAAACATTGGCCGAGTAGTTGTCTCCGTAAGATTGTCTGTCCTGCCTATCTTGTATAGATAAACAACCCCCTCCCTCCGGAAAAAAAAACATGCAGATAGTCACAACTTTAACAGGGATCCTGACATTGAGAAGATGGATATCTCCCTGGTAAGTAGAGAGAAGGACATGTTACAGACTATCCGTGCAGTCCTCATTTCTTACTATAAGTCCAGTCCTCATTTCTTTCAGGGACATATCCTGTGGTCCCACTTACTTAACAACACAGAAACCCTGTTAGGCTTCAGCATTCATGTCCAAAAGGCGTGCATCCTGTAAGTCCCCATTGCTATTCCTGCACTCGGTGAGAGATGGAGTGGTCTAGTGTTATGCCTTTAGACTTTCAGTGTGGCCCCCTTGTGAGTAACCCCCTACCAGTTCAGATGGGGTGTGAAGTGCTGCCCCCCAGTCAGAAAAGTCTACAATTCTTGATGACTTTGTGGTTTCGCTCCAGTCACTGGTCTGTAGCACTCCCCTCTTGGTTTGCCCTCAGATAGGTAGGTCAACCGGCTGCTCTCCCCAGACTCTATTTATATTTCCACCATTTGTCAATCACTTTGTCATACTGTGGTGGCGTGTGTGTTGCTGTACTGCTAGGACCTATTCCATTGGTATTTCAAATACTATAAGGACTATCATGGTCTGGATGGAATAAAAGCATCAGGACCTTCATTTGTTGATGGGGCATGGCTCAAAATGAGAAGAACTAGCTGCAAACATCTATTAATAATTGGAACTAGAAATGTACAATATAAATCTTGAAAAACTGGAAGTCATCAAAAATGAAATGGAACGCATAAAGTTGAATATCCTCAGCACCGGTGAGTTGAAATCTATGAGTATTGACCATTTTGAAACAGTCATCTGGCTTACTTTGCCAGGAATGATAAAGAGGAACAGCATTACGTGTATCATCAGAAAGACGACTTCAAGACCTATCTTAAAGTACAATGCCTCCTGTGACAAGAGAGTATCTATCCAAATATAGGAATATCCAGTCAAGACAACTATGATTCTAATTTATGGACCAACCACCACTACTGCTAGTGATAAAGTAGAGAATTTTTCCAGTCTTCAGACTAAACTTGACCAAACATGCAATAAAAATGTATTGATAATTATTGGTGATTGGAATGAAAAAGCTGGAAACAAAGAGGAAGGAATAGGAGTTGGAAAATATGGTATTGGTGATAGAAACGAAGATGAATATTGCATGATAGAATTTTTCAAGACCAATAACTTCTTCATGGAAAATACCTTTTAACAGAATAAATGGCGAGTATACATGTGGACTTCTCTAGATGGATACACAAAAATCAAAATGACTACTTCTGTGGGAATAAACAATATAGAAACTCAGTATCAACAGCTAATAAGAAGCCAGGAATTGTACTTATGTACATTGTGGTTGAAGCTCAAGAAAATTAAAGCGCTTCTATGTGAGCCAAAAAATGACCTTGAATATACCCACCTACATTTCAAGAACATATCACCAACCAATTTGATGCGTTGGGCATTAATTAAAGAAGAGCAGGTAAAGTGTGGGATGACATCAAGAACATGATGATGTGAAGAAAATAAAAAGTCATTAAAATATAGGAAAGAAATAAAAGACTAAAGTGGATATCAGAAGAGACTCTGAAATGTGCTTTTAACTGTGGAGTAGTTAAGGCCCAGGAAAGAAACGATGACGTCAAAGAGCTGAACATAAAATTGGAAAGGGCAGCTCTAAAAGACAAAGCCAAAAATTAAAATGAAATGTGCAGAGAACTAGTTTTAGAAACCAAAAATGAAGAACATGCTCAGAATATCCATAACTGAGAGAATGTCAAAAAAATGTTCAAGTCTCAAGTTACAATATTGAAAGAATCGACAAAATATTGAATGATGCAGGATGTAACCAAAGAAGTTGGAAACAAGACACAGAACCACTGTACCAAAAAAAAATAGTCAACATTCAGACATTTGAAGTGGACAAGAACTAACAGTGCAGAAGAAAGAAGGTCAAGCTTCAGTGAAAGAATTAGCCAAAAAACAAGGCTCCAGGAATTGAGAGACTATACATTGAAATGTTTCAACCAGTTGATGAAACATTGGACACACTGGCTTATCTATGCCCAGAAAATTAGAAAAGAGCTATCTGGCCAACCGAATGGAGAAGATTCATATTTGTGCCCACTCCAAAGATAAGCGACTAAACAGAATGCACAAGTTGTAAAACAATATAATGGATATTATCTGCAAAGAACCTTTGGCTGAAGATCTCCAGCACCAATCGCAGCAGCACATTGACAGAAATTCAGACAGGGTTCAGAAGAGGGCAGATTGTTGGTGTTGGGTGCCTTAAGGCTGTTTCCTACCCATAGGGATTCTGTGCACAATGGAACGAAACCCTGCCTGGTCCTGTGCCATCCTCACCATGGTTCCTCCGCTTGAGCCCATTGTTGCAGGCAGCGTGTCCATCCATCCCTTTGAGGACCTTCCTTTTTTCACTGCCTCTCTACCTTACAAAACACGACTTCCTTCTCCAGGGACCGGTTTCTCTTTACAACATGTACAAAGTACATAAGATGAAGTCTCGCCATCTTTGCCTCTAGGGAACTCGATGGCCATACTTCTCAGAGAGATCAGTTTGTCCTTTCAGCAGTCCATAGTGCTTCCGGTATGCTTCTCTAGCACCACAATTCAAATGCATGCATTATTTTTTTCTATCTTTTTAATTCAGTGTCCCACTTTGACATGTATACGAGGTAATTGAAAACACCATGGCTTGGGCCAGGTGCACCTTAGTCCTGAGAATGACATCTTTCATTTCAATACTCTACTGAGGTCTTGTGCAGCAGATTTACGCAATGCAATGCGTCTTTTGCTCTGTTGACCGGGCTTCCATGAACGTGGATCCAAGCTAGACAGAATGCATGAAAACTTGAAAAATAGAGGTTTTGCTTCATGTATCATCATGTTACCTATGGGTTCAGTTGTGAGGACTTGGGTGTTCTTTATATTTAGTCTCAATTCATACTTAAGGCTGCAACCCTTGATCTTTATCAGCAAGTGCTTCAAATCTTCTTCACTTTTAGAGAGCAAGCTTGTCTCATTTGTACATAGGCGGTTGTTAATAAAGCTTCCTTCAATCCTGATGCCACAATCTTCTTCACATGAGTCAAATTTTCAGAGTATTTGTTCAGCATATGAATTGTAGAAGTAGGATGAGAGGCTACAACCTTGTCACACACCTTTCCTGATTTTAAACCATGCAGAATTCCCAAGGCCTCTTCATAATCATAAAACACAGATAACTTTATTTATAGTAAGTATTCTATGCTTTGAGCCAAGATGCATCTGACATTAGCCATGAGATTCCTTGTTCTAGGTCCTCTTCAGAATCCAGCCTGGACTTCTGGCAGCTTCCTGTCAATGAACTGCTGCAACACTTACTGGATGATCTGAAGTGAAGTTTGACTTGCCTGTGATGTCAATGATGTGGTTCTACAGTGTGAGTATCCAGGGGGTCATCTTTCTTTGGAGTGATTACAAATATGGCTATCTTCCAGTCAGTTGACCAAGTAGCTGTCTTCCAAATTTCCTGTCATACACCAGTGAGCATTCCAGTATTCATGGGCTTATTAAAACTTTTACACTCTGTGTTCTACTAATTCCTGGAGCCTTGTGTTTGGCTCATGCATCCAGTGCACCATTGGCTCTTGCTCATTTGCTACCTTCTGAAGTGGTGGAATGTTGACGCAGATTCTTTTTGGTTCAGAGACTCAGTGTGTCTTTCCATCTTCTTTTTGATGCTTCCTGCATCAGTCAGTAATTTGCCCAGAGAATCTTTCACTGTTGAAACTCCGGGCTTGAACTTTTTGTGTGCATCTTTTCACTTACAGATGTGCTGGGTATATTATTCCCTTGTAGATTTCTAATTCTAGGTCGTTGAACATTTCATTATCATATTTGTTCCATCTTTTAGAGCTGCCCTTTCAAATCCTCTATTCAATTCTTTGACTTCATTACTTATTGCATTTGGTTTAACTACTCTATGATTAAAACAAGTTTCCGAAGACGCATCAAACTATAGCATTCCTGACATCAGCTGGATCTTGGCTGAAAGAACAGAATACCAGAGAGATATTTCCTTGTCTTTCATTGGCTATGCAAATGTAGTTAACCATGTGGCTCATAACCAACTATAGATAGCCTTGATAAGAATGGGGATTCCAGAAGACCTCACTGTACTCATGCGGAACCTATTCATGAATCAAGAGTCAGCTGAAACAGAACAAGGGTTTACAATCCAGAAAGGTGTGTGTCCAGGTTGTAGCCTATCACCATTTCTATTCAGTGTGAATGCTAAGCAAACAACCAGAGAAGCTGGACTATATGAAAAATAACAAGGCATCTGGTTTGGGGGAGGCTTCGTAATGAGCAACTTGCTCTATGCAGATGACACAACCTGGCTTGCTGGGAGCGAGGATGATTTGGGACTCTTAATTATGAAAACCAAGGAGTTCAGTCTTCACTGTAGATTACAGCTTATTAGACAGAAAACCCAAACCAACAGGTTCCTTCATAGCAAATGGCAAAAATATTAAAGTTGTTAGGTATGTCATCTTGCTTGGATCCACAATCAATCCTCATGGACGAAGCAATCAAGAGCTCAGGGGACCCACGGCATTGGGTGAAGCTACTGCACAAGACTTTTCAAGTATTGGAAAACAAGGCTTTTACTTTGAAGTCTCAGGTGCTCCTGACCCAAGCCATGGGGTTTTCCATTGCCTCATTTGCATATGGAAGCTGAGCATTGACTAAGGAAGACTGAAGAAGAATGGATGAGTTTCAAGTATGGTGCTGAGGGAGATTATTGAAAGTACCTTAGAATGCCAGAAGAACCAACAAATCTGCCTTGGAAGTACAGCCACAATGCTTCTTACAAGGGAGAATGGAGAGACTTTCTCTCAAGTACATCAAGCATGTTATCAGCTGAGACCAGGACACACGTATAAAGAGAATGGTGCGGTAGCTACATAATTTCATGTCCACTTAAAGATCTATAAACGTGTAAGGGTGGAGTGTAACCTGTCAATCCTGTCACAGCCTGATAGTACCTCCTTGTGGGTGTAGGATGCTCATGAGGAGGGTGCTTGGAACTGCCCCTCCCCCCCTCTGCCTTCACTAGCTGCTGGCGTACCGTGGTTTCGGCCAGAGCCTTAGAGATGTGTCCACTGCTATTGAATCCACGGGACTTTGCACCCACTGGCCTGTGATATCCCTGCGTTCTGCATTATTGCATGTGGCTTTGTGAGCCTAAAGAGGGACTTATGGCCTCATATTGGATTTATGGACTTCAGTTGGGCTGGGATGTTTTCTTGATATACAATTACTTCTTGCAATAAAGTTCTTTCTTACACATACATGAGTGTCTCTGGATTTGTTTCTCTAGTCCGCCTGGCTTAACACAGAGGGGCAGCAAAAAGGAGG
Source organism: Tenrec ecaudatus (assembly GCF_050624435.1). Classification (NCBI taxonomy): domain Eukaryota; kingdom Metazoa; phylum Chordata; class Mammalia; order Afrosoricida; family Tenrecidae; genus Tenrec; species Tenrec ecaudatus. Next base: position 15,840,862 of record NC_134543.1, read on the forward strand.
ATGGCTGTCAGCGAGATGGACTGATACACTGGCTGTGACAAGAGGCTCAGACGTAAGAACAATGTGGTGATGGTTCCGGCAAGGCAGCGTGTCCTTCGAATGCTCATCGGAGCGCTGTGGGCTGGAACTGACTCAATGGCATCTGGCAATCACAAAAAAAATTTGTATTTTATATTATCAGCGATGGGAAGACTGCACTTTCTGTTTAATCTGAGTTCACACTGTATCTTCTAAGGGAAAGCGCCTGGGTGCATCGAAACAAATTTAACATTTAATAGTGTTAGAACTTGAGAATGACAATGAACTGTAAAATCTGTGTAACAGATTCTCGTTTAACAACTGAAAAACAAAACCCAAAACGGGTTAGTGTGAAACGATGAGGGAAAATATTAGCTCTGACAATACAGGTAGATAATTCAGTCAAGTTGAGGGTGGGTAGAAACTCAACTCTTTCCATCAAAGAATGTTTCTTAACTGTTTATTACTTCCAGATGATTGATTAATAGGATGGTCACACCTGGAGCAAACAAAGCCGTATTTCAAGAGGAAGCAGTGCTATGCTTCAGAAAATCAGCATCATTCAGATTCGCAGGTCCTCTGGCTCAGGTCCTTACCCCAACAGGACCACGTGATAAAGAAGAACGAATCCCTGAGCCGTGCATATTTCCCAGATTGAATATGAATGCTCACGAGCTTGCTTAATTGGAGAGACTGCCAGCAACTCTCCCACCTGGTTTTATGTTTGGTCATCTGACGTCTGAGTCCCTCAGAGGAAAATAGTTGGGTGAAATGAATTAATCTATTTTGAGTGGCCAGCGGTGACCTCTTTGGAGAAGACAGAGTAAGTAGAATCAGAAAGTCAAGAAATGGAATTGTGAAAAAAAATTCAGGAAAAAAAATTCCAGCCACAATGCCACTGCCGCTGTGATCATCTTTACCAGCGGCTACCAAAATCACAGGTGGCCATAATGATCATCTATAGCTATCAAAAGCACCGGAGACTCTTTTAAATGTTTCCAAAGGTGCTTCCCTCCCCTTGTTTCAAAGTCCTTTCTCACAAGGTCATAGTGAATTGATGACTGTGAGATAAACAGCAAGCAGGTTGAGTCTGACGAAATCCTCAGTAGCACTGGTTGTGATGATCTCCATAGTTCCCATTATTATTATTTGGTTTGCCCTACCTTTGATTTTCCTCAGTTTGATTTTCCAAGCTCTCCTTCTTCATATTCATATAACCTGAGGCTATTCCTAAGCCACAAAGGACCCAGAAATTGATGTCTAGGAAGCAGTTTTAGGTCCATACTGTGACTGGGAAGTTTCACATTCTTTTATTCCTGTGGACAAAGTGGATTACTCTGCTCCTGGTACCCAAACACTTTAACTTCAAGGGCCTTGTGCGATCTGATTACTGAAGCTGTTTTGGTGACAGAACATTCATTTTCCTAGGCATGGCACAGCTCCATCTACAGACATATGACTCAGCGCACGTGTGTAAGGACAATAGGTTGCTATGGAATCCAGTATCACAAAGCCAAAGTCATCTAGCGCAATGGTACTGATGCATTAACGAGATGTTGCTGCAGTCAGTGTGCTTGGGAATGTGTGTGAATGTAAGCCTACGTATATTTCAATTTTTAAAACTAAACAAAAGAATCTCACTGTATACCATCATGCGATAAAATCTGGGTGACTCTTATTATGCATCTTTAAAAAATTAAAGCAGATAGTGCAACCACATCACTTTATTGTTTTTGTTATATATCCTGTGGGTTTAAGAATAACAGTTTCATCAGCGTTTTATGCATCTCCTGAACCAGGGAATGGTCACTTATTGGCACCAATCACATTCCCCACACCTCCCTAATGGCTGGTGGCCCACATTGTAAATTAACTCGGAGACACAGAGCAAGAAAACGTGGGCCCCTGCTTTGGCTCATTTAAAAGGTGTTTCATAACATTAACCCTGCAAGGAGAAATACTTTCCGACGGCTGTTGAACTCTATGAATATATGCGGGGGATGGATTTCAGCTTTGAGCGCTGCAATTTTGAGAATGCCCTTAACTGTCTGGGTTCTGACCAGTCTGTGCAGGATCTGGGAACCACAGTGAATGGGTGCATGAGTCATGGGAGAGAATGGTATGACTTTGCACAGAGAGAAGGAAGCTTGGGGACAACTTCAGGGTTGCCCACAAATATTTGAAGGTGTGTCTAGAGGAGTGGACACATTCTGTAGGAGATACAAGGAGCACTCTGGCTCGAAATTATTGGTGTTCAGAGTCAATATAAGAACGAGGTTTAAAATACTGAGAGCCAGCCAACGAAGAGATAACCTGGTCCCTCCACAAAGTCAGTTTTCTTTCTTTCTTTGGGAATCTTCAAACAGGGCTTGATAAATGTCCTTGCAAATGGGCATGCTGTATAAATGAGTGAATAAGACTAGACAATCTCTTGGGACTTACCTGGCTTCCCTGGTGTCATCAATGCATGTCTCTTGTACCAGATCTTCAAGTGAAAGGGACCTTTAGCAAAGGAAATTGAAAGAAGCTGACAATCATAGCTCCTCCATTCAAGTTTCCATGTGCAAGCCCTACTGATTCAGGAGCAGTGTGTGAAGGCTCTGCTTGCTTGGTTTTACAGGTGGGTCTGCAGCCTATAATGGTATTGAATATATCATATGAGAGGTTGTGTGTTGTGCATTGCCTAATGAAAGGGAGATCAATAAAATAATGAATTGGGATGATGTCCAGTGGTCTCCTGGAGCTCTTCAGGCCAAGGAGGCTTTTGCTGTCTGCCATCCCATGTAGTTGGAAAGCTAGATGTCATCTGAAGGCACCGTTGTGTTTTATGACATCCGGTTAGCTTTCACCCCATATGTACAGTTGATAGATTTGCACATTTAAAAAATGCAATTACAAAACATTCCAGAATGTGTGTATTTTCATTCTATTAAGGTGGTTTAAAATTTTAGAGGATTTAGGACATGTTTTTCTTTTTTGTTTGTTTGACTGTTTTGGGGGGGGGGGCAAGATTTGTTTTGACTGAGAAAGTTAACCCTGCATGCATTTCCTGTGAGCTTCCAGAATTGAAACTATCAGAGGTCATTTGTATAAGAAGATGGGAGACCCAGGCAATACTATTATGAGCACTGAATCAATCGTCTACTGATTAACTTCATCTTCCCATTTGGTGAAATCTTGATGTTTGGCCTCAGGTTGAGGGCTTGCTGAACGTTGTTGCTGGCCAGCAAGTTGGCTCTGACTCATCATAGCCCTGTGTAATGAAACGCTGTCCACTCCTGGAGTCCATTGTGTGGCCACCACGTATATTGAGTGCCTTCCAACATAGGTGGCTCAATTTCTAGCAACGACAGTATTTTGTTGTTTTCCTTAGGGATTTCATTGGCTAGTATTAAGAAGTAGATTGCCAGGCCTTTCTTCCTAGCCTGCTTTAATTTGAAAACTCTGCTGAAACATGTCTACAGTGGTTGACTCTATTTATTTTTGGAATACCGCCCAGAAGAACAGCAACGCATAAGTCTCCCCAGTAAAACAAACTGAAATGGATGGAGGCAACAAATGCTAGTGGGCAGAATTATTTGTTCATAGGTTATTTCAACAGAATGATTTTAGATTCGCTCATATGCATTGACTGAACAATTATTTTGTATCTGGACTCAGTAGAAACTCAAGGGTGGCATGGTGACTAAGAATTGAAATGCATGATGTCTAACTCTAAGTCCCAGCTCTCATTTTTTTGACTAACCAATGGAATTTACAATAATTTCTGGAAACATAATATTCTTTCTACAACATTTTCCTGCACATACTTATTGCATGTACTCAAGTATAAGCCGACCCGAACATTAGCCGAGGCACCTAATTTTACCACAGAACTGCATTTAAAATGTGCTGAAAAAACAGCTTATATGCAAGTACGTACGGTAATCTTCCCACAGACAATGTAATGCATTTCACACATGACTTTTGGGGAGTTTAGGAAACTGCCCATGCGAATAGTGTCAGTCTCTGTGAGGAGTTTAGAAGAAGAGATATCTATTGAGAAGTTGTTAAGTGAAGTATGTTAGACAGAAAAAAAAAAAGCTTAAGGGAAACCAATGGTAGGCCCATATTCTCATGAGTCGCTTTGAAGCCAGGAGAAAGGAAACCAGGGAGACAGGTTGATGCCCTTGTGTGTGGTCATTGTCTCGTCAGAGGGGTGAGAGGAGAGAGTGACGGTTCTCCTCCTCCTCTCTCCAGCCCACTCTACAGCCAGGAAGCCCCAGCTATTGTGTGGAAATGACGTATCGAAAGTGTCCCTAGGATCTGTCAAGAAGAAGCAAGTGTGGCAAAGGAAACCTCCAGCCTTGGACTATTTGAACCTAAGATGCCCCTCTGACCCCAAAGGGGTGTTCTAGCTCCCTCAGAACCAGCAGGCTGTCATTGCGGGTTGACTCTGTGCAGCTCATCAGTGTAGTGGCCTAAGCCCAAGTCAGCTTATGTTGATCCCATTTCGTTTTCAGATTTGTGTGAAGCTATTCCTGTCATTATTGTTGATACACATTCTTCGGTTAAATCCATATGTTTACTAATTCCAAGAGAAAGCTCATGGGAATCAGATCTGGGCAATTTATGGCTCCTTAAACCCTGGAAAGATGATGAAAATCTTTTCATAATAAAATACAATATGCAATGATTCCAGAATATTTTGCTTAGTTATCTTCATAATCATAAATTTTTTCATCCCTAATTACAAACAGGCAGGGTGAATAATTTTCTTCATTGAGGGATGTTTGACACTGAGAAAATATAGCCTGATTTTATAAACCTTTTAATGTTCAGACTATAAATATGTCACAGCTAAGGAGTACTGCATCTTTAAGTGCATTAAAGTCACTCTTGTGTAACAAAACATAATGGGATTTTTAAATGAATTATAACTAAAGTATTTAACAAACAACTTTTTAAACTTCCAACATGTGTAAAGCTCTCTGAAACTATCCATTTTATATTAAATACCCTATACTGTATTTAATATTTGGCAGTTTGGCAACCCATTACATTGATGGCAGCTTTTTCAAGATGTAGATCTACTAGAAACAAAGTGGTATGGTAGGACATTGACTACCTGTACTCTCCTTACTTACTCAAGGAACCGCACCAATGAGGTGTGAGGGCACTGATTCTGTTTGGGAGGTTTGGGAGCAAGGGCAATACATGTGCACTTAATTTAGGAAGGGGACTGTCGATGTGAATTCTGATGCCTAGGAAATGAATATTGAACCTGTTCCTTCTGTGGGAGATCTCAATCCACACATGGAAAAGCTGGCCAACCCTGGAAAAGTAAGAGTTCGTATCTTAGCCAGTCATTCATTCAGTACCTATATATTTTAGTTCTTAATTCTTATGACAGGCTATCATGACCCATTGATATAAATATTGAATTCACATTGCTAATGGGCCTTCAGTTCCAACACAGCAAAGCCTTTACCTATTTGGTTTTCCCACTGTCTCCCACTGGGGGAATTCTTGGTGGCACAAATAGTGAAGGACTCACTCAGCTACCAACAGGAAGGTTGGTGGTTCAGACTCACCAAGAGGAATATCTGAGGAGTGGCCGGGAGATTGGTATTTGAAAGGTCACAGCCAAGAAAGCCTTAGGGAGCATAGTTCCACTTGGCAACACGTGGTTTCACCAAGAATCAGAATGAACTACATATGCGGCAACTAATTCAATTTAGTTTTTACATTCAGCTGAACCTATCAAACTATGCCTGAGAACTAATCAAACTGTCAGCATTTTATTGTTAAATGAATCAATGAACAAACATTGACTGAACCCCTATTTGTTAGCATGTAGGTGCGTAAGGGCAAGTTATGACCCCTGTTCTCAAGGAAGGAGTCTGTTCGTAAGAAGAAAGAATGGTTAGATCTAAGTGAATCTGAAAAGGCGACTAGGAAAAAATGTAGTCAATCAAGACACCAATTCCTGTTTTACACTGGTGTTTAAGAGACAGGCCTTACTGAGTGCAGGATACACTGACAGAGAGTCTGAAGACTGTATTCTAGGCCCAATGGCTCCCAGGTATGTGGTGACCATGCCAGGGGTCTTGATTTAACCACAGGCAGAAAGGTCTTACGATCCCAAATGTGTGGGAACCCACTGCACCATAAAGTTCTATTGATAGAGAAGAGAGAGATGTTATCCTCACCTAAGAAGGCCTCGGGTCCAAATCCTGGGATTTCTTTGACTAGCAGTTCTCCTAGAACACGTTACGTCATCCCTCTGCCGATAAGACTAATCATAGGATGAACCTGGAACAAAGTAATACTAGAGCAATATTATGATTGATTAATTACTGAATTTGATAAATATTTACTGAGTGTCAAATGGATGCCAAATGTTAGGTGAAGAAGTAGACTCTGCAGATAAAAATCACCAGTCAGGCAGGGAATGCCCAAGAAAGTAAATACATTTTAAAAGATGGTTTCCAATTGTGTAATATGGCGTTGATTCTGTTTCATGAAGTAGGAACCAATTCAATCGCACCTGATAACAACAACAACAACAACAACAACAACAACAAAACAGCAGCAAGTGTCATCAGAAAGATGCAGCTTTACTGAAGGTGAACAGAGGAGATCAAAGAGCAACAGGGTCATGCTTGGTAATACTAGTGAGGACTTCTTTAGCGCCTATTGTTCAGAGGAGGGCTCTCAGGATCAGAGACAACATGGAAGCTTGAACATCAGGGTCATTCGCTTTTCTGGCCCCCTTCCACAGTTTCATACTTAGATTTGCTTTTTATAATCAGGGCCCTTACGTTGCATGCATTTTAAGCACACAAGCGCGGATGTGCCTCTTCTGAGAAGGTAAAAATGAGTTGAGGCTTGAGGCGGGGGGCAGGGTGGGGGGTAAAAGCCACCTGTGTCCGTAGATCTGGGAAGAACACCCTTCCACAAAAGGAGACTCCAGGTACAAAAGTAGCAAAGAGCTCCACAGACTCAAGGAACTTAAGGGGCCAGTGTGGTGAGGACTGATTGTGCTGAGGTCAGAGATGGACACGGGCACATTCAAAAGGGACGTGTCAACCAAGTAACGCTCTGGGACTTTCTTCCAGACTGGGAAGCCATTGGATGATGTTAAACCACAATTTAGGTTTTTATAAGATGATTTCCTTGTGACGATTCACTGAAAGACATCTTAAGCAGAAGACCAGACTGGGGCTCATAGGCATCCAGGTCTTAGATCAGCAGTTCTCAACCTGTGGGTGGCGACCCCTGGGGGTCAAATGACCCTTTCACAGGCATCACCTCATTCATAACAGTAGCAACATTATAATTATGAAGTAGCAACAAAATTAATTTTATGGTTGGGTGGTCACCACACTGTGAAGGACTATGTTTTAAAGGTTGCAGCTTTAGGAAGGTTGAGAATCACTGTCTTAGATGATGTTGTCAGGGACTATATTTTGGCTTTCAACACGGAGGGATGCTCATGGATTCCAGACCCAGCAGGCTTTGCTAGTGGAGTGGATGTTGGAAGTATAGAATGAGGAGACACAAGGAGAACCATGACCTTGGCTTTTCTTCCCATCTTACCTACAGCACTGCTTGGCTTCTTGTTTAGCAGACATTCGTGATGAACTCTTGCTCACTAATTCCAGGGTACCAGTTTCTGTAACGATCGTTCTTGTTTATTCTCTTTAATAGTGCTGTGGCTTTTAGTTACCATGCTTCGAGGGAAGCTATTATGCCAGATGGTTTCGCAAATAATCATCTTCATACTTACATGAGTGCTCCATTTGTTTTTGCTGATTATTGGTGCATGGTTGTACCCATTAAAGCCTTGCAGCTCTACCAACAGGCACCTAAATAAGGCCCTCGAATCTGGAAGAAGCAGCATTTAAGATGTGGTTGTTGAGCTACTAAACTCTCCCCCAGCTACACCACTGTTTCAGTCATTGAGAGCTTAACAGAGGAGAAAATCAGAACGTATTGATTTCATCTTATGCCCCTTGGTAAAAGCAGCCCAAGCTGTTTTATGATGTTTTGAAGCCCATATGACACTACCTTTTAAAATATCTGAGAAAATTCAAATTTGCCACATGAGCACGTAGCCAGTTTTCCCTTGGGGCCCAGCCTGATGTCAATGCTAAGTTGTGTGTTAGCAACAGGAGGCGGGGGTGGGGGTGGATATGGAGACATGTTTACTCTCTGTGTCAGTGAATTGTATACTCACAGTTCATAGGTCAGATTGAAGTAATGGGCTTTCCTTACTGCCCACGGGGACTATACCCTGACCTGCTAAATACGAATGTTTTTGCTTATTGTTGCTAAGTGCCATCCAGTTGGTTCCGACCCATACGAACCTTATCCACAACAGAAGGAAATGCTGCCTGGTCCTGCTCCATCCTCAAAACTGTTCCTATGCTTGAGCCCAGGGCTGCAGCCACAGTGTCAGTCCATCTCGCTGAGGGCCTTCCTCTTTTCCGCTGCCCCTCTACTGTACCAAATACGCAGTCCTTCTCCGGGGATTGGTCTCTCCTGACAACATGTCCAAAGTATGTAAGACAAAGTCTTGCCATCCTTGCCTCTGAGTTGCTCTCTGGCTTTACTTCTTCTAAGACAGATTAGTTTGTCCTTTCAAAACTTTTGAGTATTGAAAGAACAGTACTTTCAATACTTTTATCTATACCACAATTCAAATGCATTGATTCTTCATCAGTCTTCTTTCATCAATGCCATTTGCATATAAGGCAATTGAGAAACACCTGAGTCGTCCAAGTAACATCCTTTCTTTTCAATATTCTGAATATGCTCTTGCTCACAACCCCTTTATACAGTTTCAGATGCAAAGAATTCATTAGCAACAGTCCCTTGGAATGGCACAAATAGTTAAGCACTTGATTATTTTTAACCCAAAAGTTGCAAGTTCAACTCCACCCAGAGGAGCCATGGAAGAAATGCTTGATCATCTGCTCCCAAGGGATCATAGCCACTAAAAGCCCTGTGAAGAGCAATTTTATTCTGAAATACGTTGGGCGACCCTGAGTTGGCACCGACTCGATGGCATTCATTAAGGCCATGGTCGAGACATGTGTTTCTCTTCTTCTTCTTCTCGTAATACCTTTTCTCCCCTCTATTAATTTAGGCCAGAAGATTATAGATTTTGAAAGTTATGGGTATTAAAGTGATGGAATCTTACCCATGTAATAATACTTTAACGATGAACATGTGTCCAGTAGCCATAAGGCAAACTTAGACAAAGGCTCCCTTTTATTGGGAATCGAGTCCTGGGATGGGGGTGGGGGGGCTGGGTCTGAATCCTGAGTTTTACAAGATCTAGGACCCTGGGCAGTAACAATTCTCTCTGGTGCTGAGCTTTTTTACACATAAAACATGTGGATAATAATCTATGTTGTAAAGATCAGGTAAAATAGTATAAGTAAGAGGAAATTACAACTGCTAACGTTCTAGATGCATATGAGGTCATCCGCCTAGCAAGGGCTACCGTGGAAAGGCTAAAGGCCCCTGTGGAGTGACATGGAAAGAACCACAGGGCTTCTTATTAGGTTGGAACAAAACCAAACAAAAGAATATTTGTTGTGAATTGGTGTACAATTAAAACAAAATCCTGTTTTTGAAAGGTGGTTATGTTTTGAGAGAGTAATGTTATTGTTGTTGGGTGGCATGAGCAGTTCTGACCCAATGCACATTAGCATCAAGCACTGCTTACCTTGGCCTGCATCATCTTCACAATTGTCGTCCTGTTGGAGTCTAATGTCGCATCCACGATGTCAACTTATCTTCTGGAGGGGCTTTCTCTTTTGCTGTCACCTTCTACTTTAACACCCCTAACATCCTTTTCCACGGATGGCTCTCTCCTGATAACATGCTCAAAGGACAGGAGACACCGTCTTGCCGTCTCTGCTTCTCAGGATTGGTATGGCTGCACTTTTCCAAGGCAAATAACTGAATGTCCGACTGTAGAATAAAGATGTAAGGATGACTATACGTTTGTTACTTGTTGGGGTACATACAGGCTTGAGGAATTTAAGGGGAGGGGCCACACACTCAACTCCCACAGTGTATAACCAAAATGGTTTATGTTAAAAAGAAAACCAAAGAACCATTTTTCAGCTAAATCAAAGGGATGGAAAAACAGGACCGCTGGGGTCAGCAGTTAGCCACTGGGGTCATAAAAATAATTATTTTTGAAACTTATCTAAGTCACACCTGTCATTCACTTTCACACTTGATCTTAGCCCAATGGCCGAGAAGCGACATGTCATTCATTTTCTCATCCCCTCAGCGACAGCTTCTTCATCGCTTTGTATAAATGACACTGGGGCTCATAAAAGAAAACACAGTGAAATGTTCTGTCAGTATCAGCGTTACAATGCTTAGTTCTCAGTAAAATGATGATTGGAAAGATGGCAACATGTTCCCCATAGGAAGAAGATAAGGCATTTGATGGTGACTAATTGGGACAGATGGTCTTTGTTTCCTACTCAATAGCGATTGCATCACTTGTCTACACAGAGGATCTTGGCTTTGTTATGTTGGCAATGCCTCCAGCTCAGGTGACTGGCTGTTATCGGTCTGGTCCATTGGAGAAAGTCCACCCTTGCCTTTCTGTCCCCTGTTTAGAGAATGAGGTAAGAGAATCCATGTAAAATAGGATAAGTAAGAGGAAATTACGACCTATAAGAGAATCCATGTAAGCTGGAAGGGTGGTTTCTGCGAAGTTTTTACTTTTCCAATGATGAAAACCAGGTTGGCATAACTCCTTCCTTCTTACGGTTTTGTTTGTTTGGTTCCATAAAACTTATTCTGACTGTAACTCTATGTGTAACAGAGCGAAACACTGCCCAATCCTGTGTCCTCACAATTGCTAGGTATGAGCCCTTTATTGCCGCCACTGTGTCAATCCATCTCTGGAGGGATCTCCCCTCAACCATGATGTCTTTCTCCCGTGACTGGTCCTTCCTAAAACAACGTGCAAAGTACATCAGATAAAGTCTTTCCCTCCTTCAGTTTAAGGAGAATCCTGGTTGAATTTCACCAAGCGAGATTTGTTTGTTCTTCTGGCAGTCTATGGTATGTTCCACAATCTCCCCCAACACTAAAATGCAAATGTCTCAATAGTTCTCAGGTCTTCCGAATTTATCATTCAGTGGTCACAAGCATAGAAGCTGATTGAAAGTACAATGGCTTGGGTCAGGCATGTTTTTTTCTTCAGAGTGATACATTTGCTCTTTGGCAATGTAAAGAAGTCATCTGCAATAAATTCACCCAAGTACAGGATCCTTTGAATTTTTGCACTGCTTCCTTGGCATAGTGGATTCAAGTACAATGACTGCATTGATAACATGTAATATTCTCTCTGTCATGATGATGCTTATTGTACCAATTGTAAGGCTCTTTGTTTTCTTTATGGGGAGGTGTAACCCTTCATCAGTAACTGATTCAAGCCCTCCTCACCCTCAGCAGGCAAGGTTATGTCATCTACGCACTGCAGGTTGTTAATGAGTCTTCTTCTGCCCCTTCATGTAGTCCAGCTTCTGGGAATATTTGCTCTGTGTAGATATTGAATCAGTATGGTGAAAGGATACTGACATATCTTTCCTGATTTGAAACCATATAATATTCCTTAAGGGATCCCTGCTGGTGTAGTGGTTACAAGTTGGGCTACTAACAACAAGGTCAGTCGTTCAAAACCATCAGTTACTCCAAGGTAGAAAAATGAGACTTTCTTCCCCTGTACGGATGAGCAGTCTTGAAAACACACAGGGCAGTTCTACTCAGCATTATAGGGTCACCACGAATTGAAACCAACTTGGAGGCAGTAAGTTTGGTTTGGGTAATATCTCCTTGATCTTCTGAAACAGAGACCTCTTGTTCTATGTACACATTTTACAGGAGCACTAGTAAGTGTTTGATATTTTCGTTCTTTACAATGCTATCCATAGTTTGCTATGATCCATGTAGTCAACTTCCTTCGCACAGTTAATAAAACACAACTGAACCTCTTTCTGGTATTTTCTGATTTCAGCAGGCATCCATCTGAAGTGCGCAATAATCTCCTCATTCCACATCCTCTTTTGAACCTTGCTGGAATTTCTGGCATTTCTCTCTATATATACTGCTACCATGATTTCTAAATTACCTTCAGCAAAATTTTGCTTGCACACATTGTTTACGATATTGTTCAATAATTTCATACTCCATTGGGTCACCTTTCTTTGGGATGGGCCCATATATGCATCTCTTTCAAAAGGTTGGCCAGGTACTTGTCTTCCAAATTTCTTGGCAAAGACTAGTGAGTACTTCGAATACTGTATCGAGTTGTTGAAATGTTTCAGCTTGTTTGGTGTCAGTCCTGGTGCCCTATTGTTTCGTTAATGCCTTCCTTGCGGCGAGGGCTTCTTGGACATTAGTTTATTAGTATATGCTCCTCTCTGGAACCGCTGAATGTCATGATTCTTTTTGGTACAGCGGCTCTATCATGAGTTCTTTCTATTTTCTTTGGATGCTACTTGTATTGTCAATGTTTTCCCATCTAATCCTGAAAGTGTTGTCTCTTTCAGCTTAAGAAATACCAAGTACATTCTTCTGGTTTTCTAGTTCCAGGTCCTGGAATATTTAATTATAACACTCTATCTTTTCAAACTTCCCTTCAAAACCTTCTGTTCAGCTCTTTCACTTCGGCATTCCTTCTATTCTCTTTAGGTACTATCCATTCCAAGGCGAGTTTCTGAGTCTCTTCTGACATCCATTTTGTCTTTGTTTTTCCCCCTATTGTTTTAATGGACTTTGTATACTAATTGCATGGTATTCCTGATATCATCTCACAACTTGTTTGCTCTTTGGTCATTTATGTTTCCTGTTTCAAGTCTCTCCTTGAGATTTGAATTCTAAATTCAGTGGATTATGCTCAAGATTTCCTTTTGGCTCTCATGGGATTATTTTAAATTTTTTTCAGCTTTAAATTTAAATTTCATAGTAGCAGTTGATGGTCCATTCTGCAGTGTGCCCTTGGCCTTGTTCTGACTGATGATATTAATTTTTTTGGTTGTCTCTTTCCACTGATGTAGTTGATATGATTTCTGCGTGCTCCATACAGTGAGGTCCATGTGTACAGCCATAATTTATGCAGTTGAAAAATATACTTTTAAGGAAGAAGTCATTGACCTTGACAAATTCTACGTGATCTCCAACATTGTTTCTATCACACCCTTTCAACCAGAGATCCTACTTTAGGAGTACTTGTGGTGTGGTGGTTACTGATTGGTTGAGATCCGCAAGGTCAGCAGTTCGAAACTCCAGTCACTACTGCAGAGGAAGACACATCTTTCTACTCCCATAAATAGCTACAGTCTCATAAACTCACAGGAGCGGTCTACTCTGTCCTATAAAGTCGCTATGAGTTGTCATCGACTCCATGGCAGTGAGACACTTCTTTGTTTCCAACTTTTTAGTGCCAGTCATTGGTAATTATCAATGCATCTGTGTTGTATGTTTGATTAAGTTCAGATAAAGGTTTGGTAAAATATTCCACTTACATTTGAACAAGATTCATCAAATATTCCTTGTAATTATATGGATATTATCCTGTCCCTACAGCAGGGTACTTCAGGATACCTCATGGATTTTTTTCCCTGGCAATGAATATGATGCTATTCATCTTCAACTTGCCATTTGGGGCATAATAGATTATACTATACTATATTATACAACTGCTGATTCAAAATGCTCAATACCAGTCTATTTCAGCCTAGGACATCTGTCTTTGAGCCTTCCATTTCATTTTTGACTACTTCCAATTCTCCTAGATTCATTCTTTATGTGTTGCATGTTCCAACTACTACTTGATGTTGGAAGCTTTTCCTGCTTCTTTGAGTCCTACCGCATTAGGACAGGAAGGTCCCGAAACATTCATGACATCAGAGTCAATCTACTTTGAGGAGTGGCCATTCCCCAGTGGCATTAGAGGGTCATGCAACCCGATGCTCTCATCTCCGAGCTTTATCTTAGACAATGTTCTGCTTTTACTTATAAGGTTGATACTGGCCAGTTTGTCAGAAGCAGATGGTTAGGTCCCTCTTCCCAGTCTGTTTTGAACCAGAAGCTCTGCAGAAAGCTGTCCACTACAGGTGGTCCTTCTGGGATATGAAATACTGGTGGCATAACTTCCAGCATCACAACCACCTTCTTCCTACCTGAATGCAATTATCATGTTGGGCCTGCAACAGTCGTTTTGCTACCATGAAAGAAAGGCCAAAAGAACAGCTGAAATGTTAGTCTTACCACCGTTGAATCACTGAATAAATGACATCAGTAATCTGTCTCTAACTCCATCATGGGAGAAAGTAAATCCCTATTTAGGTAAGTCAGATTCTCTGTTAATTACAGCTAACTGCATTCCTAACTGACACAGGAATAATGAAAAATATCTGTTCATACACTTGAGCAAGATGGAAAATAGTACTAATTTTAGAGCACATTTAAATCCATTTTCTTTATATAAAATCCACCAGAGAACTCTGATTTAAAAAAAATTGTAGAATTTGGGTATGTAAAAAAAGTTTGAGAACTATCTTGTTTCAGAAGTGGGCAATAGAAAGACAGTGTCAGATAGTGATCTGGCACTAAGATTAATTCTGCTCAGAAAGGCAGGGGCAGAGACATACACAGAACTCTGGGGTAGTGAACAAGAGAGACAGACTGCTTGTAGAATTCCCAATTATCTCCCAGTTTCCACCTTTATAGCTAGGACTGAAAACAAAATTACAGACTTCCCAGATTATCAACAAATGTCATTTTCTCATTCAATATCTGGATGTTAGTTTGTGATAGAATTTACTTAAGAAACAATAATAAAGGGCCTCCTTTTTGTTGTTGTTGGGTGCTATCCCGGCAGTTTCAACTCATATCCGCCCTGTGGGCCAGCAGTTGTCAACCTGTGTGTCGCGACCCCTTGGGGGTCAAATGACCCTTTAGCAGGGGCTGCCCGATTCATAACAGTAGCAAAATGACAGTTATGAAGTAGCCATGAAAATAATTTTATGGTTGGGGGGGGGTCACCACCACATGAGGAACTGCATTAAAGGGTCACGGCATTAGGAAGGTTGAGAACCACTTCTTTGGACAATAAAACCAAATACCACCCCGTCCTGGTTAATGCCCACCCTTATTGTTGCTCTTTCGTAGATATCAAGTACAAACAAACAAAATATCTCTGAAGAAGCAGGTTAACCATTTCATGTCCCTGTAGCTGAATTTATTTTAAACCAAAAGAACTCAAGAAACATCTCAAGCCTTGAATCACTCAAGAAAAAATTCAAACCTTGAGTTACAATATTGAAAGTTTTTATGGGCAAAATATTGACTGATGAAGGAAGCATGAAAAAAGATGATGGAATGAATGCACAGCATCACGGTACAAAGGATAACAAGTCTACATTCCACCATTTCATCATATGAGCAAGAATCGGTGGTGCTGAAGAAGAAGTTTAAGCTGCACTGAAAGCATCAGCCAAAACCTAGTTTCTAGGAATTTATGGAATACTAATTGAAATGCTTCAACAAACCAAGGAAGTCCTGGAAGCACTCACTAATCTACACCAGGACATTTGGAAGACAGCTACTTGGCCAACTGGCTGTAAGAGTACCCATTCCAAAGAAAGGTGATATAACAGCATATGCAAATAATACAACAATATCATCAAGATTACATGGAAGCAAATTTTGCTGAAGATCATTCAACAACAGTTGCGGGGGTACAATGGTCAGGACCCGCCAGGGGTTCGGGTCAGATACCGAGGAGGATGTGAAACCAGGGATTCCATTCTTTGTCATATCCCTATTCATATCAGATGGATATTGGCTCCAAGCAGAGAATACCAGAAAGATGTTTATTTGGGTTTTATACACTATGCCAAGGCATTTGACTGTGGATTGTAACAAACTATGGAGAGCTTTGAGAAGAATAGCAACCCCCGGACATTACATTGTGCCCATGCAGAACTTGCACAAGGATCACGAGGCCATTGTGGGAACAGAACAAGGGGGTAGCACAGCATGACTTAAAATCAGGGAAGGTTTGCATCAGAGTTGCATGCTTTCACCGTACTTATTCGCTCTGTAGGTGGAGCAAAGAATCAGAAAAGCTGGGTTCCATGAAGGAGACTGCATTCGATTTGGAAGAAGCCTTAGTAACAGCCTGTGATATACAGACGACGCAACCATGGTTTTGCCAAAAGTGAGGAGGACTTGAAACATTTATTGATGAAGATCAACGATTGCAGTCTTTAGTATGGATTATAACTCAATCTAAAAGAAACAAAATTTCTCACAACTGGATGAGTAGGTAACATCATGATAAATGGAGAAAAGGTTGAATTGGCCAGGATTTCATCATTTTCCTTGGATCTACAATAATATATTCAGGAGGTCAAAGGACTCATTGCAAGGGGTAAATCCGCTACCCAAGACCTCTTTGGAATCTTGAAAAGCAAGCATGCCACTTGGAGGACTAAGGTGCACCTGACCCATGGTAGTTTTCAATAACTTCATGTGCATGTGGCAGTTGGAAAGTATCATAGATTACTGAAGGAATAAACCAATCTATCTGGAACAACAGGACGGGGCAGTGTTTCTTTCTCTCTGAGTTGGAACCAATTCAAGGGCAGCCAACAATCCCACAAAGCTGTCTAGAAGGTCATGGGCTTTATTGATGAAAACAGTAGTGAGTAGCTATCTCCTCTTAGGATCCTTGGTGACATAGGGGTTACCTGCTGGGCTGCTCATGGCAAGGTCAGATTTTTGAAACCAATGGCTACTCCACATGATCCAGGTGAGGCTTTTTGCTCCTGTAAAGATTTCCAATTTCAGAAAAGTTCCACTCTCTTCTGTGGGGTCACTGTGAGTCACAGTCCATTTGATGGTAGCGAAGGGTTCTTAGAGCTATTTTGTCACTTGTAAAAAACAAACAAACAAACAAAGCAGGCAGCCTTAAAAATAATACTTGTCTTGTAAAGGTGAGAGCACCGTTCCAAACTATGCTGGCTCGAGGGTGAGATGCGAGTGGAGTTCCAAAGGCTGGATCTGGGCGATCCCGCTTTGCTGCTTGGGGTGCGAGCTGCCTCTGGAAGGGCTTGCTGTGATATGCTGAAAGCTAGTCTTGCATTTCACCCTTTTTCATGAAAGCAAAAATCCTCTGGATTTCTTTCCATTTTCAAAAACTGGTACCAAGGTAGGTCTTTCAAAATGCAAATGGCCTAAAGGGAACTTTCAAAAAGTAGAGGATACCTATACTGACTGGTCTGGTTTGGGCTGCTTTTAGTTTCCCTTACTAGAAAGGACTTGATATAGATTATAGCTGTGGAAAGCTTACAGGGCCGCTTTACCTCATCTGTTCTAGGGGGTCAAGATGAGTCAGAGTCAACTCAATAGCGACAGGTTTTAAGAAGTCAGTGAGTCCCCACCTGGAATAATGATTAAGCTCTGGGCGATTTGCTGAAAGGTTAGCTGTTTGACACATCCACAGGTGCCTCCGAAGAAAGGCCTGGCAATCTGCTTAAGAAGGTCATAGCCACGGCAAACAGTACAGAGCACTTGAATTCTGGTACACGCTGGGAGAACGTGAGTCAGAGTCACCTTGAACATAGACCTTCTGCTGTTTTTGTTTGGTTTAAGTGTTCAGCGAGCTTATTCAGGTTTTGCATGATTATCAGTTGGTTAAGGGGACAGGCTCTCGGAATAGACGAGGAGTTTCTGGGATAGCTGCTCTTAGATGTTGTGAAGCGCTGTGTTAGTCCGGGTAGTCTAGAGAAACAAATGCAGAGAGACTCATACATGTACAAGAAAACAACTATATCAACGAGTAGTTTTATATTGAGAAAACACCTAGCCCTGCCCAGATCAAGTCTATAAATCTGATATTGGCCCATATGCTCGATACCAGTCTATAAATTCCTCATAAATTCCTCTTCAGGCTCAGAGAACTCGTGCAATGATGCCAAATGCAGGAAGATCACAGGCCAGTGGGTGGAAGGCCTTGTGGAGTCAGTGGAAGTGGGAGCATCTCAGCGCTGGCGTGGGTCTCCACGTGGCTGCTCCAGCTCCAGGGCCCTGGCTGCGTCAGCATAGCTCCATGTAGCCTGTCAGCAGGAACATGAAGCTGAGAATGCGTTTGGGTCTGGCCTCCAGTGAGTTATTTATTCCCTTAGCGCCTCCAAATGAGGTCATCAAGCTGTGACCTGATCGATAGGCAAAACTCCACCTCTGCACTCCTAATAGTCCCAAGTTGACACCAGATGATGTAACTACCACAAGGGCCATGGAGTCAAGTCTGACTCACAGACACCCTCTGTACAACAGAACAAAAGACCACCCAGCTCTGCACCCTTCTCCCATTTGTTCTTATGTTTGAGCCCCTTGTGTCAGGGTCTTCCTCTTTTTCTTGCTCGCAGGTCCCACTTGGTAACTGAAGGTGCTCCAAACAGGACCCTTTCCTCTAAAAGCCCGTTACCACTGCTCAGCCATGAGCGTTGAGTTTCCCCAGGTGAGCTGGCCCTTCTCTCATGGGTGCTGATGATTTCTTTGTATTGCCTGTTCTCTTAGTGACAGGAGGCCCCGCCTCAGAGGGACAGAGCAGTGACATGTGGGACTGCTAACTGTAAGATCGGCAGTTTGGAAACCGCCAACCTCTCCTTGGGGGAAAGATAGGCCTTCCTACTCCAGCAAAGCTGTTGTTGTTGTTGTTAGGCGCTGTTGCGTTGGTTGCCATACAGAGCAAGCTTATGCACAACAGAACAAAACGCTGCTTGCTCCTGCCCCTCACAATTGTTCCCATGCCTGAACCCCTTCTTGTAACCACCGTGTCAACGCATCTCATTGAGGGCCTTCCTCGCTTTCACTGCCCCTCCACCTTAACAAGCATGATGTCCTTCTCCAGGGACTGGGCTTTCCTGACAACTTGTCCAAAGTATGTAACATGAATTCTTGCCATCCTTGCCTCCAAGGAGTATTCTGGCCTTCCTTTTCCATGAAAGATCTCTTTGTCTGTTTAGCAATCCACGGTACTTTCAATATTCTTTGCCAGCATCACAACTCAAATACATTGATTTTTCTTCAGTTCTCCTTATTAATATCAACTTTCATGGATACATGAGGCAATAGAGAATATCACGACTTAGGCCATGTGACCTTCGTCCTCAAAGTAGCAACCTTGTATTTCAATACTCTAATTGGGTTATAATTCAGTGTAAAGAAGACCAAACCCCACACAACTGGATCAATAGGTAAGTAACATTATGCTGGATGGAGAAAGGTTGAAGTCGTCAAGGATTGTGTCTAGCTTGGGTCTGCAACCAGTGCTTCATGACACAGCAGTCAAGAGATCAAAAGACACACTGCATGAGGGAAACCTGCTGCATGAGACCTCTTTAGAGGGTTGAAAAGCAAGGGTGTCACTTTGAGCACTGGGGTGCTCCTGTCCCAAGCCATAGGGTTTTCCATTGCCTCCAGTATATGTGACAATTGGACACTGAATCAGTAAGACAACCTAAGAATCGATGCATTTGAGTTGTAGTGCTGGAGAATTTGGGAAGTACCATGGACATGAAAAGCACATACAGGTTTGTCTTGGAAGCAGTATGGCCAGAATGCTCCTTAGCGGAAAGGATGGTCATATTTCTTCTTACGTACTTTGGAAATTTTTGTCCGCAGAGTGCCTTCCCTGGAGAAGGACATCATGCTTGGCAGAGTTGAAGGGGCAGTACAAAGAGGAAGGCCCTCGAGGAGATGGATGGATGCAGTGGCTGCAACAATGGACTCGGGCAGAAGAACAATAGCGAGGATGACCCAGGACCAGGCTGTGTTTTGTTCTGTTGTGTATAGGGCTGCTAGGGGTCAGAACTGACTCAATGGCACCTCACAACAACACCAAATAGGTCTGGGCAGCAGATGCATCTCAATGCAAGGCATCTTTTGATCTGGGAACTGTTGCTTTCACGCATTTTGATTGTTGACAAGACCCCTTGGCAACTTCAACCGTTCCTCCATTTATCATGAGGTTACCTATTGGTCCAGTGTCAGAATTTGGGTCTTCTTTACGTGGAGTTTCATAGAGTTACTTCTCAGGAAGACACAGAGGGCAGTTCTACCCTGTCCAGTAGGGTCACTATGGGTCAGCATCAACTTGATGCCAGAGAGTTTGATTTTTGCTGTTTTACTCTTTGAGGCATTTCTAAGGGATGGTGGGTGTATTAGTCTGCGTACTTTAGAGAAACAAGTCCACAGCAACTCATGTATGAGAGTTTTATGTAAAGATTAAGTGTGCATAAAGAAAACATCCTCAACCCAATGCTGCCCAAGCCCACAAGTCCAACATTAACCCATTAACCCATATGTCCAATACCAATCCACAAAATCCTCCTCCATCTCACTAAACAGGGACAATGACACCGACTGCAGGAGGAAAGCCGAGTCAGTGAGCGTGTAAGCATCTCAGCGCTGGCAGGGGTCTCCACACGGCTGCTCCAGCACCCAGGGCTGCATCAGGGTAGGTCCATGTGGCTTCTCCTCGGGGATATCTTGCAGGAAGTCATCCTTGCAAGCTGAAGCAGGGAACGGCTAAGACAGCTGCACCCTGGTGCGACCATCAAAAGCAAGAGACCCGAGAACTAGAAAGGCGCGGTTCACCGAGCCATTTATCTCTCTGCCCTTCAATTAATCCCACATGTGTTTATTGGCCAGGTTGGCACAATAAACTAACTCAGTGGGTCTCTAGTCTGTGCAGTGGGTTCCTATTGAAGGCTACCATCAATGAACAGTTCCTGCTGCCCATTGAATTTTCCATTGACGGCTAGGTGCTATTTTTCATAAACACCCGACTGGCTACGCCATGTCTATGAAAGATACAATGGGGGTCCGGAAGTGTTCCCTTCCTGAGGCCTTCCTTGGCTTCTCTGGCATGCAGTCTTTCTATCTTTTTTCTGACTCCAGGTGGGAGCTAGAGCAAAGAGAAGGCGTGGGCCGCAATGGCAGGGCAGGGATGGGACAGGTGTGGGCCCAGGACCCTCCTGGTGTCACCGTCCTCCGACTCCGCTGGGATAGTGGGGCCCTCATAGAGTTGACTGCCATGGCAGCCAGCAGGAAGTCACCAGTCAGCATCCTGCCTGATGTCGCCTCGCTCCCCGGACATCTCCCTAAATCTCCGCCTAAATTAGACTGGGAAGAGATGTTCAGCTTCAGATTTCTGCCAGGCTTTCATTAATCCTCCAGACACGGGCAGGCTCTGTCTCGCTCTCCTCTTTCCTTTGCCAGCAAAATGACACTTTACGAGGACGCTACCGTCACACACGCTGGTACAGCCCTGACAAACTTTCATAAATATGCCCAGCTGTTTCCCCAATGGCGGCTCTGCGGAGCCTGCAAATCACTGATTAATTTGCACACAGCTGCTACCGATTCAGAAGAGACAAGCTCCTGAGCAACATTCAGTGTTGCTGGTATTAAGCCCCTAATTTCCTTAAGTGGAAAGTTTCTAAAGCTGTTGAAATTGTCTGAGGAAGCGGCAAAGGCAGGGGCTCCTGGATTTCTTCCCTGCTTACCTGACAGACTCACTGTGAAGCTGCAAATTGCACTTAACCATTGTGTGTGCTCGCTGTCCTGTGGATTAGAGATGGGCTCCGAGCCCATTTAGCACCTCACCCACCATGAATGCGTGTCTTTGAACACCTGTTTTGGGCACAGTACACAGGGGACATGGGTCTGTGATGGTGGAGACCTAGATCTAGGTTACAAGTGGACAGACAGGCTGGTGGTTGGGAGTATCTAATGAGATCATGTAGGGATCAGGGACAAAGTGTGTGTGTGTTTTTTTAAGTGACATTTCTTCTCATTTAAGGAAACCTGGTGGCATAATGGTTGTGCATTGTGCTGAGATGTGTAAGGTCAGCAGTTCGAAACCAACAGCTGCTCTGGGGAGAAAGGCCTTTCCACTCCTGTAAACTCAAAGGGACAGTTCTACCCTGTCCTCCAGCTTCACTACGAGTTGCATTGACTCACTGACAATGAGTTAGAGCTTTTGAAAAGTTACAGTCTCAGAAAATCACAGGGACAGTTCTATCCTGACTTATAGGTTCACTATGACAGGCCATCAACTCACTGGCAGTGAGCTTGGGTTTGGAGTTTACAAGGAGCCCTGGTGTTTCAGTGGGTTACGTGTTTGTCTGCTATCCACAAGGTCAGCAGTTCGAATCCCCCAGCCATTCTGTGGGAGAATGTGGACACCCATGCAGAATCATTATGACCAGGAACCGACTGCATGGTAGTGGTTTGGGGTTTCTTCTCACCTACAGCCCATGGGAGAGTGTGAGTCATGTTTCTTGCATTGTCGATGAAAATCACAAAGAAAGAAAGAAAGAAAGAAAGAAAGAAAGAAAGAAAGAAAGAAAGAAAGAAAGAGGTACAAAATGGCAATTTGGAAATGTCTTGTAAAAGCAGTGATTTATTCTCAGAAGGATAATTGTAACTGCAGAAGAAGGAGAGGTAGGGGCAGAAGCTTGGGGCCTGGGGCTTGGGGGCTGAGGGTTATAAATCAACTTTCTGTGATTTTCCACTTCTTTGGGTGTGGGAGCCATGGAGAGTCTTGGTTGTAGAAATGGCATGGCCTGGGCCCAGTTAGGTTTAGATATTACCCAGGGTCCAACATTTTTCTCTTCTTTTTCTTTGCTCTTCTTACTCCATTTCCCTATCTCTCACAGCAGAGTTCAGAGCATCATTTCACTTTTCCTGAATTCCCCAAACATCTCATTGCCTGGTTAGCTGGAAGATGCTTTACCTGGAAGAACGTGGGGTATCAGAAAGCTAGTCTAGATTATGCAAGAGTGACCAGGACCAGATAGTGACTGAGGGTCTGTGCGGGATTCAGGTGTACCTTGAGGTGGGTGCATGGTACATGCATCACTTGTGATTCTCTGAATCTAGGATGCTGTTCCCATTTCTATTTGGTCACCCTGTGCCTGTCGCATAAAGCCCAACTTAGGTTCTTCTCCCTTTTCAAAGTTCCTCCAGCTGTTTCCACTCTACCATGGTGCTCATTGTTGAAATTCAGATTTCAGAACCAAATCCACTTCCACTCCTCTTTGTATCTAGTCACCATTATTTAATGGCGCCTGGTTCTTTTTTTCCCCCAGTAGATTTGTAAGCACCATGAAGGTAGCTTTTCACTAACTCTGTCATTTATGTTTGGTGCCAAGTTGCAGTCCGTTCAGCGCGGAGTCATAGCAAGCCCGCTTACAACACAGGGAGACACCGCCTGCCCCTCACTGCATCAGTCACGTTCTGACCTAATCCACAGTATCCTCGTGGATGACCAGGCCTTTCTTCCTAGCCTATCGTAATCAGAAAACTGCTGAAACCCCTTCCTTGTGATTGACTCTGCTGGTCTCTGAAGTACTATTAATATACCAGTGACTTGCACCTTCTGTACCTGAATCCCATCCAGAGAAATAGTAATTTTTAATACAGATACTCTAGGTAGTCGTCTGTTTATTGGGCTTTTAGAAATTTTGGTTCTTCAAAGAGTCTGAGATGTTTTCTAGCAACTTTACCTTAGCTTAAGTACTTTTTAAAACTTTGTATTCCCCCAGTTAAAACAAAGACATAAACTTCCTTAACAGCAAAGACAGAAACACATCATGCCTGGAGAACAACAAAGCTGAGACCTGAGCTCACTGGTGAGAAGGAAGAAATGCTTGGTAGGGGACTGTAAGGAGGTAAGAAAATAATCCATGTGTCAGCCAGGGGCTTTAGGATTTGTGTGCAATTTAAAAATAAAGCAACTCATTGAACTTTATTAAAACCGAGATGTTCAAATGGTGAGGTTGGTAGATGGCAAATACCTTAAAGACACTTGGAAACTGTAAGATGACAGTGTCTTCTAAAAATATCTACGTAAATAAAGGTTAGGAATCCTGGGGCAGGGATTTGGCTTTAAGAATATTGATCATGGGAAATGTATACAATCTATAGGAAGGTCTCATCTTATAACAAAGAATCAGGTACGGAGAGAAGGAGTCCACCTCTCAAAGTTTCTTTAAAAACCGGAGTCAGTCAAAGCACTTGAATTCAGATTTGATTTTTAAAGCTATTTGATTCACTCACAAGCTTTCAAGAACTGCTCGATTGCTGAAAACCATATTGAAACCTAGGCAAAGCCAGGCCAGTTCAGTTTCAGCTTGAATTAGAGGTGATTGGTGGGACTGAAAGGGGTCTATTTCACATATCTCAGCTTATCCTTAACTTTATCTTCTTCAAAATGGGAAACACACACACACACACATACTTTTTTTGTGGCTGTCCATCCCAGATCTATAGTTTTCCATGTGATTCCACTTTATCTTCCTTTTTCCTATCTGCTTACGGAGATGCCATTGTTCAAAACTAATTTACTTGGCTAATTCTTTCCTCAGTCATCATTGTAATTATTTCTGATAGGCCTTGGCCACACAATGCTGTCTCCATCATGTGGTTTCATCTCTGCTGAAAGTTTGAGTCAGCAATGTCGGTTGCTATGGCAACGACTGGGCTGTTACCAGGTCAATATTCTGGCTTTGTTGTCAGGAAAGGCAAAGGCAAATGAGTAGAGCATGGGTAAGGGCACGTGCTCATTTCCCATAGCTCTGCTTTTAGGTGATTGATCTGATCACCACTACAGGACAGTAAATGATTTAACATGGCTCTTCTTACCTTATTCACTCACATCCGGTGTCTGCATACTCACACCAATCCAGTGGGTAGAACCGCCCCCTGGGGTTTCTGAAACTAACTCTTTACAGGAGTTGAAAGCCTCACCTTTCACCTGAGGATCACCTGGTGGTTTCAAGGTGTTCCACTCCATCCACTTTTCTTATGTACATCTTACATGTAAGACCTGTTGGCAAGGAACTCTGAGGCATGATCTAGCCAAGGAGCTGATTCATTCATTGTGGTGGGCATTTAATGAATATATACTGAGCTCCTATTCTGTGCCACGAGTCCTTAGGTGGTAGAGAGGTTTAATGTTGACTGCCACCTGAAAACTTGGAGCTCTGAGTTCACCCAGGAGCACCTTGGAAGAAAGGCCTGGTGATCTACTTCTAAAATATCAGCCATTGAAAACCCTGTGACACACACTTCTCCTCTGACACACAGGTGGTTGCCATGAGTCCAGAGTGTCCTGACAGAGACTTAAAAACAAAAATCATGTGGCAGAAAAGTTTCAGCAAGTAGACCCCACAGTGGAGAGGTCAGCACGGTCATGAATCTTCTGGAATCAGTGCATAAGCTAATGCATATAGGTGATAAAGTCCAATACATGGCACGCCAGAAAAGCCTGTGGGGGGACAGTGGTACCACTGCTTGATGAGGAGTGGTGCGTACAGGGGCACAGGGACAGCGTGGGAAAAGACTTTCCAGGAAGAGGACAGAGTGGGGACAAAGCAAGTGATGGTGAAATAGCTTGGGATTTTCCTTAAAGAAGAGGAGTGGCTAGTGAGTCTGGAGGGTAGTGGGTAAGGGAGATCTAGTGCCCGTGGTAGACAGGGTCTAAAGAGCAGTGACATATCAGACTGGCCTTATGAGTGCAATCTACATAGCTGCCTTGGGTCCATCCTAGAAGGGCTCTGTGCTTGGCTTAATGGCAGCTAATTTTATGTGAAGAAATGCTTTCATGTTTAAAAGCTTCCCCCAACTTTTCAGTTCTCTTGTTCACTTTGTTGTTGGGCGATAGGAGCCTGCTTTTTTTCTGTCAGGTACAGCACTGGGGAGGCATCAATGACAATAGGGGGGAGTTCATTAGTTTGTTTTGTTTTGTCTTAGACTAGTTCTATGGTTAAATCTACATTAGAATCTTACCCTTTCCCAAGTGAGAACCTTGAGTTTTGATTTTAGAAAAATTTTAAGCATTTATTTTAAGGTAAAATAATAATAATAAAACTAATTTTATACTAAAAATTAAATATATATTTTGTTTTGAACTTATGTTGTATCAATGAAGATCAATGGGACAGTGGAGCATGCAATCAGCAGAAACACACACAAAATGTCACAGGACTACTTGCTATTCCTGATGACCCATTTACATCCAGTTTCATGGTGCCAACGCATAAGTAATTCTGGTAGATCCACGATTCACGGGGTTTAGGAAGACAAGGGAGTCAAGGTGAAGCATGTTGTGTCTGACTGAGTTAGGGCACTGAATCTAATGGCCAGGCTTTCCCGTAGAGCATCCTTTGAACAAAGAAAGGAGGCTACACCAGTGTAAGGAATGCTGATGACCAAGGGACATGCTCACAGTTTTTCCGCTGCAGTTCCTTCCCTGTGTTGGCCACCTCCTATTCTGAAAAAAGAAGACAGTAGGAAAGGGAAAGTTGGAACTGCCCCTATTTCATTTCCCTTTCAGTCCCTCCTTACTCCTTCGTAAGCCACAGGTACAGACTCTTGGTAGAATATGTGTGCATAAAGATATGAAATTCAAAAACCAACCAGCTAAGTTCTGTGTAGTTTCCACTCTTCTGGTAAGACTGACACACATCCACATGTATGAGCTACAGAGTACAGACTGTATCAACTTTATGTTCCATGTG